>NC_090436.1:61122620-62372620 GCF_031143425.1 Pleurodeles waltl
AGACAGGCCTTTGTTCAAGTGTTGGATTTTTAAGCATTGAAGGGCCCTGTAATGAAGAGGATCCAGAAATATTGCTTGTATGGAGGATGCTTAGAGACTGACTAACCGGGCTATGGACCTCCTGGATGTGGTCATCCTGGACAATGATAACCTAAATTCTCTCTTGATATTCTTTACTTTATAAGTTGAGGTGTGAGAGAATTTACCTGGAAACCCAGAAATTCTATGCATTGAGTCAGAGTCAGAATGGATTTCTGTGCACTGATCACAAACCCCAGATCCTGCAGCAGATAAATTGCCCACTCCAGATGCTGAATGGATCTTTGAGGACATTGGGGCATAATGATTATGTTGTTAAGATAAATGATGAGACGAACGCCCGAGATCTCAGAAATTCAATGACTGGTTTCATGATCTGCATAAAACACCAGGGTGCTGACGAGAGACCGAAAGGAAGGACTTTGAACTTGTAACATTTCTATTTCCATTGAAATTGAAGGAATCTTCTGTGAGGAGGAAAAATGGGGATGTTTATATAGGCATCCTCCAGGTCCAATCAAACTATCCAATCCCCTTTTTGATCCCCTCCATCTTGAAATGACTGCATAGGATCCACTGGTTGAAGTCTCGGAGACTAAGAACCAATTTTGAGCCACCTCTCTTCTTTTCTACCAGAAAAATGTCACTTATGACGCTCGGATTCCTGTATTGCGTCTTTCGATAGCAGGGTTTGGAGTTCTGCATCTATAAAACACTGATCTAATTGGGAAAAACACATCAGATGTGGGATATTTGATTGAATAGGAGTTCTGTAAAACTCTAGTCTGAAACCCTGAATGGTTTTGAGGACCCAAGGGTCCTGAGAAATCTTTTGCCAATTGTGTACAAACAGTTGGGTTTGTCCCTGCTCTTGGTAGTCACCTCTGCTTCTTTGCAAGTTGTCTCCGGACAAGCCCTGATAATAACCGCGGCCGAACGCTCATCCTCTGAAGTACCGGCCCTTCCAAAAAGTGGCCTTGAACCTTTTTGATTGAACCCTGGGCCTTATCCACGCTAGAATAAGTTGAGACGAATTTGGACAATTCCTTCAGGAATAGAGATCTGATAAGGAGTCCCTGAGCTACCGGGCCTGATTCTGAGGAGGCTGGATCTGCCAGTTTGGGGTCTAATTTCGTGAGAATGGATTGTCGGCATTTGTTGGAAATTGCGCAATTGGTGTTTCCCAAGTAGGATATAGCTTGTGGGGTCCATCCATCCAGGATTTCCGCATCTATGGGTGTGTTAGACTACTTGGAGTGAAAGGCCATCTCCAAAACTTTTTAAGTGGACCTGTTATGTCCAAAAGTTTATCTTGGCATGATTTCCTTGCCCTACCTATGTCTTTCTCCGGGTCCTTAGTGTATTTCTTGAGGTACGTCACCATGGTGGGGTCCACCTCAGGGGTGTCCACTATCTTGTCAGGCAAGTCAGGCCTAGGGAACTCAGAGCGTAAGCAAGCTCGAACCTCCTTGTGAAAATCCTGTCGTAGATACGTTTTTACATAATCTACCTTCGAAGGAGGAAACCATGCGGTTGATCTGGGGTGCATAATGTCACCCGGCTCAAAAGTCAGAACCTTGGGCTGTTTGTTAGAGGTTGTGTAGTGAGATTTAGCTTTGCATTTGCGCGGACCTTGAAAATCTTCTTGCAAAGAACTCCGAGAGGCTGCATAATCTGTGTCATCAGATGTAGCGTCATTGTGGGAGCCTGAAGGGATACTGTAAGTATGCTTACTAGCCAGTGAAATAGCTAGGCGTTCAAACGCCTCAGAATGAGGCTCCTTATTTTTTTAGCTCTGGGGCTTGTCCCCTTCATTAATCATGCCTGATGAGGGGGGTATCCAGCCCTGTTGATGGCAAAGCCAAAGAGGTGCTGCTTCAGAGGGGCAATCGCCTTTACAAATGCGTCATTTACTGTTTGGCGTACCCGTGCGTCCAGGGCGTGGCCAAATACTGCCCAAAAGACCTGGACTGCTCCTCATCATAATAGTAGTTGTCCTCACCTTCTTGGTATTTATTAAACATTATGCAGTCTTTCAGGACTTATTAAGTATAGAGAATAAATGGTTCAGGCACCCCAATCAAAACAAACACTTTCCCCACCGGCGGTGGATCAAGGGGGGGGGAGGGGCAGGAGGACCATAAGGTTATACTCACACTCCAGTACAGAACAAAACAATAAACTTAGAAAGTGGAGGGAGGACCTGTAATCCAAATGCTCTGGGCAAAGCCTCTGCTAATATTTTACAACCCTGGGGAACTCTCAGTCCGGTTAGGGAGTTCAAGGGATCAGAGCAGACAAAGAACGCTGTAATTCTAACTCAGTGCTTTTCTCCAAAATTGAAAGAAAAAAAACATGTGGAGAAGAGCACTGAGACGTGCATGCACGTTGCATCTTGCTGACCGAAATAGAAAGAGGACTGCATAGCCAAATGTACCAAAAATAACGGAAGTGGTGCACCTCTTCGTTTAGAGGGGGAATCCCTGCTCTAGAAATATAAATAAACTCTAGAAGGAAAATTCCATATGCACAATGAAAGGAAAAACAACATTAACAATAATCTCGTTAAACAATCGCCAGCTGCAAGAAAGCACGTCTGTCTAGCGCTAGTGCGAAAACACCAGCATGTTGAATCATAAACAACTAATAGTTAAATGTAGGTATAATGCTGTGATATTTTAAGAGGTATACTTAATTGGCTGCATAGCAGCAAAGAAAGATGATGTGTTTTCGTGTCAACAGTTTTTATAGAGGCACACTCTATAGTTGGTCATGTGACTGTAATGGTCTACACTGGGAAATGTACTGTTTCAAAAGACTTTCTCTTTATTGCCTGCTGAGAAAATAAAGCATGGAAAGAGAAGCTTAATCCGAGTCTTTGGACCTGATATAGAATTGGGACGTGCTCTGACATTTTATAGCGCCAGTCGCTAGTGTCTGAGCAGCGCTATGGGCACCAGCACTTCTTATTATACAAATAAAGTACTGCTGGGTCAGGAGTGTCTGGACTCTTTCAAGCGGCCTATCAGGATGCCCCTCGAGTGCAGCCGTGCATGCTGTAAACAAAGGGGGGCCTCTGAGGAGCCGGCGTTGCATCACAAATTGAAAAGGAGGGACGAAAAGCAACAAAGAAGGCTTCTTGCACTTTACTGCTTTAGGAATTTGTTTACCTTTAGCGATGCTTATAAGAAAGCATGACTGCCTGCAGTTACATAGCTGCCATATTTTTAAGTAAGTACATGGGTGACCTCAATATGTTTTTGGGGCACCTATGAGCGACATATATGGCAACTGACCCGATTCAGAAGTAAAAATATTTTATTTTAGCTGCTTCCTACCCGAATGTGCCTCTTCTTCAATAGAAGACATTGAAGTCCCCTCATTTTTTTGTTCTGTTAAAAAATGTTAGCACGTACGGAGTGACATTCGTGTCTCTCGTGTGACTTTTTTTTATGGCAAGCAGTTGGTGACTTTTTTTTATGGCAAGCAGTTGGTTAAGAAAACCTATGATATAAAAAAAAATCTTGTTTTATTTAATGCACTGCAATACCTGGATTAAATGAACCACTCGCCCATGCCATGTGACACTGTGATTTCTGAAGTTGTCCTGTCCCAGTGTGCCAGACCTTCATCTAATATCTTTTTTAGTATCATTAAATGCAGTTGGAAATCTGTACTAAGTAAATGCTGTCTTAGCTCAGTGGGGGTCTGTGTATACCCTTTCATCTGTGACTCAGAAATTAATTTTGCAATAAAAACTTGCTATTATGCTAATTTGGTGTTTCAAAGTGCTCAATTGATATATGTTGATGTTACCCAAATTAACCACAATTTTCTGACCTCTTAACAGGGGTGTGGAATTTATTAAAATATCTACTTGTCCAGGGGACAGGTTGCTTCTCAAATCTACTTGTCCTGTAAAAAGATCTACTTGTCCCTTTGGTACCATGTAGTGTGGCAACAAATTATGGCAGCAATTAATAGCCTCTCTGATTATGCCAGGGCTACTACCATAGTAGGGCTTGAATACTTGGAGTTTCAATCCCTACTGTAGCAATTTCCTTATTTTGCCACCTTTCTGCAGATCTGCATACTGGGGCTGGAGGAAGCAGTAAGCAATAGTTCCAGGGCTGGAATGCCTTTGAGTCTGCAAACCTACTAACCTGCATGTTATAAAGATTTTTACCAGCTTCTCTCTAATATTTTCCCATAATAAGAAAGGTTGGACATTTACTCCTGACAATGGCAGAATTAGAACTTCTTCCAGGGTTGGGAAGAAAGTGGCTGGAGGGAAAATGAACTTGCAAATGCTCAATAGATTTTCACATGAGCAAATCTACACATCGTATTTACCCACGCTAAAATACAGTTCACAAATATTTTATAGGGGTACGACATATACCATGGGTGCACTTTTGTGACTTTCTTTAAGAATTTGGGGCCACAAGTAGGTAGGTTCAGATTTGTGACCTGCAAATTGCGAGTCGCAAATCCGAATGTAGGATGGTGTCCTTGACACCATCTGTGATTCGCAAGGGCTTCGCAAATGCCCACATCATGAATAATCATGAGGTGGGTCGCAATTTGCGACCCCCTCACGAATGGTGGCCTGCTGGAGACAGCAGACCACCATGTCTGTGACTGCTTTTCAATAAAGCAGTTTTTTTTGTAATGCAGCCCGTTTTCCTTAAAGGAAAACGAGATGCATAACAAGAACGAAAAATGAAACGTTTTCGTTTCATTTTTTCAGAGAAAGTAGTGGTCCACAGGACCACTGCTTGCTCTGAAAAAATGTTTACAGTGACATTCACAATGGGAAAGGGGTCCCATGGGGATCCCTTCCCTTTTGCGAAAGTGTTAGCACCCATTTGAAATGGGTGCAAACTGCGATTGGTTTGCGCCCGCGTTCGCGGTCACAAAACAATCCTACATTGCACTGCGAGTTGCAATTAGGAAGGGAACACCCCTTACTAATTGCGAGTCGCAAACCCGTTTTGTGATTCGGTAACCAGGTTACTGAATCGCAAAACTGGGTTTGTGCATCGCAGTGTGCTTTTTGCACGTCGCAAACAGCGAAAGTCGCTGTTTGCGACATGCAAAAAGCTACCTACATGTGGGTCTTGGTCCCTAATTAGGTCTGGTGTTAACAAAGACATTTTGTTTTTATTAAACTTCTATTTCTCTCTCTTTCGGCTGGCTTTACTGTGAGTGATCGCATTCTGCTCTTCCACAAGGAGCATATTGCCACACAAAGTAGTTTTGTTCAGTGTCAGGAACTACAGTGGCAATCAGTGACGTAACGAAACTGGAGGGTGCCCCTTTGCAAAGAACATGGAGGAGCCCCCTCTCCAGACTCATTCAGGGCAGGTGCTGTGCTGACGGGCCCCCTGGAGGGCGGCTGCGGGGCCTTTGTTATGCCGCTGGTGGCAACGTGTGCTTTAAGAGTTCAAAAACTTTTTGGGGGGGTTTTGCCAATGTTTGTTACAATGTTGAGGGCCTGGTAGCTCCTACAACAATAAAGTGTTACAAAAGCCATGTCAAAACCAGACACGCATTGATGAAACTAAAAGACTTATAAAAATATGTCAGATTAGTTGGCTTTGTCAGTGTTTGTTTATTTTCATGCTTCCCATAATCGTGTTGAAAATGGTTACACTGATTTTCCATTAGAAATATTTTTGGGAAATACTAGCATGCATCAACACATTTTACTAAATGACACTTCATTTGCATATAATCAGAGAGCATTCTGGGAGCATTATACTTAGCCTCTTAGCCTAAACTTTTCAAACATGTGTGTACACGTTTTTTTTTTTGTACTGGAACCAACGTCAGTAGTGAAGTGTGACCTTAAAACATTTATTTACAGCACGCACCCTAATAATGAAGACTTTCAAATAATGAACCATAAATACAAGTTCGAACAGCATTATCTTTTGGAAACACATTACCTCAACTGCAGAGAGTTCAACTCTCTGTAAACAGACAGCCAAAGGGTTTGTGCTGCAGGGGGTTGGGCCTACTTGTCCCAAGGACAAAGTAAACATTAAAAACTTAATGGAAACCTTTGGCCTTTCGGGGATTGCACTCATGAACTTCATTTGACAAGAGACCTTTGCTTTGAGTGTTCCACTTAGTAAGACTCTTTGCACTGAGTGGTTCATCATGACAATCGCAGTCCTCCCCACTACTATAAGAAGCCACTTCACTTACCTGTGCCTTTGAAATCCTTCAGGCACTGCTAACTCAGCTGCCATGAGCCAGTGCTGCACACTTATCATTACTCCTCGCTGTCAGTGAGACAAGGCGGCGTGGCACCGCTTGTGCAGCAGCCCAGCCATCAGGGCAGACATTGGAAAAGAAAGACTGCTCGGAAGCCTGGGGGAATCGTGCCCAGCTTAGTCCGCAAGCCCATGAGCTCGTAAGTGAAAGCGAAAAGCCCGAAGCCCCTAAATCAGTTGCACGCAATTGGAGGCCATCTGAGACTGGAGGTAAGGCGGTAGTGCACTTTTCGCCTCCCTGTCTTCTTGCCTTGCCCTGCCCTACATTCCCCAGCCTAGCCTTGGCCTTAGACTCACAGCTATTCTGCCATATGGTTGCACGTCCGCCTCCTGTAACGTGCTGTCCTGATCTTTTGACCCTAGCCACACTGCTGATCGTCTTGTTGGGCACCCCTTGTGCAAGTGAGCCAGTGAGCTACTGAGCTGCACACCTGTCACCAGAAAATCCTGCCTGCAAGTTCTGCCTCTTTGCAAGTGAGCCAGCGAGCTACTGAGCTTCTCGCCTGTCACCAGCAAATCCTGCTAGCAAGTTTTGTCCTTGGCTCCGGTTGGCACAGTTTGTTTCTCCAGCACTTGAAAACTGCTTATCTGCATGCAAACGTGCACACTTGCAAAAAAGCTGACATTAAACAAAACCATCTGTTTTTTGTCTACCACAGTGAATCCACGCCACAAGAAGCACCACAGTCAAGCGAGTGTGTTCCCCTTGCTTGAGAGATCGGTAGTGAGCGTGGTCACAGCATTACAGTCGTTGTCCCAGGGTATAACCAGAGTTACGTGGAGGTGGCTGGTCTAGATCCGGGTGCAGCTTGTTTCACTCCGTGTGCTCGCCTGCTTGGTGTGTCCTTGGGAGAGCTTTCTGGAGTGTTCTTCACTGCAGTCCATCTTCATCTTCTGCAGCTCCAGTGTCTTGCCTCGCTGCTGGCCCCTCTCAACCCCTAAGTTGGAATTACTTCTCCAGCAGAGCAACTGGTCATACTACCACTCAGCAATCGAGAGTTGGGACCCCCCAAGGAACATCTGCATGGCTTGTCCAAGCCCTTGACCTACTCCCACATCTTCTGCCCAAAATAGCTCATCCCAAGTCACCTCAACTCTAACAATAATTTGACACCTGGAGTACCTTTCTCAAGGCTATAATGACATATTGTGCCAAGGAAATATTGTCAAACATCTGGCTTTGCATCCAAACCTTTGCCATTTACACTCTAGCAACATCTTGGGTGTACTGTTTATTCCTTCAAATATTTTGCCCCAAAAGAAGCAACAGTTGTGGCTTGGTCCACTCATTCAGCATTCAACACAATATGTGAAAATCACAACCTTTTAGAAGAGTGGAGGATACTGATAACACTACCAAAAAGCCCCAGAATGCTCCAGCTCTCACTCAACAAGACCCTGAGCGTGCTTGTCAGCAGTCACCTCCTTACCAGGACAAAACTCAAAATCTTAGAAGGCCAGCTAAATCAGCAAGAACATCATCTCTTCTCAGAAATGCAGTGGGCCCCCTTCATCCAAAAGCCATCAACAATGCACAGGCTCTAAATATCTCCAATCATAGTGATGCAGGAAGACTCTGCAAGTTTGTTACCCCTCTGGTGGAAATGCATCAAGAGCTCTGAGGTTGACTTGCTGCCACCCGGGCTGATCCTTCATCCAACTGACTTACACTTAAAGGGTATCCTGCCTCAAGACAAACTTGAAGAAAGAGCCCCTGCTTATATGTCTACTTTCCCGGAACATGGCTGGTCTTGAAAATCTCTTAGCAGACTCGAACGCCCTGTCTTTTTTAACATCACTTGACAGTATATGTATCCATGAATTGTGGCGTGACGTGGAAACCCCACTGGAAGGCTATCACAAGTTCTTCGCCGCCGCCATACAATCCACCAAGGGCCACACAATGGACGCCCTGTCTATTTTCTTATCATGACGCTGGGACTTTGCGGCACCTGCGTATGCCACTGGTCATCACAGTTTCTTATATGTGGAAGTCAAGAACTGAAATCAGAATGCCCCAATGGACAGATTATTTCTGTTAAGTGTGACCATACACCCGGCAGCCTCAGAGAAAAATCAAAAGGTGAAGAAGCTAGAGCTTCTAATCTCCTATATCAGGTCCACCCACCATAAAGCTCATCTTCTCTTGACCAGAGATTTTAATTTTAATTTACACCATAATCTCTTTTGCAGACTCTCTACTGAAATAGCGGACTCTTAGTGGCTGATTCCATTGCAGGTAACAACCCCACAAAGATCAGACCCCATAGGATATACTTTGATAGCTGCCTTTGAGGTGGGGTGCTACCCTGAAGATCAACCATCTCATTTACACATTTCCCCCCAAAAAGATCTGCTATCTTAGACTGCACACTTTTTTCAGTCCCACTGATCAATGCGATTAAGTCCTTCTCCATCACTTTATGCTTAAAAAGTGATCACATGCCCCAGAGCTTGATCATAGAACATTGTAATAAAGCACATAACACCTTATGGACTGTTGGTTCAAGTGTCACTCACCAAAACGGAAGGCAAATTAAATGGTCCTCGAAAGTCACAGCGAAATACATGACATGGAAAACAACAATGGCTAGTCAGAGATTCCTGTTACAGTTAATTACTGGGAATATCTCCTTTCTGCCCTTGCCGGCACCCAACAGCCCTGTCCAGGACCAAGGACTCCTAGAACCACTTTGTCTCATCCCTGGTTCACAAAATATCTTAAGATCCTCAAAAGCTCTTTGAATACAATGATCAGATCGCTGAAATCTGGGCCCACCACTGTTTCCGCTTAGGAAATACACAACCTACATGGTAGCTCCTAAAAGCAAATCTGGCAATCAAAACAGAGACACAAGGAAGCACTTTGGCTCAAGCTTTTTCTAGCCTGTCGAACCAAAAACTCAAAGGAGTTTTGGATTATTATTAATCACCCCAGTAGAGAGACTGAAGCTGTCATATTAAATGGAAACAATGTCACTGCTGAAAATTGGACCACACACATTAGCATCCTTTATAAAACCAAACAAGAAGGCTCTAACTTCCAATTCAGCTATTGCAATCCCAGCCAGGCACAGGGAAGGTTTGAGGCAGCAGAAGTATAAATCCACCAACACTCATCATTCATCATGGCCAAAAGAATAGGAACCTTGATCAAGAAGAGCAGAGCCGATGCGCCCCCTGTCCAAATGGCATGCCCACCTCAGTATATAATCAGGACATTGAGTTCTTGTCCCCACTGATGAAAAAGCTTTTCATAACTGTCCCACCACTGTTTCAATGCCCTCGTCCTGGCAAGGATCAACACTGTAACCTATCTAAAAAAAGGGTCCAGGGACGAGAACCAACAGCTATCGTCTCATAGCCCTCTTGGATGTTGAAGCCAAATACTTTGCCTTCCTACTGTTTGAAGATCTGGATGCATGGGCTAGCTAAAAAAAACTGGCCTCTCTCAACCAAACTGGCTTCAGGCCCATGTTGGGTACCACTGACAACATAGTGGCCATCAGAGTGCTGGTGACAAAGCAGATAAGGAAAAAAAAGCTTCTTTATTGTTGCTTTGTAGATTACAGCAAGGCCTTTGACAATGTAAACTTCCAGCTGCTCTGGTCAAAGCTCAAAGCCTGGGACATCCCAGATGCATTACTTCGTGGCATTCAGTTACTTTACCCTGACACATTGGCCAGAGAAAAACTGGCTAATAACTCATTAATTTCCAATAAGATAAAAACAGAACAAGGATGCATCCTAGTCCCTGCTCTTTTCAACCTGCTCATGTGCAATTTGGTACCCTCGTGTGATTCAGTAATCAACGACGCACCAAGACTGGTGAATCGCCCATCACCTCCTTGCTCTGCTCTGATGACATTGTCCTCATAAGTAAAAAAGCAATGGGGCTTCAAAGGCTGACTGACATCTTGCATCAGCAGAAAAGCAAAAAGAACATATGATGGATGGAATGCTGAACAATGCAAGCATTCACCCCCTGTCACAAAGATCTGGGTTTAATCCATCGTTTTTTTGCCCACCACGCCACCCCTGTTTGAACCCAGCCATATATAAATCAGTCTTGACTTAGTTCCCCATGGGAACAGTACAACCCGAACTCCCAAGCCAGGTCCTCCCTGAACCGGAAACAAGCATGCTGGGACCAGTTTCGGGGTATCACCCCTTATCAGGCTAGCTTGAATCCAGTGGCGCAGTGAGCACAAGACACAAGTCTGGGCATACCCTTCCTACTTAGGGTGACAAAAGCAAAAACAACAGCGGATCCTGTTCTATTGCAAGACCTTTTTGACACCCCGAAGGCGGTGTGGGACTGGATTGAAGAGTGACCACCAGGACGTCCACTGGATGCTTCAACACCGGGTGAGAAGAAGGAGGACAACAGGTGGGGTTGCTCAGAGACCCTCAAGGGAGTGGCGCACAGCTCTGAGAAAGCGCCTATGATGCAGGGAACGGAGGGCTCAGTAATTGGATCCTGGGTACGTGGCCTCCAATGGGGGCTCTCCCGCGTCGACAAATGGACGACCTGCGATATCCGGCTCTGAAGATATGTCGCAGGCCCTACTGGCTGTTCCGTAACATAAAGGGATGGTCCTGACAATGGGTGATGCCTACCTGGTTCACAGTTGGCCTTGGCCGCTCCTCAACTACTGAGGGGGCTGGCCGAAGGTGCACACCATTAGCGACCTTTGTACAAAACTGGAACCTGATCAGTGTATGAAGGGCACACCACCTGGGTGAGAGGGGATATACCTTCTACACAGAAGCGCACTTCTCCTTTTTACAATTGGATTATTTCTTGATGCTTGGCTTGGTGAGCCATCGGGTTCACGATGTAAGACTGCTGGCCCGGGGGGCTTTCTGACCACTCGCCGGTTGTGGTGGAGCTGATGTGGGACCCAGGGAGAATGGGTTCGAGATGGTGCCGAGACCGTTGGTGCCTCAGGGAAGAAGACATCAGGGAGCTATGCCAACAGGCTTTCCAGCAATTCCTAGATGACAATAAGGGTTCTGTGACTTCTGGCATTACCCTTCGGGAGGCTGTTAAGGCTGCAGTTCAGGGGCACCTTATTAGCTACTCTAAAGGTCAGCGGGACAAGACCCTTCGGAGTGTTGTGGACCTCAAGGACCATATATAAGGACCATATATTGACCGTAGAGAGTTAACCCTTGCTAACACAACAGGAATATCTCTTGAGAGATTCATTACATACTCAAACAGTGCTCTGACAGGAGCTCAAGCGAGAGGCGAGGGAGGCGTGGCTGGCCACCCATAGTACAGTCTACCAGTTGGGCGATAAGGCTAGCAGGACACTGCCCTCCGAGACAGGCGGGGGCCCTGGTGGCATACTTGTTGATGACGATTCCTGGGTAACTGGGAGTGAACCTATTGCTGGTGCGTTTGTCGCTTTCTACCACTCACAGTACAGCGCAGGCCCCACAAGCCTCCACAAGCAAGGATCTACTCCAATTTGTATCTGACCTACTGATGCCACGATTGACTCCTGAGGAGAGCAAGGTGCCAGAAGAAGACGTCACGGGTGAGGAGCTATGCGCAGCTACACAAGCCCCATTAGCTTCAAGGCTGAATTCACAGAGCAGCCCACTCGTACTGAAGACCTTCTGTGAGGCCTTAGAGAGAGGTGAACTACTCCCGATCTCCGAACCGCTGAGATTGTGGTGTTGCAAAAGCTGGGCATTGAGGGTATGCACTGAAAAGATTTTAGGCCAATATCGCTCTTTAATGTGGAGGCAAAAATACGGGTCAAAATGCCTGCTACCCGCCTGACGGGAGTCATTATCTGTTTGGTGCACCCTGACCAGTTTGGGTTAATGCCCACCAGGCCACACAACATAAACTCTGAAGAATCTATAATGCAATTGCTGTGAGCAGAGCCTATCGAGGTGATGAAGATCTGGAAAGACTTCTGGAAAATGTTTGTAGGAAGCTGGCTCTTTATATACTATATCAAAATAAGATCTAGTGTGCACGGAGTCCATGGGTTCCCCAGAGACTTAACAGAGGCTAAATTAGATAATACTAATGCTCTCTTTTGTGGTAGTGTGGTCAAGCAGTTAGGCTTATCAGAGGGTAGTGCAAAACATTTGTTGTACACACACAGACAATAATGGAAGCACACACTCAATGACTAACTCAAGACCAATGGTTTTTATATAGCGAGAATATCTCTTGTTAATTTATTTCTGGAACCACAAGATTCAAGTTGCAGGTAAGTACATAAATAAATAAGTAGTTCACATATGTATCTATACCACTTTGATCAGAATCGGCAAGTTGTACAGTTTTTTGAATAAATGGAAATTATCTGTTTTAAAAGTTGAGATAGTGCAATTTGCAGAACCAGTTCCTGGGGGGAAGAAAAGTTAGTACCAGTTCCGGTCTCCGGGGGTTAGGAAGTCCACAGGTTGGGGTTCAAGTTAACCCCAAACACCCACCACCAGCAATGCGGGGCCAGCCGGGTGCAGAGGTCAAAGATGATATAAATTTAACATGGGCACCCATGGAGACTGTGGGCACTGGGATTCAGGCCTGTTTGCAGGTAAGTACCTGCGTCTTTGGAGGGCAGACCTGGAGGGGGTAGAGGAGCACGGGGGGGACTCAACAGGTCAGTACCAAACACACCCCCTCGCAGAGCAGGGGCGGCTGGGTACAGGGTGCAAACACAGCATCGGGCTCCCAATGATTTTCTATGAGGGGACCCCGGGGGTCACTTAGATGCTGCACGCTGGGTCCGGGGGTAGGTTTTGGAAAACCACAGGCTGGACAAGGAGGAGGGTTGCCTGCTGAACATTGCTGCACCAGAGGTCGGGTTCTCCAAGGCAAGGTGGCTGCGGGTGCAGTGTATCTTTTTGGCGATGGGTATCTTCTTCCGGTGCTGTCGCGGTCAGAGGGGGTCCTTGTCTTCAGGATTGGATTCAGGCTGCAGGTGTCATTGTGGAGGACGAAGAGATAAATCCAGGATGGGCACTTGCTCGGAATCGCCTGGGGATCCGCTCCAGTCGGTTCGGCCACCTGTACACAGGCCGTGGGCATTGGGTGCCGAGTGATCAGGACTCACGGATCCAGGGAGGCTCTGTAGTTTCTTCCTGGACAGGGCCGCTGTCCATGGGAGTTCTTGGTCCTCTGTGATGCAGGCAGTCCTCTGGAGGCTTGGTGGAGGTCGCTGGACCCACATGATGTGTCACTGTTTTTTGCATGGCTTTTGAAGCTGGAGACAGGCCAGTAGAGCTAGGGCCAAGTCAGTCTTCATCTTCCGTCTTCTCTGATACGGTTTCAGCTAAGCAGTCCTTCTTTCTTCTTGTGAGGTGGCCAGGAATCTGACAAACTGGGTTCAGGGGAGCCCTTAAATCCTGGATTTGGGGGCATTACAGGGGTCAGAGGGCAGTAGCCAATGGGAACTGTCCCTAAGGGTGGCTACACCCTTCTTGTGTCCACTTCCTTTGGGGAGGGGGACGCAGACCTAACCCTATTGGTCCCTGTCCTCCAAACTAATATGAAAGGTTCTGAAAGGAGGGGGTAACCTCTGCCTGGACACTTTAGGGGTGGTTCCAGCTGGGGTGGTCACTCCTCCCTGCTTTCCCTAATTTTCCCACCACACTTGTTGCCAGAAGTGGGGCTTTGTCCAGGGGGCAGGCGACTTCACTGGCAGGATTGCCCTGGGGCACTGTAACAAGAGGACTGAGCCTTTGAGGCTCACCACCAGCTGTCACAGTTCCTGTTGGGGGAGGTGTGAAGCACCTCCACCCAGGACAGGCTTTGTTTCTGGCCACCAAGAGCACAAAGGCTCTCACCCCATGTGGTCAGAAAAAAGGCAGTGTGCATGTGCTTGGTGAGGGGTCCCCCAGGGTGGCATAATACATGCTGCAGCCTGAGGGGACTTCCCGTGGCCATAGGGCCCTTGGTACCATGGGTACCTTTCACAAGGGACTTAGCTGTGTGCCAAGGTGTGCCAATTGTGTAAACAGAGGTACAGATTTTGGGAAAGAACACTGGTGCTGGGGCCTGGGTAGCAGGATCCCAGCACACCCTCAGTCAAAGTTGGCATCAATATCAGGCAAAAAGTGGGGGGTAACCATGTCAACAAGGGCACTTTCCTACAGCGTTCCAAAAACTTCTGGAAAGCGTTTGACTCAATGGATTGGGTCTTTTTGTTTACCCTCCTACCCTGGGTTAGATTTGGTCCCAAGCTTGTAAGCTATGTGCAGCTTCTCAACACCGGTTTGGTAGCCAGGGTGTGGGTGAGGGGTGTGACGTTTGAGTGGTTCCTGGCGGCACTGGGCACCCGTCAGGGCGGTCCCCTGTTGCCGTTATTTTGTGCATTGGTATTGTTGCCGTTATTTTGTGCATTGGTATTAGAACCATTGGCAGCCTAGTTATGGATCAGCGTGCTTTATGGGGGCTTCTAATGGTCTGAGGAAGTGGGTGGTAGAATCTCGCCTCTACCCTGACGATGTTCTCCTGTTTCTAGATGATCGGTTGTATCGGGCCCAGAGTGCTACAGATATTGAATAGCTTCAGATCTTACTCTGGCCTTCAGATGAATGCCCACAAGTCAGCAAATTATTCCATTGCTCCCTGCCCGACAGACATGCCATAGGTGAAGGGGATACTGATCCTTCCCCTTGGCTTTAAATATTTGTGGGTCTATGTTACGAATGACGCGACTCGCTCCTTTGATCGAAATCTGTCATCTCAGCTAACTTGTCTTGGACAGGACATTAAGTTTTGGTCCACTCTCCCCATGTCTCTGGTGGGCTGCTCAGCAATTTTTAAGATGATCTCCCTGCCGCATCTATCGTATCAACCACAGACCCACCCGTACCTGATTGCTAAAGCTTTCTTTATCAAGGGTAACTTATTAATTAGATTGTTGCTGTGGGAGGGATGGGGTGCCCCGCATTGCTCTGGGGAAGTGTTGTCAGCCAGTGGTCTACGGGGGGGATTGCTGTCCCTGACATGCTCCTGTACTACTGGGGAGCACACCTAATCATCGTGAATGAGTGTAGGTTTGGTGGCTTTCGCAACCCAGCATATGCAGCAAAAGGCTGGATACTGGGTGACGGGGACCTTCTGCATTTGTTGTATGGGGAGGGTCTCGGCGGCGATCCTGCCGGCCATGCGGCTTGTGTTCAATTTCTGGAATTCAGCCCTGAAGAGCATAGGATGGGCTGATCACCTCATGCTGGAGGCCCCATTGTGGTGGGGCACCCGGCTCCCGCAGGCGATGGTCCTTCGGAGCTTCTCCACTTGTGACACCATAGGCATTTCAAAGTTGGGAGATACGCTTCACAAAGGAACGCTTAAGTCCTTCCAGAACATGCAGGCAGAGTACGACGTTCACCGTACTCAGTTTTTCTGGTACCTCCAGCCCCGCCATGCTCTTCTTCCCTTTCTACAAACGGAGGATGACATTCCTGAATTCTCTTCGATGGAGGGTAAGATCCCCTTTACAAATCTCAAGGAGCACAAATTGTCAAGCATATACAGAATGCTATCACGCAACCTACCTGACCCAATGGATGAGTTCGGAGGGCATGGAAAGGGGAGCTGGGTCCCTTGGAATTCAAGGACTGGAGGGAGGTGGTGAAGGCCCCCAAGGAGGTGGCTAGAGCCTCACAATTTAGATTAATACAGTTGATAGTACTTCATATGGTTTATTTAACTAGAGCCAGGCTGCATTGCATGAGACTGATCCCTACGGGGAACTGCTTGCAGTGTGGAGACCTGCAGAGAGACCTACCGCACATGTTTTGACATTGCCTGGGACTTACCCACTTTTGGGGGGGAGTACTGTGATGACTGGAGAGGGTTCTAGGTTTGGACATTTTCAGAAACTCCAAGCTGATACTTCTTTATATCACGGACAATTTGGTGTGGAGGGAGGGGGGGACACACTACCAGAAGGCGTTCCTGTGGCTGGGACTGGTAGTCTCTAAAAGAGACATTGCTAAGGCCTGTAAGGCGACAGATGCTCACCCGGTGGAGACATAGGCCAAGAGCATGGACCATTGCATGGGATTGGAATGTCTGATATATTTTTCTCGGGCTGCCCACGGAAGCTCTTCAAGATCTGGAGGGACTGGGCGGAGTACCGAGGGATACAGCTACAGAGGGATGCATGTGCCAGTGGACCATGGTTATTGAAGGGGTCCAGGCTTGCAGGGGGGACCCAATACCCAGGTGCCACCATGAGGAATGGGACGTCATACTACATTATTGTATACAGCTTTGGTAACTTGGGTTCCTGTTCAGACTGTTACGTTTTATTACTGCCTGATGATGTACAATTGTGTTTTAAAACTGATTGCGCTCAACGCACTTTTTCGCTCCTGAGTTTTAAAATCAATAAAAAAAAGGATTTTTTTTTAAAAAGAAAGGGAGGAAGGGGTGAAGGGTAGGAGAATGCAGAGAAGACAGCAACTCGCATGAGAGTAAATAGTAAGTGACATTAGTTGGTAGAGGCATATGTTTGAAGTTATTGAAGATGGCCCGATGCATGCTGATTGAGTGTATGCTGTGCACTGAATTAGTCCAAAGAGGGATAAATTCCCTGGGTGGGCTGGCAAGTTGATAAGGAGTGACTCATTGGGACTATGACTTATAATTGCTGGGTGCTGGGTGATAGACGATCTAGGTGTAGGAGCAGCAGGAAGGGGGTGGGTCTATAAAGAAACTAAGGATAAGGAGATATTCCTGAGTAATGATTGTGTTGTGTTTAGGGCTAAATATCACTGAGTTTGAAGTGTGAACGCCAGATCTGGAGCAGAAAGCTGAACAGGAGAAATAGTATGGAGGTGTGTGTGGTTTTCATGCAATGGTTGAATGGTGGGGCAAATGTTTATGGAGGTGTGTGGGCAGAAAGCTTGCATCACATGACGGTGTGGAGGAGGAGACCCTCTTCACAGCACTGAGAAAAGTTGCAAATAATATCAAATGTATATCAGTGGATTAAATCCCAATTCTCCCTTTGTATATGGAAATGGTGATTGATCCATCGAAAGATGAAGAGGTAGCTATATTTAGAGTATCAAGGCCAGTGGGCCCAGGTCTCAATCTCCCAGGCTCATTGCGGCAGTGTGGCTGCCTGTCAACATTACACAAGCCTGGAGGTGCATAAATTTGAGCTGCTGACCCAGCTATGCGGGACGCGCCCGGGTGCATGCCCAGGCAAAGACCGGGCCAAGACAGGCCCATCTTCGCCTGTCATCGCCAGGATGAGGCTGGGCTTGGCCACCCCTCTTTATTCTCAGATTCAGCAGCTCACCATTCCACCAGGATTAGCTGCTCAAGTAAGTTTTAACTTGTAAGCTGACTAATGGTTTACCCCACATTTTAAAACTTTGTCAATAATGGGTAAGAGGATGGCTGGGGGAACCCGCTAAGTTAGCTGGTAATGTGAGGAAACTGAGAAAGCCACTAGGGAGCTCTCCCTGTCATCAACCTGCTAAGAGCAAAGCCAGCCTGCTCGCTGGTATAGACAGTCTCATTGAGGAGGTAGAGACCTTGCTCAATACTAATGTGACATGACAGAAAAGCACTCAAGCTAAGGTCCCAGACTTTTTCAAGAAACCTAAAAATCTGCTCTGTTCTTCTGATTTAATAATTCAGGCAACTGCATCTAGTAATGCTCAATCGCTGTGGGAGGGTAATACATCTGATTTAGGTCAGCAGTTAAACCCCCCCCCAGCAACCCATTGCCACCCCCAGACAGCCTCTTTCACCTATAATGACTGTTTCTTCTAATGTGCCGTGCTCAAATAGGTTTGCTTCACTGGCAGGTGACATTTACTCTGTTGTAAGTCCTGCAGTGGTCACTGACTCCGGTAGATGTAACAACCTAGCCAGCAAGCAGGCCACCGTTGCCATTGATAGTACTGCAACAAAAACAGGTGCACTTGGCCATGAAGTGCTTTTACCTAAATTGGATGATCTCCGTAGTTTGGTTACCGCCTTGAGAATTAAGATTGACAATTCGGAAGCTAAGCCTGGATGCTGTAGATGTCTGTGTACTGCGGCTCCTCAGGGGTAAATCAAATCCCACCTTTGGGCTCAGGACTTATCTCTAAGGATACTCTCCAGACTGACATCGGGTGCCATGCACAGAA
Source organism: Pleurodeles waltl (assembly GCF_031143425.1). Taxonomy (NCBI): domain Eukaryota; kingdom Metazoa; phylum Chordata; class Amphibia; order Caudata; family Salamandridae; genus Pleurodeles; species Pleurodeles waltl. The sequence continues at coordinate 61,141,073 of NC_090436.1, forward strand.
GCAAGATTCAGTGGCTCCCCTTAAGACTGGCTTTCAGTTAAAGTGGCAGTGCCCAGCAAAGGCTGTCAGTTCTTCACACCCAAAGTCAGATGGAGTGCAATGAATGGAGGGATTTTCAAACTCTCAGTCATCCTTCTGGCAAGGAGGGCCTGAGCAGCTACCAGACTAATTGCTATCCCTCTGAACTTCAAAATAATAGTTTGCCTTTCTTTCCATTGTTTCATAGTCTGGTCCAGTTACACACTCAAGCAATTATCATCTGCAACCATACCGGCTGCCGCGTGTTCGGCCCCGCTTTCGGTTCAACAGTGATGAAGCAGATTCCAAAGTGATATACATGACTCAAGTGCCTAAGCTAAACCCAGGGTCTTTAGAAGATCAAGACGCCTTGACTAATAAGGTTCTAAACTTGTTGAGTTTGAAGCAACAATGTTTCTCTGTAGTCAGGTCTGATATTGTTCATGTACAAAGGCATTAAACAGACTTGACAACTTTTGGTTATATTTCTGTAAGACTATGTTCCAAAGACTTGGTCGATAATTTTGTTAATTTTGAATTACGCACTTGTCACTTTAAAAAGGGTCCAAGGACTAAAATAAGTCTCAAATGTTCACCTCCTGCATCATACCCAGTAGTAGGTCATGCTTGGTGCTCTTCTACTGCACTGGTTCAGCAAACGCCAGTGTGCCTTGGGTCAAATGTGACATCGAGTTTAGACAAAGTTAATTGACTAAACAATCACATTGAAAGTATTGTTTGTCCCTCTATAACAAGGGAGTCTCCTATCAATCATAAAAGTAATGTAGTTAATACTTTTGCATGTAGAACAGCTCCTGAGGATTCCCTTAGCAAGAGCTGTATTGAGATTACATCTACTCCTGAGGTTATTACTCATTGTGTGACTGATGTTAGTCATCTTGAGGGTAAGGATTCTCAATAATTGACTCAAGGGGCTGTTTTACGCTGTGCGTGTCTTACTGCTTCCAAGGGTGATGGGGACACTGAAGTATTGGCTTTGGGAGGCACCCCACAAGGTATGAATGACACCGTTTGTATGGGAGGCAAGGATATAGATGGAAATATATTTGTGATGTACTGGAATCTAGCTGGAATTAAGTCCAAATTGTTAGATGCAGAATGATGGTCTTACATTGCAGGCTGTGATATTTGTATGTTCCAGGAAACATGGGCCATAGAGAAAGTCTACTTAAATGGCTTCACAACATATAATGTAGAGGTTAAGCCCTCTGAGAAATCAGGAAGGGCTAGTGGTGGCCTAATGACCCTTTTGAAGGACAACCTCCCTGGTAATCACAAAGTGCTCCACATTGGTTCACGTTTGGCTGTTATAAACGCTTACATCAGACATACTATGACTACTGTGGAATCGCATACTTTGGCTTCTTGGAAGAGGTTCTTTAAATTGCCCATTCAAATGCAAAAGTCATCGTAGCAGGCGATTTCAATACCTCTTTCAAACCCTCCTCCTTTATTAATGAAATAACTAATATGGAGGATGAACTGTGGTGTATTTCCTGCTTGACTGGGAAACCATGAAGTAACTTTTCTGCCTCTGCTCTTAAAATAGCTTTTTAGACGGTGGGCAGGAGATAAAGAGCATGTAATGGCCACACAACCTTAGATTTTGAGAGAGCCCCTACATTTAAGCCTGGTACTTATTCTAGTGTCATTGATTATGTTTTATTAGATGTAAAGCTGTGGGCCTTGTTGGGGGATATGAGAGTAGATCCACGTTTGGATAGTGACCATAATTCCTTGATTTTATTCTTAACTGGGGAACCATTGAGAAGGACGAATTATATTTGTACTTCCACAGTCCGAAACCTGTTTTGGCCAGCAACTGTCGCTATGTTACGTGGCCGACTGTGATGTCCAATCAGAAGCAATATTCAGAGATATACAATCTTTTTGTCTCTCACCCGTCTAAGTATGAAGGTTGTTCTAACATTCCTATTCCTAATATACACAATCCGCTGTTGATGCTGATTGTAAACTTGTTTGACTAACCTAAAAACTGCTATTAAACAGTGTAACAGTGAGGAAATTCACTTAGCAATGCAGGATTACAAGAGTTCTCTTAGGAGAGCCAGGAAAAATTGGGATGAAAAGATTTGGCAAGAGATGTTAGCTGTAGTAAAAAGAAAGGACAGTTGGTCAATTTGGCATTTTGCTGGGCAAGCTGAGGCAGAAAGCGGAAGATCCTACCACCATCATATACATCCAGATAGTTGGGTTTCCCACTTTATTAAGCTTTATGCCTCTAAAGGTCACAAAGATCTTGAAGCGAATGCAGAGGTATAACTCCCCACAGCTGCTTCTGCCTCAACTGGGGGGAGCCTATGGGCCTAGTCTCTTTTAGCCTTGTAGATACGGCTAGGGCTATTGATTGTATGAAATGTGCCAAGGCACATGGGCCTGATAAAATCTGTGGCGATTTGTATAAAACAGAACCTTTGATTTGGACCAGCTATATTAATTTGCTATCAAATGCCATTGCGGTGGGCATGGAGGTTCTAAATTCATGGAGAAGGGTAGAAATTATTCCAGTTTATAAGAAGGGGATACTGGCGTGCCATCAAATTACAGGCCTATAAGTCTCATTGACAACCTACTGCAAATTTTTGCCCGGCAAATCTTAGATAATTTATTAGCCTGGGTGGTGAATGAGAACATTTTGCCCCTCTTACAAACGGGATTTCGACCTAGGATAAGGGGACCGATGTACGATGCGATTATGCGGTTGCAAAAGGGAAATTTTGCCTTTTGTGACCGTGTAATGTCCTTTCCAAATGTATGATCCCTATTTTGCGAGCTGACATGTAAATTCCGACTCGCAAAATAGGGATTGTGGGCCCGATGTACGACGGCCTTTGGTGGTCGAAATGGCAAAAATTGCCCTTTGCAACCGCAAAATGGGCAGGTACACAATGTACCATGCCTATTTTGTGAGTCGGTCGCAATTACCGGCTCTCAAAATAGGGTTTTGCGACTCACAATTAGGAAGGGACATCCCTAGGGCGTCCCTTCTTAATTGCAAGTCGCAGGGGGATCTGTGATTGTTTTGTTACCTCAATTGCGGTCGCAAAACAATTGCATTAACAACCAATTTCAAATTGGTGGTAACCCATTCGCAAACGGGAAGGAATCTCCACGGGATCTCTTCCCCTTTGTGAATGGATGTGAAAGTATTTTTTCAGAGCAGGACCACTGTCTGCTCTGAAAAAATTAAAAAAACACTTTACATTTTTTTGTTTGAAATGCATTCCTCCTGCATTAAAAAAAAAAAGTTGCTTTATTTAAAAAGCAGTCACAGACATGGTGGTCTGCAGTCCCCAGCAGGCCACCATCCCTGTGAGTGCAGCCATTTTCAATGGGGTCGCAATTGCGACGTACCTCATGAATATTAAGGAGGGAGGCCATTTGCTACCACATTGGGAATCGCACACAGTGTGAGTTAAACAAAGACCCTATGTAGCCTTTGTTGACCTAAGAGCTACATTTGAGCCGATCCCTATGGATAGTCTGTTGCAAGTCCTGGCGAATATGGGAGTTCCTGGTAACCTGCTCCAATTAATTGTGAAGCTGCACTTTAAGAATTTTGTGCAGGTGGGGTGGGGCAGCCACGGCGAATTAAAGAAATGTATTCCAATCAAGCGTGGTGTCCACCAGGGGTGTGTGCTTGTACCTACATTATTCACTCTTTATATGAATGACGTGGTAAAAGTACTTCTTGATTGTAACAACGATTTGCCCTCCTTGAACAACGAGAAGGTTCCTATTCTCTTTGAGGAAGATTCTCTACTTATCTCCAAAACGCCCATAGGACTGCAGCTTCTCATTGATAAATTTGTAAGCTTTTGCACGTCCAGAGTATTAGAATTGAACGCTGGTAAAACGAAGTATTTGGCCAGGATGTATCGAAAAATATTAGATTTCAGGTTAGTGAAGAGGTATTAGAGATGGTAAATAGTTTTCACTGTCTTGGAGTCAAAGTAACTGATAAGCTTAAGTGGTCACCCCAGCTTACCAAGAGTTCATTAATAGTTGAACACAGTCACAGTGCTGTTGTCAGGTTGTACAAGAGAACTAATTTTCATTCGATATCACCAGACCTGGAGGTCTATCGAGCCAAGGCCCAAAGTGTGCCACTATTTTGTGCTGAGATCTGGGGTTATAGTCAAGTAAATTGCTTGGCTATCGTTGAAAATAAGGTTTTAAGAAAACTGCTTACAGTACCAATTAATACCCTCCTTCTCCTGCTTTTTCGTGATTTAGATCCAAGAGGAATACCTGACTTGGCTGTATTAAAGCCATTAGTTTACTGGGTATGTCTTTGGTCTAATCAGGAATTGACTGGTACAGAGATAGTTGCTGGAGTTTTACTTACTATGTTTTAATAATTATGTCAATTTAATTGTATTGTATTGTTTTTATAGAGACTTTTGATAAATGTATTGTTAGGGTTTTTATGAATGTAATGAAATGTAAGTGATATATTTAACTGTGGATTGTTACTTTGATGGTTGTTGCATAACTGAATAAAGTATTTTTGATGAGTATCTTAAATGAATTAGTACTCACTTTCTCAAGCTTTTTCAACATGGTTCTTTAGTAGGCAAAGGACGTGAGGCAAGGGTGGTAGTGGGCCACCAATAGTGACCCTTTACTGACAGAGAAACTCTACCAGGAGAGTCTGCAGCTGGAGGAGTGGCAGAGCTAAGATGTAGGCAGGATGACTTCCTATTCCCCAAGTCGAGTCTTAGTTTGATGAGAGGATGGAGGATGGAGATCTACTCTTGAAACTCTTATGTCCTCCTGTGAATTTAGGATATAGGCAAGATAGCCTCTTACCCAGCAAGTCCATTTCTAAACATGGGTGTGATCGCTAATCTGTACAGCAGATTGCCACTTACCCATCAAGTCAGGCCTTAAAACCAGGGCTTGGGTGTGCCCTCCATCGCACATGTGCCACATGCTTGATGTTAGTTAGGATGGAAATCTCTTCTCACAACTCATGTGTCCTGCTTTGTGATGGTGCTCATAGCAGTGGCTAGACAGCAGAGGTCGCAGTGTTTTTTGCCGAGACCAGGCTGTGTAAAGATGGTCTTGAGGTGCAGCATGCTGTAGACCAGTAAGGTGCAGCATTTGGAGTTTAGGGTCATTGTCTGATGATCCTCTCCAAGAAGATATTCTTGAGAAGTGTTTCCATTTCTTGGAAGCTGAGGAACTTACATCTTTCCCTTTCTAGCACAATGAGTCTTGCTTCCACTCCCCTGTTAGAGGAAAGAGGAACGTCTATAGGCATTGAGCCTTGCTTTTAACGGTGAAGGTCCTAGTTTATTTTCTAGTTCTGAAAAGTGATCAAAGCCAAAGATGTCTGCCTCCAGTGAGAAAGGACAAATATAAAACCAGCAATATGGTTATGAATCTTTTGAAAGTTGTTGGGTGTTTGTTTGGGAGGCCTAGTGTATAGGGTGTTGCTGCAGCTGTTGGGAATGGAAGTGGGTGTGTCTGCATTCTGCAAAGCATGGCCTGCTGGTTAATGTGTGGTGTGGCTTGCTGCTGGGTCCTTGATGAACCCCTGTAGTGCTCCTGATAAAAAGAACTGTAACTGAGGGCCAGATGTAGCAAGATATGCTTTTGCGAATCTGAAATTGCGAGTCGGTACGACTTGCAATTTCAGACTTGCAAAAGCATATGCAGAATGGTGTCTCAGACACCTTCTGCGACTCGCTATGGGGTCGCAAAGACCCACCTCATTAATAATAATGAGGTGGGTCGCTTTTTGCGACCCCATAGCGAGTCCCTGCACTCACAGGGATGGTGGCCTGCTGAAGTCAGCAGACCTCCATGTCTGTGACTGCTTTATAAATAAAGCAGTTTTTCTTTTCATTTTGCAGTCCGTTTTCCTTAAAGGAAAACGAGTTGCAAAATGAAAAAACTTCCAAAACCATTTGGTTTCGTTTTTTCAGAGTAGGCAGTGGTCCATGGGACCACTGCCTCCTCTGAAAAAATATCTTGATCGACATTCACAAAGGGGAAGGGGTCCCATGGGGACCCCTTCCCTTTTGCGAATGAGTTACCACCAGTGTGACACTGGTGGTAACTGCGAGTTGCTTTGCGACCGCATTCGCGGTCACAAAGCAAGTCTGAATTGCGATGCGAGTCGCAAATAGGAAGGGAACACCCCTTCCTATTTGTGAGTCGCATTCACAAATTGCGAGTCGGTACCGACTCGCAATTTGTGAATGTGCATCGCGTTCGGCCGTTTGCATGGCGCAAACTGCGATTTTCGCAGTTTGCGTCATGCAAACAGCTTGCTACATCTGGCCCTGTGTGAGCATAGTGACGTGGGCATCCTGAAGGCCTACCAGCCACTGCCATATACTGCAGTCAACCTGGGATTAAGGCACTTACCTTTTTGTAGCTTTTGGATATGGGGGGGAGGAAGACTGCCAAATTGTCAGGAGAAACAGTACCCTCTGCCTGATCCTATGTAAGCATGCAAATTCCTGGCCTTCTGGCTGTCTTCACAATCCCACAGGGGCCTACCCATGCGTGGACGGTATTGGCGAGCGAGCAGAACACTTTAATTGAGCACATGGGGTGACTGAGGAAGTAACATCAGAAGATGGTAGGTAGAAGAGCAAATATAACCCTGCTTTTGTCTTTTTTTATTACTATTGCAGGATCTGTCAGTTTTTAGATTATTAAGTTGTGATTAGCTACCCTACCAACAAAGGTTGAGAAAGAAATTCTTGCTTCCCAGTTCTCCCCAGGTGCAGTTAAGTCATGATGTGCAGCTGGTAAGTTGGCATTTTTATCATGCACAGTAGCTGATTATGCTGACCTACCTTCCTAGCAGTTTCTGTTGGCCTTCCTGCAAACTATCCCAGAGTATCCAGTCCTGGGGCATTTCAAGATGTCAGGGCTCTCATTTTAGGGCTTCTGAACTCACACAGGGTCTGCTGTATGGAAACAAGAACCCACCCTTACTATACCTCCTACTGACTATTGTGGAAAATGATGCCCCCTCCCCCAACTAGGAGCAGAGACCATATATCTGGGAGAGGTCACAGTTCAAGGGCCTTCCTCCCTGTTTACAGAAAACGTGAGAAGGACAAGGCCCAACTTTTTTGGATGGCCTGCTGTGATCATCTTCTCTCCTAGCACCCATATTCCAGCCTTCCACCTCCAGGGGAAGCTCTGTTGTCTCAGCTGAGAGGTATTTCACAACTCAGCAAAGGCTTAATCTGTACCAGGACGGCAGACTAGCAGAACTGGTTTAATTAAGGCTAAAGCTTCTGATTGAAACGTAGTAGGTCTTTCTAAGGTTACCTTTGCACTGTATTTAACACAAATCTACTGCCACCATTGAAGTAGATTTTTGATAAATATTAAAAATCAACTTTTCACTTTAATGTGTTTTTGCTAACTTATTTTGTGACTTTTAATCACAAACCAGCTTCTCTACAGCAAGTGCTAACAGCTAGTCCTTGTAGTCACTTCTTATTTTTAACATTTAGTATTTCACACTTTTACCAATTATGCACCCAGTCTAGTGGAGTACAAGGCCTACTTATGAGTGATGTCCCTAATTTCGGAATGGTGACCTCCCTACTTTCAGAATAGTTTATTTTTAGGTTAAGCATTAGCGTTCGGCCTGCTGTATACTATAGAGTGAGTTCCAGAATTTTCATTTGTTGGTTGCAGTGTCCTTCAAAAATCCTTGCTTGCTAGTGGTCAGTTCTGCCTCTTTCCTGCCTTTTTCTCTTTGGGATCACCACAAAGTACTGTAGAATTATGCTATGTCCTGCTTATCTCTTCTGTAAGGGACTTTTTTTCTTAGTTGCCTGTTCGTCTTACACTGTGGGTGTGTGTTCAGTCCCTCCTCCCCACCAGCTCCCTCTGTAAACATAAACCAGTAGCAGAGGGGCCAGCTCGCCCTTGTTCTTTTTCTCTTATTTTCAGTCTGTGTGGCAAGAAAAGTCCAGTCAGTAATTTACAACCCTAAGAGCCCGAACTCGAGCAAACACGAGACCATTGCATTCCAAATGCGTGTTTATTTAAAGATGTTCGTCACTGTTGTACGTCCCATCTAAAAGGTGGGAAATACAAGTGAAAGGAGCTCATGTCGGCTCCACGTGTGGCTCAGTTTTCAGTGCAGACTCTTTGGAAACAATCACGGGGGAACGAGGATGGAAGCAGCTTGCAGCACAGGGGCATGGACAGGTTCATTTGCCGAGTTTCTTCACTTTCTCGTGCAAGATGTGTTGCAACATAAGTGCAATGCTTGTTTATCAAGAGACGTGTCTTTCAGAATCGTGTTATGTACATGCCATGATACTCCTGTCATGTTTGCCCTGGCGGAGACGCGTATGAAATCAGCCTGCCCATGCTTACTTTCTTTACAGGGGGAATTATAAAAACATAGCTAGAAAGAGATTCAGTTGGAGTACTTTGATACCTTGAGTGACGTTTGTTAATCAGTGCTGCACTTGAGTGGAAAGACTCCAAAACATTCACACATACAACAGACACACAAACATACAACACATGAAAGGAATACAACAAGCACAGCACCCTCGTATAGCAAACCCACTGAAATCACACACATAAAATACACATTCAGCACTCGCAGCACACATATAACACACATGCAAAACACAACGCAAACACAACAGACACAAACATACAACTCACACATAAAGCACACACGCAAGCAATACAAACATACACACAAGAACCAAAACGCACTGTGTGATACAACAAACACAAAACACACATGATTGTGTTTATTACCGGGGCTACACAGGATCCAGAGGCCACACTGAAAACCCTGACGCCAGCAGTGAGGGAACATCTGCTGGCCTCTTCACCCAAGATAATGCCTCGATAAATCATTCTGTGCTACAAGAGTTCAGTGCAATTCTGACACGTATCTCCTCTGCAAGGAGCAGCGCCGGGGGTGAGAGACGGCTGCGCATGCGCGAGCTTCTCTGATTTGGAAAGCTTCAGCAAAGAGGGCTTTAGAACTAATGCTAACTTTAAGACTAATGGCTGCGCGAGGCACAACCAATGAGTGCGTTTAGATAGTGTATTGAAAGCAGGAACTAGGGCTGTGGGGAAAAAAAAAGAGCTGCTCTTCTGCAGACATTCTGCAGTAACATTTAGAGGCCTTGGTAAAGCAGTATTCACTGGCCTCCATACAGTAATAGCCCCATCCCTTCATGTGGGATCCTCGGGTACTATTCACAGGCTTTCCTACCGTACTAATCAGATGTCTTGCTAGTTATCACATGTTGCTTGTCTCCACAGATAAAATAAAAATGTGATGGTGTATGCAGACCCACAAGCACTCCTTTGACATTAAATACATTGATCTGACTTCAGTTATCTCTATTAAGCTAGAGCGTGTTGTAAATTCCTAACTGGACTTTTCTTGCCACATAAGCTGAAAATAAAAAGTGAAACAGTTGACATAAGTGAGCCGATTCAAACCACCACAGCTGCTATGAGCGTGAGCTCAAAGGAGAGACACAAAAGGAAAATTAAATTCACTTGCAGTCAAACGTATAGGCACATGTGCAATTATCCATGTAACAGGGGTAGTCTGCAATGCAGTAACAAAACTGTCCCAAGGAGGGACAAACGTAAAGCATTTATCAATGATAACAAAGGATTTTTGAAAGGCAAGCCCATGAATAAATGATAGTGATGGGCGTGCGTTGGGCGTGGTTAAAAGCCCACAGATAGATTATAACAGGCCAGAGCGCTTCCGTGCTCGAACTAAAAAATAGACTTCAATTGTGGTGGGCAGCGAGGGGCAACACAAGGGTGCCCTGGGCTTCTGAAAGTGCGCCAGAGGAACGACTTGCACCTTACCCTTCCATTTCTGCCAATGCTTGTGCGCCTAGGTGGCACAAGAGATGGGCACACACTCTCAACGCTCAGACCGACACTTGCAGCAGCATTCATTATGTTTTAATTTTTACATGCGGGTACGTTCTCGCATCTATCCACTGTGCGTCAACTCACAATGCAGTTACCTCACAGCCTCCTGGGTCAGCCTGGGCACATGCACCCGCTGCCATCATTTGCATTTCTATTTTGTGCACCTTGTGAGACATGGCAGGCAGCAGTCTCTATGTGCAGAGCCTTACAGGCACCTACAGTGCCAGTTCGAGCGTAAAGCGCAGAAGCAACCCAGCGCTGGGCTACCCTGGCTATTCACTATCAGCCTGGTGCACAGACATCTTGCACTGTGCACGTCTGGAAATAAACATGCAGGTGCCCAAAGCTCTCCTCTGAAACACGCAACTGCTGCAATTAAACATGCAAGCACAGAATACTGAGCCAGCATAATCCTGAAGCCATCTCAGGCCTCTTTAATCCATTTACAGCCACTCCCTGCCCCTCCAGCTCACTCTTGCAGCTTTCTGCTTTCTCCTTTTGTAACGCTTTTCTGTCTATCTTTTCCTCTGTTTTTCCCATATGTGGAATTTGCCCACTGTAAATGCTGGCTGCAGAAAAATGAGTGCCGGCCCCCAAATATTTGTGCTGGTGCCCCCCACTAGCAACCATTGGCTGAAAGTAAGCACTGCTGGTACTCTTCTCCATCAAGGAGAAGTTCCTGTAGTCAATGTGAGAAAATTGAGAAGTGCTGGGACTGTGGTTTACATGCATCCTGAGGAAAGGGTACAGGAATCCAGTGTTTGCGAATGATGCAGTGCCGGGCCACAAGGTCACACTTCTCAGCCTTGGCCTAAGGGAAATGGAGTCCCCTTTCAAAAAATAGTGGGGGGGACTCCATACGTCCACACCGACCTATGCACTTACTGCAACCCATCTTTGACACTTCCAACTTACTCTGGCCTTACATAAAAGTTAAACAGGTCAATGTGGCTTAGTAGACAATGTTATACCTTGTTGTAGAGGTCAGAGCATAGACACTGGGAGAATGAATGGCAATCTCACAGTCCCTAGAATCAAAATGTTAGAAAATCCAATGTGGAAAAAAGTGAAAAATCTTGGAAGAGCGTGCAGGAAGCTGAATTAGCTACAGAAGAATTACAGAGCACTCACTAAGAATTGGCTGCAAAGAGACCATAAGGGTAAAGAGGGTTGAGCAGCGGCAGAGCGGCCAGGCAAGGAGTCTGCTTAAATAGGCTGATTCAGCACCAAAGGCATAATGAACCCCCATGCCAAAGTCTGTTCCTCTCCCTCAATATATTTCTCCACCTAGCATATGAGTGTAGGACTGCTGGCTTCATGCTGATTTTATTAGGTGGACTACAAATGGTCCCTATGTGAACAAGTCTGGTGGAACTGAGAACTCTGAAAGGGGGTGTAATGGAAGAGAGGAGTAAAGATTAGAAAGCCTTTTAGCCCACAAATTCAGGAATGTTGGGCAGTGAAGCCTCCTAGAGCGAGTCCCAACTAGAGACCCCCAAATGCTAAATCCACTTTAGGAGCTCAAAGGCAAGGTCTTAAGGGGGAATTCTTGAGTCTTTCCAACATGTCTATCATGTTAGTTGTCCAGAAGTCTAGCTAACTAATTGAATTAATCTACCTCTAGATTTTATTTTTTAGAATTTGTTAGAAGCGAGGATAGTAGCCCCGAAGTCTGTCTTCCCACACGAATAAATCTACCTCTAGATTTTATTTTTTAGAATTTGTTTGAAGCAAGGATAGTAGCCCAGAAGTCTATCTACTCAGACAAATAAATCTAACTCTAGATTGTATTTTTTAGAATTTGTTAGAAGCAAGGATAGTAGCCCAGAAGTCTGTCTACCCAGATGAATAAATCTAACTCTAGACTGTATTTTTTAGAACTTGTTAGAAGCAAGGATAGTAACCGAGAAGTCTATCTACCCAGATGAATAAATCTAACTCTAGATTGTACTTTTTAGAATTTGTTAGAAGCAAGGATAGTAGCCCAGAAGTCTATCTACACAGTTGAAATAATCTATCCATAGATTTGTTTATTTTTTAGAGTTTTTTAAAAGCTTGGATAGCAGCCCCGAAGTCTAACTACCCAGATGAATACATCTGCCTCTAGATTTTATTTTTTAGAATTTGTTAAAAGTGTGGATATGGTCCCAGGGGATGTTAGAGCTCTTTACATAAATAAAATATATAGATGTGGAACATATACCAATTTACAAAGAACTATAGCAAGTGAAAAACACATGCATATGACATTTCACCAGGTAGAGGGACGGGTCGGGAACGAACAGGTCACATTTACAGTTTGTGATTAGAGAGTATTTAGACATTGTATGGATTTTCTGGTAGATTTAGCTGGTATATCTATCTGGTTTTACAAAATACATATTCAGGCTGAGTTCGAAAGTCTCAAGAAATGATTCTCAATCCCTGTTTGAAAGGTGAATCATGTCTGATACCTAAAGGAATGTCTTTCCAGATTTTTGGTGCAAAAGTGGAAAAGGGGCGGCTTTGTGTGGCAGCATTATTGCATTATTGCATCACGATTCGAGATTGTTGGTCTATGAAGGCGTCTTCCTCTGCCTGACTTTGTAAATTTGTTTTTCAGATAGTGTGGATGACAGCATTCAGTGGGACTGTCCGTAGGGCAGTGAGGTCAATGATGATGGAGAGCCCATATTCCACTCTCGAGACTATCAGTGCATATAAAATCTTTTTTGAGGTCTTTTTTGGATATGAGTTTTTGTTCGATTTAATGAGTCATAGCGGGTGTTGGGTCCCCTCTACCAGTGATTTTATGTAGGCAAATAGATTCAATATAATGTCTAATATATTGTCTGATATGAAACTTGGAGATTTAGCATGTTTCAGTATATAGCAAATATCTGCTTTTTAAGATGTCTAAACCATCCATTGCTATTTATTTGTCTACGGGGTCAGAGCGGATTGATTTCTACGTTTTTGTCTGGTCATCCAGATTTATACTTTGTTGGGGTAGTGTTTTAGGATTAAATAGTTTTATTAAAGTTTTTGTTATACAGTATGCTAACCTACATCCATTGACTGGTGAGAATGAAGTCTGTTCCAGTGCTATATTTCATTTCTGTATAAGATAAATCAACCAACACCCTATGCCTGGCATCCAGAGTTGCCCAACTGCTCCCCGTGTCTCAATCATCAAGTGATTGTCTGCACCACTTATATCCGATTTCATCCTTTCCGCTCTCTCTGCAGCATTTCAATGGGGATGATCCTAAGCACTATGAGGAATTTTGGGGCAGGTAAGCTCCCTGAAACCTTACATGAGGTATGTAAGAAATGTTGTCCAGTCAGTCGTATTCTGTCCCTGTTTGCTCTAGTATTGCAGGTAATTTCTCCATCCTCAGTAGTTCCCTATTTATAAGTCTCTACTCTCCCAAGTTTGATATACATTGTTTCCCCCAATATGCGACAATCGTCTATCCGACTATGCATAGTCCCTGAGCCCTTCGCTTGCCTCTGCTGTAAGGTAGAGAACATGTTTGTATATTCGGGACCCCCAGTGCATACTAGGTGGGAATCCTGTGGATGGTAACTTGAAACATAGTCCACAATGTCTGCCCAGAATGTCTTAATCTTGGGGCAGTCCTAAGATTTTCAAGGTCCCACCTCTGCATCTTATCTGGTGTGCAGTACCAATGGTGTGCTAGTTTAGTCATGGTCTTTTTCACTATAGCGCTTCTCGCTGACTTTCAAGTTATAATAAATAATTTTTGCCCACACCCTCACTGAGATTCTTCATCTTCGTTCCTCCTCCCAATCTCAGTTGGCCCATTGATTGTGCATTTAGCTTCACATGTAGCAAAATCTGATAAAGCGCTTGGTCTTTCTGTCATTGCTTGTACTGAGGATCCACTTTCCGAACCATGTGATTGCTCTCAAGGTCCCTGGGTGGATTCTTGGCTGCAGAACCCGATGCCCGATCTGGTAATATCTGAACCCCTTTGTTTTGGGGAAAATGTATTCCTTCTTCTGCTGTTCGAACAGCTGAACCTGCTTCTCATTGAGTGATTGCCCCATCTTTTCTCATTCTGCTTTCCCCATTGTACGAACAGGCCTTGCTTTCTCTCAGATCTGGGCTTCAGTCTGGGTTACAGAGAATCGGGGTTGGTTGGGGGGAGGAAGAAGCCTCTTCTACATGACAAAGATGATCCTACGCCGTCAGACTGGGTATGGTCACAGGTGAGGAATATAAATCCTAACTCCAATGTGATGCCTATGAACCCATGGCATCTTCCATATCTGTGTACCTGGCATGGTTTAATCTAGGAAGCACCATTTCTTCTCTAACTTTGTTTTACGCCATTATAAAATGAATCCGATTTAGGTTGTCGGAAGGACACCCGCGGCCCTCTTCTTTCTGTGGGAGATACAATCTACTCCCTGCGATTCTTGTTTTTTCCCCGGCCCATATAAAGTAGGAGAGCTTCAGCAGTAAGAGGTTGAATTTCAGTTTTTTTTCATCACAGTCCTGGTAATATATACCGATAAAAGATATGTATATATTACCTACTGGTGCTCGTTAGTAGGTAGTTTAATTAGGACCTAGTTTCCATTGGAAAAGTGTTTTGTGTTTTGCCTATAACTTTGGCACCGTATGAGGAATCCTCACGAAATTGTAAAAACTAGCTTGCCACTCACCCCTGCTGCTGTGTTGAAGGTTTAAGGGTGCATCAGCAAGTAAGGGCAGAGAAAAAGGGGGACGGTCAGAAACACATTTTACCCATGCAGTTTCCCATAGTGACTTCAGACATGATTACAGTCTGAACCCCTGAACGGAATTACATCATATTTGGCAGAGAGCTAGCTCTTGGTCCAGAATGATCCATTTTTCTAATTTGGTTGCATCCGTTCAGTAGTTTTGGAGATATCAAAGGAGACCGAAATATAGATTTCTAAGGATTCAGATCCTCCAAAGATCCGACTGATCTCATGCTGAGATCTTATTGGCTGACAACACCTCAAACAGGAAGTGTAGGCAGCCATTTTGGGACTCTGTCTTAGCCAAGTCCCAAAAAAAGGTAAAACAAAACAGAAAAGGGGGCAGGGTAGGAATACCTGACCCTCCTTGGTTGGGTGGTGGAGTCCTCCAGGGACCCCACCAGGGCCAAAAAGCAATTTGTTTTACATTTTTGCAGTGAAAATCGGGGAGGATGCACAAATCTTGAAATCTTTTTAATAAAAGAACAGGCACGGTCTCCCACACTTGTTTAAACTTTGGTTCCCAGACGGGCGAGGTCAAACTGTAATAACTATATTGGGGAGGGAGGCACATGTGGCTCCGCTCCCATGGCCAATTTCGGCCCGAAGACTTCTACTCCCCTGGAGCAAGGCCTATCTTTCACAGAGGAGGGGGACCACATGGACCCACCCTGGGGTCTATTACGGCCCCAGGGTCAACTACCTCCTGGGGCCAGACCGATTTACCAAAAAGAAGGAGGGGCTATGCGCCCCCCCTTCCAGGCTGTTTTCAGCCCCAGGGACCACCACCTCCCCAGGGCAGGCCCTGCAAATAGAAAAGAGGGGGGCCATCCGGCCCCGTCTAGAGCAGTTAATGGCACTGGGGACCGCCACCCCACTGGGTCGACGCACTATGTCCTGAAGTGTCCACCCTTGGGGTACAGATGTTTGCTTTCAGGTGGCGGGAGCTTTGACAGCTCCTGCCAAGCGAGAGCAATTAGTAAGTCTGCTCCCAGCAGGCAAGAGCAGGAAAACTGCTCCCGCCCTGTAGGAGCGGGCTTATCATCTGTTTTCCTGCCCTCTTTTAAGCGGGAAGGAAAACAGATAAAAAAAATGCTCCCGCATGCAGGGAGCAGCATTGTTTACTACTCCCTGTTTGCAGGAGCAATGCCGGTTTCCACTTGAAGCAAGGCACAAGTATGGACAGTGGGGGCATTGATCCCCCGCGGTCCCCAAGAGTGTACACTGGTTGCCCTAGGTGGGGCCAGGGCACTCAACATCAAGTGGCCAGACCCCGAGGGATGGGGTCCCTGGGGAAAAAATTGGTATAGTTGGGGGCTGTGCCCCCCCCTCCAGTAATTGGCCAGGCCCCTCGGGATGGGCTTCCTGGGGTCCAAAACTGGCCCAGAGAAGGAGGCCCTTTCACTAATTGGCCATGCCCGTGGCCCCCCTCCCCTTCCACTAATTGGCCAGGCCCAGGGGAGATGTTGTCCCAAGGGCCAAAATCAAGCCGGTGAGGGGGGCGCATGACACTCCTCCCCCTTACAGTAGTTGGCCAGGCCCTGTGGGATGGGGTCCCCAGGGCCAAAATCAGCAAGGGGGAGGGGGCCACATGGTCCCCCTCCCCTTCCAGTAATTTGCCGGACCCTGGAGGATGGGGTCCCCTGTTCCAAAATCAGCCCAGATAGCGGACCCTTTCACTAACTGTCCACACCCCGTGGCCCTCCTCCCCTTCCACTAATTTGCCAGGTCCCGAGAAGTGGGGTCCAAAATCGGCCAGGGGAGGGGGGCCACCCGCTCCCACTCCACTTTTAGTAATGGGATTGTCCCAGGGGAAGGAGTCCCCAGGGCCAAAATTAGCCTGGTGAGATGGCCCACGTGGGGCAAGGGCCGTGTGCGGAGGGTTGGATTTACTTAATGTAGTTAAATATTACTTAACGTTACAAAAAAAAAAAATAATAATTCACTGAAAAAACCAAAGGTTACAGGGACGTTATAATTAGGAAGCAGATTTTTTTTAAAAACTTGGACATTCACTAAAAAACCAAAGGTTACAGAGACGTTATAGTTAGGTTCAAATTTTACAGGCATAAAACCAACAGTTATAGTTATACTTATCTCAAGAAACTCTAACTTGTGCTCTAAAGTAACTATATTTGTGCCCTTGCTATGCACTACTACTTCCCCCCATATTAGATCAGTAATAAGATCCTCTATGACATAATTTGTAATATAAATGCAACATTTGCAATACAATTATTGATGATAAAACTGTGCAGCTATAGATTCTGCTTGCTCCCATGCCTGGCTGGTAGCAGTATTGTTTCTGATTCCCTGCCCGCATTCAAGTATGCACGGATGCAGGCAGGGAAACAGATCAACAGATTGCTTCAGCCTGGAGGGAGCAGCATAAATAGCTGCTCACTCTGGGCGGGAGGAATGCTGGCTCCTGCAGCATGTGGGAGCCCGGCTGGGGCCGTGAGGTCCCTGGGGTTTCCTCACGCGGCCCCCAACATTGTGTATGGTGGGTGCCCTGGGTGGATACAATGGCACCCACTCATTTAAATGTAGGCCCCAGGGGATGAGGTCCCCAGGGCCAAAATAGGCTCAGGGAGGGGGTCTATGCAGCTCCCCCCCTCCCCTTTAGGAAAAAACAGCCCTGAAGGATGCAGTCCCCAGGGCCTTTTTAAGGTTTGGGGATGGGGGCCATGTGTCTTGCCCCTCCCCTCAATTAACACATTGGGCCCCGGGGATGGAGTCCCCGGGACAAAAATAGGCTTAGGGGCCAAAAAAGGCCCTGGGGGATGGGATCCAAGGGCCTAATGAGGCTCAAGGAGGGGGCCACATGGCCTCCCTACCCTTTAAAAAAATATAGGACCCTAGGGGATAAGGTCTCCAGGGCCTAATGAACTTTGAGAAGGGGGACACAGAACTCCCTCAACATTGGAAAAAAAGGCTCTGAGGGATGATGTTCCCGGGGACTAATGAAGCTCTTGGAGGGGGGCCATGTGGCCCTTCCTTATAAAAACACAAGACCCTGGGGGATGGGGTCCCCATAGCCTAATGAGGCTCGGGGAGGTGGGACATGTGCCCCCCTTCCTCTTTAAAATACTTAAGGCCCTGAAGATGGGGTACCCAGGGCCTGAAGAGGCTCGGGGAGGGGGTCACGCACCTCCCCTTTAAATAAATATGGCCCTGAGGAATGGGGTTCCCTTGGCCTAATAAGGCTTGGGGAGGAGGGCCACATGGCATCCCTCCAACATTTATTTGTATAGGCCTGGGGATGGAATCTCTGGGGCGTAATAAGGCTCAGTGGGGACTGTATGGCCCCTCCCCTTTTTTATTATATTTAGCCCTGGAAGAGGCCCCGGAGCCCGATGGACAACCTTCTGCTGCACAAGGCAAAGGCTGCGTGCTGTGTGCTGTGTGGGGTTGGCAGCTTGCCGGGGGTTTGGCTACAGCCCTGTGATCAGTGTAGGGTTAGCTGCCTGCAGAGAGTTGGAAGCAGGGCCTGGCTGCAGCACAGGCCATGTGGCTAACCCCACAAAATGCACAAGCTAAGGCCATGTGCGGTTGGCTGCCTCTGGGTGACTGCCTGCAGGTAATTGGTCGCAGGGCCTGGCTGCAAGCCACGCCATGCGGCCAACCTCACGCCACATGTGATGAAAGGTCATGAGCAGCATGAGGTTGGCTGCTTTCAGGGGGGTCGGCTGCCTCTGGGTGGGTTAGCCACAGGCCAGGCCCTGTGTCCAGCATCCAGCTGTGCATAGCAGAAGGCTGTGCGCAGTGTGGAGTTGATTGCCTGTGGAGGGTTGGCTTTACGCATAGTAAAATATTACTTTACGCTTAAAAAACCAAGACATTCACTGAAAAAAAGGTTAAAGTACGTTGCAGTTATGTGTGATAAAATATCTGTTTTTGTTTAGAAAACAACACATAATTGCCTTGCATGGAAGGTGAATTGTTTGTAGATGTATTTGGTTGCACAGTGTGAAGGAGCCACGATTAAAGCCCAGGTCACCTGTGATCACAGCCATCACATAAGTCTCTAGTTCAGATCTCCTTCCAGTAAGAGGCTTGCAGTACAGCAGACTTCCCAGCACTCTGATACTTCTAAAAGACTGCTTCCGGCAGGCTAGAATACCCAATCTCATGTGTTTGAGCAAAGGATTAATCCTATGTGCTTCTCGTTACAATGATACCAGAAGAATAGAGACTTTTGCATGAGGCATAGTAGTTTGCAGTATTTAGAGTCACTGAATGATGACATCTTTTTGAATTTTATGTACATTAGAAAATTTACTGTTACTTTGCATTTATTATAAACACAAGAGTTGAAGTGATTTGGGCAATGGATTTACTTTTGGGTGGCAAGAGTCTAGATGCTGTAATTGGAGATGCATCATACCTTCTATAAGCTGCAAATTAAATTCTGCTTCAACAGGTGTGTGCTTCCAATGGTGTCAGTGGGCACCGGTACTCTAGATTTACAGCCAGGCTCTGTGGGAAGTTGATGCACTAATATTTGCAACTATTTTTATTGAGTTACTGTTTGTATATGGGATTAGTTGTGTTACAGAAATATTGCAGGTATTGTATCCTCCAGAAATAGGAATGGAAATGATGGGGACCCTGTCCTTCAAACCTTACAAACAAGAGGCTGCATGCTTGAACACACAAAAGATGATAGGAGAA
This sequence comes from Pleurodeles waltl, assembly GCF_031143425.1. Lineage (NCBI taxonomy): Eukaryota > Metazoa > Chordata > Amphibia > Caudata > Salamandridae > Pleurodeles > Pleurodeles waltl. The sequence goes on from NC_090436.1 coordinate 61,160,456, forward strand.
ATGTTTGAAATGACTCTAACCACTGGCAATCGCTTGGGGCAGCATTTCAATCCATTGCTGTTCTGTCCACCATGCCACCTCAGTTTGGATACAGCCATCTACAAATCAGACTTGACCTTGCTCGAATAGGAACAGTACAGCCGAACTGCCAGGGCCTCCGTGAACAAGAACACAGTCAACGCAAGACCAGTTTCACCCTGACTGGGGCTCATCAGCATGGATGTAATTTATGGGGTAGCCAGGGGTCGCAGCTGTGACCCCTAGCTTGCCCCTGCGACCGCTGGCACTGCCTTTGCGACCCCTGGCCTCAGAGGTGGCAAAATCAGTGCCTGGAACATATGGGTAGCTCATTCTAATGGACGTCCTTTAAGGCTCAACTTTCCTGGTTTTTCTGTCATTTTTTTATTACACTAATAGTGAATAATATTATTCACTATTGGTGTAATAGAACTGGTGTGCAATTAGCTAGAATTTGACACTATCTGTCAACTAAGGTAAGTAAAATGCTTTTAAATGTATGTTGTATGCATGCTTGTGTGAGTGTGTTTAAATGTAAGCAAGTGTGTATGAATGTGTGTGTATGTGTACGTATGTGGGTGTGAGTCAAACTAAAGGTCAAATGGCGTATGATGTCACTTCGCTACCCCTGGCATTTTAGTGAAGTGACATCCATGCTCATCAGTCGAGTGAAGCTTACTTTCAGTGCCACAGTGAGCATAGGACACATGTTTGGGCATGCCTTCAGCCACTTAGGGGGTTATATCAAACACAAAAGAGGTGATGGGACGAATGCTTGCAATAAGACTAACCACTAGCAACCACTTGGTATCATTCCAACCCATTGTTCTTTTGCCTACCATACCACCTCAGTTTGGACCCAGCCATATGCAAATCAGTCTTGACCCTGCTCCAGTAGGAAACGTTAAGCCTGAACTGCCAAGCCAGGTCCTCTCTGAACCAGAACATAAGCATACCAAGACCAGTTTTGCATTGAAAGGGGCTCATCAGTTGGGTGTAGCTTGGTGTCAGAGACACAGTGAGCACAGGACCTACATTTGTGCATATCTGTGCCACTAAGGGTGTTACATCAAACGCGCAATAGGTGATGGGAGGAATGCTTGCAATAAGGCTAACCACTGTCAATCACTCAGGTAGCATTTCAATCCTTTGTTCTTTAGACCACCATACTATCTCATTTTGCCCACATGTGGGTCAGATTCACACTGGATGTGTTCACCTCTGTTCCTCTCTTCTGTTGCCCACTGTACAACTTCTTCTTCTTCCAAGAAAGAGAAGCAATAACCAGATCCTCCACCCAAAATGGCTAAAAGTATGACAGATGCAGTAAAATAATCAATTTCTCCAGTCAGTTCTTGTACAATTTGTCTATTCAAAAAAGCATATGCTTTATCAGCTGCAGACACTGTCTCCATACCACCTTCGATCAGCAGCAGAGTCTAACACATTGCCAGTGGTAGTGACATTTCTTGGTCATCTCCCCTAAAAAACTAAAGGTAGATACAAACTCTATTCCACCCAAACTAATAATGAACAGTGTTCCTAAACCCTACAAAACATGTTCATACTGTAATGTTGAAGGTACTGAAGCTACCGAGATGTGAGGAAACCTCTGGTGATGGTACCTGAGACTTTCCCGTTTGCACTGATGCAGAAGCCGTCCACATCAGCCCATGGACTCTTCCTGGCAGGTTAATGGTCCCTGTATCTGACCCACGCTCCATCGCAGTCGGCCTGAACTTGTGACTTTCTCCCGGTATCACATGACCATACAGCTGCGAGTGGCACTTTAGGCTTTTTGGCGCTATTTTCACTTAAATCTTCAACATTTCATATCTCTGGTTCTGCTGATTGGATTTTTGTTGCTTTGGTCTTGATTTATTAATTCTGCTCTATTTTTCTAAATTGGTGTGACACTTGAGGCTTTCCCATTTGCACTTATGCAGAAAACCTTCACTGTCAGCCCACAGACCCTTCCTGGCAGGTTGAGGAAGTCAGCATGCTCTTGGTGCACCAATGTCAGCAATAAAGATCCCAGAAGGCTCCAGAGCTTACCGGCTACAGCAGCAAAGGAGAACGTCAGTGCTCTGGGGTGGAGCTCAGGAGTACTTTTTGGCCCAACTCAAAAATGGAAACAGAGTGAAGAGCCGGGCTTCCTGGCAGTGGGAGTGGTTTGCTCTGTCCTTTATCTACCATTTGCCTTTCAGGTTCCCTTGAGGAACACATAGGGTGATTTCCCCAATTTTAATCCCAGGAGAAGTTAAATCCACTAAGTGCAAGAGATATTTTTTCTTAGTGTACTGTATTTACAGAAAGGTATAGGATGATTTGTACCCACCCTACAGCTAGTCTACACATCAATGTTTACAATTAGGCCACATGTGGTTTGCCATACCACTATGAAGTTGAATAGTCAAAAACTGAATCCAGGTGTTAACAGTTTTGAATTAAAGCCCCTCAATGTGATTTTAAAAGAGGCTTGTCTACAATTCTTTTGGTTTACACAGCACACAGGAAAATCACCCCCTCACACATTTTAGAAAAGTAGAGACCCAGGCTAATCTAAGATAGTGTAATGTGCGTGCAGTATCCCAGCCCTCCGAACCTTGTACCCTGCAAAGGTAAACTATTGATAAAAAGCTCTACAGTCTAGCATTCCTAACGCTTCTGCTTATAGAAACTGTATCTCACATGCATAGTTAGGCCTACGGTACTGTAGTATGGTACTCAATCTGTACTGCACATGGAGAGATGAAGCATTTTAGTTTAGTGTCATCCTGTGGTCAAGGAATCTTACCAACCCCAGACTTTTCAGAAAACTAGAAACTCAATGGGAAACTAGGTTGGTGTTGCATGTATCCAAGCTCGTTTTCTTACCCAGAGTGCCATGAAAATGTCAAATTTATGCCTAAACATAATTTTCTTGGGGTGGGGCTGGAGCCTAAGATGTCTTTATGGGAGCCTCATTGCCCAACAAAGAGGCTGTTTCTCAATTTGGTATTATGTGGTGCTCCCGGCAGAACGTCCAATCTGGAAGTTGAGCTCACCACTCTGATGGGGTGAAGAGGATGGCCATTTAACTGCTCAATTGGATTGGAGTAATAGCAGGGCCCCTACTTTCTCCCTTGGCTGGCAAGCAATGTGTGCCTGAGGTGTGTTTTCCAACAGGGCTGGTCATGCAAAGCTGACTTGCAATGCACTTGGAATTGGGGAGTGCATATCTAGAGGCAATGGGAGTGCAATTGAACGGCAGAAGGTAAAACTTAGAAGGCCTGGCTAGGAGGTTGACAGCAGTGGAGAAGGAACAGGAAAGGCTGACGCAGACAATGCAAGCCCTACATAAGAAACAGAATAAGACCGAATCATATTTCAGAGGATCTGTCAGAATTGAAACCATAGATAACCTGGGATAGGACACCTTCTTGAGAGAGCTGGGGGGTTCCCTTGGAGGTCACTGCAGAGGCGATATTTGTACCCAAGATTATAAAAGATTTTTTAGAGATTGAGTTGTGTGGCCGAGAAACAGTGAGGAAAGCTTTTAGAGTCCTGTCCTGGTCTTGCAGGGGAACACAGTGAAAGGGAGCACCATGATGCTGGAGCTATCTGCAGAAGCGTGGAGAGAAAAGATTCTGAGGGTCAGATTCTGAGGGTCAGGCAGAAAACAGTATCCCTGGGTACTGCTGTGCTCCTGATGTTAACCGCAATACTCTGGCAGGGAATAAGGCTTTGCTAGTGATTAGGAAGGAACTGGCAGCTAAGGGAGTAACTGCATCAGCAGGATTTCCAGCCAGGGTCAGGGTGGACTACCAAGGCAAGCACTTCTAGTTTTCACAGGTGCACTCGGCTAGACTCAGCTACAACCATCCTGGAAGGCTTGAAGGAGGATTATGGGTGACCAGTAACCACAGTAAATGTATACTCATTTTACAGGCATGGTTTTGATACTAGAGGCCAAGATTGATATTCTTAGTAGACTATGAACAGACTTTTTATGTTGTCGCTGGGGAAGAAAGGACTAGAGGGCTGAGGTAGTAATTGTAGCCCCTATGTTTTTCTTGCATTGTGTCTTATGTCTCTCTACTTCTTTACCCGTTGGGCCCTTGGAGGTCTCATGAGTACAAGAATGAGGGTATAGTGACGGTGTTTGCTTAATGCTTTATGGTACTGCCTTTATTGTGTCTGGGAAGCAGAGCTCTGGGTGGCAATGAGTCTTACCTGAATTTAGCTTTCTTGTGACTGTTTCAGATGCTCGCTGTTTTGAGTATGAATAAAAAGATTTAATCCTGAAAAACAGATGCCTTTGTTTCCATGGGAGGTGGCTGCCTTATTTGGGCTGAGGGTTAATTGGCTTCTAGGGAACTTTACCAACTCTGTATAATTCTGAAAACTAAGGGAAAGCAAAGATGGTGTGGCTTGAATGAATCCACACTTGTTTTCATAAACCCATACCTGCAAACATCACAAATATGCCTAAAAACGTAATTTGCTGTGTTTAAATGGAATTTCGCTGAAGTATCTTGGCTTCGAGGCAGCACCTAAAGAAAGAACTAGAGATCCACCGTTTTCTGGTGTTGTGTTCCTCTCTAGAGGAAACATGGTCTGGCTGTTCGGGCTCAACTGTTCATGTCGGAGTGGTGCCAAGGCTGACTTGCATAGGGCCGCTTTCTGTTTGTAGTAGCATAGTGAGCCAAATAATTATGGATTGGAATCCAGCCCAGGTTAATTCCCAGTGACTGAGGTTAATTGAAGGACTCAGTTAATCACTTTTTTATATGTTTTTCCAAGTAATATCTTACCCACAGAATTTTATTTTTCTTTCTCCCCTTTTTACCGCTTTACACAGCCCAACGGTGACCTGCAAGGACTATACACCTTTCTCCCTGGTACCTATGGCCATGACCTAACAGCCTTACAGCACATCAAAGGTACTGTACTACATGTGATTAGTCATCTATACATTAAAGCATTTTGAATGCCTTTCCTTTTCGGGGTTTGTTGAGACTGCCTATATTTGCAGAAATTATAGCAGCAATTGAATTCTTGTAACAAATTGGCTTGCACTTTGTTTGCTTGACTCATAATCTGTGATGTCAACACTGACCTGTTGGTACCACTCTGTGCTACATGCCTATAGCCTATAGGCAATGACTTGTATTTCCTATTTAAGTACAGTGTTATTTTAGCTTGTGTTTTGTCTGATACATTTCTTGTCATATTTGTACTTCTTTTTGAAAATGTTAGCAGCCAGTAGGAGTGACCCTCTCCCTACCTGGCACAGCCCATGACTATTTTATCCTCATTACTTTGCATGTCTTAGGGTTCATAGGATTGTGCTTAGACAACTACTCACAGAACAAGGGGCCAGATGCATCAAAGGGTTTTTCCCATTCTGTGTCAATGGGAAAATGTATTCATACATATGGCCATAGGTTTGTGGACGCCATCTTGAGATAGACCCTGGTCCAGCCTCTCATTCTCTTTCTGCTTCCCTCAGTCTGAGAATAACCCCTTTCCCTAAGCCTGTAGAGTTTGACGTCCTACAGTAAGGCCCACAAAGGTGCATCCTTTCGACTTTGAGTCACTGGTGGTTTGCTACTTTGAGTTATTGACCTCTTTGAGTGGAGATTGGGTCTATCGCCCCTCGCCAGTCCTTCTTCGCCTGATCTTGCAGGTGAGGGGGTAGTCCCCTGAAGCACATGTCTTGCCTTCTCCCCAGGCCGGGAAGTATCTGGGTGTCCTAGTGCGGAGAGTGGTGGGCATGTAGGTAGAATAAGCAGTGGCGTAACACAACTTGAGGGTCCCGTTTGCAAAATACATGGGGGGCCCATGCTCCAGTCCCAGTCAGGAACTCTCAGGCCAGGGGCCCGTGCACGGTGCCGGAGGGGGTCCCCTGGAGCTCGCTCTCCCCCCCCCACGCCCAACATTGTGGGAGCTGCGGGGCTGCTTGTTACGCCACTAAGAATAAGGTGCACAGAGAGAGTGGCGCACTTGTTTACCCCATGTAAGCGTGGAATCATGAGTGAAGGGTTTGCATGAGTTCTTTTCTTCCAGGCGCTGTGAACCTCTCCAAGTTTGCCTTAGTAATCAGTGTAAGGGGCGACCTTGGGATGTTAGTCACATATTTTACAGGTACCCACTTCTAGGTATTTACAACATTGCTGGAAAATAGGATACGTCCCAAAAAGCACTGGGGACCTTCCTTTTCGAGGACTAGACCCTTTTACTTCTGCCACTTAATATTACTGCACGGGGCCACTCTGTACCCCCAAAATCAGGTGTACAACAGTTAATAAGTGGCGTTTTATATCCCACCTGATAACACTGCTGCTTGAGCAGGACTGTACCGAACAGTTGAGAGGATGACCCAACTCGATGAGCTCCGTTCTCTTTGATAATGTGAGTAGAGGTGCTGCAAATATACGCAAAGAAAAGTCAAATAAAACTAACGGTTTACATAATTGTCGGCTGTTCAAATCAATTCACCCCTAGTTCCCAAATTGCGTTCCCTCGCCTCTGCGAGCGAGTAACGAATCCAAAATTCAGAGATGGAATGAGCGCTTAGAGACCGCAGTTTAATGGCTGCGCTGTCCCCCGCTCGTGTATTTTAGGATTCAGTTGCCAGCCTCTGAACGATCACCTCACTTCAACCCTCTTTGGGGGGAGGAAAAGAGGGTGAGCGGAATATGTTAAGGCGGGAAGGCTGCGGGGTGAGCTGGGGACAGGCTTCCCTGATTCCTCTCGGAGCAGTCGAGATGCGAGGAGGGGAGGAGCGGCGCGGGTACCATCTCTCCTCCCATCCTCACTCAGGCACAGCTGGCACCGACTTGGCAGCATCAGTTGGCAGCATCAGTCTGAGTGAGAGAAGATACAGGAGGAGAGAGGAACCAAACACAGCGCACATCTGCGGCTCCTGGGCTGCTCATGTTTTCGTCTACCACTCAGCCCAGTTCATGGGGCCACGGGGCACTCGGGAGTTACTAGGCCCAACCGAGGTGGTTGAGGCCTTTTACCTTTGAGGTCCCCACCCTGTTATGGGTCCTCTGGGTCAAGCATTCCCTTCTGCACCTGACTCTGTTGGGTGGCTGTAGCTCGAGCAGTCGTTACTCCTTCAGGGGAAGCTCAGATGGAGATCAGTGAAGGCGACTCATAACTCAATGTGTGGGCGGCAGCAATGCATCAACGTCCACCCAAATACTTGTTTGTTTATACAAAGAAAGATTTTCATTCTAACTCTACACAACAAAGGTAAACAACATTCAAAAAGCAATAACACAATCCCTTGATGTTGGGGCTCTATTAGTTCTCAGGCCACTCCCTCTCCTCCCATATCTAGTGCAGCGGGTTCCATGTTATTCCCCATTCACTCATAGCCGCATGTGTAGGCCATATACAGGACTTCATCCCTCGGATTCTGCAAGTAAGTTCAGGTTTTGGAGTCTATGGCAGCACCAACGGTGGTATTCCCCCAGGGTGCCAAAGGCCCAGTTTTCGGCTTGCCCCCTGTGGTGGCCAAGCACCCTGCAGCGGTGCAGCGCGGTCCTGTTCTGGATCGGCTGAGTCGGGCTGCTCGCGGTCACATGCGGCTGCACCTGGCAGGGGCTGGCTCTCTTCCCTGAGCCACACTACCTGCAGATTTCAGACAATTGAGGTGCTCCGGTGGTCATGCTATAAGTCTTTACTCCCTCAGCAGAGGGTGGGGGTGGTTTCCTTGCTGTGATAGGCTTCTGTTGGTGCAGTCCACAAGATGCGGTTGAGTTCCAGTTAGTCACGCTAGCTTCATGTGGATGGTCACACTGGCCACCCCTGGCATATAGTGTCACCAAGCCACTTCAGCACACTGGCAATGGCCCGATCGATGTGGGGACGGGACCCTCACACCACAGGCTTTGATCCATGAAACGGTGGTCCCTCCTGGTGTACGTGGTCAAGTCAATGTAGCACATGGGCAACAACCCAATTGGTGCAGAGATGGGTTTTCTCCCGCCACAGGTTTCGGCAATCAGCAACGGCCCCTCCTACCATACCGGGTCACCCAGTTTAATAGGCACATGGGCAACAGACCAGTCGGTGCAAGGAGCAGGTTTCTCCCTCCACCCTCCTGTAACTCAGTTCACAGCGGCCCCCTCTGGCAAAAGGGGCCACCAATTCCTACCCCTTTCTTTTGATGCAGGACAGCACATCAAAAAGCTTTGTGGTGCTGACCTGCGCCAAAAAGTTGTAAACGAGGCCCTCAGTCTGCACACACTGTTCAGTACTACAGTCTCTCGGTAATGCACCATAGTATGTTATGTAAAAGTAGACCCTGCCAGCACATATAAATTCACCATGTGCGCCCTGTACCACACTTCACCCTTTGTGTGGTGTATTTCTTGCGAGCACATATGCACTCAGCACGTTTTCATCGGCACTCATTTCCACATAAACCTAATATAGGCCGGGGGGAGTTACACAGCAGCGGAACGTTTATACTGGTGAGTGAGCCTATAGGCCTCACTCCAGTGGCTCGCTAAAAAGGACCTGTTCACAACTGTTGACCACTGCACAGTATGCTGCCACCACCGCGCTCGTTCTGTTTAAGTCCTGGTGAAGGCAGTAACTTTCCATCACTATGGGGGTAGCACTTTGGGTGCCCCTCCAGGTCCAACAAGACCCCAATCCATGAGACAGGCCTATCTCGTGGCTCACACGCATGATCCATGTTGTCCTATGACAAAAATCAGCATTAGGGATCCAGACAACAACACAGAAGGGCACTCAGGACAGGGGTACACATCTCTCACCAAGCAGAGAACATCTCCTTCGCAACACACCCCATCCTATGTGTAGGAAAGTGGAGTACTATGTGGTGTGGAGGTTAGTCCTCACCATGTAGTACTCTCACAATACCGAGAGATGGTCCTTCGATTCACACTAGTAAATCCTTAGCTTGGTCCTGGTAGTGTGGCAAACAGCAGTCAGGCTTTAATTAGAGGGACATGTGTTAACCATTTCACAGCACAAACATGGATGATAAGTAAATGACATGACTTGAAATAAATCTGACACCAATTTATAGAAATAGAGCTTATTTTTATATAAATTTAGACACCAAAATGAACAGTATAGGTTCTGGAGAACTGGGGATATCAGTTTTAAAAGCAATAGAAAATCACTGCAGAATAGCACTTAAACATTGTATTGAAGTCAATGGGGAAAATGGCATATGCTGCAAAAATGCACTTAAAAGACAAGTGCAGCCCCTGGAACCAGATCATGACAGTCAGAGCAGTTTCACCTGGCCTGTGGAGTCTGGATGCAGAGTTGTCCTGGCTCCTCTTTGGTGCTGAACGGTTGTTGTGTTGAAGTCAATGGCAGGGATGCCATTGGTGACAAACGACCATTTGGGGTTCGAGCTGTGCGGGACACTTGCAGGGTTAAACTTGCGCAGGACCTGGGACCCGGCCACAACAGTCAGTTCACCTTTAATAGGTCTGTTGGGTCCGGGTGCAGAGTTGTCCTGGCTGTCCGTGGTACTGATGTTACCACTGGCACGACGATGCCGACAAAGAGATGCAAAATCTCAGGAGTTGCAGATGTCAGATGCAAATTGCACGCTGTGCCCTGCACCTACAGAGTGAAGAGGTTAGTTACTGGGTTGACAACCAATAAGCCTTGGCAGCTTTAAAGGTGCAGGAATCCTTGGGGAAGTTACCAGCGTCCAAGGGAGTGTGGTAGCGGCCTGAAACTTGGAGGCAGGCTGGATTATGACTCCCAGAAAACAATGGACCACCTGGTTTGCGATCATCCCACGGCGGGCCTGATGGCCAGTGAAACTTCGGATTCTGCGGTTGTTTTTACCTGCAGGTTGCAGGTGACTGGTGCCACCAGTCCAGGGGAGACTGAAGGTGCTTCAAGCTTCCACAGGTGTCCCTCTGGTCGGAAGTGATGAGTTTCAGCCAAGGATGAAGGCCAATCACACAGTTCCCAGTCTGTTGCCTCAGGGACAGAGTTTCCCTCTTTTGCTTTTGAGCAGTAGGCAGAGTCCATTGTCGGTGATACACAGCTTCTTCAGGTCCTTCTTTGAAGTTGGTCAGTCAGATCTGAGGTTCTGGTGTCAAAGGTGTCCCTTAAATCCTGGATTTAGGGGAGTTAGTGATGTGGATACTAATGGCTAACTCATACCACCAGTCCGTCTCTGCGGTAGGACACGTCATCTTTCGCTATCCAAACCCCTCTATATACCCTGCCACATCTAAGATGGCAGAAATCAAAATTTTGTGCACAGACCGGTCTGCTTACCCTAGAGGTGTGGTCAGCCTGCTGGGTGTGTGCACAGTCTTGCATCCCTAATTTCCGACCTGTCCATGAGCAAATGTGCCTTGGGCAGGGGAAAGACTGTATCCTCGCTGGAGGACAGCACAGATGGTTATGGACGGTGCAGCCTTTGAAGCTCACCGCTCTCATGGATCTATTCACTAGCTTGTCTGAGGGGCAGGAAGTGTGAGATCCTTGCTGTCTCAGCCCTGTGTTTTAACCTCTGGGAGGCAGGAGGCAGACCCCTGTCTTGGTGGCAGCAAACACGGGAAAAAGCGCAGGATGCTGGGCCATAGTACTAAGGAAGGTGGCAACCTCTAGTGTGCCACATTGGTGCATGCTGGCTGCCCTTTGACAAGAGATTTGTGGAGGGGAGAAAAAGCAAGTTGTTTGACACCAAACTTGACATAGCTAGGCAGTACCGCAATAGAGCTAGCAGCCCTGGTCAGCTGGGCTTAATTCCCATGTTATCCCCTGGACCGGCCTGCACTTATAGTGTACCTTAATGGAAAGGACGCTATAAAGACAGAAGATTGTGCTTATATGTGTGCACCTTACAAATAATGCACCTTGCCTCCTGGGTCTCCAAGGTCTACCTTAGGGATGTCTGACATATATATAAGGCAGTGCATGTGACTGTGTCACTCTTGATGAGGGCACAGTTGAACCCAAGCAGTTTGCACTGCTCTGGCAGTCTGAAGTGGCAGGCCTGCCACCAATACTTTGGGAAGGTCACCTAGGGTGGCACAAACTTGTGCTGCAGCCCTGGGGACCTCTTTACCTCCTATACCCTGGGTACCATCTACTAGGGAACTATAAGGGGGGTAAAGTCTTGCCAAATAGGTAATCACCAAGTCAAAATAACAATTTTAGGGAGAGAGCACTGGTAGTGGGGCCTGGATAGCAGACTTCCAGTGCACTAACAGTGTCATACACATCAGCATTGGGGGTAAAATGTGGTTGGGAACCATAAAAAAAGAGGCACTTTTCTAAGCTATGGCATCATGGCAGGAATAAACTGATGCCAAACCATGTTTCTTATATTAACTGGCCCAGCGTAGCACAGTGGTAAAAGAGCTCAAGTGTTTCGTTTATGAATATCTTCGGACAGTTTTCATTTGACAACCTTAAAAAATACATCATGATTGTTAATATAGGCATTATTTACAAAGGGGCATAGACCACCAGAAATAAAGCCAGTAGGTTGCTTTAATGTGGTTGTGGTGATACTGATGGAGTTTGTGGTGGTACTGGTGGTGGTATTGGTGTTATTTGTACTGCAGATGCTATTGATGATCTGGTTGTTTTTAAATATTGGCAAGGACAGGGTGGTATTGATGATCTAGTATTGCTGGTAATATTGGTAGTGGTGTGGTAGGGATAAGTGCTTATATTTTGGTATTGGAACTTTTGCTGTGGTGGCAGTGTTATTGGTGATATTGGTATTATTGGTGGTTTTGATATTGTTGGTGATATTGGCAGTGGTGTGATATTGGTAGTGGATGTGGCTGTGGTATTGATGTAGTGTAACAAGGAAGCAATGACCTATTAGGCAAGCTAGGCAACTGGACCCTTCTTGCCCCTGGATGGGCAGTAAAGAACCTCCATAATTGGAATGCATCCCCCTCCTGGTTCCTAGTCCCACATTACACCTGCTGCTCCATTGATAGCTATGTAAATTGATATTGGTAATGGTATTGGTGTGATGGCAGTGGCTAGCGGTGTTAGTAAAGTTGTTTGTAAGGGTATTGGTGGTTGTGGTATTGTTGTTAATAGTTGTATTGCATGTATGAGATCTAAAATAGTCCCTCATGCATTGCAATGCATTGCTCCATAGGAGTCAGAATTATACACCAAGCAGTCAGTATCATGAAGTGAGTAAAATAATATTCTGGGCGGGCCAAAGACAACTTTATATATACTTGAAAGGATTGTTAACAAAAGATGTGGCATCTCGCTAAAGCTATCTGTATTTAGGCCTAAAAACTGAGTGATACCTTAGATCTTTTGCAAAAACAGGGAAGCAAGATGGCGTCGTGTCTGGCACGACTGATTTTGCTTGTGGCCCCCTACGCTGGATGCACGGATGGAAGGCTGTCTGTGAGTGTGGAGACATCTTCTTTTCGCATATTTCTTCCAACGAAATCAGTTTTGGTCACACATTTTTTAAACAAATTTATCACGGTCCCAAGACGAGGTTACATTTGCATCTTTTATTCAGTGATGATGAGCTTGAGTAAACAGATCAATAGGTTTGAGACCTTGTCTGCTAGTTGGTCACGTAAATTACAATCGAATATTTCTATTACTCTTATAAGGTGTACCAACACGCTCGTTCAATGTGTTTTGAACATCTCTAGGTTAAGGACTCATTCTTTCAAAATGCTTTATGAGTAAGGCTTCCAGTTTTCCGCCTTTACGGAATTTTACAGATAAATAAAGACAGAAAACAATATATTTTCTATCTGTATTGATTTTTAAAAGTGGAAAATGCTGAAAATTGTGCTTCTTGTGAGTGACTCTCCGTGCTGTCTTTTGTGAATTCCAGGACAACAGCTGAGCAGGTATCATGGGGGGTTAAAAAACAGGTTGAGATTTCCCTAAATGCAGGCACTTGTTAACATATATTTGCAGTATAATGCTGATATTTACCTGTGGGTTGTAGTGGTTTGCTATATTTGGATTCTTAATTTGCTAAAATGCGACAGGCATCAAAGTATGAGCGCATGCTTATCAGTTAAATAAATATGGAAATAAACTATCTTTGACTCCCTTTATTCTCAAAATACAAAATAAATATGGATAAAGATAACCAAAAAATAAATATGGCTAAAAAACAGATGGAAATGTAAAAAAAAAATACCATAAAACCAGGAGCCATATTTATGGCCTTTATTATATACCTAATAGGTTGTATAAATGGTGATTGATGGGGATTGAGGAATACTTCTGATTTCTTTTGCTGCTGTCTTTCTAATGCCAACACAGTTAACATCTTTGCCTCATGTGAACTAATATTTTCATACCGGAACAGTTAATACACAGTGCTTAATTTGTAAATAAAAACGTGCCGGTGACCAAAGCTCTCCTCTGAAACTCACGGCTGCTGCAATTAAATGTGCGAGCACAGAATACTGAGGCAGCGTAATCCTAAAGCCATTAAGGGCCTCTTTAATCCACTTACAGCCACTTCCTGCCCCTTCAGCTCACTCTTGCATCTTTCTGCTTTCTCCTTTTGTAACGCTTATCCCTGTTTCTCTTCTTCTGTCTTTCCCATATGTGTCTTGCACGCAGTAAATGCCCAATGCAGAAAAATAAGTGCTCCCCACCGGACACCACCGGCTCAAATTAAGCACTGGAAATACTTGATGATGTAGAATAGTATTCCTGGGTCTTCTTCTTTGCTGTAACCACTGCAAGGTTGGGGACTGCTTGGGCCTGGCTCTCAAGGGAGGCTCCGAAGATTATGTCTTGATAGCAGGAGTTTGTTTTTCTCTGTGGACTGGTATTAGCAATCATTGAAAAGCATCCTAGGCCATCAGATTAAGGACGATTTGGGAGCCGGTTAGACAGGGCCTATCCGACCTCACACCTGGATATGCTCTGGAGGTAGGATAGGGATATAACAAATTGCTTTGGCTAACACTTTTAATGTATTCTGTGCAGGATGAACTATTTTACTAAATAACTTATCCGAGTAATCCTTGTTACATGTCGATTGTTGAATTTATTTGCTATATTCTTTTCCAATAATAATAAAAAAAAATAGACCTAAAAACTGGCAGCGGGTCTATTGAGTGGCCTAACATCAGTGGTTAGAGACTAGAGCCAACATTTGTTTAGAACAAAATGGATCTAAGAGGCAAGAGAATCATTAGCTTGCTGAAAAGCCTTTTCTGTTTTTTTTATAAATGGCAGAACACTAGGATTTAGAGGCTATTACGGCGGCTATTATACAGAATACAGTACACCTTAGTCGGTCACGCCTTCATCACCGGGAAATGTTTTGTTGGGGGATGGAGAGGGGATTTGGATTATCCCATCAGAAAACAACTGATCATCATTCAGAATAAAAAATAGAAATATATGAACATTTACCAAAGAGATTGAAGAATACAGCTAGGGGTCAAGATGTGGTGTGCAAGACCCAGGAGATGTTAAACTCTTCTGCCTTGGAGAAGAGGTCAGGAATGATTGAATGTGGAAGTACAATGTTTTAAGGTGTTGGGGAAGGCGCTCGAGAGCCTTCTGGATTCAACTCCAGATAATCTTGTTATGTATCACTCACTGCAGACTGAATTGTCAGTTAAATAAAAGAGCCTGCAGAGCATAACTGGGTGAGCTAAGTGTCATAAACAGGTTTCTAACTAGAGTGGAAAATTCAGAAGTGGTCAGTTTTGCAGATTTTTTTTTTTGTGAAGGCATGATATTTTGCCTTGATGGATATTTTGAAATAAATCTCATTTATTAGCTTTGATGTAGTCCATTTCCAGGGTCTATAATTGAATTTGCAGCGATTTCACCATGGACATACACAACATATTTAATGCGCATGTGTCTGTCCACTATTGATGTCTCTGTCTATTTTAGTATGATTCCAACCCTTCCCATTAACCCAAATACTTTTTCCTTTTCTTTTCCTTACTACTTTTCTGTGTTTTCTTTGAAAGAGCGACTTTTGTCTTTTGAATAGGCGGACGTCCACCCGGATATGAACACAGGCTTTCACAGTCCACTTTGTTTTTTATTTTTATGGGAGGTGCCACCCCTCATACCCGCTTTCCTTGCCTGCAAGGTACCTGACATTTTGCCACCTGTAACTGCTGCATTGTTACAGCCCTCAAAACAGTGCAGGCAGTGAAATGTCCGGCACAGTGAACTATATGGAAGTAGACTGCATACCGTACAGCGGGGTTTGCAGCGCACATGCCTTGTTTTATCTGGCTCACAGCATATCCAGGGAAATGCTCTTGAATGTGATTCATGGCAGTGCTTAATATGAGGCGGTGGTTTCCTGTGCTTGGTACCAGCACTTAATTGTCAACACCAGCACGTATGCCAGTTTACCACATGGTGGTGCTGTTTATCTAATTCAGAGATGAGCTCAACAGCTTTTGTTTACTAAGTTAATATACATTAAAATGACTAATACATGCCACTGAAGCTATTCTTATAGCTTTAGGGGCCTGGAGAAGCATGAACTGTCAAACATGCATGAATCCAATGGTTAGTAGCTGTGTTGGTATTATCATTGGCAGTGCTGGCAGGAGTAATGGGTGGTATAAGCTGCGTTGGCCTCCTAACGAGGGCCCTGGCTCTTCTATTTTTACACATTAGGCACTGGTGTTGACACAAACTTAGTGGTGCGATTTCAGGATGAAGCAGGTAGATTTCCTGTGCCTCTTTCACTGCTGCTGCACCATCTTGGAAAACTTGGAAGTGAGCAATTTGCGTTTTTTTATGACATTATCTGTGTCTCTTTTACTGCAGCTGCAACATCTTGGAAAACTTGGAAGTGAGCAATTTGTGTTTTTTTATGACAAGCTGCAATAGTTGTCCTAGTAAAGACACTGGTCCTAATGCAGGGGGTAACTGATTTGCCAAAATGAGCAGAATCATTTGTTAATAAAATGTAATTAGACATCCAGGAACACTGAGGATTTAAAAGTATTGTGTTTCAGGAAGCTTATGGTTAGTAGCTATCACTCAACCTTCTTAGACATAGGCCCTCATTATGACCCTGGCGGTGTTGCACCGCCAGGGCCAACGGGGGCGGGAGCACCGCCGACAGGCCGGCGGTGCTCCCTTGGGCATTCTGACCGCGGCGCTTTGGCCGCGGTCAGAAATGGAAAACCGGCGGTCTCCCGCCGGTTTTCCGTTGCCCATTTGAATCCCCCATGGCGGCGCAGCTCGCTGCGCCGCCATGGGGGATTCTGACACCCCCTACCGCCATCCTGTTCCTGGCGGTTCGCCCGCCAGTAACAGGATGGCGGTAGGGGGTGTCGCGGGGCCCCCCGTAAGAGGGCCCCGCTAGTATTTCACTGTCTGCATAGCAGACAGTGAAATACGCGACGGGTGCAGTAGCACCCGTCGCACCTTCCCACTCCGCCGGCTCGATTACGAGCCGGCTTCATGGTGGGAAGGTCGTTTTCCCCTGGGCTGGCGGCCAGCCCAGGGGAAAAGTCAAAATACCCGCCGCGGTCTTGCGACCGCGGTACGGTATTTTGACGGCGGGACTTTGGCGGGCGGCGGAAGTATTGACTTTCCTGTTTACTGATGTACACACAATGTGGTGTTACATCAACTTAAGAGCAGGGGGTGAGGTTATGGTTGCCAATGTTATTGAGGTGCAGTGCAGTGAGATATTGAAAAGCATAGGTGACTTTAGAGAGCATATATAACTTGGCATAGAGGATGTGGGACGTCCTATCAGACCGCTAGGGCCAGAGTTTTAGTTGCTGAGGAAGGTTATAGAAGATTGACAGATAAACTCACATTTGCCTATGCAGCATCTTGTGCTCTGCCTCATCAGCTTCCATTCTAGACTCTTGTTGTACCAGCAGACATGTCCACCTTGCTGCTAATTTGAGAGTACCATACTGAATTAATGGCACTCATTTCATCAGCCTTGGAAATTCAATGCCATACATGCCAACATTTGGGAGCATGCATGAGGAAGATGTGGAGAAAAACAAATTGGAATTTATTTTCCCACTTACTTGAATTAGAGTTGGGGGTGTGTAGGAAAGTATGCAACACCTGGGAGGTATCCTTAGTGGGTACTGTCAATTGCCACATGTGTCCCAAGTGACAAAACAAATGCAATTGAATTGGATAGGAACATAGAAACCGAGATACAATATGATTCAGTAATTTACACTCAGTAATATTAATATTTAAACAATGTGACTTTTTAAAGAAGTAAGTTAATAGTACAGATAAAAGTAAAATAAACACATAAGCAAAGAACGTATTAGAAAGAGTGTAGAGGTCAGCAAGCACGCTTAATTACAATCAGGAGATAAAGAACATAATGTCATTGACAGCTTGATAAAGAAATCATAAAAATAACTAGTTACCACTAAAATATCAGAGGTGAAAATGTAAAAAAAGCAATTAAACTTGGATTAGATGGAGCGCTTCAAAATAATAGAATTGTGATGAAAATATCCTTTAGTTGTCTAACTAAATAGCCTGGGCGTTCTTACACTTGTTAACCGCTTGTGGATAGAGCAGACATTCTGGTCGGCCCTGGCCCCGGCTTGACCACCAGAGGGCTAGAAGTACTGTATCCTTCAGCCAGTTCTTGGTAAGTTTGGTATCACCTGGACACCAAAGAAACCTGCACACCAGGGAAGGAGCATGAGGCAGTGGACCAGGGGTGGAACCTCTGTGTAGTTCCTGTTCTCTGACCACTTTAGAGCTAAGCTTGAGATGCTTTCAGAGTAGAGTTGCTTTTGTGACCTTCGGAGAGATGCAGAGCTCTTCCCTGCCTGCTGAGGAGCTGGACTGCACCTACCATGTCAAGCTGGTTTGAGCTGTGGAAAGACCAGCACACAGTAAAGATGACCAGAGGACCAGTATGGGGGCACCTCGATGGGAGGAGGATGTTCAGGGGCCATGAGGTTGCCACAGTCCAGCTTTTCAGAAGGAAACAAAAAACACCAAGCGAATCTTCTGGGTCATGGAGATGCTCCATCACCTGTCATTATAGCAAAGTTGTGCCTATATCAACCCAGGAACGTCCCCCGAGCAGCAAAGAGTTGTCAGCCTTGACATCCCTGGCTTGGGGCTTGTTCATCTGGTTGAAGTAAATTGCCCTGATTAAAGAACTGCATAATTCATGCCGTTCCTAAAATATTGTTATGTCTAGTTACTGTCAGAAATAACCAGGCCCTGGCTAGTCCTGGCTGGGCCAGCAACTCCTGGGGGTGTCCACTGCTCCCTGAGTATCCTTGCCAGTTGAAAAACATTTCTGTAGTTGTTAGTTTCTAAGCCATTGTTCCTCTCGCTAGTGTATGAGGGCTATCAGTTGCATCATAAACTGGTAGTTGGATTCCAGTAACTTCATACTTTAAACTATGTCCTGTACTCAGCACCAATGACCATACACTGGGCCACCAGGAAATCATCACCAGGAACATTAAGTGCATCGAAGACTTTTTTTTGGAGTTGTGCCCTTAATTCGTAAGCGGTAGATAATTCGTAAGCGGTAGATTTTTGGGTTATACGTTTTTAAGAGTGATTCCTTTTACAAGGGTCTTGAACTCTTTCAAGGCTGAAACATTTTAATCAGAGGTTACAAACCCGCTGTACCCACGGTTGGTTTCGGACCAAATTTGAGCCCAGTGTCCATTCATCTTTATCCCTTACTCATCTTTCTCGTCTTTTTGTGAGGGTTTAGCTTCCATTAAAATCCCAGGATTTGAGAGTTTCTGACACTCCTTCAGTTGACCCAAAACAAGCCTCCTAGGATAAAAATGGCCCATAAGACCAATGTTCTCAGAAATCTAGCACCTGGGACTATGATGCTATAAAAGGTGTTTGTGATTTCTCTGCCTAAGTCATGTGTTGAGCGCAGTCAAATCTTTGAGCCTTTTGTGCGCTGTTTTGATGGCTGTTTTGATGAGTTAACGCTTAGCCCGACAAAGTTTATGATTTTTCGATTACAAGGCTGAACACCAACAAGGCCAACTCGGCCTTTTATCAATCTTAGTGCAGTACCTTAAATATTATTAATTGAGACATATAATAAACTGGGCCTATATAAAATCAAGTCGTCACTATTGCTGATTTAGGGGCCAAATGTATAAAACGTTTTTGCATTCGCAAACGGTGCAAATCGCAAAAGTCAGCCGTTTGCGAATGCAAAACTGCCTTTCACAATGTATGAAAGGCATTCGCTGTGCCATTTTAAGGAATCGCTAAAATAGCGATTCCTTAAAATCGCGACCCCATTTAGAGAATCGCAAATTGCGATTCTCTAAATAGGAAATCGCAAATAGAGAATTCCTATTTGCGATTTCCAAAGCACGTGTATCAAGCATTTCCTAAATGCGAATTGGGCATTTAGGAGATTCAATTACCACCAAATCCAATTTGGTGGTATGCATGTGCAATATAAAAAAATGCATTATAAATGCATTTTTAAAATTAACATGTAGCGCACACATGCCCCTAAGGCATGTGTGTGCTTCACATGTCCGCAAATATTTTTTTGGGGTGCATCAGAGGGGGCCTTAGGCCCCCAGCACACTGGGGTTTGCATTTCCTAATTTGCGAATTCATAACTGGAATTCGTAAATTGGGAAATGCAAAACCATTCGCACCTATAGGGTTGAATGGAGTCGCATTCTCTATTTGCGATTCAGTAATAGCGTTTGCGAATTTTAAGAAATCGCTATTACCGAATCGCAAAATTCATACATACCATTTTGTATCTCTTAAATAGTGATTTCTTAAAATTTGCTATTTAAGAAATGCAATTCGGTTTTTTGATACCTCCGGCTCTTGGTGTTTTTGAAGCTCGGATGTCACTAGAGCTTATTAAGCCTCTGGTTATCTTTCCCCCTATACTACAAGCGTTCTCACAAGGGCGATTAGTCTGCCCATGAGATGTACCAGGTTTTACAGTGTCTGCTGTCTCTAGCAATAGATGAAGTTTCTTCAGTCAACCTAAGGATTTCTGGGGATATCAGTGGAGTACCTGAGAGGGGGTACTATTGGTGCATCATTCTAGTCCCTTTAGTAGCCATGGCAATGGCTTGGACTAGTTGTGGGTATCTAGAGCTGATAGGCTCTTATATGTACGGATAGGGAGTCAGAGAGGCCAAGCCTAGGGAACAGAAGGTTTTAAGTAGCACTTTTTAAAAGCGATTTGGTTGAAACAGCGGTGGTTCTTGAATGGCACATACCTCTGCGTATGTGTACGTTTTGGCTTGTGCTTTATGTAAAAAGTAGATCTAGAATGTGAAGATATGGACTTATGACACTGGGATACGTAAAGAAGTTGTGTCTATAAATGTATTACTCTCGTCCTCATCCTCATCCTTAACCTTGCCGCTCATCTATCATCCAGTGCGACATAAATTTTTTCAGCATCTGCTTCCTGCACACAGTCCTCCACCATATCTGCGGTTCTTGGTTCTTGGCGTTGCACTTGGTTCGTCTCCAGCAGTGCCAGGCCGACCAAATCACACTGGAGTACTGTGTGTCACAGGATGCCGTCTCCCTTCAAACGGTCCTCAATTGAGGAGCCAGTGTCATGCGGTGCGCAGTTACCTGGACACCTCTGAAGAGAGCAGGATTCCAGCTAGTTGTTTGCACAGCCAATATCCATTCCAGGGTGCAAACCCTTCCCAGGACATCGACGGCAGCAAGGCGTAGCTTAGTCAGTAAGATTTGGAAGGTGTGAATATCAAATGTCCTGAATACAAAAAGCAGTGGGCCTCAGGGTGGAGGGGTGGGATGACCAAGATTGGTGATGGACTGTTTCTATAAGGAACAGGGCCAGTACTAATTTGTGCTAGATCAGCCTCTGTTTAAAGGGTGAAAAGTGATTTCTTGGAAAGCTCCCCACAGTGATTGCCACTGGTTAGATGATTTGCAACATGCATCCCTTCACCTTTTAGGTGTTTGATTGCCAGTACTATGGCTGGAAACCTGAGACGGGCACAGCTTTCCAAGCCAACTACTGCCAATGTTTGTGAATTCCAAAAAGTAGTAAGTTTCCACCCATTCAAAGAGTACTTCTTTAGGTGCAGATTTACTATTTTGTTGGTAAACCAGTCACTATGTATATTTAAGATTCTGCTTAAAAAATTAACAAGTTGAAAGGTCTTAGTGAAATGAGAATGATGAGAAAACCACACACAGACATAGCAGACCTGACTCAGGGCAGCATGACACAACTAACAAGCCAAGAATGCAACACTCCTCCCGTCTCACCTGGGCCTGGTAGTTCTCCCTGGTAACTCATGACTACGGTCACATACAGCACAATGGCCTAGAGTCCATGCCCTGGGATCACTTATTTGAAATGTATTTTCACAGCATGCACTCTTCTTTGTCTGCTGCTAAAAGCCTTTATGGTAGAGTTGTCAAATCGGTAGATGTAGGCAGGGCTATGTTTCCAGCTCTTGCCTTTTACAAATCATTTTGCAAATAGAGGTGGGCGTGCCAGCAAATTAAGAGTTTGAGTCAAGCCAGAGCTGAGAGAAGGGTCTGGTTTGGCTCTAAGAATCTGTGCAAGAAGCAACCATGAAAACGTTTGTTATGTATATCATGCAACAAACATAATTCAAAAATATAATAGTCTCTTCCAAATCAAAAAAGTGTTTTCTTTAACATTTGGAAGCGTTTCACATCAGTCCATCAGGTTGTATCACTGCGTAGACAGACATTTATTAAAAGTGATAGCTTTAGAAACATTCATGGCTCACCCTCCAATGCCATTAGTGGTAGAGGCAAGTCAGTAGTCATTTAAATCCTAAACATAGCCTAGATTCTAATTATAAATGAAGCAACATCTTAGTCTAATATAGGCTATCAAATCAAACATAAGGGGCGCTTGCACATTGCACATCCTGAGCTCTAAAATGTAATAATAAATAAAAATGAGGCTCTGTGAAATAAAATGTTTACCCAGGATCACACAGTTTAGACAAGCAGGTTATGTTGTTTCACATTTTGAAATTCAGCTGCCAGATGTGTCTCTCTCTTTCTCTGTTTTACATCAAAGGTCACTGTTTTGTCTTTTATTCTTGGCACATGATGAGAAAAAAATGACACAGACATAGCAGACCCATCTCAGGGCCCCCAGACCCAACTACCAGACCCAGCACTCCCCCGCCAAGCTACACCTCTGTACGACAGCCTAAAAAGCTTTCCTTTGGTATGGGAGGGGGCATCAGTGAGCTTAAGTGCCCCAGACTTGGCTCTGCACAAAGTTCTATCCAAGGTGTATTAGTGCACAAGCGCTACTTTGAGTTAGGAACTGTGGAGTGGTCTTCATCGTGCAGCAAACATGGTGGTCATTTTATCTTGCCTTATTAAGCTCAACATGCAGAATGTTGGGCATGCACAATTCTTTACAATGTTCCAGCTCACCTGGCAGCCATCTTAGATTGGTTACTTGTCAGTAACCTGTTTCTCTACCAATCATATTAGGCAGTATTTACAGTGTTCCTTAACTGTGTGAAATGTAATGTGGTATCAATCGTTGGGAAATCTGTTGTGCTACATTCTGCAGTGTGCCATTCTACCATCATGTTATTTGGCACCTTCCTGACTCAGTGCTAGATATATTTTGGGGGCCATTGGGGGCCCTTGTTGGGATCAAATGTGATTTTTTTTAACCCATTTTTAGCTAACTCAAACTATTAGGGTGTCAAACAATATTGAATTTTGTAATAAACCTAGGGGCAGGGAAAACAGCCGAAAACTCAATCTACTCATAATAGTAAGTCAAATGGTACCACAACTAAGCTTGAACACACATTAATAAAAGCATTTCTTGTCTTCCAACAAGGGTGACTTAGTGCATGCTTAATGAATTAGTGCACAATATTAAAATATGACACCTTGCACTTAATTGCCTGATATTGGTAATCACAAATAAAAACCCCTGCACAACTGGCATTCTTGATGTAACTGATTTGTACCATTCACTCGGATCAAATCTGTTAATCTTCCCCTTAACTCTGTTCCTGTTTGTCCCTTCAGTCCTCTTTCTATGCACACTTTATGTGGCTGAAGATTGACTCTGCTGAGTAAGATAAGTAGAGGGATGGGGACAGGAGGAAAAGAGTAGAAAGAATGGTAATTCAAGAGAGGTAAAGTGGAGGAAAAAGGGGGGTAAAGAAAGTGAGAGAGGGATGTGGAGAGAGAGTTGTGAGATGAGAGCTCAGGTACAGAGGTCGAGTCAAAATGGAGATGAGAAAGGGGGTGAGGAGGTAATGACAGAGGGAGGAAGGCAGAAAGGAGTAATGAGTGAGAGAAGTGGGGTGGAGGAAAAGAGATAGCAACCAAGGCGACAGAGAATGAAGGATGAAGTACCTTGAGAAGTTAACGGTTAATGGTAGGTGGGCTGAGAGTGACGTGAGGGAGCGAGAAGGCTGAGAGTACATTGGAGAGAGGTGAGGTGTATATAGATAAAGACAGATATATTGAGGTAAGGTAATGAGGGGGACCCCGATTCACAAAGGTAAACCAAAAGTATCTAAGTTTAGACCAAATGTTCAAGTTTAGACCTAAAGTCTAACTTCACTCGTAGTAAAGTTACACTTTTGGTCTAAGTTTAGACATTTGGTCGAAGTTTGGACCAAAAGTCTAAACTTAGACCAAAAGTCTAAAGTACAGTTATACTTTTGGTCTAAGTTAAGACCAAAAGCCTAAACTTAAACCAAAAATGTAACTTTACTTCGAGCTACTGAATCAGGCCCACAGTTGAGAATCAGGTGAAGAAGATGGAGGAGACATATAGGGAGGTGAGGGGGAGAAAAAGAAGATAGATGCAGAGAGAGCAGTGAGGTAGAGAGAGCAGGTGGAGAGACAGAGACATAGATACAGTCCGATATACTTGTCAGGGTCCCTGGAACTATGTGGTGCTTCAGAGACAGTATATCCTGCATAATTACGGAGTTTCTGCACTTCCCACATAATCCATCATCTGCTGCATAATTTGCAGACTTTAACAAACCAAAATTGTTTCTGGCTCAAATGCATAGATGAAGACTTTATACAAGAAATCAAGATGATTGAAAGATATTTGAGTTTTAAACAGAGCTGCGGTTCCCAAATCTTTGACTTCTGTGGACCCCCACTTTATCATTACTGGAACCCGGAGACCCCCACTGAATCATTACTGGAATCTGGGGACCCCCCCATTGAATCATTACTGAAAGTTGGGGACCAAATCTGTTAATATTATTTAATTTTCTAAGCAGTCCTTCCAAGGGGTCCCTAGACCATGGGTTGGGAACCACTGAGATAGAGGATTCAGGGTTGTTCGAGTCAGGATTTCAAACTTGGATGAGTTTATTCTACACCCAATGCAACTAAAGAGTCTGGTTCTTTGGTGAAAAAAGGCGAATAAAGTGAAATGGGAATACAGGTGACAATATGTACATTGTACTGTCAGACAAAACAATATAAAAGACAATATGAGGGGTGGAGGTTTGTGTTGTTATTGTGCATGTTTGGTTTGTTATTGTTGTGTGAGCTGTTGGAAGAGTTTGTAGAGTAGGTAGTCGCAAATAACATTTCTGACAATGTGCTGTGACAGCAAGAGGAATTAAGCAAAGAATGGCTTAGGGTTCTCTTGTACGGCAAACGGTTATCTTGAGAAAGAAGATAAAATATATTATGTTATGTTGATGGATCATGATGGCAGCATAGGGAGTGATCCCAGGAAGAGCCATCCAAGTGTGTTGAGAGTTTTGGAGAATAAATTGGTGATCATGCATCGCATAAAGATGTTTTCAGCATTTAAATACCTGGTGATCTTTTTCTATTACCCTGAAGCATGTCCAGAAGCTTCTAGAGTTAATACCATCAATTTGATGGAATTTTCAGTAGAGATTTGCAGATTACAGGGAGATGAACATGGGTGAAAATGTATGAGTGTTCTATGATGGTAGGATCAGAGGGTCCTACAAAGAAAGTTTGATCTGTTTGAGACTGATCATGTGGTGCGCAAGTGGTGCAACAGTTCCAAGAGATTTTGCGAGTCATTGGTGTATATCCTAAAATATGTCCTTAAAAATGAAGTGCAACTTGTCAAATAAAAACGGTGGTTTGCTCCGATCAGTGTGAGAAACAATATACAGGTCAGAGAAAAATAATGTATGATGACATTATTGAAGAAGTAGTATCCCCTGAGTGGGTATCACCGCTTGTGTTGGTGGATAAAGGTGAAAGCATTGTGCATTGATCTCAGAGGACTAAACACTGATATTGTGAATTTCTATCCCCTGCCATATTGTTAATGAGCATGTTGTAGGGCGGAACTGTGATCTGGACATTGACCACTTTCAGAACTCTTCGTGGTTTATTCCAATTAAAGAAAACGCTGTTTGGTGCTCTGTTTTTAAGACAACAATGTCACATGTTAAAGATGTAGAAAAACGATTCCACCATGATATATTAATGTTCAATAAATATGTGTTACAAGAACTTTGAATGCTTGCAACAAAAAATATTGACATTGAAAGGCATCAAATGTGGTTTGTTTGAACATTAGACCTACTATCATGGGCATGTTGCAATAGGGATACAAACATATTTCAAGGACAAGCTACTTATTTGAATACTGCGGAACGTTTGCCAAAAAATACAGAAGTAGCATAACTGAAGACTGCTGTGGAAAGGTGTGACATATATTTCGGAAAAGTAGCAACATGAGGGAACTGCAGTTGTATAGGCCTTAAATCCATTTTGTTGTGGTCAAATTATGTGTAATCTCTGGCTGTAAGAGGGCACTGCTGTGAATTTACCAATGAGTGGTGAATCTGAATACATAGGTGAGTGGTATCTGTCATCCCAGTCCCGTATGCTCAGTGAGGTGGCACACAGGTGTGCTGTTATTGAGTGATTGCAGTTAACCTGTTTGTGGTCAGTGGATAATTTCCACCACTACTTGCGGGTAAGTAGATTCTAGGTAAGGTCACTATCAAGGATTTATCACCCTTTCTTGTCTCTGAAGGTCTCTTGTCTACTCCCAGCATTGTACACCTCAGTTCCATAGCAAGTTTGTCTGAGGAAAAGGTCTTACTCTCAGTCGTTTTCCTCTTTTGCCCTGCAACTTACCATCTGAGTTAGATGAAGGGGTGGAATGGATGTTGTGGCTTTCATATTTGTTTTAGTGGAACAGGAGATCATGGTGTGACAAAAGAAAGGTGGAAATGTGGAAGGCTGCAAACAAGATGATGTAGTTACAGAAGTGGTGATGTTATACATGTCAGAAGGTGGACTCCCATAATTTCTTTGAATGGTGTTGTGCATTCTTTGGCCCATGTTTTGGATGCGCTGGTCATTGATGGTAGCCTTATAACCAGAGCACCATCAGGAGGAGTACAGCCTAAGATTCTCTACCACACACATCAATGTATTGCTGGTATGTCCTATATTAAGAGCATCTAAGGAGTTCCTTTCAGTGACCTGCAAAGGATTAAGAAGTTCATAGGTGGTTACAATGAGATTGGCATACTTCTATTGGTAGGACATTGACAGTAAAATCTACACCTATGGTTCTTCCAACATAGCCACCTCATTCATGCAAAAATTACATTTGGTATTTCAAGTCCGATTAATATGTTGCCTTAAGAGAATAGATATGCCTTACTGCTGGTTAAGTATTATTAATTGCGAGTAGAAG
Organism: Pleurodeles waltl; assembly: GCF_031143425.1. Lineage (NCBI taxonomy): Eukaryota > Metazoa > Chordata > Amphibia > Caudata > Salamandridae > Pleurodeles > Pleurodeles waltl. Next base: position 61,187,142 of record NC_090436.1, read on the forward strand.
TAAAATTTGTGGAATATACAATGTAAAAGAGGTAATATTTTTTGATAAACAGATTTGTTTTTTGCAATAAAGGTACAACGAAAACATAATACCAAGCAGCATGAATTAAGTGAATTAGGGCTCCTCATGTTGGATCACAGTCCCTGTCGCTCACCCCCACCCTCCCACATTTCAGTTTCCATTTGAGGACACACCATCCACTGTTGAAGGTAATTCACAATACTCCCACCATTTACCCCAAAGTTTCGAGAGGTAATTTTTATTTAAGAAACTCTTGTAACTGATAAGGTCACTTAGAGACTAGATGATGAGATTATTGTAGAAGCCACGTGGTTTTTGCTTTGTATGATCCCCATTTTAATGGCCAGGAGGAGAGATTAAATTAATGTGTTTCAGCACATTAAATGTATACTTTTCCATCCATAAGTGTTTTTTTTTGTTCTCTCGCGGATCTATATATCCCCACCACAATAACATGCCAGCTTTTAAGACAGATTGTGATCATAAACGCATCCTTTCTCCTGCATCCAGAATGGTAGAAGATTCCATCTGTTCACCAGCAAGGCGGCTTACGTTTTTTTGCTATCTTGTGTAAAATAAATGTACTCGTTAAAACATAGCATTCTGGAACATGAGCAATTGCGAGGAGCACAACTGTGGTTTCTGTGTCAGAAACAGAAAGAAAACATGTAAAGTATCAAGGTGTCAACAGCGCGGTTCTGACCACCGACCGGATAGCAGATCCCTTGTCTGTATGTTTAGAGTTTGCAAAAAAGTCACCCTGTTCAAGTACAATAAACATATTTGGACATTTCCCAATGTATTCCTTAGCATTTACTGGCCAAGCTACCAAAGGTCCTCTAAAAATCACTATTGCCACCACAAACTGAATGCTGTCAGCAGTAATTTCTGTACCTACTGAACTAGGTTGAACCTCTTCATGTAAAAATGTATTGGAAAATAAGTTGCATAGTGCCTTAGAGAATGCATATAGGCCACAGATTCCTCAGGTTTGAGTTCACAGCATTCCTACAGAAAATGTACATACCACTCCTAACAATGGAAAAGAGTCTGGTGGTCATTCTGACCCTGGCGGTCTTTGACCGCCAGGGCGGAGGACCGCGGGAGCACCGCCGACAGGCCGGCGGTGCTCCAATGGGGATTCCGACCGCGGCGGTAAAGCCGCGGTCGGACCGGCACCACTGGCGGGGTCCCGCCAGTGTACCGCGGCCCCATTGAATCCTCCGCGGCGGCGCAGCTTGCTGCACCGCCGCGGGGATTCCGACCCCCCCTACCGCCATCCAGATTCCGGCGGTCGGACCGCCGAGATCCGGATGGCGGTAGGGGGGGTCGCGGGGCCCCTGGGGGCCCCTGCAGTGCCCATGCCACTGGCATGGGCATTGCAGGGGCCCCCGTAAGAGGGCCCCTACATGTATTTCACTGTCTGCTGCGCAGACAGTGAAATACGCGACGGGTGCAACTGCACCCGTCGCACAGCTTCCACTCCGCCGGCTCGATTCCGAGCCGGCTTCATCGTGGAAGCCTCTTTCCCGCTGGGCTGGCTGGCGGTCTGAAGGCGACCGCCCGCCAGCCCAGCGGGAAAGTCAGAATTACCGCCGCGGTCTTTCGACCGCAGAACGGTAACCTGACGGCGGGACTTTGGCGGGCGGCCTCCGCCGCCCGCCAAGGTCAGAATGAGGGCCTCTGTCTGGCCAAATATGAAAGTTGGGTCCAATCTTTCCCCTTACTGATAAGCCTTCTAATTTGCCAAGGAAAATTCCATCCTAATCTAATTAGCATCTTTGGTATTCCTTCAATGCATAAATGCAACCACTAGTGGACAGGCGTGTTTGGATCTGTGTGAAGCTAAATAGATCACTCCCAAAGTTGGGAAACGTCACTGTTTGTGAAGGTGGGTGAAGTTTCTGACTTTGCCGTGGCACAGTCTATCCCGCCACAGTTGACTTCTTGTAGATGGGTGACCATTCTACCCATGAATGGTGGTTTTCCCATTGTCATGGTATAGTTTGTTGCTCACCATCATGTCTTTGCCCTTTGGTTAAATAGTACCCTAGGTTCTGGGGTGCGAATGGGAGTATTTTATGTACCTACTACTGCTCAGGGCTGTTTTCCTGCTACAGGGAAGGGATACTAAAGCTGCCTCTCGCCCTTTTTTGTATAAACTTTGCAAACTTTGCACTTCAAGATCCATGCAAGGATTTCTAATTTGGTGAACAATATAAAGTGACAAGTGATACCAGCACATTGTATGACCCAGAACCACAGCTGGATGCTGATGGTGCAATAGTTTGTCTCTTTAAAATAAATAACTCACACTCACCACGTTCTTAAGTGTTGGCCGACTATCACCTGATCTCGCACATAGCTTATCCCAGCTAATTTCTGAAAAGAGTTGTTATAAATTGACTGTAAAGGTAAATTGAACAAAGCAAGTTGTGACATAATCTCTAAAAAGGATTCCGATCTGCAGTAGGTACAGACTCACCTCTGGCTAACACCAGAGAAGAGCCCCTCACTCATCTTGGGGAAAGTTCTACCTGGTCTATGCAGAATACATCTCCAGATCTACAATGATGACACACAAACCTGCATCTCCCTGGAAAACAATTCTAAGGGCCACAGCAACATCACTAAATGATCACACCCCATAATACAGTGAATGGACTTCCTCTGCTTTGAAGATTCTAAAATGGAAATCCTCATCCTTGGAGGACAGGATATTTGTTCTCTATTCTACCTCAAAACTCCAATGCCCTCCTCCCCCCAACCCAATTCAATGCCATTGTCAAGGGAGTATTTTGGTTGGCATCATTCATTGGTTCCCAAAATCCTCCCACTCTTGCAGGATCCTCCTCAAACTGAAAATACAAGATGGTTCATTTTGGGGCAGATTGAGGATTGCAGAGTGATTAACATAAACAAATGTTTTGATCGACAGGCTCCAGATCCTACAAAATCAAGCGCTTCACTCTCTTCCAGTGGATGTGAGGATTACATTCGTGTGACTCTGCAGCATCCGCAAAGGTCCAGCATACTTGTTAAAAACTGGTCCCTCACTATATCACTGCAAGAAGTCATCGGTCATCAGTTTTGCGCTTAATCCCTAGCTGCCCCTTTACCTGGCACCTGCATGGAGGGTGTTCCCTTGGAGTGCTGGGTCATCCTGATTCAGGAAACGCCTCAAAATCGAGATGGGTAAGTAAGCATCTTCTGAGATCGAAAAAATTCTGGCCTGAGGCACATTCACAGGTGACTGGACTCCTAATGTGGTGGTTATCACCTCTGTTCTACACTGCAAGTAAATATTTGTCTCTGCTGTCTGTAATGGTAGTGCTCCATAATTATCACAAGGTGATAGTCAGTGCTTTTGAAGCAGAATGTAATAAATAAATAAATAAACATAAATAAATGCATTTTATGAAAAAAATGCACAAAGATGCGAGTTGGCAGCCTTCCGAACTTCGCACGGTCCTAGACACGAGCTAGAATCCCAGGTGCTACCGAAGACACCCAAAATGACACAGTAATACCCTGAGCCTGTAACACAACGCCTGCCACCAAGGTGTGTGTCAACCAACAATGTACCTGGATCCACCAAAAGTCACGACAGGAGAATGTCAACAACCACCAAACAGGAAAAGTAGGGAGACATGCACAATAAGGCGTCAAGATGAAAAGTACACGTGGATCATGAACCGATAACCACAATTACATGACACAAGTAAGGAAGTACAGTCAGACAGAATAAGTATATGTCGTGGCCTTCATCAAACATCATGTGTGGCTGTTGAACTCAATCTTAACAAAAGTAGTACTCAACAAAATAACAAATGGTACTCACATTGTAACACAGTAATACCCAGTGCCTATAACACAATGCTTGCCAGATGTTTGTCGCTGCTGAGAGAGCACTTGGTTGAGAATGCCCATTGTAATAGCTCAGAAAACAAGCATTTGCAATGCAATGGGTCTCGTGTTTGCTTGAGTTAAAGCTATCTGCGTTGTAATTTCTTGCTACGTAAATTGAAATAAAAAGTTAAACAGAAGTTCGCTCGCAGTGAAAAGTATTATTGGCAAAAATGCAATTATACTTGTAACAGGGTCGATGTGATGCAAAGCGCTCGACTACTGACCAGCGAGATCACGCTGCGTAGGAGATAAATTGAAAAAAGAAGTCCAGAAACCATACAGGAAACATGGAGCCTTGTATGTTTTCAATAGTTGGTCGGTGTGCTCGAGGAGGGCTAAACACCGGAAAAGGCATGACGTATGCATGCCTTCCACTAATGAAAGCAAGTGAATTTTAAAAGGCAAGCCCACAAACCAACCAAACTCATGGGCGTGCGGTGGGCGTGGTTACAAGCCCATGGTGCGATTACTGCAGGGACAGAGCACTTTGCGCTCGACCCTAAAAAGATTCCATATTATTACTAACACCATATGTGGCAACATTTTGAAACATCTAAGAGGAAGGTTTGCGTAAATACTTGCAGGAATTTCCACATAGTGCATATAGGAGTGGCAGTGTTAAGCTATAGAATAAAATCAGGAGTCTGGTAGTTATGTTTCCACATCACACAGAATCAAATAATGACCAGGTCAAGTGGCTGTAGTCTACAGTCATTGGCATCAGTCTGTATTTCTCACCTTGCTGATATTGTCTGCAATTTTAGATCATGAACTAGTGCTTACTTTGTAAACAAAGAAGTGCCAGGGCCCATGTCAGGAGGCCGCTGCAGCTTGCACCACCTATTGGCCCTGCCAATGACTGTCCCAGCACAACTACTAACCATCACACTTTACGTGTGACAATTCAGACTAGTCCAGGCCCCTACAGCTATAAGAATGGCTTAGGTGGCAGGCATTAGTAATTTTGAATGTATATTGAACTGTTGTGCTCATCTGAAGGTTAGACAGACAGCGCCACCATGTGCTGGACTGTCATATGTGCAGGTGTTGATATTTAATTGCTGGTGCCGAACACCGGAAACCACTGGCTCAAATTAAGCACAGTCATAAACCAAGTTTCTCCAACTCGATGCTTCCACGACTGCAGCAAGTGCTAAGGGGACCTCTGTGTTGCTCTAGAGTGTTATGACTGATTTTGGTATAGAGATCACTATGAAACCAAGGTAATAAAAGGAGTATCAGCACTTTGAGACCCTAAGGGTGATTAGACACACTTTACAAATCCTTGATTGATTGATTGATTGAATATCTAATGTGTTCCAGCATGAGAGAAGTGCAAGGATGGGAGGGAGCAGCCTGAGGGCACTGGAGGGCTGTGCTTGCTCTAACTCTGCTGTCTTAAGACAGCTGGGTTAGAGAGGTTTCAAAGTGTGCATGTCTGACTGGCCAATGCTAATGGCTGTCCAAAGGGACATACGCACTTTGAAATGAAGTGCACAGGCAGCCCACCTTCTTCCCCGCTACTGCCACTCAACAGGCCCCGCCCCGTCCTGACACTCAGTTCGGGACTTGTGAATTTTTAAAAAATGGTAATAAACTTTATTACTGTTTTAAATTTCATCTGTGGAGCTTTTTGGGGCATTTTATTTGGTGGGGTGATGCTCCTCCACTATAATGGAGGAGCTCCCCCCCCCATGCTCTTAAGCCAATTATTATCTCAAGTATGCCATGACCAGCAGCAGACTCACAAGCATGAAACATGCTAAACAAACCACTCTTACTTACTAAAACTGACTTTCACTCATACACACTCTGTCTCATTCACTCTCTCCCCTCACTCACTAAAACTCACAATCTCACAGCTACTCATTCTGATTTATACTCACTCCCACTCACTGTCACTCACAAATGTACCCATTCATTTACACTCACACACACACACACCCTTTCACAATCACTGATCCTCACTCACAGCTGCTGGTGTACAGGGGCTCTGATTTGAACTCCTGGGGCACGGGTGCTCTGCTTTAATAAATAGGTTTCAGAAGGCTCCTCAGGCCTCTGAGCCCTGGTGCAACTGCACCTCTTGCACCATTAATAGTGCATCCCTAACGCACTCCATTCCCTTTCACAATCTCCCCCACTCACTCATTCTAACTTACTCATACTGCATTGCTCACTCCCTTGCTTTCACTTGTTCATACTCACAGTCACTCTTTGATTCTCACCCTGTTTCGCTCTCACTGACACTCTCAAGCACACTAAACTAACACACTCGCACTCCATCTCATTCTCTCTTAATCATTCAGAAACACAATTTCACTTAGGCATGCACAGAGAAACAACACTGCATTGCTTTTTTTTTTACTTACCTTTCTTTCTTTGCTGGCAACTCAAATGCTCCATCGCTGTAGCAAAGCAGGAATCCGACACTGGACATTGGAGCCAGCAAGCCATGATTCCCAATGAGGAGCCAGGCAGAGCAGCAAGGGCGGGTTTCAGAGGAAGACCCACCTCAAGCCTTCTCCCTGTTTCTTGGGATCCTGCCCTTTCTGCTCTGTTTGGCTCCTCATTGGCCTCAGAGATGGACTGATATGCGCCCTGACAGCCCCATTCGACCAGATACTGTGCTGCCTGAGGGCATGCGCGGTATGTCTGCTAAATGAAATGGATTGAGCCTGTATAAGGGGACCACAGTTGCACAACTCCCATCACATGCACAATCCAGATATTCATCTAGAGCACTGGTTCCCAACCTGTGGTCCGGGGACCCCTGGGGGTCCGCAAAGCCTCCTCAGGGGGTCCGTGACTGCTGAGAAAATTAAATGATATTAAAAGATTAGGTCCCCAGCTTTTAGTAATGACTTAGTGGGGGTCCCCAGATTCCAATAATAATTCAGTGTGGGGTCCCCAGGTTCTAGTATTGATAACGTGGGGGTCCACAGAACTCAAAAGGTTGCGAACCACTGGTCTAGACTCATGTGTTTTTAAATAACTCTGTAGATGGATTGTTGTTGAGATCCTTCAGGGCCCCTTCCTCCTGCTCTTGTCATTAGGGGCTTGAAGTAGAGGCCAAGAGGGCTGACCTGCAAACTTCCAGTGCTCATGAAAGCATGAAAGTTGTGATTTCACGAACACTGCTAACATAAATAATTAGCATTGTGGACAAAGACTCACAGCATTATGTAGCGCCTTATAGATGGCAGGGAGCCAACCCTGCATGAAATTTTACTCAGGCAACTGGATAAACAAAATGATCACAACTGTGTGGTAGAGCAAACACTTTTTTGTGGAGGGAGACAGCTTCTGCCCTATCAAAACATGTGCTCCTGGCTACCAACAAGCAGACAGGACCAAAGCCCCCATCCAGGTAGTGCTTCTTAAATCAGTTTTTTGTAGGTTGATAACATAATCAACAGCAGCACTGTCAAGCCAGCACTAAAAATGGGTGAAAGTGCTAGAGACTGGAGGGAGACTTGGAAATCCTTTGGTGTCATTTCAGGTAGCGTCTGAGGCATGGATTATTGAAATGTTGGGCGACTAAGAGAAACTCTATACTTTAATTTGAAGAAGCAACTGGGAGTATGATGTAACATTACCCACCACTGTATTGGCAAGGAAAATGACATCATGGACTGAGTACAAAAGTCCAAGTTTGACACATAGTGCGCCCTGATATGACTGCAGAAAATCATCTGGATACTCCCATTCTCAGCTCTAAGGACAGTTATCCAGGCACTCATCTTGTCTAGACTGGACTATGGGAACGTAGAGGTGCCCAGACCTGTAAATCAAATGCTACTAGTGGTCCTGCAGCACTGATTGTGCCATGAACATAGGTAGCCCTGTAAACATGTCTTAGACCTGCCATTGCAGTGTCTGTGTGTGCAGTCTTGCACTGTCAATTCGAACTGTGGGTACCCACTTGCCAGGCCCAAACCTTCCCTTTTACTACATGAAAGCCTCCCTGTGGGTCCATGTCTGGGTCAGACTGACAGTTGGGCTGTTTGTGAATTCCCTGTAGACAGGGATACAAAGGGAGCTGACGTGTGTCCTGCATATCCTGATGAGTATCCTGGGGTAGAGTGGGGAGGGAGGAGCTGACACCTGCACCTGAAAGGGCTGTGCCTGTCCTCACTAAATGCAGTCACCAACCCCCTGAAGTGTGTCTGGGGCCAGGCCTGGGCAACGCAGGATCTTGTGAACAACAAAGACTTTCCTTTGAAGTTTGCCTACTTCAAAGGCAGAAATTACTATAAGTAGTGGACCCAAAACCCCAGACTTTTAGAACTCTTCTGGATCAAGAGGAACCTCTGCCAAGGAGAAGTGCGAAGAGCTGGAGGAGGAGTACTGCCCCTTTACTGTGTGTGTTTTGCTGGGTTGACCTGCAGTTGCTGCTTCTGCCTTAAAGAGGACAAAGACTGGACTTTGCTGTGTACCCTGCTTGTGAAGTTTCTCCAACAGCTTGAAGTAGAGCTTGCCTCCTGTTGGAAATCTCAGAGATATCAAAGACTTCAGATTCATCTGCCTACAGCACTGGGAACTGTGTGTTTTGTGCTGCAACAGAAGAAAAACCACCACCATGCCTCATGCCTGCATCGTGACCTGACGCTGCCACTTTGCAACCCTGGTCTCACCGATGCCACCACCTGAGCCGCTGCTTGCACCGTGACCTGTGGGCCCCACACTCCGCATGGCCTTGCTCACACCGCAGCCTTTGTATCCCCCATGCCACCGCTCTACGCTGGCGCCGAAGCTGCTGCTTGCACCGTGGCCTGAGTACACTGCTCGTGAGGTACACGAAGCACCGTCCCGTACAGCACCACAGCCCCGGTCCACTGACACCAGTGCAATCGACTCCAGCATTGTCAACGGATGACGTTGTCTGCACCGCAACCCATGGGTGCCGCATGGAGCCCGACCCACGTCGTGCCACCACCTTGGGCCTACCGACGACAATGCTTCAGCAAGGACGACGCCACTGCCTGCACCGGAGACACTGCACGCCGCATTGCCCTGCTTCACACCACAGCCCTGGTCTCACTGACGCCGCAGCACATTGTCACCGAGCCACTGCCTGCACCGTGACCTGTGAGCACCGCATGTCGCATCATCCCGCTTCACACCATAGCCCCGGTGCCATGAACGCCAGCGTTCCTGACTTCGTCATGAGCCCGGAGTTTGATCTGTAACATGTGTGACTTCAAGGGCCCGGCAACCCCTGACCCGACCTCTGGAACCGACCCCTGCCGACGCCAGCGACCCTGCATTCTGGATCTCATTGCGAGGATCGCAACACCCTACATTTCCAAGGTACTGTTTGCGGGCCTTCCCAACACCATAGCTGGCCCGCGACACCGCAGTCGGCCTGAACTGTTGGATTTGTGCTTCACAACGCTGTGATAGCCCCATACGGAGCTATCGACTTCAAGGAACTGTATTTTTAAGTAATTCTTGCAACATTCATATCTTTATTACTGTATGTTGGACTTTTCTCGTTCTGGTCTTGTTTCACACAGATAAATATTGGCAATTTTTCTAAAACTGTTGTGATGTCCTTTTGTAGTGTTTTCACTGTATTACTGTGTGTTATGTGCAAATGCTTTACACATTGCTTCTGAGATAAGCCTGACTGTTCGTGCCAAGCTAGCAAGGGGGTAAGCAGGGGTTGTCTGAGCTGGGTATTTCTCTTATCCTGACTAGAGTGAGGGTCCCTACTTGGACAGGGTGCAAACTGAATTCCAACTCGAGACCCCATTTCTAACACTCGCACTAACTAATTGTCGTCCAGAGAGCCCCAACTGCTGCAGAAGGGGTGACCAGCAGACTACAGTCAAGCCCTCGCTTGCTAATTGGCCATGAACACTCCTGACCTACAGGCAGGTAACCACTCTGACCTCTGTTGACAAGAGGATAAGCATGACCCCCAGCATGTCTCAGACTCCTCCCCTTTTGCTCATTGGACATGGAGTGCTTGTCCACCCACACTGTCACATGTTATGTATCCAGGTTCTATTACCAGTAATCCTGTCTGTTCACCAGGCTGCTGGTGTAACCTGCTTCGCGCCCACAGCAACATCATAGTCAGTTTCCTCCTTGGAGACCGAGACATGTGAGCGTGTCTGATCACCTTAGGGAGCCTCAGGATACTGCGTTTGGATATGGAGTCAGTGTCAGCCAACACATTTCTTCAATATTTAGTGAACTTAGCACAGTGCTATGTTAAATGTAAACGTGTGCCAGTCCCTCTGCATCCCTTCCAGCATTCTCTGGACCAGGAATTGTCCCACGCATGTATACTTCTTAGTTGCTGTTGTGAGGACCTTTTTAGGACCCAGGTTGGTCACCCCTGTTTCAGCTTAGTTTTACAGTTCATGTTTTTATTCACATTTTATTCATGTTAGCAAGGCTGCTTTTTAGCAATGGCTTTTTACACATTTTATCAGTTTATTCTAGGTAAGCAAGGAACACGCTGCTCATTTAGCATAGCCTTTGCACAACATACACAATCAGTACTTTCTGTCCAAGGCTATGTAGTGAGGTACATGATATGCTAACTAGTGTTGCAATCAATCCAGGAGACAGCTTCTATCACCAAGACACAGCATTACATTGAACTGTATTCCTAATGTGGTATGCTTTATTATATGAACCGGGCACTGACTCAAGGAGGGCAGAGGGCATTCCGGCCACGATGATCCTGGGACACATGCTGTATGACACACAGATTGGCTGGGACTGATCTGTCACCTTCCTGAGAGGATTGCCATCTACACAACAGGCTGATTCCGGATACTTTATCCAGGTATGGGGCTTGTGCTTATCCCTTAGATGGGGCCTGGCAGAGGGTTACAACCACTATTCCCTCAGATATAGACATAGGGTTAGGTAGGAATCTCTAGAACCTCTAGAACATCTAGGACCACGTACATCATGATTGGATTGTTTATCCTCTTTACCATGGTCATAATGCTGATTACTGTGATTTATTTAATCTGCCTAATTATCGCAGCTCACTCTTTATATGCTAGATTGGGATTGTTTCAATAAATGTATTGAAAACTTATCATGCATCTTTGTGTCTCGCCTTGGCATGCATGAGTAACTGAGTGAAAGGGATATAATCTATTTCCACAACTTCCCTGGGGAGTCAGAGTGTCATGTTCAGGGTGCCATAATTACCTTTAACCCCAGTGAGCTTGGAGGTTTGGGTGAGGCACTGTGAACAAGCCAGGAGTTAGGCCAACAGCTACTAAAGGTGTGGATTGCACTCATTCTCCCACACTCTACAGTGCTGCTGTCCTAAACACAGAGTCCTATTGCCAAAGTAGGAACCGCTAAACAGTGTAATACCAGTGTGAGGTTATTGCTTATTATTGTCTTCTTGAGAGCTGTGCATGGGGCGGTCACTTTTGGCCTCTGATACATTAACCCCAATTCTGGAGTCAAAGTTCTCCCCAGTTTTGCTTCTCACCTCTTCTGCCCAATGGTCTTCTCAGCACTAACCTGTGCGAGATAAGGTTATAGATTTCAATAAAGATACACTTGCTCCCTGATTTTGTAATCAGCCACTTTTCAAAGGGGAGTAGTGGTCTGCTGGCCACCAATGTAACTGTATTGTGTGTCGCCCAATAACTAATTTGAAAACATCTATGTCTCTCCCCCTCAGGTACACAGCAATCCATTTTGATGCACTTTAAGGATATTAAGCTCTAGTGGTCATACAAGTCAACTGTCCTTTTGAAGCCAGCCTCCTACCATGCATCAAACTCAGTCCCTTTCAATGCCGGGGTGAAATCCGATTATCATGAGAGTGAAGGGCAACCAGACATTGGTGAACCCTGCCTTAATCATTGCAGTGTCCTAATCTGTTAGTGTAGCTTTCATTACTGGTGAGAGTTACAGGTCCCATATTCTATGTTATTTATGCACCCTCAGAACCTTCCATGTTTGTATTTCCCCCGATTAGCTGATCGATAAAACACCAGTGCTTTTTCACTTTCTTTTCAGTGCCATTTCGCTATGTAATATAGTTGTGATGTGTAATGGTAATTAGTTATGTTTGGTAGCCCTATACCCCCATCACCAACAAAGTATTCAAAAAAGTAATGGATGAAGGATGTTGCGTAATGGCCAAAACTGCCAACTTTAAGACTGGTGAACCAGGTTCGAGTCTGGGCGCTGGCTCAACATCCTGTGATTCTGGGCAAACCACTTAGGCCCTCATTACTACATTGGCGGTAATAACGGCCTACAGCCATGGTGACTGCCTCCAACATACCACAGCGGCGACGACCATCCGTCCACCAGATTATGAGCACTGCCTGACTTCCACCACAATAAGGGCGGAAATCCGGCAGTGTTCATACTGGCAGACAGTGGTGACCTGGTGCTGCTTACACCAGCACCACCCGCTACTAAAATGCTGCCAGCCGTACTTTGAGCAGAAATAAGGCCTGGCGGTGTTCTGCTGGCGGGGCGCTGCTGGCGTTCCATGCCGGATGACCTCCTTGCCGGACAAAGTAAGTCAGGTGTCTGACAGGGGAGGGTGTGGGATGGTGGAGGGTGTTGTGTGTGTGTGTCTGAGTGTGTGAGTACATGTTTGAATGCGTCTGTGTGTTGTGTTGTATGTGTGTGAGTGAATGCATGTAAGAATGGTGAAGAGAGTGCATGTCTGCATGTCAGTGTGTCTGTGTGTAAGAATGTGTGAGAGTATGTCTGGACGAATGCGTATGTCAATATGTGCCAGTGAATGAGTGAATGCGTGTAGGCCAGTGAATGAGTGAATGTGTGTATGCCAGTGAATGGATGTATTTATGGTGCGTGTGGGTGTATGTGTGCGTGTATGCAGGGGGGGTGGTGAGGGGTGCTGTAACTGTAGTGGAGGTGGGGGGTGATGTGTGCGTGTGTGTGCGTTTATGGGGGGCGGGGGTTTGAATGCGTGTATCGGAGGGCGTGGGGGGGTGTTTGAATCGGAAGTGGAGGAGCGAGGGGATGTTTGAATGGAGGGGGCTGAGGGGTTTCAGGTGAGTGTTAGGGGGGTGGGGGAGCCGCCTACCAGTTACAGGGAAGGAATTCCCTGTCACCTGTAGGACCTACCGCCATGGTTTTCATGTCGTTGCTAACGCCACGGAAACCATGGCGATAGGCCAGCTCATAATGCCGCCGGTGGTACTCTGTGGGCCGCCGGGTCAGAGATTAACTTCTGTGGCCTGGTGGCTCATCCTCCCTCAACTGGAACACAAGCAACCGAGGACCGGGTTCGCCCTAGTTAGGGCTCATCAGCCAGGTATAGCTTGGTTTCAGTGACACCGTGTGCATGGGACCCATGTATTGGCATACCCATCCCTATTGGTGCAACATGCTACAATATACAAAAAAGTGATGGATGGAATGCTTGAAATAATATCAGCCACTGGTAACTACTTGAGCTGCATCCCAATCCATTGTAATCCAGCACTGATAGCCAGAGTTTTCATAGCTGCTAAACACCTCTGATGTAAACCTGGGGCCAAATCCCATTTCTTTTATTGTCTCCTTCAAGAACGGCAAATGCATTTCCTGCATCATCCGACAGCAGAACCACAACCTTAGTTGTCTGCCCCAAACTGTTGATAACATGGACGATTTGTTTCATATTGTTGGAACAGTTTCTACCGGGGATGAATCATTGCTTGATCAGGGCCTACGATGTGCTGCATCTGAGCGCCACGTCTGTTGACCACAATTCCAGTGAGTAGCGTGGCATCTGCAATGAGTAGGGAGATTGCCTGGTGTGACTCACACAATTGAGGGACTTTGCCTGGCTTGAGGATGACCATGATGGACGCCTGCTGCATTGATAATGTGGTCACCCCTGACTCTCCTATCACATTATAAAGTTGTGTGAGAAAGAGGGGCAGTGGTGAGAGAAAGTCTTGTAAAAGAGGGGCAGTACCACCTGGACTTGGTGAGTTCTGCATTTTCAGCCTTGCAAGGGCTGCTTCTACCTCCTCTTTCATGATTAGCTGCAGTCCTTTTGCTTGGAACTCTGTTGGTCTAGTCACAGGAAACTCTCTCAGATAGTTCCGAATAAACTCTGCCTCTGTCTTCTCCTCTGTGTATAAGGAGTTGCAAAATTCTGAAAAGGCTAGTTTGATGCCTGCGTCTGTGGTGGTCAGTTTCCTCGAGGCAGTTTTGATCGCTGAGATATGCTCCTGCGCAGCTTTTTCCCTGGGCTTACATGCTAAAATCTTCCCAGCCTTGTTGCCCTCTGTATGATAATTTTTGTTTCAGTCCAGCTAGAGCGTTCTGTTCCCTGTCCACGTCAAGTGCCTTCAGCTGCGCTCTAGCTGCTCTGAGTTTACGCTAAACCAGGCTTCTCCTCCAAAGAGTAGCTGCTGGACGCTTTCCATCTACCTGTAAGTATCCTGTGTGCAGCCCCGCCTACTCAATTTAAAGCTTTTTCTTGGTTGACTTAATATATGGTAACCAAAACAAAAAAGTGTGTATTTGAGGTGAACATACGTGTATTTTCAGAACTCATGAGCTGATAGTTGAATTAAAATGGATATTTCCAAAATATATTTAAAGCTGATATTTGAGCAATAAATCATGTAGTGATGAAGAGGCTTATTACCAACAGTGTTACCTTGATACCCAGGCGTTGCAGCTATGGCTGTTATGTAATACTCGTGTACAGGCTTTCCAAATTAACAAAGTCTTTTTTACATTACTGCTGGCAACCCTCCTGATGCACACAGATGACCACTGCTACTAATCTTGCAAAGAGTGTCCATTAAGGTAATCTAGCCTGATGTGGTCACTAATACAAAACTAATAGTATAGCCTTAAAGCCCGCTTTAGCGGGCTACACTGGCCATTAAAGGCCCGCTCCAACGTTAAAGGCCCGAGCTTAAGGCAAGGGTCTTTAACAAGGGTGCAGTACTTTAATGACGGTATAGCCCGGCTACGAAGGGCTAGAAGGCTATTAGAACATTCTTCCACTAGAGGGCAGAATATTCTAATAAATACAACATAATGTGGAATGGCTGCCCCGTCTATATTTGAGCTCTCTGTTTCTTAGATGGTTTGTGACCACTCAAAGTTCCTGATGCTTCTGCAGCGTCATGGCTGACTGATTCTGGAAAATTACAACATTGTTACCTTTAAATGCAATCTGTTCCATGCCTCTAGCTACAGCCATGCCTTCTTTTGGCATGAAATTGTGGAGGCAAGTCTGGATGTCCAGGGCTCGGCTCGCTGCTCCTAACCCATCAGGGATTTATGATCTAGTACAGTGTACTTCTATTCCTACATCAATAGGGGTTTTGTCTATATATATTCTCCTGTTCAGGTTGAATTATTTTGGGTGGGAACCTGGGGGCGATTTAGTCACTGTCTCCTGCCTCTGTTCCCCCATTCTAGCCAGCAGCTTTTTGGCGGTGCTTTCATTCAGACCCTTACTGGTTGCCGTGTCTCCTGCAGCTCAAGGGATTAGCTTGCATGAGTCTCACCGTGGAGAAACCAGTTCTTCTCCGACCACCCCTCTTGGTGCCCATGGTGATGCAAAGACCCAGCCTTAACCCTCTGGACTGGTGCTGTGGCCCACATTGCAAGTCCTGCATTCCAAGAAGTGGCTAGAACCTTGAAGGCTTGGATGGAGGCAGGTCACCATAGTCAGGGCTGTGTGGCTCTGTTCAGAGTCTCATGGGCACCCGCCATCTTGGTTTAAAGAGCCCAGGCACTCTTCTCCCTCGGGCTCTGACATTCATGGAATCTTTGGCCTGCTCCTGTCCTGCAGCTGTCGCTGTGACCTCTGGTGAGGGCTGCAACCTTGGTAGGCCCGGGCTAAGGAGCTTGTGGTCCCTCTCAATTACCCCCTCCTGCTGCTTTTGGAGCCAAGGTGGCACAGCCACTTCTCATTGGCACAACACTGTGATTTATGTTGTTGCCTCCATGGTCTGGGAGGCGTCCGCAACAGAGGGGTCCTCTCAGTGGTGGAGGGCAACATGCCGCTGTCAGGACCGTACAGCTTCTATCGATGACCATGGGCAACCTGCCATCTTGGTGAAGGAGCCTGGCCTTCACTTAACCTGGGCTCCAACATTCATGAAGCCTCAGCAACAATCTGGCTGGGCTCCCACTCCTGGTATCTTGGGGATCCTCTCACGTGCCTCAGTGATCGTCAGGGCTGCCTGGGTGAGTCACAATCCTGGTGGCAGTGGCGGCCAGCAGCTTTAGGAGGGAGGGGGGCAGGCGGGAAGCACACACACACTCATTCTTTCACACACACACACACATGCACATCCATTCACAACACTCATAACATTCAAACATACACGCACACACCAAACATTCATTTTAAAAGATCACACACACACTCTTACCTTCAGCCTCAGAGGTCCCAGGAGGGTTGGGACTGCTGCCTTCCCTCATTGGCTGATCTTAGGTCAGCCAATGAGGGAAGGCAGCAGTCCCAGCCTCGTCACAGAGTGGGATGGGGTCAGTTAGACTGCTGACCCCACCCCACTCTGTGACAGAGTGTCACTGATTGACACTCGCCCTGGGCGCTTCAGGGTTTAAACCTGAAGCGCCCAGGTCGAGTCAATGGGCGACGCTTCCCTCGTCACCGAGGGGAAGGGCCTCGATGCACCTTTGCTGAGCCTAGGAGGTCACGCCCATAGGAGCTGTGACCTCCTCAGCCCAGCAAAGTTCAGCTTAGGCAGCCAGGAGTCTGCGCAAATCGCGCATGTCTGCACCTGGCTGCCTGACCTGAACATGAAGAGTGTCTGTCAGGCTGGCCTTTGCTCAGCCTGACCGGCACTCTTCATGAGGGGCAAAAGGTGGGGGGTCGTGGCCCCTCCGCCCTAAAGGATGGGCTGCGCCTGCCTGGTGGGCCTGAACAGAGAAAAGCGCCTCACCTCCTACTGCGCTGCCATCTTAGCTCCACACCCTGGGCTGTATTTATGAATGGTCTGTGTTGTGTGTGATATACACACAATGCTTGTTGAGAACCTGCTATGCAGATATGTGTCTGAGCCTGACCCCAAAATGATACAGATATGCATTACTCCTGCTGTTATTTCTTATTGTAGCTTCTTCCTGCCATGACCGCTTCATTTGCATTGTGCAGAAATGTGGGTGCTATTCCCACAGTTATCATGTGTGTTGCTATAGTTACCATCATGGTTTCTGTGTACAAGGATATGTAGTTATATAGGAGGTGGTGCCAGTTGAAATGCTTTTGGTTTTGTGCGACGTATACTTAGGATGCAATTACCGCTTGGTATCTGTCATTTTCACAGGTCACATTAGTGCTGTTTGACATCTGTGCATTCTTTGCTGATGCACTTACCTCCGATGCTTACAGCAACATTTTTGTTGGCACTGTCAAACAATGCTTTCTCCGCATTGTCTGCCTTGGGTAAGGTGCAAATACTGCTGGGTTTGAACACAATGCATGTGCTGTCAGTGATTCCATGATTCCACATATCACACTTGTTAGTGGCCATATATCACACCTGTGAGGAGCCATATATCACACTTGTGAGTATGACCACAGTATCATGAGACCAAGTACTGAACCACCTCACCTAATAACTTGATGAACATGGATCTATCAGATCTTCAGAGGTTTCACAAAAGATTGTATGTGTGGGGGGGAATTCTTTCTCGATTGGTGGAGGGAGGATTTCCAAAATGAGGACCCCATATGATGACCGTATGGGTAAAGAATGTGAGATCCTCCTTCTTAAGACTTCATGAAGTAGCGAATCTCTACCCTGAGCAGTGAGGCAGGTTGTATGTGATTTCATTGAAAAACAGTTTCATGGAATACTGTTACTAAGAAACCTTTTCACCTAAACTCTTTAGTGGAAATCTGCAGTATGGATGCATTTATTATTTCATAGAAACTCATTCATAGAATGCCTTTTTTTAAATTGGCTTTCGAATGCTTATTTAAAAGGTGTAAATGCAATGTTTGCACATCTTGCTTTCAGAAACGTTGTTGGTTAAGGTATTTATTTCTGGACACATAACTTCAGATTTATATCTTCTTTATTCCTAATCAAATACTTTGCATGCTTTTTTTGACCCCTCACGTCTGTTAAACACCATCCTTCTTTGCCACTTAAACATCACCCTCCACATCCAAACTAAACTCATCCCTGAATCCTGAAAGCCCTTTCTGCCACTAAACTCCACCCACCTTTGAACCCTTAAAATCCTTATCCCCCTAAACTCCACCTATTCCTGAACCCTAAAATCTCCTTTCTATGCCTAAAGCCTACCAATCCCTGAAGCCACTCACCAGCCCCAAACACCACCCATTTCTGAACTCTAAAAAAGAAACATCACCATCCCTAAACACCACAGATCCCTGACCCCTAAAAACTCCTCACTACCCCTAAAAACACCCATCCCAGTTCCCCAGAAACCTTCATCACCAATTAACACCATCTATCTCAGATCATGCTTGGGCCCTAAAACTCAGTGTATTCATAACCTACACCCATCCCTGACCCCTAAAGCCCCTCACCACCCCTAAACATCATCCATTCCTGAACATTAAAAATCCTTTATCAATCCTTGACTCAACCCATCACTGAACCTTAAAAACCCTCACCTGCCCTAAACATCGCCCATCCCTGAAACCTAAAACCCCCATCAACACCTCTTCACTTCACCCATCCATGAACTCTGAAAAACCCTCACCACCCCTACACTCCAACCATCTGTGAACCCTATAAAAGCCTTACCACCCCTAAACTTCCCCCTTCCTGATCAATAAAAAAACCTCACTACCCCCACCTATTCCAGTACCCTAAAAATACCTTTCTACACTTGAACTCCACCCTTCCCTGACCCCTAAAATCCCTTACCACTTTTAAACACCACCATTTCCTGAACCCAAAAAACCTGTCCCACTCTTGAAGGCCTAAGCTGCTGATCAGGAAGAGCAAGATATCAGTGGCTCCCACCGGACCTATTGGGAGGAGAGACTCCTCTACACTGAGGCTAGAGACCCCAACCCTGGTGCCACTAGGAGAGTGGTAGTGCCTCAACAGTTTAGAGAATTTCTCCTTGCATTGGCCCATGACATCCCCCAGCAAGGCATCTTGGCCAGGCTAAAACTTGGAGTAGGTTAGTGAACCACTTCTACTGGCCAGGTATGTCCCATAAGTTGGGGAGTTTTGTAACTCCTTTGCCACCTGTCAAGCCATTGGCAAGACATGTGGCCACCCAAAGGCCCCTTTAATTCCACTAGCAGTGGTTGGGGTCCCATTTGAGAGGGTAGGGATTGATATTGTTGGTCCCCTAGACCCTCCAACAGCTTCAAGAAACTGATTTATACTGGTCGTAGTGAATCATGCAACCAGGTATACTGAGGCTATTCCCCTGAGGACTACTACTGCCCCTGCAGTAGCTAGGGCCCTCATTGGTATCTTTACCAGAGTGGGCTTTCCAAAGGAGGTGGTGTCAGACAGAGGTGCAAACATCATGTCTGGCTAACTGAACCATATGTGGGCTGAATGTGGTGGGACCTACAAGTTCACTACCACATACCACCCACAAACCAATGGCTTTGTTTAAAGATTCAAAAAGCTATTGAAAGGTATGGTTGGTGGACTCCCTGAAAAACTCAGAAGGAAATGGGGTGTCTTACTTCCATGCCTACTTTTCGCTTACAGGGAAGAGCCGCAGAAGGGAGTAGGTTTTTCCCCCTTTGAACTTCTGTTTGGGCATCCAGTGAGGGGTCCACTTTGTCTTGTGAAGGAGGGATGGGAGGGGCATCTCAGAGAACCTAAACAGGATATTGTGGACAGTGTGTTTGGTCTTTACTCTCAAATAGCTGAGTATATGGAAAAACCATCCAAAAACCTTGAGGCTGTCCAGAAGCTCTGCTATGACCAAAAGGCTGCACTGGGGAAGTTCTAACCAGGGCAGAAGGTGTAGGTTTTGGAGCCTGTGGCTCCTAGGGCCCTCTAGGACAAATGGAGTGGACCCTACCCTATCCTAGAAAGAAAAGGGGAAGTCACCTACCTGATCGACTCTGGCTCTTGTAAGAACCCCAAAAGGGTTATCCATGTCAATCACCTTAATTCATGGCAGAACTGAGATGACCATACTCATGGTCACTGATGAGGGACAGGAAGCTGAGAGTGAACCTTTCCCGGATTCCCTCTCCAGCAACCCAAAGATGGCTCAGTTGAAGGAGTGTTTTTTTCAGACACCCTCACTGACCAACAGCAGACTGACTGCAGGTAAGTCTGGCATCAGTATGCTGAGCTCTTCCCTTCGAGCCCTGGTCAGGCTACCCGGTGTACACATGATTTGGACACTGGGGATAGCTTACCTGTCAAAAATAAAATCTACACACAATCTAATCATGTCAAAGAGAGCATCAAACCTGAATTAAGCAAGATTCTGTAATTGGGAGTCATTGAGGACTCTGATAGCCCCTGGGCCATCCCAGTTGTCGTAGTCCCTAAGCCTCATTCCCAGGGTGAAAAGACAGAAATTTTGTGTGGACTACAGTGGCCTTGCTGCTGTAACCAAAACAGATGCACACCCAATTCCTAGGGCTGATGAACTAATTGACAGGTTAGGGGTAGCTAATTATCTCAATACTTTTGATCTCACATCAGCATACTGGCAAATAGGTTTGACACCTGAAGCCAAGGAGAAATCAGCATTATCCACTCCTGATAGGCATTATTGGTTTACAGTTATGCCTTTTGGATTAAAGAATGCCCTGCCACCTACCAGAGGTTGGTAAACACAGTCCTGGCTGGGTTGGAAGGCTTTGGTGCAGCATATCATGATAATATTGCTGTCTTAAGCTCCACCTGGCAGAATAACTGATCTACCTGGGGAAGGTCCTAGAGGCTCTGAAAAGTGCAGGCCTCACTTTCAAGGCAAGCAAGTGCCAGATAGGGCAGGGCACGGTTGTATACTTGGGATACCTTGTAGGTGGAGGCCAAGTTCAACCACTAAAACCCAAGATCCAGACCATTCTGGACTGGTAAAGTCCAACCACCCAGACTCAAGTAGGGGCATTCCTTGGCTTGACTGGGTACTACAGAAGGTTCATGAAGAGCTATTGTACTATTGTGGCACCCCTTACAGAACTTACCTCCAAGAAGATGACAAAGAAAGTGAACTGGACAGTGAGCTTTCAAAAGGCCTTTGAGTCCCTAAAAGAAGCTATGTGCTCAACACACATTCTGAAAGCTCCAGATTACACAAATCAGTTCAGTGTGCAGACAGATGCCTCTGAATATGGGATATGAGCAGTCCTATCCCAAATCAATGATGATTGCCATGACCAACCTGTTGCTTTCATTAACAGGAGGTTACTCACCAGAGAACAGCGTTGGAGTACCATCGAGAGGGAAGCCTTTGCTGTGGTTTTGTCCCTGAAGAGGTTAAGGCCATGCTTGTTTGGCTTTCACTTCTTGTTCAAACTGACCAGAGGCGCCTCAGATGGCTCATGCTGATGAAAGGTGAAAACCTCATACTGTTGAGGTGGTCCATCTCCCTACAGGGAATGTACTTTACAGTGGAACACAGACCTGGGACTGACCATGCAAATGAAGATGGCCTTTCCAGGTTCTTCCATTTGAAAGATGAAGACTGTCTTGGGAAAGTGTCGTTTCATCCTCTTTCATGTGGGAGGTGATCGTGTAGAAAAGTGCCTCTTTTTGACATAGTTACTCCCCACTTTTTGACTGGTATCTGATGTGATTTCGACTGCAAGTACATTGGGTTTCTATTAACCAGGGCCCCAGTGCCAGATCTCTGTCCTTAAACTGTACAGTTGTTTCCCCAATTGGCAAATCCTTTAGCACCCTCTGTAAGTCCCTAGTAAATGGTATCCCTGGCACCTAGGGCCTAAGGTGCTAAAGAGGGTCCCTAAGGGCTGCAGCACAAATTGTGCCACCCTAAGGGATCCCTCACGCACATGCCAGGCTACCAATGCAGGCTTCTTGTCTTGGTGCAGACAAAAATGAAAACATGACATGTAACACATCCCTTTGTGCCATGCCCCCTAACACTGCATGCAGCATATGTAAGTCGCCCCTACAGCAAGCCTTAACAGGCCTAAGGCAGGGTGCATTATATTACATGTGAGGGCTGACTGCAAGAGCGGATATGTCCCTGCTATGCCTTTGTCAAATCTCAGACATAGTAAGTGGCCAGGGAAGCCATTTTAAATGCATGTGCGGGACACTGGCCAATACGAGCTCCCCAGCTACATGATGGCTTCACTGAAGATAGGGATGTTTGGTATCAAACATCTCATACTGATAAACCCACACTGATTCCAGTGGTGGACTTATCTATAGATGCAACCTTAAAGGTGCCCCCTGAAAACCTACCAGCCTCTAGTGTGCTTGCTGACTGGTTTCTGCCAGCCTGCCACCCGAGACACAGTTCTGCCCCCTAGGGTGAGAGCTGTCTGTTCTCAGGAGACCCAGAACAAAAGCCTGTCCGGGAAGAGGGTATAACAACCCCTCCCACAGGATGACCTGCTGATTAGCCTTTCTATGGCAACAAGCCTCCGAGGGCTGCCACCTTTGAAATACAAATCTAGGCTCCCCTCACAGGAGAAGAGGCTGACCCTCTTGTCCAGAGCCCCTTGGCACCTGGACAAGCAGGAAAATTAGCTTGTCAGGTAGGCATTTCCCCCTCATGCTAGCACTACCCCTAAGGAGAGCTAAGCTGAGTTGAACACAACTTTTCAGAGGTAGCCATATTTGATATGGCATACCTAGGAATTCTGGGATAGGGTTGTGCTCACTGGGACAGGGTTGTGCCCACTTCCCACAGGAAGTGGTCATCTTTGGGGCATAGTGACTCCAAGGGTCAGTAGCCAATTGGCTACTACCTACACACCTCTAATGCCCCTAAATTCTGTATTTAGGGGAGCCTCTGGTACCAGAGAAGTAGATCCTGATTGCCTAAGAGGACACTGAAGAGATGCAAAAGCAGAAGAGGAGAAAAGAAGCAGCTGACCTGGTACCAACCCCGCCGGTCTGTCTGCATCTTTCATCGAAATCTGCACCAAAGTCGACTCATCCTGCAGCTCTGACTCCAGAAACCCGGGAGGATTACCTCCCTTCAATAAAGACTCAAGACTTCTTGTGAACAGCAGACATGTTCTCTTCCAAACTCCAAAGAAAGGACCCTGAAGCCTCCGGATCCGACAAATCCCGACACCTGAAGTCAACACTGCACCTTTATTCTCGGGCTCGAGTTGAAGTGGTCCATCGGTGCCAAAAAGGTTTCCCAGCCCTGCAGAGTCTGAGTCCATCACGGTTTCACCCCTCTTGGACTCCCCGACGTCACGTCCAGCCTCTGCACGCATCCCCCCTCTACTGCAACCGTTTGGGTAAGGAAAACCTGAGACCTGAAGACACCTCTGCACCCGTCACCCCTGGGCAGTGGCGAAGAGGGCCAAAGGTGCCCACCAGTGCACAAACATCATGAGGCCTGAGCCCTGCTGTTGGTTCAGCCTGATTGGCTTCCTAGCCAGAGCCTGCAGCCTCTTTTCGCAGTGACCGATCTCTATTGAAATGGATTGGGCACACAATGCTGTTTTGCACCCTGCACCCGGCCGCCCCTGTACCGCTGGTGGTGTACTGCTGGTGCTGCCTGGGACCTTGTCCACCACTTACCTTAACTCCTGGCGATTGGACTTGTAAGTCCCTGTACTCTACCTGTTTGCAGAACTTGTTCTTCCTCCCCTAGGATAACATTGTAGAACTCAGAAATTACAGTGTCCACTTTTGAAAGTGAAAATAATTTATATATTTAAAAGCCTACTTACCAGAACAATTTGTCTCTGATGCCTAAACATATATAAAGATTCTTGCTATTTTTATAAATTGGTGTAGATCGCCTTCTTGAGTCGTGTGTCTCATTTATTAACCATTGTGTGTATTTGTGAATGTCTTGCGCTTCTCTGTGTTAAGCCTAAGGCTGCTTGACCACACTACCCTACACTAGAGCTCTTTGGGATTGCATTTCAAAGCCCTGTCCACTCATTGGGGAACCCCTAGAATCTTTAGACGATGTACCTAGTTATTAGTATACCACATAAGAAGCCAGCTTCCTACATGCTCCCTTTGGGGTAGAGGCCAGGCATCAAGCCAACAGCACTCAAGGTCCCAGGGGCAATGGTCTACCCAAACCCTAGCCTCTTTCCCACGCAGCGCAGCTGTCACAAAACCACTTTAATTTACCCTCAGCAGCAACAATTGCCTGGTCGGAGGCCACATCACCTTGTACCTTTCCGGGTGGAGAAGCATCACATCCGACCAATGGGTGCTCCAAAGTGTGGAGCACAGTTATTCCCTGTCCTTCTTGTTGCATCCTACAGATATGCCATCCACACCACAACGCCTCTCAGAGGACAACTTGTCCATTCTGCAAGGAGAAGCTCTAGCTCTGTTTGCCAGGGCAACCATAGAAAGGATGGGGACTGGCTTTCATTTCCATTACTTTCTGGTGCCGAAAAAGGACAGAGGACTACATTCTATCTTCGATCTGCACATTTGAACTTTTTCCTGCAGAAGGAGAAGTTCAGAATACTCAAATTGGTACAAATTCTGTCTGCCCTGGACCCAGGAGGGTGGATGGTAGTATTGGTTTTGCAGAATGCCTATTTCTACACCCCCTTCCTGCAATCCCACAAGTGCTACCTGCGTTTTAAGGCAGGCCAAGAGAGCTTTCAGTTCACTATGCTCCCCTTTGGCCTTACCACTGAGCCTCTGGTGTTTACAAAAGTGATGGCGGTGGTTGCAGCCTATCTGTGGGGGTTGAGAATACTAAACCACTCTTCCCATACCTTAATGACTGGCTACTCAAGACAGGCTCACCTCAAGCAGTCATAAGCCACCTTCAGATGACAGCCGACCAGTTGACATTGTTGGGGATTTCCAACAATGTGCTGAGGTCACACCTGATTCCTTCACAATGGCTCCCCTTCATTGCAGATATTCTGGACATGGCACTTTACCGAGCTTTCCCACCATCTCAACGTGTACCGGACACCTGTGCCTTCTGCATCCAAGTCGTGGACCAGGTGACACATGCAGGCTCTGAAGTGGGTTTTGAAACTTCCTTGGGCTCAGCACCAATGATATCTATGAGAGTCTATCCAGGTGGCGAAGGAGTCTATGAAAGACCTGCAGTGTTTGCTTCTCAACCTCAATTGGACCAGGGGCAGATTCCTCTGTCTACTGCACTTATAGCTAACTGTCATGACTGATGCATTGTTGCTTGGTTGCAGAGGCCATTTTGGAGAGGTGATCACAGGACCCTGCTCTTTTGGAGAGGCTCACATCCACATTAACCTGCTAGAATTGTGAACAGGCTGCTTGGCACTGAAGGTATTCCTCCCAACTATCAAGGGAGAATGGGTACAGATTCTTAAGGACAACAGAACCTCCAGGTGGCTCTGCATCTCTGGAAGAGGCTGAATGCTCAGGGTATTTCCTTGATCATTCAACACCTGGCAGGATCTTTAAATGCTAGGGTAGATGATCTCAGCTGCCATTGCCTATCAGATCATACTTGCCAGCTACACTCATGGATGGCACTGGCTACTATCCACCAGTGGGGAGAAAAGTGACTCGATCTGCAGAGAATGCTCAGTGCCCAGGCACCTCTCCCTCAGATACACCTTCCATCTCAACTGGGGCTCAGGAATCATGTATTCCTTTCCTTCCCTACCTCTCCTGCCCAGAGCACTGAAAAAGATCAAGAGAGACCGGCCTGAAGTGGCCCTGGACTGTGCGAGGAGAGTGTGTTACCCAGAACTTCTGGCCACAATCATTTGTCCTCTGATTAGGATGTCCCTTCAGTATGTCCTCCTGTTGCAGCAGCAGGGCCAGTTCCTGCATCAAAGCCTATACAACGTACATTTCCATGCATAGAGATTAAGTGGCAATTGGTTTTGTTCTCTCTCCTGAGGTAGTTGGTGTCATCTTGGCTTTCAGGCATCCATCTACCAAATTTGTGCAGGATGCAGGGAGAAGTATGTTGCCCGGTGTTTCCCTGTGATATTTAACCCCTGAAAGCAAAGTTGTCTGACATCTTGTTAATATGTCTGTTCTAGCTCAGTAAGCCTTGCTGTGGAAACAGTTAAGCAATATTTGGCCTTTTGTGTTTGCTAGATCAGCCACCACTTTTTAAATTACCTGTTGTAAAGCGTTTCTTGAAAGGGGTGATGCACATGTTCCCGCCAACACCATTTGTGATACTGCAAAGGGACCTTAATTTGGTTCTCACTTACATCATGTGCACTCCCTTCAATTGATGCACAGCTGCCCTCTGCCCCTTTTCACCATCAAAATTGTTCTTCATTGGCATCACCTCTGCAAGATAGGTAAGTGAACTCCAGGCAGAGTCTGTCCAGCAGCCATACAGTTCATTCTTCCTGGACAAATTTGTCCTCCGGACGAAAGCAGCATTTAATTTTTCCTGGACAAATTGGTCCTCCCAACGAAAGCAGCATTCCTGCTAAAGGTAGTTATGCCCTTCCATATTGGGCTGTCCATCACCTTGCAGCTTTCTATGCTCCAACTCACCCCTCTAAGTATGAGAAATGCCTCCAAAGTCTTGACCCTATGAGGCCCCTCAGGTGTCACACTGATGAGACCAGAGACTACCATTTGGATGATCAACTGTTCGTAGGATTCCCTGGTGTGAAAAAAGGGGAAAGTGGTGCAAAAGAGGTCCATTTCCAGATGGACTGTGCAATGTATTAAGCTCTGCTATGGGCTATCCAAGGAGCAGCCCCTAGAAGGCTTGCATGCTCACTCCACCAGAATGAAGCCTGCTACCACAGCGCTGGCACACAGTGTGCCAGTCTTGGACATCTGCCTGCCTGCTACATGACATCTCTTCACACGTCTACAAAGTACTATTGCCTGGACAACCAGGTCTGGCTGGAAGGGCATTTCACTTATCTGTCCTGCACATTTCCTGTTCTGAGCCATTCCAGAGACCCACCACTGGGGGAGGTACTGCTTTGGTATCTATTTGCAAGGTGAGAAATCTGTGGTTAGAAGTCTCAATTAGAAGAACAAGGTACTTGCCTTTGGTAGTGCCTTTTCTGATGTACACTGTATCTAACCACAGATTCCTCTCCGACTTACCTTCCTCCATGTTCTTTGGAATAGACTTATGCTATCTAATAATAAGATTTCAATCTAGAGATAAATACACTGGCTCATTCTGATTCCTATGTGCTCCGCATCCAACGGCGCAGACAGGGATCAGAAAGAAACTTACATCAGCGCGTGGATGTGGCACATATATATGGGCCCTACATCACATCCAGGGCGGGACAGATCTGAGGCAGAGTTGCATGATGCCACCTATCGACATGTAAGGGAATCACTATTTAAAAATATACAGGTCCAGTCTGGCACTTGCAGAAATTCACAAGGTGATCGATCTGCGATTAGATGAAGTCTCTTACAGGAAAAGCATTACCGAAGTTAAGTAACCTTTTCATACTTACCTAATATTGACAGTATAAGGCTGGACCAGCGACCCATGTCAGCACTGAATTTTGCAATCAATGGGTGAATGTTTAACTCTCAACTCTCCCGAGGGGAGGGGTACACATGGAGACCAAATATGTAAAAGGTCTGTCCATTTATGAGATTCCCATTGTCCTGTTCTTTGCGTTTGCACATGTTCCCATGTGGCAATAATGCAGATGTGTCTTGGTTAACTAAGAGATCAGATGCCACACCATAAAGCCTAAGGACCTTGAACAGTCATTTGAAGGTTATTGGGGAAATTGCACCTATATCAATACATCATCCACACATAACAATATGTGGTACTCTGCCTGCTCAGCCCAAGGAAAGCCTCTTAGGAGTGAGTCTAACCAAATCCATTCCATGAGGGGCTCTATTACATGGCAAATAGTAGCAGTGAGAATGGACCTCTTTATCTCACCCCCCTTTCAATCGCAAAACACTCCGATGAGGCTCTACCTGTTTTTAAACTAGCTCATGTAGTCATATATCATTTTTAAGTACATTTTATAAATTAGGGGCCAAAGCTTACTTTGTGGAGTAGATGGAAAAGAAATTGCCACCTACCAGAGTCAAATGCCTTGTCAAAGCCAATGACGTGTGGTTGACCAAGCTCTCATTGTTGAGCGGATATCAGGTGCAAACGCCTATAGTTGTACCTAGTGTCCCATGCGAGCATAAAGCCACTTTGGTCCTAACGTATCAATTGAGAGATAAACTTTGCATGCAGGGTGGCCAGAAATGTGCCTAGAATTATAGTTTCTGAATTTATGAGTGATATTTGTCTGGAAGAGGACGGAAGTTCAAGAAGTCCACTTTGTTTTGGGATTACAATTTTTGCCCCTCGCAGGTCTTCCGGTAAAAAGCCTGTGTGTATTGCAGTGTTAAACAAGGTCAGGAGTTGGGGACAGTGAGAGAATCAAATATCTTATAGAATTCCATTAGGAATCCACCGGCACCATGTCTTTTGCCTGATAGCATCCCCGTGATTGCTTCTGTGATTTCTTCCACGATGATTGGTTGGTCCATCTCTTTACAGTAGGTCATGTGGAGCACTTTGACTAGGAGGCCAGTGATTAAGGCTCAAAGCTGGTTGAGCTCTGGTGGTGGGTATGAGGCACACACAGTGTGCGGAAACTGTTATCAATGAAATAGTCTGTGGACACAGAGGGCCTGATTTAGATATATTTGCTGCGTGGTGGCCAACCAGTAAAGGACTTTACCTGATTTGTCCACTGCGTTGTAGACTCAGCCGTGGGAGGACATCCACATATCAGGCTGCATCTTGTGCTAAGTCCTTTGGTTGCATTTCAATGCTATCCAGTTGCCTTATAAGTCATGTTTCCTTTGGATATTAAAGTCCTTTTCTCATGCTCCAGTATTATGGTTTCCAGAGCTACTATGTTGGTTTCTTGCTCGACCCATGTTTTTGCGTGACATGAAACATGACTTTGCCTCTGAGCACATTTCTGAAAACATCACAGAGCATCCCAGGGGAGTTCACAGAGCCAGTGTTAATATTAAAGAAGACAATAACAACCTTTCTGAGCGACCCTGTAAGGTCATTGTCAAGACGTGACCATGAACTAAGATACCATTCACCTCTGCAATGGCAGTCTTGCTTTCTTACACACAGCATAAGGGCATTTCTTTGTTTCCGCCTACAGCTGCAATGTCTTCTGCTGACATGAAGAGGTGGTCAGGCCCAGAAAAAGGGATTGTGTTCTCCACATTAATTGTATACTCCCACAAATAGGGATACCACGTGCGCCACACAACAACCATTCCTAATGAGGCAGACCAGTAGCACAGGTCAGTTGTTCAGTTTGTGCTGGAGTGATTGGAGTGCCAGGTGTCCACTTGTTTGTCTCTGATGGCATTAAAGTCCCCAATAGTATGTCAAGGATATTTAGAGTTAACACTTGTAAAGTGTCAAGAATGAGGGCTGTGGGGCATACGCACCTATTAGAGTCCAGGTTTCGCCTTTTAACTTGTCGGATATTAGAGTGTAACAGCCTAGTGGATCAGTTTTTATCTGACTGACTACAAGAGAGAAGGATTAGTGAAGAAGTACTGCTATCTGGATGGTGGATGATGTAAGGCCAGAGTGCTAGACCAGGGAGTAGCAATAACTCCCCAAGGGCTGACAATGTGTTCCATGTAAGTGTGTTTCTTGTAGTAGGAGAGTATCTAATGTGGGATGCTTTGAGTTTACTGTGTGTTTGTATGTGTGAGGAGTTGTTGCATCACACTGGATTGTGTGATAATTGAGTATGTATCCATAAATTGCCTGCCATGGTATAGTGAGTTATCTAACACAATGAAGAGTTCCCATCTCTCCAACTGCCCTCCCCTTACACTTCCACTCATGTAGTATCTGTCGGCCAAATATGAAAATGTAAAATATGCAGTAATAAAATAACTAGTATAATGTATAAACTGGATCTTAATCAACACCGGGAGCGGTGCCTGCTGTTGAAGGGGGCCCCATACCTTCCATAACTCTGCGCCAGGTTGCCCCAAATATCTTATATCAGTGGTTCCCAACCTTTTGACATCTGTGGACCCCCACTTTATCATTACAGGAACCCGGGTACCCCTACTTATTCATTTTTGGAATCTGGAGACCCCCCACAGGGTCATTACTGAAAGCTGGAGACCTAATCTGTTAATATTATTGAATTTTCTAAGCAGTCGCGGACCCCCTGAGGAGGTTTTGCGGACCCCCAGGGGTCCCCAGACCTCGGGTTGGGAACCATTGTCTTATATCTTTGTGTCATTCCACCTCTGATTTACGTTCAAGGCTGTAGTGATCTGCTTTATGAGCTATGAATTTGTTAAGTCTGGGTAATGTGTCTGTGCAATCTGTTACCTCTTCCACCTCTGATGTTGCAGGTTTTTCATTCCTCATCTGGTGCACTAGTCTCTGCTTTCTCCGGTGTCTGAGGTTCTATTCTATCAACCTTTGGCTACTGCATGTGGTTCCTGGCGTGCCATGGGCAATCCCATTCTCTTGCTTCTGGATCATTCAACCAGCACCAGGCACACTCTACTGAGTTGAAGGAGATCAATTTCCCTTAGTGTCCCACTCTCAATTTGCAGGATATAGGAGCATATCCTGTAGCTGTATAGCACATAGTTTTTGTTTCACTTCTTTGTTGGATCTGCTCTGCTGCTGGTGTTTGAGCATGTAGTCCGAGAATATATAACTTTAAATCATTCTTGGAGAACCACTCCTTTCCTCCTGGCTACTATAATGATTGCTTCTCAGTCTGTATAATTGAAGATGGATGTGATGAATGATCTTGGTGATGCCTCGAAGCATGAAAATGTTTGCCCTTTCCAGCACAAAGCATTAGGAGAGGTCCTCCGCTGAGACCCAGGACTGCAAACATCTCAAGATAAACTGAGTAAGGTTATAACCCTCAGCCCCATCCACTATGCCCACATTTTGAATATTGTTTAGTTGTGATCTGCCTTCTGCCTTTTCCGATTTTTCTTCAAGTTTCTTGGTGGCTTTTAGGAGCTGTGTTTCTTGGCTTTGTAATCTTTGGATTGTGTCTTTGTCCCCTGAACGTCTGTTTCTGACTCATTTATGCAGTCAACCATGTTATGAAGGTCCTGGCGCAGCAGAGAAAGATCCACCCCCACCTTTCTACTTTTATTTGCTAGAAAAGTTCTAGTGTCTTGTATTTCATGTAAGATGGCGGCTGGATCCAGCGCCATGTGGCCATCACCATCTGCCATTTTCGGCATGGATGTTCCTGGCTGTAGGCCTGTAGATCTTTCCTTGAGTCATGGATTGCTCTGTTTTGCTTCAGCCCATTGTGCAGAGTCCCAGAGACTGAACCAGTGAAAAAAAGCAAGACAGGGAGGCCTGCTCCAGGCTGAGACCGGGCAGTCCGTTCACCAGCTCAATCAAAATGATTAGCAATGAAAATATGATGATCTGGGCAGACGTCCTTGTCAAAACCTATGTGGGAGGACAATATACAAAGGTTCATTATGGCAAACTATGTGGGGTACAGTCTGAGGGCGTCAAATTGTAGTAGTAGAATAGTCTGCAGGAATGAAACGTGGAGTTAGGTCACATGATGGCAGATCATGAGTAGCTTCCCTCAATGATGAACACAGTAGATGATGAGGCCAATATTTATGTCCAACCTAGCCTGGATGGACAGCGCATTGGAACCGGCTGTCACTGTTGGGTTGTGGAGGCCATTTGGGCGAGCTGAAGATCAAAGGTCTCTGCTCTCCTTTGGAGGCTCACCTCCACATTAGCCCGCAGGAATTGTGACCAGTTTGCTTGGCAGTGAAGGCATTCCTCCCAACCATCAAGGAGGAGTGGGTACAGATTCTCAAGGACAACACCACCCGGGGCCTAGCCTAGGGGCTATCCTTGGGCCAGATAAGGACCACAGGGCCATCAATGTGTAAACTCCTCCAGTGGTGCTTGTTAATCCCCCAAATGTTGACGGGTGCAGGGGAAAGTCCTCCCCCCTCACCCGCTCCCGTAGCTCCACGGCCACTAAGTCTGCCAATGGTGAGGGGAGATCAAAGATGCACATAAAGAGTGGCGACAGGGAAGACTTCGAGACTTGGCGTGCGGGGGTGGGGTGTTCAGAAGCTTAATCCCTCAATAGGCTCCCACCTCTTTTACATGCAATCAGTGCCATTCCTCGCCCACAGGCTGGTGTGGGGCTGTTCTGAGGCATGACTCGGGCTGTGCCCCCATTATAGTCCACTGTCTTAGCTTACCCCGGGCAAGTGTCTCTCTTTTGCTGGCCCAGGAAGTCTGGTTCCCCAAGCCCATGGATCGGCAGAAGTCCCACTGACACCCCTGACAGCACGGCCCAACCAGAAGTCAATGTAAACCCTCCCCTGCCAGTCATCCCACCAGCCACCTGCTGAGGACAGATGGCATGGGGCGGAAGATGGGCCCCAAAAGTAATGAAGAGGATCTCCTTAGTGCGAGCTAACACCCCCCCCCCCCCCACCCCCGCTCCCCCCCAGTAACACAGTTTGTCGAGGCATGGGAAGGCAGGGCAACATGCCATCAGGACAAGTGGGTTGGGGTAGTGCAGTCCGCACCCACCTCCCCCCCTCAACACAGCCCGATGGAGAACATCAGCGCCCACCGGAGGCCTGGTGCAGCTCATCCACCCGGGCCATGCCAGGCTGCCGCACTAGTCCAGGCTCTTCCACCACCCCGCCGACTGCTGGGCTGCAGCAAGACCACTCACCAGGTAGTCGCAGCCTCGGGGAGCCTAGGGCGCCACAGGGGACCACAGATGACAAGGATTGTGCTGGATTGTCGAGCTGAAGCGCTGGGTTTACAGTCTGGCAGCCGCCATTTTAGGTAGCAACGTGTGTGTGATGTGATGTTGCTGTCCTCCCCAAAACCCCTAGGCGGAATAGGCTGATACCTCCCTTCCACTCGAGCAGGGGCATCGTGAACCTCCGCTTTAGCAGCTCGGGGTGGGGTTCTTGGTGGGACTCTTCTGTCTGCAACTGGGCAGATAAAGGCTGTTAGGTAACGTGAAAGGTTGGTGAGTATGTGAGTGAAAGGATGGATGGACGAGTGAAAAGGTGGGCAGATGGATGATGGATGGATGAGCGAAACGAAGTAAAGGTGGATGGATGGGTGAGCAAAATATGGATGGATGAGTGAGTGAAAAGATAGCTCAATGAGTGACATGATGGATGGATGTTTAAAATGCTCGATCGCAGAGTGAAAGAGTGGATGAATAAGTGAAAGGGCGGATGAGTAAAAGGATGGATAGATGAAAAATTTAATGTAAGGGTGGATGAGTTGAGGAATGAATGGATGAGGGAAAAAGTAGGGTTGCTGGATGGTTAGATGAAAGGGTGGATGGCTGATGAGTGAAGGATGAATGGATGGATGAATGAATGTAAGAATGAATGGATAAGTGAAGGATCGATGGGTGGGTGGAAGGGTGGATGGATGGATGAATGAGTGAAAAGGAGAGTAGATGGAGTAAAAGGGTGAATGGTTGGAGTGACAGGGCGGATGGATGGGTGAGCCAAAGGATAGATGAATGAGTGTAAAGGGGATGGAGGGATAAGTTTGGAGATGGACGGATAGGTTTGGTTATGGATGAGCAGACTGGTGAACGGACAGACGGAATGGTGAACGACTGAAACATGGGTGGAAGAATGAATAGATGTCGATGTAAATGCGAAATGTTGAATATCAGTGGGTGGGTGGAAGGATGAAAGGATGACTGGATAGATATACTGAGAAAGGTACGGGTAGTGGTGGTATAGAGTGGGGCACCACCCAAGCGTGATAAGAGTATAATCAATGACAGTTCATCTTGGTGAATGTCCAAAGTAGGGTAGAACACGGTGCTGAGCGAGGAGGTATGCTCCCCTACCCAAGGGCATAATATAGTGTTCCAGAGAAACACCATGCAAATATTCTTCAAGATGCCACAGCAGTCAAAATTGGTCGTAATCAATACGTCATTCTGATGAGCTTGGTTGTAGTAGGTTCCTTTTATTCGTAGAAATGGACATCATAGTGGTAAGATGAGTGTCGTACAACAATCCCAGCCAACACGTGCTTCGTCACAACAGGTGACTTTTACAAGCTTATTGGGTATGTGAGGTATATCCTGTAAAGATCACAACCTTGTGTGTCTCTAGACATCAGAACATAACAAAAATGTGGATATGAAGTCAGTGACTTGTTCATGCAACAGGGTCTCTGGTAATCCCCGATGCATCAGACCGTGGTAAGTCTAGAGCCTTAGGTTTCAGCAGCAACAGTGCCAGAATCGAAACATGTTGGTTGGGATCGTGATACGACATTCATCTTACCACTATGGTGTCTATTTCTACGAATAAAAGGAACCTGCTACAACCAAACTCATCTGAATGACATATTGATTACAAACCAATTTTGAGTGCTTTAGCATCTTGGAGAATGACTGGATAGATGCTTGGATGGCAGAGACGAGAGCTCCTCTGGGGGAGGGTTGCGATGACTTGCTTTGCTTCCATGGTGATAGGAGAGGTGGTATAAAGGGTTGGGGGGTATTTTAATTTTCTGGCTACTCCCATGCACTCGGGCCTGCATTCTTTCCACCAGCAGTTCACATCTGACCATATGTGGTACCTGCACCGACCACGACTTAACAATTTCCTAAAAAAAGGATCACAAACTGCAAAATCAAGAAGTCATTCAGGGTTTCCGACTGAGCACCACTTTGCCATTTCAGGTCGCTGCATGTTTGGGTGGCTTTGTCAGTCTGACAGGCTGCCTTATCAAACTGTCTATAAATTATACACTTTCTTTTGTTCCCAACTGTCTTGTTTGGCTTTCTGATTCTTTTGCTGGTACAAAATGTACAGTTTCTTTTTTCTGTTCCTAAAAGATTATATGAGCATATTTGCCTTGATTTTTTTTTTAGCCTTCTGTTGCTTTTTTTTGTTACATATCTTTTGAAAAGCAGCTCTTTCAACAAGAAATGTTCTGTATTTTGGCTTTTACTTACATTTACCCACTCTCTGAGTATTTTTTTTCCTTAGCTCTAACTAATTTTCTCTTACCGCCTCCACTCTGCCTTCCCTTAGAGGGTTGTTCTACTGTGTCGTTTTCGCTAATTTGTGCTCTATTTTTCGGATTCATTGGTAGGCTACCAATGGTAGCAGAACAAACTTTCTCATCTTTGAATGAACTCTTCATGCTCTTGACATGCTTTTAAAAAATGTCGTATTTAGGACTCTCTTCTGACGTACCACGACATTGTTTTCCTTATTTTTCTTTGAGCTAGTTTGCCACGGCTTAAAATTACGGATTCATGAACTAAATATCATATGCCTTCAATTTAATTTCATATGTTAGAGGCATGATTGTTATTGATATTCCTTTGACATGTGAAACACAGTCTCAAGCCTGGAAGGCAACCTTGGAAGTAATACAATGTGTGGATTTCACAATAGTGGACCCTGCCACTTTCGCACAGCTCTTTACTTTAGAAGTTGTGAAACCCACCCTTGTGCCACTTAAGTTGTGTTAGGATGGGAATGTCCCCTAACTGGTGTGCAGTTGTGTCCACTGCCCTCCGTGCCCAACAGCGAGCATCAGATACCCTGTTTTTCTGATTTTTGGCGCCAGCCTCACGCCAACCTAGCATATGCAGGAAGGCCCTGGCCTGCCTTTGACGCAAGAATACTGTCCCTGTCACAGGGTCATGCATACAGCACAGTGGCCGCAGCACAACATGTTTTGTGGTGATCGTAGTGTGGTTAAACCTTTTTACCCCACTCTTGTAAATTTTCGCTGCTAACCGTGAGCCCAGCATCCTAGCTATGAGATCCGAGCTTGTGGAGGAATTTGCTTTGTGTGGAAGAAACTTGTTACACACTGTATGAGTGTATTAGTAAATCAAAGTAGCACAGAAGCCGGTGCGCTCCATTTTGGCTGGCATATTCATGTGCACATGATGGAGGTGAGATGGCTTTCTAAGACAGAGTGTGCTGAAGTTCCTGATACTGCAGAGAGGGAACCCAGATACTGAAGTGGGGGAAGAGGAGATAGCCGTCGCCTTACAAGTTCTATTAGGTGCTTTGACACAGGGCTGCTGATTAGTATTTCTGAAATTGCTATTTGGTGAATTCGACAAACGCAGTTTTACGTCAAAAAGTATAGTGCCGGCTTGCGTCATTCCAGAGCGCAAGCCGGGCACTAAATTTATGGAATGCGGCAAGCCGCCGCAAAGGGTGGGCTAGTGTAAAAAAAAATGACATTAGCCAGGTGGGGGTGGAGGTATGGGAGAAGGGGGTTTTGCACCAAAAAATGACGTTAGGCTGGTTAGAGGCAAAAAAAAAAATGCCTCTAATCAGCCTAGCGTCATTTTTTGACGCAAAACCATCCATACCACATGACTCCTGTCTTAGAGGCTTACTCTACTTACCTGGAATGGGGTCCCCCATCCTCCATTGTCCCTCTGGTGTGGGTGGGGGTGTTCCTTGGACTTGAGGAGGGCACCTGTGAACCCATTCAATGGTGTTCAACCATGGAAATGGGTCCAGAGATCCCCCTAACGCCTGGTCTGACCCAGGCGTTAAATAATGGTGCAAAGCAAGCTTTACACCATTATTGAGCCCCTCCTCTCACCCATGCGTCATTTTAGCACGGGGGATAAATATGGGGCTATGGGGTTAGCACCATTTTTTAAATGGGAACGCCTACCTTGCATCTCATTGACGCAAGGTAGGTTCACGCATCTAAAAAATGGTGCAAACTCCAATATTTTGACGTTAGACGTGTCTAGCGTCAAAATATAAATATGGAGTTCGTTTTGCGCCGAATTTGCGTAAAAAAAAAAGACGCAAATTTGTCACAAATGGAGTATAAATATGCACCTTTGTGTTCTCGTA
This sequence comes from Pleurodeles waltl, assembly GCF_031143425.1. Taxonomy (NCBI): domain Eukaryota; kingdom Metazoa; phylum Chordata; class Amphibia; order Caudata; family Salamandridae; genus Pleurodeles; species Pleurodeles waltl. The sequence goes on from NC_090436.1 coordinate 61,224,023, forward strand.
GGATTTCAGGAGATAATAATGAAGACAAAGTAACCCTGGTGAATAATGCTCTTGCTGGAGAGATCTGTGTTTTGTCTAGTCACAGTTTTGACTCATAAAGTAGCACAGATGGTTAATGAACCTGCTACATAGAACAAAATGTAACAAGCAGAGTGGGTTACTGCTTTTGACACAGGGATTCTTTTGTTACGTACAGTTCGTAAGTTACAATCATTGTAATTTAGCAAAGTGAGCTATGAACCATTATCAAAGAGCTGCATGTAGTCTGCAGGTCTTAGGTGTAAAACCTTATTGCTTTTTACAAATCTTTTGTTTTTTAAAATTTGCTAAAAAGGGTTCCTTTATGTAGTAAAGATTTGTATCAGTATAGACAACCCCAACTGATGTGTTTAAATTCAGAGTTAGTGTTTCTTCAGACCATGCACTCTTAACATGCAATGCCTACCAGTATAGATGACAAGTGACTCCTAGTCCTTATTGTCTTATGTTACATTTCCTATACATTGATTTACACACTTGTATGATTTGTTGTGTAATACATGTATGAGAGGTAAAGTGCTTTCACACCGTACACTGAAATGAGAAGTGCTATAAAGGAAATTAAATGTGAGAGAAGGGGGCACAGTTAGAGGGTGATAGTGAGGAAATCCATGACAAAGGAGGTCATGCGGTGGGGGCGCCTACAAAGATTGTTGCACCGGGGAGCATAAACGTGTGTAGTATGTTTATGTGATGTAAAGCATTATGACACCCTACATTAGGATGAGTAATGCTATAAACTAAATTAGGTGCATGTGAGAAAGGAGTTATGGAGGGGCAGCGATAGAGAGTAGTAATGAGGGAATCCTTCGAGAAGGAGGTTATGGGGATGCAAGGATGGTCGGTATAGTGACAGAGAAAGACTATATACAGGGGTGTGGAATTTAATAAAATATCTACTTGTCCATGGGACAGTTTGCTTCTTAAATCTACATGTCCTGTAAAAACTCTACTTGTCCCTTTGGTGCCATGTAGCTTGGCGACAAATTATGGCAGCAATCTCATTATGTAAGAGCTCTGATAACAGCCTCTCTGATTATGCCAGGGCTAATACCATAGTAGTACCTGAATACTAGTAATTTCAAGCCCTACTATAGCAATTTCCTCATTTTGCCACCTTTCCATAGATCTACAGATTTACATACAGGGGCAGGCGAAAGCAGTAAGCAATAGTTCCAGGACTAGAATGCCTTTGAGACTATGCAAACCTAATGACTTCCATGTTTTAAGAATTTTCACCACCCCTTCTCTAATCTTTTCCCATACTCAAAAAGGCTGTAAATTTACTCCTGACAATGGCAGAAGTGGAAGTTCTTCCAGGGTTGGGAACAAAATGGTTAGAGGTAAAGTGAACTTGTAAATGCTCAATAGGGCTTCGCATAAGCAAATCTACACGTGCTTATTTGTTTCTTCTAAAATACAGTTCATAAATATTTTCTAGAAGTACGATTCCCTGGTCTACTTCTGTAAATTATTATGAATTCATGAAAGCCACTCATGCAAAGACATATACTATGGGTGCACTTTTGTGACTTTATTTAAGAATTGGGCACCCAATTAGGACTGACGTTAACCAAGACATTTTTTTTTAATTAAAATTATATTTCTCTCTTTAGCCATCTACCATCTGGCTTTACTGTGAGTGACAGCATTTGACTCTTCCACAACGAGCATATTGGCACACAAATTAGTTCTGTTCAGTGCCGGTCGCTCCTGTGGCAATGTGTGCTTTTCAAGACGAAAACATTTTTGTTTTTGCTTTTTGCCAATGTTTGTTACACTGGTGAGAGCCTGACAGCTCCCACAACAATAACATGTTACAAAAGCCATGACAAAACAAGACATGCATTGACAAAAGACTGACAACTTATGTTGGGTGTTTCCCATAATCTGGTTGACGATGGCTACCCTGATTTTCCACTATGAATATTTTGTATAAATATTAGCATGCATTAGCACATTGTACTAAATGATGCTCTAAAGGAATAGTACATAAAATTTCACAGCAATTTAGCAAAACATTTTTTCCTACTTGCATTTTTTTCAAAACATTTTATTTTGAAAGCAAAGAATCATCAGTCTTGCTTACAAGCTTCTGCAAACATTTGCATCTAATCAGAGAGCATTCTGGGAGCATTATACATAGCCTCATATTGTAAAACTTTTCAAACGTGTGTACCTTTTGTTTTACTGAAACCACTGTCAATAGTGTAGTGTGACTTTCCAACGTATATTTAGAGCGCAAACCATAATAAAAAAGGCTTTGCGTTAGTGAACAATAAATACAAGTTTGAACAGCGTTAGCATATGGACACAAGTATTAACTCAACTGCAGACAGTTCCCTTCCCTGTAAGTTGTCAGCCAAAGGGTTTGTGTTGCAGGGAGTTGGGCCTATTTGTCAAACAGTATGTCCTGGGCATCAAGCTATAGGAATACCACACCCTTGTACATAAGTAAAGAAGAGTTATGAAAAGAGTGAGAACCAAAGGAAGAAAAAGGAGAAAGAACAATAAAGTAAAGGAGGAGAGACTATTAAAAGGGGATAAACACATGAGAGGTAGAAGACAGATGGGAAAACATTTAACGAGAGAGAAAAAAGACTGGGATAACAAATGAGGAAAATGCAGGTGAAAATAAAAAAAGCAAAATAGATATAAGTGGGTAATAACCAAGCAATGCAAGATTAAGAAGAAGGATGAAAGGAACAGGAAACTACTTCCTTTCTATATTAGTAGTTCCTGTTCCTTTCATTCTTCTTCTTAATATAGAAAGGAACCAACAGGAAACGAACAAAGGAGTTGCAAAAATGGAAGTGAAGGGCAGAACAGAGAAAGTAAGCCCAAATTCTGAGTAAAAGCAAAGAGCAGGGGCAGGGACCCATCTGTGAGAAGAGTGGAAGGCAAACACAATCTGAATAGACATATCTATTGCAAATAGGATAAAGAGTTCAGATGGGTTGAACATTACAGGATGAGTGAAGTTATGGATTGGAAAGATAGATGACAAAAGTGTAAAATATGGGATTAAACAGGAGGAAGAATAAAGCAGCGAGGAGGAAGTTGAGTGAGCTGAAAGGAAAACTTCAAACAGAAAAAATAAGAGGGAAATGAGAAGGAACATTTGAAACAGTAACAATAAGAGAGAAATGAGAAGGAAGAAGAAGCATGAGAAGAGGTAGCAGTGAAAGTAACAAGTGTGATAGGTGCTGGAAAGGAGAGAGAGGCGTAAAAGTGGAGGTAGTTTGGAACCCGAGAATGCCAAAGCGAGATTACAGAGCCAGAGATGTCAGTAAAAGTGGCAATTGATAGTGAGAGAATGAGAGGAATACATTTGGAAGCTAGAGATCGACTGAAGCGAGAGGGATATTTAGTGGGCAAAGCTAAACTTAAATGTGAGAGGGAGAGTGAATGGTATAGATATTAAAGAATGAGATGTGGGCAGGTTGAAGATAAATGCAAGAAGGGAGGTGGGAATATGCAGTGGGAGGGCGGTGAAACTGAGAAAGGGAGGTGAGTGTGAAATAGGTAGAGAAATAGTTTAACGAATTAGAGTTTGAGAGTTGAAGGTAATCAGCCAATTGGAAGAAATAGAGAGGGCAAAATAATCAGAGCAAGTAGGGGAGGAAGAAGGGAACATGGTAGAGGAATGGGAACAAGTGACACATTTAATTGGGAAAAAAGCTAAACAAAATTGAGGAAAATGGAGGACAGAAATGGAGAACTGAGATAAGAGAACAGGGTGAGGGAGTGAGGAAAACTGTGAAAGATAGAAATAAGAATGACAGAGGTAAAGGACACCAGTGCTAGTGAGAGGGAGGCTTACATTTGTTGGTGAGGGGAAGTATATTTAAAAAGGGGAGCTTGGATAATTTGTTCAAAGCAGAGAAGGTAAGAATGAGAGCTAGAGATGAGAGGTGGACTCAGAAAGATGGTATTGTGAAATGTGAGAGATAAAAATGACAATAGCACAATGTGACAAAGCAGGGCAGGCTTTAGCGCTGGTGGCGTCCTGTACGACAGTCCTTTTTGGCACTCCCCCACTCCATGACCACCTCCTCGGATTCACTCACTACCACCCTGCAAATGTGCCCCTCATCTCTCCTTAGCCTCCCTTTCACATACATTCATTTGTTCTAAAGCACTTGTAAAGGTTGGCTTTACTAATCCACTCAGCTATCCACATAAAATATAGTTATGTTCTTTGCAGCAGGCACATTAACCCTCTGCGCTACTTTATGGCGAGTCAAAGCTGCTGCCAGACAAAACTCCAGTCTCTCTCCCTAGCAGGAACATTAATCACAAGAGGTAGCTTGACATTTTAATTAATTCCGGAAGGCTGGACACAAAAGGAACTTTTCAGCAGGTGTTTTTAAATTGCACGTTTCGAAAGTCATTGCTAAACACTGCGCCCCCCAGTCCAGGTCAGCACCCGATGTGGCCGCACCGCCCTAAAGCCGGCCCTGTGACCAGGTTTGACCACTGTCATCTTTGATATGCTTGTCGACCTTTGAGTGTGCTCTGGGGTCCCTCTGTGTAAACCAAGCATTCCTCCTTTTGGGGCCCAGCTAACTCTATTTTATAAACTAATAACACCAAAAACCTTAATGTCTCCCTGACTGTAGAACTTGTTGATTTCATTTGCTGATAGCTTGGGTGTAGGTTGCAGGGGTGAGGTGCTTGAAAATGGCAGGTGGTAGGGTGATCGAATATAGGGCCCCCCTCGCAGTACATTGCGGGGGGCACTAAGGTTTTGTTATGCCACTGCAGACTCCTAATATAGGCCCTCATTACAACCTCGGCGGTCTTCTTAGAAGACCGCCGAGGCAGCGGCCGCCAGAATACCGCCAGGCTGGCGGTATTCCTGACTCCCTATTTTGACTTTTCCGCTGTGCCAGCGGACAGTACCATCTGCTGGCCCAGAGGAAAAGTCACATCAACATTGCTGCCGGCTCATAATAGAGCCGGCAGCAATGCTGATGTGCAGCGGGTGCAGTAGCACCCATCGCGCATTTCACTGCCCGAAATTCGATCATTGAAATGCGCAATGGGACTATGCCTGGGGGCCCCTGCATTGCCCATGGCAAGTGCATGGGCAGTGCAGGGGCCCCCAGGGGCACCCCAAGTCCCCCTTACCGCCAGACTTTCCATGGCGGTGTTTACCGCCGTGGCCAGGCTGGCGGTCGAGGACTCATAATCCCCAGGGCAGCGGTGCTTACACCGCTGCCCTGGGGATTATGACTGCCAGGCGAAAGCCTGGCGGTATATTGGAGGGGCCAGCGGTATGGCTGTGGCTATAGTGCCACGGTCATAATAGGTGGCGGAACACTGCCAGCTTACCGCCGGCCTCCAGGGTTGTAATGAGGCCCATAGTCTCTTTTGGCTGCAACAACAAGACCTGCTTTGCTTCACCCGGTGAATGGTCTGTAGAAAATTACAGACCAGGTGTAGCAATGGAGCCTATGGCTCTGGTCTATAACTCAAGTTCAGGGCCTTTAACAACCGGTATAGCGCACCACAGCGGGCTATAAGGCTATATTAAAGAACACAGGATTTGCTTGGGTGGCTGAAACATTTACGACAGCACCAGGCAGCACATTACGTAGTTGAATTTCACGTTTTTTATACATTACACATTCGTAGAATTTCTGGCACAGGGAGGAAAGATGGTTTTACTCAGAATCATTATTTTGTTTGAAGTGTACACATTTAAGATGCAGTTGCAATCCCCAAGACCAATTACCGTAACTCCATGAGAAAGTATCAAGACACGCGCCATATGTCTCTGTGCTGGGGCATGGTTTAGGCTAATCTTCCACTGGCATATATTATCTCTCTGTTGCAATATGTTTTAATAGTATTCATAGTTCTCATTTTACCAGGGTGTATTTAATTTAACAATTTAATCTTGTTTTAATGCCATGCCACTAACAGTTTTGCAGAATGGCGGTGCTGGAATTGGAAAACGTTTACTTCAGGAAATCATTAATTAGGGGGGCAATGTGTGGCAATGGAGAGGGGGTAAATCTATCCTATCTTACTTAATTGGTCACACGTGGGTTGCATTTGCAAATATTATTCTGGGGTTAAGGCACCTGCAGCAGAGGACCTTGTGTGCCCAGCAGTTTCCAGAGGATAATAATGATGAGATAATTCTGGTAGTTAGTAGCTAGAGAGATCTGTGTTCTGTCAGGTCACTGTTGTGACTCATAAAGTAGCACAGAGGGTTAATGTGCCTGCTGCAAAGCACATCATTCAACATGCAGATCTCAGATTTGTATTTTATGCAGATAGAAACGTGGGTTAATGCTTTTCTCACAACGATCCTTTTGTTAGTAAAGACAACCACTGCATTACTTTTTAAATCCTACCTTTGTGTTTCTCGCGATCATGCACACTTAACATATAATGCCTACCAGTAAGGACGATATGTGATTTCAGCACCTTGTAACTCTGTTTGCCTTACGTAACATTTCCAAGACGTCCATTTTTTTTGCAGTTTTTATATAGCGAGCTAAGCCCAAAGGCCTTAGAGCGCTTTCCATGAGCACCATTACACAACGTCAGGTTTACATTTTTGGAAGACATGGGTAAATGAGGGGGGTTGCCCAGAATCACAGGATGTTAAGACAATCCTGGGACTCGAACCTGGTTCCACAGTTCCAAAGTTGGCAACTCTTGCCATGAGGCCACATCTCCTCCCTATTTGCACACTTTTGATATCTTGTCTCTGTACAGTGTGCGCATGTGACACCCTACAATGGGATGAGTAGCTCTATTAAAAAAAAAAACAAAAAAAAAAAAATTGTGACACAAATCATTGTTTTTCAATTACTCATACAGATAGATATGTCTTACATTTATACAGCACATGTGTATCTCTTATATACAGTAGTTGAATAAAGGCAAAAGCCTCTCTTCAGATCATAGCTTCAATTACATACTTGTATAGTGTTCACAAGCTGTGTGCCTTTGTTTCTCTCCATTGCATTGGTATCTAGATGATAGGCTCCAGATAGCTTCCAAAAGGAAAATAGTAGAGCAAAAGGAGGGTTGATAGTCCTTTAAATCAAGCCTTTGTTTTGGGCCCAGCTCTAAGAGAATATAAGAAAGCCCATTTGCCAATTCATGTAGAGCACACAATATCAGTTCTATTCACATGGTCTCCCGGTACCACGCGGCAACTATGTTGAGGGATATGAAAAGACCCAGGCTTATAAAGCTCTGTTTTATTTTTTGGGAGTTGGGGAGTCTGGTGGGGGGAGGTGGCATAAATGCCTCTTAGGTACTGTTTGGATTGAAGCCCCGGCCCGTCCAAGGCCCTGCACCTTCCTTTTAGTTGGCAGGTCTTCTCTCACCGCCTGTGGGTTGCTGCTCAGAATGGCAAGCAGACAACATGTGAGCACTACTGAATGTGGGTCGGTGTCAGCAAATTGCACCAGGACAGATTCATTACATTTCACTCAGTCCAGTCCAGATCCCAGATTCAGCTCAGCTTCCGGATCCTGGATCCTACTGGATCCCCCTTATTTCCTGCACTGCGGATAGGTGAATTCAAAGGTGCGTGATTCACAAGGATCCTGTTAGCAGTGCAAGACTTTGCACAAACGTGCCCGCCTCGTTAATGTTAATGAGCTGGAATAGGCTATGCCCCTCATTGCACACAATAGTGAATGTTGGGACGGAGGCCTGCATAGGACAGAGCAGGGCCGGACTGGGAACCCAAAGCAGCCCTGGTACATTTTGTCAGACCAGTCCCGATAGGATGCATAGTGAGAGAGACTGACCACTACAATGGGGCTTGAGGGGTTCTCCCCCTCCAAGACATTTGTGAAAAAATTGCAAAAACAGTGCATTCTGCAACACATTTTTTATTATATATCCAATTGTACTATTTTTTAAAGCATAGTAAATAATGACCTTACATTGCACCAGGATGCTGCAATCTTACTGGGGCCCCCTCAATGATTATCTCACTAGCAACCTCTAGCAGTGCCTGTCATCTCTGCATTGCCCCTCTCGCACATATATTTTATTTGTTTTATAGCGCCTCTCTTACCAGCATACGGTGTTAAAGCACTTTACATCACAGATATAGAGATAACGAATCATACATGTATAAATCAGTGTATGGAAAATGTTACATAAGACAAGGGGGCTACAAGGTGTAGGATTCACATCATCCACACTGGTAGACATTTTTAAGAGTGCTTGGTCTGGGGAAGCATAAGCTTAGGATTCAAAACGAACACAATGGTTAGGGTTGACTTTAATAATAGCAATTTATTTCTACCCAAACAAATCCTTTTAAACAAAATTTAGGATAATGAAAGACGGGGAAAGAAACACAACTTTCTAACTTGCAGTTTGCATGCAGCTCTTGGATGGCAGTTCATAGCTCCCTGTGCTAGACTGTGATTGAATTTATGAATTGCACAGTAACAAAAGCAGCTAGGGGACAAAAGCAGCATCCCACTGATCTACATACACAAGATATTGTTCTGTGATCTGCATAGTACATGTTCTTTGTAGCAGGCCTATTACTCTCTGCCAGAGTCGTAACAAAACTTGAGGGGGGCCACCCTGCCCAGCACACTGAGGGCCCCCCTCCCGAGCTATCAGGCCAGGGTACTTTGCTGAGGGCCCCCCCCCGGAGCTCAGGTCCCCCTGCACCTCGGGGGGGCTGCGGGAGCCTTTGTTACACCACTGCCCTCTGCACTAACTTAGATGAGTCAAGATTGCCACTAGAAAAAAAACCTGATCTCTCTCCAACAGGTACATTAATTACCAGAGTTATCTTGGCCTGTATTATTGTTGCCTGAAAATTGTTGGATATACAAGGAACTCTCCAGTGCTTTTAAAACTGCTGCACTGCTACACAACCTGCCCCCTAGTAACAAAAGCACCCACTACCCCGCTTCCCCCACCTCCCGGGGAAACACACGATTCCCGGTGCTGCCAGGCCAGCCTTGGACAGAAGAACTCCATCTCAGCATTCAAATTTACAGTGTGCGGCATTTCCCACTCAACCCTCAAGGAGAACACCTTCCCTCAAGGACACAGGGGTGACTGCTACAGAGTGGCTCCTTGTGAAATGGACACGGGAGCAGGAAGCAGTCAGTGGGAGCTATATGCTCCTCATAGAACCTATATCTGCTGCTCCTGAGGCTTGCAGGCCACAGGTGCAGATGGGAAGTTGTCAGAAATTGAGAGGAGGCACTTTGTGCATGTGTGCACCCTGACCTATGGAGTTGGTAACCATTCTGTGCTATTGGCCACTTCAGCGCTGGCAAAACATTTCTGCATCATTGTTCAATGCATAATGCATTACTGTTCAATGCATAAGGAGGCAGGGACATCTTAAGGATTATGAGGGACCTGGGCCAAAGGTATTTTGGGGGCCCTTGTTCAGACCAGCATTGGATTTATTATCAAGTTCCAGGTCTTTCATGCCCTCTTTGACCAGGTCACTGACAGTGCTCAGGGACTCCTCCAAATTCTAAATGTCTTTACATCTTATATTCAGGGACAGTAACGTGTTTTCAATATGAAACACACAGCAGGGGCTCACTAATATTACTGCATGATGTAAGAGAGCTGGTTATGGATGTTGCATGAAACATAAACACAATATTTCCCTGCAGAATGTCTGCAACAGACTCTTAAACAAAACCTAAATTAAAAGAAAATTGAATTTAAAACAATGTGTTTAACAATTATTCGAGGTCATCAGCGAAAGAGTCTCTGTAGAACAGAACAGCCTAAAAGGCTGGGGCCCCTGGGCCAGAGCCCACTTTGCCCATGCTTTAAAAGGTCTCAGTAAGGAGGGAAGGAAATGTTTACACCCACCTCCCCCTCCACTTCTTGCGTTTGCAACATGTGCACATTTGTATATTGTGCATTGGTGCTCTGCATTCACAAAGCTAGGACAGTCGACGTACGAATAGAGTGGTTTTAGACTCTGGCCCAGGATGTGTTAAATGCAAGAACATTAAAAGCACTGAGTCCATGCGATGGATTTAATTGCATTTTACTTTCTGACCTGATGTTCACAACATGACTGTGGAGCACGAGTGCGTGTGTGGGCGGTAGTTCTGCAATGAACGAGAGGACCTGGGGTCAGGTGGCTGTCTCAGCTGTCGGTAAAACTTTGCATATGCTTCGTGCTGTGAAACAAGAAATTGTACAGGTGTACTGTCTGGATCGGAAAATAATGATCATGGAAGTCACTGTGCTTTTCGACCACTGTAGGGACATGGATGTCGACTGAACAGAATGCCATGGGTAGCGGAAGTGACATCAGCAGGTAGACCACCTATCCCAGGCTTGGATGCTCAGCAGCTTCCTGTGTGCTGCTGAAGCAGCCTCATTCACAGGGCCGGCTTTAGCAACATACTTTTTTTGCGCCCCCAGTACCATGACCACCTCGGATTCCCTCAGTACCATCCGGCAAATGTGTCCCTCATCTCTCCATAACCCCCCTTTCACATTCATTAATTAGTTTCTAAAGCGCTTGTAAAGGTCTACTTTACTAACCCACTCAGCTATCCACATAAAATATAGTTCTGTTCTTTGCAGCAGGCACATTAACCATCTATACTACTTTATGGCAAGTCAAAGCTACCCCTAGACAAAACTCCTACCTACCAGGAACATTAGTCACAAGAGGTATCTTGACATTTAGATTGCCTCCTGAAGGCTGGGGCACACAAGGAACTTTTCAACAGGTGTAAAGATACAGACACATCAACTAGGGATCTCAAAGGGTAACAGCTGCTGTCCCTGGTTTGCCTTGACTCCCCCCAGCTAGTCGGCATGGGCAGACCCAGGAGTGAGAAATGAGAGCAGGGCTGGAAGAACCAACATTTCGTGTCCCCACCCATGTTTACTCACTTCAGCAGGAAATGGAAGGCTGCCAAGGGGCTTTGGGAGGAGCAAGAGGTGGGCCTTCCCAGGGACCCTCTGAGCCCCCTGTTTGCTGGAGGTGGGCCCTCTCAGGGCCCCTCTTCACCCCTGTTTGCTGGAGGTGGGCCCTCTCAGGGCCCCTCTGAGCACCCTGTTTGCTGGGGAAGAGCCCTCCCAGGAACCCTCTGAGTCCCCTGTTTGCTGGAGGTGGGCCCTTCCAGGAACCCACTGGCCCCCTGTTTGCTGGCGGTAGGCCCTCTCAGGGCCCCTCTGAGCACCCTGGTGGCTGCTGAGTAGATGGGAAAAGAAAGATGTGGGAGCATTCTCACATCAGCAGAGTGTGGCAAAGGGAAGGAAAGACCACGGAGACTCACCTCTGCCTCTGTACAAACCATTATATGCACTGTTTCTGGAGCAGTTTTCAGACCTGGGGTGCTAGCCAGTAGTGGCAGCTCACTAGAGTCCTGGGGCTTAGCATCAAAAAAGCTATTGGGCCACAGGATATTAGTAGGAGAGTATAGATAAAGGAAGTCTACACAAGATATTTTATGTGAAAGTTAAGTGCAGCATGGTGGGTTGTGCTGGAAAATTATAATTTAATGGCCACACTGCTATGAAATTCACTGCCATCATAATTACTGGGAACCCTTTGATATATTTCCCCATGATAATGTCCCCTAGTAGTCCTGCGCACTGAATGAATACCCCAACAGTTTGCTGTTTAAGAATATTCCTCAACTTATTGGTTCCAGGCCATACCACCAAGTCACTCATCCACACAAAATGGCCTTGAAATGCTTTGAAATATTGTGAGGTGGAACATAGTCTTCAGCACAGACATCTTCTCAGAGTTCTGTGGCACCTGCAACATTCATTACAATAGACCATACTTATTACCTAAAAACAGCTTAAGTGATCCTGAAGACTATCTTATTCAGTGAAAGGTTAAGATGAGTTTTTCTGTTTTTCTTTAAGATTCACCAATTATTTTATTCTATTCTGTGTAGGCTGTAATAAAATGTTTATCTTATGCTATGATGTGCAGTATAAGCATGTACCAAGCTTGTGTGATTTTTGATATTTTACAATTGATGTATTTTTTTATAATAAACATATTCACTCACATAGGCATCAACCAAGATTACTGAGGGGTCGTGGCTACTATCCATATAATACCAAGAGTCACTGAGAGCTCTGTTGATGATATAAGGACACGCCCATTACTCTGCTGTTGATAAACATCCCCTCCCCCACCTCTTCAATGCCACAGTGAGGCTAGAGAGGAGCTGCAGGTCAGCCCACCTTGGGAATAACAGGTGTACACTGTGTGCCCCTTTGCCAGTCCCCACTCACCTTACAATATCAACTATATTCAGATAATTGGATATGGGTTACTGCGAGCCCCTACACTTAAGCTTGTGTTATGTACTATTTATGATAGCCCTTGATTCTTGTGGTCACCCAATACTTGTTGTGAGACTAAGCATGGAAAAGGCATTTTTATGTAATCTTTTCTCTAAGTTTCCCTAAACAATTCTTAGAGTTTAGGCACTAATTTCATTTTAGTTTTTCTTGCTCCTAAATCTGCATATTTCAAGAGACCTACTTATACCAAACCAAGACTTTGAAAGATACTTTTTTTCCATAGTCTAATCCAGGGGTTCTTAATTTGTGGTCCGGGGAGCCCTGGGGGTCCATGACACCTACTCAGGGGGTCTGCGAAATCTTAGGAAGTAAAAAACTATAATAGCAACAGATTAATAAAGTGTGTGTACATATAGGTAAAAAACACGTGTTGGTTTGATAAATGCTTGTTTCCTTAATTTGGTGTATTGTTTTGCAGTTCAAATCATCGAAATTGCTCAGGCCAGAGTCTCCGGATTCCAATAATGACTCAGTGGGAATCCCCAGATTCCAATAATGACTCATCGGGAGTCCCCAGATTCCAAAAATGACTCAGTGGGAATCCCCAGATTCCAATAATGACTCATCGGGAGTCCCCAGATTCCAATAATGACTCAGTGGGAATCCCCAGATTCCAATAATGACTCATCGGGAGTCCCCAGATTCCAATAATGACTCAGTGGGAATCCCCAGATTCCAATAATGAATAAGTGAGGGCTCACAGAAGTCAAAAGGTTAAGAACCGCTGCTCTACTCTATATATTATAATTCCCTCAACACCATCAGCATGTGTTGTACCTTTTTATTAAAGTCATGAACGGGTTGCTAAGTCAGTAACTGGTCAGTAACTGGTGGCTGCCAGCACAGGTTTGTACTGAAAGCTCAAAGCCTAGAAGGTTTATAAAGAAAGTCACCAGGACGTGCACTGCACTTTTGTCTGTCTCATCTTGCCATATATATGTGCATCAACTCCACTGGGCACTTAGGTCTCTGGTGTGCTTGAATGGGCAAAACTCAACAGTTGCACAGTCTGCACAGGAAATAAGAAAAGCACCGTGGGACAAGATCAACACATGCCTTTGCGTACTTTCACTCCAAAGGGGTGTGCTGGTTTTGTGAGATTTTTTTTATGTGATATTACAATTCATCAGATAATTTCTTTAGGATTTGCAATTAAGTCAGATTACTTTTGGTCTGAACTATTTTGGCCGGAATTCGGATGGTACGTATAAATAAAAAATATTTATACAGCATTAGTTATGATTTATACTCTGGAAATATATATGTAAAATATATATGTATGTGCGTTTGTGTGTGTGATTTTGCGCATGGGAAGTTTTGGGGTGACCCATCAAGCAGGAGCTGAGGAAGAGGGGAAGGGGGCTCCCAAAACACAGAACCACCAAACATTTTCCATAAACGTTGATAGAGCGGTCCGTAGTAATAATTTACCTGTGTTCGGACGCTCTTTAGGCCGATGAATCTTTTGACTAAGTGGGAACTCTCTGTACTCTTAATCAATCAATTTCCTCTTTCAATTATCAATAACGAACATAAGCAATACCTTGATCAACATAACACTTAACAATTAGTCCAGAATACATTTCGGCGAACCCTGACCTTTCAGTCAGGAATAACCACACTAGTTTATTGCAAAGTTAGTGAATTTATTTCCCTATATTAACAAAGCTAGCACAATATATATGTGTCTCAACACCAAATGATAAACATAAATGAACATTAATAGCTGTCCATAACGGCGAAACAAGTGTAATCTATGTAGCATTTGAATCACAAGGCATTCGATAATGGCAATGCAAAGCACTAATACGATAATCTGTAATGAACTAATTGCATACATTTAGTCAGCATAACAAGATCTCAAATTGCATCGTGCGACATATGGAATCCTCATCTAACCTCAAATTAGCATCGGCATGTGGGACTTCATGCAAAAACAATTTAGCAACATTAATTTAGGAAAACTCCTAGCTAGGGCTCTTATCAAAATCAGCAGTTGGTTACCTAAAAGAAACACAATGCAATTTTACAATTTCCTTTCATATTTACCAATTACGATCAGCGTACAAGGAAGTCTTCGTCTCACAGGTACCGTTGCTCGATCAGCATGGGTCGGGACAAAGGGGCAGGGTGGACGGGACAATTGCCTCACGGCGGCAAAGTAAAACTACTACTTCATGTAAAGGGACAAATCAAAGTTAAAGTCTCTAGGGCCAGAATCATTTAAAGTCTCTTTCTCTCGATTAGAGAAAGCATCAAAGTCTCTCAAAATGGCGTCGCAGCAAAGTGGGCCATAATAGCTACGAAGTCTACAAAATGGCGGGTATCCGGGTAATGGCCGTGATGATCTCTCGTACACCTGGTTTTTATAGACAACAGTTCGAATCCAGTAGGGTCTCCATTGGAGGGTTCATAGGTTAGCTTCAAATTGTCCAATCAAAAACGACAGTTCTCAAGCTTTTACTTAAGCATACATTATCCTTGGAGATGGGTACGCAAGTTGCAACATTGTCTACCAATTAGCTCACTTTCAGAGCCTCCATTGTCCGCACCTGCAAGTCGACCTTGAAGTAAAGGGAAAATATGCCAGGCTGGCACGAAACTTTAAGATAAGCATGTGAACAGTTTCTGTGGAAAAGTACAGCTTCAAGCAGAAATACACGTTTAATAGCACATTGGAAAAATACGAGCATCTAAACCGTGAGACCAGGCCACTAGGCCAAAGCCTCCATTAAAGTAATGCTAAGCTAACGCATTTCAAACAAGCAAGTCGTAGCACACGTTTATGATTATGTCGGATTAGTGCAATTCTAATACACCACGTTATATAAAGCACACGTATAAATGTTGGCAAACTACTCTGAGGGCACATTTTGTCCCCGTACATTCTTTATTAGTTCGGTTAAAGTCACACGTGATTATTTCACACTACGTTTATGCGTTAATAAATCAAAACCTTCATTTTCTGCTTCATCAATCCCTCCTCTGATGACTACTTGTCATCACACAAATTAAGCCCACAAATTTTATTCCATTAAAATTCTGTCAGTTCTCTTTTCCTTTTAGTTCCCCTAGTTTGCGCTTTGTATTCTTCTGCCATTCTTTTAATAATTTTCTCCTCCTTTCTTCTTTTAATTCTTTCCATAATCATTATTATTCCCCTTTTTATTCCCCAAATTCCAAATACACAAATTATCACTATTAAAATTCCCTCTATTATTTTTAGCAATATTCCATTCCAAATTCCCCCAATCCAATGTCCCACTGAAGCAAGTCCTTTTCCAACCTTCTCCCACACTCCTGGTTCTTTCAGTTCCTTCAAATCTGCACTCTCTTTTGTTAGATTAGCAAGCATAGTTTTAATTTTCACACTATTGTCAGGGATATATGTACAACAGTGTCGTGCACCAAGCATTTTGCAAACGCCACCATCCTTTGCTAAAAGAATGTCTAAAGCAAGCCTATTTTGAAGAGTCATAGCTCTTTCCGCTGCAAGTTCAGCATCTATCAGGATTATAGCACCTGAAAACTTTGTCAACATGTTATCCACTATAGTAGACAACTTTCTTATTTTGATGGAATTCAGCACAACTCCCAATGAAGGAATCATGGCTCCAAATATATCACCTACCAGAGCAGCTGCGGTCTCTCTTTTCTGGATACGATGGGATCCAGATGTCTTTTGAATCATCGATAGGTCATCCAGCTGATAAACCTTTGGGAACACTATACCCAAGTAACATCTTCCCCACCATCCTTTTGGAAGACGATAATAGGCATTATACCCACAAATGTAATATACACCTGGAATGACAGGGTCAAGTCCGTCCATCATGAATGTCCATTTGGCCTTAAAGATAAACGTGTGTTTACACTCACTCGCTCCTACAAAAATGTTGTCATAATAAGATTCACCTCGATATATACAAAACTTCCCTACATGCCAAGCATCTAAAGCAATTTTCCCTTGTGTCTTTATTGCAGCAAAATCATAATTATCTACTGAAGTCCTCTTATGTAACTCCTTTTCTAATTTCGCCTTCATTTGAGCCCTTCTATCATCTGTGCGATCTAAAAAGCTTATTTCTACTGCAGAGAGCGAGCAGGTAAGATTTTCCCTATGAGCGTGAGCCGTTTCAAAAGGTTGCATTGGCTCGAAAAATTCCCTCATAATTTTTGCATCCCAATCTTTTAAAGTCTGGCTTAGCTGCGCTATTATAGGAACATAAGCAAAGGTAACATCATAATTTGAGTAAAAATACTGTATGTTAGTTTGACCATAAAATCTAGACATTACTATACTACATGTAATCCCGTATGTAAGAGGCATGTGGTGATATGTCACCCCTTCCTTCACTGATGTCGGTATCTGGGTACACACATAACAATCTTTCGCATCCATTGTCTCAACATATTCTGTTAGTAAGCGATAGAAAACATTATACGAAAGCTCTTTCCTATCATGCAAGAGTCTCTCATCCAGTGCTAGCCTTTTCAATGCGGTTAGTTCAGTGACAGTAACAGGAGCTAAAGTAGAAGCCTCAATTCTCTCATTCTCAGTTTTACCACGTATTCCAAGCATAATTGCCATTACTATTAGTACACATGTAATTACCAAGCCTATACACACATATTTACAATATTTCTTTCTATTGTTTTGCGTCATGATCTGTATAGAATCAGAGAGCTAGAAGCACTTATAAATGAAACTTATTTAGCAATTCAGTTACAAAGCTGAGCGAGCGCAATGTTCACACCGTCTTCTTCAAGAAGCCAGTCACTTATCGGTTAGCAGCATTTGTCTCAATTCGGCAGTAACTCAGTCTTTATCGGTTTAGCAAATGTCTCATCCGGTTTAGCAATGTCTCAGCTGGTTGTCTATTTCACGTTAGATTGTAGCAAGCAATATCATTTATCACCCCTTCAATCAACACTGTCCATAAAACTTTTCTTTTCTATTGGTATCTCTTCCTCTTCTTCGTTCTCGATGCTTAGAGATACAAACTCGTCAGTCCAATCGTCATTAACTGCATATGCCCATTCTGGACCGGAATACCTTCTGTTCGGTATCCTTTTCCTTTTCAATTTTGCTTCTCTTTTCGATTCTGCCTCGCTGGTACTTTCCTCTTTTGTCAAGTCTTTTTCTTCACTCGAGGTTGGTACCACGACAGACACTTCTTTTCTTTTCTCTTTTACTTTTGTCCTTTCTCCGTCGTTCAAACCTTCTCCAGACCTTTGTTTTACTGGTGATATACTTAGTCTCCTCTTTGCACCATGTCCATTTGATGGACCTGCGACCTTTTCTGTAGAGGTTTGAACTTTTTCGTTCTGCTCTGCCTTGTCCCCTCCTTCAGGGGAATCGATCACGTTCTCTTTTTCTTTCTCTGTATCGTCTGTTTCTGGGAAAGCCCTCTTCTGATCAGGCTCTCCTGCTTCTTCACCTTTTTCGAGCCCTTCGTCACCGTTACTTTCGCCAGGCTCTGTATCACTTTCAGCTGCTTCAGGTTCTTTGTCACCTTCAGCTGCTTCAGGCTTTTTGCTACCCTCAGCTGCTTCAGGTTCTTTGTCACCTGTAGCTTCTTCGTCGCTGTCTGAACTTTCTCCTTGGTCTTCCCCAAGTGAGTCGGACTCTTCGCCCTCCAATAATATCTCTTTCTCTCCTGCTTCTGCCTGTTCGCTTTGAGTTCGGTTTTGTTCTGTCTCAGCACTCAGCACTGTTTTATCAGGCACTGGCAGTTTCAGCGCTTCAACTTCCTCATCTGTGGGACACAACACCTTCTTTGTGTGACTGGCGTGAATCCAGTTGGGAACCCCCGCACACTTCACAGCGGTAGTTGTCGTCAGGATCACTTGGAAAGGACCTTTCCAACGGGGTTCCAGGCACGACTTCCTCACGTGCTTCTTCACCACGACCCAGTCACCTGCTTTCAGTGCGTGTCCTGGACCTTGGATCGGTGGCAAGGTGGTCGCTTCCACCTGGTGAGAGAAAGAGCGAACCACGTCAGCCAGTCCTTTGCAGTAGTCTAACACCATATCATCTGTAATATTCAAAAGCGCGTTTGCGGGAACTGCAGGAAGTCTCATAGCCCTGCCCATGAGAATTTCGTGCGGAGACAATCCAGTCTTTCTATCAGGGGTGTTTCTCATTGACATTAGCACCAAGGGCAATGCGTTGGGCCATTTCAAATTTGTCGATGCACATATTTTCGCCATTCTTGATTTCAGTGTACCATTCATTTGCTCCACCAGTCCTGATGCTTTAGGGCGATAGCTACAATGCAGTTTCTGCTCAATGTTCAGCGCTTCGCAAAGTAACTTTATCACCTCGTTATTGAAGTGACTTCCCCTATCTGATTCTAAAGAGATCGGGAATCCGAAACGTGGTATCAACTCTCTCAACAGTAGCTTTGCAACTGTAAGGCTGTCATTTCTACGTGTGGGGTACGCCTCAATCCAGTGACTAAAAATGCACACAATCACCAACACATACTTCAGACCTCCATGTACAGGCATCTCAATGAAGTCCATCTGCATTCGACTAAAAGGCCCGCTTGCCCTACCAATGTGACTCGCGATCACAACTGTTCCCTTTCCTGGGTTCATCTGCTGGCAAGTGACACATCGATGGCAAACTGCTTCTGCAGCTTGACGAAATCTGGGGTTAAACCAATCAATTTTGAACAATCTTATCATGGCATCTCTCCCTAGGTGAGCTTGCCCATGATAGAACCGCGCAAGCTGTGATAAGAGACTATTTGGCAAAACAAATTTTCCCTCATGTGAAACCCATAACTCGTCTTGTCTCTTTATACATTGTGATTTAATCCAGGAATCTCTTTCATCCTCCCTGACATTATTTTGTAATGCTTTTAATTCATCTATTGTATCTACGACCTTCAAGGCAAATGCTTCAGCTGGTTCGAGTTCTTGCTCACTTATTGAATTCCATTCATCTCTGAGTAATATACAGTTCAGGGCACAAAATCTTGCGACCTGATCCGCATATGCATTTCCCAGAGAAACATAGTCCTGTCCTTTCGTGTGAGCACTACACTTTACCACTGCAACTTCGGCTGGCACTTGAATGGCGTGTAACAATTCCCTTATCCTCTCCCCGTTCTTCACTGGGGATCCTGAAGAAGTCAGGAAACCTCTCTGTGACCATAGTTGTCCAAAGTCATGCACAATCCCAAATCCATATTGACTATCAGTGTAAATGGTGACTTTCATCAATGCAGACAGTTGACATGCTCTGGTAAGGGCTACAAGTTCTGCTACTTGTGCGGAATAGACTCCTTGAAGCCATCCCGCTTCCAAGACCCCTGTTACAGTGCATACAGCGTATCCTGCTTTCAAAATCCCCATCCCGTCTCTTAGACATGAACCATCAACAAAAATAATTTGGTCATTTTCATCAAGCTTAGTATCTTTAATGTCCGGTCGAGGTTTTGTGCAAAATTCAGTCACCTGAAGGCAGTCATGCTCGACGTCTTCAGCGTTCTCAATTTCAGCATTTTCTCCAGGAAGCAAGGTTGCTGGATTCAACGTAGTGCACCTTTTCAGCTGCACATTCGGTGAGCCCAGAATAATCGTTTCATACCTTGTGAGTCTTGCTCCAGTCATGTGTTGCATTCGGGAGCGGGTCAAAAGTATCTCAACTGAGTGAGGGACCATGACTGTTACTGGGTGTCCCATCACTATTCCTTCACTCTGAGTGAGGCTGATACCAACTGCTGCTACGGCGCGCAAACACCCTGGGAGTGCTGCTGCGACCGGATCCAAAGTAGCTGAAAAATACGCTACTGGTCTGTTTACGCCACCATGGGCTTGAGTCAAGACAGACAAAGAACATGCATCACGTTCATGGCAAAACAATGTGAAAGGCTTTGTGTAATCAGGCATACCTAAAGCTGGAGCCCTGCACATGCACTCTTTCAATTCGACAAAAGCATCCACCTCATCTCCTTTCAGCTCAATTTGATCCAAAGCATCCTTCTGGGTCAGTTTCAGTAAAGGCTTCGCTAGAGTCGAGAAGTTGGGAATCCACTGGCGACAGTAGCCCACCATTCCCAAAAACTTCCTCACCTCCTTTCTCGTCTTGGGCGGACTCATTTGAAGTACACTTGTTATTCTTTCCTTCATTATTCTCCGTGATCCCTTCTCTATCTGGTGACCCAAGTATTTCACTTTCTTCTGACAGAACTGCAATTTGGAAGGAGACACCTTGTGTCCATTCCTTCCCAAATGGTTCAACAGAGCAATGGTATCGGCCGTGCAGTCGCTTTCTGTCTTTGATGCAACCAGTAGGTCGTCAATGTATTGTACTAGGGTTGACTCGAATGGCAACTCTAACTCTTCCAAGTCTTTCTTTAGAATCTGATTGAATATCGACGGTGACTCAGAAAACCCTTGAGGAATTCGACACCAACTGTACACTCTGTCTAGGAATTTGAAACAAAAGAGAAATTGGCTGTCCTCATGAAGAGGCACAGAAAAGAATGCTTGTGACAAATCGATGACCGAGAACCATTCGGCATCGCAAGGGATTTGAAACATTATCACAGCTGGATTCGGTACTACTGGGCAGCATTTGACTATGATGTCATTTATTTTCCTCAAGTCTTGCATAAGTCGGACCTTTCCACTCGGCTTTATTAGTCCCATTATTGGTGAATTACATGGACTACTTAACACTTCTTTCAGTACTCCTTGTTTTACAAATTCGTCAATAAGTTGGGCAACTTTCATAAGGGTATCTTGTGGCATGTGGTATTGTGGGGTCTGGGGAAAGATTGCATTGGACTTTACAGTCACTTTCACTGGTTCCACTCCTTTCATCAATCCCACCTCTTTCCCTGTCATGTCCCACACTTCCTTTCCGACTGTCTCCCGTAATTCAGCTGGAATATCTTCTTCAGTTATCATCGGGAAAAGACAAATCAGAGGATACTCTTCATCTACCGTTTCCATTTCATCCCCCTCTACACTGTCCTCTTCTTCCCCATCACTGCTCGTCTGGATTGTTATTCCTTCGTTCGAACACATGATCGAACAACCCAATTTGCACAATAGGTCTCTCCCTAACAGTGCTATCGGGCTTGAGTCACATATCACAAACTGATGCACCCCTTGATAGTTACCGATGCTGACTGGTACCGGATCTGTTATTGGGTTCGTCAGGTGCCTGTTTGCTACTCCCACCACTTGAACTGTCCTCCCTGAGAGTGGCAAATTTGGTACTTATCTGCTCTTAACAGTTGAACGTGTGGCTCCCGTGTCCACCAAGAATGAAACACGATGACCCATTACTCTTCCCTCTACGTACGGACCCTTTTGATCAACTTCTAAGGATGCTGCAAGCACACAATCTCCTTCCTCTTCTGAGCTCTCACTCTCCCATACATTGTTTATTCCACTCTCACTGTGTAATGGGAACTGTTGTACGGTGCCATTTGTACTCATTACCTGACCCGAGACCTGTGGAGGAACCATCACTTGCCGCTGACTCATTGGTGCCAAAGGTATTTGCATTTGCTGATTAGGTACCATGGGTAACTGCTGTTGCATTGGCTGCATTTGCGTCATCTGCATACAAGGCATCTGCATCTGCTGTGGCTGCATAGGTTGTAATCCCTGCAATTGATTTATGGTCTGAAAATTTTGGTTTGGACCTCTCATTTTCGGTCCCCTCATTGTCTGAAAGGCATTGACATCATTGCTTTGCTGACCAACACCTACACCTGCACCTGCACCTTCCTGCACCACCATCGGGCACTCGCGTTTCCAATGACCGACAATTCCGCACACGTGACACGGCATCACCTTCTTCATTGCCTGCACACCCGTCACAACAGTGTTTAAATCCGGACCGTTATTCACAAAACCTCCTCTGCCTCTGCCTCTGGCCTGTGGCTGAAACAACATGTTTCCCTGCAACTGCGGCTGCGGTTGCGGCACCTGCTGTTGGAACCCTTGCATCCCTTGCAAACCTTGCAGACCTGTCTGAGCTGCTTTAAGTTGCATCATCATCACCTTCTCTTTCAGCTTTTTCTGTTTCACCTCAATCTCGTCGCTACAGTATTTCGCATAATTCAAGACCTCATCAATCGGTTTCGACTGCCAGCAAATCAAATGCGACTTTATCATCTGACTTATCTCTGGTCTCAACCCTTCCACAAATCTGAACACAAAATGAAGCATATCCTTCGCCTCGATTGTTTCCGTGCCACTGTAATTCTTGAACGCCTTCAACAACCTCTCATAGTAACTATGAATCGATTCTTTAGCCTCTTGGGCAGTTCGATCAATCTTCTGCCAATCCACATTTTTCGCGGCAACCTTCGTCTTCAAATGCTCAATCACCTTATAGTACAAGCTCATCACCATAGGTGATGGTGCACCCGTCTCCCTGTCTCTCTCTGGTTCACTTGTCGGCCAACCTACAGCTCTTTTGCAATCCTCCCACAAATCTGCTGGAACCACGATCTCAAAGAGAGTGTTCAGGTCTTCCCAGAGGCATTTTGCAAGCTTCACAAACCTATCAGTCTGTTGATACCATTCAATCGGCTTCTCTCTCAGTTTGGGAAAATCATCCGTAAATGACTGAATGTCGCTTCTGTGCCATGGTACATGTATTAATTTTCCCCCTGCTGTCTCCCTCATTGGTAACATGGTTACTGTTTCGCTGCTTTGTGGTCTTTTCTCATTATGCTCTGTAGCACTGTCCCTCCTCTTTTCCTTCCTCTTTACCCATCTACTTTCCCACTTGTCTAAGCACCTCCACACTTGTGCACTCTGTAGCTATTCTCTGAGGTGTGTCTTCATGCCTGCTGACCTCATGTGTTCAAAATCTGTGGTCCCAAAATCCAACCTGTAGCTTCTGCTCAAGTGTTTCATCTTGTCTATGTCAACCCCGTTTCTGTCAGCTGCTTCCTGCAAGCTCTTATGTACCTTGTTCACTTCCTTCGTAATCCTGGGACATAGATACCTCAGTTCTTCTTCCGTGTAGGACTCTAACCTATTCACACCCATAGTCCCTTCCACCAATTCTTGTGCTTCCATGTTCAACCTGACCCTATTCATATAGTCTTCTCCTTTCCCACTGGCTTAACTTTGTGTGGAATTTAGACTGTTGAACCACTGTGTCAGCTGTTGCGCATTTACCCCCATCAGTGTAGCATTCACATCGACTGCCATTGATGGTTGCGGCAACTTTTCAGTATTCGATGTTAGAGGTATTATCAGTGGGGGACTCGACCTCACCAGTGTAGACTGAGCGCATATGGGACTAAACTCCATCAAGGATCCAGATCCATTTGGCTGAGCCGCTATAGGAGTTATCCCTGGAGTGTTCTCTATGCACCTCCTTTCTGTCCCATTTTGCAGTATTGATCCCTGACCGCTCATACCTAAGTTAGGCTGACTGTACAGAGGTACCGGTGGACCTACAGTAATGGGTAGTGATATCGCGTCTGGGTTCTGTCCATTTCCCATGTTCTGAGGCATGTTCATTCCCATACTATGGGTCATCATTGCCGGCATGCCCATCTGACTCCCCGTCATCTGAGCATGTGCGTTTCCTCCCTGCATCTGCTTTTGAGGCATCATAAACTGAGTTGATTCAGCCTGTATCATTGTTGGATTGTGACCATTCTGTACTCCCCTTACTGTTTGTTCTAGAACCATTCCTCCACTATTGTCACTGCTGTAGTACCCTGGCATCTGCGGTTGATAATTTTCTGCTGGTTTCAACATGGGCACATCTGGATATATTCTCCTAACCTGCGGTATCTGCGGCGTAAACAGTCAACTCGGGTCCTTAGACCCCGATGACGCTCCTGAACTCTGGGTTTCACTGTTCTGTACCGGTGCCGGAGGGGCAGAACTGGTACTTGGACCTTGTCCATTCTCCGCATAAGGTGGTGGACGGTCGTTCAGCAATTGCATTATTAACTCCTCATCCTCTAACTCCTCTTCTCTTCTCAACTTTTCCTCGTCCTCTCTATCCTTGGAACACTTCCTGTCTGTCTTACAGGTAGCTTTCTTACCTGTCTCCTCTTCTTCCTTAGTAATTGCGGGAAACAATTTTATCCCCTGCAATACATCTGACCTCCACACCTTCTGTGCATTATCCCACCTAGCATCCGCTAGTGTCTTTTCTACCTTCCTCATCCTTGTTTCAAACTTATTTTTCAGTTGCTGTCTAGCCATTAATTCCCAGATCGCTAGAGCCTCAAACTGGGCTGGCCTTGGAGGCACCTTCATGTCATACATCGTGAATCTCAAATTCTCTAGGATCCTTATATTGAATGTCCCATGTATCGGGAACGCTACGCTCCCATGTTTCTCTGTCAGTTTGTGCCATTGCTTTAGCCAAAGACACGGAGCTACCCCTTTTTCCTCCATTACAATGTAAGCTGGTGTGCCCTCGGGCGGCGTCTCCTCTCCTACGCTCGCTTTGATGTAAGACTCCCCTTTCATCGCGCTCCTAAATGCTTTAAGGAATTTCATTTTCTCGTCTTTTATTTCTGAAAGTTTATAATCAATAGGTCACTTTTATTCCACCAAATTTGTAATCAATAGGTGACTTTAATTCCCGGAATACTCTTCGCCTGCCTTTCCCTTTGCAATCGAGCCCCACGGACTGCGTCCAATCGTGCGTGACCCTTCTCTCCAACCAACCTATCCCAGCGCGGCTCCTAGTGACGTCACACTCACACACACTGCGGCTGACAAAGCCTCGCGGCTAGTCTTCCTTCACTCACCTCTTTTCGTAACAACTTCTTGCATATATTGCGAGCTACCAAAAAATAAAACAGATCTGTCGGTTTACTACAGGAAGGGTAACACAGTCGCTTCAGGACCTTAGGGACCTTTCACTAACCTCGGCCGCTATTCCGTCTTTCTCGGTCCCCACGTTCGCAAGCAAATCTGACCCGCAGACCTACTCTCAACTTGACAATGATCTGTTCTAGTGCACTTAGAATCTTGTCAAAGCCCGAAGTCGAAGTTTCTTTCACTCCCTAGCACACGTACCGACTCGTTGACCACGCCCGATCAACCTACTAAACCGCCCAGACCACACATGGATCAACATACTCCGGAGTCTCTTGACCTCGCAGGGCCCGTCTCAACAACAACAACCACGTGGACCTTTTTTTGTGCACAAAGCGCCACACGCACATGAAGTTCGACGACTTCCCTACTCTCACACTCGGAGCCGCACCTCCGCTATTTCTATGAAGTTCGACGACTTCTCTACTTCTACACTCGGAGTCGCACCTCCGCTATCCTTTAAAGAAAAAAAATCCCTCGCACTCTTTTCACACACCCTGCGGCAATAAGCTGTGCAAGCGCAAAACCCTAACTTCACTCATACCATCACTAGTACCGCCAACGCTGTTTCCACACCTCCGTTCTCTCCATTCGCAAGCTCCGAGATCCCGGGAAAGTCGCGGTGGACCTAGCCCATCATCATTCTGTCAATCTATTTTACCCAAAAAAATCTAATTCAACTCCTCGAATGGGGGTCTCAAAAATGCGTAACCGTTAATTCAACACCATGTACTTTAAGAGTACAGGGTCCCAAAAGACGAAACCGTCCTCTGCTACCATCTACTGATAGAGCGGTCCGTAGTAATAATTTACCTGTGTTCGGACGCTCTTTAGGCCGATGAATCTTTTGACTAAGTGGGAACTCTCTGTACTCTTAATCAATCAATTTCCTCTTTCAATTATCAATAACGAACATAAGCAATACCTTGATCAACATAACACTTAACAATTAGTCCAGAATACATTTCGGCGAACCCTGACCTTTCAGTCAGGAATAACCACACTAGTTTATTGCAAAGTTAGTGAATTTATTTCCCTATATTAACAAAGCTAGCACAATATATATGTGTCTCAACACCAAATGATAAACATAAATGAACATTAATAGCTGTCCATAACGGCGAAACAAGTGTAATCTATGTAGCATTTGAATCACAAGGCATTCGATAATGGCAATGCAAAGCACTAATACGATAATCTGTAATGAACTAATTGCATACATTTAGTCAGCATAACAAGATCTCAAATTGCATCGTGCGACATATGGAATCCTCATCTAACCTCAAATTAGCATCGGCATGTGGGACTTCATGCAAAAACAATTTAGCAACATTAATTTAGGAAAACTCCTAGCTAGGGCTCTTATCAAAATCAGCAGTTGGTTACCTAAAAGAAACACAATGCAATTTTACAATTTCCTTTCATATTTACCAATTACGATCAGCGTACAAGGAAGTCTTCGTCTCACAGGTACCGTTGCTCGATCAGCATGGGTCGGGACAAAGGGGCAGGGTGGACGGGACAATTGCCTCACGGCGGCAAAGTAAAACTACTACTTCATGTAAAGGGACAAATCAAAGTTAAAGTCTCCAGGGCCAGAATCATTTAAAGTCTCTTTCTCTCGATTAGAGAAAGCATCAAAGTCTCTCAAAATGGCGTCGCAGCAAAGTGGGCCATAATAGCTACGAAGTCTACAAAATGGCGGGTATCCGGGTAATGGCCGTGATGATCTCTCGTACACCTGGTTTTTATAGACCACAGTTCGAATCCAGTAGGGTCTCCATTGGAGGGTTCATAGGTTAGCTTCAAATTGTCCAATCAAAAACGACAGTTCTCAAGCTTTTACTTAAGCATACATTATCCTTGGAGATGGGTACGCAAGTTGCAACATTGTCTACCAATTAGCTCACTTTCAGAGCCTCCATTGTCCGCACCTGCAAGTCGACCTTGAAGTAAAGGGAAAATATGCCAGGCTGGCACGAAACTTTAAGATAAGCATGTGAACAGTTTCTGTGGAAAAGTACAGCTTCAAGCAGAAATACACGTTTAATAGCACATTGGAAAAATACGAGCATCTAAACCGTGAGACCAGGCCACTAGGCCAAAGCCTCCATTAAAGTAATGCTAAGCTAACGCATTTCAAACAAGCAAGTCGTAGCACACGTTTATGATTATGTCGGATTAGTGCAATTCTAATACACCACGTTATATAAAGCACGCGTATAAATGTTGGCAAACTACTCTGAGGGCACATTTTGTCCCCGTACATTCTTTATTAGTTCGGTTAAAGTCACACGTGATTATTTCACACTACGTTTATGCGTTAATAAATCAAAACCTTCATTTTCTGCTTCATCAACGTTTTAAATCAGCGCTACTGCAAAAACTGCGAAACGGAATTACACCAAATTTGGCAGGAAGCTAGATCTTGGTCCAAAAAGTGAGCTTTTTGTGATTTGGTGTGAACCCGTTCAGTAGTTTTGGAGATATTAACATATGGCTCCCTAAGGTAAGTATAACTCACAGACCAGACTTTATAGCAAGGTATGGAAGTAAGATCATATTTTGAGTTTAAAAAACTGTAGAATTCACTGAAAAAGCCAAAGCTCCTGGTAAGCGCAGCCTTTGCCCATTGCAAAGCTCTTCACGGAGTAGCCACTTCCTCCAGACACCCAAGCCCCTTTAGGTCGCCAAGCCCCTACTATAGAAAGCCAATGCCTTGTGCACAATTTTGTTATGGAACACCTACTACCTAAAGACTCTCTTTTATGTGGTGAAGCTATGCTTCGCACAGCCTTCATCCTGTGAACAATTCTTCATGAAGGCCCACACCCACCAAACACGCAATTGGTGGCCATTAGGAGGTCAAGTATGTTGCAGATGCACTCATTAGCAGTACAGAGACTAGAGCAAATTAGCTCTAGTTGTAGCACACTATGGTGCTCATTCCGACTTTGGCAGGTAACTGAACGGCCACGCCATGGTGGCGGTGCAGACCGCCAAATAACGAGTGTGGCAGTTTGGCCTGTGCCAAACCACCATTTCCCCGTTGCTACCGCCAGGGCGGTAGGACCCGCTGGGCCAGAGACAAGCATCTCCGACCCGGTGGGCCACCCAATACCGCCGGCGGTATTCTGAGTCCCCGTTCCGCAAGGGATTCCGTGGCAGTAGCACTGCTGCGAAATCCCTGGCAGAAAGACTACCGGCAACAGGAATTTTCATTCCTGTTAGGTGACTTCCTTCTCTGCTCCCCCTACTCCCACCAGTGATCCCCCACCCCCTGATCCCCATACTGTACCCCGCCCCCAAATACACACACGCACACCCTGACACACACACACACACACACACTCACAACACTCTTACACTCACGCACACACACGCTTCACCAAAATTACACACAAACACTCCCCTCCTACCCCCCCATGCATTACACGTAAACACACACACCCATTCACAAACCCCACCCACCTCACCTTGCGGAGGACACTTACCTCGTCCGACGAGGTGCTCCTCCCTGAAGGGACCTGGCTCTCCCACCGCCGGCCCGCCATCAGTACATCGCCAGGCCATATAATAGGTCGTAATACGTCTGACGGAGTCCTTTTGGCGGGGCCGGCGGTGGGACCGCCTCTGCACCGCCAACCGCCAGCACAAGTACAGGAGGATTTCCGCCCAAATTGAGGCAAAAGTCCTTCAGTACTCGGAATATGGCGGTCCTCTGGCATCCGCGACTTCGGCGGTCTCACCAGAAGACCACCAAAGTCAGAATGAGCACCTAAATACCTTTCAGTGTCCGAAACATATTGCAAATTGTCACACTCAATGGATGATGTCATCAGTGATGGCATCAATGATGTCAACAATGTCACTTGAAATGTCATCAGTGATGTTACCAATTATATAATTTGAGATGTCATCAGTGATGGAATATGTGAGGTCGTAAGCAGTGCATGGCGGGGTGTAAGTTATAGTTAGCTCAATAAAGCATAAATGGCGAATTTCTATGTTTTTTTAGTTTAAAATGGTATTGTTTGACTGACATTTTCACTCTTGTAGCAGCCACTTCTCACTTCTTTACTTTGATGCTACTGTGCATTCCCAAGGAACAAACTTTGATGCTACTCTGTATCCATTTTTAAGAAAAACCTATTAGGATGACGTGGGAGAAAACATGCAGATAAATTAAAATGAGTGCATTCTGTTTACCCTCATAAATATTTGTGGTACTGCAAAAGGGGGATAACCTTTCCCTGGATCTATGATCAGCCTGTTTGCACTTCATGACGTTGTTCACATCATTCACCTGAATTTCACACTCTTAAAAGTGTACAGAGTGCTTTAACGTACCCCTTAAAAAAGTTTGGTATATTGACATTAGAGACATGGTAGCCTGCTGACCCTTGTAGGCCTTCATCCCTGTGATTGTGACCAAACGGATAGAGTCACAAGTCGTGACCTACCTAATCAAT
The DNA here is from genome assembly GCF_031143425.1 of Pleurodeles waltl. Taxonomy (NCBI): domain Eukaryota; kingdom Metazoa; phylum Chordata; class Amphibia; order Caudata; family Salamandridae; genus Pleurodeles; species Pleurodeles waltl. Next base: position 61,253,695 of record NC_090436.1, read on the forward strand.
ATTAAATAGGTCGCTTAGATTGTGAGCCAATCTGATTTTGTTTTTTACTACCCGACCGGATAGACCATAGGTCAGTTCATAACATTACTGGTCGGAAATCTGGTTCATAGTGTCTTTGCACTTCTGCTGGTGATCGTCAGCACCAGGGATATTGTGATTCTGAACTTCAGGCTATTGTGAGGGACCAGGATGTGGGAGCAGAGCTGGTATTTCTCCAGCATGTTTGTCATGGCAGAGCACTGTTTCTGTGCCATTTGAGTCTTGGGAGGCAAGATGATTGTATTGGGAACATTCATTTTGGACAGTGTATTGTTGGGTTTTATGACTTTGCTACAATGATCTTTAAAACATATTTTATTAGTTTTGCACTAAGGCCTTCGTTACGTGTAGTCAGGAGTTCTGTTGTTAGAAAATGCCAGAAATATTGGATTAGTTAATCCTTGAGATGGCAGAACTTGCTGCCCCTCTGTGGGCACGATGGAGGTGAGGGGGGATTGGTAAGCATTTCCACTACTCCTACCCACGCTGACATAAGTCTCTGAAGGTCCAACTCCATTTTAAATAGGCCTGACTCCATCTTAGGTAATGAGAGTCATACTTTTATCCCAATTTATGCAAAATCATTGTCTGTCATTGACGCAGATGTTTTCTGAACTTATCATTCCAAGAACTGTAAAAGTTTCAAGTCATTCAGACAATGACATAGATATCAGATCTGATGCAACATCAATCTGGGGCAAGTGTCTAGTTATCACAATGTCAAGGTTAAATAAAAGCAAACACAGACATATAGTCGAAACACTGTAGTCTGAATTGACGTCCATTTACCTTAACTGATCATCAAGATATGCCTAGAACATACACCTTGATGCAAATAATCTATTTCAGAAATTCCTGAACTTATTTCAGAAAATCTAATCCTTGATAAGAGATAGTATTAAAGGATTGCCACTTGACCACTTGTCAGGAGTGGTCCTTTATCCAGATTATCACACGAGATACTGCCGGAGAAGTTCTTGACTGCTGCCAGAGCACCAAGAAGATGGTACATTGCATCTAATGCAGATAACGAGCTGAGGCCAGGAGATAGGACGCTGCCCTGCTGTTGGTTTTCCATTCGCAGAAACACCGCCTTAACACCTCTCTGATAACCACAGCTTTTGCTGTCAACAAACCATGCAGTGTTGCTTCTCTAGATTGTGAGTTCTACTTTCCTTGCTCTCCTAGTGTGGCTCATAGAAGTAGGTTTTTAGGGTGTTAGATTTTGAATGATATTTTAATCATGTTAGAAATGTTCATTTTATTTGTGTTGTTCGCAAATAGCCTATTTGCTGTTTTTATGATACTCTGTGTGTCATTGTGAAGTGCAAAACAGGTTTGTTTCTGGTATCATGGTGCCCCAGATCCCGGCTTAGGGATTGTTAGTAACCCAAAATCACTGATTCCACATGAACAATGTTTTGGGCGGGATTCTGCAGGGCTACAATAACCTGTCTTTCACATTCACTGTTGGTGCATTGAACCGAGTTCGTCCATGTCACCCATGCAGAGAGAGTAAGCGTTGTAGAGTTACACCAGAGTCATAGTTTATGCAACCAAGGTCCACACCCATTTTGGGTGTCAGAGAAGAAATATAGAATTGGACCTCATATTTCTGGTCAGCAGGTTAGTTCCCATTGCTGGGAAAATAACTTGTTATTCCTGGATTGAGGTGTGGGGATACCATCCATAATCAGAGATTCACGCCCCTCAGTATCCATGCATCTAAATCACAGGTACCTGTAATGAATGCCTAACTGTCGACATTCTGTTGAGCCACTCTCAAAATGTTATTTTCTATGATATATTTCAGGTCAAAGGTTGTCGAATTTCATACTCTGTATTACTTGGGGTGAAAGGGTGTATGATGTCACTTCCTGAGATGCCATCAGGGCGGTCATAGGGATATGATGTTGCTTCCATTACCAGTGGGATTTTTTTTGATTTGACGTCCACCCAAAGGTGTGACCTCACAAATACCTACAAGATACTCCACATTGATAGTGCACCATTGCACTGGGTGACCACTGTACTGGAAGAATTACAGTGAATCACTCAAATTAGCTCCCCTGTTCTACGTATCTATTCAGCGTGGAGTCCACTGAACAACTTTTTTGCACTTCACGTTATGAAGAGCGTTAATTTCTTATAACAAATCTACTGTTTTGTAAGGCATCACTGAGGCTCAGGAGGGATAGACTCCAAATCCTACCTACTCACATGTTCTCCACACTACAGAGCTCCATATTGTGCTTCAGGTCAACAGTAGGGGCTGGAGTCTTCTGGGTTATTTACCACCACAGAAAGCGGAGATATCCCTGTCGGTGGTGATCAGAAGAGTTGGGAACCTTATCTCAGTTGTGGCATTCACCAAGTACAATGTGTCCTCCATGCATGTGTTCTCCATGCTTTCTGAGGAGCCCTGGAATGTTTAGTTTCTGCCGCTTATTTCCTTCTGGAAGCACACCTGCAGAATACGGCAATCAGTCTAATTCAGTGGTTCCCAACCTTTTGACTTCTGTGGACCCCCACTTTATCATTACTGGAACCCAAAGACCCCCACTGAATCATAATTCGAATTCCGGGACCCCCCTCTGAGTCATTGCTGAAAGCTGGGGATCCAATCTGTTAATATTATTTAGTGTTCTAAGCAGTCACAGACCCCCTGAGGAGGCTCCACGGACCGCAAGGGGTACCCCGACCTCAGGTTGGGAACCACCGCCCTAATCTGTATGGAGAGAACTTAGCGGAGGCTGTAAGAATTTTGTGAGTGAAGATGGTGGCTCCTTGTTATGGAATACAGACAGCACACCTGAGCAGGATCATGGACAGCCTCCTGTACAGGCTGACACTAGAGCCTGTACTGCACATACCTCAGATGCGAGGAAAGCAGGGAGTGACCTGGATATGTAAATACACATTCAGGAGACAAGCAATTCACAGCCTGGTGATATAATGTAAAGTATGCAGCAAACCTATTGGATATTCCGCTGTGCAGTGAACATGCTTTAGACATGCATACAAAGAGGGCGAGATTCTCTGCAGAGAATGATGATTTTCCTGTTTAATGTGGTAATGTGTAAAATAGTTAATTCTATTAAAGGTAGACAGACTTGTTTGATCAGCACCTCAAGGTGGTCTCCCCACCCCTATACAGCAAGAACATCTTTTATGGAGTGATGGTTGTTCTTGCGTGAAAGCTTCAGGTTTGTACCCCTCTTTTCAACTTGTTGAAAACTCATTCAAGGAAGTGAGGTCATCAAGGAAGAATGACCCGGCTGCAGCAATACAAATGACACTCCAGTCAGCTTAGAGTTCATTCTAAAGGAATCGCAAAAAGTTTAAGTTATTTTTAAATGTCGTTGCTTACTTTAAAAAATCTTCTTTGGTGGGGAACTGCACAATGCTGGCCTATCTGCTTTTATATATATATTTTTCTGTTGAGACTAGAGCAGCTCTGTCTCTGTTTTAGCAGCACTGCAGTTTCAGAGGCTTAAAGGGCAGTGAATCCTGAGCACAGGCAGGGGAAGGTAAACTCCAGTTTAGGACACAAACAAACCATATTTCTAAGCGAGAACCGTGGGCCACCAAGTTATGTTTCTTTGCAACAAAAACAGTAACAACTCAGCCTCTTTGTAAAAAAAATGCTTCTTACATCGACAAGGCATCCAAGCATGAATGTGTCGCTTCCCAGGGCGCTGTAATAATCACCACAGCTGTGTCCTCAGAAGCTCTGACGCAAACTGCCTGCCAGTTCTTGCTTCTCATAGATCATAAAACTCTACTTGCCACCGTTCAGAAGAATGGAACCCTCCCCTCACCTCCTCTGTACGTGCAGTCCTTGGTAGGGACGTTGTGCAGCTCATCCTCATACTGGGACATTGTCCAGCTCATCCTCATAATGGGACACTGGCCGTCTCATTCTCATATCTTTTGTACGTGCTGTCCTAGGTAGGGTTATCCAGGGACATTGTGCATCTTACCCTCATATCCATTGTATGGGCAGTCCTTGGTAGGGTTATCCAGGGACATTGTGCAGCTCATCCTCATATCCCTTCTATATGCACGGCTTGGTGGGGTATCTGGGACATTGTGAATCTCATCCTTATATCCTTTGTACGTGCAGTCCTTGGTAGGGTTATCCAGGGACATTGTGCATCTTACCCTCATATCCTTTGTATGTGCAGTCCTTGGTAGGGTTAATCCAGGGACATTGTGCATCTTACCCTCATATCCTTTGTACGTGCAGTCCTTGGTAGGGTTACCCAGGGACATTGAGTATTTAATCCTCATATTCTTTGTGCACAGCTCGGCGGGGTTATCTAGGGACATTGTGCATCTCTTCCTCATATCCTTCCTACATGCTGTCCTTGGTAGGGTTATCCAGGGACATTGTGCATCTCATCCTCACATCCTTCATACATGCTGTCCTTGGTAGGGTTATCCAGGGACATTGTGCATCTCATCCTCACATCCTTCGTACGTGCGGTCCTTGGTAGGGTTACCGAGAGACATTGTGCATCTCATCCTCATATCCTTCGTACCTGCAGTCCTTGGTAGGGTTACCGTGGGACATTGAGCATCTCATCCTCATATCCTTTTTATGCAGGGCTTGGTGGGGTATCTGGGACATTGTGTATCTCATCCTCATATCCTTTGTACGTGCGGTCCTTGGTAGGGTTATCCAGGGACATTGTGTATCTCATCCTCATATCCTTTGTACGTGCAGTCCTTGGTAGGGTTACCCAGGGACATTGGGTATTTCATCCTCATATTCTTTGTGCACAGCTCAGTGGGGTTATCTAGGGACATTGTGCATCTCTTCCTCATATCCTTCCTACATGCGGCCCTTGGTAGGGTTATCCAGGGACATTGTGCATCTCATCCTCACATCCTTCGTACTTGCGGTCCTTGGTAGGGTTACCTTGGGACATTGTGCATCTCATCCTCACATCCTTCGTACGCGCGGTCCTTCGTAGGGTTACCTTGGGACATTGTGCATCTCATCCTCACATCCTTTGTACGTGCGGTCCTTGGTAGGGTTACCTTGGGACATTGTGCATCTCATCCTCATACCCTTTGTACATGCAGGTCTGGGTGGGGTATCCTGGGACATTGTGCCGTTCCTCCACATATCCTTTATACTTGTCCTGGAAGGATTACCCTAGGAAATTGCGCATCGCTTCCACATATCCTTTGTACATGGAGAGCTCAGTGGGAGTATCTGGGACATTGTGCATCTGATCCTCATATGTTTTATATATGCAGGGTTGAGTGGTATCCTGGGACACTGTGCAGCTTCTCCTCATATCCATTATACGCGCAGTCCTCTGTACGGGTACCCAGGGACATTGTGCTGCTTATCCCCGTTACCTTTGTAAAGGGCGGTCCATGGAAACCCAGGGACATTGTGCATCTCTTCCACATATCATTCGTACGAGCAGTCCTTGGTAAGGTTAACAAGAGACATTGTGCAGCTCATCCTCATATCCTTTATACGTGCAGTCCTTGGTGGGGTATCTGGGGCATTGTTCATCTCATCCTCATATCCTTTATATGAAGGGCTTGGTTGGGTATCTGGGACATTGTGCATCTCATCCTCATATATGGGGTATCTGGGACATTGTGCAGCTCATCCTCACATCCTCTATAAGTGCAGTCCTTGGTAGGGTTACCCAGGGACATTGTGCAGCTCATTCTCACATCTTTTGTATGTGCAGTCTGTCGTAGGATTACTCAGGGACATTATGCAGACTTTTGTGCACCGTGAACACATTGTTTTCAATCTAAAGTGTGGATGTGCTGTTGTTTTAAACATGCAAACTTCATTTTATCTGCATTATAAACAAACATATTTTTCTATAACACCTCTCTCACACCTTGCATGAATCCAAGAGGTGTATACTTCTCACCTCTGCTAGTGACTAATAGTTGTTTAAACTTTTCAAACAGGTTTGTCTTCTTTTCCTTATTCTGCACATAATCTATGTATTTCGGCACAATCTGAGATATCTGTGGGTTCATCCCCATGTTATTAGTTTGCACGTTAAGCATGTAAAGGAAATGTGAAGATTTTTTTTATTGCTCGGTTCCCCTTAACATCCTAGGTACACAAACCAAACTGAATCTCTGTAGCCTGCTCATTAAACTATACAGCGGTTTTCAAAGGGGCTATTGCTTGTACAGGCTTTGGTGTTAGATTTGCACACTAAAATACATTATGGCAGAGACACCATGCATTTTGCATTGTGACTTTGGTAACAGGGCTCATCCACAACAGTGGAGGATAACATGGCTCACCTAGAGTTCTCTATTTCAGCATGGCCTAAGGCAATGATTGATGGCTGGCTGGCCTCTCTAGGGTTTTCTATTTTAGCATGGCCTAAGGCATTGATTGATGACTGGCTGGCCTCCCTAGCGTTCTTTATTTTAGCATGGCCTAAGGCATTGATTGATGGCTGGCCAGCCTTCCTATGGTTCTCTATTACAGCATGGCCTAAGGCATTGATTGATGGCTGGCTGGCCACCCTAGGGTTCTCTATTTCAGCATGGCCTAAGGAATTTTTGATGACTGGCTGGCCTCTCTAGGGTTCTCTATTTCAGCATGGCCTAAGGCATTTATTATTGGCTAGCTGGCCTCCCTAGGGTTCTCTACTTCAGCATGGCCTAAGGCACTGATTGATGACTGGCTGGCCTCCCTAGGGCTCTCTATTTCAGCGTGGCCTAAGGCATTGATTATTGACTGGCTGGCCTTCCTAGGGTTCTCTATTTCAGCATGGCCTAAGGCACTGATTGATGACTGGCTGGCCTCCCTAGGGTTCTTTATTTCAGCATGGCCTAAGGCATTGATTGATGGCTGGCCAGCCTTCCTATGGTTCTCTATTACAGCATGGCCTAAGGCATTGATTGATGGCTGGCTGGCCTCCCTAGGGTTCTCTATTTCAGCATGGCCTAAGGAATTTTTTATGACTGGCTGGCCTCTCTAGGGTTCTCTATTTCAGCATGGCCTAAGGCATTTATTATTAGCTGGCTGGCCTTCCTAGGGTTCTCTATCTCAGCATGGCCAAGGCATTGTTTGATGACTGGCTGGCCTCTCTAGGGTTCTCTATTTCAGCATGGCCAAAGGCATTGTTTGATGGCTGGCTGGCCTACCTAGGGATCTCTATTTCAGCATGGCCTAAGGCATTGTTTGATGACTGGCTGGCCTACCTAGCGTTCTCTATTTTAGCATGGCTTAAGGCATTGATTGATGGCTGACTGGCCTCTCTAGGTTTCTCTTTTTCAGCATGACCTAAGGCATTGTTTGATGACTGGCTGGCCTATCTAGGGTTCTCCTTTTCAGCATGGCCTAAAGCATTGATTGATGGCTGGCTGGCCTACCTATGGTTCTCTATTTCAGCATGGCCTAAGGCACTGATTGATGGCTGGCTAGCCTCCCCTCTTCTGATGTACAGAGGGGAGCTCACAGATATGGATTTCTTTAATTTTCTTTTTAGCCTTAGAATTCCCTTGAACCCCCCTCGCACAGGACTTTGCCAGTATTACAGCTGAACCCTGACTTGTACGCCCCTGACTCTCATGAGTGTATGTACTACATGCATGCTTGGATTTTGAGAAGGCTTGGGGTCTCCATACTGGAAATGAACAGACAGCACAGACCAGCATGTTCACAACATCCTGCAGAAATCTGGCTGAGGCTTCCCTACTTTGGTGCCAGGCACTGGAACCATGTCCAAAGGTAAACATCGCTGGTGGGCTTTCTGAAAACTGCAAGGAAATTTATGAAAAAGTCTCTTCCTTCTGATAGGTGCATGTCTGTGGGCAAGTAGGTGGGTGGTAGGTGCTGTTCCATCTAATAAAGTTCAAAAGAAGCCACAAAAAAATTATGTTTCATTTTTAATACATTTCTGAAATGGTGTAATTTCTGTTATGCGCAGTGCTTCATTTATCAAAAAAAAGCACTGAGACCTAAAGTTTTGCTCAAAAGCAAATGGATGACATAACAGTGGCAAAACAAAACGCGATGGGGCCCCCTGCAAAGTACATGGAAGGACCGCCTCCAGACGTACTCAGGAGCTCTCAGTTCTGGGTGACTGTGCTGATTGGCCCCCTTGGAGCTCATCCCCCCTTCCCCTGCCCTACGGGGGCCTTTGTTATGCCACTGGGACGCAACTTAATGTTGGTGTGTCAAAAACTAAAGTTGCGTGGTCTTGATTTCACCTCATGCCTCTTTAAACCACCAACAGACACTGACTGCTCCTGTATCCCACTCATGCAGGCAGGGCCGCACTGGGAACCAGAAGCACCCTAGTAAATTTTGTCAGACCAGCCCTCATACTGATAGAGCGGTCCGTACTAATAATTTACCTGTATTCGGACGCTCTTTAGGCCGATGAATCTTTTGACTAAGTGGAACTCTCCGTACTCTTATATCGATCAATTGTATCAAATCAAAAAAATCAGTAACGAACATAAGCAATACCCTGATCAACATAACACTTGACAATTAATCCAGAATACATTTTGGCGAACCCTGACCTTTCAGTCAGGAATAACCACACCAGTTTATTGCAAAGTTAGTGAATTTATTTCCCTATATTAATAAAGCTAGCACAATATAAATGTGTCTCAACACCAAATGATAAACGTAAATGAACATTAATAGCTGTCCATAACGGCGAAACAAGTGCAATCTATGCAGCATTTGAATCACAAGGCATTCGATAATGGCTATGCAAATCACTAATACGATAATCTGTAATGAACTAATTGCGTACATTTAGTCAGCATAGGAATCCTCATCTAACCTCAAATTAGCATCGGCATGTGGGACTTCATGCAAAAACAATTTAGCAACATTAATTTAGAAAAACTCCTAACTAGGGATCTTGTCAAAAATCAGCAGTTGGTTACCTAAAAGAAACACAATGCAATTTTACAATTTCCTTTCATATTTACCAATTACGATCAGCATACAAGGAAGTCTTCATCTCACAGGTACCGTTTCTCGATCAGCATGGGTACCGTTTCGATCGGCATGGGACAGGGCAAAGGGGCAGGGGTGGACGGGGCAATTGCCTCACGGCGGCAAGGTAAAACTACTACTTCATGCAAAGGGATCAAAGTTAAAGTCTCTAGGGCAAGAATCATTTAAAGTCTCTTTCTCTCGATTAGAGAAAGCATCAAAGTCTCTTTCAAAATGGCGTCGCAGCAAAGTGGGCCATAATAGCTACGAAGTCTGCAAAAATGGCGGGATGTCCAGCAATGATCTAATTTCTTCTCGTGCACCTGGTTTTTATAGACAACAGTTCAAATACAGTAGGGTCTTCCATTGGAGGGTTCATAGGTTAGCTTCAAATTGTCCAATCAAAAACGACAGTTCTCAAGCTTTTACTTAAGCATACATTATCCTTGGAGATGGGTACGCAAGTTGCAACATTTTATACCAATTAGCTCACTTTCAGAGCCTCCATTGTCCGCACCTGCAGATCGACCTTGGAGTAAAGAGAAAATATGCCAAGCTGGCACGAAACTTTAAGATAAGCATGTGAACGATCTCAGTGGAAAAGTACAGCTTCAAGCAAAAATACACATTTAATAGCACATTGGAAAAATACGAGCATCTAAACCGTGAGACCAGGCAACTAGGCAAAAGCCTCCACTAAAGTTATGCTAAGCTAAAGCATTTCAAGCAAGCAAATCGTAGCACACGTTTACGATTATGTCGGATTAGTGCAATTCTAATACACCACGTTATATAAAGCACGCTTATAAATGTTGGCAAACTACTCTGAGGGCACATTTTGTCCCCGTACAATCTTTATTAGTTCGGTTAGAGTCACACATGATTATTTCAACACTACGTTTAAGCGCTAATAAATGTAAAACCTTCATTTCTGCTTCATCAATCCCTCCTCTGATGACTACTTGTCATCACACCAAACCATGCCCACAAATTTTATTCCATTAAAATTCTGTCAGTTCTCTTTTCCTTTTAATTCCCCTAGTTGTCGCTTTGTATTCTTCTGCCATTCTTTTCATAATTTTCTCCTCCTTCCGTCTTTTAATTCTTTCCATAATCATTATTATTCCCCTTTTTATTCCCCAAATTCCAAATACGCAAATCAGTACAATTAATATTCCCTCTATTATTTTTAGTAATAATCCATTCCAAATTCCCCCAATCCAATTTCCCACTGAAGCAAGTCCTTTTCCAACCTTCTCCCACACTCCTGGTTCTTTCAATTCCTTCAAATCTGCACTTTCTTTTGTTAGATTAGCAAGCATAGTTTTAATCTTCACACTATTGTCAGGAATATATGTACAACAGTGTTGTGCACCAAGCATTTTGCAAACGCCTCCATCCTTTGCTAAAAGAATGTCTAAAGCAAGCCTATTTTGAAGAGTCATAGCTCTTTCCGCTGCAAGTTCAGCATCTATCAGGATTATAGCACCTGAAAACTTTGTCAACATGTTATCCACTATAGTAGACAACTTTCTTATTTTGATGGAATTCAACACAACTCCTAATGAAGGAATCATGGCTCCAAATATATCTCCTACCACAGCAGCTGCGGTCTCTCTTTTCTGGATACGATGGGATCCAGATGTCTTTTGAATCATCGATAGGTCATCCAGTTGATAAACCTTTGGGAACACTATACCCAAATAACATCTCCCCCACCATCCCTTTGGAAGACGATAATAGGCATTATACCCACAAATGTAATATACACCTGGAATGACAGGGTCAAGTCCGTTCATCATGAATGTCCATTTGGCCTTAAAAATAAACGTATGTTTACACTCACTCGCTCCTACAAAAATGTTGTCATAATAAGATTCACCTCGATATATAAAAAATTTCCCTACATGCCAAGCATCTAAAGCTATTCTACCTTGTGTCTTTATTGCGGCAAAATCATAATTATCTACTGAAGTCCTCTTATGTAGCTCTTTTTCTAATTTCGCATTCATTTGTGCCCTTCTATCATCTGTGCGATCTAAAAAGCTTATTTCTACTGCAGAGAGCGAGCAGGTAAGATTTTCCCTATGAGTGTGAGCCGTTTCAAAAGGTAGCATTGGCTCGAAAAATTCCCTCATTATTTTAGCATCCCAATCTTTAGCAATCTGGCTTAGCTGCGCTATTATAGGAACATAGGCAAAGGTAACATCATAATTCGAGTAAAAATACTGTATGTTAGTTTGACCATAAAACCTAGACATTACTATACTACATGTAATCCCGTATGTAAGAGGCATGTGGTGATAAGTCACCCCTTCCTTTACTGATGTCGGTATCTGTGTACACACATAACAATCTTTCGCATCCATTGTCTCAACATATTCTGTTAGCAAGCGATAGAAAACATTATACAAAAGCTCTTTCTTATCATGCAAGAGTCTCTCATCTATTTCTAATCTTTTCAATGCGGTTAGTTCAGTGACAGTAACAGGAGCAAGAGTAGAAGCATCAATTTTCTCATTCTCACCCTTTCCATGCATTCCAAGCACAATTGCCATTATTATTAGTACACATGCAATTATCAAGCCTATACACACATATTTACAATATTTCTTTCTACTGTTTTGCGTCATGATCTGTATAGAATCAGAGAGATAGAAGCACCTATAAAGAAACTATTTAGCAATTCAGTTACAAAGCTGAACGAGCGCAATGTTCACACCGTCTTCTTCAAGAGGCCGAGTCACTTATCGGTTAGCAGCATTTGTCTCAATTCGGCAATAACTCAGTCTTTATCAGTTTAGCAAATGTCTCATCCGGTTTAGCAATGTCTCAGCTGGTTTTATCACTTTAGATAGTAGCAGGCAATATCATTTATCACCCTTTCAATCAACACTGTCCATAAAACTTTTCTTTTCTATTGGTATCTCTTCTTCTTCGTTCTCGATGCTTAGAGATACAAATTCGTCAGTCCAATCATCATTGACTGCATATGCCCATTCTGGACCGGAATATCTCCTATTCGGTATCCTTTTCCTTTTCAATTTTGCTTCTCTTTTCGATTCTGCTTCACTGGTACTTTCCTCTTTTGTCAAGTCTTTTCCTTCACTTGAGGTTGGTACCACGACAGACACTTCCTTTCTTTTCTCTTTCACTTTTGGCTTTTCTCCGTCGTTCAAACCTTCTCCAGTCCTTTGTTTAACTGGAGATATACTTAGTCTCCTCTTTGCACCATGTCCATTTGATGGACCTGCGACCTTTTCTGTAGAAGTTTGAACTTTTTCGTTCTGTTTTGCCTTGTCCCCTTCTTCTGGGGAATCAATCACGTTCTCTTTTTCTTTTTCTGTATCGTCTGCTTCTGGGAAAGCCCTCCTCTGATCAGGCTCTCCTGCTTTTTCACCTTTTTCGAGCCCTTCGTCACCGTTACTTTCGTCAGGCTCTGTATCACTTTCAGCTGCTTCAGGTTCTTTGTCACCTTCAGCTGCTTCAGGCTTTTTGCTACCCTCAGCTGCTTCAGGCTCTTTGTCACCTTCAGCTTCTTCGTCGCTGTCTGAACTTTCTCCTTGGTCTTCCCCAAGTGAGTCGGACTCTTCGCCCTCCAATAATATCCCTCTCTCTCCTGCTTCTGCCTGTTCTCCTTCAGTTCGGTTTTGTTCTGTCTCAGCACTCAGCACTGTTTTATCAGGCACTGGCAGTTTCAGCGCTTCAACTTCCTCGTCTGTGGGACACAACACTTTCTTTGTGTGACTGGCGTGGATCCAGTTGGGAACCCCCGCACACTTCACAGCGGTAGTTGTCGTCAGGATCACTTGGAAAGGGCCTTTCCAACGGGGTTCCAGACACGACTTCATCACGTGCTTCTTTACCACGACCCAGTCACCTGCTTTCAGTGCGTGTCCTGGACCTTGGATCGGTGGCAAGGTGGTTGCTTCCACCTGGTGAGAGAAAGAGCGAACCACGTCAGCCAGACCCTTGCAGTAGTCTAACACCATATCATCTGTAATATTCAAAAGCGCGTTTGCGGGAACTGCAGGAAGTCTCATAGCCCTGCCCATGAGAATTTCGTGCGGAGACAATCCAGTCTTTCTATCAGGGGTGTTTCTCATTGACATTAGCGCCAAGGGCAATGCGTCAGGCCATTTCAAATTTGTTGATGCACATATTTTCGCCATTCTTGATTTCAGTGTACCATTCATCTGCTCCACCAATCCTGATGCTTCAGGGCGATAGCTACAATGCAGTTTTTGCTCAATGTTCAGCGCTTCGCAAAGTAACTTTATTACCTCGTTATTGAAGTGGCTTCCCCTATCTGATTCTAAAGAGATCGGGAATCCGAAACGTGGTATCAACTCTCTCAACAATAGCTTTGCAACTGTAAGGCTGTCATTTCTACGTGTGGGGTATGCCTCAATCCAGTGACTAAAAATGCACACAATCACCAACACATACTTCAAACCTCCATGCACAGGCATCTCAATGAAATCTATTTGCATCCTACTAAATGGCCCACTGGCCCTGCCAATGTGGCTGGCGTTCACAACTGTTCCCTTTCCTGGGTTCATCTGCTGGCAAGTGACACATCGATGGCAAACTGCTTCTGCAGCTTGACGAAATCTGGGGTTAAACCAATCAGTTTTGAACAATCTTATCATGGCATCTCTCCCTAGGTGAGCTTGCCCATGATAGAACCGCGCAAGCTGTGATAAGAGACTGTTTGGCAAAACAAATTTTCCCTCATTTGAAACCCATAACTCGTCTGGTCTCTTTATACACTGTGATTTAATCCAGGAATCTCTCTCATCCTCCCTGACGTTATTCTGTAATGCTTTTAGTTCATCTATTGTATCTACGACCTTCAAGGCAAATGCTTCAGCTGGTTCGAGTTCTGGTTCACTTATTGAATTCCATTCATCTCTGAGTAATATACAGTTCAAGGCACAAAATCTTGCGACTTGATCCGCATATGCATTTCCCAGAGAAACATAGTCCTGTCCTTTCGTATGAGCACTACACTTTACCACTGCAACTTCGGCTGGCATTTGAATGGCGTGTAACAATTCCCTTATTCTTTCCCCGTTTTTCACTGGGGATCCTGAAGAAGTCAGGAAACCTCTCTGTGACCATAGTTGTCCAAAATCATGCACAATCCCAAACCCGTACTGACTAGCAGTGTAAATGGTGACTTTCATCAATGCAGACAGTTGACATGCTCTTGTAAGGGCTACAAGTTCTGCTACTTGTGCAGAATAGACTCCTTGGAGCCAGGCCGCTTCCAAGACACCTGTTACAGTACATACAGCATATCCTGCTTTCAAAATTCCCATCCCATCTCTTAGACATGAACCATCAACGAAAACAATTTGGTCATTTTCATCAAGTTTAGTATCCTTAATGTCAGGTCGAGGTTTTGTGCAAAATTCAGTCACCTGAAGGCAGTCATGCTCGACGTCTTCAGCGTTCTCAATTTCAGCATTTTCACCAGGAAGCAAGGTTGCTGGATTCAACGTAGTGCACCTTTTCAGCTGCACATTCGGTGAGCCCAGAATTATCGTTTCATACCTTGTGAGTCTTGCTCCGGTCATGTGTTGCGTTCGGGAGCGGGTCAAAAGTATCTCAACTGAGTGAGGGACCATGACTGTTACTGGGTGTCCCATCACTATTCCTTCACTCTGAGTGAGGCTGATACCAACTGCTGCTACGGCGCGCAAACACCCTGGGAGTGCTGCTGCGACCGGATCCAAAGTAGCTGAAAAATACGCTACTGGTCTGTTTATGCCACCATGGGCTTGAGTCAAGACAGACAAAGAACATGCATCACGTTCATGACAAAACAATGTGAAAGGCTTTGTGTAATCAGGCATACCTAAAGCTGGAGCCCTGCACATGCACTCTTTCAATTCAACAAAAGCATCCATCTCATCTCCTTTCAGTTCAATTTGATCCAAGGCATCCTTCTGGGTCAGTTTCAGTAAAGGCTTTGCTAGAGTCGAGAAGTTGGGAATCCACTGGCGACAGTAGCCCACCATTCCCAAAAACTTCCTCACCTCCCTCCTTGTCTTGGGTGGACTCATTTGAAGTACACTTGTTATTCTTTCCTTCATTATTCTCCGTGACCCTTTCTCTATTTGGTGACCCAAGTATTTCACTTTCTTCTGACAGAACTGCAATTTGGAAGGAGACACCTTATGTCCATTCCTTCCCAAATGGTTCAACAGAGCAATGGTATCGGCTGTGCAGCCACTTTCTGTCTTTGATGCAACCAGTAAGTCATCAATGTACTGTACTAGGGTTGACTCAAACGGCAATTCTAATGCTTCCAAATCTTTCTTTAGAATCTGATTGAAGATGGACGGTGACTCAGAGAACCCTTGAGGAATTCGACACCAACTGTATACTCTGTCTAGGAATTTGAAACAAAAGAGAAATTGGCTGTCCTCATGAAGAGGCACCGAAAAGAATGCCTGTGACAAGTCAATGACTGAGAACCACTCGGCATCGCAAGGGACTTGAAACATTATCACAGCTGGATTTGGTACGACAGGGCAACACTTGACTATGATGTCATTTATTTTCCTCAAGTCCTGCACAAGTCGGACCTTTCCACTTGGCTTTATTAGTCCCATTATTGGTGAATTACATGGACTGCTTAACACTTCTTTCAGTACTCCTTGTTTTACAAATTCGTCAATAAGTTGGGCAACTTTCATGAGGGTATCTTGTGCCATGTGGTATTGTGGGGTCTGGGGAAAGATTGCATTGGGCTTTACAGTCACTTTCACTGGTTCCACTCCTTTCATCAATCCCACCTCTTTCCCTGTCATATCCCACACTTCCTTTCCGACTGTTTCCCGTAATTCGGCTGGAATATCTTCTTCAGTTATCATCGGAAAAAGACAAATCAGAGGATACTCTTCATCGACAGTTTCCATCTCATCCCCCTCTACACTGTCCTCTTCTTCCCCATCACTGCTCGTCTGGATTGTTATTCCTTCGTTCGAACACATGATTGAACAACCCAATTTGCACAATAGGTCTCTCCCTAATAGTGCTATCGGGCTTGAGTCACATACCACAAACTGATGCACCCCTTGATAGTTACCGATGCTGACTGGTACCGGATCTGTTATTGGGTTCGTCAGGTGCCTGTTTGCTACTCCCACCACTTGAACTGTCCTCCCTGAGAGTGGCAAATTTGGTACTTCACTGCTCTTAACAGTGTGGCTCCTGTGTCAACCAAGAATGAAACACGATGACCCATTACTCTTCCCTCTACGTACGGACCCTTTTGATCAACTTCCAAGGATGCTGCAAGCACACAATCTCCTTCTTCTTCTGAACTTTCACTCTCCCATACATTGTTTATTCCACTCTCACTGTGTAGTGGGAACTGCTGTACGGTGCCATTTGTACTCATTACCTGACCCGAGACCTGTGGAGGAACCATCACTTGCTGCTGACTCATTGGTGCCAAAGGTATTTGCATTTGCTGATTAGGTACCATGGGTAACTGCTGTTGCATCGGCTGCATTTGCGTCATCTGCATACGAGGCATCTGCATCTGCTGCGGCTGCATAGGTTGTAATCCCTGCAACTGATTTACGGTCTGAAAATTTGGGTTTGGACCTCTCATTTTCGGTCCCCTCATTGTCTGAAATGCATTGACATCATTGTTTTGCTGACCAACACCTGCACCTGCACCTTCCTGCACCACCATCGGGCACTCGCGTTTCCAATGACCGACAATTCCGCACACGTGACACGGCATCACCTTCTTCATTGCCTGCACACCAGTCACAACAGTGTTCAAATCCGGACCATTATTCACAAAACCTCCTCTGCCTCTGCCTCTCGCCTGTGGCTGAAACATCATATTTCCCTGCAACTGCGGCTGCGGTTGCGGTACCTGCTGTTGGAACCCTTGCATCCCTTGCAAACCTTGCAGACCTGTCTGAGCTGCTTTAAGTTGCATCATCATCACCTTCTCTTTCAACCTTTTCTGTTTCACTTCAATTTCGTCGCTACAGTATTTCGCATAATTCAACACCTCATCGATCGGTTTCGACTGCCAACAAATCAAATGCGACTTTATCATCTGGCTTATCTCTGGTCTCAGCCCTTCCACAAATCTGAACACAAAATGAAGCATGTCCTTCGCCTCTATTGTCTCTGTGCCACTGTAGTTCTTAAACGCCTTCAACAACCTCTCATAGTAACTATGAATCGACTCTTTAGCCTCTTGGGCCGTTCGATCGATCTTCTGCCAATCCACATTTTTCGCGGCAACCTTCGTCTTCAAATGCTCAATCACCTTGTAGTACAAGCTCATCACCATAGGTGATGGTGCACCCGTCTCCCTGTCTCTCTCTGGTTCACTTGTCGGCCAACCTACAGCTCTTTTGCAATCCTCCCACAAATCTGCTGGAACTACAATCTCAAAGAGAGTGTTCAGGTCTTCCCAAAGACATTTTGCAAGCTTCACAAACCTGTCAGTCTGTTGATACCACTCAATCGGCTTCTCTCTCAGTTTGGGAAAATCATCCGTAAATGACTGAATGTCGCTTCTGTGCCATGGTACATGTATTAATTTTCCCCCTGCTGTCTCCCTCATTGGTAACATGGTTACTGCCTCGCTACTCTGTGGTCTTTTCTCGTTGAGCTCTGTAGCACTGTCCCTCCTCTTTTCCTTTCTCTTTACCCATCTACTTTCCCACTTGTCTAAGCACCTCCACACTTGTGCACTCTGCAGCAGTTCTCTAAGGTGCGCCTTCATGCCTGCTGACCTCATGTGTTCAAAATCTGTGGTCCCAAAATCCAACCTATAGCTCCTGCTCAAGTGTTTCATCTTGTCTATATCAACCCCGTTTTTGTCAGCTACTTCCTGCAAGCTTTTGTGTACCTTGTTCACTTCTTTTGTTATCCTGGGACATAGATACCTCAGCTCTTCATCCGAGTAGGACTCTAACGTATTCACACCCATAGTCCCTTCCACCAATTCTTGTGCTTCCATGTTCAACCTCATCCTATTCACATAATCTTCTCCCTTCCCACTGTCTGAGCTTTGTGTGGAATTTAGACTGTTGAACCATTGTGTCAGCTGTTGCGCATTCAACCCCATCAGTGTAGCATTCACATCGACTGCCATTGATGATTGCGGCAACTTTTCAGTGTTCGATGACAGAGGTATTATCAGTGGGGGACTCGACCTCACCAGTGTCGACTGAGCACATATGGGACTAAAGTCCATCAAGGTCCCAGATCCATTTGGCTTAGCCGCTATAGGAGTTATCCCTGGAGTGTTTTCTATGCACCTCCTTTCGGTCCCATTCTGCAGCATTGATCCCTGACCGCTCATACCTAAATTAGGCTGACTGTACAAAGGTACCCGTGGACCTACAGTAATGGGTAGCGATATCGCATCTGGGTTTTGTCCATTCCCCATGTTCTGAGGCATGTTCATTCCCACACCATGGGTCATCATTGCCGGCATGCCCATCTGACTCCCCGTCATCTGAGCATGTGCTGTTCCCCCCTGCATCTGCTTCTGAGGCATCAAAAACTGAGTTGATTCAGCTTGTGCCATTGTTGGATTGTGACCATTCTGTACTCCCCTTACGGTTGGATCTAGAATCATTCCTGCACCGTTGTCACTGCTGTAGTACCCTGGGATCTGCGGCTGATAATTTTCTGCTGGTTTCAACATGGGCACATCTGGATATATTCTCCTAACCTGCGGTATTTGCGGGGTGAACAGTAGACTCGGGTCCTTAGATCCCGATGATGCTCCTGAATTCTGACTTTCACTGTTCTGTACCGATGCCGGAGGGGCAGAACTGGTACTTGGACCATGTCCACTCTCCGCATAAGGTGGTGGACGGTCGTTCAGCAATTGCATGATTAACTCCTCATCCTCTAACTCCTCTTCTCTTCTCAACTTTTCCTCATCCTCTTTATCCTTGGAACACCTCCTGTTTGTCTTACAGGTAGCTTTCTTACCTGTCTCCTCTTCTTCCTTAGTAATTGCGGGAAACAATTTTATCCCCTGCAATACATCTGACCTCCACACCTTTTGTGCATTATCCCACCTAGCGTCCGCTAGTGTCTTTTCTACCTTTCTTATCCTGTTCTCAAACTTATTTTGCTGCTGCTGTCTAGCCATCAGTTCCCAAATTGCTAGAGCCTCAAACTGTGCTGGCCTTGGAGGTACCTTCATGTCGTACATCGTGAATCTCAAATTCTCTAGGATCCTTATATTGAATGTCCCATGGATCGGGAATGCTACGCTCCCATGTTTCTCTGTCAGCTTGTGCCATTGCTTTAGCCAAAGGCACGGAGCTACCCCCTTTTCCTCCATTACAATATAAGCTGGTGTACCTTCGGGCGGGGTCTCCTCTCCTACGCTCGCTTTAATGTAAGACTCCCCCTTCATCACACTCCTGAATGCTTTAAAGAATTTCATTTTCTCGTCTTTTATTTCACAAAATTTGTAATCAATAGGTGACTTTAATTCCCGGAATACTCTTCGCTTGCCTTTCCCCTTCCAAACGAGCCCCACGGACTGCGTCCACTCCGTGCGCGACCCTTCTCTGCAACCAACCTATCCCAGCGCGGCTCCTAGTGATGTCACACTCACACACACTGCGGCTGACAAAGCCTCGCGGCTAGTCCTCCTTCACTCAGCTCCTCTCGTAACAACTTCTTGCATGTATTGCGAGCTACCAAAAATAAAACAGATCTGTCGGTTTACTACAGTACAGGAAGGGTAACACAATCGCTTCAGGACCTTAGGGACTTTTCACTAGCCTCGGCCGCTATTCCGTCTTTCTCGGTCCCCACGTTCGCAAGCAAATCTGACCCGCAGACCTACTCTCAACTTGTCAGTGATCTATTCTAGTGCACTTAGAATCTTGTCAAAGCCCGAAGTCGAAGTTCCTTTCACTCCCTTACACACACGTACCGACTCGTTGACCACGCCCGATCAACCTACTAAACCGCCCAGACCACAACATGGATCAACATACTCTGGAGTCTCTTGACCTCGCAGGGCCCGTCTCAACAACAACAACCACGTGGACCTTTTTATGCACAAAGCGCCACACGCACATGAAGTTCGACGACTTCCCTACTCCCACACTCGGAGTCGCACCTCCGCTATTTCTATGAAGTTCGACGACTTCTCTACCTCTACACTCGGAGTCGCACCTCCGCTATCCTCTAAAAAAGAAAACACACCCTGCGGCAATAAGCTGTGCAAGCGCAAAACCCTAACTTCACTCATACCATCACTAGTACCGCCAACGCCGATTCCACACCTCCGTTCTCTCCATTCGCAAGCTCCGAGATCCCGGGAAAGTCGCGGTGGACCTAGCCCATCATCATTCTGTCAATCTATTTTACCCAAGGAAAAATCTAATTCAACTTCTCGAATGGAGTGTCAAAGGGCGTAACCGTTAATTCAACACCATGTACTTTAAGAGTACAGGGTCCCAAAAGACGTAACCGTCCTCTGCTACCATCTACTGATAGAGCGGTCCGTACTAATAATTTACCTGTATTCGGACGCTCTTTAGGCCGATGAATCTTTTGAATAAGTTGACTACTCTTATATCGATCAATTGTATCAAATCAAAAAAATCAGTAACGAACATAAGCAATACCCTGATCAACATAACACTTGACAATTAATCCAGAATACATTTCGGCGAACCCTGACCTTTCAGTCAGGAATAACCACACCAGTTTATTGCAAAGTTAGTGAATTTATTTCCCTATATTAATAAAGCTAGCACAATATAAATGTGTCTCAACACCAAATGATAAACGTAAATGAACATTAATAGCTGTCCATAACGGCGAAACAAGTGCAATCTATGCAGCATTTGAATCACAAGGCATTCGATAATGGCTATGCAAATCACTAATACGATAATCTGTAATGAACTAATTGCATACATTTAGTCAGCATAACAAGGTCTCAAATTGCATCGTGCAACAAAAGGAATCCTCATCTAACCTCAAATTAGCATCGGCATGTGGGACTTCATGCAAAAACAATTTAGCAACATTAATTTAGAAAAACTCCTAACTAGGGATCTTGTCAAAAATCAGCAGTTGGTTACCTAAAAGAAACACAATGCAATTTTACAATTTCCTTTCATATTTACCAATTACGATCAGCATACAAGGAAGTCTTCATCTCACAGGTACCGTTTCTCGATCAGCATGGGTACCGTTTCGATCGGCATGGGACAGGGCAAAGGGGCAGGGGTGGACGGGGCAATTGCCTCACGGCGGCAAGGTAAAACTACTACTTCATGCAAAGGGATCAAAGTTAAAGTCTCTAGGGCAAGAATCATTTAAAGTCTCTTTCTCTCGATTAGAGAAAGCATCAAAGTCTCTTTCAAAATGGCGTCGCAGCAAAGTGGGCCATAATAGCTACGAAGTCTGCAAAAATGGCGGGATGTCCAGTAATGATCTAATTTCTTCTCGTGCACCTGGTTTTTATAGACAACAGTTCAAATACAGTAGGGTCTTCCATTGGAGGGTTCATAGGTTAGCTTCAAATTGTCCAATCAAAAACGACAGTTCTCAAGCTTTTACTTAAGCATACATTATCCTTGGAGATGGGTACGCAAGTTGCAACATTTTATACCAATTAGCTCACTTTCAGAGCCTCCATTGTCCGCACCTGCAGATCGACCTTGGAGTAAAGAGAAAATATGCCAAGCTGGCACGAAACTTTAAGATAAGCATGTGAACGATCTCAGTGGAAAAGTACAGCTTCAAGCAAAAATACACGTTTAATAGCACATTGGAAAAATACGAGCATCTAAACCGTGAGACCAGGCAACTAGGCCAAAGCCTCCGCTAAAGTTATGCTAAGCTAAAGCATTTCAAGCAAGCAAATCGTAGCACACGTTTACGATTATGTCGGATTAGTGCAATTCTAATACACCACGTTATATAAAGCACGCTTATAAATGTTGGCAAACTACTCTGAGGGCACATTTTGTCCCCGTACAATCTTTATTAGTTCGGTTAGAGTCACACATGATTATTTCAACACTACGTTTAAGCGCTAATAAATGTAAAACCTTCATTTCTGCTTCATCAATACTGCACCTAGTGATCAAGCGCAGCAAGCAATCTTGACCACTGCAAGCTAGGCTTAAGGGGTGTTCTCCCCACTAGAAAGTTTTGAAAAATGTGCAAGTATGCTGTGCTCTAGAGTAAATTGTTTCATGATATAACCTTCTCCAGTCATTGAATGGATGTATGGAGATTGGAGATATAGCAGCATGTCTCAATGAGTGAATGAGTAGTTGGATGGGTGAGAAGTGGGTGGGTGAATTAATATCAAAATGGGCAACAATGAACAAAGACTTTCAGGTACATGGAGCAAATGGTCTCAATGCACTGACAAAGGGTGGGTGCTCGTGTTTTCATTTTAGCCTCTGCATCAAAACATTACCCTCCCCTAACACTACTATCACCAATCCTTGTGAAACATTCATGTCCCTCATGTATTTTTCAAGTTAAGGCTGATTTAGCACCTCAAAGACTTAAACAGAAAGCATTAGTTAGGTTTTGACCTAAAATGGCACAGTGAAAGAGGTAACCATGTAGTAGCTGATTTGCACAATGTGAAACTTAAACACTTGCATCAATCCTAGTTTCCACTTAACCATGGATTCTAGGCAGTTAGGGTGTCATTTACAAGGAAGTGGCGTGGCGCTGCGCCAAAATTGGCAGCACTGCACTACATCACTTCAGAAACGCAGGGATGCACCATATTTACAAAAATATGGCACACCCTGTTTCCCCTAGCATTGGCACTAAGTTTAGCTGCCTAGCACCAGCGCAGCCACACTTGCAGCACAGTGCAAGGGTGCCTGCGTTGCAGGGAATGATTGTTCATGTGCAGGAAAGTGTCCCTTTCTGCACATAAACAATAAATAATGGTGATTTGCTAGTTCTATATGTCCTGCAGAATGCAGGACACATAGAAAAGCAAAAACGAGGAGAAATGCAAGTATTTCTCCTTGTTGTGCCATGCTAACGCCACCCTTGGGATGGCGTCAGTTTTTGGAGCTGCCTTAGGTTAAAGATTTCTCGTAAATCTGGGGCAGCGTCAAAATGCAATGGTGATTGCAGTGGAACTCCCAAAGCAAGTCCCATTGGACGCCCCCTTCATGTAAAGTACTATGTGTGAAGGAGCCGTATTTACAAGGCAGCATTAAGCGCTTAATGCCGCCTTGTAAATATGACGCAAGGCATTGCGCCACTGGAGCGTCACAAAAGTGATGCTCTGGTGGTGCTAGGGCCTCGTAAACGGGGCCCTTAGGTTTTTTCACACTGTCTAGTTTTCCTGACAAGGACAAGAGTATCAGGGCTCTTAGTCTTTAGAATCCCTGCCCTGGGCAGCCATAAGTCCCCCTCCTCTCACCCAATTAAATTTTCTTTGGGAAAGTCCTTAAATAATTTACCAAAATGGTAAACCCGAAACCTAAATTTATGTTTGAAAAGATGCCTGTTTTCAGGTTACATCCACTTTGAGTTTAGAGAAGATGTTCTGTTTTTCTTTTAAGAAAACCCACCTTAAATCCTGATGAGCCCAGCAATTTCTGGCCCTCATCCAAATTTCTATTTCTGGCTAAGTCTTTGGATCAGGAAGTCCCCATCCAACTACAAGATTTCTTAGAAGAAAATAATTTGCTGAATCCATCTAAGACAAGTTTACACCAGGTAAGGGGACAGAAGTTGTGCTTTAGCACTGCCCTATGAACTTAGATAATTGATAATATTGGGTTTAATGGAGTCGTTTGGCATTATTTCTTTATATATTTACTTATTTATACAATGCAAACTTACAGTATCTTGAAACTAAAACAGATGGGAAGGGGGAGAACAACAAGTTCCCTCACTGAAATAAATGATGATGCTCCAATACTTGTATAACACTGTACATTTCCAGAGCAGATATGTAACTTTAAGTTTTAGCAAAATTCAAGGGAGAACCCCTGTGTCTGAAACAAATGGAAGACTATCTTACTCATTCGCATTCTGCAGCACACACAGAAAGAGCATTCTGCAGCACACATAGAAAGAGCAAAACGATAATTTAGCAATGAAAAAATCAATACATGGAGCACTTGTGCTCCTTGGAACACACAACAATCATAATTTTACCAGTACTTAACATTAAACTTCATGTTGCTGGACAGTGGATTCATAGAAGCAAAGAGATCCTGCTTGGATGAAATTGATGTGATCCTAGTCTCGCACATCCCTGCCTTTGTCTTCATCATCCTCGAAAATAGGAATCCACTTTATTTCATAAAGCGCTCACGTACCTGAGGTTTATGTTGCCAAGCGACATGAAGAACTTTCTGCACCAGCAAGAATAAAAACAGAACATTGACCATCAGACAGCTAATGCTGCTGCAGACTATTAGGCGGTAATTAAGCTGCGCCCGGTGCTGAAGCAGAGCCGAAGAGGCAGAGATTTAGCCTCTTGATAGAGTTAGGTGAGAGGCGTGTTGTGGAGCCATTTTAGCTATAGCTCCATGCACGTTATTTTAACACACTAGGCCAAGCTGCTGTGCACTCTAACCTAGTTATATTTTATTCGGCTTTATTTTATTATTGTTACAATAGCCACTTTTACGGTCTTGTTTTATTTTCTGTTTATCTAACTGTTTTTGCCTAGGCCAGCACTCTGTTCTCAAACAAGACATTCTTGCTCATTCTATGCTTCTTCCATCCAAGGCTACAGCACAGTACATTGCCGGTGAACGCAGTATAAGTTTAGTCTCCGACATTCGTAGAAAACACACATCCTTACGTAGGGACATTCTCTAAGAACATCAGCTGTGTTGTTATAAAAACACTTCCTTGTCCCTTACACGTTAGAGGGAGATTCCAGCCAGAGAACCACAACTGTATGCTGATTGCCAAATGCTTCGCTACAAATGCTAATGCAGACTGCAGGCCTTTGCTCAGGTATGGGGATGATGTCTTCCCAGGGGAACCTGAAGGGCAGAATTAGAGCTTAAAATGCTGTGCTCTATTATATCCTAGGTAGGAGTTAATCTATTGACTATAGTGACAATATGGTAGGAGTTAGTCTATTGAACATAGTGACAATATGGTAGCGTTATTCTTATGCTTCACTCTCCTGGTCACAGTTTTAATACTGTCATGCTGTGTCATCCTGGTTATTGCAGCTCACGCTTTGCTATCTAAGATGCAGTCATTTTATTAAAATCCTTATTAAAACATATACTGCCTCTGTTTATCATTTATATATGAGACTAAGGTAACAGAGAGAAACGGATGAGACCTGAGTGCCACTGCTTCCCTGAGAAACCAATTATGTCATGCGCTCAGCTGCCCAGTCATCCCTGCCCTCGGGTAGAAATGAGGCACTGCTAGTTAGCCTGAGCAAAACCCGGATTAAAGCGACAGGTGTCACCTGCAGTGGGTTAGACTCAGTCTCCCACACCGCAGGCGATTCTACTGCTCAAAACCCAGTAGTCTCATTAGAATAATGAGAGCCTACGCGACAGGCGTTTTGCTAAAGCTCCAGAGGAAGATTATTCCAGTGTGGGACCAAGTACACTAAAAGGTCGTCCCCCTATATGGGTGCAAGAAAACTGTCAACCTCCACGACTAGTATATCACTTCATTGTAGCCATTGGTAGGGTGTAGTGATGGTGCCCAGAGGGGAACATAGTAGAAGCAGTGTTGTAGAAGGCTCGGTGGACCATACCAAGAACGTTGAAATGAATCCTGCTCTTATCTGGTACCCACTGGAGACTGCAGTGTGCTTCTGAGACTTGGTCAAACTTCCTGAGACCAGATACTAAACGCACAGCCACATTTTGTACTCACTGCAATTTAGCAATTTCATAGTCTAGGATAGTGGGGTAGACTATTGTCAAAGTCAAGACAGAGGCTATGGTAACATTGATTAAAGGAAGTCAGCTATTCTGATGGAAAAATGTAATAACTTTGCATAGTATTGCTAGAAGCACAAAGCAAGAAGTGCAAGTTTACTGCATCTGGGCATTCAGAGATGCCTCATGATCAGATCTTAGATTTTTCACTTCTTTGACTGGGGCTGGAAGTTTGGTTCCTAGCTGAAGGGGTGTCTCCAACCAGAAGTTTCATCTTGTCCTGGTTCAGCTTAAATAAATAAGCTGCCAGTCACTTCCGAACTGTGAGTAGGCAATTCCTAAGGTATAGTGCAGACTCTATGGTTACAGCGGTTTTGTCAGCAAACAGCTACAGTTGAAGTTCAAAGCTGCATGCATCAAAGTTTTCTCAAACGTCTGCTAGAGCTAAGTGTTGGAGGCTCAGTTTTGGTTTGATGTCTTCATGTTTGCTAGGAACTCTTAAGAAGTGTCTGTTTCACTGTTCACGTCTAGCTGTCACTTGAGGCGTGCCCCACTGTTTCTCACTTATCCCAGCCCTGCAAAAAGTTTATGTAAGTCCAGTGGCTAAACTGTTATCTACCCACCAACCACAAATTATTCTGAAAGTTTACTCAGCCCATATTGGTGCACTGACTTTGTGGAAGTCTTACCCCTAATGGATGCGGCATTGTTTGTTGGAACTCCATTGAGGCTTGATAAAAGTTCCCTGTTCGTAAGGAAAAGTATTCCGCATAGTAACAGATGTGAACTCCTGCCTTCAGTGCCCCACTTGTATTGATGTCTGGATTCCTAATGCTGATTTTTGTTGTCAAAGCAAACATGGATCATGTGTGTGCACCAGGACATAGGTCTATCACACGGATTGCAGTCTTGTTAGCCTGGGAGTGATGCCTCTCATAGTGGCAAAAGGCTACTGCCTTTGCCAGGAGATAAGCAAAATGATTGTGGTTGTGGCAGCATACTGTGTGGCAATCAGTAGGAGTGAGCAGGTCCTTGTTAACCTATGACACTGGAGTGAGGCCTACTGGATCATTCAAAGTTCTGCTGCTGTGAGGTTAACCCACCCGTTGGCCTACATCAGGTTGTTGTGAAGGTCTGTGCAGCGCTTGAGTGGTCTTCATGCTCTGGTGCATGTATGCCTAGGAATGGTACAATCCAGGAATAATGCAGTACTGTGCAGTGCAGGCATGTTGCGTGCATGTGCTGGGTGTATGCACTGGGCCTAAAAGTGGCACAGTACATGAAGGATGTAGTGTTGTGCAGTGTGAACAGGCTAAATGTATATGCTAGATATATGTGCGCCTGTAAGTAGTACAGTACATGAAGGATGTAGTTCTCTGCAGTTCATGCATGTTAATTGCATGTGCTGGGAGTATGCATGTCTATGAGTGATACAGTACATGAAGGGTACAGTGCTATCTGCATGTAGGTTAAATTAATGTGCTGGATGTTTGTGTGCCTGTGAGTGGCACAGTAAATGGCAGAGTATGAGCTCCATTTTGGGAGACATGAGGAGGTAGAGGAATCCCTCAGGACAGATTTGTGTATTGATGCATTCCTGTACGCTGGGTTGGACACGCTGGAGAAGGGAGGTTCATGCTTCCCCCTTACACTTCAAAGGGTGCTCTTTGAATCAGAGAGAGATCACAAAAAAGGTACCTGGGCACATCTCAGGAAGGAGGTGGGGGTGATAAGGGAATCATAAAGAGTAGGGCTGAGGCCGTGGGCTAATCTTTTGATACACATATCCTGGTGGCTGACATCCAGGAGAGGGCCACCGTGAAGTGAACCATAGATATTGCTTTGCTGATGAGGTCGGAGATTGGTGAGGCCTTAGTGACTCCATTTGCCAGAAGGGGCTGCCGGTAAGGCAACTGTAACCAATGCTGTGCTGATCAGATCGGAACCCATGTACAGTGAAGGACCGTCGACCCCAATATGCTGGGAGGGGCTGATGTAGACTGATTGCCAAGTGGAGCAGGCCATAACTCTTGTACAGTGAGGAGGTAGTGACCACGTATGCCAGCAAAGTCCACTATCCAGGCATCCCCTGTGCCAACCGGGTTGCTGCCTATGTACAGTGGAGATTTGGTGACCCCTGTCTGTCAGAGGGGGGTCACTGGGGCTAGCAATAAGCATCATCAGAAAAGTGAGGCCGTCATGGGAACACCTGCACACCTACACTGGGTCAAGGGTTCTGCAGCAGGAACTTTGCATCACCTTCCTCCCCATGCCGTGGGATGGACCAAAGACTTACCCTGCAAGGAGGAGGTGCGAGGAGCCTCTGGTTGCTGTGACTGTGTGTGACTGCGTGTGAGTACCTCAGGGATCATTGAGTGCAACCCTCCTGGGCTACGTACGGTGAACGCACCTGAACCAGATGCTGCGGATCCAGCTCCAGAAGGGGCACGCTCAGGAGCTTTGGATGCTGCGATCATGCAGGTGTAGGACTGAATTTCAGTCGTCGGCCCCAGGGTAACTTGCTTACTAGTTAGTGCTTCGGCGATGGACTTTTGACTTTGATTTGGAATGGACCCTTGAGACTCGGACTACTATACCCTCGATGTTTCCTATGGTGAATGGGGAATGGCCATTATCGCTAGTAGGAAGTGGGACACAGGGAACTGCCTATGAAACACAGGAGCCCAGACCAAAGAGGGACTATGTAGCTGTTGTGGATATATTTCCCTATGTGCTGAAAGCAGTAAAAATAAAATACTTCTTTTGCATAATGGTGAGTATTTGACTGGACAATTATTTATTGCTGCTCCTGAGCGGATTTTGAGTTGTGAGCCTGTGTCCACCTCATTGTATCCACCTCCTCCTTAGAGAGCCTCGGATTACTCGGACCAAACTACTTCTGAGAGTCAAGTGCTACAGGATTACTTGGCCCAATTGCTGAGAATCCATAGTATGTAGGGCCCTGGGACATTAGGACTGAAAGGCCTCAACTCCCATGGTTAGGACCATTAGCTCCTGTTTGCCCTTTGGCCCTCTGAAAGGCGTTCTGAAATTCTCCTTTATCATGACCAGCATCTCTGGAATTAGGAGGTCTGGGCCCATTTATTCAGGTCCTACCTTCTTTTGTCCATGGTACTGTGGTCTTTAAGGAGCATAATTGATATAACTTTGCCATATGCTCCACAATTAGGTTGCATCCCCAACACTACTATGTATAAATATTATGATGAGTCCTTTTTACCAGAATCTGTGACTATTGTTGCTGGGGGCATCATCACATAAACATTGGATTACTGGAATGGTGTATGCCTACTGCCTTTTCTTACCCACAGACACCTTTTTTAGGCATCTTAGTGCTCCAATGTTATCCCATGTACTTTAGCTAATTGTTCACCAACACCTACGTGTCAATTCATCATGTAAAAGGCTCTTTTTGGGCTAGGACCCCTTCTTTTTGGCAAACATCATTTAACAGTATCAATAGAATGTCCCTGGAACTAATCTTTGGTCTGCAAACCTATGTCTCACCAAGGTTAGACCTTGCAGGAACCCAAGAATAAGTGGATGATACTCTGACATCCAAGCTGTGCTACTTTGGGGTTGGGTACCTCAGCACCAGCCCCCAGCTCCAATGTTCTGCAAGTAGCATAAGCTGCTTGATGGTCGGTTTTATGAAAGGTCTTGGCAACATGAACCTGATACACAAATGTTTTATGAAGTAAAGTGGATTTCTATTTTCGAGGATGGTGAGAATGGCGGGCAACAGCGAGATGAGGAACACATTGACAACCTATGGATAGTCATTGCATAGCAATATGAAGTTTAATTCAAGTACTGGCAAAATAGTGATTGCTAAGTGTTCCAAGGGGAGCGAGTGGCCCAGTATTGATTTCTTTATTATTAAGATATCTTAACAGAATTGAGTAAGTTAGTCTTCAGTTTCTTTCAGAAGCAGGGTTTCTCCCTTACGTTCTGCTGAAAGTTAAGTTTGCTTTTCTGCTCTGAAAACCTCCAGTGTTTTAAATGTATTCGAATAACATCATTCCATCTTTGGGTGGATTTGGGGTCCTAGGTATACCAATGAAAAGATATTTTCCTGCGGTCTGTTCCTCTATTGGTATATATATATATTTCTTAATTGGCCGCCAGTAAAGCCTTCACAACCCTGGACATATATGCATTCTCCCTGTGAATTTCTTAACTAATCTCTATACAGAGCCCTTTGATTTTTTGCAAGATGATCATGCAGGCTTTAGTTATTCCAAAGTACAGTCAGTCAGTAGTCAAAATACTTTATTTGGTTTAAAAAAGTACAGTATATTGGAGAGGTCAATCAAGGGTAAGTAAGGGTCTGGCCAAAGTACCACACTCTGGTCTTTCATGAAATGGCTCTAGCCTCAGATAGAAGACACTGGGGCATATTTATGAGAAGTGCCGTTGCCCCTAGTGTAGCGCCACTTTTCTTGCACCCCTTAGCGCCCCCCTAACGCCACCATTTGTGCGCTGTATTTATAATATGGCACACCATGGCAGTAGTCAGGGGGACTATCGTCATAATTCTTGACGATAGTCCAGTGCTTTGCAGGATTAGCGTAAAAAATGATTACGCTAATTCTGAAAAGTACCCAGGGGCCCATTGAAAACAATGGGGGCCTCTTTAAAGCCTGCTCTTCGCAGGCATTAAAAATGCCGATAAAAATCTCATAGATTTCTTTGTGCCATTTTTCGGCTGCCCTAGCGCTGGAATGCCCCCCCCCCCTTGCATACATTATACCTGGCGCAGGCATAATGTGGAGCAAGAGGTTACAAAGTGGTGCAATGCATGCATTGCACCACTTTGCAAATATGACGTGGCGTTTGTGCCCTTCCAACGCCACATTAGCGTCACTAAAATGACGCTAATGTGGCGTTGAAATGGCGCTAGGGGCTCATAAATATGCCCCACTTTTTTTAGCAGCATTAGCCACCAGGACCCATGGAATCCTTCTGTTCTAGAGTGAGATGTATGAACTCACCAAAAAATAGGCAAAACAGCTGAGTGTACTAGGTTTGATATTTTTGGGCCCCACTCGTATATAGAAGGCCACGGGCTTTGTTGTCATTTTAATCAATATAAAAATCAAGTGTTACAATTACCCAATTTCATGGGCTATTGTTTAAAATGTTTGAAGGAAAGAAAGGCTGGTGGCGGGTATTCAATGTTTTTCTAGCACTCCACAGCTTTGCAGTGCTCAGACATCACAGGGGAACTCGGACAGACTTGAATCCCCAGGTGCCCTCCGTTCCTGGGGTTGCACAGCCTGATCATGCTGTGGGAGGGTTTCAGGCAGTGCTTGCAAAAGAATCAGTGCTGTTCCCGAAAGCTGTGCTCAGAAGCCCGCAGTCCAACACCCAGGCTCTTGGTTTTACATCCACCTCCGGCATCTTTAATCTGCGGCCCGGACACCCGCAGCCCTTCTAGATGTCTCTTGTCATCCCTGTTTTCACCCTTTCTATTCTGTTCTATTCTAGGCCATTTGTACAGAGCATGGCTACACAATCAGCCACCCAGAGCTAAAAACAGACGACCCTTAATAAATCCATGTTCCAGACTCCTACCTAATTAACGAACAGCCAAGCCTTTAACATCTTCCTAGAGCGTAATTCATTTTCGATTTTGCAAATACTGAGCGACAAGGAATTCCATAGCTTAGGAATCCGAAGGGAGAAGGATTCTCCTTCTTTCCATTTTGTGTGTTTTCACTTTCTGTTCTCTGGAAATGTCTGAAAAGGCTAAATAGATGACGGTCACAAAAATGAGTGCCGATGGCCCCCACCGGCTCAAATTAAGCATTGACTCACATTCCCCTTCTGGGGCATTTAAGGTATTTGCCTGTGCCCAATCTGTCCTCTAGCTCATCAGTGTAGGGTCTACGATGGGCATCCATCTTTGTAGCAGGACTGAGGACCTGAGAGTACACACAAAAGTTCAGGCCCATCAGCCTTTGCTTAGAAACTAGCACCAGTGACTAACCAATGGTCTATGGGAGAGCCCAACCACTCCCAGGCCCAGCTTCTTGGTCAACTCTGCCTTGATTACTAAACCCAGTCTGGCATCTTATAGAATTTGCTTTTCACTGTCAAACTGTGCACAGATTATAGTTAACTGTGGAGCGGGCGAGAAAAAACTGAACTAACCATCCCAGCATCTCTCTCCACTTTACCTGTTGTTCAGTAGCCAGGTCAAGGGCAAGCTTCACCCTACTACTAAGTCATCATTCTCATCACAGTACAATAGGTCTTGTAGGGGTCGAGGCTTTTCCATGATCTCTTCTGCCACTATCACAATGCTAACAGTGCAGTCTCTCCTGAGTTAGGACTTCAACTAGTTCATGTGAAAAACCCTCTGGATTTCTTGAGTGGCAACTGTTAACTAGGTAGTTGACCTCAGAAATCGTATGACCAGCTCATAGGGACCACTGCATTTGTCCTTCAAACCCCGATGGCACATTGACTTGAGTATCTCTATCTCTTGACCTGTCTAGCAACCAGTCACCATTGTCTTCTGGACATACATTCCTTCATCAGCTCATGGGTAGCCTGTATGTTCTTTTTCACCTTGCTCATCAATTGAGCAATGAGCTTCCTAAGGCCCAATACATAGCCCAACACATCTTGACTTGAGGGTAGCTGCAGCTACTCAGCCATATCTGACCAAAGTAAATGAACTGACAAGCTCTCTATGAGCAAAATCAGTGGACTTCAGACATGATGGCCAAACAGACACCTAAAGGAGCTACATTCTACCCCCTTCTATGACAATTCTGTGTAGGCGAACAAGACAAGTGGCACAAGGAGATCCCTTTTCCTCCTGAGGTTCTCTAGGAGAGGTCCCATCATGTATTTTAGGTTCTTGTTGAACCCTACCGCCAACCCACAGGTTTAAGGGTTTTATGTGGTGTAGAAGTGGCTAGTCACACAAGTCTGCTCCGACATCATCCTTCTGAATGAGAAGAGGAAGTTTGCTCCTCAGTTGGTCATCCACTTTCGGGAAATCTGGCCCTGGAGAAGTTTGCAAGGAGGACCTAGCACTACCTTGGCAATCGTGTTCTATTGGGTACCAGGTGGCATGCTCCATCAGAGCCAAAATATATTTGTTACCTGAAACAAAGAGGGGATGAAAATGATCAACTATGCCCACTCTCTTGAATGTCCTACTTGCCACAGGTAGTGATACTAATGGTTCCTTGGTTTAGCCTCTAGACTTGCTCTCCTGTGACAAGTAATACAGGTTCTACAGAACTGTTCTACATTTCGACTCATACTTAGCCTGTAGACTAGAGGTTCAAACCTATCCTTGGTTTTCTTGAAGCCCAGGTATCTTACTAAAGTTACCTCATTTGCTAGTGACAACAGAAAGATTTATTTGTGCTTGCAAAACCACCAGTCTCTTGCTTGCTGCATGTTATAGATTCACAGGTTAGCAATGCTTGTCAACTTCTCCAGCCTGTTCTTGGGCTATATTACATAGGCCCATGAGAGTAGGACACACTTCCTCCTGTGCCTGGCAAAATGCTTCCCAGGACAGTCCTCCACAATGTAATTGTTCCTGTAGGTCTGGCAGTTACCCAGACTCCAACAGAGGTTCTGCCTTGTAGTTGTCATCCTCTTCTCCATTTGGATCGTGAGAGATGGATTTCATTAACAGCATCTTCTCAAAGCCAACCCTCGTCTGTATTGTACTAGTCTCTCCTGGTTCTTCCATTCCAGGAATAAACATAGCTTTCTCCTGAAGCTGAAATGCACATAGGGCCCTATTACGAGTCTAATGGTCTCTAGACCGCCTGACTCGTGGTGGCGATTGGACCGTCGTGGCTGTGGTGGTCAGACCGCCAAAAGACCGCTGTCTCCGCCAGAATCTTTGATCCTGACGGGATGACAGCGGTCGTGGTAGTAATCAGCCATGGCGGCGCCGAAGTCAGTGCCTGGCTGGTGGAGAACTGGTGGTGGGGGCCACCCTCCTCAGCACCTTCGGAATGCGCACTGTCTGCTTATCAGACAGTGCACATTCCAAGAGTGCTAGGGGGGTCCCCTGTGCGATGGCATTGGACCCAGATCCATGTGGAGCCGAGTCCAATGGCGCCGCACATTTTCCACTGGGCTGATCGGCGGAAACCTTACTTTCTGCCAGTCAGCCCAGTGGAAAACTCATAATGGGGCCGGTGGGGAGCACACCAGCACCGTGCCGGTCTCCTCATCCGGAGTTTGGCGGTCGGGTCTTTCTGACCGCCAAACTCGTAATCAGCCCCATAGTGTCCTGGTTTGCAACAAAATGGGCTGTGTATGTGAAACATTGTGTATGTTTAACACATGGAAGCAGCATTTCTACAGGCTTGTGTATGCATGTATTACTGCAGTAAAGCCAGATCAATGGATTTGCCAATACTTGTTAGCCTTCAGAATACCAGTACTACACATTCCATACATCAGCTCATGATACACTCTAGATCTATAGGTCTGCATTTTCAGCCTTATTCATTATTGGTTCATATCCTTCCTGAGCTCCATCATCGTCCCTTTTGTGGAAGGTATTCATGCCCTTGGTCTGAAAAGAACATCCTAGCTGCAACAAAACCTATTTGTTTCTAGAAATGGATATTTCTGTAACTTCAAAGTTGCTTTAGGAGTGCATTCTTTCCCATTCCCAAGTGTTAGATGTTATGTTTTGCTTTTCACTTTATGTAGTGAAGCAGCGCTTTCTAACCCACTCAAAAACTAAAATGTAGCACACAGCGGGCTTCTAGAGAGAACACGCAGAGGTATTCAGAAAATGGCAGATTTGAAAAGTGCTACGAGTTAAGTCCCTTTTGATTAGAAGAGCTTAGAATGAGTGGAGACCCCAGAGTGTATTCATGCTTCAGCTGTACATACATCACAATCACCAATTTTGTAGGAAAGCTACCTATTGTACTCACAGAAGGCCGGGCAATGATACCATCTAAAAAGTCCTCGAAAGGGAACTGGTCTCTGTTTAGTTAGCTGGATCCAGCAGCCATCTGGATGTGGTGGAACTGTCATGTCTAGTGAAGTGCAACAAGGGTCCATGCAAGTTGAACTTTAAATGAAGAAAGGAAAGGGGATTTCAGATTCTCTTCACTTTGTACCCGGTCACCCTTCTCCTGCACAGCACTCGTCTGCTTTACAGCTTGAACTGCTTCAGGCCTGAATACTCCCCCCACCCCAACCAACTATAGCAACTGGGTGAGCTTTAATACTCTTACGCTCAACACTGAGAAAAACAGAGGCTTTTGGTTCTGAATGGAAGCAAAGTGATCAAGCAACTGGTGGTCAAATGATCTGGGAACACCTTCTGTTCCTGAGCCTTCTGTGTGCTGCATAAAATCCTCTGGGCTGCTAGAAGTCCATCATCAAAACTGCAATATTTTCTCATTTGTACGCATGCTGCAGCATCTCTCATTCTTTACATCTGCCATAGAACTTGTATGTCTCCTTCCCAGCAAGTCTCTTTATTTGGAGACACCTGCAGATGCCTATTTACAGATAATATTTCTAAATAGGTTATATCGTAGTCTAAACAAAAACATTCTGTAGCATAGTCAACATGTTTCAGCTGATTTTATAGAATACACGGTCTTCGTCAGTACCGTAGAAGGACCTGTAATATTAAATGAAAAATTGGTGAGTTAAGTTTTGTAATTGAAATATTTAGTTAGGGACAACAGGTGTTATGAGATGTTCTTTATACATAGCATATCTTTTAACTATAAACACATGTACATCCGGACATTCTATTGTGACAACGAAATAAAATATTTTATAGGTGACTTAAAAAAGTATATAATGTGTTATACTATACACATAACTTAATGGATTGGCTTCACCCTTCCTCCATAGGTAATCCTTGAAATTCAAGCTTATTTGTCACTACTGGTTATTCGTAATAGCTTATTGAAGAAGTACTATTTGCCCGAATTTAGACTTTCTGCACAGGTTCAAGTAGAGCTTAATTTAAGATAACCATCAGTATGCCTAGTACTGATTAGTTCAGATTCTGTTATCTAACATCTGTTTTTTTCCTGGGTATTGCCAGATAGTATTGAGCATTGTCTCTCTGCATCTCCCGTCTTGCCCCATTTTTAGTTAACTTCCTCCTACACCCTACATCTATTCAATTCGTTTTTACTTACTGCTAGGCTGCTCGCCTTTATTTGCTCCATTTGCACATCATACTGCTGCAGTTAAGGTGGATAATATCTATCACTGTGCTCTTCCTCAAACTCCTGAGTAATCTTTTTAATTTTCACTGCAGGTCATGGTTGGTATGCTTATCATTATCTGGACATGCAGAGCTGTGGTTGCAGCACATTTTCAAAAGAAAATCACATGGTAAATTATATACTTCATTTCCCATTTACTGAATTCTATAAAGAAGTATCTGGGCTGGCGTTCCAAAAGTCCTCTCGGCCCACCCTTCAAGCTAAACCATCGCTTGCTACTTTTATCAGATACCTTCCTTTGAAAGCAGTATGTTTGGTTATCATCTGAGCCATGATGCACATTGTCTCCGAAAACTGTTCCATGAATCAGTGTAAAATTCAAATACAGGAAACTGCAGAATTTTGATGATTTACATGTTGGCTTAATAACAGTGGCAACATCCTGTATAGATACAGGAGAAACTCAGTGATTTTTGGACTAAAGGCGAGAGGGGATTTATAATTCTCTACACCATGAATACCTGTTTGAGAAATCCACAGAGACACTTTCCTAACTGTCCTTGCTGGGGATAAAATGTACTGCTAGTTATGCTGTGCCTGTCAAGGGTAGATATGGAATTCTCTGTGGGAAGGAGAAGAGAAATCTTTTAGGAGTGGTGTACTAAACGTCTATACTGTTAACAAGCAATGGCAAAGACAATGGGGCCGATTCACAAACTGCATTTTGTAGTACATTTATAAGTACTACAATAGTACCACTAAAGTACTACAAAATGCTATTCACAAACCTATGAGCGTAGATTTCCACCTCCACCTCAAATTCTATGGGAAGATACTCAGACATCTAAGTTTACTACTTAGTAGTAAATGTGGCAAGGACCAGGGGAGTGGCTGAAAAGAGGACCACATGTACTACTAATAGGGAGGAGGGGCACCCACCCACAAAAATGTAAGCACACTGCTATTCACAAACTACACATCTATAGTAACTAATCCCCAAAAAGACCTAAACAGCAGTAAATGTACTACTGGAGTATGTCCAGAACCACACAAGGCCAGCCACTGGTACTGCCCCGTCCTCTCATAAAAATAATGGACGTAGGGACTTAAAATAAAACCCTGTAGAAAATAATGTTAAATACAATTATTTAAAATAGTTACAAATATAAATACATATAATTTCAATATCTAAAAATATTTTTTACTTTTTAAATATAAAATATTTTAACAGCGGTTTTGAATGTATACATTAATGTGAAATTATTTTTTGTTAAAATATAATTACATTACTTTAAATTATTTCTTTACATTACTTTTAATATTAATGCATAGAAAAAATGTTTTTGTGTTTTACATTTGGTTTTAAGACAATTGTTAATGTAATTTTTTTATTTAAACTTCAGAAATATAATTTGTATTTATTTCAAAATGTTTAAATTATTAAAGATTTAATTCAGAATTAGGGCATTGTGCTCCGGGCTGTTAGCTTGTCTATTTCCCATTTAAATCAAATAGCATGCCTAAATAGTTAAACGTCTGGGTTTTTGCAAAAGGTTTTCCCCCAGAGTAAAAATGTTATGCTTATGCTTACGCTTTCAAAGGCCATAGGACATTACAAAATACTTTTGGTCATTAACCTTTAACTTAACGTCGATCATAAACTTGTAACAAACATCCAAAGGTTTTTGGAGGCTGATAGCAGTTTATGACAATAAAAACTCATCATCCGCATATAACTGTACTGGGACTAGCTGGTTACCTATCCTAGGAACATCATCAGTGCAGCCAGTTAATGCTTTATCTAGAGCTTTTATATAGAATAAAAAAGAAAAGGCGCTAAAATGCAGCCTTGTTTAACGCCTCCGGCTGTACAATCGCCACTACGGGAATAGCACACTCTAGTAGTAGAGCCCTGGTGAGTCCGCCGGATAAGATCACGTAGCTTTTTGTCTATACCTGCTCGTTCCATCATATCCCATAAGACTGCCCTATCCACCATATTAAACGCACAGGAAAGGTCCATAAAGGCCAGGTGTAAGACACCATGTTTAGCCGTCACGTACTTACTCAAAATAAGGGTAAGATTTAGAGCCTGTTCTGATGTCCCTAATCCAGGGCAAAAACAGTTTTGCACAGGGCTAAAAAAGCATTTTTCCTCAGCCTGAGATTCTAATTGCTTAAGGATAACCCTACCCAATATCTTCACTGATGAATCAATTAACGAGATAGGGTGATAGGATGCAGACGAGCTCTGATCCCCTTTCTTAAAAATGGGAACAATCGTTGATTCTTTCCAGGAGGAGATCGGGCCTGCCATGATTACAGAATTGCTACAGTCCCCTGCATCCAACGCACCACCTCCGGTGGCAGATCCTTCTCCCACCTCGCCGCCAAGACCTGGAACTCCCTCCCCACCAATCTACGCAAGACCCAGGACCTCCTCTCCTTCAGAAAGCACCTCAAAACATGGCTTTTCGAGCAGTAAACCCCCCCCCCCACCAGCGCCTTGAGACCCTACCGGGTGAGTAGTGCGCTTAAGAAATTTGTTTGATTGATTGATTGATTACAGCCATCAGGACATTCAGAACCAATGGGGCCCACAAATATATATTTGATTTAAACCGGTTGACTGGAACCCCATCAGGGTTTGCACCTCTTATAGCATTATAACCGAGGTCCACAAGGTCTGCCACCCAGCTATCCTCACATACCTGCGTATCAACCTTTTTTTCCCTCAAATCTGTGCAGAACACCGCCAACACACCGCCGCGGCCGCAGAATGCCGCCACTGCTATTACGACCCACAGCTCGGAATCCGCCAAAATCCAGACACCCACACAAGCCCGCCACACCAAAGGTCAGTGATAAACTGGCGAATTCAAAACCTCCACTGTCACGCCAACAAGAATAAGCCTACACTATCACGACCCACGAATCCACGCGGTGGTCTTTCAACCACGGTATTCCATTGGCGGTACACACCGCTGCGCTCAAAATACACACACATCTACAAAACACAGCCACATTGGACAAATCCAAATACACACACCTGATACACACACACCACTCCCACACACCCAATACAATATAAAACACACACCCACATCACCCACAAACCCCTATGACCCAAATTTTTCGAAGGACAGAGAGACAGCAACCCCAAGACAACACCTGCATCCAGAGGCACACAACACCATAACACATACACATCCACGCACAAAACACCACACACCCCTAAACATCACCCCACACATCACAACACACACCACCTCACACATCACCCACACCACCCCATGGCCCCACAAAGACACCCCAGGTTTTCTGAGGAGGAGCTCAGGGTAATGGTGGAGGAAATCATCCGGGTAGAGCCACAGCTATTTGGATCACAGGTGCAGCACACCACCATTGCAAGGAAGATGGAGCTATGGAGGCGAATCGTCAACAGGGTCAACGCAGTGGGACAGCACCCAAGAACTAGGGATGACATCAGGAAGAGGTGGAACGACCTACCGGGGAAGGTGCGTTCTGTGGTCTCAAGACACCATCTGGCGGTTCAGAGGACTGGCGGCAGACCCCCACCTCCTCCCCCACAACTAACAACATGGGAGGAGCAGGTCTTGGCTATACTGCATCCTGAGGGCCTCGCAGGAGTAGAAGGAGGAATGGACTCTGGTAAGTCAAAGCTTTAACTACTTTATCCCCCACCCTACCTGCATGCCATCACAAACCCCCACCCACCCCCTCACCCCCATCACTCCAACCCCTTACATATGTCCCACCATCACAACCCACACATCCCAACACCAAGCCCTGCATGCAACACCAAAGCATGGACATCCATCACCAATGCATGGCCACTGCACATACCCACACAGATCCGGAAACAATTACCACACAAGCACCAACACAGGAATGGAAGCACTGGGGTACAGGCTCACCCACCCATTGCACACCATGGCACACACAGATGCAATAATCATGTCCTTACATCCCTGCAGGACCCCTACCCAACGTCACCGGACAGGAGGTTTCAGACATGTCCACTCCACCCACAGAAGAGGCCCACAGTGATGACAGCAGCTCTGTCCAACTGGATCTAGATGACCAGCCCGGCCCATCTGGGACCTCAGGACAGTCGGTTCCCCTCACACTGGCACAAGCCACCACAGAGCCTCCCCCCTCTGCCAACACCAGCACAGCATCAACCCAGCGGGCCCATACCTCTGTCCCCAGGACACGTCAAGCAGCAGTGTGTCCACCACTACAGGGAACCCAGGTAACCCACCACCCCAACAACAGCAGGGACCTGGGGGCAGTGGCGGTGGGCACACGGTTCAGGGGACAGAGGCCCAGGAACACCGGGGAACTGGGAGGGCTGCTGTGCGACAGGGGGAGGACAGGCCCAGGGAACCCACTCTCCACGAGGCCCTCTCCAACATCATGGGAGCATACCACCACTCCCAGGAAACGATGGCAACGGTACTGGCCAAGTTTCAGGAGACCCAGCGGCTGCAGGAGGAACAGTATTTGGGGCTCAGGGAGGAACTCAAAGCTATCAATACCACCCTGGGCACCATTGTAGGGGTGTGAAGGAACTCGTGGACAGCAGGAGGGACATTGTGGCACAACAAGGGGCCCCTGACACTAGCCTGGATGATGAACTGCCACCACCTCCGCCGGCGCTCGTGGACAGGAGGCCCCACCACAGGACCAACAGGCCACCAGCACCCCACCCCCTGCAGAAGGAGAACCACCCGCAAGCGGTCCCTGAGATCCAGGGCAAAGACAGAGAACAATGCCAAGACCCCGCCAAGAAATGAGACCACCCTGATTGTCATCCCCCTGTCCCACTTTGTAACCCTGTCCATCCATCAACTGCCCCAGCTCCACTTCCAATGCCCCCTTGGACAATGCACCTGTGAGACTAATAGACTGGACTCCATGGACAATCCTCCACCATCACCCCGGACCAATTTACACTCCCCTCCACTAATTAGCACTTCAATAAAAAACCTTAAATCACAAAACAATCTGGAGTCAGTCTGTGCTTTCGTAAATGTGTATTTGCAACATACCTATGTCACACAGCTCTAGTCCATGAGGAAACAAAGCAGATGTCACACAGTGGGACCCACATCTGTGAAATAGAAAGGGAAAGTGACAACTCAGGGTCCATACACTGGGTGTAAGTGACAGACAGATGAGAGGTACAACAAGGTTATCAGATGTAGCAGTCAGTGATGTCTTCTTACCTGTGTCTCACTGGAAGTATTGTTGAATCACTGTGTTCCTGTTGTCGAGTTCCTCTTCTTCTGCTTCCTCGTCTTCAATGTCCACAGGCTCCACAGCTGCAACAACACCTCCTTCTGGACCATCCTCCTGCAGAAAAGGTACCTGTCATCGCAAAGCTAGATTGTGCAGCATAAAGCAGGCCACGATGATGTGGCAAACCTTCTTTGGTGAGTAGAATAGGGATCCACCTGTCATATGGAGGCCCCTGAACCTGGCCTTCAGGAGGCCAAAGGTCCGCTCTGTTATCCTCCTAGTCCGCCCAAGTGCATCATTGTAGCGTTCCTCTGCCCTTGTCATGGGATTCCTCACAGGGGTCAGTAGCCATGACAGGTTGGGGTAGCCAGATTCACCTGCAAATGTCGAGGGACAACTGTTAGACACACACTAAACGTTAGGGACTACCCCAGACCCAGACAATGATTCACACTGGATAGGGTCCATGTCCTCAGCTAATAGCCACACACGGTGCCTCTGGAGTTTCCCCATCACATAAGGGATGCTGCTATTCCTCAGAATGTAGGCGTCATGCACTGATCCTGGAGACTTGGCGTTCACATGGGAGATGTACTGGTCTGCCAAACACACCATCTGCACATTCATCTAATTTCACTCCTGCGGGGGGGACCAAGGCCACATATGTCCCATCAATGGCACCTATGATGTTGGGGATATGTCCCAGGGCATAGAAGTCACCCTTCACTGTAGGCAAATCCTCCACCTCTGGGAAAACGATGTAGCTGCGCATGTGTTTCAGCAGGACAGACAACACTCTGGACAACACGGTAGAGAACATTGGCTGGGACATCCCTGATGCAATGGCCACTGTTGTTTGAAAGGACCCACTTGCCAGGAAATGGAGTACTGACAGGACCTGCACTAGAGGGGGGATTCCAGTGGAATAGCGGATAGCTGACATCAGGTCAGGCTCCAACTGGGCACACAGTTCATGGATTGTGGCACGGTCCAGTCTATTGCTGAGTATAATATGTCGCTCTTCCATTGTCGCCAGGTCCACCAGCGGTCTGTACACCGGAGGATGCCGCCATCTCCTCACCT
Organism: Pleurodeles waltl; assembly: GCF_031143425.1. Lineage (NCBI taxonomy): Eukaryota > Metazoa > Chordata > Amphibia > Caudata > Salamandridae > Pleurodeles > Pleurodeles waltl. The sequence continues at coordinate 61,296,159 of NC_090436.1, forward strand.
GCCCCAGCGGACGGGCCTTATGGACAAGAAAAGCGAGCACACAGTCACCCAACACTGAGGTATCAAATAGAATATTTATTACATTTGTCAATCCGCTATGTGCCTGTCTTAGTGAGTATGCAAGGCCTAGATATGTGTGACGCATTTAAAATTTATGCCATGTGGCCCCCTGAAATGGCGGCTGCCTGACCTGTAAGGTGGGACAAGGGGATATGAGGTAACTGCGCTGGCGTTCTACACCGTCGCGGTACGCGGTCAAAGACCGCTGCGCAATCCTGGATTGGTTGACATTGGACCCTATGGGTCCCAGGAACCAATGACGATGTACGCCGGCGGTGACAGTACGCACCGCTGCGGACGTGACCGCCATTTTCTCTCTGTACACTCACTTGATACCTGATCTTCGACAGGAGAGGCCCTATACTGCAAGTGCTGCTGTGACCATTGTCTGGACGCGACGATGGCTCGAGTGTCTGGGGAAAGGGCCCCTGCCTTCACCACTGAGGAGTTGGAGAAACTAGTGGATGGGGTCCTCCCCCAGTACACGCTACTCTACAGTCCTCCAGACAAACAGGTAAGTACACTGTGTGCATGCTGTATGGGCAATGCCTGTGTGGAGTGGTGTGGATGGGAGATGGGGGGAGAGAATGAGGCGTGCATGAAACGACGGTGAGTGCACATGCGTCATGGCAAGGGTAGGGACGCAGGCCAATGACTGTGATGGCCCGGATGGTAATGTCTTCTCCTTTTTTCCTGTACTATTCCTGTAGGTCAACGCCCACCAGAAGAAGGATATTTGGCGTGCCATCGCCAAGGAAGTCCGGACCCTGGGGGTCCACCACAGACGGAGCACCCACTAGCGTAAAAGATAGGAGGACATTCGCCGCTGGAGTGTTTGTCAACCATCTCTGTTGCCTGGCATGGGATTTGGGTGCAGGGTACTCATCAGTGGATGCCCCAATATGCCAGTTCAGACTGCTGCGTGTTCCAGCTCAGGTTAATAGGGTGGAAAGCATGTATTAGATAACTAGGTAGGTGGCTTACCATCTCAGACAGGGCTTAGCTGGTTCCAGTTGGTGTGTAGCTGGCAGTGTTTGGCTCCTACCTGCTGTGGTACTTAGCCAATGGTATGCCAGTGTGGTCCATACTGCCCATTCTCAGTCTCAGTGTGTGACAGTGATGTATCTGCCATCTGTGCTGTTGGTGCTGAGATTGACCCTGTGCTCCCTTTCTCTATCCACCCCTCTCTCCTTCTGTCACCCTGTCCTTGTGTGCATTAGCATTATCTGGTGAAGGAGCAGGGGCACTGGTAAATGAGGGAGCTGCAGCCCACGGGGCCCAGGAGGCAGAGTCCACCGACGGCGAAGGGATCGGTGGGATGGAGGGCGAGGGGAGCACCATGGCGGGGACAGGAGGTGATACCACTGAATCTGATTCGTCTTTCGATGGGAACTTCCTGGTGGTGGCAGATCCCTCTGGGACCACCCCAGCTACAGGTTCTACCGCCACCTTCCGTACCAGCACCGCCCTCCCAGTAGTCCCCCACTGAGTTGCCTGTGCCCGCTCACCCAGGAAGGTGAGCATCTCCTTCGCCCCAGGCACCTCAGGCCCTGCCCCAGTCACTGCTGCCCTCAGTGAGGAGGCTATTGACCTCCTGAGATCCATCTCTGCAGGGCAGTCAACCATAATGAATGCCATCCAGGGGCTAGCATCCCAGATGCAGCAATGCAATGCCTTCCTGGAGGGCATCCAAGGTGGGTTGGCGGACCTACAGAGATCGTTTCAGGCTCTGGCCACTTCACTGACGGCAGCCACTGTCCCTGTTTCATCTGTCCCCCCTCCAAGTACCACTATCCAGTCCCAGTCTCCTCACCCCCAACCCATCCCATGCACACATTCTGACAAGCATGCACCCAAACCACATGCACAGTCACCATCACCACCATTTCATGCAGCACACCCACCTCACTTGCAGACACCACCACAACATCCATCCACACATACTGTTTGTCCTGCCACACCCTGTCTACCCCCTCCAGAGACACACGCTCGCACTCAGACCCCCAACAGCCATCCACATCACACACACACTGTCTATGCACCTGCACCCAAGTCCAACACACCTCCTTCTCCTACAACCACTCCCTCTACCTCCACTCCCATCCCTCCTCCCACATGCCGCCCCATTGTCCCTAAGAGGTTTTTCCTTGGCCGCCTTGGCCTCTTCCCTCCCCCTCCCCGAGTCCTGCCCGTAAGAGGAAGGTCCCACCACCCCAGCCCAGTACCTCAAGCACCCAGTCTGACACTGCTCCACCCCCAAAGTCTCCAGCTGCCACTAAGGGGCACATGAGTGCGCCACCACTCCCCGCACCAAGGACACTCCTCCCCCCAAAACAGAGGGCTAAAGTTCCGCCCCCTCCCAAACAGACTGGCAAGAAATGGGGCCACCTCCAAAACCTAGGGCCAAGGAGGCCCCACCCAAATCCCAGGACAAGGAGGCCCCAACAAAATCCAAGGTCAAGGAAGCCCCACAAAAATCTAAGGCCAAGGAGGCCCCAACAAAATCCAAGGCCAAGGAGGCTCCACAAAATCCATACGCAAGGAGGCCCCACAAAACTCCATACCCAAGGAGGCCCCGCAAAAATCTATGCCCAAGGAGGCCCCACTTGAAACCATGGCCAAGGAGGCTCCACTCAAATCTGTGCCCATGGATCCCCATCCGGAACCAGAGGCCATGGAGCAGCATCCCGAAACAGAGGCCAAGGAGCAGCTTCGAGTACTAGAGGCCATGGAGCAGCATCCCAAATCAGAGGCCAAGGAGCATCATCCAGAACCAGAGGCTAAGGAGCACCATCAATAACTAGTGGGCAGACAGCCCCCTCCAGAACCAGTGGACAGGCAGTCCCCTCCAGAACCAGTGGGCAGAAAGCCCCCTCCAGAACCAGTGGGCAGGAAGTCCCCTCCAGAACCAGTGGGCAGGAAGCCCCCTAGAGAACCAGTGGGCAGGCAGCCCCCTCCAGAACCAGCAGGCAGGCAGCCCCTTCAGAACCAGCGGGCAGGGAGCACCCTCCGGAACCAGTGGGCAAGCAGCCCCCTCCAGAACCAGGGGCAGGAAGCCCCCTCCAGAACCTGTGGGCAGGAAGACCCCTCCAGAACCAGTGGGCAGGGAGCTCACTCCCAATGGGTGCCCCCCCCAGCCCCAGGCCACCTGAGGTGCCTGCCCATTTCCAACATGATGCCTCAGAACAGTGGAGTCCCGTTGTTGTCAGGAGTCAGGTTGGGGCTTGGACTTTGCCCTGTGGGCATTTGTGACTTTGGACTGGCCTTTGGGCCTGCATGTATTTATTTCTGCAGTTGTGTATGTTTTTGCATTTTACATATTCATACAATAGGAATACAGTGGTTGGAACTGTGCATGTCCCTGGGTTTCTTTACTCCAGGGTTCTGTTACTGTTATTTTCCTATGCATCTGGTTCAGGGTGTGTGGTGTGTGTGTATGGTGTGTGTTGTGCGTGTGTGTGTCACTCCCCCCTCTCCCTCCCTTGTGTGCTAGGTGGCTGTACTCACCGTCATCGTCTTCGTCGGCGATGGCGCTCCAGGACGGCCATGGCGTGGTACAGCATTGGGAAGACTTGCAGTTCTGGTTACAAGGCGACCGTGGACTCCTGTGTGTTCCTGGAGGTGAGTGTTTCCTTTTATATGATGTGTTTCCACTAGGCTTTTGGTGTTGTTGCCACCGCCCTGGAAATCGTGGCGGCGTGCTATGTCATAATATGGTGGGCGGATCCTTGTCTTCCGCCTGCCTGTAGATGGCTACAGCCGTGTACGGTGTTCATACCGTGCTGGCCATTGGTTTGGTACATTGGCTGTATATGGGAGGGATCACTGCCGTGGTCATTATTTTATGGTCATTACCGCCAGCCTGTTGGCGGTGATACCACCACGTTAACCCTGGCGGTCAGAAGACCCCCAGGGTCATAATGACCACCATAACGCTGTAAACTGATTTGTTGAGAATTTCATTGCTCATTCCATGATGATTTTGCAGTTTCAAGGCTTTGTTACGGAGAAAATTGCTATACACACCCTTGTATTTGGGGGTGAGCCAGAAACATATTGCCTTCTCCTAGGGATGCTATCTGATTTCTTACTGATTTTGCTGCATACGTTTGAGAGTTAGTCTAATTGATTTTGCATACTTGACTTGCATTTGTTCATAATATTGTGGGTCTTAATGGCAATGACTTTTTTGTATTTAAATCAAACTATTGATGCATCTGCATTTTACTATTTCTATAGTGTACTTCTGAATTTTGTAATTACACTTTGTGGGTTTTCTAAATTCTGCACTAGAACTCACTTTTTGAGTCAGTCCTTTCTTTCTTTGACATTTATTTAAATTGCAGTTTTTAACCTTGTCTCTGGGACACATTGCCTCATAAGTCAAGGTTAACACCGTCTCCGATCAGTGTAACTCTGGGTGAGCCATTGAGCTGCAAATTTTGTATTGTGCATGTGGTTTTAATCTGCAACTAAAATGCTAACATTTTGTATTCAAGACCAAAGTGAGGCACCCCTGAACGCCATTTGCTGGAATAGGAGCTGTTGTATTTAAAGCCTTTCCTGAAAAGCAGGCTGAAGTAAATGGCATTGAGATGTTAATAAGGGCAGGAAACCAGCAGTAATTTGTCATAATGCATTTTTCAATGTGCTAAAAATAGTTAAACAAATACAGGTAAGAACAGCATCCCCATTTGCACATTTGTATACTCAACCCAGTTGCATCACAGCTCCTTTATTTTAAAATAGTAATATTTTGGTAGACAATTATATATTTATATATTCACTAAAAAAACAAATGTTAAAGTGACATGAGGGTTAAGTTAGGTGCTGTGACCTTAACTTATTTAAAAAAGATTAGAAATTCACTGAAGAAAACAACCGGCTATAGTGGCAACATGAAGTGAATTGCTGGTAGAAGTGAAAAATAAGTCTTATGAACATTTGGAAAATTCAAAGAAGCCTAAGGCACTTAGAAAAGCAGATTGGCCTATTAAATTATACCTCTCTGCCTCTTTAAGAGCTGAGGCAAGAGAGCTGAAAGGGGCCTATAAAAAAGCTGTTTGGCAAGCTGACCACTCAGCCACAGAAACACAATGGCTCCATCTATGTGAGGTATGCAAACAGAGAGATTTGAGAAAGTTTTGGCAATATGTGAATACATTTACTATTGTGTGGTTAAACACAGATTTCAACTGTGTTGCCACCAAGTGATGGATTATCTATGTCAAGGAACTTTACATACCAGATACACCCACTCCAGTTAATTGGTTCCATAGCAATTCAGATAAGCAAGCAGTTGGCGTGGTTCAACATTATTTCTTATTTTCAGACCCTTGTGGCATGGATTATATAATTTTGCACCATTAAAGTGGGCATTTTGTGGCAAACGTTTTTGCTTTTATGGCATTTTTGTAGCTTGTCATTTGATTGGCAGTCATTCCTTTCTTAAGGGCTCATTATGAGGTTGGCGGTTCCAATGTGGCCCGCCAAACTCGCAGGGAGGATGCCACCACCATAGCGATGGCATCCCCCACACCCTATTACAAGGTTTCCACCGGCCTGACCTGGCTGACCAATGGAAACTTGAAATAGAATGTTCCCACCGGTGTGACCAGCTGGAACAGTGCTACGAGATAGCACTCGGCTCCCTTAACGGAGCTGAGTGCTATCTCGTAGCGCAGAGGGGGCCGACCAGCACCCTCTGAATGTGCACCGTCTGCAAATCACACAGTGCGCATTTTGACGGCGCTAGGCAGATGGGCCTGTGCACTGCCCATGCCATGGTCTTGGATAGTGCATGACCCCCCTCCCTCTGGCCACCTACACTTGTTCTCCGCCAGCCTTTTCATGCTGGGGAAAGCACCATGAAACGGCTGGCGGAGAACACGGTTGTAATCAGGAGGGTGGCACTGAGTTCAGCACAGCCCTGGCTGATTACAACCAGGACTGTCATCACCCTGTGGGGATCATGGATCCTGGCGCAGACGGTGGTCTGTTGGCGGGTCCGCCCACCAAACTTATAATGTGGAGGTTGGACCGCCACAGCTGTGGCGGTCCAACCACCACAGCAAAGCTGGTGGTCTTCTGACCGCCATCCTCGTAATGAGGTCCTCAGCATTTTTGGTCTTGCAAACTGAGCAGTTTGAATTTCAGTTATCACGCCATGTGTCGTCTGATTTAATAAAAGGCTACTAATCATGTTGCTGAAAAATCTATAGGCCCTCATTATGAACACGGCTGTTTTCACCTCCGTGTTCAGGCCGGCGGTCATTCTACTGACCGCCAGCCCCCCTGGGATCCCACCGGCTGCATAATAAACATTTTGCTGGGCTGGCGGGAGGAAACATTGCTTCCGCCTGCCGGCCCAGCAGAATGCTTGGCTGGGATATTGACAGCGGCTCCACATGGAGCGGCCGTCAATGCCTCTATGCGGCGGGTGCAGCTGCACCCGTCGCGCAGATCACTGCCCGTAAATCGGGCAGTGACCTGCACAATGGGGCACTGCACAGGGGCCCCTGCACTGCCCATGCTAAATGCATGGGCAGTGCAGGGGCCCCCAGGGGGGCCCAGGAGCACCCCTTCCGCCAGCCTTTCCCTGGCGTGGAAACCTGCCAGGGAAAGGCTGGTGGAAATGGGATCATTATCCGAGGGGCAGCAGCGCTGCCCTATCGGATGATGATGCCGTCCACCGCCAGGCTGCCTGTCGGCGGAAGCCTGGTGGTGGAGGAGGGCCGCTCATTATGTGGCGGTCTGGGCTGCCATGCCGGTTGGCAGGATTTCCCGCCACCGCCGGCATGGCGGCCCAGACCGCCAGGTCCATAATGAGGGCCATAGTTTTGAAACACCAAAGTCTAGCTGTTTCAAATAATCAATGTATTGACACTTCCCATATATTTTGTTATCTAGACAGCTTTTGAACAGTTAATGTTGACCTTGAGTTGCCTCTGATTGAAAGGAAAGAAGGGACAGACAACTATAAAAGAAGCACTGATAAAACCAATAGGTCTGGCCTATGCAAAAGCTATTGGCTTTGCCAAAATGTTTTAGCCATGTTCTTCACCAGCGTTGATGCTGTTCAGCATGGCTAAAAGTTAGTGGCATAGAGAAGAGTGGAGTGGAGTGGCGTAGAGTGGAATGGCGAAGTGTGGAGTAGAGTGTTGTAAAGTGGAGTAGCAGAGTGTCATATTTTGGAGTGGCATAGTGCGGAGTCGTGTAGAGTGGCATACCTTGCAGTGGCATAGAGTAGAGTGGATTGGTGAGTGGAGTGGCAGAGAGTGGGTTGGAGTGGCGCAGAGTGGAGTGCCGTAGAATAGAGTGGCGCAAAGTGGAGTGGTGCAGAGTAGAGTAGAGTGGCGCAGAGTAGAGTAGCATAGAGTACAGTGGCGTAGAGTAGAGTGGCATAGAGTGGCGCAGAGTGGACTGGCGTAGAGTTGAGCAATGCAGAGGGCAGTGACACAGAGTTGAGTCGAGTGGCAGAGTGCAGTGATGTAGAGTGCAGAGTAGAGACGAGTGGCATAGAGTGCAGTGGCATAGAGTGGTGCAGAATAGATTATAGTGCTGTAGAGTGCAGTGGCATTGAGTGCAGTAGTGTAGAGTGTAGTAGCATAGAGTGTAGTAGCCAGAGTAGAGTACAGTTAAGCAGCAGAGAGTGCAGTGTTGTAGAGCAGAGTGTCAGAGTGCAGTGATGTAGAGTAGAGTGGTGTAGAGAACAGTGGCATGGAGTACAGTGATGCAGAGTAGAGTGCAGTGGCATAGAGTGCAGTGACATAGAGTGCAGTTGTGTGGAGTGCATTGGCGTAGAGTGCAGTGGTTAAGAGTACAGCGGTGTAGAATGCAGTGGTATAGAATGTAGTAGAGTGGCAAGGAGTGCAGTGGTGTAGAGTAGATTGTTTCAGAGTAGTTTGAAGTAGCATAGAGTTGAGTGGTGAAGGGTAGAGTGCAATTGTGTAGAGTAGCATTCCGTGTAATGGCGTACAGCAAAGTGGTGTAGAGTGCAGTGGCATAGAGTGCAGAGTGGATTAGAGTGGCGTACAGTGTGTTGGCGTAGGGTGCAGGGGCATAGAGTTGAGTGTTACAGAGTAAAGTGCATTAGCATAGAGCAGGGGTCTTCAAACTGGTGGGCGGGCCCCCCCTAGGGGGGCCTCAAGTGATCCCAGGGGGGGCGCACGGCTTTGGCTAAAAGAAGCATTAGACAGATAGCAGTGTTTTGTTTTAAGCAGAAACATGTTATTGCATTTTAAAAAATATATCAGTACTTAACTGCAAAGTTTAAATACGTCTACACATATTTAAACATTGCCATATTTATAAAATATTAGTGAAAAATTCTGAGGGGGGCCAAATGATTTTTATTTTTCAACTGGGGGGGTGCGGCATTAAAAAGTTTGGGGACCACTGGCATAGAGCATATTGGCATAGAGTGCAGTGGCGTAGAGTGCAGTGTTGCAGAGTGGGGTAGAGTGAAATTGTGCAGAGTAGATTGGTGTGGCCTTGACTGGAGTAGTATAGAGTGCAGTTTCGAAGAGTGCGATGGCGCAGAGTAAAGTAGAAAAGAGTGCATTGGCACAGAGTAGTACATGGTAGAGAAGAAAGGCGTACCGTGAAGTGGCATAGAGTGCAGTGGCGTAGAGTGGAGTGGTGAAAAGTAGAGTGCAGTTGTGTGGAGTGGAGTGGCGCAGAGTAGAGTGGAGTGGCATAGAGTGGAGTATTTATGGTGTGGTAGCATATTGCCCTTACAGACAACATCTTTTCAATTGAAATGACCATTACATTTGCACAGACATACAGTTTTACTAATAAACCTATACAGTGCACAGACAAAAATTTGTGGAAATTGCATCTCTTAATATAATGATTTGATTTGGTCATATTAAAGTATTTGTTTCCAACACAATTCTGAAAAAACATTCATTTGTGTTCCTAATTCTGGTATATTCTGAAATACTTACACTGTTCATTTAAATGTTGTCATGTGATTGAGAAAAACTCTTTCCTACTCCCAGTATCCAGCAAGATTGTCACATAAATCCTCTCACTTTGAAGTTAGAGAAGGAAAAGTAAACAAGCGCCCTAGGAAGACAGAGCCTGACATTTCACCTCAGTCTTTGAATGCACGGCAAATGTGACGAGATAAGAACACAATTTACAGGCCTGTTTACAGAAAGCGATCACTCAGAAAGATAGTGTAAATTAGGTTTCGGCAAGGGAAGTTACACACTCAAGCTGGACAGCTTAACACAAATAAATCCAGCAAATGATAAGCAAGAAAATGTGAGTTATAAAACACAAAGTCAATGGCAAGCAATGGGCAGAATAGATTCCTAGGTCAGCTCTCTGAATGTCCCCAAGATGTCTTTAGCTGGGCTGTTTGGTAGGATGTGACCTAAAAAAAACAAGCTTTCTCTCCAGGTCCCTGCTTCCTGAAAGAAATGTAAATGTGTGCAATTGGTTAATCAGCAAATCTGAAAGCTGCTTGGAAGGCATTATAGGCTTTAATTGAACAGTTTGAAGATTCATGATGTCAAAGTTATTCTTTATAAGGTACTGTAAATCTGTTATATTATGTTATGCAGATTAGTAGAGAGCACTTTCTCCCGGGAGGGTATTCTGGTGCTTAGCAGTTGTGAGTCAACCCAAACCTAGGGCCTAGTGGTACCTAGTGATTACCAGTTCTGGAATGTGTCTTTAAGTGCAAACGCACAAAAAAGGTTGCACTGGGTATTGCTTGATTATTAATAAAAATATAACTTTTTTTACTCAAGATATGTTTATAAGATTTTCAACAGACAGTACAGTTACATAGCATAAAATTGTATAGTATCAGGTCCATGGCAAGCATGATACATACATTTGCATTATAGTGTACAGCAGTTGCGACATATAGGTATAACAATCTATGCAAGTGGCAGCTAGAAAGGCCAAAGGTAAGGGAGACATTTCTGGGGAGAACGCCAGGGGACACCATGGAGTTTACATGCAGGGGCATTAAAATAGGCCCCCATGTCTGTGCTGACTGGCATGTGAACATAGGGGCATGGCTCGCTAGAAAATTCCTCCCTTCCCTGCAAAATTAGTGTTCTATAGCTGTGAGGGTGTGACTGGGGGAGGGCAAGCGGGCTCCACCCAGCAGGATCCAGACATGGAGACCAAAAGACCAACTGGCCCATTACTGGAAAAGGAAAACCTAAAACCAAGAAAAAGAGGAACCTCCAGCTGAGCGGGGATAGCGCCAGTAAATATTAAAGATGTGGGGGGGGGAGTGAGTAATTGGGAGGGAACCATGATGAGGGATGTTGTGAGAAAGTAGCCTCTTTCTAGCATGGTTACCCCCACATTTGGCCTGTTTGTGAGTGTGTGTCAGTGTGTTTTTACTGTGTCACTGGGATCCTGCTAGCCAGGACCCCAGTACTCATAGATGAAACCTATATGTCAGTGTGTTTTGCCTGTCTCACTGGGATCCTGCTAGCCAGGACCCCAGTGCTCATAGTTTGTGGCCTAATGTGTATGCCTGTGTAGTGCCTAACTGTGTCACTGAGGCTCTGCTAATCAGAACCTCAGTGCTTATGCTCTCTCTGCTTTTAAATTTGTCACTGTAGGCCAGTGACTTAATTCACTAATTTCAATTGGCATACTGGACCCCCCTTATAAGTCCCTTATATATGGTACCTAGGTACCCAGGGCATTGGGGTTCCAGGAGATCCATATGGGCTGCAGCATTTCTTTTGCCACCCATAGGGAGCTCAGACAAACCCTTACACAGGACTGCCACTGCAGCCTGCGTGAACTAGTGCACACACTATTTCACAGCCATTTTCACTGCACTTAAGTAACTTATAGGTCACCTATATGTCTAACCTTCACTTGCTGAAGGTTAGGTGCAAAGTTACTAAGTGTGAGGGCACCCTTGCACTAGCAAATGTGCCCCTACATAGTTCAGGGCCATTTCCCCGGACTTTGTGAGTGCTGGGACACCATTACACGCGTGCACTACATGTAGGTAAATACCTGTATGTAGCTTCACAATGGTAACTCCGAATATGGCCATGTAACATGTTTAAGATCATGGAATTGTTCCCCCATTCCAAATCTGGTATTGGGGAGCCAATTCCATGCATCCTGGGGGTTCCACCATGGACCCCCAGTACTGCCAAACCAGCTCTCCGAGGCTTGCACTGCAGCTACAGCTGCTGCCACCTCACAGACAGGGATCTGCCCTCCTGGGGTCTGGGCAGCCCAGTCCCAGGAAGGCAGAACAAAGCATTTCCTCTGAGAGCAGGGTGTTACACCCTCTCCCTTTGGAAATAGGTGTTACAGGCTGGGGAGGAGTAGCCTCCCCCAGCCTCTGGAAATGCTTTGAAGGGCACAGATGGTGCCCTCCTTGCATAAACCAGTCTACACCGGTTCAGGGACCCCTTCTCCCCTGCTCTAGCAGGAAACTGGACAAAGGAAAGGGGAGTGACCACTCCCCTGTCCATCACCACCTCAGGGGTGGTGCCCAGAGCACCTCCAGTGTGTCCCAGACTTCAGCCATCTTGCTTTGCAAGGTGTGGGGCACTCTGGAGGCCTCTGAGTGGCCAGTGCAAGCAGGTGACGTCAGAGACCCCTCCTGATAGGTCCATACCTGATAAGGTAGCCAATCCCCCTCTCAGGGCTATTTAGGGTCTCTCCTGTGGGTTCTCTTCAGATTCTGCTTGCAAGTTTCCTTCAGGAATCCTCTGCAACAACTTCAGACTCCTCTGACCTCGGATCAACTGCAGCCTGCTCCAAGAAACTCTGCAACTGCAACAAAGTGTCTACAAGAGACACTTTTCTTCAGCAACCTCAGCTCCAAGTCAGCAACTGCAACAGTTTCCACGGTGTGCACGCTCTGGGGACTCTGGGGACTCCCTGTCTTTATCCTGCACCAGAAGGGCCGAAGAAATCTCCCGTGGAGTGACGGAGTCACTCCCCTGCTCCAAGCAGGCACCTTCCAAGAAGATGACTGGTACCCTTGGACTCCTCTCACGGTGACAAGCGTGCTCCTAAGGACACAGAGGGTGGACATCATCGACATAGACTGTCCTGCGGTCCTGCTGACGCAATTTGGAGGAGGTAAGACCTTGCCTTCCCTGAGAGCGACGGTACCCCTGTTTTCTGCGTCTTCTCCACCTCCTGAGGCCTCTGTGCACTATTTGCAAACTTCCTTCATGCACAGCCTGGCCCAGGTCCCCAGCACTCCATCCTGCGACACTCAACTCACTGAGTTGTTCTCCGGCGGCGTGGGACCTTCTTTTGTTGTGCTGCATCAACTGCGTTTTGCACCTCCTTTGTCCCCGGATCCTGCGACTCCCGGTTGTGCTGGCTGGCATCCTGAGGGCTCTCTAAAGTGCCGAGAGCCCCCTCCCCCTCCTCACACAGAGTTGAGGCCCTCAGGTCCCTCCTGGGTCCATCCAGCGCCATTTTGTTGCAAAACTTACTTTTGTCGTAGCCAAGGCTTGTTGGTGCCTTCCAACACAAAATCTCATCTGCAGGAACCCGCTGGCATCTTCCTAGGGTGCAATTCTGCAGTCTTCTATTAAACGGGGACTCTTCTTTTGCACCCTCTTCTGGGTTGGCAGGGGCTCCTGTCCTTCCTGGAACTTCTTTCGACTTCTGGACTTGGTCCCCTTCCTTTGCAGGTGTTCAGGTCCAATAATCCAGCAGTTGTTCTTTGCAGACTTGGTTGGCTGCTGCAAAATCCCCAAAACGAGGTTTAGTGTGTCCTAAGGAAACTTGCAGTACTTTACTCCTGCTTTTCTGGGCTCTGGGGTGGAGTAATTTACTTACCTTTACTGTATTCTTACTCTCCCAGCGATTCTGCACACACTACACTTGTCTAAAGGGGAATTCGTGATTCACATTCCACTTTTTTAGTATATGGTTTGTGTTGCCCCTAGACCTATTTTCTCCCATTGCATTCTATAGGATTTCCTACTGTTTGCATTGTTCTACTACTTGTCTAATTTTGGTGTCTAGTGTATATATTGTGTATAATACTTACCTCCAGAAGGAGTATTGTCTCTAAGATATTTTTGGTACTGTGTCACCCAAATAAATACCTTTATTTTTGGTAACACTGAGTATTGTCTTTCCTTGTGTATAAGTACTGTGTAACTATAAGTGGTATTGCATGAGCTTTGCATGTCTCCTAGTTCAGCCTAAGCTCCTCTGCTATAGCTATCTCTATCAGCCTAAGCTGCTAGAACACTACTACATTCACTAACAAGGGATAACTGGACCTGGTGTAAGGTGTAAGTACCCAAGGTACCCACTACAAACTAGGCCAGCCTCCTACACATGTTCACCCCCCCATTGCTGCCCATCCGTGTCAGTGGGGTCATTGTGCTGCCATGAGTGGTCATTAGTCAAACAGGTGAAGGGCTCGGAGTTTAGGTAGCCAGAAACAGAGTTGTTCCATTTGACACATATAGTCGATCAAAGGTTGCCAGAAGTGAGTGAATTTATTTTCAAAGACTAAGATCTTATGTAACATTTGTTCCATAGCTAGGATGTGCTATGTGAACCAAGTCACAGCAGAGGGGGCAGCTTTGGTTTTCCAGGCTAGGGCTATAAGGTGCTTCAATGCCCCCATCATGTGGCCGATAGGATACCAGTCCAAAAGGGTCACTGCCGCTGGCGTAACTGGGTGTGTCCATAGGATGGTTGTGCAATAGTCTACTGGTATGGGGTAGCCCAGTGTGTTCTTAATATGGCACAGGATTTACTTCCAAAAAAGTAGTGATGGGGGATGACCACCATGTGTGTTGGAAGTCACCAACTTGTGTACCACATCTCCAACAGGTAGCCACAGTGGCGGGGAACATGGTATGTAACTGTGCAGGAATGTTGTACCACTGTAGCATGAGCTAATATGCTGTTTCTTGCTGTGGAATACTCCTATGGGTTTTGGGGATCTCACGCCATAGGCATTCCCATTGTTTTAGGGAGCTGCCCAGGGTACTACCTAGCTCCTATTTAGTTTGATAAGGATGGCACTGGAATAGGCCGGACTGTTGTAGAAGGTGGTGTGGCCTCAGGATCCCTTAAACCCACACACCAAGGTCTCGAAGTGTGTGAAGTGCTGATTAGCACCTGCGTGTTAGGGGGAAATAGGGCCCAGTGATGAAGCTGGAAATACCGATGTCATTGTTTGTCAGGAATGCCATATTTGAGTTTACACTGCATAAAGGGCTTGATGGTCAGCCTGTGAAAAAGGTCTTGCAAGGTCCTACATTCACCCCTTTCCCAACCCGGGAAGGAGCCTGGGGGGATAGCAGGCATAAAGTCGAAGTTGCGCACTATTGGGGTGTTTGGGGAGGGAAATGAGGTAAGGCTCCTCCTGATCGCCAGTCTGTCCCATATTTCTGGGACAGTTCGGGTCGGGGTTGCCAAGTATGGACTACGTGGGCGATGCTGTCTCGGAAGCCAGGCCAGGTCTCATAGGCTATCACAGAAGCCAGGCCAGGTCTCACAGTGGTCTGTAGGCCACTGCACAATCCATGTGCAGCCATGCAGGGTTGCTTTCCCTTTCAGATAAAGGATCGACAATCCCTTTGCATGTGTTTAATATCATCAGCACAGATAGGTGTAGGAAGCAACTGGAAGAGGTACAGCAGTCGAGGGAGGACATTCATTTTCACCACATTTATTTGGCCCAACCAAGAGATATGAAGGGGCTTCCAACTCCGAAGGTACTCCAGGATGGCCCTGTGTGACGGGGACAATGTCAGCTTTGATGAGGTTTTTCCATGGCCCTTCCCTTCTGTAACACGAGATGCGTCTGTCTTTTTCTTACGGACTACATGGACGTCTGTCCCTTTAAGACATCTACAGAGAGATGTGAGGAGGGACTTGGCCTTGAGTGTGATGCCTATCAGCCCCCTGATAAATGGTGGCCAGAAATCGGAAGGACCACGATCCCGGAGGAAAGAGTGTTGACAAGAACGGGAGAAAGGAGCACCAAATGGAGACACCGTTGGAGACCGACAAAG
The DNA here is from genome assembly GCF_031143425.1 of Pleurodeles waltl. Taxonomy (NCBI): domain Eukaryota; kingdom Metazoa; phylum Chordata; class Amphibia; order Caudata; family Salamandridae; genus Pleurodeles; species Pleurodeles waltl. Next base: position 61,311,230 of record NC_090436.1, read on the forward strand.
GACCAGACCGACTGTCACAGTATGACTAGGGAGGCTCCAGTGCCATGTCGAAGATTTCCTGGTAACTGGATGAGAGTTGGTGGAGTAGCTGGGAGGCCACTATCCCCTTGTGTCACCTCGCCACCTTCCCAGAGGAGCGTGGCTAACCCAGGTACTTGGGCGTCTGCCAGGATGAGTGGGAGGGTGGGAAATGGGTAGTTGCGAGGAGGGGGCATCCGTCTGAAAGACAGGCTCCTCTTCTTATTTAGAAGATAGGAACGAGCCTCACATACTGCATTTTCAAGTAAAAGAAACAAGCTTGACAACACGGTGATAGGATAGGGAAAAACTGTGACCATCTCCCTCACACCCACCCCCATAAAAACAAGACAAAATTAAAGAGTATGCACTTACCTGTGGTTCTTTCTTCTTCTATCCGAGGGGCGTGACAACCATGGTGGTCCAGTTCAGGCGAGACTAGACGGGAGAGGAAGAACGGAGATGACCATTACGAACCAAACCATAGAGGAGCAAAGCATGAGACTTACATAGAGAAAATAAAGAGACCCATAAGTAACCAATCAAGCCATACAGTACTTAATTTATCTGTCTACGTAGCTGTTTGCTGGCCCATGTGACACCCTGCGAATCGGCAGCCAACTGGCATGGGACCAGGTTTGTAGAGAAGAGGTGTTGGTGAGGCGGAGGTATTGTATGGAGTAGGTCACCCACTGGAAGGTGGCTAGCCACGTCAGGCATGAAATCCTTTGCTGCGGGATGGTTAAGTTGAGTATTTGAGATTTAGCAAAGTTAAACCATTTCAAAGGTACTGAAGCTTTCGACCACTGTGGGGAGCGAGGTTTCCAGCTCAATCCGTGCTAGTAGCACATCGTCAGAGAAGAACAAACTTTGTGTTGCTGTCCCCCAAAAGAGATGCTGGTAATAACCCAGTGTTGCCTTAGGTGAATGGCCAGGGGTTCCACCACAAGGACAAAAAGTGAAGGAGATAGGGGACAACCCTGCATGTTGCCCCTGCGGAGAACAAACAGGAAGGCCAAACTAACCAGGTCGAATGCATTATCTGCATCAAGGGAGAGAAGACATATTGGGATGTTTCGCATTAGAGCCTTTTCAAATAGGTGAGTGAGGTGCCTAATATTGTCAGAGGCTTGTCTCTGCTTGATAAATCCGACCTGATCAGGGTCTATCAATCCCAGGGTAGGGTCCCAAGTCAGTTAGCCATGCAATTGGTCGATAGGAAGCACAAAGGGTTGGGTCCTTGCCTGGTTTGGGAATATGGGTAGTCTCAGCTGCAGATGTCATCACTGCCAGACAGGTAGCTTGCGTTAAGGAGTTATAAAGCTCAAGTAGGTGGTCTTTCAGGTGGGGGATGAAAAGCTTGTAAAAGGAGACTGGTATGCTATCTGGGCCCGGTGTCTTCCAGACTGGGAGCCCCTCAAGGGCTCTCCTCAGCTCTGCTACTGTGAAGAGACTTCAAGTTTCTGGGCAGTCCTGGGTCTGGTGGGGCAAGGGGCAGTGGCATACACAGGAATCAATGGCAGCTGGATCCTCCCTTTCGCTGGATAATACGCTCTGGTTAAAGGCCTGGAAGGCTTCCTGTTTGTCTGATTCCCGGGCGGCCCAAGAAGAGTTCCCCATCTGTAGCTTAGAGATGTGGAAGCAGGCATATTTCAGTCAGCCTATGGGGCAAAAGAGTGCCCACTCACATAGTATTTTTGCCTAAGTAGCAGTAGGGACTTTTATACCTTGATGACCCAATGCACCTCTCAGCACCACCAGCAGCCAACACGTGCTGTTTGTCCGAGTGCTTTAAGGAGCAGATTACCTCAGTGAGGTTAGTTTCAAACAAGCGGCCTCCCATGTTCTAGCTATGGATATGGAAGATATGACACCCCTAATAGCGACCTTAAAGCCATCCCAGAGCATGTGGGGGGGAGTGTATGGCAGGGCGTTGAGCTTGAAGTATTCAGTTTTTGCCTCCTTAATAGAGAGCTGGGGGTGCAAGTGCAGTGGGGGGATTCCTTGTGAAGGCCGCTCGTGGAATCCATGTGAGCTCAAACATCAGGGTTACAAAATATCCTCCTGGATCCCTGGAGGTCTTCAGCAGCTTGGAGTAGAGTTGTGTCTTGAAGAAGATGGCAACCCCTGATGTTTTAAAATTGGCGTACGCCCAGTGTTGGCAAGGGTATCAGGGGGTGGACCGTGAGGTGACAGCCTTTCCTGAGCAGGTGCGTTTCCTGGAGGAAAATAATATCTGGGTCTTGGTAGAGGAGGTAGCACCAAATTTGTTTTAGCTTGTTGGGGTAATTGAGTCCTCTGACATTTAGGGACAAGAGTTTTACATTGGTCAGGGATCCCATGGCCTACAGACAGTGGGCGGTGTGGTATAGCAGCAGTATGATTCCTCACAGATCCTGGGTCCCAGGCTGCAGAGTTCTCAATTCCCCGCCTCCCCCCTCCGAGTTCCTAGGGAGCACACAGCTACTAGGAGGAGAAAAGGAATGCTTAAACCAGAGTTTAATTAAAGGGCCAGCCGGGCCCAACATGGTGGGCTTCTCCATCAGTAGACAGGCAACGAAACCTGTCAGTCTCACAGAGGCATCACCCTTGACGGAGTAAAGCCTGGTAGAGATGGGGGAGGAGGTGACCAGGAGAGTGACTCAAAGGCCAAAGCCAGTGATGTGGCATATAGTGATGTATAGCAACTATGTATAATAACCGTATAGAGAATAGAGCAGTAAGGGTGGAAATTGTCTGACCCCAGGTCCGTGGGCTCTGCAGCGATAAAAGGAGCAAGATCAACATGCTGTTACATCCTGTGAGTGCTGCGTTGCCTCAGGCGAATATAGTTTGGCATTTATTCTACTTCGTCGTTAGAGGCCTGTAAGTGTTCCTTTTTCATGTTATGCAGGTGTGATATAATGTCCTCTTTGGCAGCATGCATGGCTTTTGCTTTGGAGTTGCGATCTGGACTGTGTCCTTGGACCATGCGCCAGATGGACGGGACACCAACCATCCAGCCTCTCGGGCAGGCGGCATGCGGGCTTCCAGGCCAGGCGACCCCTCATGCAGGCCCAGTAGATGTTTGGCCTCAATCATCGATCTCACCAGTTTTTGCTTGCCATTCTACTGGAAGAGAAGGCCAAAGGGATGGGTCCATTTGTACTTGAGCCCCAGGTCACAGAGCTTCCCTGTGACTGGAGTGACGTTTCTCCTCTTCTTGTGCATTAGTGGGGAGAGGTCCTGGTAGATCTGCACTGTATGGCTGCAAAAGACAATGTCAGCCTTCCCCTCTGCGGCCCTCAGGATAGCTTTCTAGTTCTTGAAGAAGTGGACCCTAGTGAGGAGGACAGGGGTGCCATCTGAGCGAATGGCTTAAGCTGTGATGCTAAGCACTCTATTCAGGTTAAGTGGCCTCCCTGGCTGGCCTGAAGGAGGTCCCTGATGAATGTCATGATGTCTCTTCCCTCCAGTGATTCTCAAGGTTCTGCTGCTTAGCCTGTAATTGGATCTGTTGCTCTTCTAAGGTGACCATGTGGCATCAGTAGCATCTCCTGATCCTCCGCTTGTGAGTACATTGTTTGCTCTAGATCATCCACTCTCATTGCAGTGATGTCTTTACAAAGGTCCTGAATGCAGCTTTTGAAGTCTGTTTTGAGGAAGCCAATCTTGATCTGATATCAATTAGAAATTTCTCCATGTAGTCCTGCATGATGTGACGGCTTCTCGCCCCTTCCAATCATGTTCACAGAGGAAGTTAAGGACCAGAGGAGACAACCGAGCTGTCTCTGGTAGCTTTGCTCTTTAGCATACAAAGGTGGAAGGCACTGATGCAGGCCGGGCATGTATCTTTGGAGGTGAGCAAACTGTCACAGACCAACACTGGCACAAGTTGATGTCCCACGGCTGTCCAGTGAGTTATGTACTCAATTGCGGGGTTGTGCAGTGGGGGGCAGCTGGGCTGGGTCATTACAGCAGAAGCAGGGGTACAACTAGTTCTGTTTACCCAGCACAGGAGCAGTCTAAGCGTTGGCGGTAGGCCCCTGACAGACACTTCAATATCTCATAGAGCAGGGCGCAGGAGACAGAACAATTCAGGCACAGGACATGCGCAATATTTTAGTGTACCCCTGAGGATCATTAGGATGGGGTTCAAAGTATGGGCCCCTCTGAGGTCCCAGGAACACCTCCTCGGTCCAGAGGGTGGCTCCAACAATGCTGCAGTAGATGTATGCCGCTGGGCCCCTCAAAATACTTCAGATTGCAGCAGCAGGGTCACTCTGAGGCTGCGGCGGCATCTCTCTTATGGTGGTGGCTGCTCACAGGCCTGGGAGCAAAGTAAGTGGTGCTGCCTAAACTGGGCACTTGCCTATTCAGGTTGGGGGGGGCCTCCTCAGCTGTGTCATCGGTTGAGTGCCGTTGTGGGCACCCCAGATTCTCTGCTGCTTCTGGGCACGCTGCGCTAGCTCGCTGTGGCTCCCCTGCCAAGATGGCCGCAGTTCACAGGCTCAGAGCAGGCCCCCAGCCAAAATTGCAGCGATCTGTGGCGCAGGCCCCTTCTAGCATCAGGGCTGCTCATCTGGACACGGCTGTATCCCACCGCAACAAGCTTGGAGGCCCACTGGAATACAGAGCTCGGCGGACAGTTTCCTACTCCATTCCCAGTCAGGCCACGCCCCCAGAAATATCACTTTTGAAAGCACTGTAATTGCGTATACACTAAGGCCCATATTTATACTTTTTTAATGCCGCATTTGCGTCATTTTTTTGGCGCAAACTTACAAAGTACAATTATATTTTGTGTTTGTGCCGCTTTTACGTAAAAAAATGACACAACTGTGGCGCAATAAAAGTATAAATATGGGACTAAATGGTTTTACACATTTTGCGTCAGCCTATCTTGTAGTGTATGCAGCCTTAACCGTATACTTTATGTTGCACATTTGTTAAACTGCAGTAGACCATCTTATGCTGCTTGCAATGCATTTTTTAAACTAATGACTTACATATTCATGGTGCGATCTGTGACAGGTAGGCACCAAAAACATGTCACTATTCTTAAGTGCACCACATAGGATTCATATTGGTGACCCTTTGGTTGCACAGAGAGACATCTGAAGAGCTTGTGCTTGCCAACTGAGCTTTTATACCAGAGCAATGCATTTCCACTAATTAGTTTCACTTGCATTTATTTTTCATTTAACCTGTGCGCATTACTTTTTATGTGGTTACCTGCAGATGAAAGGCCAACAGAATTTCTGCAGAATATTCTGTTCTTTTTAGTGACATGCGTGACACCGCGCTCACTGGCCACAACGCCAATGTACGCAGATCACAGTTCCCATACTTTTTGTGCAATGCAGTGCCTAAAGAAAAACACAGAAAAAACAGTAATTATTTGTAAACGAATAAGTGCTTTTGCTGCCTTTTTCCCAAGTAATTCCAACAAAAAGGATGGTGGGAAGAGGGCAGAAATAACTCCTTTGCAGACCAGTCTGTGACCATCCTGAGAATCCTCTGTCTGTAAGTAGCTTATTAATAGTGCACTTCAGGGTGAACAGACACTGCTCAGCACTGCAAGAGGAAATTGTAAACAAGCTCCATTTGGTGCTGTTTATAGGCTGAAGACTGCCAGACAGCACAGCTGTCTGATTGCAAAAGACTTCTTAGAGACAATCTGAAAGCTTCCTCGGGAAGCCATTCTGCCCATTAGCATCACATTTACTTGCTTGCTATTTGCTGTCTTTATTTGTTCAAGGGCATCCAGCACGTCTCTGTCCCTCCTGTCGAACATAGCCTGTTTTCCACTTCTCTGACTGGCTGCTTGTGTTCTTCCACAAGTGCTTGCTTTCTGGGAATTCTTTTTTTATTTTTTTGTTAGGCACTCCACAAGAGTAGATGCGTTTCCAGTTATCTCCCTTGTATGCTAGTTCAGGATGCCGTAAATGCGCTGTATTTCTTTGAAAAGCTTTCCTGCCTCCTACCTTTCTGCTTGACTGATTCTACTTATGTTTGACACTCCAGTTCATCAATCTTGTATGCCTGTGAAAAACAATGTTCTGTCTACGACAGAGGCGGTTCCTCCGCTTTGGTGGAGGAGCGTCACCCCCCTCCCCTGCCATCAGCAGCAGCAGCTGAAAATCTTTCATTTTAAAACTATAATAAACAACATTTATTATAATTTTATAGTGAAAGGGGTGGGGCCATGGGGCTGTAAAATGGACAAGGGGGCATGCAAAGCACTCCCCCTCAGTGCACATTTATGTTTGGCCGGCCGTCTCGGGCCCGCCAAACACACATGTGCACTGGGCCCTCTCCAACCCAGCAATGCAGGCACTGTGTTGCCGGGTTGGAGAGAGCAGGCAGAGACTTCCACTCTGCCACGGAGCGCCCTGGCTAGGTAGTCTGTCCAATCCTATTGCTGCTTTCATGCTGCTAGCAGCATGAAAGCAGCATTAGGATTGGAAGCAGGGCAGGCCGGGAGCCTGTGCCTGCAGTCCAGTCTAGGAGCAGATGGGAGCAGCGAGGCGCGGAGCAAAAAAGGTATGTTGTTTTCATTATATATAGTTTTTTTAATATCGTGTTCCCCCATACCCCTTCTCCCGCCATGCACCGTGCCACCCCGCGCCACCCCGCCCCTTTTCCCTCCCGCAAGCTGCTACTGGTCTGTGAGCTTCTTTATTCTGGTCAGTGCTCTTTGCTAATAGCATAACTTAAACAATCCCCTTCCTCAATTTGGCGCCGTGACATAGGTGGTGGAAGTAGGGGAGTCGGTGGAGCAGAAGGACCCACAAAATAACCATACTGGAGTTCAGAAGTGAATGAGCAATAAACATGTCTTTACATTTTGTTTTTATCATTTGCTGGGCATTCAAAGACAAAGGTCAAATGTAAAGCTCTGTCTTCCAGGAAGCTTGGTGTTTACTTTTCCTTCACTAATTACAGAGGCTGTAGGATGTGTATTTTTTTTAGCACACAATAAATTGTAAAAGCCTATAAATGAACTGTACAAGTATTTCAGAATATATCAGAATTGGGAAAGCACAAATGAAGCACAGTTTTTTTTGTAATTCTGAAGTGTGGTGGAAACAAATATTTTAGTAGGATCAAAACAAATCAATACACTAGGTGATGCCGATTTCCACACATTGGGGGTTATTCTAACTTTGGAGGAGGTGTTAATCCGTCCCAAAAGTGACGGAAAAGTGACGGATTTACCACCAGCCGTATTACGAGTCCATTATATCCTATGGAACTCGTAATACGGCTGGTGGTATATCCGTCACTTTACCGTCACTTTTGGGACGGATTAACACTCCTCCAAAGTTAGAATAACCCCCATTATCGTTTGTGTGCTTTATAGTTTTATCAGTAAACTGTATGTCTATGCAAATGTAATTTCAATTGAAAATATGTTATCTGTAATGGCAGTGCACTGCCACACCATGCGTACTCCATTCTATGCAACTCAGCTTCACTCTACCCTACTCCACTCTACTACACTCAACTCCACTCTACGCCACTCTACGACACTCTACTCCACTTTATGCAGCTCCACTATATGATATTCTTCTCCACTCTTTGCCACTGTATGCCACTTCACTCTACGACAATGTACTCCACTCTACAACACTCTTCTCCACACTATGCCACTCCACTCTATGACACTACCCCACTCTATGCCACTCCACTCTGTGAAACTCTACTCTACTTTAAGCCACTCTACACCACTCTAATCCATGCAAATCTATGCCCCTCCACTCTACGACATGCTACACCACTCCACAATACTCCACTCCACCAGTTCACTCTACACCATTTCACTCTACACCACTCCACTGTACTTCACTTTATGCCTCTCCACTCAACAACACTACTCTACTCTACATTTTATTCCACTCTGCACCACTCTACAACACTTCACCCCACACTACTCTGCTACACTCTATGACACTTCTCCACAACACTATACGGCACTTTATGGCTCTCTACTCCATTTTACAACACGTAATGCCACTTTACGACACTCCACTCTATGGCACTCCACTCCACCTATCGCCAGTCCACTCTACACCTCTCCAGTCTGCAATACTTTACGCCACTCCACTGTACGCCACTTCAATCTACAACACTCCATGCTAAACCACTCCAAGCCACTTTACTCTGCTCTATGCCACTCTGACACTCTACTCCACTCTATGACACTCCATTCCACTCTACAACACTCCACTCTGCAACACTCTACTCCACTCTATGCCACTCCACTCTACACCCCTCCTCTGCACTCCACTCCAATACAGTCTATGCCACTCCACTCTATGCCACTCTACGCCACTCCACTCCATGACACTACTCTCCACTGCACTCTACGCCACTCCATGAAGCTCTACTCTACCACTCCACTGTTTGACACTCTACTCCGCTTTACGCAACTGCACTCTACAACACTCTACTCCACTCTTTGCCACTCTTCACCCCCCAACTCTACAAACACTCTACACTACTTCACTCTACACCATTCTACCCTTATCTCCTTTACACCACTACATTCTACTACTCTCTACTCCACTTTACTCCACTCTATGTCATTCCACCCTCAACACTTTACTCCTCTATGACACTTCAAGCCCCTCCACTCTAAGACACTCTACACCACTTCACTCTACACCATTTCACTCTACACCACTCCACGGTTCTGCATTTCACCCCACTCCACTCTACAACACTACTCCGCTCTACAACACTCTACTCCACTCTACAACAATCTACTCCACTCTGTGCCACTCTAGTGTCTACCATTCCACTGTAAGACACTCTGGGGGTCATTACGATCACGGTGCTGACGATCAACAGGAGACCCCCAGCACGCAGAACCCCCCGACTGCCACATTACGAACATCCAGCTGGGCTGGCGGGCGTAAACAGTGTTTCCACCAGCCAGCCCAGCTGGATGCAGGGCCTGAAAATTGATGCCAGCTCCAAATGGCAGTGAAATGTGCAACGGGGCTGTGTATGGGGGCCCGAGTCACTCCTTCCGCCAGCCTTTCCCTGGTGGTGTAAACCACCAGGGAAAGGCTGGTGGAATCTGACTCATTATCCGGCAGCGCTGCCCAGTTGGATCAGAAACGCCGCCCCTGCCAGGCTGCCTGGTGGCGGAATCCTGGCGGTAATGGCGTTTCAAACGTGGCAGTTCAGCCATATTCATTACATGGTGGTCTGGACTGCCATGCAGTTGGCCGCAATTACCGCTACCGCCGGCATGGCGGTCCAGACCGCCATGTACACGATGAGGGCCTCTATCCCCCTCTACTCTACATCACTCTGGTCTATGACACTCTACTCCACTTCAGAACACTTCACACCACTTTACTCCAATTTATGACACTCCACTCCACTCCACTCATCGCCACTCCGCTCCACACCACTCTACTCTGCGATACTTTATCCCACTTCACTGCACACCACTTCAATATACGACACTCCACTGTACTACACTTTACTCCACTCTGATACTCTATCCCACTATACACCACTCCACTCTTTGACACTCTACTCTATGCCACTCCTCTCTGCGACACTCTATACCATCCCCCTCTATGCCACTCCACTCTAAGACACTACTGCTTTCTATGACACTCCACTCTACAACACTATTCCACTTTACGCCACTGAACTGTACGCCACTCCATTCCATGAAACTCTACTCCACTTTACACTACTCCAGTGTACAAGTCTTCTCCACTTTATGCCACTACACACTAACACACTCTACTCCACTCCATGCCACTCTCTGCCCCTCGACTTGATGACATTCTACATCACTCTATGCTACTTCACTCTACACAACTCCACGCTTCTCCATTGTACTCTCCTCCACTCTACAACATTGTACTCCACTTTATGCCCCTCTACGCCATTCCACTCTACACCACTCTGCTTCTTTCTACACCACTCTAAGCCCCTCCATCTTAAGGCACTCTACACCACTTAGCACCTCTTCACTCTCCATCTCTACACTGTACCCCACTTTATGCCACTCTTCTCCACTCTGGCACTCCACTCAAGGACACTCTATGCCACTCTACTCCGCTCTGCTACACTCTAGTCTACTCCACTCTACTCCACTGTGCGCTATTCCACTCTATGCCACTCTTCCCCACGCCACTCCACTTTACACCACTCCACTTGTAGAGGCCAGATATGTCCAAAACTGTCTTGATGGGACATCATCTGGCTGCAGTTGAAGGCTATTATAACTCTAATTTGGAATCATGGGTTAAAATTGAATAAGGTTCTTCTGCCGAAACCTATGAAAAATTGTAAACAAATAAAGGGCTTAAAGAACGGTATGTGTTTTTTAATTTGTGGGCTTCTAGTCATGGTGTGGTTCTGAGAAAAACCTAAGTTGTTCCCTTGGAAAACCAGTGCCTCTTTTTACCCTCATCTTACAATATGAAGACAGTACTGTGATGGTGGATCTGACTGCAGGCGGTCAACAAGAACACACTCAGTGTTGGAAGAGTTTTATCTTTCTAATAATCCTGTTATTAACAAAAGGAAGACAAAAATTGTTGTTTTGGTTGAAAAAAGTCAAAGAAAGTTCAAGAATACTTGAAAATTATTAAACTAGAACCAGTCTCTGCTTATAAGTATCTGAGACTCTGGTCCGAGGAGAGGGGGGTGCAAGCTATTTTGCATTGGGGTTGTATCACTTATTTGGCACAGCCCTGAAGTAAAATCTGTTTGGGAGTTTACAAGGCCATGCAAACCCTGATTTGTATGATTTTGTTAAACAAAATGTATAAAGCAGAGCACTGCAAAGCACAAAAGGGGTCATTATGAACACGGTGGTGTTTACCGCCGTGTTCATGCTGGCGGTCATTTCACTGACCACCAGCCCCCCTGGGACACCGCTGGCCGCATAATGAACATTCTGCTGGGCCGGCAGGCAAAACATTGTTTCCGCCGGCTGGCCCAGCAGAATGCATGGCCGGGACATTGCCGTTGGCTATACATGGAGCCTCCATCAATGCCTCTGTGCGGCGGGTTCATAAATCGGGCAGTGACCTGCGCGATGGCGCACTGCACAGGGGCCCCTGCACCGCCCATGCCAAGTGCATGGGCAGTGCAGAGGCCACCAGGGGGTCCCCGGAGCACCCCTTCTGCCAGCCTTTTCCTGGCAGGTGAACCCGCCAGGGAAAGGCTGGTGGCTGTAGGGATCATTATCCGAGGGGCAGCAGCGCTTGCCTGTCGGCTGATGATTCCTTCCACCATCAGGCTGCCTGTCGGAGGCAGCCTGATGGTGGAGGAGGGCCACCTATAGCGGCCCTCCATTTGTACATTATATGGCGGTTCAGCCCACCATGCCAGTGGTGGTCTTTTTACCCGCCGCTGGAATGGCGGGCTGAACCACCAGGGATCATAATGACCCCCAAATTGTGATAGCACAAGAAGAGAGCTGAACTGTGTTATATCTTTGTAAATATGGGACAGTTCTGCCACCACCCACTCACGCAATGCAGCTCAGTCACTTTCCTTGCTAAGCTTTTTTGCGTTAAATATTAGTAAATATGTCACAAAGTCTCTTGCCCTCAAGTCTTCTTTCCTCATGTTGAGTAACAAGTTATCTCATGTTCAAACCATATAATTTAATTTAAACTCATGCCAATTTTATATTGATGAGATAATGATGACATAGGGCCTCATTACGAATCTGGCTGTCAGTGGACTGCCACATTACAACCCTGGCGGTCAGGCCACCAGGCAACCTCCATCTATGCCAGGATCGGAAATCCGGGCGGTCTGGAGGTGGTGGCGGTCCTGATCCGCCAGGGCAGTGTTCTAAGGAACGCTGCCCTGGGGATTACACCCCCCTTCTCTGCCAGTGGTTTCATGGGGTTACCATCACCATGAAAATGCTGGTGGAGAACGGGTGCGGGGGGCCCCAGGGGAGCCCCTGCACTGCTCATGCACTTGGCATGGGTAGTGCGGGGACTGCCCTTGCCAGCACCATCGCAATGTTCACTGTCTGTGTTGCAGACAGTGAACATTGTGAGGGCTCTGGTGCACCCGGCACAGCATTGCCGCTGGCTCGATTACGAGTCGGAGACAATGCTGTAGGCTGTTTCCCTCTAGGCCAATGGCCAGAAACTCATGTTTCCGTTGCTGACCTAGCGGGAAACTCTTAATGGGGCCGGCAGGGAGGTGGCCCTTATGGCCAAACTCATAATCAGCCTCATAGTGTCGAGAGTGTAGGGTGTGTCATTAGGTAGGAATAGCGTGACTGGGCGCTAACGAAAGAATGCCTAAACCAAATATCTAAACCCTAAACAGGTGAGTGAAGAAACAGATGAGTTTAAAGTAGGTTCGGAAATTTGGTAGGCCGGATGTTTTACGAAAGAATATTCTAGGCTTTTGCTTTGACCATGGCAAAAAAAACAGCCATCCATGTAAGCTTTCTTAAACTTTTTTTGACACCGCGGCGGCGCAAGCAGTCCCCTACACTGCACCACATTTACAAACTGGTGCAATAGGACCATTGCGCCAGTTATAATGTATGCAAGGTAGGCGTTCCCCCGTTAAAAGCTATGCAGAACTGACGCAGAGGAATCTACAAGAATTTACTGCACCGTCTCCGACTTCACAGAGTCAATTTCTTAATGCCTGCTCAAAGTAGGCGTTAAAGTGACGCTGGGCTTTTTAACAATGGACCGCCGCTCGCATTGGTGGAGTAGCATAATTTTTTTGACACTAGTCCAGCTATGCGTTGGTTTAGCACCATAGACGCGTCAGAATTTCTGACCCATCTGTGGTAACCTGCACCATGGATCGCTGTATCATAAATACGGCGCTACCATGGCATCGTTAGAGGGTCCAGGGCTGGCGCATCGATTCCGATGCGCCAGTTTCTTGTAAATGAGGCCCCATGTTTGAAAGATGAGTTGTAGACAGCTTGTGCAGAAGCACAGAGCTTTGAAAACACACCCTGGTTTAGGTTAGTAGGTAACGAGTACAGCTGATTAAGGCGCAGTGAAATTCTGGTTCTTTTGCTGAGACCTAAAACAAGTGACCCACTGCATTTCAGATCCACTGCATCCTACAAAGAAGGCAGTCAGCAATAGAATGATGACCTGTTTGCCATCAACCAGGCAGCTTCCTGAATGTGTTTAATGGGTAAGATAGGACACTGGAAAAAGTAATAACGCAGAACTGATTCAGCCATTCATTCTTCTGAGGGTGATAAAAATTATTGCCAGTAATTAACGGAATTAAGCTGGGTATTAGTCACGCATGATATGAAAATGCATGAGTAAGAAAACACTATAACAAAAGGTATCATTTTAAATGAATACAGAGGGGTGGGTTGGGGGCTCACAGCTGCTTTAAATGTTGATAATGTTTCCTTTATGTGTTGTGCTTCCTTGTAAACAGTACTTACTGACCAGAGCAGCTGGAGTACAAGTTTAAGGACCCAGTACTATTTATCCACAAGGTTTTCTATAAGCAAGAAACCTGTGAATGTTTTTTCCTGACAAATAGCGCTCGGCGCATCTTAGAAATGAGTTAACCCATATTCTGATCTTCACAACTCAGTCATTTGCAAATGTTGGATCTGTTAGTTATCATATCCCATGCAAACGTGAACTACCATGTGCATAATGTGAGCCTGGAATCACTGGGCTAATAACGAAAGTAAATTACACTTAGAAGTGATCTATATGGGTGAATTTACATTTATGCTTTTTTTAATTAATACATTAAAAATATTTTACTTTAGGTGGACATTTATTTTTTAATTTGTATTTCAGAAAGGAGTATTTTACTTTAATTCATTATATTTACAGGAATTAAATAGTTAATTCACATTACCTTAATAGTGCTGTATTATTTAGATCTAAATTTAAAATAATTACATATAATTAATTCAGTTATTATTTACCGTAACAATATGCTTATATGTTTTTAGCTTTATAAACTTTTTAGATTTTCCCTATCCTCTACCATGTGAAGACCTCTGGCCCAACTGCAGAGTCTCACTATGGGAAAGTATAGGTAAACATCTTTAAAAAGTAAATTCCCACATTAAGAATTATTCAAAGGCATTTACAGAATTTATTAAAATATATTTTATTATATTTTCATAATATTTATTGTTCCATTCATTTTTTTAAAGCAAAAAAGTTAAGTAAAATATTTTAGAATTACATTTAAATATCTACTACCTTTATTGATTATTTTTAACATTAGAATATATTGAGTTATATTCTAACTATTTTAAATACTTTAATTACATCTAACCTTATTTCCTATAGAGTTTTGTTTTAAGTCTCTAACTCCATTATTTTCTATGGAATGGGAGTTCCAATACCAATGTTTAGACATGTGTGGTGCTAGACTTACGCAAAAAGAACAGATGATGGATGGAATGCTGAACGATGGCAAACATTCACTCATAGATCTGGGCCTAAATCTATGGTTGTTTTGCTCACCACGCCATCTAGTTTAGACACAGCCATATGCAAATCAGTCTTGACCCTGCTCTCCATGGGAACAGTCCAACCTGAACTGCCAGACCAAGTCCTCCCTAGACTGGAAAGAAGCATCCTGGGACCAGGTTCAGGGAATCACCCCTCATCAGCCAGGCTAGCTTGAATTTGGTGGCGCAGCGTCTGGGCATACCCTTCCCACTTAGGGCGATAAATTTAAAAAAAAGAAAAGATGATGGATGAAATGCTGAACAATGTAAAAAATTCACTCCCAGTTACAGATCTAGGTCTAAATGCATTGTTTTTTGTTTGCCACACCATTCCAGTTTGGACCCAGCCATATACAAATCAGTCTTGACCCTGCTTCCCATGGGAACAGTCCAGCCCGAACTGCCAGGACAGGTCCTTCCTGGACTAGAAACAAGCATCCTGGGAGCAATTTTCAGAGTATCACCCCTCACCAGTGAGGCTAGCTTGAATCTGGTGGTGCACTGAGCACGGGACTCATGTCTGGGCATGCCCTTCCCACTTAGGGTAACAAATGCAAAAAGAACAAATGAGGGACGGAATTCTGAACAATGTCAAACATTCACCCCAGTCACAAAACTGGGCCTAAATCAATCATTTTTTTTGCTTGCCACGCCATTCCAATTTGAACCCAGCCATATGCAAATCAGACGATCCTACTCCCCATGGACTTACTCCAGCTCTGAGCTGAAGTATTTTACTAGTGTTTTGGGTCCCTTTTTAGCTGTAATTATTATAGAAGTGCAGCTTGTGAATAGCTATGGGCTTACACATTTGTAGGTGGTTTGGCATCTCCCCCTAAACCCTTCCTTGCTCCTCTCTTATCCCTCCTTTTTACTCATAGGTATTCCCCATTTTCCTCCAGTCGCCTTTGTTCCTACCGCATTTGCTATTAAAATGTATATTTACGTGTGCGGAGACTCCGCAGTTGGAGAAGGTGATCTCTGCACATATAGGTATCAGAGAGGTGGAATCGTAATCCCCAGTATTTTGTAGTATGTTTCGTAGCACAGGACATAATACAACAGTTTGTGACTAGGCGCCAGTGTGTATTTTTTTCTTGGTAGAATTTGAACCTTCTGAGGGCCTATGCAGCAACTTTATGTTTGGAGGCTCGGTAGTGTCTTGTTTGCATCCAAATTAAGGGACTGATTTAGAATTGAGTGGAAATGGAAAATATGCTTTGAGGAAGGAGTGATGAATCTAGAGGAGACCCACATTCCATCATTACTCTGTTCATGAAGTGAGGAAGCTCCACAGGTGAAATGTCCTCCAGATTTAGCTTTTCCTCTTGAAAGGAGAGGATTTTCTTCACCAGCTAACTGTAACCAGCCTTAGGTTGCCCATAAGGATTCTGGAGAAGAAAAGCCTTGGGAAAGTGTTGCTGCTCCTGGTTTAGGACCTCATATGCTCAGCCTATTGCAGGGCATATTTATAAGCCCCTAGCGCCACCTTGCACCACATTTGCAGCTTTTATTTTGACACAAATGTGGCATTAGGGTGGCACTTCCCACGCGCCATATTTACAAAGTGGTGCAATGATTGCATTACGCCACTTTGTAAACCATTGCGCCACATTATGCCTGCGCCAGGCATAATATATGGAAGGGGGGCATTCCTCCGTTAGGGGGGGCTGAAAAAATGGCGCAGGGAAATCTAAGAGATTGCCTTGCTTAATTTTTTGGGGCACTTTTAACTCCTGATCAGAGCAGGCGTTAAAACGGGGCATACCATTATTTACAATTGGCTCCTATGTACTCTGCAGGAGTAACGCCCACATTTTGGCGCTACTCCTGCAGAGTACATCAATAGTGTCACAAAAAATTAGGCTATTGCCCCCTACCCTGCGCCATTGTGTGCCGTATTTTAAATACGGGGTACACATGGTGGCTGTAGGGGGGGCGCTAAAGCGCGCAAGGAAAGTGGCGCTGCACTTTCCTTAAATCTGCCCCTAAGTTTATTACATTTTACTTAAAAAAACTTTTACAATTTACTTGACCTAATTTATAAGCACAATTGTGTTAGCAAATATATAACAACTACATTGACAGTCAGCACAGCACATTTAATTCATTGAGGCTCCTTTTAAAGTATTAATGAATTTCGGCAGTTAAAAAGAAGGTATTTTAGAAATTGTTCCTTGAAATAAGCCCACGAGGTTCTTAAAAGGTAGGTGAACTGGCCATAACATACAGAATCTACAATAGCGTTGATTAAAAACATGCTAAGCGAATAAGGAGAGATCCAACAGACAATATCTAAAAAATTTAAGAAAACCTGACTACTTTATCGTGAAAGGTTTTGCATCTGCATCAGTGCATTAATGTTTTCAGCAAACCCACCGACTTATGCTGGGCCCTCATCTGATGACAGCAATTTACCAAGTGATGAGAGACATTAACAAAGACCACAATGCAAGAGACCTACTATGATCATAAAACACCTACTGAAGAAGACAACATTTCATCTGAAAGGACTTGAACAGTCTTTACGTCTGTCTAAAACAAGGTCTGGACACACGTCAGTCACAGGCCCCCATTCCCCTCCAACCTTGGCCTGCAGATGTTACTTTAACATTAAATGTTGTAAGTAAGGGAACAAACCTAAGCCTAAAAAATCAACGTTAAAAGCAAAGTCATAATAAAAGGAGTTTTGCTGATACTCACAGCTAAACATTTTTGTCTGCGTAAGTTGGGAATCAAAAGTAAACACAAAAATGACATATGTACAACATGTACTCCTTGGTCCAAATGGCATAATTATGGTCTGTTCAGACTAGAGTGTTGACCTTGAATAGTTTAGTGGTGTCATGATCGACCCATTGGAATTTTGGCAAGTAATACCGTTTAATTTGCACATGCTGGAAGTAGTAAAATGAAAGATCGCAGTTTTGGAGAAATGATGCTCACGTGAAACAAGCATTGGCAAAGAAAATAGGTCTTGTCTATTGGCATTGCAAATGGTTTTTAGCCATGCTGCACGGCCTTCATGATGCTGTGCAGCATGGCTAAAGCACCCCTGATGCTGTGCAGCATGGCTGAAGCATCCCTGATGCTGTGCAGAATGGTTTATACATCCCTGATGCTGTGCAGAATGGCAAAAGAAGATTAAAAACAATTGACGCAGCTATTTTTTTTCTTTTTAGTTACTTTCGGGGTTGGATTGTGAGTAAAAAGAAAAAATAATTGTGAAAGCGCTTATTTTTTAACACAGGTGGGGGGAAATCAACATGGGGGTGGATAAGCAGTGAGGGTGGTGGAGGCAACAAGGGCAGAAACAATATTGCGATGCAGGTGGGGCAGAAGCAACACAGGGAAGGGGCAACAACAGCACGTTTGGGTAGAGGCAGAAGCAAATCAGGGGAGTGGGTGGGGGAAAGCAACATGGAGGTCATGGGTGAGGCTAAGCTAGAGTACATGGGTAAAAGAGAGCACCGTGGGGCTGAAGGGGAAAAGAACACAGGAGAGAGAGGAACATAGAGTGCAGCAGAAGGGATGAGAAAAAAGCACATGAATGACAGCTGAAAAACACATGCAGTCTTGTAGAGTGTTTAAGACAAAGAAGGAGCGCTTGAAAATCAAGCAATGGAAGGACACAAGTAATGTGTCCATGCTCCAAGGGAGGGACCAACTAAAGAAGAGGAAGAAAAGCACACATAAGCTAACGAATAAGAAGCAAGTAACAGCGAGTGACAGTAGAGCCAATTAATGTTAAGATAGGGGTGTGCTGTAAGCCTGCTGTAAGCAAACAATACATCGAACAAGAGACAGTGCATGCGCTGTCTAGTAGGGAAGACCTAAAAAGAAGTCAGTAAGGTATACTTTGAATGGAATTTAGGGTAATTTCTGGACTTCTGTTTTTGTTAACTTAGTACATTGTAAATGTTTTTGTACTGCATTTGCTTGTGAATTAAGCTATCAATGGCAATAAAGGTATTTTCCTCAACTTCTAGAGTATTTATTTTAATGGTACATTGTTTCCCAACAAAGAGCTTGTTTTGGGTATTTCCAGAAGGCATCCTTAACTACAGTATTATCCAAATGGTTGAACACAAATAACTATCATAGCATTCTTATAGAATTGCCCCTTCCTCCTTCTTTAGTTGCTTCGCCGGTATTTTAACGTCTCGGTTGGTACAAAAATTTGGAAAATCACCTAAAGTCAGTATTTTTTTCCCTTTACCATTACGTACTTAAAACTGCAAAAATAAGAGGGCACTTGTTGGAAAATGGGTTATTGGTAGGGCAGGTAGGTACCTACACCTAGCAACAAGCCACTAACCTCCACAAAAGTACAGTTAGGTCTCAGTAAATTAATCCCAGCTCTACCCTTGGTAGCTTGGCATCGAGCGTCAAGGCTTAACTTAGGAGACAAAGTGTAAAGCATTCAGATATCACAAAACAGTAATTAAATAAAACACAGGAAACAGTTTAAAAATCCAAAACCAATTTATAAAAATAGCTTATATTTTTATCTTTAAAATGACACAAAAACGATTAAAATCGGTTCAGGGGAACCGGAGATATGAATTTTTAAAGTATTATTATTTTCTAGCGCTTAGAAACAAAAAGCGCCAATCGGGTCATCTGGTTGCACCAGGACCGGGGCAAAGTCAAACTTTCAGGCCGACCGCGATGGAGCCCTGCTCGGCTACAGGTCGCGGGAGGCCTCGGTTAAAAAGTTACCTTCTGACTTAGTCTTTATTTTGAAGTTTTTCTTCACCGGGACGAACCTGCCAGTTGGATCCGACCTCCTGGAGCCCTTGTCCGGATACGCGAAGTCGGTTTCCTCGGTGGTGATTTTTACCTTCGGACTTAGTCGTTTTTTCGAGATGAAAATCCTTCGACCGGGGTAAACCTGGATCTTGATCCGACGTCCGTGGAGCCCTTCTCGGATACGATGGCTGGAAGGTCTCGGTCAACTTTTTACGTTCGGACTTAGTCTATTTTTTGGATGTTTTTCTTTACCGGGACGAACCACGAAGTCAGGCCGGGTCGCGGTTGAGGCAAGCCGGCTAGAATTTCCGCGTCGGGTCGGTCACTTTATGGAGCTTTTTTTCAAAAATTCTCCAATCTTTTCCAAACTTCTGGGGCTTCACCCAGATGTTCTTTTAAGGTTCTTTTGGGGTCCACAGCTCACCCCAAGGGTCCAGAAGTTCTGTGATGGTCCTTGGGAAGTGCGGACTTCAACTCCCAGAATACACCTGGCGCAAACTCCTTTTTGGCCACTGGATAGTGGTCAGCTGGTCACTTTTTCAGGAGTTGGTGCAGGGGACTCTGGTTAGCAATTTTTCACCTGTAGCAAACAGGGAGTCCCTCCTTGAACCAGTGGAAGCCAGGCAAAGTCCTTCTTGTGGTGAAGCCCAAGTGTGCAGCTGGTGCAGTCTTTCTGAGTGCAGGGTCCAGGTGCAGGCCAGGGGTCCAGCAGGGCAGTCCTTCTTCTTCTTTAGTTCCTTTCTTGTTGAATTCTGGAGGGGATCTGAGGCGTGGGTGCAGGTCTGCCAGTTTTATCCTTGCTCCTGGGTGAAAAGCAGGGGGGCCCTGGTCCTCCAATCAGGGACAGGGTCGTCCCCCTGTGATGACCACTTCCTGGGAAGTGTGGCAAAAATCCATCCCAGAAGGCAACAGTATCTAAAAATCCAAAATGGATGAATCTGATTTTTGGAGGAGAGATCTGACTGAGCCCACCCACTGGTGTGGCTAAAAATCATAAACACACCCCTCTCCTGCCCTCTCCTAATCTAATCAAGGGGGCACCTAGCTGTCTGGGGTTGCAGGATGTGGGGGTGTTGCTGGGTGCTCCAGATGTCCTTCTCTGCCTTTGAAGACCAGTTTGGCAGCCCTCCCCCTTCCTGCCTCACCATCTGCTGAGGGGAGATTCTCTCCCCCAAGCACATTCCTTTGTGTGAAGTCAGGCCACTTCACACCTCATTAAAGTAGCCTGGCAGAAGCTGCTGCAGGCTGGCCAATCAGAGCACAGCAGCAAAAACAATGCAGAGCTGAAATTGGCAACTTTTTAGGTAAAGTCTAAACTTTTTACCTGCACTAGTTATATTAAATCCAACAACTGGAAGTTGTGGGATTTATTATAACAATCAATTTGATACCAAATTCTTGGTATGTAACATTTAAGGAGACTTTAAAATTTAAAATAAAGTCTGCCCATTCTAGCCTATGAAGGCCATTTACTTCAATGAGGGAAAAACGAATTTGGCTGTTTTTACCTCACCAGGGCTTATAAATCTATTTTTATAAAATCCCTGCTTATAGTTACATGGCACCCTGCCCTAGGGGCACATAGGGCACACCTTAGGGATGACTTATATGTAAAAATAAGGTAGTTTAAGACTTTGGAAGTACCTTTAATTCCAAAGTCGAATTTGCATATAACTTTAATTTAAAAGCAGCCAGCAAGGCAGGCTTGCTTTTAAAATGACACTGGGCACCTCAGCAATGCACCTAGGTGTGCACCACCTATGCTGTGGTCCCTAAACCTACATGCCCTACCATATACTAGGGACTTATAGGTAGGTTAACTTAGCCAATTATAATTAGCCTAATTTGCATATCCATTTTACACAGAGCACAGGCCCTGGGACTGGTTAGCAGTACCCAGGGCACCATCAGAGTCAGGAAAACACCAGCATAAAGTGGAAAATGGGGGCAAAAAGTTAGGGGGCCTCTGCAATCAGCCCCAGTTTCTCACAGCACTTAAACGCGTGTTCTCGAGCCGTATCCCTAAATGTTTAATAAAGTAAACTAAGACAGAAAATCCATGCTAAAATAGTATATGGACAAGTTTATATGAAGTCCTATTTAAGCATCTTGTCTTGTCCTTTGCAGAATCGTAGAACATGAACAAATGACCTGTATGTTTCTGTGGAAAAGGTGGTAACCATACATTCTTGAAGTAATTACTGAGGATTGACACCGCCTCTTAAAATTGATCAAGTGCTCTAGTACCCTAGACAATTTTGTAGCAATTTGTGGTTCCTAATTCTAGAAGTCATGATGTTCTCAAACAAATTGCATAATTAAAAGAAAATGTTATTGATTGTGGAAAATTGTCACTTTCAGTTCTTTCTCCTATTCTAAAAGAGGAAGAAACATTTAAAATCCTGTCCTCTTTTCAAGGTGTAGCGTAAAAGAGAGTTTGCTCCATCGAGTGAAGAAGTGAAGAAGAAGAAGCACAGCCACTGGGCCGGTCCTGCAACCCAAGCTCAAGTATGGCGCTGGTACTTTCAGAAAGCAAGGTTGCAGGTGCACAACGAAAGCTGCATGAACTGCTCATACTCTCAACGCCAGAAGAAAGAAAGATGAAGTACACTGCAGCTGCTTTCCTGAAACCTCTTCCAGCATTTGATATCGCCAAGAAACAGAATATTGGCACCAGATGGACTACGTGGATCAAGAATTTCAATTATTTCATATATGCTCTGGAAGAAGTAAATTCTTTAAGAATACCGCTGGTAAATTAGTGAAAGAAGTGATAAGAAAACTCTCACAGACTGAGACAATATCCTACCGTGAAATCAAACAAGCGTTAGGAGCCAAATTCAACCCAATGCCAAATGTCAACTATTAACGGTACATTTTCAATCAAGCAAGACAGTAAGTTGGTGAACCCATGGATGAGTTTGTTGAAAGACTTGGTATGCCCATCAAACAATGCAAATTTAGTGAATTTAATGATGAAGAAGCCATGCTCCTCAGACTCATTGATGGTTGTTTTTCTGACTCTTTCAGAACAGGCATGTTGTGAGAGACCTTAAGTCTTGAAAAGGTATTGATGGCTGCTAGAGCTGAGGAATGAGCTGATTGGCAAGCCGGTGACATGGAAGCAAGAACAGCAAAAATTGAATCGGCATTGGTCTTGAAGAGTAGACACCAGCGCTAAACAGATGCCCATAAAAAAAAAAGAGAGTCTGTGTTTCCGATCTGGATTTTCATTTCCACACGAGAATAAATGTCCAACCATCGGGCAAATGTGTAAAGGGTGCGGGAAGGAGAACCATTTTATAACCGTTTGTAAAGGGAAGAAAAATCCAAGTGTGTCCCGGAAGGAGGAGAAGATGGATGCCAGAATGATACAGAAGCAGTCTCCCTAAACCCACAAAAACAAAAAATTTACCTCAACTGCAACAGGTCGGAACTAATCAAAGTTGATCGCCATCAAGTTAATCCTGCAAGAATTCCTTGACGTCACCATAGGGCAACAGTGAAGAGGGTGAATGTGCAATGATCAGAGATAAAAGGAAACTTCATGCATAAGTGGGCCTTGCCACTTGCGTGGAAGACAAAAGAAGGACAGAATCAAGTGAGTTGAGAAAGCAAAAGAACTCAAATGGACATCGCCCCAAAATCAAACTGAAAGTCAATCGTTGCCCAGTAACGTTTATAATCGATAGTGGTGCATCGATCTTATAATCCCAGTTGAACAATTTCACAGTCTATCGCCTTTACCACTACTCAAATCATCAAGTACGAAGGTGAACACATGGGCTGCTTCCAACCATTGCGGAGTCAAGGATCATTCATAGCATTCCTGTGGCACAAGAAGACGTCTGTGCAGGCATCAATTCAAGTTCTTCAAGGTACTTGACTCCGTGCATGCCTACTTAGCTTCACAACTGCTGTTGACCTTGGGCTGATATCCAACAATTACAACTTAAATATACAACTTAAAATTGTGAGTCAGTCCCCGTCACCATTTCATGGTCTAGGAAGACTTAAAAGATGAAGGTGCAACTTAACAATAATGAAGACATCATGCCTGTTGCACAGCGACACCGCAGGGCAGCATTTCACCTACTAGAAGTGGTCAAGAAGGAGCTAGAAGCTTTGCTAAAACATGACATTACTGAGCGCTCTACTGGTACCACACTATGGGCTTCACCCATCGTGGTAGTTCTCAAAAAGAACACTGGAGGTTCAGTGTGCAACTGCGTGGATATGCGCCAGGCCAACACAGCAATCAAGAGAGAGAGAGACATCCTTGTCCACACAGTGCAGATATGATCATGCAGTTGAATGGAGCCAAAGTTTTCTTCCGTCTTGATCTGAACAAGTCTGTCAGTTACTTACAGATGAAGGCCTTACCTTAAATCCCAAAAAGTGTGACTTTCGCAAAACAAAACACAAGTTTTTTGGACATGTGTTTTCTGATGGAGACATGACTCCCGATCCTGACAAAGTACGAGCACTACCAGGCACCAGTCCTCCACAAGATGTTACCAAGGTGTGGTCTTTCTTGGGCATGGCCACTATTCTTCAAGATACATTTATGACTTTGTCACATTGAGTGCCCCTTAGTGAGACTCTACAGAGCAAAATGTCCAGTTTTGATGGTGCACTGAATGTGACCGCAGTTTCAAAAACATAAAACATGTCTTTGAAATATGACTGAGGTGGCTTACTTTGATCCTAAATTGCACACTGAGATCACTGTTGATGCAAGCCTGGTGGGGTTGGAAGCAATCTCTCCCCAGCAGAGTGGACATCTGAATGCTTGGAGATACATTGTGTCATATGTCAGTTGAAGTTTGTCTGACACAGTACACACCTATTCCCAGCCGGAAAAGGAGAGTCTGACAGTGGTATGGGCTTGTGAACATTTTCATGTGTTTCTGTATAGAGAGCATTTCACGATGTGTGTTACTCACCATTTTCAGCAATCAAAAGGCCAAGATGGCCCCTTGCACTGAGAGGTGGGGGTTGCGTCTACAAGTCTATGACTATACAATTGTACTTAAGCAAGGCAAAAATCAAAACCCTGCTGATTATTTCTCACAAGTGCCTCAACAGCGGCATAGTTCAATTTAGAAAACTGTAGAGGAATACATCAACTTCATTGTAAAGTCCAGCACTCCTGCATCTCTTTTCATTGAGGAGATCCTTGCCGCTACTAATGCTGATAAGGACATGTGTGCTCTTAAAGACATTATTGCAGCCCAGGGCTGGAAACAGAGTGTTTTACCTTTAAGTGATAACATTGAATTTTAAAAATACTGCAATGTCCAAGATGAACTGTCTCGCTAAAGAAGGGTTTGTTCTAAGAGGATCTTGAAATTGTCATACCTGCAAAGTTTTGAGACTGAAGTTGATTGAACTCGCTCATGAGGACCATTGTGGCATTGTGGCCAAGAGGGCATTGCAGGATCGCTTGTGGTTCCCTCACTTGGACGAGAAAGTGAAGAGCGAATTAAAAGAGTGCAATTTATGCAGCTCCCTGTCTCCCAAGATAACCTAGCATCCTCTGACAATGTCCGATCTTCCTGTGCATGCGAGAAAAATAATTGCTTTTGAATTCTTTGGGCCTCTGGCCAGTGGTCATCACCTTGATCATTGACAAACATTCCCGGCTTCTGCTGGTAGAAGACATGTCATCCATAATCCACAACAAAGTAATTGAGTGGCTAGATAACATCTTTGCAGTGTGGGGCATACCACACATTCTCAAGTCTGACAATGGTCCACTGTTCAACAGCAAGAAGATCAATGGGTTTCTAGCCGGTCTTAAACTTAAAATCAAACATCAGAAAAGCACACCTTTGTGGCCTCAGGCCAACGGTGTCATGGAACGATTTATGGGGACCCTGAAACGGGTGATTCAATGTGCATCAATAGATTGACTTGATCTGAGTCAGGCGTTATGCCAAGCCCTTTTGCTTATCGGTCAACCCCTCACTCTACTACAGGTGAGAGTCCTGCCACTCTGATGATTGGGAGAGCCATGAGAACCAATTTACCACAGTGGACCCCTGAGCAAATCTTACATGATGATGTGATTGGTGCTACTGAGCCTGATCAGAAGCATCAGATGAAGATGTATGTGGATCGACGTCGTCTAACTCAAGAGGTCATGTTTGATGAAGGTGATCTAGTTCTCGTCAAACAAAATCGAAAGACAGATCCTCCCTTTGATGTTGAACCTTTAAATGTTGTGACACAAAAGGGACATATGATAACGGCGCATCTTTCCAGCAAACCCATCACAAGGGAGTTGCCACTTCAGATATCTACCTTATCGATCATCAGTCCCTATTGATTCAGAGGAAACTGGCTCACCTGAAGGCTTTGATCAAACATTAGATCCTGTACCCCTGGTGTCCATCTTGGGTACAGCTTAACTACCTCCTACTACAACATCTAGCCGAACTGTACGAGCACCTAGACACCTGATCGAAGAAATGTGATCCTGCTATTTGGCCATATCTTTGTTTGTGTTTATTTAACAAGGGGGCGATGTAGTGTCTTAGTACTGTACATGTTAGGACCACGTGACGAGGGATGGACTTATGAAGGAAACTATGTAATCGATCTAGGAGGTATCAGGGTGTGGTCCTAATGGTTATTGAGATATTGAGAGTTAGTTACATGTTGTACTCTGATGAGTAAAGATGTTAACTATGAGCTCCATCTGTGGTGTGCGTGCTACCGGGCTTGGGAGGACGCAACAGGTGGAGTGCAGTCCTTGGTTCTTAACTCTGGATTTCAGGCCTCTAACCAATGCGAACCAGTCAGATGGGATGTCAGACAGCTTAGCATAAACAGGGACTGTTAGGTGAGAACTGACTCTAATGACTTTGGGAGCACAGTTGTCTTTATCTTCATTATTAATTTGTTCTGTCCACTCTATAGCATCACCTGAGAGCTGCATGCACTGATGTAAACTCTCATCCCACTTATGTGAGGGGAGTGAGGTTCTCAGTGTGCCATCTTGCCACCTCTGGATAGTAACTTATGCAGCTTTCTCAAGCTACAGTCATATCTCCACATTAAGGGTACCCCAGGGCTGCTAATTTGAATTGAATTTTGAAAAGCTTTCACCTCACATTGCCGCCTGCCACTTTGAAAGGATCTGGCATATATTCAACCTAGAGACAATTTTGCATTATATCCCAAGAGAACATGATGCAGACATAACCCAGACAGTTCCAGTCTTCTTTCAAGCAGAAATGAAGATCAGGGCACTTATTAGGATATTGGCGAAGCACGATATAATTTCTGTTCTAATAGCTCAGTTGGCACTTTTGACATGACAGCAAGCACAGAATGATACTTTCAAGTGAATACGCTCCTGTCATTAACACGAGCATAAAACATTTAGATATTAAATGTGCCTCTTGAGTCGGATATTTATCTAAACCTCTGTTTTTCGTGTTATGAGTAAATGCACAAACTTATTTTTTTTAAACGATTCCTATTGTGTTAGTTAAGTTTAGATATCCAAAATCCATGATCCGCATAGTCAAGCCTGCAGCTCTTTTCACAACCATGGGCTTGGTATGGTTCACTTTTTTCTACCCATTCACAAAGATAGGCTCAGAAGGTGCTTACACCTGCACCAAGGATTGCAGAATGAGGGTTAAAGCTGCATGTGCACATAGGATTACTGAGCAATGGCACAATTCTGACCGCACACTAAGGATTGCTGTGCTATGTATCACATCTGACCGCGCACCAAGGATTACTGATTGCTGGATTAGATCTGGCCATGCACCAACGTTACTGAGCTATGGATTACATATGACCATGCACCAAGGATTACTGAGTGCTGGTTTAGATCTGACCATGCACTAAAGCTACTGAGCAATGGATTAGATCTGACCATGCACTAAGGCTACTGAGCTATGTACTAGATCTGACCATGCACCAAGGATTACTGAACTATGGATCAGATCTGAACATGCACCAAGGATTACTGAGTGATGGTTCAGATCTGACGGTGCCCTAAGGATCACTGAATGATGGATTAGATCTGATTGTGCACTAAGGATTACTGAGTGCTGGGTCGGAACTGATCGCACACCAAAGGTTACTGAGTGATGGATCAGATCTGACAGGGCACTAATATAGTGAATCCTCGTTTGTTTTAATGGGAAACATGAGTTAGCTTAGCCTTTGGCTTGCAGACTCGTGCCCCCGTCACCTAGTGACTTTTACCCTACTTAGCTTGCTCTGTTTTAGCACATTTATTTAATTATATCTTTTTAAATGGCTGCCTTGTTATTAGTTAGGCTGATGTTTTAGTTTTATGTTATCAGTGCCACAGCGCTAAGGCGTCAATATCAAGCGACAAAGATAAACAAACTGTAGGTGTTCGCAATAGGTACTTTCCCTCTTCATGCCTTCGAGGGAACTGTTTACATAAATCACCGTCCCAAGCATGTCTTGTTATCTATTGTTTGGGAACAGACCCACGTCAGGGGTCCGAGCAGATCTGTATAAATGCTTCTCAGTTAGACAGATAGTCAGAAGGATTCCGACCAGATGCCATCGCTGCTATCAATGCCACATGTCACCTTGACACTGACCCAGTCTTCGTGTCCCTACGGAGACTGATCTAGAGACCTCCTTCCAAGGTAACGAGGGTTGGGGGCTCTTCTCATGGACGTGGCATTGGCAGATTAGGTTTAACACACCTAGGGCCTGATTTCAACTTTGGAGGAGGTGTTAATCCGTTCCAAATGTGACGGATATACCACCAGCCGTATTACGAGTTCCATAGGATATAATGGACTCGTAATACAGCTGGTGGTATATACGTCACTTTACCGTCACTTTTGGGATGGATTAACACCTCCTCCAAAGTTGTAATCAGGCCCCTAGCTCTCTTTTAGGTTAGAGATTAGGTTCACATTATTAGGATATTAGGACATATTACATATCTCATGTCATTGCAAGATGGTGGGGGTCTTTGTATCAATGACTCTTGTCTTTACCATTCTGTTTCTTGCACTGTTCATTACCCTAATCATTGCTGCCCATGCAATTTATCGTAGATTATGGTTTTGTTAAATAAAACCTATTGAAACCTTACTGCATCTCTTTCATTGCCTGTGTTTGATTGAGACATGCTGATCATGTGAGAAAGGGGTACTCTCCGTTTAACCACGACACTCCCGGAGATGTCACACTCTTGAGTCCATGTGTAAAGGCTGCCACAAATCACCTTTTACTGTTTGGGTTTTTGGTGAGCCGGGAGGGTTGGGACAACAGTTGCGATTTGTTGTAGGATTGGCATAGTCACCTACAAACATAAGTACTGTCATACTTAAACCAGCAGTCTTGCCTAGAGCAAGAGTCCAACTACGACAGTAAGAATTACTGAGCAATGGATCAGATCTGACAGTGCACTAAGGATTACAGAGTGATGCATTAGAACTGAATATGCACCAAGGATTAGAGTGCTAGATCAGAACTCATCACACACCAAGGATTACTGAGTAATGGACCAGATCAAACAGGACACCAAGGATTACTAAGTGATGGATTAGGTCTTATTGTGCACTAAGGATTACTGAGTGATGAATTAGATATGACTGCATACCAAGGATTACTAAGTGATGGATCTGATCTCACTGTACACAAAGTATTACTGAGTGCTGGTGCATATCTGACCATGTACTAAGGATTACTGACTGATGCAGCAGATCTGACCTCTCACTAAGGAGCACTGATTTATTGCTCAAATCTGAACATGCACTAAGGATTGATGAGTGTAGGAGGCTGGCCTGGTGTGTGGTGGGTACCTATGGTACTTACACCTTATACCAGGTATCTCTTATTAGTATAGTGTAGTCAGTGTCTAGAAGCCAGGCTCTCTAGAGGTAGCTGTGGATGAGCAGCCAAGGCTTATCTGGGAGACATGCAAAGCTCATGCAATACCACTGTAGTCACACAGTACTCACACACATGAAAGAAAACACTCAGTGTTACAAAAATAAAGGTACTTTATTTTGGTGACACAAATAGCAAAAATACCATGGAGGTTATACTCCCTTAGAAGGTAAGTAATACACAAATTATATACACTAGTATGCAGAAATAGGCATAAAACAGAAAATAGTGCAATGACTGAAAATCACAATAGAGAGAAATAGGCCTGGGGGAGCGCAAATCATATACTAAAAAAGTGGAATGCGAAAGTCAATCCCCCACCTAGGTAAGTGTAGTGTGTAGAGGGGAGCTGGGAGTACTAGAAAAGCCCAAAGGTAAGTGCCACAACCCACCCCAGCAACTAGGAAAGCAGGAGTAAATCACAGTAAGTTGCCTAGAACACACACATAGAAGAAAAGAAGAATTATGCAAAAGCCAGAAGAGACTGCGAGACACCAACAGTGGAATCCTGGACCAGAAGACCTGTGGAAGAAGGGATCCAATTCCAAGACGCACAGAACAGTCCAGGAAGGTTAGGAGCCCCTACCCACCAGACTGAAGATGCAAGAAGTGAGTCGATGTGGGAGAAAGGCAGTCAGTACTGCACCCAAGAAGACAAAGTTGAGCTCCTGGAGGATGAAAGTGATGTCCCACGCTGGAAGGTGTATTGCAGTTGGGTTTGCGTCTTCCGATTCCACCAACAAGCCTTGGCACACGCAAAACTTGCGGTTAGTGGAAAGTGGAGCTCCCGGGGACCAGGAAGGACCAGGTGGACTCTACCCAGGAGAGGAAGTCAGAGGGGGCCCTTCACAACACAGCGAGCCCACAGAAGCCCAGGCAGCACCCACAGGAGTCCCACCGGACGGGAGTCACGTAGGTCGAGGAAGAGTCCCAGGCAGCACTATGACAAATGCTTCGACGCCACTGGGAACCACTCAGGAAGGTGTGCGTCGCAGGATGGAGTGCTGGGGGCTGGAGCTTCAAGATGCCTGAAGATCTTGGGAAGAAGTTGCCAACAAGCCTTGGCAGCTTCAAAGGATGTGGTGCAAGGGGTACTGTCCTGCATGGGCAGGCAAGGGCTTACCTCCACCCAAGTTGGACAGCTGGAAGAGAGGACTGTCAGAACCTCTTCAGTCCACCACCCGTGATGCAGGATCCATGCAACTCAGCAGGAAAGGGGATCCACGCAGGAAGTCGTCAATGCAGTCGGTGCCTGCAGAAGCAGGGGAGTGACTCCTTCACCCCAAGGGAGATTCCTTCTTCCTTCTGATGCAGGCTGAAGACTGGCTGTCCTCAGAGGATGCACGACTGGGGAAACGTTGCTGGAAGGAGCCACGGATACAGTGCTGCAGATGGTATCTTGGTTCTTTGTTGCAGCTTGCCGGGTCCTGGAGGATCCAGATGCAGTTTCTTCTGTCAGAAGTTGAAGTGGAGGGTGCAGAGGATTTCTGCTGGAGTCTTGCAATCCGAACCTGAGGAACCACCCAAGAGAGAGAGAGACCCTAAATAGCCCTGAACGGGGGTTTGGTCACCTAGCTGGGTGACCACCTATCAGGAGGGCGCGCTGACGTCACCTCTTGGCTCTGGCCACTCAGTTGCTCCAAGAGTTCCCTGCCAACCTTGAATCCAAGATGGCAAAACCCAGGGACTCTCTGGAAGAGCTCTATGCACCACCCCTGGGTTGGTGATGGACAGGTGAGTGAGTGGTCACTCCTCTATCTTTTGTTCAGTTGCGCACCAGATCAACCGGTATAGACTGGTTTATGCAAGGAGGGCACCAAATGAGCCTGTAACACCTATTTCCAAAGGGAGAGGGTGTAACACCCCTCTCCTAAAGGAAATCCTTTGGTCCGCCTTCCTGAGCTTGAGCTTCTCAAGCAACAGGAGGTCAGAAACCGGTCTGGGAGGTGGCAGCAGCTTGGGCTGCCTGGAAACACTCAGAAGGCTGTAATGGCAATACTAGGGGTCCTCTAAGGAGCCCCCAATTAATCAAAAAATTTGTAGAGTGTGCTACTCACCCGTGAGGGTCTCAAGGCACTGGGGGAGGGGAAATGGGGGGCAGGGAGGGTCACTGATCGAACAACAATGTCTTGAGGTTCTTTCTGAAGACCAATAGGTCTTTGGTTTTGCGAAGGTCGGTGGGGAGGGAGTTCCAGGTTTTGGGGGCGAGGTAGGAGAAAGACCTGCCTCCTGTGGTGGTGCGTTGGATGCGGGGGACTATGGCTAGGGCGAGGTCGGCTGATCGGAGGGTGCGTGTGGGAGTGTGGAAGTTAACTCTTTCATTGAGGTAGGTTGGGCCGGTGTTGTGGAGGGATTTGAGTGCGTGGATGAGGATCTTGAATGTGATTCTCTTGTCTATGAGGAGCCAGTGAAGGGATTTGAGGTGTGGTGAGATTCGTTTGTGGCGGGGGAGGCCAAGGACGAGGCGTGCGGCTGTGTTCTGGATTCTCTGGAGTTTGCGTTTGAGTTTGAGTGTGGTGCCGGCATAGAGGACATTACTGTAGTCCAGTCTGCTGCTGATGAGTGCGTGGGTGACTGTCTTTCTGGTTTCTGGGGGAATCCATTTGAAGGATTTTTTTAGAGTGCGGAGTGTGTGGAAGCAGGATGAGGTTAGAGCATTGATTTGCTGTGTCATGGAGAGGGAGGGGTCAAGGATGATGCCGAGGATGCGTGGGTGGGTGCGGGGCCTAGGGCGGTGGGCCACCAGGAGTCGTCCCATGTGGTTTTGTTGGGGCCGAAGATGATGATCTCGGTTTTGTTTGAGTTGAGCTTGAGGTGGTTAGTGGTCATCCAGTTGGCGGTGTCGAGGAGAGTGGCGTGTAGGTTGGTTTTGGCGTTGGTGGGGTTGCGGGTGAGGGAGAGGATGAGTTAGGTGTCATCTGCATAGGAGAGGATAGTGATTCTGTGTGCTCTGAGGATGTTGGCTAGGGGGATCATGTAGATGTTGAAGAGTGTGGGGCTGAGGGAGGACCCTTGGGGAACTCCGCAAGTGATCTTGGTAGTGTTGGAATGGAAGGGCGAAAGGCGAACTCTCTGGGTCCGGTCGGTCAGGAAGGAGGTGAGCCAGTCTAAGGCTTTGTGGCGAATTCCTATGTTGTGGAGGCATGTGCGGAGTGTGTGGTGGCAGACGGTGTCAAAGGCTGAGGAGAGGTCTAGGAGGATGAGTGCGACGGTCTCGCCTTTGTTGACTTTGGTCCTGATATCGTCAGTGCAGGTGATGAAGGCGGTTTCTGTGCTGTGGTTCTTGCGGAACCCAGATTGTGAGGGGTCAAGAGTGTTGTTTGCTTCGAGGAAGTGGGATAGGCGGGTGTTGACTAATTTCTGTGCAACCTTGGCAGGGAAAGGGAGGAGGGAGATGGGGCGGTAGTTGGAGAGGATCTCTGGGTAGGCTTGTTTTATTTTTAGGATAGCGGTAATTTCTGCGTGCTTTCAGGGGTCTGGGTAGGTGGCGGAGTCGAAAGAGGAGTTGATTATGTTGTAGAGTATGGGGGCGATGGTACGGCTAGCTTTGTTGTAGATGCGGTGTGGACAGGGGTCGGAGGGGGAACCGGAGTGGATCGAGTTCATGGTTTTTTTTATTTCTTCGTGTGTGGTGGGGGTCCATGTGGAGAGTGTGGTGGGGGGTCCTGAGTGGGGGTTGGGTTGGGTGAGTGAGGGGTGTGTGTGGTGTGTGTGGTGGGTGTGTGTGGTATGAAGCTGTTGTGGATGTTCAGGATTGTGTGAAGGAAGTGGTTGGAAAGGGCGTCACATAGGGGCTGTGTGTGTGTGGGGTCTATGTTGCTGGCTTTGGGTTTGGCAAGTTCATTGATGATGGTGAAGAGTTCTCTGCTGTTTTGAGAGTTGTTGTCAAGGCGTGTCTTGTAGTGATCTCTTTTGGCGGTGCGTGTGAGTTGGTGATGGGTGCGAATGGTGGTTTTGAGGGTGGAGAAGTTGGTTGTGGAAGGTTCTAGTCTCCATATTTTCTCAGCATGGCGGCATTTGCGCTTGGAGTCTTGGAGTTCAGGGCTGAACCATGGGGCGTTCTTGATGTTGCGGGTGGCGATGTGTTTTCTGAGGGGGGCTAGTGTGTCTGCGCAGGTAGTGATCCATTTGGAGAGGTTGTGTGCTCCTGTGTTATGGTCGTTGGTGTGGGGGGGAGTTATGGGCCAGTTGGGAGTTTAGCCGTTCTGTGGGGATCTTGTCCCACATGCGGTAGGGTGTGGTGTGTTGATGGTAGTGTGTGGGAGGTTTGGTGAAGGAGAAGTGGACGCAGCGGTGGTCAGTCCAGAGGAGTCCGGTGGTGTGGGTGTAGGCTATGTGTTGGCTTGAGGTGAAAATTGTGTCAAGCGTGTGTCCTGCTGAGTGGGTGGGTGCGGTGACCAGTTGTTTGAGTCCGTGGTTGGTGAGATTGTCTATGAGGGAGGTAGTGTTGTGGTCTTGTGGGTTTTCTAAGTGAAAGTTGCCATAAGAGGAGGGGAGGGTGGGAGTGGCAGCTGGGAGGCGGGAGGGCCTGTCGAATGAGAGGGCTGGGGGGTGGGGCCACAGGGGAACGCAGCGGCAGGGAATTGGACAAGGAAGCGGTGAGAAGGAGGGGGGAGGCGGGTGGGGCCGCAGGGGAACGCAGCGGCAGGGAATTGGACAAGGAATCGGTGAGAAGGAGGTGGAGGCGGGAGGGGCCGCAAGGGAATGCAACAGCAGGGAATTGGACAAGGAAGCGTTGAGAAGGAGGGGGGAGGCGGGAGTGGCCGCAGGGGATGCAGCAGCGGGAAAAGCAACAGCAGCAAGGAAACTGGAGGTGGCGCGGAAGGCGGAGTGGGGAGCAACCTGCCTGCAGAAGCATGGGATCATACAACCAACGCTTACAAAAGCATTGGCGTATGATTCCAACATGTTTGATATCAAACATGCCTATGTTGAGAGTTACCATTATTTGGCTGGACATAGGTATTGAGTACACGCATAAAATGGCATCCTCGCACTCACGAAGTCTGGGAAAACGGGCCTGGAGTTCATGGGGGCACCTCTGCTGGTGCAGGGCTGCCTTCACTCACAGGTACTTTGCATCCTGCTCTTTGGGCTGGAAGGCATGCCATAGGGGTGACTTATAAGTGACCTGGTGCAGTGAAAAGTGGCAGTGAAAGGGTGCTTGCACCTTTTCAAGCAGGCTGCAATGGCAGTCCTGCAGAACCCTTTGCTTGGGCTCCCTATGGGCTGCAGCCCATAGGGATCCCCTGGAACCCTAATGCCCTGGTACCTAGGTACCATATACTAGAGACATATAATGGGACACCAATGTGGATGAAATACAGAGTTTTGGGAGAGAAAGCATAATCACTGGGGTCCTGGTTAGCAGGATCCCAGTGAACAGTCAAACACACTGACATCAGGCAAAAAAAGGGGGTAACCATGCCAAGAAAGAAGGTACTTTCCTACACTGAGTGATAGTCTAATTTAGGTGTGCACTCAATATTTCAGAAGAACGGTGAAAATATCAGCATAAACTGAGCGTTATAAATGCATGGCACGAAATCTAGGCATTAATTGAGGATTATTAGTTAAGGGTGGAAATCCGAATGTCCATTTTAGATTAATGAGTGACTGAGAACATCTCAATATGCACCAACCATTACAGAGTAATGGTGCACATTTAACCATTAACTAAGGATTAGTGAATCATAGGACAAATCTGTGCGCTAATGAATATACAATTATAGGGCAAATCAGAACATTCACTAAAGATTAGTGAATGATAGGGCAAATCTGTGTACACTCTAAGAATGAGTGTCTGTGGTGAAAATCTAAACATGCATGAAAATTACTGAGGGGTGGTAGAAGTCTGAGCACCAGTGCTTTCACTCTGCTCCCTCTTTCCATTCCAGATATTGGAAACATACTTAAGATACTAGAACCCATTGATGCTTCAATGGATCCTGCTTCCACATGGCTATTGAGAGAATTCCCACTATGTTGTCCCCGCAAACCAGCTTTTGATTAAGCACTAGTTCAGAGATAGAAATGTATCGGTGAGCCTGAAAGATTGTACTACACCTTTACTAAATAACCCCCACTAGAACCATCCCATTCCCATTTCAGGCCACTTATCATTTGCCAGTCCTGTCAAAGAGATAAGAGAAAGTGTTGGTACTTCAGCTCCAAAACGTTATGAGGAACAAAAATCCCTCTAATGGTCTTTCAGGCTGATTTTAGACCATCTCATAGCATGGAGAGCATGCTGGTAATATTATGGGATGATGCTTTGAGACAGGCAGACAGGAAGTCGAGCGCCCTACTAGTCAGTGTTTGACACAGTGACCACTAGTTCTTTCTACTAAGGTTAAAGAAGATGGCACATGCTAATCTTTTGGCTATTAACTGTTTTACATCCTTTTTGTATCAGTAACCGGCGAGTTCGCTTGGACTCCTTAGTGCCATCTTCAGCTTTCCCTCCCTGTGGGGCCTCCTCAAGGCTTCTACGTCAGTCGTAATTAACATCCATATCGAACAATTCTTTGGTCTTGACGTGCACATCCAGATTTCCACCATGTCTAATACAGTTTTGAAGGACCGCATGACCAAAATTAAAACCTGGGTACACCAAGGCCAGCTTCATTAAAATTGCAACAACACTAAGGACCTGATTTAGAGTTTGGTGCGTGGGTAACTCTGACCCAAATGTGACTGATATCCTGTACCAGTGCCATACTATATAATACACTTGAAATTGGGTGAACACAAGATCTTTCATGTTTGTTAGAGAGCAACCCATCTGCCAAGTTCTAAAACAGGCCCTAAGTTCATTAGTCTTGGAGGCAAATAGTTGGGTAGCCAGAGCATCCCTCATTTATCACCACTATGAGATCAGTCTCTAATATTGGTCATCTTTGTTAAGAATCTAAGCTCTACATTTGATAAAGATATGTCATTGAATATACAAATTGAAAGGACAGTAGTTAATTGCCTCTGCCCTTTGGCTGGATTAAAACGTCACCTGCGGCCAAACATTGAATCTTAATCGCATTAGTATTGTGCATTTAGGTACCTTGGTTTGTGCTGTAGCACGGGACAGTCCTTGAAGGAGATGTTAAGCTTTATACATCACTCATTCATTCATACTACCCTGGTGACAGGCACCACAATGAATACCAGACTTGACTACTGCAACAATCTTTAGCTTACAATTCTTTGCAATTTCCAGGTTACAATGGTTCAAAAAGACCCTAGTCTGGCCGTATAGGCTTTGTAGAGACAATGCATCACAACCCATATGAGTGCTCCATTGGCTTCCAGGCTCTGCCTGTTGGATGTTTAAATGTTACCACCTACTTCAAGTCAAGTTACTGTTAGTAGCCAACTCCCATGTTAAAACCCAGTCCAAACACTAAGGAGCCAGGACTAACTACTGCTATCTCTGTACCTAGACACAGAGGTGGTAGAATCTTCTCTATTTGAGGTCCTGCCTTGGGAAATGCCCTTCCTCTCTATATTAGAAGATTAGCCATTTTCACCAGCCTTAAGGCAGCACTAGATAAGTATTTTCTTCAAGTTCTTTTAGATGACTGATGGCAAGAGACTCTTGTGATTCTAAAATAAATTAACAAAAGAATATGTTTCTATATAAAAACCTATTGGCTTGGAGTTGTCCTTGAGTGTGTGTTTTAACTTACCGCTTGTGTGTGTACAACAAATGCTTAACACTACCCTCTGATAAGCCTAACTGCTCGACCACGCTACCACAAATAGAGCATTAGTATTATCTATTATTGCGTCTGTCAAGCCTCTTGGGGAACCCCTGGACTCTGTGCACACTATATCTCATTTTGATATAGTATATACAGAGCCAGCTTCCTACACTTAGGCTGTATTTTTGTCCTCCACAAACTTGGTCCTCCAAGGATCGTGGGGCCCTAAACGGTTGGGTTATAATCTTATTAACACATTCAAGATGTCTGAAAGATACAAATCCTCTCAGTCTTTGTCCTATAATTTTTTACTTTATATAGGTGTGCAAGCCCTTGGTCCACACTTCAAAGTGCGCCAACCTGTTTTGACCGTCTGGGTGGGCCTATAATTCTTAATGAAGATCTTCTTCAGGGCTGTGTGCTTCATTATGAGGAAGTACACTATGGGCCTCATTATGACATTGGCAGGCGGCGGAGGCCGCCCGCCACTTCCATACCGCCATAATGCCACACGGGCAGACTGAACACCGCCGGCTCTATTATGGTTTACCCCCTGGCCCAGCGGTGAACAGGGCTTTAACATTGCAGCCGACTCCTAATGGTGCCGGCAGCAATGTGGCGGTGCAGCGGGTGCAGCAGCACCTGTCGTGCATTCCACTGCCCGTAAGTGGAATGCGCAATGGGGCTGTGCATGGGGGCCCCTGCACCGCCCATGCTAAATGCATGGGCACTGCAGTGGCCCCCAGGGGCTCCCCAAGTTCCCCATTCCACCAGCCTTTCCATGGCGGTATATACTGCCATGGACCAGCTGGCGGATGGGGACTCGTAATCCCTCTGCATTTATAAAGTTGTCCTCCCTCTTTGAAGAATTCCTTCTTATCCTTAGAAAGTGGTTGTAGGGTAAGTTGTATTTTAGATTTCTTTGATAGAAGATAGGGTAATGTAAAAATGTGTTCCTGTCTGTTTCTTTCGTGTAGAGTGAGGTATATATTTGATTGTTTTCATGACTCAAGATAATATCCAAGATGCCGATCTCCTTTTTACCGGTTGTCATGGAAAATTGAATGTCAGGGTTTCTGGAGTCCAACCAGTTGGTGAAATCTCCATCTTTTCATTTGGACTCCATCAGATCATCAGTACATCGTCGATGTATCTTTTCCAAGTGTGGATATATTGTCTGAAAGGAGTGTTGTTATATCCATTTGTCCTCGTACATCGCCATCAACTTTATTGCTATTTATGGTGTGAAGAGACAACCCATTGTGGTACCTTTTGTCTGTAAATAGAACTGCTTGTTGAACTTGAAAAAGTTGAATGTCAGACAAATTTTGGCCAACTCCAGAGTGTATTCTGTTAGACCCTCATGTGGGTGCTGCCTTTTATTGAGTAAAAACTCCATGGCTTCCAAAGCGCAATCCTGAAGGATGTTCGTACAGAAACATACAATGTCTAAGGTGACAAGGGTGTCTGTCATTGCATTAAATCCCATGCTTCCAGAGTGTTAATGGTGTCCATAGTGTCTCTTAGGTAGCTGGGTATGCCTGCTATCAAGGGTTTAAGAAATACATCAATGTATTTTGCTGGGGGTTCCAGAATCAAGTTCACCCCTAAGACAATGAGCCTCCCTAGTGAATTCAGTGGGTCTTTAGGAATTTTGGGGAGAATGTATGGTACCGGTGTATGTGAATTTGTATTGCACAGATATTTCTCCTGGTTTTCTGACACCCATCCTTCCTGTTTTCCTTCTGTTACAGTAAATTACATTTATTGATTTTCTTTGAATTCTTGTTTTGTTATAGGAATTCTTCCTATTGTTTGGCACCATTGTTCCATTATATGTAAGACAGGAGGACACAAGCCTCTATAAGTAAGACCACACTACTTGACTTACATTAATTTTTTTCTTGTATTTTTACTTTCAATGCACTGAGTGCCTAGTACTGGTCTAAATAAGCTTCATTTATTTTCCTAAAGGGTGAACCTTAGAAGCTACGCATTACCCTCTATACCATGAAGAACCCATGGATCTCTCATAGTTACAGGGTAGGTGCAGAGTGTATGGTTAAAATTACTCCCTATGTGACTCTTTACACCGTTCTTGTAACATCACATTAATTTTGTTTCCCTTATTTCTATGTCCCACATATAGGGCCTGATTTAGATATTGGCGGTGGGTTACCCCATCACAACGGTGACGAATGTCCCGTCTGCGGAAATCTAAACCTTATAGGATTTAATGGGATTTATATTTCAGTTGATGGGATATCTGTATTTGTGAAGGAGTAACCCGTCAAGAAATATCAAAATCAGGCCCATAGTGTCCTTCTTCGTAATAAAGCACACAACCCTGAGGAAGACCTTCATTGAGAAGTATAGGCCCACCCAGAATGTCGAAACGTGTTGGAGTACTTTGAAGTGCGGACCGAGGGCTTGCACACCTATATGAAGTAAAAAAAATATAGGACAAAGGCTGAGAGGATTCGTATCTTTCAGCTATCTTGAATGGTTTAATAAGACAATGCTGCTGCTGCTTAGGGCTCCACGATACATTGAGGGACCACGCTTGTGACAGACAGTAAAACACCACAAGCAATGAAAATAAAATAATCTTGTTGGACACTATGTTGGTTTAAGAAGTAATATGCATGTTGGACACACGTTTGTTGACACATATTTGTTGACATATCGGTTGATAAAATACTTATATGTTGGACACTTATACATGTTTTCATTTTTTGGGATATTTTATGAATACAGCTTGTGGATAGATCAAAAAATCCATGACAAAGAACTCTTTCTGTGTATATCTTGGTTGATATGTTAAACAGCATGTGAACATCAAGAGTACAGTCGTGGGCAGATACTGTTTGAAAAGTGATTTTATTTATAAAATGTCTTTAAGAGATAATAGTAATGAGGGACGCGGTATAGCTATGTTGCCTTCACCAATAATTTAAGAAAGCTATCGTCTAGGAGATACTTTTGATTGTTGATTGATTTAAAGATCCCACCCCCTATTACCACAACAGGATCACTCCCCATTTGGATAGGCAGGCCCACTAGCAGCATTTAACTTGCAGGCCCCAGGGTACATGTACTAACACTTTACTAGGAACGTATAAATGAATTAAATGTGCCAATTGGATGTAAGCCAATTTTAATATGTTTAAAGGAGACAGCACACACCCTACAGCACTGTCTATCAGTAGTAAAGTGCACAGAGTCCTAAAGCCAACAAAAACAAGATCAGCAAAAATAAAGCAGTAAGGCAAAAGGTTTTGGGAAGACCACCCTAAGGCTGTTAGACAAGTGGAACAGCTATTAATACATATCTCTATTTCCCCAGTACGTGGACCAGAATTCAAATCAGTGGCCACAGACATCTGAAGTGATTGCATTAACCAACTCAGTTGTGCTACCACAAAAATGCATTTGCCACAAATAAAGTTATGTTGTACTTATTTCTCATCTAAGGTGTGTGCATTCTTTTTAATATGCATTTACCTGTAGGTGAAAGTCCAACAAATACATTAGAAAATATTTTTAACTGTGTCTCTGACCCCACCCCCACTCTCACTGACAACACCCCCATTGCACCCAGGATCACAGTACCCATAATTTTCTTCACGCACTTCCACCACTGCTCTCAGGGTTCCATTCCAACACCACTGACAAGACTCACACCCCTTGCACACGAACACAGTAACAGTCTCTTCCTATTGACAAACATCACACTGCTCAGACAGGCAGCCGCACACTACTGAAAACACTCTCATACCCCTTGCAAACTAAACACACCTGGCAGGTAACCGAAAGTGTCTTTTCATTGATTGCTGAGTTTAAGTGTGTGATATTGTGGATTGGGGTGGACGCAAGTTGAGCTGATGGCTGCGAATATAGACCCATGAGGGCATGGATGAGTAACAGTGCATGGACGATAAGTAAACAAATGCATGGATGGGTAAATGATTTACTGCATGGATGGAAGTATCCAGGCGCTTTTGGTTATACGTCACGGCTACTGACTTTGCCAATGCTTTTTTTTCCAGTTTTTTAGTTCCCCTACTATTCCATGCACAAACAGGACACCTATTTATTGTGAACGAAAGAGGACAAGATATTGAGTTTTCATGTGGAATTTATTGTGCCTTACTGTATTTTAGTTCGAAACCCTGCACCTCCCGCAGAAAGCAAAGTTGGCTGATCGGTATCCTTGAAGATTGAGGTGTACTGACGAACCACCTTAAATATATAATTAGAAAAGGGGTGGCGTCATGGCCGTGGGACCACTGTATGGAGTCTCACCAGTAACACAAGGCAAAAAAATATGCAATATGTGGTAAGCAGCCAGTGTGCCTCTTGCCAAGTGTAGTCTACCTTTAGAGTGGCAATGGCTGCTTGTGGGGTGTGTTTTGAAGCCTCTAGACCAGTGGTTCCCAAACTTTTGACTTCTGTGGACCCCCACTTTATCTTTACTGGAGTCCGGGACCCCCCACTGAATCATTATTGGAATCTGGGGACTCCCCACTGAGTCATTACTAAAAGCTGTGGACCTAATCTTCTAATATTATTTAATTTCCTAAGAAGTCGTGGACCCCTTGAAGAGGCTTTGCGGACCCCCAGGGGTCCCCGGACCACAGGTAGGGAACCACTGCTCTAGACTTTTGAACATGTGGCTATTTGTTTTAATTAGCTGCCTTACTGGCGGTGGAGTTGGCCACATAATCACCCAAGCCGTTGAACATCAGGGCAGAGATGCGTTAGGCACACTTCCTTCCAGAGTGACGCCTCATCATTTTAAACATATTGCTATGAGTGGGATCTGCCGCGCTTCCGCCTTCATCTTAAGGTCACTTTGCACCGTGGGCTGCTTAGAGTCGATCCCCCATTCTCCCACCCACAGCGCCGACTGCGTGGGGCCGCTCCCCACGATCTCAGGGTGCAATGACACCACCCACGTCAGCCAAGACCCCCTTGTCCTTCCAAGGCCTGGGAATGGAGGGAGCTGTGGGTGACTGGCGCTGGAGCCGGGCCTTGCCGGGAGTATGAAACGCAGCATTGCACAGGCCGGCCTTGGGAAGGGGAAGCTGAGGGGGGACACAGCAGCATGCTCACACTGGGTTCGTGATTCACTCTCCCAGGCACCATGCCTGCTTTCCCGCCAACGCAGCCGGTGACGTGCCCGTCTCCCTGCCGAGGGACACGTTGACAGGCTTTTTTTTTCCATCACTCCCTCCTCGTGGCTGCCTTTTGTCAGCGGCTCCAGTGGTTATAATTAGGCACGGCTCCATCGCTAAGAAACACCGGCTTCCGAGGCCCGTTCCCTCGGAACGCTCTTTGTCTAGTTCCAGGAATTGCAGAGCGCCTGGCTTGCGGGGCTGCATGCGTCGGGGGCTTCCGCGGGCTCGGAGCTTTCCCCGGCCCTGCTGCGAACATGCAGCACAAAGGAGGCCCGGCCGTGTCAGCACACCGAGTACGTGCAATAATAGCGGTGCAGTTCATTGCAGTTCTGCAGGTCCTCTGACATAAACAAATATACATAGTTTGGGCCAGTGCTTGAAATGGAAAAATTTAAAGTTAAAATTAAAGTTTCTGAGAAGTGCCGGTACTCTTCAATTGAAAATATACCGTTTTTCTTGAGATGTGCCGGTACTCTCCCTCTCAAAATAAAAAAGTGCCGGTACTCAGTAGCGGAGAGTACCGGCCCATTTAAAGCACTGGTTTGGGCCCATGCTATACGTGGCGTTTAGGCAGTGGCGCCGCTGTTTATCCAGGCGCATTGCCATCGCAGGTCATTTGAAGAGACAACACTTGCATTGTTACATGTGAGACTACATATCCCAGAATGCAGAGTGCTTTTGGTTAAGAAGCCAGAACTTC
Organism: Pleurodeles waltl; assembly: GCF_031143425.1. NCBI lineage: Eukaryota > Metazoa > Chordata > Amphibia > Caudata > Salamandridae > Pleurodeles > Pleurodeles waltl. The sequence goes on from NC_090436.1 coordinate 61,353,941, forward strand.
AAGTTGCATAGCTGCCACGTTTCTTGGGTCCATGCGTGACAAGTTAGGCCATTCGTTTTTTTTCTTACAATTCTAGGACTTGTAGTCCTGGTTCTTTGTTTGGTTAAAAAAAACGCCTACAAGTCCCAGAATACTACAAAAATAAAAAAATAAAATAAAATAAAAAAACCCGGGCTGGCCTAAGAAGTCACGCATGTACATGGTGAACTTGGTAGTTATGCAGAGTACATAATTTCTCCCACCAATATGGATGCTTTTCTGTTACAGAGCACCTTAATGCAAGCATGCTACTTATTTCAAATATTTTGAAGCACACACCTGGCGTTTGTAGCATTCCACTGTTTTGCACTTGTTAGACCTGGCATCCTTGGCATGGTTTCCCCTGTCTTTTTGCCTCTGGTTCCTATATCTTGACTGTGTGCTGGGCTTAGTTTTTCCTGGGTTTTGGTACTCTGTGCACTTTACCACTGCTGACCAATGCTAAAATGCAAGTGCTCCCTGTATAAATTGTGATTATGATTGGTTATCCCTGATTGGCATATCTGGTTTACTAGTAAGTCCCTAATAAAGTGCACTCGAGGTGCCCAGGGCCTGTAAATAAAATGCTACTAGTGGGTCTGCAGCAGTGATTGTGCGACCCACATGAGTAGCCCTGTAAACATGACTCAGATCTGCTACTGCAGGGTCTGTGTGTGCTGTCTTGCACTGCCAATTCAACCTGGCAAGTGTACATACTTACCAGGCCCAAACCTTCCCTTTTACTACCTCTGTAAGTCACCCCTAAGGTTGGACCTAGGTAGCCCCATGGGCAGGGTGCAGTGTATTTAAAAGGTAGGCCATGTACTGGTGTGTTTGCTTACAGTATTTCAAGGCCTATCTCTCCCAATAGGTTAACATGGGGAATGCCTTTAAATATCTTTTAAGTGCAGTTTCTCATCAGAAGCAGATAGAGATCTGGAGTTTGGGCTCTCTGAACTCACAATTTAAAAAATACCTATTTGGGTAGAGTTGTTTTTTAGATTGTCAGTTTGAAAATGCCACTTTTGGAAAGTGGGTATTTTCTTGCTTAACAATTCCTTGCCTCTGTCTGCCTGTGGAATCCACGTTTGTGTCAGACTGACAGTTCAGCTGTTTGTGAATTCCCTCTAGACAGTGACACAAAGGGAGCTGAGGTGTGTCCTGCATATCATGATGGGTCTTCCTGGGCTAAAGTTTGGAGGGAGGAGCTGATACCTGCACTTTAAAGGGCTGTGCTTGTCCTCACACAATGCAGTCTCCAATCCCTTAGTGTGTGTCTGGTGCCAGACCTGGGAAAGGCAGGATCTTGTGAAAAAACAGAGACTTTCCTTTCAAGTTTGCCTACTTCAAAAACAGAAATGGGTATAAGTAGTGGACCCAAAACCCCAGACTTTTAGAACACTTCTGGATAAGGAGGAACCTCCGACAAGGAGAAGAGCTGAAGAGCTGGAGGAGGAGTACTGCCCCTTTGCTGTGTGTGTTTTTCTGCGTTGGCCAGCAGTTGCTGCTTCTGTCTTAAAGAGGACAAAGACTGGGCGTTGCTGTGTAGTCTGCTTGTGAAGATTCTCCAAGGGCTTGGACTGTGCTTGCTTCCTGCAAAGAAGTCTCAGGAACATCAATTGCTTAAACTTCATCTGCCAGAACCTTGGCAATCTTGCCGAGACCCCCTGACTTGCTAAGTGGTGCCACATCCAGTCTCTGGGCCCCTGGAATGAGAAGCTGGCAGCACCAGAATAAAAATCCACTCACCGGGGTTGAGTGGCAATAAAATCGATGCAGCCCCTACACTGCGGCTGAAAACTCAATGCAGCGCCGGTAAAAACGATGCATCACCAGCTCAGCATGGATTCATCGCTGCTGTGCGTCTGGATTTTCCATGCATCGTCCCTGGGCATCAAAATCTTCAACATCACTGCACAGACCTGAGGCTGCCTGTCTGGAAACCGGTGCATCGCTTCCCTGCATGGAAAGAATCGGTGCATCTCTTACCCAGTAGAGAAAGAATCGACCACAGCCTCACTTGCGAGTAAGGAATTGACGCATTGCTTGCTTTTCCAACGTATGCTCACCCATGTGACTTTGTATGTTGGATTTTTGTCGTTTTGGTCTTGTTTGATTTAGATAAATATTGGCTATTTTTCTAAACTGGTGTGGAGTCATTTGTGGTGTTTTCACTGTGTTACTGTGTGTGTTGGTACAAATACTTTACACATTGCCTCTGAGATAAGTCTGACTGCTTGTGCCAGGCTACCAAGGGGGTGGGCAGGGGTTATCTGAGCTGTGAATCTCCCTTACCCTGACTAGATTGAGGGTCCCTGCTTGGACAGGGTGCAAACTGCATGCCAACTAAAGACCCCATTTCTAACACAATTGCATCAATATGAGAAGCTGTGATGCATGGGAAGCAAAATGGCACATGAACAATGCCAGGTGGGAGTAGCCACATAGAGATTTATGTAGTGTAGAGTTAGGAGGGATTGTAAGATCTTTCAAATTCAGAAGTAAATGCTAAATCCAGAGGACATTTCATTGGTGGAATTCCTACTCCAAAGACAGAGAAAACATCTGGATTGTTGTTGCAGTTCTGGCTTCACCGGGGTTGAGCTGGTAATGCAGTGATGCAGTTCAGCCTTTGTTGTTCTTTGAAGCATGCTGCAGTGGTCAGAGCTCCTTTAAGGGGAGGGGAAGAGGGAGGGAAAAGAGACTGGCATGTTTGGGAGAAAGGTGTTGCCACAATTCAGAAGTGGGAAGCCCGATCATGGGCAGTAACTCATATATAGTAAGGTTTCGAGTAGATCCATATCACCAAAGAGACAGAGTTTCAGGCCTGGGCTTCTCTTGCACAAATCATTGTTTTCACGTGTCAGCTCAGTGGTGTCAATTAAAGTGCATCTAGACTGCAACTCCCAGAATACATTATGTTTAAAAACAAAAATCCTGGAAGGGAGCATTATGGCGTTGCTGATATGATGGCGTCATCTTGTAAATTCAAAAATTGATTTAGGGCAAGTGGGAGTTTACCTCTCACAGCAAGGTCAGGTAGAAGCCAGGCATCAAGCTTGTTTCTTGGACTCCTTCACGCAGCAGCTCTTTATTTTTTTAATAAATCACATTTTATTAATTTTATTGCAATACAACAGCACACTGTGTGGCACATGTAAGAAGATCGTCTGGATAGTACAGTGTATAGCGATACTATGTATTATTCACCAAGAATGCCAAAGTAGTCCCACTACTGTCTTTAAGTTTTACGGTACTTGTAGGGGCAGCACCTGCTTTGTGAGTAGGTTCCTCCATTTTTGCACAGTTGTCCATTGCTTTCTGTCATACTGATACAGGGGTAAGTGCAAGCACCTTCCAAAGCCAGGCAATGTCCCTCATTACAATCAGAGTACCAATACCCACCAAGGCCCATTCCCCCGGTTGCTGTCCAGGTCTTCTAAAAATCTCCAAGAGCATCAGCAAGCAACTGGTCTGCCTATTATTCTGGACAAAGGCCTAGGTATTGCAGCCCAATATGCAGCAACAAAGGTGCAGTCCCAAACGACAAGAAAATTATTCCATTCAGAAGAGCCACGTCAAAAGCATGAATCCTGCCAGCGTGCCACAAGTTCTTGGGAGTAAAGTAACCATCATGTAGGTAGTTTAATTGTATGCGTCTTAAATGGGAAGGATGAGCACTCTCATGCAGGCCATTTTTGCATCCCCCACTTGCATTCCTCCATGGGGTCCACCCATCCCTCCCATCTATCTTTGAGGTTAGTGTGAGGAAACTAGTCTATAATACAGTGCGGTTGTGCAACCTCATCATGTAATAAAGTCACAAGTCTGTATCAAGTTCAGTCAGGTTTGTTTGTAAAACCTTAGCTCAAGTTTGAGTAGCTGTGGCTCAGAGCAGTCAGGCTTTATCAAAGGAACAAGTGTAAGAATTAAGAAGTATTAAGAGAGATGAATAAGAAGAAAATGCAAAACAATAAAAAATCGATCCCAATTTATAACAGTAGAATGTATTTGTATCCGTAAATAGATACCACAATGACAAAAAATTACAGCTTTTCACTTAAGGTAATAAAACACTAATCTATAGCAACTCGTGGTTTAGGGTTAGCCACCCACAGTAACTCGAAACAGCTATAAGAGCATTCTTGTGGGGGCCAGTACCGATAGGAAGTTAGTCACAAAGACCAATCTGGTCTAGTTGAATAGTTAACCCGTAACTATCATTCAATTAAATGGAGTGCTGCTGATGCAAGGGATGCAGGATGCTAAAAATGTTCAAGGATGCTGAGGATACCTAGCCGGTGTAGCAGGTCTTCCTGTGGCCACCCCTTGATCCACGACACGAAGAGGCAAATTTGGCCCTAGGGGTTAATATCCCAGGAAGCCCTGATGAAGTCCAGCCCAAAATCAGTTGCCACTGGTCTACTGGTTACAGCAAAACCAGCGGCTCCCTTTAACTTGCAGTAACTTCTGTGATGGGTGACTAAACTGTACTCTGATGACTATTCTGGGTCCAGCAGACTTGGGTGCAACTTTTGAGGATCGGGGCTCTGTCGTGCAGACTGCACCTCGGTGTCCAGCAGTGGTCAGTATTCTTGGCGCTGTGTTCTCAAATGAGAAGGTATCTCAGCTTTTATGGCCCTGTGGCTATAACAATTAAACAGCCAACTGACTCTTAGATTGAGTCATCTTCTCTGTCTGTCTGCTAACCTCGTTGGTTCCTGTGAGTGGGTGGTAGGGCTACCACGTCAGGTGGCAGAGATCGTCTTTTCACTCTTTTGTCTGTCAGCTTAGGGGCGGCTCCTGTCGGTTGAACAGCTGCCTGGCAGTTCTGGGCTTCCAGGGCTGACATGCAGTTTCCCTTAAGGACAGTGGTGGCCTCACCAGTGACAGTTTTGGGGTCCTTTCCTACCTGAGTGGGTTGCCCCTGGCTATCTGGTCTCCTCTGTGAGCGGCCTCCTCCTCCTACCATTACCTCTTCTCTGGGGCGTCTGCCTCATCTGCAAAGAGACAGTATCCCACAATCTTTGGGTGTTGGAGTGCCCTGGGCAGCCACCCATCTTCTTTCAACTCTCACCCCTGGGAGTTAATTGTCTAGGATACAGTCTAAGGGGAGGTCAGGACTGACTACCACCCGACTCAGGGTAAGTGTCCCCTCCCTCTCAAAGGATACCAACACCACAGGATGGGCAGTAGCCTGCCCCTGAGCTGTCCTCACCCTTACAGCATCATTTGGCAACTACTGATATGAGCAAAACCAGCCTGTCCACCACTATGTGGTGACTGGCATCTGCGGCTGGCATGCCAAAAGGGCGATTCCCGAGTGGGAGGTTATACCACTCAATCCAGTAAAGCATGCGGCACCAACACTGAATGACTACTTTGTTTACCTCTGGGAGTGAATGTGGGATGGCATCATCATACACGAGCCCCGGTATGTTGTCTTGGCCGATTAGGGAGATGTAGATTTGAAGTGATGGGTTCTCATGCCCTTCCTGGAGCCATTCAGCACCAGAATGTGTGAAGGGTAGTAAGAGGGGCTGTTGTCTGCTATGCCACTGCTGTCACTATACTTGGATTGAATGCATTTATCAAATGCGATACCTGGTGCTATGCCTGCTCATAAGAAGTAGCACGACCTCGCCTGTAGGTCAACAAAGCATCACTTAAGGGAGAAGGTTTGCAAAACATACAGAAACATCATCTTGAACAGGGTCACTCTTCATAGGGTATTGAGTAGGAGATAGCCTAAGACTACAAGTAAGTACTGGTTATAGTGCAATCTGCATGCCAAAGTACTTGAAACTAAGAGCCCAGACACGGACCGATATTTATGGGTAATTGGCTTAGGGCAGCACTGCAGGTCTTCTTACTGCGCTGTCCTATGGCACTGTGAAGGGGCAGGAGTGCACCCATTTATGAAATACGGTGCATTCCTGTCTTTTCCACCTGCGCTGATGCACAATTTGCTGCGTAGTGCCAATGCAGGTATACTTGCACTACAGTGCAGGGTGTCTGCGTTGCATGCAGAATTGTTTTTGTGCAGGAAAACAATCCTGAGAGGCCTTTTCCTCTTTCTATGTGTGCTGCAGGATGCAGCATACATGGAAAGAAATAAAAACAAGTAGAAATAAAAATATTGCTCCTCGGTACCCCTGCTCTGAGGAGGTATAAGGTTTTAGCGCTGCCCCAGCTTTTCATCAATTAGTAAATCTGGGGCAGCATCAAAATCCATTGGTGTTGCATGGGAAAACCCATTGCAATGCTCATGGCATGCCTCCCTGCCGCAGAGTAATGGGAACAAGACTATACTGCAGAAGGACTGTTAGTGTGGCATCCTTGTTTTCCCTTCTAGGTAGAAAAGGAAAGGCAAACACAAATGGAATCAAACACGATATAGTTTTAGCCAGTCCGGGACGTCTCACCTTGCTTTTTCAAATGTTCATGTGGCTTTGGGTTACCAGTACAATTTACTCTCTAATAGTCATCCATGCAAACTCCTCCTAGTGTTCACCTTCGCATTCTGTAAGCTGAAGAGACAGCTCTGAACCCGCACAAGTGTTGACTCTTACAGCTCTGTCTAAAAAGGGATGGGAAGGCATTCCTTGGGCTGCTCTTGCTGTCCCTTATTTATACAACTGCAGCTTCTTGCCTTGCACACCATAGGCACAGTGCAGTGAATACTGGAGCTGCGAGCTGCTGCTCCCAATTTTGCTGGTCTGGGGCACTTAGATGCTATTGTAGACACCTGGGTTACGATACTGTGCTCTGCTTACTTTTTTCACATTGCCTTTGCTGCCTGACTACCTTAGGAAATGGAACATCATGGAGTGGATTCCATAAGAAAAGGCGAATTAGTACCTCAATCACAGCGCGAGCAGCACAGGGACACTAGTTGTTAAAGCTAGTTAATCTGTACTTGGTCTGTGTGCCACGGAGAGAAAAGGAAGTGACTCATGGTCAGCATTGGCCAATGAGAAGGCAGCAAAGGACAGTGACGGAGATGCCAACGAATGGCAAGCTATGGGCGGGTTCCAAGCCCATTGTTAGATACAATAGTCTTGCAAGCGAGAGCACATGCTCTCGCAGGCTCAACCTAAAAATGTATTTTTTCAAGTCGGCCTTTAAAGCCGCCTGCTGAGCCTGCATAACACTCTATTTGCTGGTGGTACATTCTTAACTGCAGTAACAGGCAGCTTCCATAGTCAAAGTTTCCATGCACTGACCCTCACCTAGATCATCAGCAGCAAATAGGCGGCTGTGGAGAGACAAAGGGTGGGACAGTGAGACAGCCCTGTGATGTCACATCCGCCGCTGCCAGGTTTTTGATCGAAGAGAAGTGCATGCGGCTATCTATGTACTTCAGTGTCTTCATTCATCCCATACATTATACTTGAATTTGGCTTTATTTCAATTAATACATTCGCATAGGTAGCCTATAAGTTATACTACAAGAGAGCGAAAAAACACAGCCTGTTTTAGGACTTGTTTGCAAGGGTTAGTTGTACATCTCTCAAAACCTATCCTCAATATTTATGTTTGGTTTCAGGAGATACGATTTGATGTCCCAGTGTAAACAATTCCCAGTTTATTTTGAGTGCATTGAAAAGCAACTTCCCTTTGCTGTTTATGAGATGTAGTTAATAAAAACTGGTGCTCATAAATTGAAATTAATTCTTGACATATGTGGACATCCATGGCAAAAGGCTGGTGTTGGCATATTGGAGGTAATTTTTAGCCTCGGTAGGGCAACCGTGGCTTATTGGGGGTTGATGGGATGGGAGAATCAAACCAAGAGAAGATCCTGACACGGACGTACTGGACATCATTTTTGACATCCTTGATATATGTGTTGCACCAATGATAACCTGGTACTGGCATATTGTATGCAATTCTTAGCATTCAAAACATTTTGCTGGCAATGGCACACTGGGGCTAATTCTTAACACACAGTGGGCCCATGGCAAGCTTACCTCTCCTCATGGTAAGCTTACCTCTCCTAACATCGGGGCCTGGAAATGCCAGGATGGCTGACCTTGGGAACAAGCAATGTACATGAAAACATTGATGCCCTCTTTTCATGAACATTAAGTAACTGTGTGGGGAGAGGCTGCGGGTGTTATGTGGTGGGTGGCTCACAGGTGGAAGGGCCGCTCAAACTACCCTGTCGACTAACCGCAAGTAAAGTGGCCTTTTAGAGACTATAGATTTTTAGCAACTATATCTTAAAATTTTGCTTCAAAATGCACCATTAAACCCATGTTTTCAACGTTTTCTGAGAGTGGGGGCCTCAGAACCTCTTACAAGAAGTTGGGCTTGCTTAGCTTTCTCACTAGAATTCAGAGCACATATTACGCCCCACCACTCTCAGCGATTACCAGCCACCACTGAAATTACACTTGCAGAAGTGTGTTCCCAAGAGCATTTACGGCAATTATTTTCACAATACGAAAATGGCATACTGAAGTGCATTTGTAAACCTTTTCTTCGTTTCCATGGGGAAACCACTTGTCAGGTAACCCCACCAATCTGAGGTAGTGAGTAGGGACTCCATCAGTGGCAAACTCAAACCTTCACCTGGTTCTCTGCAAAGACGGCCCCAGGTGTGAATAACAAAATGTGAATGTCAAGAATGCTGAGATATCCATTTTCTCTTTCCAGGCAGTGTACTTCCATCTGTGCCATTGTCTTCTCCTGTTTGCATGCATGTCCTCTCTCAAGAGCATGCTTGCAAGTAAGGTGATGCCTGTGGAGGCCCCTATGCGGAAGAAAAACTTCTACTGAACAGAAGTTGTAGAACCTAGCCCAGAAGGTAGTTTGAGCATGTTTTGAGAGCAGGGGCATTGCTTCAGGGGGTGTTTGGGGTGTTACACCTCCCTAAAATATGTATTCTGTAATAAATAGTTGGGTACAAGGGCTTTCTGTCGGCTATGATGAAGTGTCTGTTGCATGCCCACACTGACAAAATCAATCAATCCCACCCCCCTTTTCTCTCTCCACCTCTATGTTCCTCTCTCTCCCTGACTGTTTGGAAATCTGAAGCTCATACTGGCCTTCCCCAATCTTATTGACCAAGCTACGCCCCTATTTGAGTGTTCAAACACAGTGGGTGTAAGCAGATGTTCCATAGATCCGTCGGTCACAGTCCTGGGTATTTAAATTAATGCTGTCGGGAGACGGCAGGATCTTGCAGTCACTAGAGGGGCTCAATCAACCAACTGGGGCCTTCATGAGGATTAGGATTGCCACAGCATGCACCTTTACAGGGTACCTTAGTGCTTGGTCCCACGTGTGTATCAGCAGGGCCGGTTTAAGCGCTGGTGGCCCCCGGTGCGACAATCTTTTTTTGGCGCCACCCATGACCCCACTCTTCAGATTCCCTCAATACCACCCTGAAAAAGTGCCCCTCATCCATAGCCCCTCTCACATACATTTCATTTGTTTTAAAGCGCTGGTTGAGGCTGGTTTTACTAATCTTCTCAGCCATCCACATAAAATACAGATCTGTTCCTTGCAGCGGGCATATTAACCCTCTGTGCTACTTTATGGCGTTAAAACTGCGCTAGACAAAAGTCCGATCCCTCTCTGTAGTAGGAACATTAGAGTTATCTTGACATTTTTATTGCTGCCTAAAAGCTGGATGCACAAGGAATTCTGCAGCATGTGTTTTTAAATCGTACCTTATGCTAAACACAGCGCCCCCTTGAGGTCACTGCCCCCCTTCCAGGTCAGCGCCCAGTGCGGCCGCACCGGTTGCACCGCCCTATGGTCGTCCCTGTGTATCAGTGTATTTTAGTTCGATATGTTATGTAGTTAGGGTATTTTTAGGAAGCTTGAGTGTTGCCCGGGTATAGAATCATTTGCCCCTATAAAGGCATAGTATCTAAGAGAGCATGGGTCATCTATTGCTGAACGAAGGGACACAGTAGACAGACGTGCATGTGTAAGTGACCAGTGTTGTCCGATGGCCGACCTCATCCAAAAGTGCTTGGTGGATAACTGTTTCTGCTCTGAGAGAGCGAGAGTCTGAAAAGTGTGTCCATTGTGTGCCGTGTCCAGTGCTTTAAATGGAAAAAGAGAAATGTCGGTACTCACCAAGTAGATTGGGGTGGGGCGTGTCTGGTGGGGCGTGGCTTTGAGGCAGGCGTTTACAATGTCAACATTTTCTTCAATGTAAAATGTCCTAGTGCCCTTCGGCTAAGTTCAGCTTGGCGTAATTTGTATTTTGCAGGGCGTAATTTGTATTTTTTGTAGTTTTATATCCTGTGACCTTTGCCCGAGGTCACTAAATTGTTTTACATGAGAAGCAGAAGTTTTACTTGAAGGCATACTTTTTTAGGGGCGAACGCAAAGTGCTCCATCCCCTGTTGTAAGCTCTCTTTGGGCTTCTAACCATGCCCATGCCATGTCAGTCACTTTCATTGGTTTTTGAGCTTGCCTTTTAAAGTCCGCTTGCTTTCATTAGTGAAATGCATGCATATGTTATGCCTTTTCCGGTGTTTAGCCCTCCTCAAGCGCACCGACCAACTACTGAAAACATACCAAGCTCGATGTTTTCCGTCTGGTTTCTGGACTACTTTTTCTCTTTATTTCGCAGCGTGATCTCGCTGGTCAGTAGTTGAGCGATTTGCATGACATGGATCCTGTTACATAGGTAATTGCACATTTGCCGGTTACATAGATAATTTCACTTTTGCCGGTTACATGGATAATTTTACTTTTTTGCGGTTACGTGGATAACAGCACTTTTGCCGATAGGTTTCACTGCAAGCAAACTTTTATTTCCCTATGTGTGTCTGCTTTCTGCTGATGGTGGCCGTCGGCTCTCTTATGTGAAACTTTTACTTTTCAGTTTATATGGCAAGAAAAGTCTGTTTAGTTTTGTGAAACTGTTTTACTTTTAATTTTCAATTTATGTGGCAAGAAAAGTCCAGTTTGCAGTTTACAATGCTAATAGCTCTAACTTGAGCAAATGCGAGCCCTATTTCATTGCAAATGATTGTTTTGTTATGGCACAGGGAGATTACGTATTTGCCCAGAATCAAAGGATGTTGAGCCAACGCTGGGATTTCATCTCCCTGTGTTATAAGAACAAAAAAAGTATGCTATCATGTAGAACGTGTGCTTCTCATGTAAAGCAATTTAATTAATGCCCTTGTGCCAAGTTCGCGCTATATATAGCTGCAAAAAAGTACCAGCTGCTCACTACACATGAGCCAGGCGTTCGAGCGCCTCACAGATGCGCTCCATCTGAAAGCGCTGTATTCAGCAGCATCTGCGCTGCACGTACCCATACCCCAGAGCCTACCCCATACTCTTGTGACACAGGAGAAGTCCCGGTAATCAAGGGGAGAAGTGCTGCTACATAGTTCCAGGCCATATAAAGCACTGCCCATGTCTTATTTAGGACGATTATTCAAGGGTGGCTACTCCATTAGGGTGGAGGAGCGCCGCCCCCCAATCCCCTGCCAGCAGCAGCAGCAGTAAAACCTTTTTGAAGAAAACTATAATAAACTGTGTTTATGATCGTTTTCTTGAAAAGGGGCGGATCATTGGGGGTGACGAGCACTTGAGGGGAGAGCACAGAGCACTCCCCTCAGAGCACATGTGTGTTTGGCCGGCCATCTCGGGCCGGTCAAACACACACTCGCAGTAGGCTCTCTCCAGCCCAGCAACACAGTTGCTGGGCTGGAGCGAGCCTGCACAGGCTCCTAGTCTGCCTGGGACCACCCTGGCTGGGAACTCCCAGCCAATCCTGATGCTGCACTGAGCAGCATCAGGATTGGCGCATGGCAGGCTGGGAGTCTGTGCCTGCAGCAAAAAGACGAAGGAGCGGAGCGCCGCGCGGCAGAGGAGGTAAGTGTTTTAAAAAAAAATGTTTTCATTTAATTGTTATTTATTGCCCTCCCACCGGGCGCCACCCCGCCCCTTCTGGTTGCGATTCTTCTTCTTCCAGGCCCTGTTGGCACCGAAAGAGGCAGTAATGCAGCATTCCCTTATTAACGGGGCGTGAACCTAGAGGCAGCCTTGCTGCAACCGTGGGCCTGCACTTCTTCTATTCAAGCAGATAAATGATTTGGAAGTGCTGAAGACGCCTGATGTACTTAGAACTGGGAAGACTTGAGTTGGCGGTTGATGCCTCTGCTGTTTATCGGGGCAAATAAGTTATTTTGTCAAGTAGCCACTGGTTGTATGATATGCTCTGTTGATGCAGAACTACACTAGCAATCATAGTAGTGACCACTGCACAGGTGTAGCACTAAGCTACCAATGATTATGGTGACCACTACATACATTACACACTGCATTTGGGGCAGCACAACAGCATCAATGAATATGGCTCCTGCTGGAATTACATGCTTCATCTGTGTCATTCTATTTTAGGAAAGATAATGGTGATCGCTACTTGCAATGCATCCTGCATTGTTGTATCGCTGCAGAATCAAAAGTGATGGTCAGCACTACTGCCATTACATCCTGCATTGGTGGTGCGCTGCTCTGGCAATGATGGTATTGACCACTAATTGCATTACATGCCACACTGGTGCAGCACTGCTCTGTCAACCATGATGATACCACTGCTTGCATTATATGCTGCACTGCTGCAGCACTACATTAGTAATGATGGAGGTGACCACAGCTTGCAATACATGCTGTATTAGGATAGCACCTCAATAGTGATGATGGTGGTGACCACTGCTTGCAATACATGCTGCACTGGTGCATGACAACTAGAAACAATGGTGGTGACAACTGCTTGCACTACATGCTACACTGCTGCAGCAGTACACTAGTAACGATGGTGGTGATGACTTTGGTGCTGGCGATGACGTTGGTGGTCAGTGCTTGGATCACACGCTGCACTGGTGCAGCACTACACTAGAAATTATGGTGGTGACCTCTGCTTGCGTTACATGCTGCACTTTTGCAGCACTACACTAGCGTTCGTGGTAGTGACCACTGCTTGAAATACAGGATGCAATGGTTCAGCATGACCCTAGTGATGATGATGGTGACCACTGCTTGTATTGCGTGCTGCACTGGTGCATCACTACACTAGTGATGATGATGGTGACCACTGCTAGTATTGCATGTTGCACTGGTGCAGCACTACACTGGTGATGATGGTGGTGACCACTGCTTGCATTACATGCTGCACTGGTTAGCCCTACACTAGTGATGATGATGGTGACCACTGCCTGCAGTATCTGCTGCCCAGGTGCAGTACTACACTGGCAATGATGGTGATGGCCATTGCTTGGATTACATGCTGCATTGGTGCAGCACTACACTAGAAATGCTGGTGGTGACCACTGCTTGCATTACATGCTGCACTGGTGCAGCACTACACTAGCAATCATGGCGGTGACCACTGCTTGCAATACCTGCTGCACTGGTGCAGCACTACAATAGTGATGATATGATGGTGACTACTGCTTGTATTGCATGCTGCACTGGTACAGCACTACACTAGTGATGATAATGGTGACCACTGCTTGTATTGCATGCTGCACTGCTGCAGCACTATAATTGTGATGATGGTGGTGACCACAGCTTGCAATACATGCTGCACTAGTGCAGCACTACACTAGTGATGATAGTGGTGATCACTGCTTGCATTACATACTCCACTGCTGCAGCACTACACTAGCAATGATGGTGATGACCACTGCTTGCAATAAATGCTGCACTGGTACATCACTACAGTAGTGATGATAGTGATGACCGTTGCTTGCATTACATGCTGCATTGTTGCAGCATTGAACTAGCAATGATGATGGTGTCCACTGCTTGCAAATACATGCTGTGCTGGTGCAGCACTACATTAGAAATCATGGTGGTGACCACTGCATGCAATACATGCTGCACTGGTGCTGCACTACACTAGTGATGATGGTGGTGACCACTGCTTGCAGTACACGCTGCATTGGTGCAGCACTACAATAGAAATGATGGTGGCAACCACTGCTTGCAATGCATGCTGCAGAGGTGCAGCACTACATTAGAAATTATGGTGGTGACCACAGCTTGCAATGCATGCTGCACTGGTGCAGCACTACACTAGAAATGATGGGGGTGACCACTGCTTGCAATACATGCTGCACTGGTGCAGCACTACACTAGCGTTCATGGTGGTGACCACTGCTTGAAGTACATGATGCAGTGGTCCAGCATTACCCTAGTGATGATGATGGTGACCACTGCTTGTATTGCGTGCCGCACTAGTGCATCACTACACTTGTGATGATGATGGTGACTACTGCTTGCATTGCATGTTGCACTGGTGCAGCACTGCACTGGTGATGATGGTGGTGACCACTGCTTACAGTACATGCTGCACTGGTGTAGCACTACACTAGTGATGACGGTGGCGTTCATTGCTTGCAATACTTACTGCACTGGTGCAGCACTGCACTAGTGATGATGGTGATGACAACTGGTTGCAGTACACGCTGCACTAGTTCAGCACTACACTAGCGATGATGGTGGTGTCCACTGCTTGCAATACATGCTGCACTGGTGCAGCACTATGCTAGTGATGATGGAGGTGACTACTACTTGTAGTACGTGCTGCACTGGTACAGCACTACAATAGAAATGATGGTGGCAACCACTGCTTGCAATGCATGCTGCAGAGGTGCAACACTACATTAGAAATTATGGTGGTGACCACAGCTAGCAATACATGCTGCACTGGTGCAGCACTACACTATAAATGATGGTGGTGACCACTGCTTGCAATACACGCTGCACTGGTGCAGCCCTACACTAGCGTTCATAGTGGTGAACATTGCTTGAAATACAGGATGCAGTGGTCCAGCATTACCCTAGTGATGATGATGGTGACTACTGCTTGTATTGCGTGCTGCACTGGTGCATCACTACACTAGTGATTATGATGGTGACCACAGCTTGTATTGCATGTTGCACTGTAGCAGCACTATACTGGTGATGATGGTGGTGACCACTGCTTGCATTACATGCTGTACTGGTATAGCACTACACTAGCAATGGTGGTGGCCACTGCTTTCAATACATGCTGCAGTGGTGCAGCACTACAGTAGTGATGATGATGGGGATCACTGCTTTCAATACATGCTGCACTTGTGCAACACTACACTTAGGATGATGGTGGTGACCACTGCTTGAAGTACATGCTGCACTGGTGTAGCACTACACTAGTAATGATGGTGGTGACCACAGCTTGCAATATGTACTGCACTGGTGCAGCACTGCACTGGTGATGATGGTGGTGACCACTGCTTACAGTACATGCTGCACTGGTGTAGCACTACACTAGTGATGACGGTGGCGTTCATTGCTTGCAATAATTACTGCACTGGTGCAGCACTGCACTAGTGATGATGGTGATGACAACTGGTTGCAGTACACGCTGCACTAGTTCAGTACTACACTAGCGATGATGGTGGTGTCCACTGCTTGCAATACATGCTGCACTGGTGCAGCACTATGCTAGTGATGATGGTGGTGACTACTACTTGTAGTACGTGCTGCACTGGTGCAGCACTACAATAGAAATGATGGTGGCAACCACTGCTTGCAATGCATGCTGCAGAGGTGCAACACTACATTAGAAATTATGGTGGTGACCACAGCTAGCAATACATGCTGCACTGGTGCAGCACTACACTATAAATGATGGTGGTGACCACTGCTTGCAATACATGCTGCACTGGTGCAGCCCTACACTAGCGTTCATAGTGGTGAGCATTGCTTGAAATACAGGATGCAGTGGTCCAGCAGTACCCTAGTGATGATGATGGTGACCACTGCTTGTATTGCGTGCTGCACTGGTGCATCACTACACTAGTGATTATGATGGTGACCAGAGCTTGTATTGCATGTTGCACTGGAGCAGCACTACACTGGTGATGATGGTGGTGACCACTGCTTGCATTACATGCTGCACTGGTGTAGCACTACACTAGCAATGGTGGTGGCCACTGCTTTCAATACATGCTGCAGTGGTGCAGCACTACATTAGTGATGATGATGGTGATCACTGCTTTCAATACATGCTGCACTTGTGCAACACTACACTTATGATGATGGTGGTGACCACTGCTTGCAGTACATGCTGCACTGGTGTAGCACTACACTAGTAACGATGGTGGTGACCACAGCTTGCAATATGTACTGCACTGGTGCAGCACTGCACCAGTAATGATAGTAGTGACCACTGCTTGCATTACATGCTGCACTGCTGCAGCACTACACTAGCAATGATGGTGGTGACCACTGCTTGCAATACATGCTGCACCGGTGGAGCACTACAGTAGTGATGACAGTGGTGACCACTGTTTGCATTACATGCTGGACTGGTGCAGCATTACACTAGCAATGATGATGGTGACCACTGCTTGCAATACATGCTGCGCTGTTGCAACACTGCACTAGAAAGGATGGTGGTGACCCCTGCTTGCAATACATGCTGCACTTTTGCAGCACTACACTAGTGATGATGGTGGTGACCAATGCTTGCAGTACACGCTGCATTGGTGCAGCACTATACAGGTGATGATGTTGGTAGGCAGTGCTTGGATTACATTCTGCACTGGTGCAGCACTACACTAGAAATGATGATGGTGACCACTGCTTGCATTACATGCTGCACTGGTGCAGCACTACACTAGTGATGATGATGATGGTGACCACTGCTTGTATTACATGTTGCACTGGTGGAGCACTATACTGGTGATGATGGTGGTGACCACTGCTTGCATTACATGCTGCATTCGTGCAGCACTACACTAGTGATAATGCAAAAGTGTAGCATGTAATGCAAGCAGAGGTCACCACCATCATTTCTAGTGTAGTGCTTCCCAGTGCAGCATGTGATCCAAGCACTGGCCCCCACTGTTATCGCCAGCACCAGAGTCATCACCACCATCGTTGCTAGTGTAGTGGTGCAGCAGTGCAGCATGTAATGCAAGCAGCGGTCACCACCATTGTTTCAAGTTTAGTCATGCACCAGTGCAGCATGTATTGCAAGCAGTGGTCACCACCATCATCACTAGTGAGGTGCTACCCTAATGCAGCATGTATTGCAAGCTGTGGTCCCCACTATCAATACTAATGTAGTGCTGAAGCAGTGCAGCATATAATGCAAGCAATGGTATCCACTGCTTGCAATACATGCTGCACTGGTGCAGCACCACCACACTAGTGATGATAGTGGTGACCACTGCTTGCAGTACACTTTGCACTGGTGCAGCGATGTGCTAGACATGGTAGTGGTGGCCACTGCTTGCAATACATGCTGCACTGGTGCAGCACTACAATAGAAATGATGGTGGTGACCACTGCTTGCAATACATGCTGCACCGGACCAGCATGACACAAGCGATGATGGTGGTGACCACTGCTTGCATTAAATGCTGCAATGGTGCAGCACTACACTAGCGATGATGGTGGTGGCCCTTCTTGTATTACATGCTGAACTGGAATAGCACTTCACTAGTGATGATGATGGTGACCACTGCTTGAAACATTGTCAAACATGACCGTGTTCACCTCTTGCATTATATGCTGCACTTGTGCAGTACTATATAGCAATGGTCATGGTGACTGCTGAATGCATTACATTGTGCACTGGTGCAGCATTACACTGGGAATGATGGTGGTCAAGGCTTGCAATACATGTTGCACTCATGCAGCACTACACTAGCGATGATGGTGGTGTCCACTGCTTGCAATACATGCTGCACCGATGCAGCACCACCACACTAGTAATGATGGTGGTGACCACTGATTGAAGTACACGTTGCACTGGTGCAGCGCTGTGCAAGAAATGGTAGTGGTGATCACTGCTTGCAATACATGCTGCACTGGCGCAGCACTACACTAGTAAAGATGGTGGTGACCACTGCTTGCGATACATGCCTCAATGGTGCAGCACTACACTAGTGATGATGGTGGTGGCCACTTCTTGCATTACATGTTGAACTGGAACAGCACTACACTAGTGATGATGATGGTGACCGCTGCTTGAAATACACGCTGAGCTGGTGCGGCACTACACTGTCAAAATGACCGTGTTCACCCCTTGCATTATATGCTGCACTAGCAATGGTGGTGGAGACTGCTGAATGCATTACATGATGCACTGGTGAACTCAGCTTGCAGTATATGCTGCACGGGTGCAACACTACACTAGTGATGGTGGTGGTGAACTCTGCTTGCAGTACATGCTGCACTGGTGCAGCACTAAACTAGGGATGATGGTACGTGCTGCAGTGGTGCAGCACTACACTGGTGATGATGGTGGTGACCACTGTTTGCAATACATGGTGCGATGGTGCAACACTACACTAGCGGCGATGATGACGGAAGTGTACTATCACCTTGTATTAAAGATGTGATAGCTTAGTATCGGGCGACCCACAATCATCACGCCACCACAAAGCACTCTAGTGGATCCAGGTTCAGTCAGAGAGGATGGAATGGATCCCTATAAATCCTTCAAATCACGGCTGACCACCAGCACCAATCCATCAGTGACAGCAGGGTGGTGCAGAAAAACGGTACCTAGCCCTTTCTGAACACATATGTACAAAAACTAAAATTGATGTAGAACGCTTTATCTTTTGATTTAAAAAAATGCAATAGAGAATTCTGTGGGAAAAGAAAAAGTGAATAGCGAATTACCACCACTGCAGTTTGATCAACTCTGGGTGAGATGAATCTGAGTTGGAGTTGTCACCAGTGTGCATCATATCATATCTGGAAAAAGAGATTCCTTCTGGCAGTGACAGCATTTGTTTGTTCCCCATGCAGTTAATGTACTTGGGACTTCTTATGAGTGTCTCTGCAGCCCTTTCACACCTCAATGAACTTCTGTTTTTTTTCCCCTTTGGTGGTATCTTTCATAACACTGTGAGGGCTTCCCAGCACATCCTGGATGGGAGTGTTAGAATTTCTTCAGCAAATTCTTAAAAACAGCTGTTATTTCTAACACGATACACCCACAAAAAAGAACTGTAAAAATATTTCATCCTAAAAATGCATTCCTTCACTGAGAATGTAAACTTGTTCTCACAAACAATGTTGCCTCAAAAGACATTTATTGACAATAGCAGAACAAATGATAAGAAAATTGACCCAGGCTCATGTTACCACCCTCGCTATAAATAAGAACCAATCAAAGGGTTTGCAACAAGAGGAATGCAGAGCAGGGGCCCTGATAAAAGCTTTCTCTGTTTGAATGCATTTCTTACCTTGAGCTTTTGTAACAAAATCCTATGAATATGTTCCAGAGCAAAGTTCATCAAAATGAAATGCAAACACGTACAATAGCCAGCAGGCAGAGCATGGGTGGTGAGTGGGAGGTGGAAAGTACTTCTCAGCCGAACACAGAGTCCGACAATTGTAGGGTACTGACAGGGTCTTTTCAGTGTTTGAACAAAATATCGGAAACACAAATATCGTGGGACACAATATTGTGTCAAAAATATTGCGGACAAGAATACCATAAATGTCATTTTCTGTGGGTAAGTAAGCTTTTACTATAGCCTTAGAGCTCGTTATAGCTGGCTTTACCGGCCATTAAAGGCCCGCTCCAGCATTTAAGGCCCAAGCCGAAGGTGAGGACCTTTAACACGGGAGCAGGAGTTTAATAGCTGGTATAGCCCAGCTTCGAAGGGCTATATGGCTATTCGAACATTTTGCCACTAGAGGGCAGAATGTTCTAATAAACAAAACAAAGTCCTTGGGAAGCCCGAGGGGCTTAAAATCCCCTGAGGCTCCTTGAGGCCTTTGTTAACAGCTGTTGCTGTGAACAAAGAACATTGGAATGTTGTCGCTCTGGGCTTTTACCAGCCATTAGAAGCCCGGAGCACTCCATTGTCTCCAATGCAGCTCCCAACATTCCACTGTTCTAACATATATGTACCTTGATGATCTTTATTATGTTCAAGATAGGTAGATCTATACTTAGCTACTTGCAATTTTTCTTGTCCTTGATTTTTTGACACAATATTCTGTCCACACAATATTTGGGTTTCCGATATTCTGATACGTGTTTTCTGCCCGCAGGAGGGCTGCTTGAAATCTCCTCTGAAGCTGAATGAGGTGATTCTTAGTTGAAAGTGTTATGCTGTCCTCTGATCAAAGGTCACAGTTCACAACAATCTTGGCCTTTCGTCAGAACAAATTTAAAAAACGTTTAAAAAGCAAATGATCCATAATTATGCATCAACTCAAAATAAGTCTCCCAGGACTTTGGTTCTAAAGCCTCCCCTGCCATGTCAATAGTAACATGTCTGTCTTGTTTCCTAACCATTGGACCGACGCTGCCATATTTACTCCTAGTCTCTCTTATAAAAGAAAACACCTCTCAGCCCTTCTGTAAATTTAAAATCCACATTATCTTTATTTTCGGCTAATTTTGGAACCCAGGAAGCTCCCCTTACGTAGTGTTATTTCTACTCAACGCATTGCTAGCCCATCCTTTCATTCAGGGCTTTCTAATACTGAACTACTGTAGGAAACAAGATTACCAAACTTTTGGGGAGAGAGGCCTTAAAATGAGCTGTGGCTGAGATCCCACTAGATCAAAACAGCCTCGTTGCTAAAAAGTAAACAGGTGTCTTCTGGGAATCCCCATCATATCCCTGGTAGCTTGGCACAACCCTCAAGGCGTTGTTCAGAAAACAATTTATGTGGTGTATGAGCACAACACCCAAACAAGATTACAATTAAGAAACAAACACGTTTAAATTCCCAAATCAATTCTGATGAAAAGAACAAAATGTAACTATTAGCATGCTGCCAAAAAAAATAAAAAAATAAATAAATAAATGATGAGACATTAAATGACAAACTGATTGGGCCTCGAAAGTATTTACTAGAAATGAAAAGCTGGCACTTCAGGGTTTAAATGTGCTTTTCTTGAAAATTATAAGCTTGGGTTTTAGGAGGTTAAGTTTATTTTTGTCCAAAAAGAAAAACTTGGATTTGCCAGCAAAATCTTTTCAGAAACTGATGTTTGGGAACAAAATTATTCACAAGTATGTATTCAAAGCTCATATGTCAGTGATAACCAATGCGTATCTGAGACACTAGCCTGAAACACTGCTGCAACCTGTCTACTGCCTGCATCTATAGATTTACTGAATATATTGCCCTTGTAAAAAAATCAAACTCTCAGGAAAGCTCAATGAAATCTAACGCATGTTTATGTATGAATGTATGTATATGGTATTTCAATAGCTCAAACCTAGCCAAAAGTCAGCTGAGCGCTGTACATAGTCAAAGGCAAGCTTAAAGCCAGTAATAGGAGAGAAAGCTGAGTTCTCAATGCTCAATGTGTTGCGTAATGTTCTTTAAGAGGGTGAGCCTTCAACTCTTTCCTAATTGGAGCAGCGTTGGGGCAGCGCTGATGGATACGGAGATGTTGTTCCAGGCCTTGGCTACATAGACAGAAAAGGCCTGTTGTCTAGTTTTTTTTTCTTTTTTCCCTATTTAGTCTGCAGTCTGATGGTGTCCTGGCTGTGGGTGTGCCGAGATCCACCAGAGATGTTGGGCTTGCCTGCAATATAAGCGGGGATAGTGGTTGTGACGGATTTGTAAATGATGAAGCTGGTTTTGAAGGTGGTGCATGCTGGCCAGGGTGCCAATGAAATTCCATCAAGATGGAGCTGGGATATTTAATTGCAAAAATAGCCAGCAGGCATACAAATATTCAATGGGCAAATTTCCATTTTAACGGACCCGAGTTTCTCGCTCTGATCAGGCGTAGCACGTAATGCCAAATTTTATTCTAATGGTAAATTCTAATGCAATAAGGGGAGGAAAGAACATATGGTACAGCCGAAACTACATCAGGTGCGTGGCTGTTATTTTAGGAAGAATGTGAGAAGACCACGAAGAGGGATATAACCAGCTGCAGTAAAAAAGGCTGACGTCACCAAATCTGCAGTTCTTGCTTTGTTGCGCCAACTTCAGAAATAGGCTAGTCTTAGTACAACAGTAGGGCTTAATGTGAATTGTGGGGGATTGGACGAGAAAACGGCAGTGCATTTCAAATACTACAATAATGCTAAGGGTTTAGTGCACTTTAAGCAGGAATGAAAACAAAGTCCCAATTGTTAACACAAACAGTATACACAATATTATATTCTTACCGTACTGTCTATGGACTGAACATTTTAGTCATAGCATATGAACAAGAATCTTTCTGAAAAGAAGGATTCAAAAATGAACAGGAGTAAAATGTGGACTTGAAGAAAAAAGATATGAAAAATGATATGCCATTTAAAAACAATGTTTCAGAACTGCGAGGTTGACCTTTGGAATTTTAGACATATATTAGAGGAAATTAGCTGAAACTGCAGTATTTTCCCACCATCTTCTCAGGATGTTCTTCTGACACACGAGCCCTGACACTCCTCGGGAGAGTGAGGCTTCAGCGGCTCACTCTCAAAGTACTGGAGTCTGTGTGTAAAGGCAGCTGCAAAATGCACTATTTGGACACATTTTTTCTACAGTTTCTTGAGGTGAGAATCCCAGACCACGTCCACAATAACCCCTGTTTGAGGGGTTTGCTTACCTGGCAGAGCTGTAGAGAAGTATTTCTGCCACTCAGGGTTAAACGCACCAGTCACCACTGCACACCGTTTCTTTTGCTAGTAAAATCCCAAAACGATTGCTGAATATATTAGATTGTCTCAACCACATTCTTAGGTAACCACATACACTTCTCCAAAAATAACCTGCAACATTCCCACGTCTTATCTCACCTAGGATCCTATCCCTGCTGTGAGAACTGCTTACTGCTAATATGAGCTAACTATGACGGGGCAATCCCATGACCCTGGAAACCTGGGTGGATGAATGTAAAAGAAAAACTATGTTCCCTTCCTGAGAACATTTAAGCTTAAACCTCCTAGGTAAATTATTATAGTTTTAAAACAATAACTTGTAACTATACAGTTAGGGGCATATTTATACTTGTTTTGCACCAAATTTGTGTCATTTTTTTAACGCAAATTCAGTGCAAAACTAACTCCATATTTATACTGGTTTTAAAGTCATTTTTTGGACACGGAAACCTACTTTGCGTCAATGAAATGCAAAGTAGGTGTTCCTGTGCAAAAAACGACTCTATGGCCTTAGCGGCATATTTATCCCCTGTGCTAAAATCACGCACAGGAGGTAGGAGAATTCAAATAATGGTGCAAAGCTTGCTTTGCACCATTATTTAACGCTTGTATCAGGGCAGGCGTCAGGGGACCTGTGGGCCTATTCCCCAGGTCCCAGGGACACCCACACCAGAGGGACAGCGGAGGATGGGGGATTTAAGTGCCATTGGGGGCCCTGAAGTGGCCCCCCCTACATGGCACTGGGTGCAATGACCATGCCCAGGGGACCCTGGTCCCCTATGCTGGCCATTGGGGTGGTGGGCATGACCCCTGTCTTTTCTTAGGCAGGAGTCATGTGGTATGGATGGTTTTGCACCAGAAAATGACGCTAGGCTGGTTAGAGTCATTTTTTTTACTCTAGCCTGCCTAACAGCATTTAGTGGAATTCATACCCCCAGCCCCACCCGACTAACGTAATTTTTTTTACGGTAGCCTACCCTTTGCACCGGCTTGCACCATCCCATAAATATGGTGCACAGAAGTGGTGCAAGCCGATGCTAAACTTTTTGGTGCAAAACTGTGCTGGTGGAGTTTTGCACCAAAAAGTATAAATCAGGGCCTTAGTTTTATTCACTGTATAAAGTTTATTGATGTGCGAAAAATACACTTTTTAGCCTATCACATGACAGGTGCTCCAACATAACGACTCAGTGATGGTGAATAGTAACATTTGTGAACAATTGTGCACTGGCACTGTACATACGATATCTATACAACATATATACAATATTACTAGGGGCTGACAAAATCACCGATTCGCAGCATGACTCAAAATAAGAGTACAATGTGTGCATCATAATAAATCATATCAGTCCACTAGTTTGACATTTCGACCCTGTAGGAATAGATTTATCCAGGGTCATCATCAGAAGAAAGCATATCTTAGCAATCAGAATGGAGTGATAAATCATTGTTATTGGATTGTGTTGGAGGCGGCAGGTTCTGGTTGGCTGAGGCGAGGCCCTAGCCAGGCAGAATCTACCTCTCCCGTCAGAGGTGGGTGATTACACTCACTGTACAACCTGCGCTCACCCTTGGGTACCTTGGCACAGAACAGTCAGGCTTATCACAGAGGCAACGTGTAAAGCATTGGCACGTCATGTCCACACAGTAAGTACACTGACATCACAAATGAGATTTCACACAAGGTGTATAACATTTGTTTTTGTATTCAACACACACATTAATTAACACCACATAAACATCATGTAAATCTGGGCATAAATCACAGACAGAAACATCACTACCAGTACAAGGCCGAACAGTCTTAATATGACATTAGCAGTATGTACACGTGAGAAAATCAATACTTTCCCTCCCTGAGCCCACATATGGTACAACTGCGTTGGCAGCACGAGACCCACCCCAGCGATCACCCCAATTCAATATAAAATAGTTGTAGAATGCATCCCGGTTCCGAATGATAGCAGCAATGAACACATACAGAGAACTATAGCACTTTTTAAATAGCTCTGCGTCTAGGCTGCACCAGTAAATGTCAGTGGCAACCGCTACTGTAAACAACATGCATGGCAACACAGCCACACAGTGAAATTAAGCCCGATACCTGCTCCCACACTCTCACTTTGTATCACTACGCAGTGCTACAGATATCAGTCACGCTAGCGAGCAAGCACTCACACACACCCGCTTCCAGCACCCTAATGTGGTGCTCAGAAAGCCAGCAGATAAGGTGTAAATGAGTTTGCAGACCCCTCTTGGACCTAAACCTTCCTCCACCCCCCAACCAATTCCCGGTCCCTCAGAGTGAGAAAAGAAGCAATCTTTCCCCTAATACTAGGCCGCTGGTGATTGGTGGTTACACTTAGTCAGGATCCAGGGGAAAAAGTACAGGGGAAGAAAGACAGAATGGCTGATCCGGCAACAGTCAGCAAATGAAGATTTGGTCTGCACTCGGGAAGTTCACTCAGGGGCCTCCACACTGGCCTCTGGCACGGGTCCCCATCTGCAAAGCACAGGGGGAGGGTCACCTTGGGACACGCTGTTCACAATGGCGCCCAGCCAAGCCAGACACTCCACTTCATAGGTAGTTACCAAACCGGCACCTCCCAGGACAGAAGGCACCACTCCTGGGGCGCAATTACTTGGACCGTCCTAGGCATCCCGGTTCCGCACAAAGAGTTTACCAAATTCCGTACCCTCCTGGTATGGGCACTCTGCCCTCCTATTATGGGGACTCTGTTGCGCGATGACCTGAGTTGCACCAGACACTTCCGAATGAACATGCAAAGTGCTCAATGCAGGGCCTCCGTGGGATGAGACCCAACGTCTTGTGCGTGATGACTTGAGCCACACCGGACATTTCCGCTCATACACTACAGGTCACCAATGCAGTGCCTCCCTGGAACGAGGCAAAATGTCTAGTGCATGATGGCTTGAGTTGCACCAGACAATCCCGTTTGCACACAACAAGTTACTAATGTTGTGCCTCCCTGGACAACGTCTGGTGCATGATGACTTGAGTCACACCAGACAATCCAGCTTGCACATGCAAAAGTACCAATGCAGTACCTCCCTGGAATGAGGCACAATGTCTGGTGTCCGATGATTTGAGTCACACCAGACAATCCCACCCGCACACAAAAGTTAACTACTGCAGCGCCTCCCGGGAATGAGACGCCATGCCTAGCGCGCAATGACTTGAGTCGCACCAGGGACTTCTAAACATACAATCAGTTCCTGTTCCATACGTCCCCGGAACGAGGCACAATGTCTGGTGCGCAATGACTTAATCCACACCAGACCAATCCAGTCACACAAACAGAGACGCCAGTTCAGCGATTCCTCACAAGGCAGAACGTGGCACTGCTCTGGGTACATCCCCACCTCCAAAGGTCGCAACCAGTGACACGGACACCACACGCAATGAGCATGATGTGGCTGGCATTGAGGGTATCGGGAAGGAGCCTTGTAGAAGGGAAGTGTTTATTGTAAGAAGAAGTGGGATCAGAGCTCTTCCAGGGGTCCCCTTTTATGACTGACACTGAGATGACGTCATTCTACAAGGCACCCTTTAAGGACTGAAGTATGTTCATCAGTCCTTCTGTAAAGATGGTTCATAATGTAGGCGTAGACCAACAGTGGACGGATGTGTAGTTACTCTCAAAGTGCAGGCAACCTCAGTTGAGTTCAGAAGATTTAGGTGTTGCCTACGTACTTCCATGGGTTCTGTACCACCATGTATGATGAGTAAATGCATGGAGTGTGCTTCACCTAAAAAATCAGCTACTCTGAAATGGATGATCGGGTACAACACATTTAGGAAGAAAGAGTAGAAGGCGCAATGACAACACCCGTGGGGGTGCACACACACTTACACAAACACCACCCACTTTTCTCCACCAAGCAAGGAAATAGAATAGAACATTGATTTATTTGCTGTGCTTTGCCCAACAAGCAACACATGTATACACACTGCAACTTTAGGGTACACTACAGTCAGTCCCTGTTACAGTCCCATCCTCGGCTTGTACAGAGGTAGAGTAACGGGAGGTTGCAGGTGTCAGTGAGAAAGGGTGTAGGACTTGAGGCCTCTGCAGTGAGATACGAAAGTAGAAGGCAGGGGTGGGCGGCAGCTATAGGAAGTAGACGCTGTAGCCTGAGCCTAAACCTCGAGTTAGCTTGAGGCCAGGAGGTTGGAGGAGGTAAAGATAGAGGAAGGGGTAGGCTTATAACCCTTCTACCTCTGAAGGAAGACTGATTGCTAGGTCCCAAAAGTTGCAAAGTGTAAAAGGGGCAGGCAAATGCAGAAATGGCAGTCTGAATAACCTCAGTTTCAGCAACAGTTCATCACTTGACTCCCTCCCATGGCAGGTGATTCTCAATGGGCGAGGATGATGGATTCCCCTCTGAGCCCACCCTTGCACAATTAAGTGTAAGGATATTTCTTGGAATCTCAGTGACATTTGACAGCATGAAGGACAGGTGGAGGAACATTCTCCAGGTTCCAAAGGGAACATGATATATGAAGGAGAATCCCCTTCGTGAATCTTCTTTACTGCAGAGATTCTAAGGACCAGGACAATCCACCGGTGGATCAGCCTTCAGCGTTAGCATTTTTCTCCAGATTTTGGAGAGTTTTCCATGGTCATCTCACTGGATGGGAAAAACCATGTGGTAAAGAAAGAGCAGAATCCACCAGTGGAATTTATTGCACCATTGGTATACTATAGTGAGCGAACTTCCTGTCCTCAGACTGAACAATGGATTAGATGATATGGGCTAAACCACTTCACTGATTTTACGCCTTGTAGAGAAGTATTGGACCTGGCATCCTTGTCATGGGTTTCACCCAACGTTTTGCCTTCTTTCCTCCTGTTTTTGTTGATTTCGTTTTTGCCTGGCTTAGAACTCTGCCCACTTTACTACTGCTAACCGGTGCTAAAGTGCTTGTGCGTGCTCCTCTACATATAGTAACATTAGTTTACACCCAGTTGGCACATTTAAATTGCTTGTAAGTTCCTGTTAAAGTGGTACTACGTGTACCCAGAGCCAGTAAATTAAATAATACTAGTGGGCCTGCAGCACTAATTGTGCCCCCCACTTAAGTAGCATCTGAAACACGTCCCAGGCTTGTCCCCTGTGTGCAGTTTCAAAATGCCATTTCGACCTGGCAAAATACAACTTTAAAGTTTTACATGACCTTGTAATGAAAAAATCTTAAGTTCATTTTTCACTAATGCAAGGTCTGCCTCACCCATAGGATAACATTGGGTTACCTTATTACATTTAATAGTGATAACTTTTAACTGGGATCACATAATGTTGAGTTTGGTGTCTAAAGATTGTAATTAAAAACCATCTTTAATGGTAAAGTTGTATTTAAGTCACAATTCTGAAAATGCCACTTTTAGGCAGTGGCATTTTCTTGTCCCAACCATTTGGTGCCTGCAGCTTGTTTCCTGGGTCACATGACCAGGTGTAGCTGCAGTTAGTCTTTGTGTATTACTTACGTACAGTGAGGCAAAGGAGAATAGGTGCTGGCAGGTTGGGCCATCTCTGACTTAATAGGGGGGGCGGAGCTGTCACCTACCACACTTGCACATCACAAAGACTCTGCCTCAGCACACTCACTAAGGGTTTCACACTAGTCTTTTGTGGCCCCAGACCAGCTGGGGTCAGGGCCGGCAAGTAAAAAATTCCAGACACCTCTGTAGAAGCTTCTTGCACTTCAAAGTGGGCATCACATATAAGTAGTGGACCTTTCGATCCAACTTTTCAATACACATTTGGACTTGTGGAAGACACAGAAGAAGGACTACTGTGCTGCTCTGTTGCAAGAAGGATGCTGGCCCTCTGCTGGCCTGCAAACCTGCTGCCTTGCTGCCTGAGTGAAAAGGGCTAGATCTGCATTTGAACCTAGGATTACCAGAGTGACTACAAGAGCTTGTTGACTCGCCTCCTGATCAGAGCCTCAGGTACAAAAAAGGCTCAAACCACCTTGAACTCTGCACTCTGCTTGGTGTAAGCCTTGTTCACCAACTGGTGTCACCCCATTCTTGGGCCCTTGGAAGTGGGTCTATAAGTGCCCTGCCAGCCCATCTATGGTCCTAGCACAACTGAGGCAGTGCGACACATCTCCTTGCAGCTCTGCATCGGAACCGTTGCTGTGTCACACATTCCTGATGCAGGAACCACTGCTGCACGATGGATCCTCGATGCAGGACCTAGCATTGCACCCCCACAGCTCCTCTGAACTGCCCAATGTGATGCATTCTCGGGGCAAGACCTCACATCACAGCCCTGATGTTTCTCGGTATCGCCGCTGCATGACGAATCCCCGGTGCGGGACCTCACAACGCTCCATAACCGGGATTTAAGGTACTTTGTTGAGTGGGCCTAACTCGGCCCCTATATCCATCCCAAGCCACCGCACTCAGCCTGAGCTAATTACCCAGCTGAAACTTTGTACTGTTAAGCAGTATCTTCATCTAATGTTTTTAAATTGGATATCTCTGGTTGTACTGATTAGATTTTTGTAGTTTCAAATAATTTATTAGATTTTACTCTATGTTCCTACGTTGGTGTAGGTTTTATCTTGTATTGCGGTTTCACTTATTTCAGTTGGAGTGCTGCATAGATACTTTACACATTGCCTCTACGTTACGCCTGACTGCCTTCTTGCCCAACTGCTTGTGTTTTACCCAATAGGGCTTGTGGGTGCTGCTTGAGTAGGGTTTTACCCCCCTCAATCAGTAACCCAATTTCCTACAAGGAGTTATTTATAGTGATAATGGCGAAGATGAAACATACTTTTTAAAATTAAATGATCTTTACTATCCTCTAGGCCCCATTTCCAAACATGCTTGACAGTCACTGAACTTACGTCTGTAGATTGACTCTGAATGAAATACATTTGTTTTGTTAATTTATTATTCTCTCAAAAGCAAGATGGCAATTTGTTTTGCTATTATTAGAGAGAGGTGTGCGTAATTCACTTTACTATTTGCGTCATTGATTCTTCTCTGCTGGGTTTCAGATTAATTTGGTTGCATAATTATCTGCTTGCGTATTATATTGTTGCTTAATTCAAGAGTATGTGCTTTCATTTTATGTACTGTGGTAACTGGTTAAAGGAAATTGAATGTACATCTTTTTATCTTTAACAGTGTGATCATTCAAAGGTTTTCCATACCAATAATGTGTTACTAGACCTGTATTATCATTAATAACTTGATTTATTTGTGCTTCATACTTATGTATTGCCATTTCTAAGAGCTGAGCATAAAAGACATTATTATATCCAACTTAAATCTACTCAATTTAAGGACCTTGAAAAGACTTAAGCCTGAGTTAGTATTCCAGGGGCCCTATTACACATTATGCCTTGGGCGCAACGGGCATGTGTGTCTGCTTTGTGCATCCTGGGGGCACAATGGTATTACAAAAGGGCCCGCAGATGCTTGTGCGGCCTCTTCTGTAATACTGATAGCGCTGGTGCACATGTACTGCTAGCGCTATCATGAGCGGGTGTTCCCTCATTTGCATGGGAGATTCCCTCATTTGCATGGGGGCGTGGAATCACTTTTCTTCTCCGCCTATGCCATATTAGCGATGCGGACGCAGAGGCGAACTGTAGGGAGCAGGGTTCTGGTTGCAGAACCCCTCCACTTTTTGCCTGTTTTTCTGATGTAACTGCGATTAAAATGCACTGGGTTCCTGCTAACCAGGTCCCCTGTGCCAGTGCTCCTTCACTAAAACAAAGACACCTGGTCACTTGATCCCCAAGTGACTAGGCCCTTTAGCCCCCTATAGGACTCTAGTAAATTGAACCCTTGGTACCTAGGGCATGGGTACTGGAGAGGGCTCTTTAGAGCTGTAGCACAACTTGTAACACTCCGAAAGACCCAGCACAAACCTTATGCAGACTGCCATTGCAGGCTGCATGACAAGGTGCTCCCAAAATTGAAAACACAACATAACACACAGCCTGTGTGCTATGTCTCCTAAACACTGCATGCAATATATGTAAGTCACCCCTCTAGCAGGCCTTACAGCCCTAAGGCAGGGTGCATTATATTACATGTGAGGGCATACATGTGTGAGAAGCTATGCCCTGCTACGTCTGTGTCGATTGAGAGACATAGTAAGTGTACAGGGAAGCCATTTTAAATACATGTGTTGGACACTGGTCAATATGAATTCCCCAGCTACATGATGGCTTCTCTGAATCCTAGGTATCAAACATCTCAGAAAAATAAACCTTCACTGATCCCAGTGATGGATTAATTTATAAATGCACCCATAGGGCACCTTAGAGGTGCCACCTGAAAACCTACCCAGCTACTGGTGTGTTGACTGACTGGTCATGACCATTTAGCCACCACAGATGCGTTTCTGGCCCCCCAAGGTGAGAGGCAGTGCTCTCGGGGGCCTCAGACTAAAGCCTGCACTGGTGAAAACCAGTGCAGCCACCCTAGACTGAGTTCTGGCCCCCTGAGGTGAGAGCCAATTCTCTTGGAGACCCAGAATAAAGGCCTGCTCTGGGCGGAGGAGCTAACATCTCATCCAGAGAAGGATGGACATTCCAGGGTGGGGAGCTTCAAAGGCCTAGCCACCTTTGAAATGCAACCCAAGTCTCTCCAAATGGTGGAGATGACCAGCCCCCATGTCCTGACCCCACTTTTGGCAGCAGCGCAGATGGGGAAATTAATTAATATAGGAGGAGTGCCCACTTCATGCCAGTCCCAACTCTAAGGTGGACAAGCTGAAGTGAACACTACTTTTTAAATTCCTCCATCTTGTTTGGAAGGAATTAGGGCATTAGGGTTAGGGTTATGCCCATTTCCCAGCAGAAGCAGTCATAAGAAGGAAGCAATCACTCTTAAGGTGGTCAGCCCATGGGCTACCGCCTGGCACTCCCTGTAACTCCCCTAAATTGAGTATTTATGTGGCTCCCCTGAACCCTAGAACTATGAAGAAGAAAGACAAAGAAGAGTCATCCCCGTAGAAGAGGAGGAAGAAGAAGTATCTGACCCGGTACCAGCCCTTCCACCCTGCCTGCGAACCTCACAGACTCTGCACAAAAACACTGGTCCTGCAGCTGCGGCTTCAAGAAACCCAGGAAGCCTGCCTGCCTTCTAAAAAGACTCAGACTCCCATGAGCAGCGGACCTGCTCAGCAACAAAGTATCCAACAAGGACTGTGCAGCCTGGGAACCCGAAACCTGAAGTGAACCCTGCAACCGACAATTTCTACCCGGTGAGCAGACCATCAACGGTGCCAGCAGGGGTTCCCAGCTGTCCTGAGCCCGAGTCCACCCGAGTGTCACTCCTCCTGGGCTCATCCAAGTTGCCTGCAGCCCCTGCATTCAGCTCCCCTCAACCCCAGCCTGGTGGACAGAGAAAACCTGACACCTACAGCAACCACTGCACCGTGACCCATGATTCCTCCTGAGAGCGCAAGTCCACCCTGGGTCCACCTCTGCCGGAGTCCCCCATGACGCCTGCAGCCTCAACTCACAGGACCCCCTGAACGCAAGTGCTCCCGAATGATAAAATCCAACACCCAAAAATACCCCTGCATCCATCACCGCTGGACATAGGAGAAGAGGACCAGGGTGCACCTACGTCCCCGAGAACCCAAAGTCTACTACCTACCTGTATGTTGTCCAATGACTGGCTTTCCAGCCAGAGCCTGCAACCTGTTTGTCACTGGGTCGAACTCCCATAGAAAACCATTGGGCACCTGATGCCTTACTGCCCCTTTGCACCCAGCCACCCCAGTGCCGCCCGGTGTGACTGGTTGGTGTGGTTCTGATCAGTGGCCAGTACTTACCTTAACTCCCTCAGATTGGCTTTGTAAGTCGTTGTTAACTCTGCGTGTGCTGAACATTGTTATTCCTCCATAGGATAACATTGTGAGAACTCTGTTTTCAAAACTGCGCTGCGATGTATTCATGCTTAAAAGTCTACTTACCTGAATACGTAGTTCCTGGGTTTGAAACATATATAAAGAGAACTGTTATTTTTTTAATTGGTCTTGGATTTATTCTTTGAGTGTGTGTCTCAGTTTTTGCATCTGTGAGTACAACAAATGCTTAGCACTACCCTCTGATAAGCCTAACTGCTCACCCACACTACCACAGATAGAGCATTAGTCCTATCTATGTTTGCCTCTGCAATACTAATCGGGTATCCACTGGACTCTCTGCACAGTGTACTTTATTTTAGTGCTCTACACAGAGCGTCAGCTCCCTACACAAACATTCCCTTACGAGGCACACTGAAAGAGTGCCTCAAAAAGGTGGCACACTTTTAGTACGCCTTCTATAGGCAGTCTCCAGACATCCCCTGCAGGCGGGTGCAGTCACTCACTGACCTGCCAGCAAGGTGATCTCTCATGCCTCCTCAAAGTGCAGACAGGCGCCACCTGCTTTCGAACAGCCACTCCGTATTTTACTTACAAACGCTGCCCTGAGGGCCGCACAACTTTTTCTCCCAGATGTCCACTGACATCTCAACTAAGGTTGATGCACAAACAATTGTGCTTTAGTCTGTGCTGCTGGTGTCATGTTTTAATTTGCCTCTTCTTGCAGCACAGGTTTTTTTTTTCAATGAGGTGACACCTGAAAATACACAACCCACTTTGATCACAGAACAGTCTGCCTGAGTCTTTATATTTTCAACTGCATTCTCGAAAACAATCAATGTTAGGCCCCTTCCAGGGAGTCACAGGGAACGCAGGGCTCTTAGTCTTGAGCTTTTGGGACCCGTGGTCATTTGCGTCTGATGTCCCAGAGTCCATCCTACTATGGCTCTGCAACTTGGGTCAAGCGGAACCCATTGTGGACTAGGATCTCAGTGGTACCAATGGCGAGCAGTCAAAGGCTTCTCAGGGAAATAGTGTGGGGTGCTTCAAACTCAGTATTCAACCATCACCCGGCAGCGCAATAATTTGAATATCCAACCCAGTGATGCTCTTTCTTAATGTTGGAAAATGGGTTATTGATAGGGCAGGTAGGTACCTACACCTAGCAACAAGCCACAAACCTCCACAAAAGTACAGTTAGGTCTCAGTAAATTAATCCCAGCTCTACCCTTGGAAGCTTGGCATCGAGCGTCAAGGCTTAACTTAGGAGACAAAGTGTAAAGCATTCAAATATCACAAAACAGTAATTAAATAAAACACAGGAAACAGTTTAAAAATCCAAAACCAATTTATAAAAATAGCTTATATTTTTATCTTTAAAATGACACAAAAACGATTAAAATCGGTTCAGGGGAACCGGAGATATGAATTTTTAAAGTATTATTATTTTCTAGCGCATAGAAACAAAAAGCGCCAATCGGGTCATCTGGTTGCACCAGGACCGGGACAAAGTCAAACTTTCAGGCCGACCGCGATGGAGCCCTGCTCGGCTACAGGTCGCGGGAGGCCTCGGTTAAAAAGTTACCTTCTGACTTAGTCTTTATTTTGAAGTTTTTCTTCACCGGGACGAACCTGCCAGTTGGATCCGACCTCCTGGAGCCCTTGTCCGGATACGCGAAGTCGGTTTCCTCGGTGGTGATTTCTACCTTCGGACTTAGTCGTTTTTTCGAGATGAAAATCCTTCGACCGGGGTAAACCTGGATCTTGATCCGACGTCCGTGGAGCCCTTCTCGGATACGATGGCTGGAAGGTCCCGGTCAACTTTTTACGTTCGGACTTAGTCTCTTTTTCGGATGTTTTTCTTGACCGGGACGAACCACGAAGTCAGGCCGGGTCGCGGTTGAGGCAAGCCGGCTAGAATTTCCGCGTCGAGTCGGTCACTTTATGGAGCTTTTTTCTAAAATTTCTCCAATCTTTTCCAAACTTCTGGGGCTTCACCCAGATGTTCTTTTAAGGTTCTTTTGGGGTCCACAGCTCACCCCAAGGGTCCAGAAGTTCTGTGATGGTCCTTGGGAAGTGCGGACTTCAACTCCCAGAGTGCACCTGGCGCAAACTCCTTTTTGGCCACTGGACAGTGGTCAGCTGGTCACTTTTTCAGGAGTTGGTGCAGGGGACTCTGGTTAGCAATTTTTCACCTGTAGCAAACAGGGAGTCCCTCCTTGAACCAGTGGAAGCCAGGCAAAGTCCTTTTTGTGGTGAAGCCCAAGTGTGCAGCTGGTGCAGTCTTTCTGAGTGCAGGGTCCAGGTGCAGGCCAGGGGTCCAGCAGGGCAGTCCTTCTTCTCCTTGTAGTTCTTTCTTCTTGAAATTTGGTGGGGATCTGAGGCGTGGGTGCAGGTCTGCCAGTTTTATCCTGGCTCCTGGGTGAAAAGCAGGGGGGCCCTGGTCCTCCAATCAGGGACAGGGTCGTCCCCCTGTGATGACCACTTCCTGGGAAGTGTGGCAAAAATCCATCCCAGAAGGCAACAGTCTCTAAAAATCCAAAATGGATGAATCTGATTTTTGGAGGAGAGATCTGGCTGAGCCCACCCACTGGTGTGGCTAAAAATCATAAACACACCCCTCTCCTGCCCTCTCCTAATCTAATCAAGGGGGCACCTAGCTGTCTGGGGTTGCAGGATGTGGGGGTGTTGCTGGGTGCTCCAGATGTCCTTCTCTGCCTTTGAAGACCAGTTTGGCAGCCCTCCCCCTTCCTGCTTCCCCATCTGCTGAGGGGAGATTCTCTCCCCCAAGCACATTCCTTTGTGTGAAGTCAGGCCACTTCACACCTCATTAAAGTAGCCTGGCAGAAGCTGCTGCAGGCTGGCCAATCAGAGCACAGCAGCAAAAACAATGCAGAGCTGAAATTGGCAACTTTTTAGGTAAAGTCTAAACTTTTTACCTGCACTAGTTATATTAAATCCAACAACTGGAAGTTGTGGGATTTATTATAACAATCAATTTGATACCAAATTCTTGGTATGTAACATTTAAGGAGACTTTAAAATTTAAAATAAAGTCTGCCCATTCTAGCCTATGAAGGCCATTTACTTCAATGAGGGAAAAACGAATTTGGCTGTTTTTACCTCACCAGGGCTTATAAATCTATTTTTATAAAGTCCCTGCTTATAGTTACATGGCACCCAGCCCTAGGGGCACATAGGGCACACCTTAGGGGTGACTTATATGTAAAAATAAGGTAGTTTAAGACTTTGGAAGTACCTTTAATTCCAAAGTCGAATTTGCATATAACTTTAATTTAAAAGCAGCCAGCAAGGCAGGCTTGCTTTTAAAATGACACTGGGCACCTCAGCAATGCACCTAGGTGTGCACCACCTATGCTGTGGTCCCTAAACCTACATGCCCTACCATATACTAGGGACTTATAGGTAGGTTAACTTAGCCAATTATAATTAGCCTAATTTGCATATCCATTTTACACAGAGCACAGGCCCTGGGACTGGTTAGCAGTACCCAGGGCACCATCAGAGTCAGGAAAACACCAGCATAAAGTGGAAAATGGGGGCAAAAAGTTATGGGGCCCTTGCAATCAGCCCCAGTTTCTCACACTTAAAATGAAAGTACTTTACTATATATCGAAGACATAATACTACACACTATAGCACACATGTATGAGCATTTCAGTGTTGTGGTGCCACTGTACCCAAGGATTGATAATTCCCCTCACTCTTGCCCCATTTTCCAGTTATGAGTCTGTCTTTCGGCGGGTTTGGGTATCAGGCAAAGGCGCAGTGTTAACCCCATTACTAGAATTGATGCACTCAGCTATTTTGAATAGACCTAACAGTTTGTTTATATCATCACTGTGGGGCTTTATCAAAGTAGCATCCACAATAGGTGTTTGGGTCTCCCTCCCTCTTCCGGCACTCAGATCAAGGTCACTGGGTGCAGCAGTGAAGACCACCACCTGGAGTCTGTGCAAGTTCCAGCATTATCAAATGTCACCTTCTGGGTTTTGAGTGCGTTGAATGGTGAGCCGTGGGGTTAGAGGTTATGGAATTAGCTTGAACTGCTCTTCTGCAAGACCCCGGCTGAAGTCACAGTGCTAGGTTAGTGGTACAGTCCATCTAGGTTCAGTCACCCAGAGGTTTCAGTGACCCAGACTACTCGGGCACGCTTCAGGTTTGCAGGGGCACAGTCCACTCAGGCACAACCTCAGGACAGTGCTGCAGTGCGGGCTGCTCAGCGGGAGAGTCTGTGCTCTTATAGTTCAGCATGCGGATATCTCTCAAGTGTCTCTGGGTGGATGGACCCTATGCTGCTTCTGACTTGTCCTAGGCAATCACCCCTCCTGGAAAGTGAGTGCATTCCTTTCCTCCCTTAGCAGGCAGGTTAGCATCCAGGTGCTTAATGCCAGGGAGGCAACTCCTCCTAACCTGTCAGACTCCAGACTCACCTTTGGGAAGTTGGCTGTCAGGTACACACCAGTCCTGGTGATGCAACGGTCTTCAGAGTGCTGAAGGGATCACTCCCTTCCTTGATGAAAGAGAACTTGGAACTTGACCTAGAAGTGGGTCCAGAGCTCCTACATTTATACCATCAAATGAGACAGGTGAGGTGGATTCTCTATCTGCTGGCTCAGAGCCAGTTTGGGGTGGTTCATTGTTCATGTGTCCTCTCCAGGCTGACAAAGCCTCTGTGTAGAGTGATGCTCATTACAGCAGGGTTGCCTCTAGTTTAGAACAACCACAACAGAGGCACAAAGAGGTGTGAGCATCCCGCACTAGGCTATCGATAATCACCCTGAACATTGATCATGAAAGGGATAAAAGGCTGGCCTCTCCTAAAGTACAGTTCACGCTCTGAACAATTTCACCCTTCACCCCCATCTAAAGAATAGCAGTACTGGGGAAGGCCAATCAGCAGCCCCTCTCAGGAAATGGACCTTTTTGAATTTTTAAAGAGATCCTGCCCCATCTTCCTCTCTCTCTCCAAAATCCCCAGTTGGCCACTCAGGGCAAGGGAACATGAAAGTACTCCATGTGGGAGACATTCTTGTCCCAACATTCAACACTATTGGTTACTTGATACTATTTACCCTCCTCTCTCACCAAGGTTTTGAAGTCATCACCTCATGCATTTGCTAGCTAGCTTTCGATTTAGATAGTAATGTCAATAATAGCAATGGGACATACATGTCAATGTTCATGTAGCCAAAATGTTATATTTTGGGGTGCCCAAGCTCCCAAGTAGTCTGTGATACAGCCTAGTGGTTTTAATCCCAAAGGTTGTTAAAGCAGAACTTATAACTGTGTGTAGAGCATATATGTCAGTGTGACCACCAACACAGATTCTCACCCAATACCTACAGCATACGAGCTAGTTGTTAGGAAAGGGGCTGACAACACTCAGAGTACAGTCATGTTTAACTTTACGCAAGTAGATTGCCTGTTCAGAATCTTCTATCAAGTGTACTGCCCTCTCCACACAGTACTGGATGAAAAGGTAAAGGTGTTACTCCTAGGGTAAAGAAAGTAAGTTGTCATCTCCTTCTACATGTTAATGAATCAGGCTTGGTGCAGTTTCTGAAGAATTATATATATATATATAGATAAATAGAGATGTATAGATATACTCAAGCAAAAAAACAAATGTTAAAGGGACCTTACAGTTAGGTGAAAATTCCAATTAAAGCGTACTATTTTAAACCAACAAAACCACTGAAATTCACCAGTTTTAGTTATCTGAGGAAACTATAACTTGCACTCCTGCAATGCACCGTGTATATATTGGTGGTTGTGGTTACCGCAGTACAGGGCCGGCTTTTGCGCTGGTGGCGCCTGGAGTAACAATGTTTGTTGGCGCCCCCCAATGGACTCCTTTGCCACGGATTCCCTCAGTACCACCCTTGAACAGTGCCCCTCAAATCTCCATAATCAGTCCCTCTCAGATGCATTTAATTAGGTTTATAGCGCCACTCATTCCAGTGTAGGGTGTCAGAGCACTTTACATCACACATACATTTCACAGACACAATCAATCATATATGTATAAATCAGTGTATAGGAAATGTTACGTCAGACAAAAGACTACACGGTGTAGAAGTCACGTCATCGAACTGGTAGGCAGGATAGTTCGCCCTATTACAATTCCATTATAACCTATGGAGCTTGTAATACTGTGGACGGAATATGCATCATGTTTGTGACCGAGTAACCCTTCTGCCAAACTCTAAATCAGGCACAGAGTTCCCTTTCTGGATTAATGGGTCGGATTTAAATACCGCGCACACTATCTTTTTGCACAGTGGCTCACTTTGAACTGGGTGTGCCCATCGCAGAATGGAAGAGTGCACCCGATTACAAAAAATTTACTGTTTGGAGTGCATGTGCGCACTTAGGTGTGAGCTGGGAATAGCTCAGTAGTGAAAGGCAGATCCCAGTATGAAGTCACCTGTCTGCCTTTCACTGTGTAGGTGCCTTGCTTTCTAGGGGATAGAGGGTTTCCCCGGGGGCAGACTGCACCCACCTGGGGCAGAAAATTGGGCGGTTTCTAGAACCCCTGTGCCAACACACCATGGGGTGCACTTGGTGGATCGTATAAACTGAACCACCTCATATGTGGAGTCCAATCGTAATGTCCCCTGACAGCCTCTTTGCCCCTGCTTCTTCATCTGTAATATGGCAGGGGAGCAAGAACAAAGGGCTCCATCATTTTGATAGAGTTACATTCCCATGCAAATAATGGCATGCCTGCTAGGGATTACATTAGTACACATTTAGTGATGACAAATCAAATTAGGGTTTATAAAGTGCATCTACTCACCCCTAAAGGTCTAAGGCTGTTTGTCCTCTGAGCTTCAGTTGAAGAGCCAGGTTTTAAGGTCCTTCCTGAATTGGGGTAGCGATGGTGACTTTCTGAGGAGCAGGGGCAGGGTGTTCCAGCTCTTTTCCGTGAGGTAGGAGAAGGATCTTTCACCAGCTGAGGTCTTCCGTATGCGGGGTACGGTGGCTAGTGCTTGTTGAGCAGAGCGGAGAGGTTTGGCGGGAATGTAGAAGGTAATGTGGTGGTTGAGGTAGACGGGTCCTAGATTGTGGAGGGCCTTGTAGGCGTGTACAAGGAGCTTGAAGTTAAGTACTTTCTCGATAGGAAGCTAGTGGAGGTTTCTTAGGTGATTGGAGATATGTTCATTGTGGGGAATGTCTAGGATGAGTCTAGCGGAGGCGTTTTGGATGTGCTGTATTTTCTTTAGGTTCTTCTGGGTGGTACAGATATAGAGGGCATTGCCATATTTGAGTCTGCTGGTAACCAGGGTATGGGTTACGGTTTTGCGACAGCCCTTTGGGATCCATTTGTAGATCTTCCAGAGAATTCGGAGTGTGTGCAAGCAGTACGATGCAACTGAGTTGACTTGGAGGGTCATGGTGAGTGATGAGTACGGGATGGAAAATGTAGATTTCTGAAACATCTTTATTCTAAATGTGGATATGCTAAAAACCTGGCATGGACCCGGCTCTCCAGGACCGACTTTGCAGAACCCTGGTGTAAGGTATGGGGACCACAGGAAAGGGTTAAGGGCTGCAAGAAACTATTGCTGTGAGCTAAGGAACAAAGGAGTGGAACGTAAACTACAGGACGTCTTGAAGCACGGGATGATGCAGGAATGCCTTGGAGAGCACCGACAGGGAGAAAGGGGAACCATATGGTAGGTTGGTCTGCTGTGGTCTGTTGTAGGGAGCCCTTTGACATACTAGTGGCAGAAAAACTACAGAGTGGGTCAGGTCAGAGGAGGATGAACTGCGGGGAGGTTGAGGCTGGTGGAGGCTGGTGGTTCTGTGAGACCACTGGGTGGGCTAGGAGCACTGTGTTAAGATGTTAAAAAGAGAGTTATAGCGAGCATGGGAAATGAGAGTGGCACATTGAGAGCTTTCTTGATAATGTGATAGAGAGAGCTCAGGGACAGGTGAGGGAGGCACCAAAGAGTGGTTAGAAACAGCTGCAAAAAGAGCAGTGTCAGGCAAGAGGTGGGACGCCCGTGGGATAGTAAGAACAATGCTAGACTAGAGGAAGGGGACAGTTGCAACAGAGAGGGTAGATTTTGCTTTCGAAGCTCATGGGTCTAAACTTAACCCCATGACAGTACCTTCCTGCCCTCAAGGTTCGAACTGAGTTAATACATCTTTTTCCAATTGGATGCAGGTTGGAGTACAGCTGAAAGAGCTCTTGAAGCATCTAAGGCTCAAGGCCTTCCAGATAGGGGTGGGGGATGGATGGGGTGTGGATGCAACAGTTTATTTCAAAGTTCTAGTAATGAAACACTAAGGCCCATATTTATACTTTTTTAGCGCCACATTTGCGCTGCTTTTTGACGCAAAAACGGCACAAACGTACAAAATACAATTGTATTTTGAAAGTTTGCGCTGCTTTTGCGTCAAAAAATGACACACATGCGGCGCTAAAAAGATATAAATATGGGCCTAGGTCCTGAGAAGAATCAGAGGAGTGACGCGCTGCCCATATGAGGGTACACAGTGATAAACACTGGGTTTTCTTAGGGCCACAGGTCGGACTCATTCCCCAAAAGGAATGCCTTAGTAATGTATCGATGGGTATTGTTCATTTCCAGAAATGTTGATAAAATAAATGGATTTGTACTCAAGTAGAAGTGGATCTGCGATTACTGCATGGTGGTTTGGTTCCTCTGCCTTTAGAAGAAGTGGAAGTGGTGTTCCATGTCTACGGGTCTACATTCACGCCTCTTAGCCCCATCCCTCCTTGTGGTCTCTTTGCAGTAATCAGGGTAGGCGGTGAATGTCTATTGAGAGCCAGGAGCTGCGAAGCATTCCTGATGCAGCAATCCTTATAACCTTCACTATGCTTTCGATGCATCAACTTTTTTGTGTGGATACAGCAGGAAAGGATGTGGCAGACACTGATTTATGTGGCAAGTTTGCTGACTATGTTGTGCGGTAT
The DNA here is from genome assembly GCF_031143425.1 of Pleurodeles waltl. Taxonomy (NCBI): domain Eukaryota; kingdom Metazoa; phylum Chordata; class Amphibia; order Caudata; family Salamandridae; genus Pleurodeles; species Pleurodeles waltl. Next base: position 61,395,422 of record NC_090436.1, read on the forward strand.
CTCCATCACTGCAGAGTGCCACTCAGATCTCAATGACCATAGTGGAGCAGGACCTCTATGGGGTATGCATTATTATTCTACATCAGCAGGCATTAGATATTTATTGGCCTTCTGTTTTCTAGCCATGCTTCTGTTCTTCTTCACTCTTCACTGAATTTCGCTCCCCAAAATCCTGCCCCAGTTGGAAACTTCCTACTTCAGCTGTGATTTGATGAAAACGTTTGAAGAGCAAAGTTCTCAATTTTGCCTTTTCATCTGGTTTCTAGTGATACAGTTCTTTTTGCAGTTGTCATGACAACGAGTTAGGCAAGTAGCTTTCTCTGCGGGTCCAGTGTTATGTCTGCCGCACTGTTCTCTACCACGACGTGCTCTCTGCTCTCAGCCCCCACACATGTGGGCAGCGGCACCTGTTGTCACCAAGCGCCCCACAGGAACAGTCACCACATTGCCGCACGCCTGTGAGTCGCACAGCGGTGGAGATCCGCATCACATGGCTCCACAGACCATCTCATGGCTCCACAGACCATCTCAGGAGCTCAGAAAGTTTCATGTAATAGGGCCTGTGCCAGGGATTTTGGGACCCCAGGCAGCTTGGGAATCTGTGAGGCCCCTCTAATTTGCATACAGTGGCACATGAAATGACATCACAGGAAATTACATCACACAAAATATTACAAGAAGTGCCATCAATTGGCTGTTGTGGAAGCGACTGTGCAAGAAGAAACTTTCCTGGTGTAGTTATCAGTCAAATAACAAAAACATAAATAACAACACAAATGAATAAACCTATTTTAAAGTTATTTTAAGTGGAAATACATCATACTAGTTACACTGGGTGGAAAGGCCTGGCCCACGTCTCTCCAAAATGTAAACCTTTAACCAAATTTTAATAAATTGGCCCCAGAATAATGCATTATATAATGTATATATGGCGTATTTGTATAGTGCAAAGCTAGCCAAAAGGTTGCAGCGCGCTGTACAGGGTCAAAGAGAAGGTCAGCATGTGAGGGGAGGAGTAGATGGTGAACTGTTACTTCCATCATAATGTAGTGTTTTTAAAGAGTTGAGTATACTGGTGCTGGTTTGGACTGTACAGGTGGATATGGGAATATTGTTCCAAATCTTTGGTGCAGAGATGGGAAAAACCTTTAACTAGTTTTTTAACACTTCTTCCATCTGAAGGTGGCCTTGGTGAGAGTGTGCAGAGAGCCACCGGAGATGACGAGCTTGTCGTCCAAGTAGGCGGGGCTGTCACTCGTATGCGTATGGTATTTCTATGGTGTGAATCTAGCCAAAAGGCAGCAGAGTGTGGTACAGGGTAAAGGGAAAGCGTACACTCAAAGAGTAAGAGGAAAGGTCGCTGGTTAGTTGACTGCTAAGGCATTATGATGGATTTGTAGATGAGCAGCTTATTTTGAAGATGGTGCATGCTCTCAAGGGGAGCCTGTGGGGTTCCATCAGGGAGGAATGATGTTGTTGTATTTCTTCTGCCCCTAGTTGGTGGATGCAGCATATAGAATACCCTTGAGGGAGAGCAGTGTGGATTAAAATTACAAGATGTGTTTTCTGATACCCAGTGCTACATAAATATGTGGCATGGAACATTTTTGAGCAAAAAAGATATGAAAGCGAATAAACAGTTGAAATAGCTTGACTTCTAAGACATCATTCAAGTCACTGTAAATGCTAGAAACTACCAGAAGACAATCTTATGTCGGCAATAAAGGGTTCGATGTCATGTGCCCTGAGCCATGGCTACAAGGCGCCCATCAACATCCTCTAAAGCCTTTAAGAATTCGGGTACTAATTATAAGAATATACTTACATGGTGCCAGAGTACATTTCCTTTTGTAAGTTAGCATGATGTAGATTCAATTAACGGTTTTCAGATACATCTCCTTTCACATGCCTGTGAGGATTTCTCCTAGTTGTGCATAACACCTACAAAGCTCACATCCTTTATGCAATAAAAGGATGCTGCAAGCCTTCCTCACTAACTGATCAATTTTTTGGGCCATAACAGTACTGGACTATGGCTGCAAGGCCCAGAATAGAGGATGGGGATGGGTGGTCTCTAGGGTTGTGCCTGGCCAGTATTTTACCATCACGGCCAGTATTTTGCCATAATGACCAATATTTTCATGCCTAATACTGAGCAAAAGAGCAAACATTTCAATGTAACATCTTGGAATATAACTATATAAAACAAAAAATTGTTGTCTTAACAACAAAGTAAAATCTCTCACATTGGAAGGGTGCAGAATATAAAGACACATTGTGTGGAGCAGAGGTTTTCAAATTGAGGGTAGCCCCCCTTGGGTAGGCTCAATTGATTTCAGGGGACACCAGGCTCAGGTCAGTAGAAGCGGTTATTATGCCCACAGGACTAGAGACAAACATCATGCTTAAAACAGTGTTGTGTTTTTAGTGAAGGAAAAAAGAGTGGCAGAGAGACACTCTACAACGGGCCATCAGTAATATGCAGAGATGGAACATGGACATGGGGGCATTACTGCTAGTTTGCAGACAGGAAAGGAACTGGAAAAAGAATTACTTGAACTTCATAAGTAATCAAAGAGCACCCTTCTCTGAGCCTAGCAGTGGGTGACCAAGTTTGCAAGTTCCAAGGGAGAAGTGCCCCCCTGCCCTGCCGAGGATCGCACCCATGGCCCAGTACTGCAAGACCAGGGTATGACCCCGCTCTAGTCATGTAGCACTAGACCATGTCTGTGGAGCCTACGGAAGGGAAGGCCTTTCCCTGAGCCTTTCCCCCCATGGTCCAGCACTGCAAAGCACAGGGGAGGGCCCTTCCTCCCCTGGACCTCGCAGCATTGGGTCATGGCTGGGATCCCTTGATGACAAGAATCAATCCCTAACGTCTTAAAGTGTAAAGCATGCTCCAACCACTCTATTCCTAGGGCATTCTCCTGGGACAGAAGGCATCTTTCGCAGTGCTGGATCATGGCTGTGAAGCCTGGGAGAGTGGGTCAGTGTGGTGTAGCAATGGTGCCATGGGTCCTGTTTAAGGCAAGGCAAGTGGATGATTCTTCCACCCCCACCCTGATCCACAGGATGGAAGTACAATACATCCATAATTTGGATAACAAGGGTTCAAAACTCTCCTGTGCTCCAGTGTCATTGTACCTTCTTAAATTATATCTACGTCCCTGTGAGGGGCCTCATCCCATGGGCCTCATAGCCATAGTACTATAAAAGACAGTCATAACTTAGGTACATTGGGAACCTAACAACTCAGAGTTCCACTTTCGCTGCACCTGCTGCACTGTTATTAGCTATGCCCCTGCTTGGGGTCTCACAGTCTTGGTCCTGTGATGCGAGGCCTCGCAGCGGAGGAACATAACTGAGAGACTCAAAGGAAGGGAACCTGTGACATATAAATGATACATTGAGCCCTGGTGCAAGCCAGGTAAATGGTTCCTTCCCATTCCCTCCAGCCACTGAATGGATAGCAAAATACAATCATAATTTGAGTACATTGGCCCAAAACCCCACAAGGCAACGGTACACTGCACCTGCTATGATATTGACAGCTACGACCCTCAGAGCCATGGTCCAGTGCTGGGAGGCGCAGGGCAGAAGGTTCCCTTTCTAGGGCCTCTGAGCACTGGGCTATGTGTATAAAGCCTAGGAGGGGATAAGCTTTCCTGTTCCATGCAACTCTGGGTCATGGCTCTGAGGTGCATGGGAGAAGGGACCAGTGGCTTAGTATAGGCTATGAAACAGGTAAATGATGCTGGACAGTAAAACACAGCAATAATTTGGGTGCTCTGGGTCCCTGCGATCCTTGAACTTTGATGCCACAGCCTGCTGTACTATTGATAGCTATACCCATGAGAGAGGCCCCCCATTGTGTCCCAGCCATGGCCCAGTGGCTCAAAGCTCATGGGTAGGCACCCCCTTCTCAAGGGCATCTGACCATGGCTGAGAGGCCCAGGGGAGAATCTGTTCTCAACCTCACAGTGCTGAAACACGGCTGCAAGAGCCATGAAAGAGAAGTAAGTTGCATAGCAATGTTGCCATGGGCCTTGATGAAAAGGAAAAGCATACCTCAACCTTGTCCACTGCCTGCACAGTAAAATACTTATTTTGAGAAAATGGGACAACCCAGTACCCTGGGTAAGTGAATAATGTAACACAAAAATGTTTTGGTCCCTCTGGGGGAAGGATATGGATAAACCTCCACGACAGTGGTTGTACCATATGGAACTTTCTGTACCGAGGAGGTTTGTTAGTAATATATCACATTTATTAGAAACTAAGGGCCACATGTACGAAGCTTTTTGCACCTCGCAAACAGCGAATCTGGCTGTTTGCGACGTGCAAAAAGCACTTCCCAATGCACAAACCCAGTTTTGCGATTCAGTAACATTGTTACCAAATCGCTAAACGGGTTTGCGAGTCGCAATTAGGAAGGGAACTCGCAATTAGGAAGGGGTGTTCCCTTTCTAATTGCGACTCGCAGTGTGATGTAGGATTGTTTTGTGACCGTGAACGCAGTCGCAAAGCAATCGCAGTTCCCACCAGTGTCACACTGGTGGGAACACATTTGCAAACAGGAAGGGGTCCCCCTGGGATCCCTTCCCCTTTGTGAATGTCACAGAAAACATTTTTTCAGAACAGGCAGCGGACCACCTCCTGCTCTGAAAAAATTAAACAAAAACAAGGCATCTCATTTTCCTTTAAGGAAAACGGGCTGCATTACAACAACAAAAAAACTGCTTTATTGAAAAGCAGTCACAGACATGGTAGTCTGCTGTCTCCAGCAGGCCACCATCCCTGTGAACGGCCGCCATTCCCAAGGGGGTCGCAAATTGCGACCTGCCTCATGAATATTCATGAGGTGGGCATTTGCGACCCTCTTGCGAGTCGCAATTAGTGTCAAGGACACTACCCTACATTCAGATTTGCGACTCGCAAATTGCGAGTCGCTCTGACTCGCAATTTGCAAGTCGCAATTCGGAACTTTGCTACATGTGGCCCTTAAATTCAACAATTTAGAGTAAAATAATTGAGCTGCTCCTGTATAACGGCGCAGTGTGAGTGAATTATGTGTTAGTATAAGTGTTGCAGTGCTATTTACAGGAAAACTAAAACCAAACTGTGGTTAAAAGCATGAGGTTTCAAATAAGCACCTATAACCATAGGTACTGTGAGCCTGCTGAATTTTTCAAAAGTCAATCCACAATTTCTAATACAATGTAGACGTTTCGACCCCAATCAAAGAAATTAATTCAGGCGGGTCATCATCAGGATAGAATATTGAAATAGGAAGCACCCTTATTTGATTGTACTTAGACACATCCTAGACGTGCTAACAATAAAACTATACCAATTCGCCTTCCATCTCATGTAGTCCTGGTGTGTTATTAATAATACCACTTTTTTACTTTGCCATCTAATGGCTTCAGGAAGGTATTAGAGCGTTCCACGAAAATGAGCCAATTGTTTAAAGCCCTTTTTAAAAACTTGTTGCTGTGGTCCTATGTTAAAGTTAAGTATCTGCAGCCCTGATTTAATCAGGTTAAATGCTTTGGCTGGTAGTTCAGCAGCACAGTGAATCCATTAGATAGCAAAGTAAAAAAGTGGTATTATTAACAACACACCAGGGCTACATCAGATGGAAGGAGAATTGGTATAGACACAGGCCATCTTAAAATAAACTTGCCTGGTGATTGAGTTTATTGATTGCCATTCATACTGTATTTAAGTTCTGATCCCTTTACCGCATCGTGGAGTAAGCCTTAACTACTCGCTATTGCGAATTTCGAGCAACAAGTTTAGAAAATTAACTCTGGTATGCAAATGGAGTGAAATTGTTCAGCTTTGGAACACTAGTAGTAAATATCAGTTTCTAGCAGGCATACTGTCTGTAGCCACTACCACAGGACCTTGTCCAGTAGGTATGTTTTTAGCCAAGAAACTAGGATATTTGACATCTAATATTAGATTTTTCCTTTCACCTAAATATGATGGAAAAATAAACACTATGACTAGAATGAGACTTCCCTGGGAAGGGCCCCCCTTGGCCTTGCCATAGGAGTCACTGACACCCGAGTTGTGGTCTAGTGGAGTAGTTGGAAATGTGGAACAAGGAGCCACATTTTTTAAATCCCGGCCACCTATTTGGACATACTGTGTGCTCTTGGGAAATCTCTTTTCTGGATGTATTGCTCTGCTCCCTATTTTGGCAAGATGTGGAGTATTTTGATTCCATTTAAAAACTTATAATACATGTATAATTACAAAATGAACTCAATATTACCTGAGAAGAGAGAGGTGACCAGTCACATGGTACATTCTCCTAAATGCAATATGGTGGCAAATGTATAGGCAGGGCCACTGAAATTGTGCAATAGTGTGACCAGGGTGTTTTTTGCATAATTATGGATTTGCCATATTTGCCAAATAATCCATCATCTGCTACACAATCTAGATTTTAACCAAAACATGTTTCTAGCTCAAACAGTCCAAAAGTTACTAAAACACAGGAACACATGTTGCCATGCAGTGAAACACCCTTTTCAAAGGTTGACTGGTCACCTATTGGTTGCTTATTGCTATGTTCGGGTGTTAAACTGATACTAATGAAGAGCTGCCTATTCACCAAGTGTGAACAAGGGTAAAAATGAGCAATAATGAAGCAATACTTTCAGAAAATTTGCTGCATTATGCCACATTCTTTGCCATTTTTTACAGCATAATTTAGTGAACCTGCTGCCTGGATTGGCCATCCCCTGCTGCATAGTTACAGTGACTCTGTGTATAGCTTTTGCACCACGTAGAAGTGTGATGCACTCCTCCCTCCCTGTGCCTTGTCCCCTGATTTAAAAATGTGACATCACTATGAAACAGCCTTACAGGCATACTCCAAGGACATGTCCTGACTATAGGTTTCATTCACTCATTTAAGGCTGTTTGCATCCCAGTAGCTGAAGGTGCTTGTGAAGCTGCTTTGTGCAGGACCCCTTGTCTGCTGCAACGCCTCCCTGCCTGTGGCCTACACACATCTCTTTCACAGTTCATCATGAAGGAGAGTTGCTTGTCATTTGAAAGGGTTAAAAATGTAGGACAGTAGGTGTCCTGTGGTGTCTTTGTGTGGGCAGCGCGAGACTGGATCCCCAAATACAGGCCGTTATGAGCTAGGGAGAGGCCCTTTGTTTCCTCAGCATGGCATTTCTGGTGTAGAGCTGCAGGGCCCAGGGGACGACACAGTGCAGGGAGGCCCAGGGAAGCAGTGGCATAAGGAAACTTGTGGGGACCCCCTTCACAGTACATGGCAGGGTTCCCCTTCCAGGCTTACTCAGGAGGCCAGGGTACTGGGCTGTGGTTTCCCCTGGGAGGTCGGGCCCTCCGAACCGCAGGGGCTGCATGGGCCTTTGCACACTACTTCTGTGAAGTGGGGCCCTTTACTAATTTTGTTCCAGGGCTACACAATTGCGAGGTCTTAGGCCTCAAAGCGCTACACCATATCTGCTAAGCCAGGGCAAGGGTCCTCAAAGGTGCGGGCCATATGTTGGATGGCTGGAAATGGGGCCCAAGGCAGCTGGGCATGTCTAGCGCCAGCCCTGCATTTAAATGTCTGGAGTTTCCCTTACAAATCACTTAGCTCTGAAAGTCCTATCTCAGGAATAGTAGAATTCTACAACAGTGTTGTGTCTCCTAAAGCAAAATAAAATTCAAGGTTCATTACTTCAGTACAACCTTGCTTTGCGTTAACTGCATCCTAACAATTTGAACACCCCATGTTTGAACCACTGCAGGATAACCTTGGATTAACCGATTTGTTTTTAACATTATACATGTAAAATCCTTACGTGCACGTTTTCGCCTTGGAAAAAGTCCTTTGGGCGAAATACGTGTTGGCTGTTTGTGGATTGTACACAATCATGACTGTTTGTGGAATGTTTACCCACAAGGAATTAAAGCTTACCCAGTTTGGAAAACAACCTTGATTGAACTTTGGACTTCTGCCTTTTTTCACTTTGGATCATTTTGTTTGGACTGGTTTTTGGAGTGCACGGTACCATTTTCCAAACCAATATTGAATTGGGGTGGTCATGTTGACTTTGCTATTGATGATGAGACTGGGATGTGGGTGGTGGTGAGTGTGTGTTGGTCCTAACTCAGTTGCCTACCAGATGGAGTCCTACAATGAGGTGCTCATCCCGAAGATCGCAATTTCAGTCTTGTCGCTGTTCAGCTTTAGGCGGATGGTCTTCATCCAGTGGGCAATTTCAGTCGGGGGACAGTGAACTTGATCCGCATACTGGGTGTCTTATCTGTGAGGGAGACAATGATTTGGGTGATGTTGATGTAGTAGAGGTGTGAGAAATTGTATTGTTGGTTGACTGGGGTGTGAGCACTGGTAATGCAGCAACCACAATCCTTGTTAGGGTAAGGCACAAGCAAACCCCATGTTAACCAGTGCTCAGCCCCCCCAGGTAGCTTGCAACAGAGAAGTCCGGCTTAACTTAGAGGCAATGTATAAAGTATTTTTGCCACACTTCAAACAGTAATAAAGTGAAAACACCACACAAAAGGGATTCCACACAAGAAAAAGTAGAGCTGTATTTCACAAATAAAACAAGACCAAAACAACAAAACTCCAATCAGTAGAACTGTAGTTATGATTTTTTAAAGAATAAAGGGCAAAATAGTGGCTAAAAGTACAATACGCCAATTACGCTATCTGGCTGCGCTGGACCAAGTCAAAGTAAAAGTTCAGACTGACCACAATGTAGCCCAGATCAGATACAGTCTCAGATTAGTTCTGCTGAAGTTTTCATTTCTCAAGTTTTATGTTGGAGAGGTGCGAAGAGCAAGGAGAGTGTTGCGGGACGCTGTCGGTGTGGCGTGATGAGCAGGCCGGGCAGGCTGGAGCTTCGCAATGGCAGTCCGCCACAAGCGTTCAGTGCTGCAGTGTGAAGAAGCGGGCTGCCAGTGCTTTGTGCTGATTTGGGTGCGGGGGAGCAGCCTCAGAGTGAACAAGCATGGTAGTGAATAGCCACACCAAGGGTCCAGGACCTGGGGGTCACCACTTGGGGGTCAGGAACGCACTGCAGCTGGGTCCAGGAGCTGGTTGGGGAGCCTTTTCTGTACCTGAGGTTCAGACCACGAGGCCAGCAGACTAGCACTCTGAGTCACTCTATGGGTCCTGGGTTCGATATTAAGTTGAAGATCTAGTTCTTCTTCCCCATTCAAGAGGGCAGCAGGCCAGCACAGCAAGGCAGCAGTTAATTTAAAGCAGCAGCAGTCCAGCAGAGAAGCACTCCTTGTAGCAGCAAGCGATCCTTCTTCCTGGCAGAGTATCCACAGGTCCAGAGTTTGTGTCTGGGGTCCAGTATGTATAGCCAGTTGTGCCTTTGAAGTAGGGGAGAAGCTGCTTGAGGTTTCCTTTGAAGACACCAGGCATCCTGCCTTCCCTGTCCTGGCCTCAGACTGACTACAAGGTGTATGCAGCCCTTTGTGAGGAGGCAGAGCACAACCTCTTCAAGTGTAAGTGGGGCTCTTGACAGCTCCCTCCTCCCAACCTGGTAGTGATGCCTCATCTAGGCACACCTAAGCTTCCTATTGTGTGTGGCTGTCCAGGAGGAATCCATAAGCCTAACTATCACTTATTCCCAGTCATGTGACCAGAGACAGGCTACAGGCACTAAATAGCTAATGCAGAAAAATGCCAACTTCCTAAAAGTTGCATTTTCAAAATAGTAATTTAAATTCCAACTTCACCATAAGTTAAGATTTTAAATTCCAAGTCCAGAGACACCAAACATGAATTGGTCACCTATTACCATTTAGAAATTACACTTAGAAAATGCAATAAGGTAAGTCCAATGGTATCCTATGGGAGAGGTAGGCCTTGCAGTAGTGAAAAACTAATTTAAGAGGTTTTCACTACCAGGACAGGTAAAAGTTAAAAGTATATGTCCCACTTTTCAAATACATTGCACCCTGATCCATGGGCTGACCAGGGCCTATCATAGAGTTGCCATATACGTATTTAAAAGGAAGGTTTGGGTCTGGAAAAGGTTTATTTTGCCAGATCGACAAGGCAGTTAAACTGCACACACAGGCTGCAATAGCAGGCCTGAGATACGTTTAAAGGGCTGCTTAAGTGGGTGGCACAATCAGTGCTGCAGGCCCTCTAGTAGCATTTAATTTATAGGCCGTGCGTACATGTATTACTACCGTACTAAGGACTTATAAGTAAAAAGTAAATTAAATAGCCCAATTGGGTGTGAGCAAATTCTACCATGTTTTAAAGTGAGGGCACAAGCACTTTAGCACTGGTTAGCAGTAATAAAGTTAATTCAGAAAAAAGGGAAACCCCCAAATGACTTACAACCAGGTTCAGGAACGGTGGAAATATTAACATCAAAATATGGAGCTTCCAGCTTAACCTATATCTTCCTTACAGTGGAAATTAATCCTACAGTGGACAACCCAGGTCCCATATTGCAACACTTTGCCAACTGACATGATTTTTTATATGTTCTTTCATATTTCTGATTCAATTTATTGTTGCGTTGTTTTTGCTTTTTTCCACCCAACTTGTCAGTCCTGTCTCGCACTCATACCTACCATCCCATTCATACCACCCTTCATTCATACTACAAATCCCTTACACAGAGTTTCCTACTTGCCCAAACAACTGTGTCTACTCTTTCTGTGACTCCGGTTGCGGTGTCCAAAGCTGGGTTAAAGCTGGTCAATGCATGTTTCGGTGGGTTTACATACTTTCTGCCTCCTTCTTCAGAACCAAACACCCATGTACACAACTTCAAGTCCACTCAGGCAGACAAATGGGGATATAAGTTTGGGGTTGATGGAATCCAAATCTACATAAGAACTATAATAAATGTTTATTTCTTGTAAACAGAGTCAGGGCCTGCTCTTCACTTTTCTTCCCATATCTTCCAGATGTAACCAGCTCATATTAAGTATGGTCCTTTATCCTCTATTCTTGCTGGTTTCAGATATCAAGTATGGAGGGTCTATGTTGCTCTCCGATGTCCAAAGTGTTGTGTGAATTCCTTCCACTCCTCGGGGAAGGTAGTGGAAGCGTTGGAGGTGTTTAGAATGGGTGTGAGCTTTTGCGCTGAGCTCTCTGAAGTAAACATTGTGGGGGCAGGGGTCTGATGAGGCCCCATGAGTTGACGGACCTCATGGTAGCAGCGGTTTCTTCTGCAGTGATGATGGTCCAAGTGGTTAGCATTGGTTCTTCGGATAAGGTCAGGAGGGGTTTTGTGAGGTTTATTAGGGTTGATTGAAGGTTGAAGTTGCTTTAAATCCCAGTCATTTGCTGATGAATTGAGAGATTGTTGCAGAGGTCCTGCAAGGGGGTGATCGGATTGGCAGCAACCACCGGTTAGATGAAATCCTTTACAATGGTAAAGATTTATTTGCTTTTGTTGGGTCTGACATTGATGTGGTCTGCCAGAGCAATGCGTTTAGTTGTCCGGATCATTTGGTGGTATCATCTCAGAGCAGATTTTAACATGTTCCTGTGCACATTGTCCTGGTTCATTCTCCATTTGTGCACCACTTGTTTGCAGAGACCTAATGGTACAGATCTAATAGTTTTTTCCAGTTTGACACACTACAACATCGCCTCAACTAGATTATTTCTGTGCAGTTCCAAAATACGTGTAACTTGGTTAGCTTTTGAGGATAATCATTATTGTTAAAAATAATAACATTGAATATAGTACCAAAAAACCCTGCTATCTGAAATACTGTACAGTAAGTAGAAATAATAATCCATAGAGTGCTGTGCCAAGCATCTTTGCTACTCAGCGTTAAAGACCCAAATCACACCCACATAGTTTTTGAGCAGCAAACGTAGCCACATGATACTGTGTGGTGGAGTAAGGTATTCATCATATGTATCTGTTGGGATCTTTGTGGCAGCACTTGCCACATTAATGTCAGGAAACATTTATGACTTGATTCAGAAAGGTAAATTTAGAGGTGTAGATTATGTAAATCTATTCCTGCAGCACACTTTTTTGCTTTTCACCATTTCTTAGTGTAGAATTAACCTAGACGTAAACTCATTTATCTCAACCTCTTCTGGGTAGGCTGTGGAACTTCCTGCAACAGGATTTATGAGTGTAAAGTTACTATTAGTAACTTTCCATATGTAGGTGGAGCTCTCCAACGGAGAGGTGGAGAATTCCCTACTAAAAAGTATAGGAAACATTATTAAAGCTTATTATTCTTTAAACAAATATTAAAAATATTTAATCTGTAATATAAATGTAAATTAGTTTTAAAATGTCATGATTCACCTAGAAGTAATACAATAAGATGCCCCAACACATTAACTCATTTACTGTGTTAAATAATGAATTAAAATATTTAATATCTAAATAATATACATTTAAAAAAAAAAAATTCAAAGAATCCTATTCAATTTAGTAATTCTATTTTTATTTAATATGTAGTAAAAGTTGCTAGAAGTTATTGCTGAATTCATTTCAATTGTTAATGTTTTAATAAAAGTATATATATATATAGCTATATATATATATATATATATATATATATATATATAGAGATGTATATGTGTGCATATATATATTCACTGAAAAAAACAACAGTTACGGGGACGTTACAGTTAGGTTCTGAATTTACTCATACAAAACCATAGAAATTCTGCAGTTATAGTTAGTTATTTCAAGTAACTATAACGCATGCCCTAAGGTAACTGTAACTCACACCTCACCATGCACAGTTTTTTCTTCATTAATTTGACTGCTAATGCTTCATGTATATTTTTAAAACATTAGACTTGTCATGGGTGCTGTGATATCTGGGGTAATTAGCAGTGCATGGCGAGGGTGTGAGTTCTAGTTATCTTAGGGGGCGAGTTATAGTTACTTGAAATAACTCTAACTACTACTGCTGAATTACTACGGTTTTGTACGAGTAAATTTGAAACCTAACTATAACATCCCTATAACCTTTGTTTTTTTTCAGGAAATTCTATGTTTTTTTTAATACTATTTCCTAACTTTAACATCCCTGTAACCTTTGTTTTTTTCAGTAAATTTCTATGGTGTTTTTAACCGGTTCTGTGCCGAGGACGTAGTGGTTACGTCCTTCGGCACAGTGCTGCTGTGCCGAGGACGTAACCATTACGTCCTCGGCACACAGCCCAGAGGGAGCGCTCTCGCTCCCTCTGTGTGCTTCCCCCCACCCCCCAAAGGCAGGGATGGAAGGGGAAGCCCTTCCCCTTCCACCCCGACCCCACCCAGCCCTCCCCTGTGACATCAGCGCGCAAGCGCGCGCTGTTTGTCACAGAGCCTCCCCCATCGCGCTGGAAACTCAGCTTCCAGCACGATCGAAAGAGAAATGCTTTGCATTTCTCTTTCGATCACGTGGGGGAGGCCCGGAGAGGCTTCAAAGGGAAGGAAATGTATTTCCTTCCCTTTGAAGTCTCTCCAAGCGTTTTAAAAGCCGGATTGCTTGCAATCCGGCTTTTGAAACGCCCACTAGACACCAGGGATGTCTTTTTTTTGTGGAAACTGGCATAAGGGAGCGACCCCTTGGGCAAGGGTCGCTCTCGGGGGGGCTTTTTTTTTTTAAGGCCTTTTCTGCCCCCGGGGGGGCAGAATCCTCTAGGCACCAGGGATAATTTTATTTTTATTTTTTTGGTTTTAGGTGTGGGGAGCGACCCCTTAGGCAAGGGTCGCTCCCATAGGGGGCAAATTATATTTAGGCCATTTCTGCCCCCCTTGGGGGCAGATTGGCCTATTTTTATGAGGCCAACCTGCCCCCAAGGGGGGCAGAAACCACTAGACACCAGGGAGTTTTTTGTTGTTGCTGTTTTACAGATGGGGAGCGTCCCCTTAGGCAAGGGTCGCTCCCCTGGAGGGGCAAATTGTATTTAGGCCATTTCTGCCCGCTTTGGGGGCAGATTGGCCGATTTTAGGTCAATCTTCCCCCAAGGGGGGCAGAAACCACTAGGCACCAGGGATCTTTTTTTTGCGCTGTCACGCAAGGGGAGCGACCTTGTAGGCAAGGGTCGCTCCCCAGGGGGGAGGGGGGGCATATTTAGTTTAGGCCATTTCTGCCCCCCCCTGGGGGCAGATTGGCCTATTGTTGTTAGGCCAATCTGCCTAATCTTATTTTTTTAGAGATGGGGAGCGACCCCTTAGGCAAAGGTCGCTCCCCTGGAGGGGCAAATTGTATTTAGGCCATTTCTGCCCGCTTTGGGGGCAGATTGGCAGATTTTAGGTCAATCTGCCCCCAAGGGGGGCAGAAACCACTAGGCACCAGGGATCTTTTTTTTTGCACCGTCACGCAAGGGGAGCGACCCCGTAGGCAAGGGGAGCGACCCCGTAGGCAAGGGTCGCTCCCCGGGGGAGGGGTGGGGGCAAATTTAATTTTAGGCCATTTCTGCACCCCCTGGGGCCGGCTGAGCTAGAGGCCAAAATCTACAGGTAGGCACTTTGCACTAGGCCTACCCACACAAGTGAGGTATTATTTTTATCGGGAGACTTGAGGGAACGCTGGGTGGAAGGAAATTCGTGGCTCCTATCAGATTCCAGAACTTTCTGTCACTGAAATATGTGGAAAATGTGTTTGTTTTAGCCAAATTTTATGGTTTGCAAAGGATTCTGGATAACAGAACCTGGTCAGAGCCCCACACGTCACCCCATCTTGGATTACCCTAGGTCTCTAGTTTTCAAAAATGCACAGGTTTGGTAGGTTTCCCTAGGTGCCGGCTGAGCTAGGGGCCAAAATCTACAGGTAGGCACTTAGCAAAAAACGCCTCTGTTTTCTGTAAAAAAATGGGATGTGTCCACGTTGTGTTTTGGGCCATTTCCTTTTGTGGGCGCTAGGCCTACCCGCACAAGTGAGGTACCATTTTTATCGAGACTTGGGGGAACGCTGGGTGGAAGGAAATTTGTGGCTCCTCTCAGATTCCAGAACTTTCTGTCACCGAAATGTGAGGAACATTTGTTTTTTTAGGCACATTTTGAGGTTTGCAAAGGATTCTGGGTAACAGAACCTGGCCAGAGCCCCACAAGTCACCCCATCTTGGATTCCCCTACGTCTCTAGTTTTAAAAAATGCACAGGTTTGGTGGGTTTCCCTAGGTGCCGGCTGAGCTAGGGGCCAAAATCTACAGGTAGGCACTTTGCAAAAAACACCTCTGTTTTCTTTAAAAAAATGTGATGTGTCCACGTTGCGTTTTGGGGCATTTCCTGTTGCGGGTGCTAGGCCTACCCACACAAGTTAGGTACCATTTTTATCAGGAGACTTGGGGGAACGCTGGGTGGAAGGAAATTTGTGGCTCCTCTCAGATTCCAGAACTTTCTGTCACTGAAATATGTGGAAAATTTGTTTTTTTAGCCATATTTTGAGGTTTGCAAAGGATTCTGGGTAAAAGAACCTGGTCAGAGCCCCACAAGTCACCCCATCTTGGATTCCCCTCGGTCTCTAGTTTTAAAAAATGCACAGTTTTGGTAGGTTTCCCTAGGTGCCGGCTGAGCTAGGGGCCAAAATCTACAGGTAGGCACTTTGCAAAAAAACGCCTCTGTTTTCTGTAAAAAAAAATGGGATGTGTCCACGTTGTGTTTTGGGCCATTTCCTTTCGTGGGCCCTAGGCCTACCCGCACAAGTGAGATACCATTTTTATCGGGAGACTTGGGGGAACGCTGGGTGGAAGGAAATTTGTGGCTCCTCTCAGATTCCAGAACTTTCTGTCACCGAAATGTGAGGAAAATGTGTTTTTTTAGCCACATTTTGAGGTTTGCAAAGGATTCTGGGTAACAGAACCTGGTCAGAGCCCCACAAGTCACCCCATCTTGGATTCCCCTAGGTCTCTAGTTTTAAAAAATGCACAGCTTTGGTAGGTTTCCCTGGGTGCCGGCTGAGCTAGGGGCCAAAATCTACAGGTAGGCACTTTGCAAAAAACACCTCTGTTTTCTTTCAAAAAATGTGATGTGTCCACGTTGCGTTTTGGGGCCTTTCCTGTTGCGGGCGCTAGGCCTACCCACACAAGTGAGGTATAATTTTTATCGGGAGACTTGGGGGAACACTGGGTGGAAGGAAATTTGTGGCTCCTCTCTGATTCCAGAACTTTCTGTCACCAAAATGTGAGGAAAATGTGTTTTTTTAGCCAAATTTTGAGGTTTGCAAAGGATTCTGGGTAACAGAACCTGGTCAGAGCCCCACAAGTCACCCCATCTTGTATTCCCCTAGGTCTCTAGTTTTCAAAAATGCACAGGTTTGGTAGGTTTCCCTAGGTGCCGGCTGAGCTAGGGGCCAAAATCTACAGGTAGGCACTTGGCAAAAAACACCTCTGTTTTCTGTCAAAAAATTGAATGTGTCCATGTTGTATTTTGGGGCATTTCCTGTTGCGGGCGCTAGGCCTACCCACACAAGTGAGGTATCATTTTTATCGGGAGGCTTGGGGAAACATAGAATAGCAAAACAAGTGTTATTGCCCCTTGTCTTTCTCTACATTTTTTCCTTCCAAATATAAGAGAGTGTGTAAAAAAGACGTCTATTTGAGAAATGCCCTGTAATTCACATGCTAGTATGGGCAACCCGGAATTCAGAGATGTGCAAAGAACCACTGCTCCTCAACACCTTATCTTGTGCCCATTTTGGAAATACAAAGGTTTTCTTGATAGCTATTTTTTACTCTTTATATTTCAGCAAATTAATTGCTGTATACCCGGTGTAGAATGAAAACCCACTGCAGGGTGCAGGTCATTTATTGGCTCTGGGTACCTAGAATTCTTGATGAACCTACAAGCCCTATATATTCCCGCAACCAGAAGAGTCCAGCAGACGTAATGGTATATTGCTTTCAAAAATCTGACATTGCAGAAAAAAGTTACAGAGTAAAACGTAGAGAAAAATTGCAGATTTGTTCACCTCAATTTCAATATTTTTTTTTCAGTTGTTATTTTCTGTAGGAAACCCTTGTAGGATCTACACAAATTACCCCTTGCTGAATTCAAAATTTTGTCTACTTTTCAGAAATGTTGCGGTTTCTGGGATCCAGCATTGGTTTCATGCCCATTTCTGTCACTGACTGGAAGGAGGCTGAAAGCACAAAAAATCGTAAAAATGGGGTATGTCCCAGTAAAATGCCAAGATTGTGTTGAAAAATTGGGTTTTCTGATTCAAGTCTGCCTGTTCCTGAAAGCTGGGAAGCTGGTGATTTTAGCACAGCAAACCCTTTGTTGATGCCATTTTCATGGGAAAAAACACCAGCCTTCTTCTGCAGCCCCTTTTTCCACTTTTTTTGAAAACAACTAAATTTTCACTGTATTTTGGCTAATTTCTTGGCCTCCTTCTGGGGAACCCACAAAGTCTGGGTACCTCTAGAATCCCTAGGATGTTGGAAAAAAAGGCCCAAATTTGGCGTGGGTAGCTTATGTGAACAAAAAGTTATGAGGGCCTAAGCGCAAACTGCCCCAAATAGCCAAAAAAATGCTCGGCACAGGAGGGGGAAAGGCCTGGCAGCGAAGGGGTTGACATAAAGTCATTTTAAATGCTATGGCCCTCATTACGACCCTGGCGGTGGGTGATAAAGTGGCAGTAGTAGCGCCAACAGGCTGATGGTAAGTACCGCCAAATTATGGCCATAATAGACAGCCAATGTACCACCCCAACCGCCAGGGCGGAAACAACGGCCACCATGGTGGTAGCCGCCAACAGCCAGGCGGAAGTCAAAGTTCCGCCCACCATATTAAGACCCTGCAAACCGCCACCTTTTCCGGGGAGGTACCAACGCCAACAAAAGCCTGGCGGAAACAGAGCACAGAAGTGAAAGGACTCACCATTGGAGACACAAGGAAGAACCACGTAGCCATGGAACCCGAACTGCAAGTTTTCCCGATGATCTTCTACATTATGCTCCACCTGGAACACCAATGCCGACGAAGACGACGACAGTGAGTACAGCCACCTAGCACACAAAGGAGGGTGGGAGGAAAACGGCAGTGACACATACACGCATCACACATACCATTCACACATGCTGACCTGTAGAGGCAATACAGACAGGAGAACACCATTAGACAAACAGTCCAGCCTGTCACACAAATGGCCCCCCAAACCCGATCCCATCAACATTGGCACACACATAGCCCAGAGCACAACATGTACACCACCAAGAGGACATCCACCCACCCCCTTACACAATGCCTTCACACACAACTCCATGCATTCATGCCACATGCATCATGCCCACAGTGTACTCATCTGTTGGTCTGGAGGCCCATACAGCAGTCCGTACTGAGGTAGGACCCCATCCACCAGTCTCTCCAACTCCTATGAAGTGAAGGCTGGGGCCCTTTCCCCAGTCACACGGGCCATGGTAGGTTCCAGACAAAGGTCACAACAGCAAATGCAGTGTAGGTTCTCTCCTATGGAAGGTCAGGAAACAAGTGAGATATGTAAAATAAAATGGCAGTCACGTCCGCAGCGATGCATACCGTCACCGCCAGCGTAGATCCCCATTGGCCACTGCTACCCATAAGGCCCAATATAAACCAATAAGGAATAGCATGGCGGTTCACGACCGCCTACCACCGCGGCGAACAACATCGGCGGCTTACCTCACTTCCACCTGTCCCTCCACACACGACAGGCGGTTGCCATTTCAGGGGGGGTGAACAGGTCTATCGATTATTCCTGCGTCACAGTATATACAGGCACATACTTTTAAATTACACTGTCCCAAAACATGGTTGCATGATGTGGACTGCTGTTGTGGTATAGTTGTTCAAATTGTGACAGCCTACTCACTCTTGTGTCCCTTAGATGCCTACCGCTGCAGATGAATAGGAGATGGAGACATACCCCCGTGTACCTACCCATGGTGGACTTGGCTACACTGGAGGACAGGCACATTATACTCACCTATAGACTGGGACAGGGCCACAATTACAGAGCTGTGTGCCCAGTTGGAACCTGACCTGATCTCAGCTATCCATCATCCGACTGGGATCCCCTCTCTTGTGCAAGTTCTATCAGTGCTCCATTTCCTGGTAACTGGTTCTTTCCAAGTGACAGTGGGCTTGGCAGCAGGTATGTCACAGGCAACGTTCTCAATAGTGCTGGCAAGAGTCTTGGCTGCCCCGATAAAACACATGTGCAGCTACATTGCTTTCCCCCAGGAGGAGGATTTGGCCACTGTGAAGGCCAAGTTTTATGCAATAGGACATATCCCCAATATAATTGGGGTGACTGACAGAACACATATTGCGTTTGTCTCCCCCCGGCAAAATAAACAGGTGTTCAGGAATCGTAACAGTTTCCACTCCATGAATGCAGAGATGGTGTGCCTGGCGGACCAGTACATCTCCCACGTCAATGCTAAATATCCTGGGTCGGTGCATGATGCCTTTGTCCTAAGGAATAGTAGCATCCCAAATGTGATGTCCCAACTACAGAGGCACAGGGTGTGGCTAATAGGTGAGCCTTGGCCTCCACCCAGTATATGTCAGTGTATGCCTATGCTGTTGGCCGTATAGGATAGTGTGCGGCTAAATGTTGTCCCTCAATATTTGCAGGTGACTCTGGTTACCCAAACCTATTGTGGCTACTGACCCCTGTGAGGAATGGCAGGACAAGGGCAGAAGAAAGTTATAATGAGGCACATGGGCGAACCAGAAGGATAATTGAGAGGACCATCGGCCTCCTGAAGGCCAGGTTCAGGTGCCTCCAGTTGACAGGTGGATCCCTGTGCTACTCACCCGAGAAGGTCTGCCAGATAGTAGTGGCATGCTGCATGTTGCACAACCTGGTCCTCAGACGCCATGTCCCTTTTCTGCAGGAGGAGGAGACTGGAGATGCCACTGTGGCGGCAGTGGACTCTGAGGACAGTGAGGATGAGGAGGCAGAGGATGAGGATGTGGACAACAGAACATTGGTGATACGTCAGAACTTCCAAGGACATAGGTGAGACAGTGCAACTTCACATTTCTATGACTATTGGTGTATTCTGTGTGGCATTGGCATGCTGGCATTACCCACTTCTTTTCCCTACTTACTGTTACCTATGGATATTCATTTTACAGATGTTGGTGATATGACAACAATGTCCTGATGTGATCAGAACAGCCAGAAACACGTCATTAATTCTATGCTCTCACTATGTACAGTTCATTTGCAATGGATTTAGCCGTTGCAATCAATACAAATTTGCAATACATGAAATACTAGTGGTCGAGTTTTATCCAAGGCTGTTTGTTGTTGTGCTAAAATATATAGGGGAAAAGTGCAATGGAATGTGGTGATGATGGAGGAAAGTCCAGGGAATTGTTCCAGGCTGTTTGTAGCACAGGTGCAGTGTCCAAGGGGACATAGGAAGGGGAGCAATGTTTCAAGGCAGACAAAGTGACTGAGTGGGACACAAGGGGGACAATCAGGAGAGTCTCATTTCCTGGTGGTGGTCTTGGCAAGTGTCTCTGGCTTCTGTCTGGTTCGCAGGGAATGTTTGCGGGGTGGTTCACCTTCTGCGGGGGCAGGGATGCTGGTGGCCTGTGGGTCCTGTGGCGGGGCCTCCTGGCCACTAGCGGAAGTGGAGGGCTGTTCAGATGACTGGCTAGTGGTAGGGGCCCACTGGTGTGCTGTTGCCTCCCTCATGATGTTGGCCATGTCTGCCAGCACCCCTGCTATGGAGATCAGGGTGGTGTTGATTGCCTGCAAGTCCTTCCTGATCCCCTAAAACTTTCCCTCCTGCAGCCGCCTGTTCTCCTGCATGTTGTCTGGGATCTGGCCCATCATGTCCTGGGAATGTTGGTAGGATTACAGGATCTCGGTGAGTGCCTCCTGGAGAGTCAGTTCCCTGGGCCTGTCCTCCCCTGGTGCACAGCAGTCCGCCCAGTGTCCCTATTGGCCTGTGCCTCTGTCCCCTGAACGTTGTGCCCACTGCCACTGACCCCAGGTCCCTGATTGTTTTGTAGGCAAGGTGTGGCCTGGGGTCCCTGTACAGGTGGGCACACTGCTGATTGATGTGTCCTGGGGTCAGAGGTGTGGGTACGCTGGGTGGGTGCTGTGGTGTTAGTTCCTGATGGGGAGGCCCTCTGGTCGTCTGTGACTGGGCTTGGGTGACCGGCTGTCCAGTGATCCCTGATGGGCTAGGTAGGTCGTCCAGATCCAGAAGTCCAGAGTTACTGTCATCACTGTGGGCCTCTTCTGTTGGGGGACTGGATAGTGGTGGCACCTCCTCTCCAGTGACATTGGCTGGGGTACCTGGGGGGATGTAAATGATTAATTATGCTTCAAGTATATGACATTTGCACTTCCGTAGCTTCCCCTCTATGGTTGGTGTTACCCTGCCAGCTTTTGCTTGTGTATGTTGGTGTATTGTGGGATTGTTAGTTTCCCTATGCTGTGCATGCTTTATTGATGAGTGTATATGCAGGGCTGGGAGGGGTGTCCATGCATTGGGATGGCATGCAGGGCCTGGCATTGGGATTAGTGAGATGTGTTGGTGGAGTGGGTTGGATGTGGTGGAGTGATGGGAGTGAGGGTGAGGGTGTGTGTTAGCATACAGGTATGCCCGCCAACTCCAGCGAGTCCCTCAGGATTCAGTATTGCTAGTACCTGCTCCTCCCATGCTGTGAGCTGTGGGGGAGGAGGTGGGAGTCCCCGTAGGTCGTTCCACCTCTTCCTGATGTTGTCCCTTGTTCTTGGGTACTGTCCCACAGCGTTGACCCTGTCCATGATTCTCCGCCATAGCTCCATCTTCCTTGCTATAGATATTTGCTGCACCAGTGCTCCAAAGAGCTGTGGCTCTACCCTGACGATTTCCTCCACCATGACCCTTAACTCCTCCCCAGTGAAACGGGGGTGCCTTTGTGGTGCCATGGGTGTTGTGTGATGTGTGTTGGTGAAGGTGAGTTGGGTAATGTGGGGTATGTGATGTGGAGTGTATGAGGGGTGTATGGGTGTAAGTGGTGTGTGTGTCTAGTTGTCTGTCTGCTCTTCTCAATCTCCTGGTGGCAATATCCAAATCCTGCTGATCTCAAGTGCAAGGTACAAAGGTTTATGGTCAACTGACCATCGAAGCAGCAGAAAAATGGCCTAGTAGGCCTCGAGTATGAGACCTCTGAACGACCCAGGGTCCCAGAAGTTAAACTCTCCAAGAAGGCTGGGGGTGGTGGAGTCAACCGGGGCAAAAAGCATTCAGGATGGTACCCGAAAAACTATGGGGTCTGGCGTGGAAGTCAAAGCGAGCTCGAGGCCCATCTAACGACATCACAGGAAGTGACATCAGATGTGCAGTGAGATGGGCAGCCAGAGGAAACACCCTCTCTTTAAATGTCACAGATAAGCACCAAACTGATTTTTTAAAAATGTTAGACGTTTCAAAACTCAGCAGGGATATCTTAAGGATTTTGGAGGCCCAGTGCTGAAAGTATTTTTGGGTTCCCTGTTCGGAACAGCTTTGAATGTATAATCCAATTTCAGTTCTTTCATGTTTCATTGGCCAGGTCACTGACAATGCACAGGGTCACTCATCCAAATTCTTAATGTGTTTACAACTAATATTCAGGGATAGTGACGGGTGTTTTCAATATTGTAACACAGCAGAGGCTCGCTAATATGACTGCAAATACTCTCTGTGACTCCTCCCTCCCCGCCCATTTCTCATATGTGAGGTCCTGTTTTGATGTAAAAGAGGCTTTTTTTAATGGCTTTTTTTCCCTGCAAAATGTCGGTATTAGATATTTACATTAAAAATAAAGTAAAGGGAAACAGTATTTAAAACGATCTGTTTACGAATTATTCAAGGTCATCAGGGCAGGACTCTCTGCAGAACATACCTGGCACTTTGATGGGGCCCCCTGAAAGGCAGGGGCCCAGAGACCACTTTGCCCATGCCTTAAAACGTCTCTGACACTCAGTCGAAAGACTGCAGCCGGTAATCCTTGAATGATGCAATGGGTCTTGTTTTGGGCATTCGGCGGGTGGTTGTTTTGCTTTTGTAGTTCAAGGGCCTTGGTTTAATTGTTGATTCTGTACAGTGCGCACGATCACCAAGAGGGGCCATTGTGCACACCGCAGCAGCGATCCTTTCCTGCCAGGCACAGCGCGAAGGGATTGTTTACTTCTGAAAATAATGTTTTGCCTGCTTTTATGAAATGAGCGCTTGGGATATTTCCCTGAAAGCATGTTCCGTAAGGTAATTATTATGCAGGGTTCACTGTGTACTGAGGGTTCCTTAGTTGTTTGTCAGAGGAAGACAGAATTCCTCGTCAGACTCAGCCACTTCCACCCAGTGTTTAACTTGTAAATAAAAACGTGTGGGTGCCCAAAGTTCTCCTCTGAAAAACGTGGCTATTGCAATTAAATGTGCGAGCACAGAATACAGAGGAAGCCTAATCCTAAAACCCTCTCCGGCCTTCTTAATCCAGTTACAGCCACTCCCCCTCCCTTCAGCTCATTCTTACAGCTTTCTGCTTTCTCCTTTTGTGACGCTTTTTCGTTTTTTTTTCCTCCACCTTTCTCATTTGTGTCTTTTGCTCGCAGTAAATGCCTGATGCTGAAAAATAAGTGCTGGTGCCCCGCGCCGGAATCCACCGGCTCAAATTAAGCACTACTTCCACCCTTTTGTGCCTTAGCTCAAAGTTCAGAGACTCTGGCTTCAACGTGTGACAAGTTAGCACCAAACTAGCTTCTAGGAGCAGGACAGCGCTGCATGTAGAACACGTCTCGCGCCCAAGAGACTGAGGTGCTATACATAATGCATTGAGTCGTTAATCGCGCACTTAGACTGGATTAAGGGCCAGATGTAGCAAAGGTTTTTACCCATTCTGTGTCTATGGGAAAAAGTGTTTGTACATATGGCCCTAAATTTCTAGAGCGCTTCGCACACACAAGGGCATCTTGGTGCTAAGAACCATAGATATTACAGACCACCGTACCAGGCGGAGAAATGACCAGAATAAGAAGTTACCAGAATAAGAAGGCCTCCAGTGCTTTTCTAAGAAAAGGTGGGAGTAAATAGACTTTAATACCACAATTTCGGCAATTGCGAATCTGTGAACGGTAGTTAAGACAGTACTTTAAATTTCGAATTAAATTTGGAATAACAATTTCTCTCTCTGTTTTTTTTCATATTTATAGCGATGCTAGCGAGATGGATTGCCAGCGAGGGTGTATTGCCTGCGTAGAGAAGTGCTGTTGCACATGTTGTCTCACAGTAATGCCATTTTTTACATATACAAATTATGTTAAATTAATGGGAAAAACACTTTCTAAACTTTTGGCACAATTTATTATCCCTCCAGACAGTCTGTAAATGAAGGGGAGGGGGGCAAGAGGCGAAATAAACAGTAATTGGAAAACCTTAATGTAAAAGTCCATGGAGCATTAAAAGGGCCTGTGAATGGTGTTGGCCCCGATTAATACCAGCTCAGAGGTGATGTTAATACAACAAAATGCACAAAAATATGGCAAAAGTGCAGGCTTTAACAGACCTCCTGTTAACGCTCGTTTGCACGTGTTATACTTTACCCAGAAGTCTTTTAGAAGGATATGTGCATTCAACCAAAATGGCGACCTGTCAAGAAGAGAGGCGTGTGTGAAATGCAAACACCTGCCTGCTGTTTGCATCTCACACCCTCTCTCATTCCCAAAACGTCCTGCGTATCTTCTCCAGCAGTGTGATCGCCAGTAATAACTAGGAGTGGGAAAAATATTCTGTTCCGCCAGCGGAATTTCGACTACTCTCCATTGTGCTTGTAACACAGAATTCTGGCAAAATTCCACCAATTGCCACATGGCAGAATTTTTTCTCTTACGTGGATCGAAAACTGTATGTTGGCAAGAGAGCTTTGGCATCGCCTAGTGTGATTTGTAGTAAGGAGGACGTCCGGCGAGATTTTTTCCAGTGTGGACAGTCATAGGTTGCCAAGACGGGTTGCGGTCAGAAGGCTGCCACTCAAGTAGAATATCTACTTGAGGAGTAGCAAAATCAACTTGAGTAGCTGCGCCCTCTGGCACGCCATGTGGTGATTTTCTCACCTATTTTTGAGCTCAACACAAGCTTCTGGTGCTAAATCACAGTGAGAGCAGCATGATGTGCCTATTTCTACCCATTGGCCAAACTCTGCGTAGTCGCGCATAGTTTTTTTGTAACTCTGCAGAATTCCAGGGATCAAATTCTGTGAATTCCACCGAACTTTAGTAGTAACTACACCAGATTGAGTGCTAGTAACCAGATCTATGCTAGTGGGCACTCCTGGAGCACCAGGCCACTCACAAGGAAACCCTTGGAAGTGATGGCAATGATACCCCACCAAGAAAACATCGAAGGGCATTAAATGCCCACCACTGCTAAATACATATGAAAACTTATGCAGTGGTCATACTAGCATGGTAACCCCTGTTGATGTTGAATCTCACACCTTGGGCAGTTTCACTCTCTTTGAGTGTGAGTCTGACTTCTTTTAGCACACAGGGTGCCTGAGTGTACACATTGAAACACTGTCTCATTGCTTGGGAGAGTGTCACACATTGTCACTTGCTATTCTACACTGTGAGCACAGTCACACACATTATTTGTGAGTCTGTTTGGAGCACAGTCTCGCTCATCCAATGCAAGTCCAACACCATGGGATGGACCCTCAGTTTATTACTTGTGAAAGTTAGCCTCACACCTTTGAGCACAGCCTCACTCACTGAACCTGACTCTCACATCTTTGAGCACTGCACTTAACTCTTGTCTAGGTCCATTGTATGCTGATGACTTGCTGTTGTATATATGGGATGCTAATCAATGCCTTACTCCTTTGCTACATGAGTTGAAATGGTTTGGGACCTGGGCTGACAGTCAACTGGATGAAATCTTGTATTTTCCCCTTACAGATCACAGGGAAGAAAGCTCTGCACTATCTTTATACCCAGTGATGTGGGAGCAACACACATATAGCTACTTAGGAGTGAAGGTCTACCATTCAACACCCGACAGCATAGATGGTAACACATGAACAGCTGCAAGGGAACTGTGTAGGTCAGTGGCCTTTTGGAGTACTCTTCTATCCCTCCTGGGACAGGTGCCTATTACGTGCTGTATTATACGGCGACCCAGCTACAGTTGGCTGCCCAATGGCTTTCCAAAGTGCCCTTCCTGGAAACTAGGTAGATCCAGGCAGACTCCTTAACAGAAGGCCAAATAAATTTATTGATCAATCCCAAGGCACTCATAGAAAAGAAAGATCAGCTGCGTACTACAGCTAGACCCCTTTGGGAATGGTGGCTAAAGACGCCCATCCCTGATGCAGAGTATCCCCCCCAAATGCCTACGGACAAAGTACCTGGGCTAAGTGGGGTGAACTGGAGACAGTGACTGCCAACATAGAAGGAGGCAGGGATGAGTACTCTGGGAGACATTTACCAGCTCGGACAACTTAGACCATTCAAGACATCAGCCAAGATTATGACATAGCTATAGGTCACTCCCTCTACTGCGGCAGGCCTCTAGGCAAGATACATATGATGCTTAGGTTTGGAACGAGAACCGAAAACAAACACTGCCCTACAAGCATTATTGCAGTTAGGCAATAGCAGGAAAGCTGTCATGCTACTAGGTCAACCACTGATGGTAGCGTCTAAGGGCCACCTGCATGGCCGTCGCAACTTAAAGGCAGCAGGAGTGAGAACTGTCTCAGTTAAGAGGAATGCTGGGTTTAAAGTGCTGAAATGTAATATAATGTGTATAATTCATCTGCAATACCTTGCTCCCCAGAGATTAAGCAGAATTGTTTGCGGAGCTGCTGATACATGCCCGCGCTTCTGTGAAAATGATACCAGGGGCCATATTTATACTTTTTGACGCAAAACTGCGCCAACGCAGTTTTGCGCCCAAAAAATTAGCGCCGGCTAATGCCATTCTGAAGCGCCATGCGGGTGCCGTATTTATTGAATGACGTTAGCCGGCATTAGCCGCCGGCGCTGTCTGGTGTGCGTTAAAAAAAACGACGTACACCAGGCAGCGCCGGCGTAGGGGGAAAATGGAGTATGGGCGTCCACAAATGGTGCAAGTCAGGCTGAGGCAAAAAAATCGCCTCAACCCGATTTGCGCCATTTTTTTAAGACTCCCAACCCCCATTGAAATGACTCCTGTCTTAGCAAAGACAGGAGTCATGCCCCCTTGCCCAATGGCCATGCCCAGGGGACTTCTGTCCCCTGGGCATGGTCATTGGGCATAGTGGCATGTAGGGGGGCACAAATCAGGCCCCCCTATGCCACAAAAAAAAGAAGAAAAAAAATACTTACCTGAACTTACCTTAATGTCCCTGGGGTGGGTCCCTCCATCCTTGGGTGTCCTCCTGGGGTGGGCAAGGGTGGCAGGGGGTGTCCCTGGGGGCAGGGGAGGGCACCTCTGGGCTCATTCTGAGCCCACAGGTCCCTTAACGCCTGCCCTGACCCAGGTGCTAAAATCCAGCGCTAATGCAGGTTTTTTAGACCCGCCCACTCCCGGGCATCATTTTTGCCCGGGAGTATAAATACGACGCATATGCATCGGAGTCATTTTTTAAGACGGGAACGCCTACCTTGCATATCATTAACGCAAGGAAGGTGTTCACGCAAAAAAATGACGCTAACTCCATGAACTTTGGCGCTAGACGCGTCTAACGCCAAAGTATAAATATGGAGTTAGTTTTGTGTCGAATTTGCGTCGAAAAAAACGACACAAATTCGGCGCAAACGGAGTATAAATATGCCCCCAAGTTCTTCCATATAATGTGGGCATGTCCTTTGCTAAGAGGTTATTGGGGTAAAGTCACCCAAGTCGTGGAGGAGGCGACCAATAAGTGTGGAATCTTGAATCCTAAAAATTGCTTGTTGGGCTGGGGATGTATACTGAAAAATGAGAAACTGTTCACCAGGTTTGTTGGTTTGGGTATGGTGTTGGCAAAAAGACGTATTGCCCAATTGTGGAAATTGACGGGGTCTCCACACGCAGAAAATGGAAAAGTGAATTAGTCTACTAGGCAAAGAGTACCACCTTACATAGAATGTAAGAAAGGAGGCACCGAGAGAGAGATAGTGGGAGCCTGGGATGCAATATTGAACTCTGAAAGAAGATGAAGAATGACAACTAACCTCCATGAATTGAGTGGAGGCTTCTCCTATAATGCTATAGACATGGCATCCTTGTACAACTCTTTAACTGCATATACATTGATAACCCTCCGCTCGCACCATTCTCATGTTGACATGAATACAACACAAACAATGAGAGCAGTGTGAGGGCAAAAGCACAACCTTGCATAAGGGAAAGACTGAGTGCACCTCCTGGTGGGCTTGTGATACACAAGGGAGTGCCTCTGTCTAGACCAGGATGCTATGTGGTATGGCCCATCCTCTGAATCCACGTGGGACCCTTCAACATTGTGTGACTGTGGAGAAGTCAAATTCAAGTGAAAGGTGCAGAGAGGTGCTTCAAAGGATGCTCATTCCAGTAACCTATTGTAAGGAACCACCAACCTTACAGGAGGCAGCTGTAACTCCAACTGGCTTTTTCAGAGCCTCTTATTTAGTTGCATCCTAAATGCACTTCCAAGATCTACAAAGAAGTGCTCTTGCAGAATGAACAGCAATTGCAGAAGTAACCACACCTCATTATCTTCTATCTTACTCTGACCCTGTCTAGAATTAGTTTTAATAGGCTGGTCTTTGTTAGGTACAAACATTTTAAAAATAATTGACAACATCATATTGAGCTACTAGGTACAAGGTTACCTGGGTCCTTTCAATGTACTTCTATGTATACGCAAACCCGTGACCAGTTAAGGAAAAGTATGTGGTAGTGGCGACGGAATGATTTGGAAAAAGAAGTTGTGAAATGTACTCTGTAGTGGGACAATCAAAACCAATAATAATATATGTATTTTTTTTTTAACGGATCTATCTGGGTCCTTGTGACCTCACATTGAGTGATGTAATCATTATGCTAATTGGTGGTTTTGAAACTGAAAAAACACTACCTCTTTCAGCTCACAGAATGTTGGCAAGTATGCTGCTGGTGGTACAACCTTCTCACACGCGCCCCTTCTCATACTCCAATGGGATTCCATTCTTTAAATTGGTCCTGTTGGCATCCTGATTTTTTTTTAATGCTTCACCTACCCTCCTTCCCTTTCAACTGTGTTCCTCCTTCATCTTAAATCCTCTGGCCCCTCCCTCATTGACTTTTCGGGCAGTATATATATTGGTGCATCACTTAAAAATATGGACTTTTGAACTATAAGAGTCATTTGACTGTTTTTATCAAAGGCATTGATCTGAAAGAAATTATCGAAAGAACTGATAGAGCTGTTATATATTAGGCTACGGACTTTGATATATTTTCTATTATTGGATTTTATGGTGACATGTGTGAGTCTTGGTATGTTTGGGTATGAATGATATTTAAATTTTATATGATTGTATCTTTTTTCCTTAGAGGGGGGTGGAGGCGAGCGCCTGTATCTATTCATCTGTAAGTATTTTGTTATAGACCTGGGTTTGTTATCATTGCTGAAATGTATCAAATTTAGAATGCAATTATATGAATTTGAAGATTAATAAAGAAGATTAGAGTTTATAAATAAGGAATGACATACAGACTCGAAAGACATTATTTGAAACTTTAAGAAAATAATAATATATTCATCTATATGTGTTTAATTTTCGAGTAGCCTTGTGTTGATTTTCAAATGCCCTCCCTCCCCTCTGCCTTGCTCCCTGCTCCCCACCTCCAGGCTGGAACCAGAAACTGCATGTTCATTTAAAATCTGCCAGTCGTTCTTTGATGTTCATGTTTGTTTTCATCCTTTGATCGGCAAATTGATCTTAAGTGCATGGCTTTTACTATTAAAAAGATGACTGTGCACAAAAGCACAATAAAAAGATATAAAACATGTTCAAGTACATTTCTGTTTTGTTGTTATAAACACAGTAAATAAAACAACGAACTTCACAGAGTCAATTCAACGAACTGTTTTTGTTTGTTTCAAGGCCTCGGTGTTCTACATGAAATGCCAAAAGTTATTGAAAAAATGATAGGTTTTGTCAAAGGAAGTGAGGAATCCGTCTTCTTATGCAAGCCCAGCATAGATGAAATGACACAATTCTCTTGAAACATGCTTTACCCTGCAGATTATAGCTTTTGCAAAAACGGAAAAATATTTCGACTACTTGGCGTCTACATTTTTTGTTACATGCGAATATTTCAAATGTCATTGAAGTACTGTTACTTTGACATTACATAAGGCTCTCATTTGCATTTTTATAAGTATGTCATGAAGGAGAAAATGTGCTTTTCCACAAGTTGTGCAAGCCTATACTTAACTCTTTCAAAGGCATCAATTTAGAAATGTCATAGATAATTGTCTTTATCCTAGGACAAATTTACATTTTATGTTCTTTAATCAAAGGTACATTGTACAGTGTGAGTATGTCAGTGGATTTCAATGGTGGGACCTCGCTAGACAGCAATGGAGTGAGTCAGGTAACGAAACTTAAGGGGGGGCCCTGCAAAGTACATGGAGGGGCTCCTCTCCTCCCCGGCCCGCCACCTACCATCTTTGTTGAGGGCCCCCCCTGGAGCTCAGGGCCCCTCGCGCACCTAGGGGGCTGCGGGGGCTTATGTTATGCCACTGGAGGTGGCACAGGATGGTAGTGGTGAGGGCATGACGATATGTGTCACTGTTGAAATTCGCACTATCGTGATTGCACTCTAGCCACGATGGCCAATTTAGCCAAATGGTCTTGTGGGGCAATAGGAAATAGAATTGCTCTAACTGAATGCCTTTCATTTAAAAGTCTGAGCCAGTGGTTCTTAACATTCTGAAAGCTGGAGACCCCTACTGAATCATAACTTGAATCCATAGCCCCCACTGAGACATTGTAGGAAATAGGGGATGCTCAGATTAAGCAATTTCTATGACTTCTATCTCAAAACAATACAAAGAAATACAAACACAAGTATACCCCAGGCAAATGTTTAAAAAGTTTGGGGGGCAATGGGCAAGCCGCTGAGGAAAATGGCCGTGTGAATGGTGAGCCGTGGCGGCTGGCCCTGTGAAGAAGGCATCCTGGAGCTCCTCTCTGGGCGTTCTTGAGCCTGGGTGTAGTTTGGGGAGCAGCAACGTAAGTGACCCGGGCTGCAGAGGGCCCAAGAGGAGGCGGGACAGAGCTCGGGTAGCGCAACCCGGCAAGATGGTGGCTGCAGCAGCCACACAGTAATCTGTGCCAAAGGATCTTGCCCTGGGCCATGACAGGGGAGATGAGGAGAGCCGACGGCCCAGTGGGGGAGTGTGCCCCCCCAGAGGCCGAAGGAGCTGACAACGGGGCAGCGGGACCCATCCCAGCGAGCCCCGAAGAGAATGCAGGTGGGAACTTTTGAGTCCCCGCACGAATCGCTGTGGTAGACATAAGGGGCTCTGGGACTCGGCGAGGTGGACCCTAAGGGACAGCAGGGTGGGGCCCCCTGAGCCCCAGAGTGAATTGTCATGGCCCTCTATTGCACCTATGGGGGCCCAAATAAGGGAGAACTAAGGGCCAGATGTAGCAAAAAAACAATTTGTGACTTGCAAATTGCGAGTCATACCGACTCACAAATTGCAACTCGCAAACCTGTATGCAGAAAGGTGTCTCAGACACCTTCTGCGACTCGCTATGGGGTCGCAAAGACCCACCTCATGAATATTAATGAGGTGGGTCGCAAATTGCGACCCCATAGCGAGTCCCTGCACTCACAGGGATGGTGGCCTGCTGGAGACAGCAGACCTCCATGTCTGTGACTGCTTTTTTTAATAAAGCAGTTTTTTTTTTTTAATTGCAGCCCGTTTTCCTTAAAGGAAAACGAGTTGCAATTCAAAAAAATAATGAAACCATTTGGCTTCATATTTTCAGAGTAGGCAGTGGTCCATTGGACCACTGCCTGCTCTGAAAAAATATTCTCAGCGACATTCACAAAGGGGAACTTCAAGTGGATGGTAACTGCGAGTTGGTTTGCGACCACATTCGCGGTCACAAAGCAACTCAGCATGGCGATGCAGTTGCAAATAGGAAGGGAACACCCCTTCCTATTTGCGAGTCGCATCCTCAAATTGCGAGTCGACTCGCAATTTGAGGATGTGCATCGCGTTAGGCCTTTTGCATGTCGCAAACTGCGTTTTTTGCCACAAAGCAATAGCAACTCCAGGGCCTTGAGATCCTTGCAGGTGATTTGCTACGCTTTACAAATCCTTGATTGATTGATTGATTGATTGAGAGGCCTGTGGCCCCCTGTGTATGTCAGCCCTGCCACAGGAACTTCTGGATGCTAATAGGTGAGAAGCAGAGGTTTCCAGACACGAGACAGACTGGGCAGGGCCCCGAGACCAGAGTGCACAGATGATGAGGCTGAGGGTGGACACCCCAGGACTCCCCGGGCCGACTGCTCAACCCCGGGATTCGGGACCTCTGGAATTAGATTAAGGCCAGCAATCCTGGTGGCTATCAGAGACACCAAACCCCCCAGGCCGGAGAGTAAAATTGATGTGGTGGCCTTGGATCTTGTGCTCTTGCAGATGACCATAAGAAGCTGTTAGTGACAGTGGTCAAAACTAAGCGAGTGCTGAGCAACCTGGGACCCAAGATCATAGAGGGAGATGCAGCGATTTGCGCCATACAGCAAACTGTCGACTACCTGATGGACAGGGTGGAGGACACGGAAGCCCTCTCCAGGCATAACCACATCCATCTGGTAGGGATCCCAGACAAAGCAGAAGGCTCTAGAACCTAGTTCTTTTTAGAAGACTGGCTCCTCACTGATGCTGGTGGGCAAAACATCAAACATGTTCACAGTTGAAAGGGCCCACAGGGTGCCAGACAAACCTCTTGAACCGGTGGCATTCCCCAGACCGATTGCAGCATGACTGCTGAATTTCCGTGACCGCAACCACATTCTGCTGGTGGCAGAGATCCATGGCCTCTGGCAGATAGGGGGTGCCCTGGTGAATATTTACTGGAACTACACCACTGCTGCCCAGAGACGGCAAGAAACAGCATGGAAAAATGCACCTCTGGACACTGAATTTAAAATATGCTTTGTTTTCCTGGGCAGAGTTACGTATATGTGACAACGGCGAGGTGCACCTCTTTCACAAGACTTTGGATGCATCGGACTGGTTGGAGGCGAGGGGACACCCGCTCCCGGACTCCTGTGAAATTCACAGTGAGGGAGAGTGGCAGCATCAGTGACCTAGGAGGTGGAGAAGCGGCGGCCTGATGGCGGCTCCAACCAGAACTCAGGTGGAGATGGAGAGGGCCAAAGTGGTGGGGGGCATTCCTGGGGTTAAAGCAAGAAATGGGTAGCTCTGGCAAAAGACTCAGAGGAGATCGCTAGCGACTCCAGGGAATCTGGAGCAGGGTACGATGAAACCAGTAGGGCAGTGGTCACCCCAATGACGCCAGACACAATCATTCGAGGGAGACAGTGGACTGCCATGATTGGCCAACAACTGATGAGCTGCCCACTGGGGTCACCAGAAGGCTCCCTGATAGAGATGATTTTGCAGTGCCATACACGGGGCCACGCTACTCCTCTGTTATTTTTACCAAGAGACTAGAGTAAAATTACTCTATCATGTTGTTGTTTGGGATGGGGTGACAGATTCCTCAGGCAATGGGAGGGTGGAGACTGTAGTTCTGGGTCTGCAGTGCAAGGAGGTTGGATGGGGAGGGGAGGGTACAGGGCACTGATTGAGGCTTATCAGACACCACCGAGAGGGAGTGACAACAGACCAGGCTAGACACCAACAACAATAGATACGGCTTTGGCCTTAGGGTTTAATCATGGAATATTAATGGCCTTGGTGGGAAACTCAAGAGGAGGGCAATGTGGAAATCCCTTGTGAGACAGAACCCAGACATAATCCTACTCTGGGAGACACAATTCTCCTGGAATGCATGCAGGGTTTTACATCATGGTAGATATTGCCTGTAGAGCATTCAGGTTTTTCAGCCGGCTCCAGAGGGGTGAGCATATTGGCCCCTAGTCGATATTCCTGTAGGTCACCCAAACTTGGGTGGACAGCCAGGGTTGTCAGGCAACCCTGAGTGGGCTTTGGAGTGGAATAAATCTGACTTTGGCCACCTGGTATTTCCCCCTGGCCTGCAGACTGAAGGACTCAACAGAATTGGATCTTGGCTGATGGAGGTGCCTGAGGCCATGCTCCTGATTGGAGCTCGGAGCTCGGATGTTAACCTGACTCGCCTAGGCAACATGGACAGGATGACAAAGAAGGGGGAGAAACCCAGAAGGGATATGCACTTGTTGCCCTTTCTGGACACCATGGGACTGGCAGATTTGTGGCGGGAGGAGCACCCAGATACGCAACAATACACAGATAATTTTAATCCATATGTCTCTAACCAGTGGATCGCAAGCTACTAGTAGCTCACAGACACCTTCAGAGTAGCTGACAATGCGGTGTATTGCACAGTGGAGGAGATGTGTTGATTCGGCTGAGCAGTGAAGCTGCTATGTGGAGTTTTGTCGTCAAGTCTACTGTCAACAAGAGATGCGAGGAGCTGCGCTTGGTAGAGCATCACGCAGTGGGGGTTCAGAAAGCGATGCGTCTGTCCCAAGATGCGGGTTGCTGAGACGATGCGTGTTTTTTGTGACAGGTCCAATCCATACAGTAGAGGCCATGATTTGTTTATGCCGGGGGATGTGTATTGACGATGTGTCGGTTCTGCTGGCTAACACCTTAGGCCCACTTCCAAGAGTCCAGGATTGGGGTGTTCACTTGGCAGGGTAGACTCCCAGGTAGCAGAGCCTAGGTGCAGAAGCAGCGTGGTTGGAGACCTCAGATCAGGAGGCCAGCCAACTAGCCCTTGGGGTCACTCTGGGCTCTAGATTCAAGAGATGGAGGTACAGACCTTCTCATCCAGGAAAGAGGACAGCAGGCAGCAGGTCGGCACAGCAAAGCAGGAGTTCAGCAGAGTACACTCCAACAGAGTGTCAGTCATATATTAGCACAGCAGTCCTGCTTCCTGGCAGAGTATCCACAGGTGCAGAAGTGTACTGAAGTGGTGGTGTCTGAGGTCCAGTTCCTATACTCAGTCGTGCCTTTGAAGTGGGGGTTCATTCAAAGACATCCCTTTGAAGTGGCCAGATGTCCTGCCCTCCCTTCCACGGCTCTGGGCTGTCTACAGGGGGTATGCAGCCCTTTGTGCACAGCCTTTTCAGGTGTAATTAAGGCTGGGTCCATCTTCTTCCTTCCATCCTGCTCTACTTTTTAAATAAATTGCACCCTGCCCTCCGAGCTGTCCAGGGCCTACCATAAGGGTGGCAGCCTATATATTAAAAAGGAAGGTTTGGGCCTGGCAAAAAGTTTATTTTGCCAGGTCGAAGTGGCACTTTAAAACTGCACACACAGGCTCTGCAATGACAGGCCTGAGATATGTTTAAAGGACAACTGAAGTAGGTGGCACAATCAGTCCTGCAGGTCCACTAGGAGTATTTGATGTACAGGCCCTGAGCACGTGTAGTGCACTTTACAGGGGACACACAAGTACATCAAATGTGCCATTTGGGGATAAGCCAATATCAACATGTTTTAGGGAAGAGAGCACACGCACGTTAGCACTAGTTAGCAATGGTTAAGTGCACATAGTCCTAAAACCAGCAAAAACGAGGTTAGAAAAATGGAGGCAGCAGGTTTAACACATTCTAAATGCTTGGAGGTTGGCCTGGCACGGCACAGCTTTAGCACAAATCACAGAAAACAAGTGCAATATTCTCCACTAGTCTTCTTCCTGAATTTGGAAAACGATTAAATTAACAAAGGATTTCAAATTTCCTCCTGAGAAACTAAAAGGTCACAGATTCCCAGGAGTTCATTTACAGTTCTTTTAGGAGTTCCCTGTTACACACGTTACCAGTTACACATGTGTGAATGCAAGAAGTGTATATTTACAGATGCCTGAATGTAAAGCTAGAATGCATTTGCACGTTCAGAACTTTTCCTCTGTGGGTAAAACTCTCCGTTTAGAGGAGTTCACTTCCCAAACGCACCCACTAGTATTGCTGGTGTCCCCTCTTTCCCATCTTCTTCCCCATCACAAATACACATTTTTATTGCCTTTTGAGGAGCGTGGTTGATGTAGATAAGTGGTCCCATGACTCACTGAGCTAGGCGGTTGCTACCGACACCTGTGTATGAACAGAACGGATGATTCAGTCCCTCACCCAAGCAAGTTAGACACATTGAAAGCCGTCAGGACTGATCAAAGGCGGAAACGAAATAGGATTGTTGTGGCTGACAAAACAATCTAAAAAAAACGAGCAGTGTAGATGGATGTTTTAAACAGTGGGGTGAGGGAGCCTACACTAATTCTCCCAGTGCATTCTGGTAGATGCAGTCCTCACTGGTGTTTATACTTACGATGTTTGCCATCGGCTGTTGGCACATCAAGTGCTGGATGTCCTTGGACATATGTTTCTTGATAAATGTGCACTCTTTGGTGAGTAGAAATCCTGTGGCTGGGAGTAAGGAGACATCCTGATTTCAGTATATCAGGGTCTGTACCACTCAGAGCATGCAGGCTGCAGCCCCGGGGCTCATCTGCTCACCATCCCTTAGGAAATTACAACAGGAATGATGAGGCTGGTGAGTCTTGGGGAGCACCTGGGTCCATTGGAGTGTTAACCTGACCTGATGAAATAAGAGCATCATTTCAAGCACCTCTGAATCAGACCTGCTTCTTCATTTTGAAGACGGGTAATCTAGAAACATGTTTCCGGGAATGCACACCAGGGGTGGAGGTTGGTCAATAAGATTGGGGGGCGGGGAGCTTTGGTTTGTGAGCTTCAAATTTCACCACAATTATGCTGGGATATCTTGTTAAATCACATTATTTGAGAAGCAGGACATGAAGGGGGCTTAAGGAGCACTGCAGAGAACGAGGAGGGTGCATTGTTAGGGGCACTTAAAACACAACAGGGCATATTTACATGGAATTGGCGCAGGGCAGCGTCGCACTGCATCAGTTCTGAAATGCAGGGATGCACCGTATGTACAAAAATATAGCATATCCCTGTATTTACCCCTGCGCCAACGCTAAATTTAGCTGCCAGCGCCATCGGAGGCATCCTTGCACCATAGTACAAGGGTGTCTGCGTTGAATGGAATGACTGTTTATGTGCAGAAAGGCGTCCCTTCCGGCACATAAACAATCTACAATGGCGATTTGGCACATCTATGTGTGCTGCATAATGCTGTACATAATGTGTGCTGCATGTGCTGCATAATGCAGCATACATAGAAGTAGCAAATCGTCATTATTGGGGGACACCTTCCTGCACATAAACAATTATTAGTGGCCTTTTCCACTTTCTATGTGTGCTGGAGAATGCAGTGCACATAGAAAAAGCAAAAATGAGGAAAAACAAAAGTATTTTTCCTTGCTGCGCCATGCTAACGTTACCCCTGGGGTGGCGTTCGTTTTTGACGCTGCCTCAGATTTACGACTCCTTGTAAATCTGGGGCAGCGTCAACAGATATTGGTGTTGCGGTGGAACGCCCACAGCAACACCCACTGCATGGCCTCTGCCGCAGAAAACTGTTTTGGAAGGGCCCATATGTACAAGGCAGCGTTAAGCCACAAAAAGTGGCTTAACGCCTCCATGTAAATATGGCGCAGTGCAAAGCGCCACTGGAGTATCGCTAAAAGTGATGCTCCAATGGCGCTAGGGTCATGTAAATATACCCCAATAGTTTTCTAACAAATCAACAGTTTTTAGGCCTTAAAACTGAGGGGAGTGTGCGTGTGTTTTTTTGTCAGTGTGTGCATGTAAAAATCCCAGGAGAAATTCGACAGACATGTCCACATACCCGACTGAAATTACTTGTACCCAACTATTTACTACAGAATACATTTTTCAGGGGGTTCAACACCCCAAACACTCCCCTCCCAAAACTACGCCCCTGATGCACACTCCTGAGTCAATGAAAATATTATGAACATCAAATACCACGATGCAATGGGGAACTTAGGCTCATATGCCTCCTACCCCACCCCTGTGTAGGTAGTTAGTTTTGTTGTTTTACATTCTTGTATGCCATTTCCTTGGCTATTAAGACCTCTCATCAATTCCACCTTAAATGCCCTCAGAATGTCGAGTTTATACGTGTTTGTCTTCGTTTTCAGTGTTTCCATACAGATGTATCCACTCACCTCCCCTTTGGGTAGATTAACTCCTATGTAAATTCACACCATAATGTTATAATATTCTGTCAGTATATGGCATTCTGAGTGTAGGTTCACACATTATGGGTATATAATGCGAATTTACACACCTTTCTGCAACTGGTTTTACAAGTAGGTCCACCATTAGCTTTGGAATCTGGCCAAAGTCCCCTTAGATATGAAAATTCAGTGCTTTAAATGGGCCGGTACTCTCCGGTACTGAGTACCGGCACTTTTTTATTTTGAGAGGGAGAGTACCGGCTTATCTCAAGAAAAACGTAATACTTTTAATTGGAGAGTACCGGCACTTCTCGGAAACAAGCAGGTACTCTATTACAGAGTACCTGCACTTCTATTTTTCCATTTAAAGCACTGAGTAGTTCAGCCCTGCTTTTAAAGTGCCTTAAATACTCTTGGATTCTCATAGGTTCACTGTGGCAGGGATGGGTTTGTGGTCAGCCTTGGAAACATGCTGGCCAGTGCAGCCTCAAAGTGCAGGCTTCCACTTCAAAGAACGTATCCACTTAAATAAGAAGAAGACCCACCATTGAACGAGGGGGCACTATCTCCCATTGCCCATTGCAGATTTGCAAATCCAGTTGTGGATTCATGAATCTCCCTTGATCTCTGTGACCAGTTAGTGGTCTCCATTACCCATCACGGTGCACTGAGCACCATATGGAAAAAACAAAAGGAATAATGGAAAGGGTGAGCCTCTCCTAATTTCTACGCCGAAGTGTGGGGGGAGTGGGGGCCAAAGGGAGTCCGCTGGCATTACAATTAAGTTAAAACAAATATTATGGGATTCATGAATGTTTTTGCCATCTTTGTAAATTCCAAACCTGACCTGGGTCTTGCAGACCTTCCTGGGTCTCAGGATGTGTGAATCTGACAAAGGATTCTCAAATTCTATTAAAAAAATGTTGAACAAGAATTTGGTATGCTGCAATTTTGGGGTGATGGTCGACCATGGTTTGTTGGGCACAGGTTCTGGCCAAAGGCTAAGACCTGTTCCCAACCCCTGCTGTGCACATCTGGAGGTCACGTGCAGTGGGTGTTGGCCACCATGGGAGGTAGGCAGCAGTGAACCAATGAATGTGGTATATAATCAAAAACATTAAAAGAAACACTGACAAAGCAAATATTAAAGTAAAGTTATAGTGAGGGGTGTGTGAAATTCACATACTTTGCTTTTATGTAAATATGTGATGTTTTGCAAACATTACAGAAAAGTATGTGAGATGCAAAACTGACCCTTAGTGCAATCTTTTAGCATGAAATTCACCCTTACATTTTAGACTCTGGGACGTATTTCCAGCTAAAGAAATAGGGGAACAACACAAGTGGCGTGAAGAACAGCCACTCGATTTCTGGTAGGTCAGATTCTTCTTATGCTCCAGCGTAAACCTTTTGAAGTATAATTATGTCACGTGGCATAAGTATTTGTGGGTACTTTGCATGATACGCATAATGCACAACTCATGAAATTATGCAAGATTATGGTGGTGTAATGGATATTTCGCAGAAGCCTAGTTATGGTTAATTTCAACATGTGTTGAAAAATCCCTCAGAAATGTACTTTAAAGACCACAGCTAAAGTGCATAACATGGCACAATGGCACCAACTATAGCAACAGGGCGATACCCCATAAAATAAATCCTTGTTACCACTATATGTACAGTGAGCCCTGCAGTATAGCATTTTACATTAAAACTATTCAGGATTCTAAGCTTCTGGAAGTCCAAGAGCCCCATAACCTCTGGTGTTCACACACCCTCTCCATTTGTAGATCTCTTTCTCTGTGTTACTACAGTGGTCCATGCCTCAGGTGCAAATTGTTAAGGATGGCGGCTCAGTCACTCGCCAGTATCTAGAAATATCTTGCTTATCCACAAGGAACACAATTGTGGCAGTTGTCGTCTGACTGCAGAAAAGCGCCCAGCCCTCCATCGCCCCCAATAGGGCCACCTTGGGATCAATTACATTGGGTATGCGTAACATATGAGCCAGGGTGCCATATGTATTCTGCCCATAATGGGCAATAACTGGGCACAACTAAACTCTGTGGTAGAAAGTCCCATCTGCATCTCAGAGAGTCTGCAGTTAGGATTAGGAGACCTCCCAATATTCCACTGCGTCTCAGGGCTGTAGTGTGTCTGGTACAAATAGTTGAACTGTATCATCCACAAGTTAGAGGGAATAGAGAGCCTATGGGAAGCTATCTTGGCTTCCTGCCAACCATCCTTGTTATCTTGCCCACATCGCTCTCCCACACCCTCTTGAATCCCTGGAGCAAGTGAGGGATATTAAGTAGGCCAGTCATGTAGAGCCTAAAAATTCCCTTACTGCCCAGTGGCCCTGCATCAGCTTAACCTCCAGCGGGTCAGCCTGGCACCTTTCTCAGGCTCGTCCGACGTATTATGGATATGGAGATACTGAAAAAAAGACATAACATGGTTGTGGTCCCATATATCCTCCAATCTGGAGATACAGGTCCCATGCATGGAAGACATTCCAGAGTTGAGTTTGTGCAGTGAGTCTGTTAAGCCATTTAATGTCAGAGACGGCCGCTTGCCAGCACAGAAGCGGTAGCCTCATCACCCCAGGAAGTGAGGCTGGAGAGCATCCTCCCTATAATAGGTTTAGAGTGCCTAGTTTGTGGAGGGCAGCCAGCTCTAGTCTCCAGGAAACGTTATGTCTGTCCTCATGCAGCTAGTCATCAATTGACACTGTCTGAGCCACCTGATAGTAAAGTTGGAGGTCCAGGACCCCCGGACCACCCTCAAACATCGAGAGAGTGTACTTGGCATATGACACCATCGGGAGCCTATACACCCAAAGAAACCTAGAGATTGGTTATCCTGAAAGAAGGTGGATGGCAGAAAATGGCGGTAATTCTGCAGTACACAGAGGAAATGGGGAAGGACTTTAATTTTATAAAGCACTACCCATCTCATTAAACTAAGGAGTAAAGCAGCACAAGCCTCCAAGTTGGCACAAGTACATTTTAGGATTGGGATGATGTTAATGTCCCAGGTTACTTGGCAGTCATGTCTATATCCAGATATAGGAAGGGGGCGTCTGTTATTCAAAACTGGACTTTGGATCAGAGCTGGGGTGGCGCACCCCTCAAGGGTATGTATGTTGTTTCCCACAAATTAACTGTCAATCTGCATTTCCTTATATATTTCTAGCATCTGTATCAGGGGAGGTAGGGAAGCCCATGGGCGTTAAATACATAGTAGCATGCCATCAGTATATAATGCTACACTGTCCTCCCTGTCTCCAGCTCATTCAAAGTCGTGTATCTAAGCATCTGTTCTGATCCACTCCATGAAGGGTTCCTTCACCAGGGCAAAGAGGAGAAATAGGCCTAACTTGTGCCATGCTCAATAGAAAAGAACAACGAAAGCACCCCATTGACTGTCACTAGGGCCCTTGGAGCATTGTATAGGGCCTTCACCATGGCCAAAAACTGAGGCCCAAATTCATTGTGTGTAGTATTTGGAGATGAAAGGGTCAGTGCACTGTATCAAATGTTTTTTCATGATCTAAAA
Organism: Pleurodeles waltl; assembly: GCF_031143425.1. Taxonomy (NCBI): domain Eukaryota; kingdom Metazoa; phylum Chordata; class Amphibia; order Caudata; family Salamandridae; genus Pleurodeles; species Pleurodeles waltl. Next base: position 61,437,214 of record NC_090436.1, read on the forward strand.
ATAACCATGCTGCTTGGCTTTGTAGGTCGCCAACCCTAGAGATTGTCACATGAAATTGATGAAGGCAGTGTCGTGTATTTATTCCAGACAGAAATCCAGTTTGATCCTCAATGACCAGCGTCTTTATGACCTTGGATAGTCTAGTGGCCAGGGTTTTGACGAAGAGCTTGATCTCCATGGTCAGGAGAAGATAGGCCTGTAGGAGGCACAAAGCTTTTGAAGTTTTCCAGGTTTAAGGATAGTAGTTATAGTAGCACAGCACAGGTCATCTGGCAGTGAACCAGACCATGCTATCTCCCGGAAAAGTGTCACAAGGTGTATTGTCAGGAGAAAGAAGAATCTTTAAAAAAATTAAACGGGAATGCTGTTCAGGCCTGGGGCCTTGCCCAATGGAGAGGCAACATCGCCAACTGAATCTCATCTAGGATCAGTGGCTCGTCAAGCTTCTTCTGGTCTAGTGCAGAAAACGACTCAGTTATTAGGGTGTTAGCAATAGAAGGGGGGGCTTCTGTCATTGAAGGGTAATAGTTGGCGATAACTTCTGCAGTCTCAACAAACTTGGAGACAGAAAAGCCATTCTAGGCATGGTTAGATGGGGTAATCCTGGACCCAGCTTCTTTTTGAGACAATAAATATAGCAATTTACCTGCTTTATTACCCTGCTCAGACAGCCAGTTTCGAAAAAGTGACCTGCCAATTCTCCTCTCATTGGCCAACTTCCCTGGATCTAATCGGAGGATGGTGTCAACATTTCTTGTTTTATATCACTAAATCTGCCTTGCGTATGGTTGGCACTACCTCCCTCAGTGTTCTGTCACTCACCTCTCCATCTTCCCATAGACCAGAATGCCATCCTGAAAGTACATCACATATGGCATGTTCTGAAATAATCCCTGCATCATCTACTGACAAACATATGATGCTGATGCCAACCAGACAATATTAGTTACAAATATATGTGTCCTTTCAGCAGAAACAAACTATGTCAGTGTCTGGATTGTGGTAGAAAAATCACCTGTTACACCTGAAATAAATCAATCATGGAGAACAACTGTGCCTTCCCAATAACAGCCAATATATCATTGCAGTTCAACAGGGGATGCCAATCAATCCAGACACCAGCATTCAAATACCCTAGTACCTTACACATTCTCATGCTGCCACTTGGTTTTTAGCTAATAACAGAGGGCTTGATTTAGGTCATGGCGAAGGGGAATACTCCATCACAAAAGGGACGGATATCCTGGCTGCCATATTGCGATCCCATTATATGCTATGTAGATCGTAATATGGCAGACGGGACATCCCTCACATTTGTGACAGAGTATTCCATCCTCCGAGATCTAAATCAGCCCCGTTGTACATAGTCACTCATGTTGTTGCATCTATTTGCTTAACTGTTCCCCCACAGATAGAGCAACTCCTCTCACTTTGTGTGTTTTTGGAATACTTTTCTTTATTGGTTTAATGTAGTGGGAGAAACCCTTCAGATACCCAAGTTCTGCAAAAACCCTTCGGAAATTATTTCTCTCAAGTCACAAACTCTTCTTTCATCGTCAAGACTTGATCCAGATGATTATGCTTCAATGTGTTAGCTAATCCTCTTTGCTCAACCCCTTTTTACAGATTTTTTTCCCATGGTCACCATATAGACCTTACACTGATTTTGCACACATTGTAGCACAATTCAGCATCACAACAGCCCACTAATAGCGACTTGACCCCACAATACCCCACTGGGCAGATTTTGTATTTCTCCAGCTTCACCCCAGTCAATTTACCAAAAGATTCTCTGTCTATAAACAGATTAGGTGATCATGAATCCAGCCACATCTCAAACTCAACTCTCAGTATCCCACAGTGTACCCAGAAGGCTGGTATTTATTTGAATTATTAGCATTCTTGAATTAATGGTATTCATGCACACTATGAAAACTTAGTTGTCTTTGTCATGTGTGCTTGATCTCCACCTTCACATGAAATTCACATCAATCTTACCATTCCTACACACTCCTGAAACAATTAGCAATCTTTTTATACTTATAAAATTTACATTCACATTTACAGCAGAATAGTTGTTTCGGGATACCGTATTTCACACACTTCCTCAGTGGTGGAACCTTTGCCTACTCTTTCTTGAGTACTTATGGCTTTTCATGACTTCCTCTCCAGTTTTTTATTTACCTGATGTTTTAAATGCACTAACTACATTATCCCTTTCTCTGGGGTTAGGTTTCTTCATATATATCTACATGTTTCAGTTATTTTGGCCAAATGAATTGCCCTGCCATGTGTTAACACTAAATAACTTTTGCTTAATTTTCAAGTTCCTAGGACGATTTAGCAGATGGCTCTAAGGATTCTTTTCTTGCAAGTCTTTACATTTCCTGGATGCTGCTAATCCTCTTGAAGCAGCCACGTACTACTCTATGGTTTCACTGGCTAATTGTGCCTTGGAGAAAAAAAAATGCCATCTCAAACTGTTTTTACCTTAACCTTATAATTGTTCTCTAGCACTTGCATGGCAGATTCATTTTCATGATCACGTGTGTCCATTTCATCTACATCACCCATATTTTTTCTCCTTGGTACTAGTAATGGTTTTAATACTTTTCTCACTTCCACATCTAAAATATGTTTTAATAAAGCACATTTTTATGTAAGAAAACTATGTCCCCAGACATAGGTCTCACAAACGTCACTTAAATTCTCCCAGTGTATTGCAGGCCCTCCAGGTGTTTGAAGGAATGTGGGAGGTGGCACGCTACATTTCATTATGCACTTAAATGTGATGAAATGTTATTTAAAATAGGAAGCGGCGTCAACTTGTCACGCAACAAACTAAAACAACAAAGATCACCATATGCTGTTACTCGTAACAAGGCTTGAGCACTGGGTACTTTATTGCCGCACCTCAATATCTATCGTTCAGCAGTTCTGCAAGATGGGATAGTCAGCTAATCCCACACTGGCTTCATTGGGTGAGAACTAGAAACTCAAGAATTTCTCTTATCGTCGTTGATGCCACTTTTCGTATAAGTGGTCTGAACTCACAATTACTAATGCAAATTACTGATGCAACTTCTTGTATAATTCACCCAAACTCAATACCTTATTTGTTTGAACTGCACTTCCACAGACCATCTCACAATTCCATCAGGGTGCATTGACAAGAAACTCATCAGCTGATAATCCAGCAGGCACTTACCTAGCAGTGAATTGCACTTCAAATATTAACAGAGCACACCTTTTGCGCGGATAGCAGAAGGAAGACCGATCGGCTGACAATGTGTGGTGCTTACCTTAGCATGTTCCTGACATTATTAGACTGCCTGACTTGTCAACACGACTGCCTGGAGTTCACGTCGCTGCATTGTCCGACATCATCCGATGTTGCACCAATGGAAGATTGATGGAGCTGCTAGAAAGTGTCTTGAGGTTGCGTCAACAGTGGGAAAGCTGAGTAGCAACAGAAACCTTGATGAGGTCAGTCTTTTGTCCAATACAGCACAATTACAGAGCTTTAACTGAACCACGAACTGATGTCGCTAATATGTTCTTCCAGGAACATACCAACTGATGTTGGCTTTCTATTTGTCGCTCATAATAGCCTTCAATGACTGGTTCGTCAGCAGGGTAAAGTGAACTTCCCAAGGAACCTTGTGGTTCTATACAACTCGTCACCACTGCTAAAACAGAGAGTAACCATGAATGAGATAGTTTTGAAGAGGTTTATTGCATAGTACAGGATCAACAACCACCGGGACCAAAGTAAGGCAATAACTGTAATTCTCTAGAATCTTGCCCTCAATCCTGTACATTCTTGGTTTTACACTTAGGGTCTATATTCTACAATTAGATGTAACAAATTATCAGCCACTTTGGAATCTTCCAAATTGATGGACTTCTCAGGTGCCATGGGGTCTTGGACCTTGATGGCCTCCTCAGCTGCCTTAAGGTATTGCACCTTGATGGACTTCCCAGTTGCTTTGGGGTCTTGCACCTTGATGAACTTCTCAGCTGCCTTGGGGGTCTTTCACCTTGATGGACTTCTTAGCTGCCTGGGAGTCTAGCACCTTGATGGACTTCTCAACTGCCTTGGGCACTTACACCTTGATGGACTTCTCAGCTGCCTTGGGGTCTTGCATCTTGATGGACTTCTAATCTCCCTTGGAGTCTTGCACCTTAATGGACTCCTCAGCTGCCTTGGGGTCTTACACCTTGATGGACTCCTCAGCTGCCTTGGGGTCTTACACCATGATGGATTTCCCAGCTGACTTGACGTCTTGCACCTTGGTGGACTTATTAGCTGGCTCACCATATAGGACACTCCGTCCAGCCACCTTTACAGACACAGATACATGATTTTTCTTGCATTCGAAGACAGACAAGGCAACAACGTTATGAAGCCACATGTAACAATCTACATAGACAAGAAACTGTAATATAGTTTGTCATTATTATTTATTGCATTTTTCACTGATGCATAATGCACAGAGAACCCATTAAGGCACAAACCTTCATTTTTGCAGTGTAAATATTTTATTGCAATAACATGAACATGCTACGGGAGATCAATAATCCAGATTTTAATTCATTAAAATGAGCTCAAGTAACTAAAACAACCTCCTGTCCTAGCCAGTATTTTATTGCATATCTAACAACACGATGACTTTTATTATGTTTAATAAAAGAAGAACATGGGAATAGAAGACAAAGAAGAAAGAAACAATTTTAAATTAATTATGACTGGAGACAAACTAATGAGCATCTCCTATCAAATGCTGCACGATTTATGATTTTAGAATGTGACTTTTACCAACATTTAAGTTTCAATGCTTGAAGAAAAATAGTTTCATTATAAAAGCTTTTTATCGTCTATTGCAAATGTCAAAACATTTTGAAAGCATTCAAAATTAATATGCTACAAATATCTCATGCAATATCCAATCAAAGGAGACCTTTAAACAAGAAACATGGATTGCAAAACTATACCCATTGCAGCTTTATGTATGAATGTACTTCTGGAATCCAGGGTCATTACTCAGAATGGGAACAGTAAAACTATCAACCCCAAAAAGCAGAGCATCGGGAATCAAAAGCGTGACACAAGATGCAATAAGGAAGTATTTTATTTACAGAGATATGGGGAAGTGTATGAAAGCATATTGTGGCACATTCCTTCCTGGAAGCGGTGAAGCGCAGCACTATATGCAGGACACAAGGCCTAACTGTTGGACCTGGCCCTTTTACAGGGTCATTCCCTAGACTTTTTGCCTTTTTCCTCCTTGTTTTTCTAACCTTTGTTAAGTAGAGAGGCTAATTATCATATGCAAATCACCTTGACATCAGAGGAAGTGACATCACTGAAAAGAATGTCATGCCCATATAGTCATCCTCACTTAAACGTTCAAAGGCCTACTTAAAAAAAATGAAAAAATAACAATCACTAATGGCATTTTTGTTTTTATAAATGAGATGTAGTTTTTGCCATGTATGAAAGTGTATCTAAGCCCCAAAATGGCGAAAAAGCTAAACATTTTTCAAGAGACACTTGTTAATTACATTAGGCAAGCCGGTCTGTGCACGTCCGTGACCCGAACGAGACCAGCGCCAGGACCCCTGGCCCTGCCACCCGCTGCCTCTACACAGCAGATGAACTCATCGCACTCAACCCAGGACGCAACAACAACTGCAAGCAAGCAGCTCCAAGAAACACACATGGTCCATTCAGCTGCCTCCGCTGCCATCAAACCTGCACCACCACCAAGACCTGGCTCCCAGCACAACTCACCCGCAACAACTCATCAAACCCTAAACCCCTAAAGTGCATCCTCCTCAACGTCTGCTCCCTCCATAAACACGCCACCAAAATCTGGTACCTCATCGACAGCATCACCCCGGACGTTGCATTCCTCACTGAGACCTGGACCAACAACCCCTCAGGCCCAGACGTCACTATCGCCATCCCCCAGGGGTACAAGATCGCCCGGAAAGAATGACCCAGCCGCCCTGGGGGGGGGAAAATCGCCATCGTCCACAGGTCCAACTTCCACCTGAACACACACTCTGAAGACTCCAAAGAAGCCACTAACCTGATGGAACACCTCTACTTCAAGCTACACACCAGCCCGACATCCACCATCAGGGGAGCCATCATCTACTGCCCTCCCGGACCCCGCACACATTTCGCTGGCTCCATCAAGGACTTCATCTCTGCACAAGCCATCGCAGCCACCAATTACACCTTGCTGGGAGACCTCAACTTCCACCTCGAGAAACCACAAGACCCCAACACCGCTTCCCTCCTAGACAACCTTCACAACATAGGAGTTCGACAGATCGTGACAGAGCCAACACACTCGGCAGGACATACCCTTGATCCCATCTTCACCACAGGAACCACTGCTACATTAAGCTACACCACAGAACTCCCATGGACATATCACCGATGCATCCACTTCACCTGCAACTCACCCACCATCACCAGACCCCAACCCCAGCCATTGCATAGAAACTGGACAAGAATAACCGACAATAGGCTCACCACTGCCCTCTCCATTGCTGCATCCACCATCGCATGCAACGAGGATCTAAACACTGCAGCACGCATCTTCCACAAGTGGATCACCAACTGCGCCAACACCATAGCCCCCCTCAAAAAGAACAACACCCATGGAAAGAGAGCCAGCTGGTTTACCCCTGAACTCCAGGAATCAAGACGCACCTGTCGCCGCCTTGAGAAAATCTGGAGAAACACTAAGGCCCGTATTTATACTTTTTGACGCTAAACTGCGCTAACGCAGTTTAGCGTCAAAAAGTTTAGCGCCGGCTAACGCCATTCTGAAGCGCCATGCGGGCGCCGTATTTATTGAATGGCGTTAGCCGGCGCTAGCAGACCGGCGCTGCCTGGTGTGCGTGGAAAAAAACCACGTACACCAGGCAGCGCCGGCGTTGGGGAAAATGGCGTTAGGGCGTCTTAAAAATGGTGCAAGTCAGGTTGACGCTAAAAAATCGCCTCCACCCGATTTGCGCCATTTTTAACGACGCCATTTACATGACTCCTGTCTTAGTAAAGACAGGAGTCATGCCCCCTTGCCCAATGGCCATGCCCAGGGGACTTATGTCCCCTGGGCATGGTCATTGGGCATTGAGGCATGTAGGGGGGCACAAATCAGGCCCCCCTATGCCAAAAAAATATATAAAAAAAATAAATAATTATACTTACCTGAACTTACCTGAATGTCCCTGGGATGGGTCCCTCCATCCTTGGGTGTCCTCCTGGGGTGGGCAAGGGTGGCAGGGGGGGTCCCTGGGGGCATGGGAGGGCAGCTGTGGGCTCATTTTGAGCCCACAGGTCCCTTAACGCCTGCCCTGACCCAGGCGTTAAAAAGAGGCGCAAATGCGGTTTTTTTTGCCCCGCCTACTCCCGGGCGTGATTTTTGCCCGGGAGTATAAATACGACGCATTTGTGTCGCAGTCATTTTTTTGGACGGGAACGCCTACCTTGCATCTCATTAACGCAAGGAAGGCGTTCACGCAAAAAAACGACGCTCTTTCCTCATACTTTGGCGCTAGACGCGTCTAACGCCAAAGTATAAATATGGCGTTAGTTTTGCGCCGAATTTGCGTCGAAAAAAACGACGCTAATTCGGCGCAAACAGAGTATAAATATGCCCCTAAATCCCCAGAAGCCCACTGCAGCTTCAAAGCCAGCACCACTGCACACCACCAACTCATCAGAAACACCAGAAAGAAGACCGTCCAAGACAGGATCTCCTCATAATCACACAACAGCAAGGAACTCTTCAACATCATCAAGGAGTTCGCCCAACCCAACAGCGACACAACGGACATTCCACCCTCACAGGACCCCTGCAACAGACTCAACACCTATTTCCACCACAAAATTAAGACCATCTACGACAGTTTCAACAAGAACCCCCCGTCCAACAACCAACACCAACAAACCCACTATCTCTACTTGGACACCCCTCTCCACAGAAGATACATTGAAAACCATGAAGTCCATCCACTCCGGGGCCCCCACGGACCCATGCCCCCATCACATCTTCAACAGAGCTGCAGGCACCATCGCCCCCAAGCTCTGCCTCACCATCAACTGCTCAGTAGCTGCCGCCACCTTCCCCCACTACTGGAAACATGTCGACATCAACCCCCTCCTCAAGAAACCATTGGCTGACTCCACCAACCCCAAAAACTTCAGGCCCATCCTCCTGCTTCCATTTCCTAGGAAAGTAATAGAAAAAGCAGTCAACAGCCAACTCGCTACATTTCTAGAAAGCCACAACATCCTTGAGATCTCCCAATCCGGATTCAGGTCAAACCACAGCACCGAAACAGCCCTCCTGTCCGCAACAGACGACATCCGCTCCCTACTAGACAAGGGAGAGACGGCGGCACTCATCCTACTTGACCTCTCGGCATTAGAAACAAGGCCCTCGACTGGATCCAATCCTTCCTCTCTGGCAGAACGCAACGAGTGAGACTCGCCCCATACTTCTCAGAACCCACACCCACCACCTGCGGAATGCCCCAAGGATCCTCCCTCAGCCCCATGCTGTTCAACGTCAACATGGCCCCGCTAGCCACTATCCTCAGAAGCTATGGAATAAACATAATTTCCTATGCCGACGATACCCAAAGCATCCTCTCCCTCGCCAACGAATCAGACAAATTCAGACACAACTTCCACGAGGGCATGAAAGCAGTCACCAACTGGATGAGATATAGCTGCCTTCAACTCAACACAAACAAGACCGAGGTACTCATCCTGGGCCCCCAACGCATGGAGCGACTCCTGGTGGCCACCCAGTCTCGGAAACCTAGCCACCCCAGGCAGCCATGCCTGCAACCTCGGAATCATCCTGGACCCCGACCTCAGCATGAACCATTAGATCAACGCAGTCACCTCCACCTGCTTCCGCAACCTCCTCCTCCTACGCAAGACCTTCAAATAGATACCCCTCGAGCACAGAAAGACAGTCACACATGCCCTCATCACCAGCAGACTGGACTAGGGCAATGCACTCTATGCCGGAATCAACGAACAACTCACCCGCAAATTGCAAAACATCCAGAACTCTGCCACCAGATTGATCTTCTACCTACCCCGACACTGCCACATCTCTCAACACCTACGCACACTGCACTGGCTCCCCATCGAAAAAATAATCACTTTCAAAATTCTCATCTACGCACACAAAGCCCTCCACAACACCGGACCTGCCTACCTTAACCAGCGACTCAACTTCCACGTACCCCACAGGAACCTACGCTCAGCCCAGCTCTCTCTCGCAGAAGTACCCTGCATCCGGAAAACCAGAACAGGAGGATGCTCCTTCTCCTACCTCGCCGCCACCGCCTGGAACACCCTAACCCTCCACATCAGACAAACCACCTCCCTCCCCAGCTTCACGAAGGAACTGAAGACATGGCTTTTCTAATCCACCTACGGTGCACGCTGTACCCCTCAGCGCCTTGAGACCCTAACGTGTGAGTAGCTGCACTCTATAAACCCTGATTGATTGATTGATTGATTACATTTTTAAACTGCTGCTATTATTTAAGCGAAATGATGTATGTGTGTTTTTAAACATTAAACTTGTTGCTAATGTGGTTTCCTTTCCTGCTGGTGTTATTTATCCAGCTTCAAAGCACAAAAATGTGTGTTCACAATTACAGTTTGTTAAACCAGGCTAGAGATTAAAGTATAACCCCTCCTGGTCTATCCTCTCCAAAGTTTCCACATTTCCATGAGAAAAATGCCAGCCATCTGTTTCAGTGGCGCTTGGTAGCAAATTAAATTGGAGGGGCGAAAAACACACACACAAAAAACTACACGCATAACATACACACCAATATAAATATTAAAAATACACCTTACTTGTTGTTCTGCACACGTCCCTGTTCTTCTACATCACATTCTTCAAGTGTGAAGCCCACAGTCAACTCCCTCATCCAATCAAGACGCTGTTTTCATGCTGTTAAGCATCTTGATTCCCTGGAGATGGCCAGCTCCACGCTCCAAAAGGCTCTGTATGCTTGTGCCTGCTGAGGTTTGAATTGTGCATGTCAGTTTGGCCGGAGCAAGGTAGACGGCCAAACCTACATGCGCACTTCAGACTGAAGTGGCGACTCCTTACTGCTGCCAGTCACTGACAGCAGTGACGCACTGGCCCGCCCTACTCTCGCAATCAAAAATAAAATAGTAATAAAATTATTGTATTACCATTTTATTTTCGACACTTTCTGCTCATCATTGCAGCAGGGCGAAGCTCCACCGTCCCCACAGAGAAACCACCGCTGATTGCAAAGGCCAGGACGAGAAAGTCAAATTGAACTTTAAGTGAAACCATCCCATTAGTTTTCTAACATGGCCTTTCTGCCTTTCGTTATCGGTCAGAGTTTATTATGGCAACTCTGGATCACATTTTAAAGTGTTTTACTTTTAATGCTTGTACGGGCTGGGACATTAAAATGCTGGTTGTGCCGGCCAGGGGGCAACCCTCATTCTCGCATGTAAAGGGGGATCTGCCAGTGGGATGAGGGGTTACAAACATCCTGAGGCCAAATTACACGTTGACAGTGTTTGTAAATCAGTGTTTGTAAATGTAACCAGCTGCAGTCCTGGGCCACTCGGAGACGTCTCCCAGCCTTGGGAGTAGGGGATCTGGGTACGCTTGCTAAAAACAGTGGAGGGACTCCGTCCACCTGCGTCCAAACCCAGGCTTGTGCCCTAGATGTTTCATAAGGTACATCACGTCATATGTAACAGTTAAGATGATGAATTTGGTAGTCATGGACATTAGTGTGGGGCACATTATTATATGGCCTCTGGAAACATGAACACTGATGCAGCTGCAGACACAGCGCTGCATGGAGAGAGCACAGCACTAGACCAGTATTGATGACACCGTGGGATGCAGTAGTACGTCCACGGATGTCATTTATGGGTCACCAGGGGTCGCAGCTACGGCACCTGGCTTGCCTTTTGTGACCCCTGGCACTGCCTTTTGCGACCCCTGGCACTGCCTTTGTGAACCCTTGCCTCAAAGGTGGAAAATTCAGTGTTCTGAATGTACCAGTAGAAAACCAGAGAAATTCAGCAGTTAGAGTTATTTCAAGTAACTATAACTTGCACCCTAAGGTAACTATAACTCACGCCTTCACCATGCACAGCTAATTACTCCACATATATAATTGATGACATCTTCAATGGCATCCTTGATATTGTCACTGCAACATTTGCAATGAAACTGTTGATAAGAAAACTATGCATGACGCCCTATATATATATATATATTTGAAAAGCTCCTGCTGTTCTTCCTGGGCTCGTCTAGCGAGGATGGTTCTCCATAATGGGCGCAGGACCCATTTCAATATTTCACCAAATTAAGTTCAGACGCTGGCACTCCAAGCAACTGGAATGTTTATTTAGACCACACAAAAACCCTTGTCAAAATTTCAGTTTTCAGATTTCACATACAGAAACAGGGCAACGCGTTTCAACCATCACGGTCTTCTTCATTGGCCCGAAAATAAAAAATAAAATTCAAACTTCACCATGGCCCCTCCTACCTTAAATATACCATCCCTTACTAGTCATAGACATAAAAGAAATTTCAAAGAAATGCTCTATTTTTTTTCTCTTTCTTCCTTCTCTCTCTCTTCCTCCTTCTTTCCTTCTTTTCCTCTTTTCCTTATTCTTTCTACCTTCTTTATCCTTTACTCCCTCAAATAAAACCTACAGTATATACATAATAACTTTACCAAAATACCACATAACCAATAACATATTAATCCAAACACTACTTTAGCATCATTTCAATACAATTTCCAAATTGTAAATAAACATCATAGTAATACATATTGTTTGTAGGATGGCCAAATTTACAAAAAACGATCATAATCAAATCAAATAAAGCCCTAGACGACTGTTGACACCCATTATCCATCATCTCTCATTGCACCGGAAAGCGTTAATTAACCAATATGTACAAAAAGTTCCTCGTCCTTATTCAAACCCCAGGGATGTCGACTATTCAGATGAATGATGTACTCGGATTCCAGCTTTCTCAGTTTCCTTTCTCTGTCGCCACCCCTCGGGGTACCTAGCACCCTGTCTATTCCAAAAAAATGTCATTTTATTAATCATTCCTGCATGTACCAAATTGCAGTGGCGAGCCATCGGGTATGTTACATCATGATTGGTAATTGCTCGCCAATGTTCCAAGATCCGTTTCTTGATGGGAAAGATAGTACTACCCACATATTGTAGCCCACATGAGCATACTATCACGTAAATTGCAAATGCTGAATTGCAGCTAAGGAACCCTGTGTGGTAACCTCTAGATTCCAGCCTTTCTTCCCTTGCGGCGTCCACCACATGAGAGTTCCAGGAAGACCATCAGTTGCCCTCTATATCAGAGAGGCCCCAATCAAATTCAATGTCTGGGTTCCTCCTTCCAGTCTCAGGAATGTTAGCAATATACCTCCACTGGCTAGGAAAGGAACCTCACCTCCATCCTGTGCCCATGAGGAGGTCAGGGGCTTTAAAAATGGAGTCCACAGGCCTGTGTCACTCTGGTTCACTCATACATCTATGCACTGCACACCATTTCACCAGCATACACAGACTTGCCTCAAGGAGTCCGGATTCACCATGAGCACCAGGACATTGGGTGAGTGGGCCAGTATGCTCCCATTTCCAAGCTAAAAAGGCCTGGTCAGACTGTAATTACTACAAAACAATGATGATGCCACCACCACACCACATGTGTAAAACCGTTGACAGAGACAGTAGTCCTGCTATCACTATGAGTGATTTGCTTGGTGCATTACTCTGGCCTCTGCACACTCACTGGATGAGTGAGACGTTTGGACCAAAATTAAAAACTAGGATAACTGATACACCCAGGTGGGCACACAGAGAAGGAGAAACAACTGTGTGCCCTGCTGGAGACATTCCTGCCCCAGGCTTTTGGTACGCTGTCTAGTGCAAAAGAGATGGAAGGAAGGAAGTAGGCGGATTATAGGAAAAATGAGAGGCAGACCGAGAATGTATCCAGAGGGCAAAACAAGTAAAAAATGGACAGCAAGAGTGGGGTTCAAAGCTAACAGAGTTAGAAGAAGGGTACTCCAAATATGCCCTGTGATCAAAAGAGATTAGAAACTTGAGATAGATTACATATTCAATTACATTTGAGCCAGATATGATTTAGCCTGCGCACAGAGAAAGAAGCAGCAAAATAACAGTACTCTTGATTACCATGCACCCTGGGCATCTGACTTATTTCTAGCAAGGCAGAGGGACACCTAGAGACACTTGCTGCACGTGCAGCAGCACGAAAAGAGGCAGTGTGGGACAAGAAGAAAAGTCTGCATCCCGCCACATCACCCCTTACCCCACTGAGCGATATCAGTGGAATATCCATGTTTAATGCTAATTAAAAGTACATGAGCAGCTCATTAGGTACTAACTCAGTGCCTTGTATGTGCAAGGCCCGTTGTTTATATGGCATGGATGGGCAGATGTTGCAAAAGTGGGCTGCAGCAGCATCCTTCCTAGGCTGCCTCTACCTCCTTGGCGTGGAGTTTGATCTTTGTATCACAAAATAGACACTCTTGGTACTTGTACACAGAGGAACGGGGGTGTAGGGAATGAAGGGAAACCCAAAAAGTTTAAACTCTGTAGGTGTTAGTAAACCTTCCAAATATTTTTCACACCCACACTTAGTGTAAAATAAGCATGTGTAAGTGTACAGATTGTGTGTGAAAACGTATTGAGCATTTCCCTATGGCAAGGCGGTGAGGGAGAGGGGTTTTCACCACTTGGAAAATGTTCTACAGTAGAAATAAAAGAAAAAAAAAACAAGTTAAAGATTAATTTGAACTTTAACCCTGACATTAAACCAGTCAGTTGGGCATATGCATGGAAATCTACAATTTCTGTATATTTCTGTTTATAGATTTTAGGGATACTTGTGAATCCCAACAACATCAGACATCTACTCACACTGTTTCAATAAAAGTAAGTGAATCGCCCTCGCATTTCAGCATGGACAACATTTAGGGGTCACCAGGCACAGAAAAGGTGATGTGAGGGCATATGCCTAATCACTGACAATTCTGAGCATTCTGACACATTGTTCTTCCAAACGTCATACTATCTCAGTTTGGACCCAGCCATATTTTAATCAGTCTTGACCCTGCTCCAGTAGGAACAGTCCAACCTGAAGTGCCAGACCAGATCCTCCCTGAAATAGAACACAAGCGACCCAAGACCAATGTCACCCTGATTGGGGCTTATCAGTCAGGTGTAGCTTGGTTCCAGGGCCACGGTGAGCATGGAACTCACATCTGAGCATATCCTTGCCACTTAGTGGGGGTACATCAAACACACACGGTGAGCATAAAACCCACATCTGGGCATATCCTTGCCACTTAGGGCGGTACATCAAACGCACAAAGGTGATTGGAGGAATAATTGCAACAAGTCTAACCACTGTCAGTTGCTCGAGGTAGCATTCCAACCCATTGTTCTTTTGCCCACCATGCCGCCTCAGGGTGGACCCAGCCATATGAAAATCACCACAGGATCCACGTTTGGGCATACCCTTGCCACTTAGGGTGGTACAGCAAACACACAAAAGCATTCCTTCCATCACCTTCACTGTCACTGATGAGACCAAAGTAGGTTGAAACCGGTCTGGGATTGCTTGTGCTCCTATCTGGAGGTGACCTGGTCAGGCAGCTCCAATGGACTGTTTTTATTGGAGCAGGCTCAATACTGATTTGCATAGGAGGGTCTCTGTCTAGAATGGCACAGTGGGTTTCCCAGAGCAATTGGCAGTGGCCGAGATTTATTCAAGGAATCTTTCCATTACCTTGTTATTTTTGTTATTTTATATGTCGCTAGACGTCGCAGTATTCGTATACTTCGTTTTAGGCACTAAAATAGGTTACTTATTTAAAGAGTCATTTTTGTTATATTTAATTAGGAAGGTTTATGAATATTAATTAATAAGACACCTGCACTTTTTTCTCTGTTCCCCTTCTTCCCGTTATGTAAAAATCATAAAGACTAGTGCTTAGTTTAAACTGACATGTAAGTTCGGCTAGATACCTTTATGTTGATGTGATATCAATTTATCCTTAACACTTTGAATGGTACACTCTTATTTTGTGTTCATTGGTAATATGTAAATAATTGTAATGGGTAAAGATATAGCCTCTGGAGTATGCATCTGAGTTGGGGAGAAAGTTAGTTTACCTCTTGCAACCCCTGACACTGCCTTTGCAACCCTGGCCTCATAGGTAGCAAAATCAGTGGCAAGAAGACATGGGGAGCTCATCCTTATGGGCATCTGGCCTCCATCCTTTGGGTTATGCATCTGAGCTGGAGAGAAATTTAGGTTAAGATGTTAAATATTAGTATATGAAAAAATGAAATCTACTACAAAAACCCTCAGGTTTCTCAAAATGAATGGTGCAAGAACTTAGTGAAAATGAGCACTGAGGCGAAACCCTGATTTTAATCACATAGAGAATCAGGTAAGTGATTAATACACCTGCGGGAATTACATGGGACAATTAATTGCTATACTAAAAAAGTCGTACTAGCCAACAGATCCAATTCAGATGGAAGGCTCTCGATATTGTAAGCATAAAATGGCTTTATTTTAACTGCCTCGCGCCTAAATTGCCTCTGCTTCAATATAAGTCAATGGGAAAATACATTTCCTTAATTTTCTTATTCAGATCTCCCACTTTCCTGTTCTAAAATGTTGGTGTCTTTGAAAGCTGGACATTTACAGTATACACTATCATACATGCCAAACCTCCTGATTCAGGCGGGAGCCTACCGATTTCAAGGCTAGTTTCCCACCACCCAATTCCTGCATTTAAAAACCCGATTCCTCTGCGGGCTTCAGCTGACAGTGCCTGGTCTTGTGTAACTCAGGAGTATATAGTGCCAGTAACCTGCAGGCCAGTGCACAGCACTTGCATCACGCTCTCTCTGCCTGCCATAGCGCTTGCTTCATGATATTTGCATATCTAATATCCAATCGGGCATCAGCAGACTTGCGAATCCCCGTTCATTACAGTAAACCGATTCAGGCCCCAATAGAAGTCAGAGGGGGAAATACATATCCCGATTTTTTTCTAGAAATATACCACTTTTCTCTTCTAAAATGTTGGCATGTATGCAACATGACAAATTTGCTAGTCACAGCACACCCCTCGGTGTATGCTCTGCGACTGGGCGGCTTGAATGGATTGTCTAATGTTGTGACACAGTTAACACGTCTTTTCTATCGCGCTCCATCCTTGGGCCCACCTAGTGATTAAACGACCTTGGAGTAACGGATGTGATCCTAACAAGGCGTAGAATATAACCGAGTCGTGTAAATGAACGTTGATTGTAGTCATAAATAGACATTTCACACTTTGGCCTCCAGATTACACATCTCACACTTTGGCCGCGGAGACCCGCGGTTCCTCGCGCCTCTTGCGTCACGAGCCTTTGGCCTCTGCGCCTCCTTGCGCGCGTGTCACGCACGTGCTGTTTTCTCGCGGGAAGTGAGGACAGGATCTGTTTGCAGCTCTGCTGTCGTGAGGTCCCTTACGCTGACCCCCAATAGTGAGCAGCAGCAGCGCTTGCCCTGCGTCATCGCGCCCTGCAGCCACGCGCCAGAGCGGATCCGCCCACCTTGCCTTTACTTTCATTGCAAGTATGAGTCTTATAACGACAGCTTAAACCTCTGGGCCACATACATGCCCAGTACCTTTAATGCCTGTGTCCAGGTTCACAAAGTTAAGTTTTAAAGGGAGGCCTCTTGTTTCTAAGGTTTTTTCCTTTCTTCAGGGTAGCACACAGTGAGAAGGAATATCAGTGAAAATCACTGTATTCTTTGCCCCCCTGTCTCCTTTGCACCTGGCCTATGGCAAAGAAGACTGGTCTGGGGATCCTTCCATCCAGAAGCCACTCAACAGGGTTTGAGGTCACCCTCCCCCCCTTCCCCAGTGAGTCTCTTGTGCCCCTCACACACAGTGGAGGTGCCTCGTGGTTGTATGTGGCGAGTTATGGTTTACTATAACGTGACGTAGTTTATGTAACTGCTTTTAAAAAGTGAGAATGTACCAGAAGCCATTAGAGTGTTTTCAAAGTAGAAGAAACGGATACAGCGCACTTGTCTGGAATAGTCATCGATTCCTCACAATGGGAGAATAGTGGTTGGTGGGTGGGAATCGTCATATTCTAGTCAACTCATAGTTTATTCTAAAGATGCGTTTTTTGCAGTTTCTTCAACATGGGAAATTGTGTTCTTAGCTGACATAATGTGTATTCCGATGCTACTGTTAGTAGGATACAGCAGGGCCCAGTTCTATAGCTCACGCGCAGCAACATCCATTAATGGTGCACTTGCTTTAAACTTTAGTACCTGCTCGTGTGTGAGCATAGATTTAATGTGGGTGCTGTCCAACTAGAAAACGTGCCTGTGAACCCAGACCAACCTACAAGGTAAGTTAAGAAAAACATACAATTGATATTTGTGGCCAGGAGTGGACATACTTGTTTGGCCTTCTGTCCAAACCTGGAATGTTTCACAACTGAAATGTTTTTATGTGTGGAACCTGCAGTATTACCACTTTGTAAACTGTCTGTTAGATCATAGCAAATAGGTGAATTAGATACTGTGTGACCAATAAACTGCCTGAGAGGCAGATAATTGAAGATGTGTTGTTGTCAATTGTCCAATATTCCAGGTGGACAGAGATTTTACACAACAACATTTGATCAGATTTCTAGATCGTGTGTTTAAATAGTGTGTTGCTAACACTTGCTTTCTAGTTAGTCGGATCGAATTACAAACTCATGGGCAATGGAGTCTATTTACTTCTGAGATAAGTTAACAAATGGCTAGGATTCGTTGGTTTGGAACATAATGTAACCTTACGTATCACCTGGAAGCTAATGGGATTGTTGAGAGTGGTAGTCATAGACTGAGAAGTATGCAGTAAGGTGTTGTCTTACTTGGGAGCAATGTGTGGAGGGTATAGTGGTTAATTACAGATTGACGTCACGCAGCCCAATCTCAATATTGCATCTCAGTTAGTTGATTAGAGTGAAAATGTTTGATGCCTGATGTGGCAATAAGCACAAGAGGGGATGGACGAGCAAGCCGGGAGAAATGTGTATATGCTTGAGAGATTGAGTATTTAGATTTAAAAAATATTTATATTTGTATTTTCAGAGGTAACACATGAGGATAATCAAATACTCAACTGTGTCCCCTGTTTTCAACAATCTCTCAGTCGTTCATTGATTTGATCTCCTTCACTCTCGAGTAGAACACTTTCAACAGGGCTTTTGCAGCAGGTGCAATGTGTGAGGCACTCACTGCACCCATTTATAGATATCTTTTACTACCATACCAAGTGGGTTGATTTTCCGGTCTAGCATTGGTGCCCTCGGGCACTCTGCATGGCTGGATGCTCACTCATAATCCAGATCCGGGTATTCCAATCTCCAAGGAAAGGGTGACTGTTTTCGGAAGGCACAATGTCACAACACACTGGAAAATGTGACAGGCAAGTGCCCTACAGACGCTGCCATCTTCTTGGGAGGGAAAAAATACAAAGCTGTAAAATACCTCCTAACTGATGAAGCCTTCACATGGTTGGAGAAGAGCAGGAATCCAGGCAAGAAAGTCCCAACAGCGAAGAGTCAGGATCAGCAAGGGGATGGAGTGACGAAACAAGTGAAGGCACACTGCTTTGTTGGGACACTCCCTCCAACCATACTGTGGCCTTTACCTGGAATAGGCCTCATGTGTGTAGTGTACACTATAAGGGAAAGTCAGTGGGCTTTACTGCGTTAACTATAGTGATACCCCATTATACACACAGGGAGGGAACTGCCTTAAAGTGTAGTTTCTCTCCTTGGCTTACAGACACCATTGACTTCTCAAATTAGAGTGTAAACTGTGCGGGAAAATCAAAATTGCCACTTTCAAAATGATAACTGTACATCTTGTGGGTCATTCAGAGTGTTCATATTTCCCTGGCTCAGCTCAGAATCAGAGCCCAGGCCTGCTGTCACTCTGCTGTGTCCAGTAATTACATTCTCTCCAGCAGCAGGAACAAAGGCCGCCCCCACACAAAAGGAGCAATTAGCATTACTTCTTCTTGGTCCTGAGGAGTAAAAGTGGTGGGGCACAATGTGCTGTATCAATCATACAGCTGTCACACTGCAGCAGCGATGGGCCTGCCCAAGCCCACTGAACAAAGGAGAGTGCCCAGGCAACTGGAGCTATACCACCGGGGCGTCACCTTTGAAATTCTAGTGTGCAAGTCCCTGGCAGTGATGTCAGCGAGGAGTGGAGTTGAGACCCTAGGAGCTGATATGATCAGTGGCTCCTTGATGACGCTATTTTGGATTGTTCCAACATGTTGTGCAGGAGGGTTGGGGTAGGGGTGGAGAGGTGATCACCCCAGGATTGGTTGGGGGTGCCTGTCTTCTGGAACCTTCCTCTCCCCTTTAAAAACGCTTGCACAAGGGGAAGACTCTCTCTTGCCTGCTGATTTTCTAACTACCACCCTGCTGGATCCTGGGACTGTCATAGAAAACTGGAAGGAGGAAACCTCTGACCCCCACTCGGGAACCAGGACTCTGTCCATTTGATCCCAGGACCAGTGGGTCTTCCCAAGGGCGTGTGAGGCTGGCCCCCTTTTTCCCCCTGAGGACCAGCTGGGGGGAGCCCTGGACTTTTCTGCATCCTCCAACAAAGCCACAAGGGAGATCTGGCGCAGGGAGCCAGGAGAACCACATTTTGGAGACCTGCGCTGCTCTGCAGTTGAAGGGGGTTGCTGCAGCTGTCTATGGTGGAGAGAACTCGCCACCAGAAGTAAAATGAGCCCAGGATCATCCAAATCAGCCCAATGGGCTTCAGGTTATGGCATTCTAAAGTTTGGCTAACTTTGACCTAATTTCCTCTCTCAGAGCATGGCAGCTCCTCTGTCATTTCATCAATTTCTCCCGGGGTGGACCAGGGCCCAGGGGACAGAGCAAGAAGGATATTCTCATTATGTTGCGGGAGAGGGTGTGCATGGGGCCCTGTCCCTGTGTTCAAATCTCCCCCGGGGACCCTATCCCTGGGCAGACTTAAGCTGGAGTGGGCCAGGACCCAATTTCCGATCTCCAAGTACTCTCAGCTACGGGGAAGCACTGTCCCACTTCCCCAAGATCCCCATGCCTGGGGAGCGGCGTTGCGCTCCACAGGTAGGAGGTGGGAGGAGCCCCGGACCCAGTCCCTGGGCCTCGTGGTATTAACTGAGGATGGGGCGAGTGCCACTGCACCCCCCCCACACACACACACATGGCCCGCTCTCCTCATGTCCGTGTCTGGGGGAAGTGGGAGGCGGCCACCACCAAACACATCTGCCCGCTGGACCAGGCAGACACAAGAAGAGGATTCCTGCCTCTCATGGCCGCACACCGGAGTGCGGGCTGTGCAGTGAGGCGGCAAGGGCAGCTGGGGATGGCTCCGTGTGCTGCTCTCCAACACCAACCAGCACTGGGATGCCTGGGTGGGAGGGAGCACCCCCTCGAAAAAATAAACAAGAAAAGGAAAGGCAATGTGGCGCAACGCCGTATTCAAAGGGAAAACCTTAGAAAAACCTCTGCGTGGTTCTCCCCAGCACAGCAAGAGAGCCGCTGTTCTGATAGTCACTACAGTAGCCAAACTCACCCCATAATGCTTTGCGGGCATTTCTTCTTAAATGCAGTTTCACCCATAACTTCGCCTGTGGTGGCCTTAGGACGTTGGGATCACCACCCAAGCGTTCAGCAGGACGTCTCTAACCCATGTTGGGGGGGGGGGGCAGGGGGGCAAAATCATCACCAGCCCTGGTTTTACCTGCATTTTCAAGTTCTGCATTAGCTGGTGCTTTTGCTCTAAGCTGGGAGTGATTTATCCTCTAGGGCCTTATGTGTGGTAACATTTCAGAAGGTCGGGAAGGCCTAAAAATGTATAGTGTAATGCTATTTCATGTCATTATGCCTTCTAGGATTTGAGTATATGACTGCACTGCAGTGCTTTTTATGATGTTGTTTTCATGTGGGTACGCTTTCTAGGGGCTGCTTGTATGGTTACAGTGCAGTGCTTTTTCCCCATGCCGTCTTACTGTGATGCCCTCTAGGGGTTATTCTGACAAATATAGTTCAATGTCACATATTTGAAAGAATGCACTAACAGAAAGTTAATTCCTGATAAATGTTTTATTAGGTTTTCATAATGATTGCATACATTTTGTTGGTACAATATTGTCACCATTAGGACAATGATTCAAACCCAAGTAATATCTTATTACATGATGACTTTTGGAACTCACGTAATATTTTTGGGTGACCCCCTCTAGGAGGTCACCAGTGGCTACACAATGTCAGCTATGATATGTTCCATCTGCCAATGTATGTTTGTCAATTATTGCATAGTATTTAGTAGTATGTGCGTAATAAATTTACTTATTTTCTAAAGAAAAAGGACTGACTGGACAATCACTTATTGAGTGTTATTACTGCGTGGCAGTGATTCCTAGCCCACACCCTTGAGTTTGCCTTAGACTGCTCCCCCTCGCTACCCTGTGAGAGTCAAGCCCTACAAAGGCTGTTTGGTTCCCACTAAGGACACACAACTAATAGCTAAATTTCCAACAAGAATGAAAATTTGAAATGGACTAGCTATGGAGTCACCTTAAAAGGCAGCTGCAAACCCTCAGGCAGGTGACTGACGTTTTGAAGTTATAGAGAGAAGGACAGGCAGCTAAGGAAACAGGTCCAAGTGAGAGACTCTCCCAGCCTGCAGCTGTGTGCGTGATGTAGGGTGTCCTGAGCCCCGAGGAACCTCAGATCTCTGCGAAGTACTGTGTTTTTCAGGCACCCACATGGCCAAAAAGCTGCAGACACAACAACCACTTAGTTTCAAGGCACAACCTCTTCAGCAATCACCAAGTGACCTCAATAGTGATTCGTACAGTACTACTCGGAGACCAAGAGTTATGTGCTGCACTACAACCCTGATAGATTCGAGGAGAATAACCACATCATGAAGACAGGCTCAATGCCTGAAGCCTGATTAGACAGCCCACCATGGAGGACCTATACAAAATATAGAAAATAGTACAAGACTGGATCCCCGATAGTGTAAAGTGTGTACTACTAGTGCCTTAATTACAGGGCCAGAATGTTTCGGAGGTGAATGTGCCAGAGAGCAGTGGTCGAAGGTCAGTCTTTTTCCACCAGAATGCTACGTATAGTTTAGCCACAGAGATGCAGTGCCAAAACAGAGTCTTGCTACCTTTCGACCAGAACTCCATTCCTGATGGCTTCAATGTCAGTATAACTACTTCAAAAATGCTGGATGGAGTAGCTAGGATATTCTTGACGTTGCCTATTACCTCTTTCCAAAAAGCAACTCATTTTGGACATCGCCACAAAATGTGTATTGCATCACCCATGACCCCACATCAACTTCAATGCACCAGGCTGACTAAAGGATGTATGAGCTGAAGCTTAAACAGATGAAATACCAGTGGAAGAGGACCTTAAGAGAACCTTCATGCTCTGAAAACTGCTTGTACATTTGGAAGTATCTTGGCAAAGACACAATTATTCCTGTTCATGCCCTCCCTGCAGTATCTTCCATTTGTTTTTGTAGAACCACTGATCATATGGTGTTTAGGATAACAACATATAACATTTGTCAGACATAGCTCCTCTTTACCCAAAGGTTTCAAAACTCATGAATTCCCAAGTTGCAGCATAACATATACGGGGCTGCATTACCCACTGCCTAATCTGAAATTAATTAAATCTCAACCTCTCCCCTACTCCTAGATTTTAAAGGACTTCTATTCAGTCTTCTCAAACATGTCTGGAATCATTGGCCACCCTTGTGGAGTCCCAGGTAATGGGCACTAGAGTGAGATGTGACTCAAACTGGTTATTGTTCAGGACTGACTCAAGAGCATGCTTTTATTGTGTCAGACCTTACAGCTGAGCGCCATGAGTGCCTAACTTTACCTTGTGCCAGGTGGCATTCTACAGCCTCTTTTTCCCCTAGTACAAAAGCTGCATTTTCAGCAGCTGGGTTGAATTCCTTTGCAAAGTGATTTTGTGTGTATGCAGAATGGAGTATGTCCAAAATGTCTTGACCATCCTTGTTGGGGTATTGACATGCGAGTTCGGGGGTCAGTCATACTATATGCCACAGTGTCCTGCCAGTAACGGCCAGTCTATATGAACCTTAATCTTTTGTCATCCTGCCTGAAACCAATCAGGAGTTCATCACTCTCTATGTCAAACTGAAAGACCTGCAGTGGCTGTAGAGCCTGGTGTGTGTGCCTGTCCTTGTGGAGTTCAGTGGCGACTGATGGATCATATATATATATATATATATATATATATATATATATATATATATATATATATAAATATATAAAAAATAATTCCAAGGCAAAAAGACATCGCTGCACACCGTGCCAAAGATATAGGCAAAAAAAATGTTTTCCCATGGAAACAAGGTCCTAACTTTAGCTAACTATTGTCAAAACAAATGGTCATAATTCAGGCACGGTGCACTCAAGCTGCCGGTGCTAGCGGTAGGAGGTAGACCAATCCTTCTCAAATATAATTCCAAGATAAAATGACATCGCTGCACACCATTTCTCCTGAAAATTACTAGTCTTTAATCCACGCCAGCAAACACCAACACGTTTCAGCTGCGAAGAGTCTTGATCATGGCTGGTGAGCCCTTTGTTAATGTTCATTAAATATTATTTCACAATCTGCCCATAATGAGGCATCTTGGGACACGTAGTTCAAATTGCAGAAGTAAAATATGGAAAATGAAGAAAATTGAACATGTATACAACAATAAATGATCCACATTTGACAGGTGAAAACATATATAGTTCTAATGGCATTTTATCCACATAATGAAGCATAACTAAGCAGTGACGTAATGCAGTACTAAATCAAATGACAGGGAGGTTTGCATTATCCATCAAAAAATGTAACGCTTACATAGCCTGTTTACATCTCTAGTTCACAAGGTATGAAACAAGAAATTGAAAAACAAATTATGGCTAAGTGCCATTTTACCTCCTTCATCTCATTAACCCCATTGTTCAATTAATGCCATTATATGCGTGTACACGTTTATGTAGTCACCTACCAATTGTCAGTGATAACAGGTGCATCCATCGCCAATAGTTAATACCATACATAGCAATTATAAATGAACATGAAGTTCCTCATCTGCGTTGAGCCCTTCTGGGATTTTGGTTCGTAATCTGATAATGTAACTACTTTCCAATCTACGCAGAAGTAGAGTTTGATCACCGCCACGTTCTTTTGGAGGTACATGTCCCAAGCCATAATATCGAAGGGATTGCAATCCTCACATTGTGTTGCAGTTAAATGTTTGGCAACCGCAAAGCTCCCAACTTTATGTTCCACTGCACGTATATGTTCCAATATCCGTTTTTCAATGGACAAGTTGCACTTCCAATATACTTCAGACCGTATTTACATTCAATAGCATAGACTACATGAGTAGTACCACATATAATCCTATGTTCTATCATTATCTGCCTAGGGAGGGATAGGGGCCGGACACAGACAAGAGACGGCCAGGGAAGGGGCCTACACAACAGACCACGTAGGGCAGGCAGGAGGCAGTTGCAGCACAACAGAGCATGGAGGACAGAAGGGAGTGACAGCAAAATGTGCCATGGAGGACAGAAGGGAGGGGATAGGGGAATGGAACTCTGACAGGCAGGGTGGAGGTGGCAGGGACAGGTGGCAACCATCTGACCATGCTAGATAGGTGGGAGGGGCAGTGGCAGCTCAACAGAACACTCAGAGTAGATAGGAGGGGCAGTGGAAGGTCCAAGGAACATGGTGGGCAAAAAGGAGGGAGCAGTGGCATCCACACAGACATCGAAGGGCATGGGGAAGGAGGGTAGCAACAACAATCTATGCACAGAGGCTAAGCAGAAGGGCAATGATGGAGCAAAGAATTGGGCAACGGAGGGCAGGAGGAGTGGGCAGGGACATCAAGCCAAATGGAAGGCATTGGCAGCACATTGGACCATGCAGGACAGGAGGGAGGGGGCTGGTGCATAGACTGGGACAACAGAGGGTAAGGAGGAGGTAGATGGGACAGCAAGCTAATGGTTTAGGGCAGGTGGGAAGGGCAGTGGCAGAACAATGGCCACACATGACTGTAATGAGGGAGCAGGGGCATGGACTTGGACTCTGGATGGCAAGGAAGAGGGGGGACAGGAGCAGAGAGTTTGGGTAGGGCAGCACAATTCCAGGCCAGTATCCAGTGTCCAACCCCCTCCCCACCGTGCATTGTGATGACATCTTACTTAACATAAAAAAAAACTAGGAATTCACTGCAAAAAACTAAGGTTACAGGGATGTTATAGTTAGGAAATAGAATAACAAACAGTAGAAATTCACTAAAAAAACAAAGGTTACATGGATGTTATAGTTAGGTTCAGAATTTACACACACAAAATCATAGAAATTCAGCAGTTAGTGTTATTTCAAGTAACTATAACTCGCGCCCTCACCATGCACTGCTAAATATCCCCAGATAGTATATCACTCATGACATCTTCTATGACATCATTGGGCGCTCCCAGCCAATCCTGATGCTGCTCTGAGCAGCGTCAGGATTGGTGCAGGGCAGGAGCCTGTGCCTGCAGAGGCAGAGGAGCATTGAGGGACAAGGAGCGGCGGAGGAGGTAAGTGTTTTTTTTTTTTTAATTAAGGCCCATATTTATACTCGGTTTGTGCCGAATTAGCGTCATTTTCTTTACGCTAATTCAGCGCAAACCTAACACTATATTTATACTTTGGCACTAGACACTTCTAGCGCCAAAGTTATAGAGTTT
Organism: Pleurodeles waltl; assembly: GCF_031143425.1. Taxonomy (NCBI): domain Eukaryota; kingdom Metazoa; phylum Chordata; class Amphibia; order Caudata; family Salamandridae; genus Pleurodeles; species Pleurodeles waltl. The sequence goes on from NC_090436.1 coordinate 61,463,209, forward strand.
ACGTCATTTTCTGGATGTGAAAACCTACCTTGCGTCAATAAGATGCAAGGTAGGCGTTCCCATCCAGAAAATGACGATATGGCCTTAGCGCCATATTTATCCCTCCGTGCTAAAATCTAGCACGGGGGATGGGGGCCTTAAATAATGGTGCTAAGCTTGCTTAGTGCCATTATTTAACGCCTGGGTCAGGGCAGGCGTTAGGGGACCTGTGGGCCTTTTTCCATGGTCAGAGACCATGGAAAGACCCCACAGGTGCCCTTCCCTGGCCCCAGGGACACCCTCACCCACACCAGAGGGACACCACAGGATGGGGATCCATCCCAGGTAAGTCCCGGTAAGTATAAAAAAGAATGTTCCCACCCAGTCGGGGGTCCTGACTTGGGGCACCTTGCATGGTGCTGGCCCCAATGGCCATGCCCAGGGGACATTTATCCCCTGGGCATGGCCATTGGGGTGGTGGGTATGGCTCCTGTCTTTACTAAGACAGGAGCCATGTCCATGGGGGTTGTGCGCCAGGAAATGGCGTTACACTGCTAGAGGCATTTTTTTTGCCTCTAAACAGTGTAGCGCCATTATTCGGCGCACAAGTCCAGTTTCCCCTACACCTCCCCCACCCAGTTAGCGTCCTTGGGGCATTAGCCCCGGTCAGCGCTATTGCAATAAATATGGCGTCCGGCCAGCATCTAGGAATGGCTCTAGCTGGCGCTATACTTTTACATGCAAAACTGCACTAACGCAGTTTTGCGTGTAAAAGTATAAATATGGGCCTAAATTTAAAGTTTACTCCCTCCCACCTCCCCCTACGCCTCCCCGCCCCTTCCACGGCCCTCAAGCCACGACTGGTCTGGTGTATTTCATCCAGAGGTTTTAGCTGCTACAAACACAGAAATTGTCTAGATCAAAGACTGAGAAGAAATAAGGAATAACCATGGCGACTGGGTGAGGTTTTACAGATCTCCCAGGTAATTCCTTATTTCTAAGGTGCCCCTCAGGTTCCAGACTCCACAACTCCTTATAGTTACAGATAACCAGGGAGGAATTATGAGGCCTAAGAAAGTTACGAATCAAAAATAATACGTTATCAAATTTTTAGAACTTCAAAGCTTAATAATGCCAGTCTGTTCAGAAGAATAAGACATTTATTTTTAGTCTGGTAGGAGAACAGTGCTGTCCTCAGATGACTCTAAGAGCTGATTCTTTTTTGGTTAATTTCACAGTGAAATACATTTCTACATTCATCACATTGTGAAATATATGTTTTTTGTAGCATAGTTTTTACAATAAAGTGTTTTTAGAAATCTAATGGTGCTAATGTTTTTCTACTTTGTATTGGTAGACATTCACATCCAAGTATTGTTTGTTTTTTGAAGGAACCATTTCACAATTAAAATAAGCATTGACCTAGGTGCTACCCTGAACCTCATCAAAGGCCCAAAATGCTTTTGTTGTGTGACCCACTTGCCACTGACTCCTTCATATTTTTCTGTATAAATATCTGGCTAAACACTCAACTAAACAAAAGCTTCCTACACATTGACTAATAAATTACTGTCTGGGTATCCTAAAATCTAAAGCTTATTATCTAAAGTACCCAAAAGGTCTCACCAATGTTAATTTCTAGGAACACAACAATTACACTATGGTGGTCATTACAACCCTGGCGGACGGTGTTAAAGGTGCGGTAATACCGCAAACAGGCCGGCGGACAAAAAATGGAATTATGACCGTGGCGGAAACCGCCAACAAAGACAGACACTTTAACACTCCGCCCGCCACGGCGGTACAGACAAGCAGCGCGGCGGTCACCGCCAACAGACAGGCGGAAGACAATGTACCGCCCACAGTATCACAACCCGCCAATCCGCCACCTTTTCCAGGGAGGATTCACCGTGGATAAAAACATGGCAGAAACAGCTTTTGCAATGGGAAAACGCTCACCTCTACACATCCCACGAGGAAGGAGGCCACCATGGAGCCGGAATTACAAATCCTCCCTGCCCTTGTCTTCCTACTCATCTACGAACACCAGCGCCGGGGGCGGCGAAGACAACGGTGAGTACTGCACCTACGACATAGGGGAGGGGGGAGGCAAAAGTCAGGGGGACACACACGCAACACCCCCACCCCCACCCCCGCCCTCGCACATTACAACACACACACCAATGCATTTCCAAACATCACAGTAACAACCCACAACCCCCCCCGGAAGAATGCAAAGACAAAAGAAAATCAGGTCAAACATTGTAATGTATCAAAATACATTTACCAAATATATACAGATATATATATACACATTCAAAAGTATATACATTACGAGAAGTAGTGCAGATATGCACATATCAACGTCCGTGCACCACTGGGCCAAAAATGCATGGGCGAGGCCCACACTAGATACCTGTCCACAAACGGAGAGAACACTGCAGGGGCATCAGATAGAAATACAACAGGCACCTCAGGGGGAAGGGAAGGGGGGGCACCTCAGCCGGATTACAGCACCACGCCAGATCCACAACGGGGCTCCATGCCCATTGATGTATCCTGGGAAGTGCAAAGCCACAGTCTCTCAAGTCTCTACAATGGGTGGGTTGCCCACTGCATTATCCTGGGGAGTGCAAAGCTTCAGTCTCTCAAGTCTCACAAGTGGTTGGTTTGTCCACTGTACCATCCTGGGGAGTGCAAAGGCACAGTCTCTCAAGTCTCACAAGTGGGTGGGTTGCCCACTGCATTATCCTGGGGATTGCAAAGCCACAGTCTCTCAAGTCTCACAAGTGGTTGGTTTGTCCACTGTACCATCCTGGGGAGTGCAAAGCCACAGTCTCTCAAGTCTCACAAGTGGCTGGTTTGTCCACTGTACCATCCTAGGGAGTGCAAAGGCACAGTCTCTCAAGTCTCACAAGTGGGTGGGTTGCCCACTGCATTATCCTGGGGATTGCAAAGCCACAGTCTCTCAAGTCTCACAAGTGGGTGGGTTGCCCACTGCATTATCCTGGGGATTGCAAAGCCACAGTCTCTCAAGTCTCACAAGTGGTTGGTTTGTCCACTGTACTATCCTGGGGAGTGCAAAGCCACAGTCTCTCAAGTGGATAACAGTCTCCACTGGTTCTGGAGGGGGACTGGTGCCCAGAGTGCTGCATCCTGTTAAGGACAGACGGAGTGGATGCATGTCTCCACTGGTTCTGGAGGGGGAATGGTGCCTAGACTGGATTAGGCTCCCCGTGACAGTTCCTGTCCCGTCACTGTCCCAGCTGTACATGGGATAACGATGCTTGATGTGGCGGTGTTTTCCTTCTGCTCTGCCCTGTTCAGCAGTGCTTTGCCATGGCGGTCTCTGGCCTGTTCAGCGGTGCTTGCCCTGTTCAGCGGTGCTCTGCCCTGTTCAGCGGTGCTTGCCCTATTCAGCGGTGCTTTGCCATGGCGGTCTCTGGCCTGTTCAGTGGTGCTTGCCCTGTTCAGCGGTGCTTTGCCATGGCGGTCTCTGGCCTGTTCAGCGGTGCTTGCCCCGTTCAGCGGTGCTTTGCCATGGCGGTCTCTAGCCTGTCCAGCGGTGCTTGCCCCGTTCAGCGGTGCTTTGCCATGGCGGTCTCTGGCCTGTCCAGCGGTGCTTGCCCCGTTCAGCGGTGCTTTGCCATGGCGGTCTCTGGCCTGTCCAGCGGTGCTTGCCCCGTTCAGCGGTGCTTTGCCATGGCGGTCTCTGGCCTGTCCAGCGGTGCTTGCCCCGTTCAGCGGTGCTTTGCCATGGCGGTCTCTGGCCTGTCCAGCGGTGCTTGCCCCGTTCAGCGGTGCTTTGCCATGGCGGTCTCTGGCCTGTTCAGCGGTGCCTGCCCCGTTCAGCGGTGCTTTGCCATGGCGGTCTCTGGTCTGTTCAGCGGTGCTTGCCCTGTTCAGCGGTCTTCACCATGGCGGTGATTTCCTTGTTCAGCGGTGCTTTGCCATGGCGGTCTCTGACCTGTGCATTGGTGTGTGGCATGACGGTCCTCATTGCCCAGCGGGGCTGTGGCAGCCGGGGCCCTCCTGGGCACTGACTCCGGCGGTGGTCTCCTGACCAGTGACGATACTGCTGCCACCCTGGGCACTGACTCCGGCGGTGGTCTCCTGACCAGTGACGATACTCCTGCCCTCCTGGGAGAGACGATACTGCTGCCCCCCTGGGCACTGACTCCGGCAGGGGTCTCCTGACCAGTGACGATACTGCTGCCCCACTGGGCACTGACTCCGGCGGTGGTCTCCTGACCAGTGACGATACTCCTGCCCTCCTGGGCACTGACTCCGGCGGTGGTCTCCTGACCAGTGACGATACTGCTGCCCTCCTGGGCACTGACTCCGGCGGTGGTCTCCTGACCAGTGACGATACTGCTGCCCCCCTGGGCACTGACTCCGGCGGTGGTCTCCTGACCAGTGACGATACTGCTGCCCTCCTGGGCACTGACTCCGGCGGTGGTCTCCTGACCAGTGACGACGGTGCTGGCGGTGGTGTCCCGGCCGCCAGGGGGAGGATGCCGCCCTTCTCCGCCGTGCTGCTCTTACCAGGCTGTGCAGACTTCTTCTGGCACTTTACCACCTTTGGAGGAGTCACAGCTGACTCTGCAATCCCCCTGGGACCCTTGTGAGTAGTTTTGCCTCCAGGAGTCTTCACCCGGTCCCGTCGGCCACTTTCCAACTTGAGATGCTTTACAGGGGGTGGACTGGCAGTGCCTTGGCTCCGTGTCACACTGCCTGCCCTGGTGGCCGGTGCACTCCACACACCTGTAACACGCACCACTGATACTGGAGTCTTTTTGGCTGAGGCGCTACTATGGGACTGATGAATTGGAGGGGTGGGGGTAGGGGCAAATAGGTCAACGTTGCAGAGGGAGAGTTTCTGACGAACACTGGGATGGGTAGCTGGAGGGGGTCTGGGAGTGGAGGAAGAGGAGGTGGTTGTAGGAGGTGTCACTTTAGGTGTTTTGGGTGCAGGTGCAGGTACTGGAGGCTGTCGTGAGGTGGATGGATGTTGGGTGTGTGGGTGCCCGCGTTTGTGTACTTTGGGAGGGGGCGTCACAGACACACTGGGAGAGGACACAGGGGACGTGTAAATGGGAGTGGGGGTGGTGAGTGCAGGTGAGTGGGGTGTGGTGCTGGGTGTTCTGGTGCGAGTCCAAGTGCCTGTAGATGTCGTGCATGCAGGTGAGAGTGTAGACGACACTGGGAGGGAGGAGGGAGGCGACGAGGAGGGGGACACAGTGGAGGCAGTGGATGTTGCTGTGTCTGCATGTGTGTGATGCTTGTGTGAGTGCCTGTGGGTTGTGTGGTGCCTATGTTTGCCTGAGCTACTTTTGTGTGTTGAGGTGTATGCATGCTTGTCTGATGGTGTGCTTGGGATAGGCTGGGGTACAGGGGATTGGGTCTGGGTGGAGGAAGTTGGAAGGGGGAGGCTAGACACAGGGACAATGGCTGCCATCAGTGCTGAGGCCAGAGATTGCAGGGTTCGATGATGGGCAGCCTGACCAGAATGAATGCCCTCCAGGAATGCATTAGTGTGTTGCAACTCCCTTTCTACACCCTGGATGGCATTCACAATGGTAGACTGCCCAACAGTGAGTGACCTGAGGAGGTCAATGGCCTCCTCACTGAGGGCAGCAGGGGTGACTGGGGCAGGGGCTGAGGTGCCTGGGGCGAAGGTGATGCCCACCCCCCTGGGTGAGCGGGCACGGGGCGAATGCTGAGGGGCTGCTGGGAGGGTGGTGCTGGCAGGGGAGGTGGCGGCTGTACCTGTAGAAGTGGGGGGCACAGATGGTGCCGCCACCACAAGGGAGCTCCCATCCGCAGACGAGTCCGTGTCGCTGGTTGGTGATCCGGTGACCGACGTGTAGCTCCCCTCGCCCTCCGTCCCACTGGTGCATTCAGAGTCCGTGGTGTGGCCCTCCATGGCCATGTGGTATGCAGCTCCCTCGTGCTCCGGTGCCACTGTACCTCCGCCTGATGATGCTGATGCACAAAAGAACAGGGAGAGCAGAAAAAGGGGGAGGGGACGACAGAAGAAAGACAGGTTGAGTGCATGGCTTACCGCTACCGTTGGCGGACAATACAGACACAGCAGCCCCCTGCACTACACCGTGCTCTTGGCCTCTACAGATGCAATTCCTGGGATATGGCCTACATGGCTATGGTGGACATCTGCACACATGGATGCCACAGGGGCATCTATACCTGTACTTGGCCCACTACTGAGGTGGGGTGGAGTGGCACATGCCCTGCATTACGGAGGGGCCTAGCCTACGTACATCTGCCTGGCCTAGGGACACCCACAGCCCTCCTCCCACACCCACACCCCTCAACTGCGCGCCAAGTCCCCAGAATGAGAGTGTACTCACCCCCTTGTGTCTGCTGTGATGCCCTCAAGCGCCCATCCAACTCCGGCTAGGCCACCGCCAGGATCCGGGAACATCAGGGGGGTCATGGTGCGACGGGCACCCCTCCCACGTTGGGAGGCCATCCCCAGCTGAGCCTCCGCCGTCTTCTTGCTCCAGCGGCGAATGTCCTCCCATCTTTTCCGGCAGTGGGTGCCCCGTCTCTGGTGGACCCCCAGGGTCCGGACTTCCTTGGCGATGGCACGTCAAATATCCTTCTTCTGGTGGGCGCTGACCTACATGACATGCACAGGGGAAGAAGAGAAGTCATTACCAACTGCACCGTCGATGTGAGTGGCCACCATCCCTACCCTTGCCATGTGGCACATGCATTCACACTCCTTCATGTTCCCTGCACTCTGCCCCCTTCCCTCTTACAACCAGCCCTCTCCACCCAGGCATAGGCCATACAATGTGCTCCCTGTGTACTTACCTGTTGGTCTGGAGGACCGTAGAGTAGCGTGTACTTGGGGAGGACCCCGTCTACTAGCTTCTCCAACTCCTGAGCAGTGAAGGCAGGGGCCCTTTCCCCAGACGCAGCAGCCATTGTCTCTTCCAGACCGAGGTCACAGCAGCACTTGCAGTGTAGGTCCTCTCCTGTCGAAGATCAGGTATCGAGTGATTGAACAGATAGAAAATGGTGGTCACGTCCGCAGCGGTGACGTCCGCGGCGGTGCGTATCATCACCGCCGGCGCACTTCGTCATTGGCTCCTGGGACCCATAGGGTCCAATGTTAACCAATGCAGCATTGCGCCTCGGTCTACGACCGCCTACTGCGACGGTGTACAACGCCAGCGCAGATACCTCACATTCCCATTGTCCCAGTTTAGAGGTCAGGCAGCCGCCATTTCAGGGGCCCACATGGCTTCATTTACTACTGCGTCACACATAGCTAGGCCTACACTCAACACACATACAGGAAGAGTTTTGTGTTTGGTGTCGTGTTCTGTGTATCTGTAGGTACATACCTGGGATTTTGTTGACTCTGTGGTTGCTGTTGTCCTTCCTAGGCACCGTCAGCTGGGACATTTGAGAAGATGGCGGAATCGTCCGGTGTACCGACCGCTGGTGGACCTGTTGACAATGGAGGAGCGACATTTAATCATCACCTACAGGTTTGACCGTGCCACTATCCAGGAACTATGTACCCAGTTGGAGCCAGACCTGATGTCACCAATCCGCCATCCCACTGGAATCCCCCCTGACGTGCAGGTGCTGTCAGTGCTCCATTTCCTTGCTAGTGGGTCTTTTCAGACAACAGTGGCCATGGCATCAGGGATGTCCCAGCCTATGTTTTCCAACGTGTTGTCCAGAGTGTTGTCTGCCCTGCTGAAACACGTAAGGAGCTACATCTTATTCCCTGAGATGGAGGATTTGGCTACAGTGAAAGGTGACTTCTATGCCCTTGGACATATCCCCAACATTATAGGTGCTATTGATGGGACCCATGTAGCTCTGGTCCACCCCCACAGGAGTGAACAGGTGTACAGGAACCGGAAGAGTTATCATTCGATGAATGTACAGATGGTATGTTTGGCAGACCAGTACATCTCCCAGGTAAATGCTTTGTTCTCTGGCTTAGTGCATGACGCCTACATCCTGCGGAATAGCAGCATCCCTTATATGATGGGTCAACTCCAGAGGCACTGTGTGTGGCTATTAGGGGGCTCTGGTTACCCCAACCTGTCCTGGCATTTGACCCCAGTGAGGAATCCCAGGACCAGGGCAGAGGAACGCTACAATGAGGCCTATGGGTGGACTAGGAGGGTGATCGAACACACCTTCGGCCTCCTGAAGGCCAGGTTCAGGTGCCTCCATATGACAGGTGGTTCCCTATTCTACTCACCGAAGAAGGTGTGCCACATCATCATCGCCTGCTCGATGCTTCACAATCTTGCTTTGCGACGCCAGGTGCCTTTTCTGCAGGAGGATGGTCCAGATGACGGTGTTGTGGCAGCTGTGGAGCCTGTGGACAGTGATGAGGAGGAAGCTGAGGAAGAAGACATCAACAACAGGGAGTCAGTCATACAGCAATATTTCCAGTGACACACAGGTGAGAACATTTTTATTTTTACCATTACATTAACTTTCACACGTCTACCTCTATCCTGTCTGTCATTTCATACCAGTATTTGGTCATTGAGTTGTACCTCTGTCATCTGCTTGCATCCTTCAAGGACTTGTGATGTGTGACATAGGTATGTTGGCTTTACAATTGGAAACGCATTATGACACGGTCATTGATGATACATATTTACAAAATCACAGACTGACTCCAGATTGTTTTGTGGTTCAAGGGTGTTTATTGAAGTGCTCAAAAATGGAGGGGGGTTGTAATATGGTGATGGGGGACGGTGGAGGAATGTCCATGGCAGAGTCCAGTCCATTGGTCACACAGGTGCACTGCCCATATGGGCATAGGAAGTGGAGCTGGGGCAGTTTAAGTATGGACAGGGTAACAAAGTGGGACAGTGGGAGGACAATCAGGGTGGTCTCATTTCCTGGCGGGGGTCTTGCCATCTTGCTCTGTCCTGTTCCTGGATCTCAGGGACCGCTTGCGTGGTGGTTGTTCGTCTGCAGGGGGTGGGGTGCTGGTGTGGTGGTCCTGTGGCGGGGCGTCCTGTCCACTAGCGCAGGCAGAGGTGGTAGGCAGTTCATCGTCCAGGCTAGTGTCAGGGGCCCCGTGCCACGGTGTCCCTCATGGTCTGCGGTATGTCCTTCAGCACCCCTACAATGGTGCCCAGGGCGGAGCTGATGGTCCTGAGCTCCTCCCTGAACCCCAAATACTGCTCCTCCTGCAGGCGCTGGGTCTCCTGAAACTTGTCCAGGACCGTCGCCATCGTCTCTTGGGAGTGGTGGTAGGCTTCCATGGTGGAGGAGAGGGCCTCGTGGAGAGTGGGTTCCCTTGGCTCGTCCGCCCCCTGTCGCACAGCAGCCCTCCCAGTTCCCCTGTGTTCCTGGGCCTCCGTCCCCTGGACCGTGTGCCCACTACCACTGCCCCCAGGTCCCTGATTTTCTTGAGTTGGTGGGTTATCCTGGGTTCCCTTTAGTGGTGGACACACCGCTGATTGACGTGTCCTGGGTACGGAGGTATGGGCCTGCTGGGTGGGTGCTGTGCTGGTGTTACCAGAGGGTGGAAGGTCAGTGTTGGGCTGTGCCTGTGCAAGGGGAACTGACTGACCCGAGGCCCACGATGGTCCGGTCTGGTCATCAGGATCCAGTAGGGCAGAGCTGCTATCGTCACTGTGGGCCTCTTCTGTGGGTGGAGTGGAGTTGTCTGGACCCTCCGGTGTGGTGACGTTCCTTCGTGGTCCTGCAGGGACATAAGAGCATGATTATTGCATCTGTGTGTGTAATGGTGTGCAATGGGTGGGTGTGTGTGTACCCCAGTGCAAGCATTCCTGTGTGTGGGTTGGTTTGATGATGGTTGGGGGGTGTTCTGGGTATGTGCAGTGAGCATGCTCTAGTGAGGGGTGACCATGCTTAGTTGTGTCATGCAGGGCTTGGTGTTGGGATGGGTGGTTTGTGTTATTAGAACATTAGTGAGGAGTTGGAGTGATAGGGGAGGGTGTGAGGGTGGGGGTGTGTGATAGCATGCAGGTAGGGTGGGGGATATGATAGTGAAGATTTGACTTACCAGTGTCCATTCCTCCACCGACTCCTCTGAGGCCCTCTGGATGCATGATGGTCAAGACTTGCTCCTCCCATGTTGTTAGTTGTGGGGGAGGAGGTGGGGGGCCGCCGCCAGTCTGCTGAACCGCAATGTTGTGCCTGGAGACCACTGAACGCACCTTCCCCCGTAGGTCGTTCCACCTCTTCCTGATGGCCTCCCGATTTCTTGGATGCTGTCCCACTGCATTGACCCTGTCCACTATTCTGCGCCATAGCTCCATCTTCCTGGCTATGGATGTGTGCTGCACCTGTGAGCCAAATAGCTGTGGCTCTACCTGTAGGATTTCCTCCACCATGACCCGGAGCTCCTCCTCGGAAAACCGGGGGTGTCTTTGGCGTGACATGGGATGGTGTGGGTGATGTGTGGGGTGGTGTCAGTGTTGATGTGTGTGGTGATGTGTAGTGGTGTGTGGTGTATTGTGCGTGTAATGTTGTATGGATGATGGTGTTGTGTGCCTCTGTGTGGTGGGGTTCTCAGTTGCTGTGCTCTCTGTCTCTCTGGCCTTCGTCGTAAATTGTGGTCGTAGGGGTTTGTGGGTGATGTGGGTGTGTGTTTTATATTGTGTTGGGTGTGTGGGAGTGGTGTGTGTATGTGTATCAGGTGTGTGTATTTTGAATTGTCCAATGTGGCGGTGTTTTGGAGATGTGTGTGTATTTTGAGCGCAGCGGTGTATACCGCCAATGGTATACCGCGTTTGAAAGACCGCCGCGTGGATTCGTGGGTCGTGATAGCATGGGCGTGTTTCTGTTGGCGTGACGGTGGAGGATTTGTTTTCGCCAGTCTTACACTGATCTTTGGTGTGGCGGACTTGTGTGGGTGTCTGAATTTTGGCGGATTCCGTGCTGTGGGTCATAATAGCTGTGGCGGAATTCCGCGGCGGTGTGTTGGCGGTCTTCTGCACGGCGGTAAGCGGATTTTGCCGCCAATGTTGTAATGACCCCCTATGTCTCCAAACATCAGTTAGCTGTCTCCCCTAAGCAAAAGCAGAAACAAAACTAAGACTGCTGCCAAATGGCGGTCAGAAGCCCTGAATTCAAAGAATAAATTCACATTTGTCACAAATGGAGAAAAACGTATTTGATTCCGATTTACTCTTTGCTAAGAGAAAGCAGGAATAGATAGAAGTCTGGCCCATTCAAGACCAATGCTGAGATTGTCTATGGGCCAAGTGAAGCAAGATAACGACTAACTAAAAATATGTTTGAACTTATTGAACAATCATTTTGGCCAAGTTAACCCCAACGCCTTACTACCAGAGCTGTATTGACCCTTGTACCTCTTGGTTGCTCCTGGATGGACTGCAGGTTCGGAAGTTGCTTTCATTGCTGGGTGGGCAGCTGTGACCCAACCATGCCCACATGGCCCCATCCTATTTGCGGTCTCTGACAGTGTGTATGAAAGTTTTTGCCTCAGCACATTTTGATTTACCATCTGACACTGCTTATTACTATCCGTTATGATTTACATAAGCACGGTGATTAAGTTCCCACGTCTAGCTTTGTGACCCGGTTGAGCTACAGCAAGAAAATAGTATCATCTCTTCACAGTTTTCGTATTTTCATTGGTTAGTAAGTGTAAGAAATTGGGGTTTGAGCTATTAATTGGGGTGAGTGGCTACCCACCTCAAGGAATAATCACATCTCTTGTCAGGGTGAACCTTCAAAGTCGCTAAATGAACCTGTGCACATCCTTCTGGTAGCTGTGGCACAGAGCAGCCAGGCTTAACTTAGGGCAATGTTTAAAGTTTATATGCACTGCCAAAACAGTAGTATGGTCAAAATGCAAACCAAGAAAAATCCCAAACCAAACTAGAATAAAATGTAACCATCAAAATTACACCAAAATGATAAACATTCAATAAGGGAAACTAAAGATATACAGCTCTTTTAAATTTTAAGTAGAAATAGCTCAAAAAAGCACATGGTACCAATGATAGACCATGGCTGCGGTAGATCATGACCTATTTCCAATTTGAGGCTTACTGCAATGGAGCGCAGGTCAGGGACACTAACCAGGCAAAGATTTTACCTTCTGATTTAGGGGCTGGATTAGATATTGGCAGACGGGTTACTCCGTCACAACAGTGCAGATGTCCCATCTGCCAAAATCTAAATCCCACAGATTTGGATTTCGGCGGACTGGATATACGTCACGTTGTAACCGAGTAACCCGTCCGCCAATATCTAAATCAGGTCCATAGTCTTTTAAGTTCCAATCCACCAAAGGAGTACACTTCTGAAGCACAAGGGAGGCACTTAGAGACTCACAGGTTGCCAGGCGGAGTGCAACAGCAGGATCCAGTTCAAATCCAGATTGTTGAATCCCTGTAGCTTGACCAGGAGGTCAGCCTTATGACCTTTAGAGTCCACTTCTTTGTCTTGTTACAAGAGTGAGCAGGTCCAGGAGTCTGGTAGGGCAAAGCCAGGGTTCTTCAGCAACCAGATAGTGGATTCACAGTAATTGTGTCCCCTCCCTTCCAAGCGTTACATGTGGATAAGAAGACCTGTCAAAAGGTTTTAACAGTATGCTGTCAAAAGGAGGACCACAACTCTTCTCCTGCATATTATGTGAGGTTCAGGGGAATCATCTCTGCCCATGCAGATCAGCCTATTGTGTGCACCTGGAGTGCATCTCACAACTATTTAAGTGCTAATTACTGGCTGGGAGAAGCTAGAGAGCACTGCAAATTAGCCTCCAGGAACTTTACACAGGGAAAATGTAACTTTCTAAAAGCTTTTTTTCCATATCCATACAAATCCAACTTCACTATTAAATTTGATTTTTTTGTACCTATTAAAATGTTCAACTATTTTTCTAGTTAGTCCAATTCTAAATATACAGTATTAGTATTTTAATCTCTACTCTGGTTTTCTACATCGGACAGCTAGGCCTGTCACAGTGCAAAATAGCGTTTGGGAGCTAGTCACTGAGAGGATATATTAACATCATGGGCCTCATTTTGACTTTGGAGGTCTTTTTGGAAGACTGCAGCGGTGGCGGCTGCCATGTTGGTGGTCATCCGACCGCCGTATTAAGAGTCACATTGGAGACCGCCACTAAACAGCCACAAATCCGACACCGCCAGGACACAGGTGGGCGGAGAAGAGCACCGCCAGCCCGACAACTTACCACCCATCAGATCACGACCCACTAATCACCACAGCGGTTCTACCATGGCGGCAAACAATTGCGGTGCGAACCACCGCGCACAAAACTCACTTCAGACAGCACAACACCACATTGGCCAGTTTTGAAAACCCCACACCTGACACACATACACACAGCAGACACACCTACTCACTGCACTATACAACACACCCTCACACAACCCACAATCCTTTGCAACTCAAACGACAATCGCATACACGGAGAGCAGGCAAAGATTGACAGACACCACCATTACACCATAGGCACACACACACATCTCACTCATACACACCATCCAGCTGCACGAACAACACAATACACACATAACAAATACACACAAACACCACAACTGACCATCACATACAACTAAACACCCCCACCAAGCAACCCACACTGCACCCTTGCACACAGAACACCCACCCACAACACAATCACCATCATGTCCCGACAAAAGCACCCACGCTTCACAGACAATGAGTTGAGGGTCATAGCTGATGAAACTGTCAGGGTAGAGCCACAACTGTTTGGAGGACAGGTCCAGCAAACCTCTATTGCCCAGAAAATGGAGTTCTAGGAGAGAATTGTCGACAGGGTGAACTCAGTAGGCAACCATCCACGCACAAGGGAGGACATCAGGAAGAGGTGGAACAACTTATGGGGGAAGGTGCGTTCCATTACATCATGCTACCAGATTGCCGTGCAGAAGACTGGCGGTAGGCCCCCACCTCCTCCCTCAGAGTTCACATCATGGGAGGAGAAGGTCTTGTACATACTGCACCCAGAGGGCCTCACTGGAAATACCCAGAGGACAGGACTCTGGTAAGTAACTACCACTCCCCTGGCACACATTTGTCCTGTCCAGCATGCTTCCACATCACCCAAACACTCCTCAATTCACTGTATGTCTCACTACACCTCCCACCTAATCACCTAATGCCCCTCTCCTGCATGGCTCACCATCACCCAGCCCCAAAGCCTACCCAGTTCTTGGCAAATGCACTGATAGCAGTGCCAATAACAATGACTCCAACTCCAACAATGCACCAGCCCATCTACATCAAAACCTGTAATGTCCACTTCACAGCACATCTCTTGCATGTATGACTATTGCACTAGCTACACCCATCTGGATGCTTTAACTGAGGACCACTGCATGGCAATGACAGCAATGCAGTGGCACAACACAATGGCAAACAAGGTCAAACACAGCCACAGCACTGTCACCAGACCTAATGGCCACTTATCCAGGTCAAAAACCCTGAAATGGACTGATCATGGGGTAGAAAGTAAGAAGGTAAACACTATGCACCAAATGCACAGACAGGACAAGCTACTATGCATACATACACATACCCTCCTCCCACTTGGACACCATGCTGCAATGTACAGCCACCCCCTCTCACATCTAGCAAGCCTTATTTGCCACGAGCAAACAAGGCACACCTGTCATGTGAACCTTCACACAGGACCTGAACTCACCCACCCAGCAAAAGTCACCTAGCCTGATTGACACCTACCTCAATAGAGCATGGTGCAATTGTCACAATCCACTATCCACAAACAATGTTTGCAGTGCTGTATCTGGCATTGCCATTGCTGGGAATCATGTCAAGTCACTGTATACATCAGACAAAGAGATAACCAATCACACATCCACCATTTAACTCTTTCTCACTCCATCCACAGGTGCCCCTGCCTCTGCCACCATTGAGAGGATACCAGAGACAGCCAGCCCTCCTCAGGATGAAGGCCCCAGTGAGGACAACGCCTGTGGCTGTCTGGACATTGACGACTTACCTGGCCCATCTGGGACACCTGCTCAGTCTACCACTCCCTGCCTCACCCTGCCCACATTACCTCCTCCCCACGTGGCAGCAACATCACAGCCAACCCTTCATCCCTAAACCTGTGACCCAAGGACAGTTCAATCAATAATCAGTGCAGGGACCTGAGTCGACCCCTCACACCCAAGACAACGAAGGTTCTGGTGACACTGCGAGTGGGAACACTGTACCAGGGGCACAGGCAAATGGGTGCAGGTGGCATGGGAGGGAACCTGTGGGCCAGAGGACAGGGCACCCAAGGGAGTCACATGACCAGCAAACCATTTCCCAGGTCCTGGGAGCATACCAACAATCCCGGAGGGAATGCCATCAAGAGGTCATGCAGCAGCGCAGGCCCACAATGCCACCATGGCCTCTATTGCAGGGGTGCTCAGGGACATCAACACCACCCTGCATGCTTCCTCCACCCACCAGCAGCCCCCTTCCACTACCCACATCACATCTGAGCCTTCCACATCTGCCATAACTAGTGGAATGTAGGCCCTGCCGGGGGAACGACAGGCCTCTGGCACCCCTCTCTAGCTGATGAACCTCCCCCCCCTGCAAATGTGGCCGTCCATCCAGACATCCTGCTAGAGCAGATGCCAAGACCAAACCCACTGCCAGGTGTGAAACTCTCCTGATTTCTCTCCCTTGTGTGCCACTGAGACACCCTGTTGACTGTTCAATGACATTACTTCATTTTCCCGTGGCCCATGGCACTGGACGGTGCTACCTCCACTGTGCCACCTACTCTGATGATTCCAGCTGCCATGACCCCACTCATCTCCTGTTTGTCACTGTATGCACCATATATTGTTTTCTCACATTTCCTCTGTGTGCCCAATAAACACTATTGATCACAGCATATGTGTCTTTATGTGAACATATACAAATGTTTTATCTGCAAAATGTTATGTAGGTATGGCCCCCTAAACCAACAAGCAGTGTAACGGACAGCAGAGGGAGGCATCCTCTGCAGGAGACATAGTACAAAATATATGTTCCAGGGCAGATGTAAGGTAGTCACTATTCCAGGCACACAGTACAGAATATTCACTCATCCAGCCTGCAAAAGAGACCATGACAGAGAGTTACATCAGGATAGAAGGCATGGTGCCACACAAAGGACATATGCAGTATGTAGTTGTCCAGCCCAGGGTAAATTGCCACCGAAGGAGGGCACAACAGATGACATTTCTACATCCTGAGTCACAGGAAATACATGACAATTCACTTTAGCTGCCATCTGTCATGTGCAAAACTCTATTCTGTGAACAGTTACCAATGGCTAATGAGCATAAATGCCTCAAACCATAGGTAGCAGAGGCATTGATTGACATAGCACAGTCAGTGGGTGGAATTACACGAGAACAGGAGAATGCAGGACACATAACTCTACACAGGTCTGTCCATAGGGGATATAAATCCAGCAACCTGCAGTGAGTACACATGTAAGATAAGATACATGTAAACTCTGCACCTTACCTTCAAGCAGTCACCTCCCCCAACACACACATAGAGATGGGAATGCATTATACCACCACTGACGGTTCTAATCAGGAGGAGCATTGTCACCAATCAGTGTGGAAATACATCACTTGTGAATACACAGTCAGCATACATGTATGTCACTGGAAGTACTGATTGATCAGCTCAGTCCTGGAGTCAGCTGCACCATCCTTATCTGCCTCCTCATCACTTTCCATGTCAGCATCACCAGCCGCTGGTCCATCTGCCTCGTCATCATCAGCTAGCAATGGTCTCTGACGTCTCAGGGCACGATTGTGGAGCATGCAGCAGGCAACTGTGATCTGGCATACCTTTTGGGGAGTGTAGAGGAGGGCACCTCCAGATACGTCGAGGTACCTGAACATTGCTTTCAGAAGGCCAGTTGTCCTTTTGATTACATGCCTCGTCCTGCCGTGGGCCTCACTGAAATGGAGGTCCCCTTCCGTGGCAGGGTACCTCACTGGTGTCAACAGTCAGGGAAGGTTAGGCTAGCCAGAGTCACCTGTGTGAATAAAGGTAGAACCTGTTACAATATAGGTATAGGCACAGGGAAGAATGTGATGACAGGTGCCATAACACAGACACACATCCAAATGCATACATACCAATGAGTCAAGCCCTCTGTGTGTGTAGTCGTACCATCATGTGTGGGACGTTGCTGTTCCTCAGAATGTAGGAGTCATGCACAGATCCTGGAAACTTGGCTGTGACCTGTACGATGTACTGATCTGCCAGACACACCACCTGAACATTGATCGAGTGGTAGTTCTTCCTGTTCCTTTACACCTGTTCATTGGCACTGGGAGGGACCAAGGCTATATGGGTGCCATCTATGGCCCTTATCACATGAGGGATGTGTCCCATATCATAGCAGTCTGCCTTCACATAGGCTAAGTCTCCACATTGGGGGAACCTGATGTAGCTGTCCAGGTCTTTCAATAAAGCACACAGTACATCCTTCAACACAAGACTGAACAGGGGCTGTGACATCCCTGCTGTCAAGCACACTGTATTCTGAAAGGACCCAGTGGCAGGAAAGTGTAGCACTGACAGGACTGTGGGAGGGATGGCATAGGGATTGCGTATGGTAGTCAAGAGATCAGACTCCACTGGGCACACAGATCCATGATGGTCTGACGACTCAGACGATAGGTCTGGATGATATGCCTCTCCTCCAGGGTTGCAAGGTCAACTAGTGGTCGGGACACTGGTGCATGTCTCAGTCTCCTCATGGCAGGGTATGTAGGATAGATAGTAGAAAATGTACTAAGTAATAAGTACTTAACACGTGTAAGCAGAACATGTCATAATCGCAGACACCTAACACTGTAGACAGGCGTTGCACTGCTGACACATACCATTATGGGCAAGCTGAAGCGTCACTGTTACATGCATGTCACATGTATTAGCTAAACTATGATGGCACAACATAGTACTACCCTGCAGTTTGGACATAAATATGTATGACACACTTATTGAGGTTCTGCAAGGAATGATATGTGCATAAAATAGCAGCCGTCTGCCCTGCTGCACAGGACAGTTGGAAGTGATCTAAGTCTGCCGGGGTATGTCATCATGGAGGTAGGCGGCCGCAACCACCGTGCAACTTCTCATTGGATAACATTGCTGCCTAGAGGGGATTGGGGCTATCACCACAGGTGGTGATAGTCCTGTACATGGTGGCTGTGACTGCCATTTTCTGCTGCCTTGCTCACTTGACTCATGACACTCTTGCAAGCAAGACCTTCATGACCTGAGCTGCTGTGTCCTGTCTCTGGGAGTCATCATGCCACATACTGCTGGTGATAGGGCCCCAAGCTTACCCCCGGAAGAGCTGGTGAAGCTGGTGGACGGTGTCCTACCCCTGTATGGACAGCTCTATGGGCACCAGAGGAACAGGCGAGCCCAATGCCATGGTCATGTGTGATAGGGGTGTGTGTAAGGGTGTAAAGGGCAGGTGTACTGGGGAGGAGGTACATGCATGCAGGGGGCATGGAATTGAAGCGTGTGAGCCGAGAGGAAGGGCTTGTGTAGGCACTTGGTGAGTCGGATGTGTATTGACCACTGATGTTGGTATGGAGCATGTGTACCTGACTTTCTCCTTCTGTCTGTGTCATCTATGCAGGTGAACGCCCATCAGAAGAAAAGGATCTTCTGCTATCACCAAGCAAATGCAGACCCTGGGGGTCCACAGCCGGCGGAGCACCCACTGCAGAAAGCAGTGGGGGGACCTGAGACGCTGGACCCAGAAGACAGCGGAGGCCCAGCTGGGGATGTCCTCCAATGAGGGAGGGTTGCCTGTCGGACCCTGACCACTGTAATGGCCCGCATTTTGGAGGTGGCCTACACAGAGGTGGATGTGCATTTTAGGGCGGCACAACAGTCACAAGGGGGTGAGTACTGACTGTATCCTGGCACTTGGCTGGGCTTAATAGGGATTATGTGCCTCACTGCAGGCAAAGTGACATTGTTGTAAGGACATCCTGTGTATTGTCTATTGGAAATGAGTATTATACTCCCTGCCTGAGTATAAAAGTAGATGTGTTGGCATGCTTTACTGTCAATGGTTGTACATCTCCTATTTCTAGACCTCTCCATGTCTGGAATGTGGAGATGGTCAAATGACATAGGCCCATGTGTGAGACCAACCTGCCTATGCAATGGATGTGAGTATTAGTATCACCCTTAGCATTGAGTACGACCAGCTCCATCCATCAGCATTTGTGGCTCTGAGGTGTCAGTCCACTCTCATCTGTGTATATGCTACTGTGTGACTCTAGTTTTATTACAGGGACTGTATACATCATGTACTGGTAATGGTATTGACTGAATGTGGGGATGTCATTACAGTTCCACAACAGATATGACCTTCATGGGACTGGATTGTTGATTTGATAGCTGTATTGCCATATACAGGTGATATGCTGACTGTAGGGTATGTGAAGTTAGGCAAACTGGGCTACTGATACAAGTACAATTGATGAGGTCTGGTTGCAGACATCATGCATTCCTAGGTGCAGTACTTGTGGGGTTAAACCAGTGGTGTGGAACTAGAGGTGGTAAGTGCCTTGATAGGTCTCGTATATGTCACCATGGTATGTATATGGGATGTATGACAATGCCCTAGCAATTGATATGCTACATTGCAGAGTTACTGCCTACATCAAGTCCTAATGGTAAGTTGGGGGCACATCTGATGGGCTGGGACTTTTCTGCTTGCCTGGCATAGCTGAAGTTACAGATTAGGAGGGGTTGGCATATTGCATGTCACATGGCATGTAGATGTGAATCTAATGTTGCATTTAGTCCCCCCATGCTGGCTCATGTAGCAGTGGTATGTGTAAGTAGTGTACAGGCAGTGGTGTTGGTCCATGTGTGCCTAATGCATCCTGACAATAACCATCTGAAATGTGTGTTGTCTGGGCTCTGTGGCAAGTATTGTCATTTCTCGAATGATGTATGACAATGGAGTTGTCATGTTGCACGGACTAACAGGTGTAACTGCATGTGTTGTGGCATTGTAAGTGGACCGTGATGTGATATGTGTGTCCCTGAAGTACATCTGGTGTGGCACTGCACTCAGTGACTGAGTATGGCTGTGTCATATGTGATATATGGGCCTTTGTAGATGCACTTGGCAGTATGATCAGTTGTGCTATATATGTGATAAGTGTCTGCTGATCTGGCTGTATGATTGGGTTAGACTATTGAAATGGCTATACCACAGACTCTTATTTTACACATCAGATGTCAACTGTTTGGGTGTCTGACTTGAAATGGCCAAATCAGTGTTGATTTCCATATTGGCATCACCGTACAGAGTGTTTGGTCTGGCATGTAATGTGACATGCAGGTGCTGTGTGGTCTGTGAGTGGAGTTTTCTTCAATGTAATGGATTTGTTACAGAGGGCATGGTCTGATCATGTGTTGTAACTGTAGTGGCCAGAGGTGTTTTGTTTAGTCAGCTGGATATCCAGTGGGTGTCAACGGCATGGAGAGGTATGATGTGTTTTCAGGCATACAATTGATGCTTCATCCAGGGCATGCTGTGCCAGCAGAACTGGCTTTGGTACTCATCATGTGGATGACTCCAGTTGTGCTGTCCTACTTAGATATTGATGTAGGTATGAGGGTTGCAATACAGTTGTGGGTAGTAGTGACATGATGTGACATGATGTAGGTAATGTTTGTTGGCACCAGCGATGGCCTAGCTAGGATATGTTTTGTCACAGATGTGCATGTTTACTAGCGTGTATGGGAGCTATATGTTAACCCATTTTCTCCCTATCTCTCTCTCGCTCCCTCTCTCTCTATTTGTGTGCATCAGCATCGTCAGGCGAAGTAGAAGGGACACAGGCAAGTGGGGAAGCAGCAGCCCAAGGGACCCAGGAAACTGCAACCAGCGAGGGACCAAGTAGGACAGAGGGTGAGGAGAGTGCCACAGGGGAGACCGGATCTACCACTTCTTCTTTGGAATCCTCCTCCAGTGGACACTCCCTGGCAGTGGTGGATCCATCTGGGACCACCCCAGCACCATCTTTGTCCACCAGCCCCCTTACTAGTACCGCCCTCCCTGTAAGCTCCCCACCCAGTTGCCCGTACTTGCTCACCCAGGAGGGTGGACATCTCCTTAGCCGCAGGCACCTCTGCTCCTGCCCCAGTCAGCCCTGCTGCCCTCAGTGAGGAGGCTATTGACCTCCTGAGGTCCATCTCTGTGGGTCAGTCCACCATTGTGAATGCCATCCAGGGACAGGCAGCTCAATGCATTCCTGGAGGACATTCACAGTGCCCTGGCTGGCCTCCAGAGATTCTTGTAGGCTCTGGTCTCCACACTGATGGCAGCCAGTCTCCCTTTGTCTACCGTACCCCCTCCACCGACCTCTTCCCAATCCCAAACCCCTCTCCCCCAAACCCAGCCAAAGCACACATAAACAAAGGCATGCATCCACCTCAACAGACAAGGAGACCACTGACAAGCGCAAGCTCCACAAGACCCACCACCGGAATGCACACAAACAACACCCACCTGCAGACACACCAACATCCACTACCTACACAGACTCCCCCACACCCCTTCCTTCACAAACACTACACCTGACGCACCTGAAGCCACCACAACATCATTCACAGATCCAGCCAAAACACCTGTCTTATCCACAGTCCCCACAATATCAGACCCACAGACATCCAGCCCCTCACCACATCTGCACACACCACAACCACCGACACCCCCACATGCAGCACATCTACCATACCTGCAGACACCACCCCAACAGACAGTCACCCATCCAGCATGGCATCTCCCTGTACCTCCTTCCCCCTCCTCCAAAGACACCTAAATGCCCGCACTCACCCACCCAACAGACACCCAGCACCCACAAGCATTCCATGCACGCAATTGCACCCAAGACATCCTCAATGACATATCTTGCAACCACTCCCTCTCCATTCACTCCCAAACCCTTTTGACATGACCGCCCTGTGTGCCTAAGAAGCATTTCCTCTCAGAGTTTTCCTTGTTCCCTACTCTTCTCTCACCCTGTGATACCCCAAGTGTTTTTCCTCCCTCCCCAGGTTCAGCCATTCCTCCTCCAAGTCCTCCCCTGCTAGTGCCCATGCCCCTCCCCCACCAAGAAGTCTACCCCTCCCAAGCCCAGGCTCAAGGGCCCCCCCTTCCTAAACCTAAACCCAAAGACACCCTCCCAAACCCAAGCCCAGCCCCCCCCACAGATACCCCCAATCCCTGAGGTGCATGCCTGCCCTATTGATGCCCCTACCACGTGGAGGTCATTTTGTAGTCAGGAGTCAAGTTGGGGCACACTAAGGTGCCATTTGTGCCTTTGGCACTTTGGACTGGCCATTGGCCTTTTATTTGTACATATGTTTGTTTTTATATGTTCTTATCTATTAATACATCTGGACTAACATGTTGTTGGAATCGATGTTGACATACTTGTCCAGCCTTTATTTCAAAATGGCAGTTTGGTGTTTGTGGGCTTTGATTGTGTGTGTGTGACGTGTGTGTGTTGGTTGTGCCAGCTGTTGTGCCTGGGCTGTATGTGTGGGTGTGGCACTGCCATTTGTCCCACTGTCATTGCTGTGTAATGTGTGTAAGACATGTTTGCGTTTGTTACATGCATGTATGTAGCAAAATTGTGCATTGTTTGTGTAGAGATGTGTTATGGTGGTGTGTGCCCTTGTGTGGTTTTTGTGTGTGCGTCCGTGTGTGTGGTGATGGCTATGTCATATGCATTGTGTGTGGTGTTAGCGTGTTGTGACGTATGCTTTGTTGTTTGGTAGTGTGATTGTGTTTATTGGTTGTCTGGTGTTAGGTGTTGTTGTTATGTGTTGTCATGTGGAGGTGTGCAGTGACATTGCTTGGCAAACCGTGTGTAGTTGCAGTTGTATTGTGTGTATTGGTGAAGTTGTGGATGGTTGTGTTAGACAGTGTAGGTGCTGTGTCTGCGGGTTGGTGTGTCTATGGCACGTGTGTGTGGGCTGTGGTGTGTGTAGTATGGATGTGCGTGCGTGTAGCATGGGTGTGCGTGTGTGTATGTAGGTGTGTGTATACGTGCATGCGGGTGTGTGGTTGCATGTGAGTGTCACCGTCGCAAGCCATCCCAGATGTGTATGTTGTGTGTGTGTGTGTAGTTTGCATTATCCCTGCAGTATGAGGTAGGTGTGTGTGCTCACGGTTGTTGTCTTTGTCGTCGTCGCTGGTTCCGGAGTCATTGTGCGAGCAGTGGGAGGACTTCAAGTTCCATGGCGGCTCCAGTCAGGTATGTGTTCCAGAAAGTGGGTGTTCCCTTTTATAGAGTTGGTTTCCACCAGGGTTTTCGTGGTGGTTTGACCGCGGCGGAAACCTTGTCGGTGTGCAGTCTTGTAATATGTCCCCGTCGATCTGAAGGTGCCTACCACCATCCGTGGTGGCATGTCTGCATTGGTGGTATTGGCGGTGGTTTGGCTGTGCTCCATTGGGAAGACTGCCAATCTTCACCGCAGGGCCATTGGCGGTATGACGGCAGCCACCAACATGGCAGTCCTGAGACCGCCAAACTCGCAATGACCCCCTAAATGTCTAAAGTCCTAATTTTAAATACCATGCACCCTGCCTTGTGGCTACAAGGCCTACTTAGTGGTGACTAAGCAATATTTAAAAGGGACGTTCTGACCTGTCAAAAGGGTTATTTTAACAGGTCGAATTGCAGTTTTTATACTGCTACAGTTTGGCTACACTGGTAGGCCTGACGCCATGTTTGCACTGCCACAGTAGTGGATGGCTCAATAGGAGCTGAAGGCCACTAGTGGTAATTAATTTCCAGGCACAAGGTACATTTTGTACAATATATACCAGGAACTTGTAGGCAAGTTAAATGTACTAATTAGGAGTATACTAATGTAAACTTGTTAAAAAAGGGAGCACAGGCCCTTTGCTAGTGGGTAGCAGGGGTAAAGTGCAAAGAATTATAAAGCATGCAAAGGTAAAGGGGGCAGCAAAAGGTAAACATCCGGGAGAAGAGGTAGATTGGTACAGCAAGTATCTGTTATCTTAATAAAATGACAAATTAAAAAAAATCTAATTCTCTTGTATAGAAAATGCTATTTAATGTCCTTGCATCTGCCCATGTGCCTAGTAACTAAGTGGCTCATTTCATATGTTATACCATTTTTTTGTAGTGGATAAAGTGTTACTTTCTGATGCTTGTAGTGTTTGTTTTGCTATTATGAGTATAGGCTTAAAATTCCCAGCAGGCACAAACCCAGGGCTAGCCAGAGTATTAGGCGTGGCAAGGAGCACATCAACATTTTCCTCTATTGTACCTGTGTCCCTTAATGCTCGTAGCCTTTTGCCTAGGAACTGTACTTCACTCATAGCTCCTCTGATGCACTCAGTGCTTCCTTGAGGGAGTTCTCCAGTGCTCCTCTGGTGTACCTTGTGCTCTTCTGATGTACATGACATTGTACCCATCAGGCTGTGGTTACGTGATGCATTTCATCCTGTGCACATCCTTCTGTGCTCTGCTAGTGCACACCACTCTGTGCCTCCTGTGTTTGTAGATCATTGCCCATGGGAGTTGGTATTAAATAAATTGGAGTCTGTAGGTGTATTGGACTATGGGTATGCTGCTATGTGCACGTGTGCCTGAATGATTTGTGCCTCAGTATGCATGCACTATACAAAAGCCAACCCTTGCCTTTAATGCTTGTTAGAAATGATACAAATGAAAACAGCAGATGTTTCAAATAACAGTGCAATGATGTAACATCATTCCAGATGGATGACATTTGCATATGTTGCTCATTGGGCCATTCACAAAGCTTGCAATTCTGCACGGCCACCTTTTCTCTCGTATTGTTCCTCTCCACAATATATGGCATTAATACATGTTTCAAGTGATTTGTATGCATTCAAAAATTAAAATCAGACCCCTAGGGTGCCACACCACCAAACTCTGCACTCTTGTCTAATGAGGGGCATGCAAAACATGGCACCATGGATGCAATGCAAGATAGCTGCACAGATTTCTTTTAGTGAAACATGAGGCCGTTGATTGTGCAATTGTTTTTCAAAATTAAAATCCGTGCACTAATTAAATTTTTTAGATCACCAATATGTACGGAAACATTGATGAGTGGAAGGAATGCTTGAGGTAATGTCAGTTCAAACCTCCAGGCCAGGTCGCCTCCATACAGGAACACAAATAAACTCAGGTTGGTTTCAGCTTTGTCGGATGCCATTGGTGAGGTTCAGCTTCAATCCTATGGCCCATTGTACAAGCGACACAAGCCTGGCGTACCTGTTGCAGACAGGAAAAGTAAAATATAACAACTGGAATATTTGGACTAATCTCAGTCACTAGTATTTAGTCTGAGCTGCAGCCCCAGTCCATTGTTTTTTTCCTGATGTGCCATTGCAGACCCTATACCAGTAGGAACTGGCCAGCACGACCCGGCAGGTCATGTCTCCTCTGCATGGAATCACAATCTACTCAAACATGGGTTTCATCCTTACTAGAGCTCATCAGTGAGTGGCACATTGAGTACTATCACAGTGAGGTATGGGGCTCACATCTGGTCACACCCATCACACTTCAGGACATTCTACTGAGAAAAACAGAAAAGTGAGAGGCGGAATGCTTAAACTGATCGCAGCCACACTGAGCCAAGCAGTTTCATCACTAAAGACAGACATTTCTTAGAGATTTTCCACCCTGTGGTACTCTACCAATGTTTAGGGAGCTGACTATGAAAATGTAACCTTGTGATTGCCCTTCTTTGAGCTAAACCTCATATTGTTGAGCCTGTTAGAAACATTCTCTCATGATCTGAGGCCTATCAATGTTGTGTTCTTAAACAATTGAACCAAATTAAAGTTTAAAAAAATGTGCAGCCATTACTACGTTATTACTCATAAGATGATGAAAAGAGTGCTCTGTCAAGCTGTGAATCTTCACGTATCGTTTTTAATTAAATGTTTAGACCAGTGCTTTTCAAACTTTTTAATGCTGCGCCCCCACAGTGGGGGACAAAAATCATCGCACCCCTCAGAATTTTTCACAATTATTCTATTAAGTTGGCAATGTTTAAATATGTCTAGACTTATTTAAACATTGCAGTTAAGTTCTGTTACCTTTTTAAAAACGTAATAAATGTTTTTCTGCTTAAAAACAGAACAGACCCCTGGCTTAGACTATGATTTAGGGTCTTTTATCAGACAAATTTAAATAAGTGTACTTGCACACCCACAAACATCACACCCAATGAACAGCACTGCCATGGATCCCTTGGGTGTACTGCACAAACACCAATATTTAGACTTGCACTTAGAAAGGATCATCTGTAAAGTTACTGGACAGAACATTGCCTTCCCACACAGAATTCACACAGAGAGACTTTTCCAGGTTTCTTATTACCACTGTAATTGCTTTTCTACCCTGTACGCTTCAGCTCAATTTGTGCGGAGTAACTGTTGAGATAGATGCATGCAGGTGATCCCCACACCGGCTCAGGATTTGACTCATGCTGCACACTGGGGACTCAATATATTTTCTATCCTTATTCAGTGAGAGTGGCGTGACCTAGTCTGCTATCGACTCCTGCCTGCTCTTGAAATTGCCTCTTTCCTGTGTCCTCGTCAATGTCACCTTTGATATTTTCTCAAGAACTCAAATGGCGCCTTCACCTTTTTTAACAATTTACAGCAACATTTATTTCCCATTGACTTAAAAAGACCCAAACCTGCCGTACCCACATTTAGCCTATCAGAGTACGAGGATATTTCCTATCAAAGATCCAAGATTCCAGAGGATCAACTTTATTCTTCTTGAGGCTTAATTGTCAATCTTCACTCTTTGCATGGGGTCCAGGAGTTTTCCACTCCCAGACTGTACATTTCATGTGTTCAAGTGTAACTGATCCTATGACATAATTTGAAGACGTACTTCCTTGCAACATTGGAAAGGAAACACATTCAGGGAGGTTCAAACCAGTAGAATTACTTCAGTGCTTTAACAACACTTATAAAGTTGCAGATAGTTCGTAGGCAAAAGAGCAGAGATGCATTTATTAAACCTTGATTCTTTATACATACAGAGGACATCCAGTGTCATCTACAGGAATACATGTCAGCCATTTGTCAAGCAACTCGCGATACAGCACCAAAGCCCAAATGCAAATCTCACAGAGCTTGCTATTTCTAGAGTTATCTAAGTTAATAATGTAAGAAATTGAAAGAGCGACTGCTGTTACCGAAGTTATAAAATTACAAATGAATACTAATAAAAAGGTATGGATAGGAAAAAGACAAAAGAAACACAAAATCTGAAACACAACATAAACGAAAACAAGAACTATGTTTAGCTTAGTTTTCAAACATAGAGGTGCATCCACATTACATCAGTCCTGAAACAATGAATCGAAAGCTTCTCTTTTATCTTCTTTATTTTTCTTTTCGAAGAGTTCCTGATTCCACAACAAATTAGTGCAATAACAGCCTCAGCCAACGCGTTTCGTTCGAATATCGAACTTCATCAGGGGTGAAATGTATTACATAGGAAATGTATACAATATTTACACAACTACAAACCTGAAGGCTAACAATTTTAAAAAGTGACATTTATGCATACAGGCCATACCCCAGCACCACAAAAACGCAGTAAATGTGCGACATGTTTATTTCTTAAAGGGACGATGACAAAAGTTAAAAAATATAGTGTTACAGAGATTCAGTCCTGAAAACAAGATCCAAGAAATGAAGGCCCACGACATGTAAATTCTTGTAAGGGTTGCATAATGTACATAAGTCACAAATTGACTAGATGATTTGTCATGCAAAGAAGAGAGAGAGGGCAGAAACATCTTTATATCCGTACATCGATTAACCACATGTGGTGTGACAGGTAGCATCATTAAAGTTATAATAAGTACATACCATTTTATTTTTCAAGCAATCCATTTTTATCCAACATTTTATTCCGCAAGTTGCATAGAGATTCCAACATGGCCAAATTTCATAATCACAATAAATCCAGTTATAACTTCTCATATTCAGATTCCATAGTCCTCAGTGTATTACCCCCAGGTATATTGGATTTGATAAGCATCATGGAGTGACACCTATTGGATGGAATATAATGCAAAGTATGTGTGTGTTAATCTTTGTATCTGTTGACCCTATCTCCCATTCAAAACAATACTGCATCTTACATACACACATACATACAAATAAAGTCTAAACTCACATAGCCAAGTTGTATATGTGAACCGGCTCATTCG
The DNA here is from genome assembly GCF_031143425.1 of Pleurodeles waltl. Classification (NCBI taxonomy): domain Eukaryota; kingdom Metazoa; phylum Chordata; class Amphibia; order Caudata; family Salamandridae; genus Pleurodeles; species Pleurodeles waltl. The sequence goes on from NC_090436.1 coordinate 61,491,526, forward strand.
AAGTGCAGGCGACATAGTATCCCTATTATACATCTATGTTGCTGCACTCATTTAAAACACCTGTGATCGTATGGGTGCCATCTTGAAATTGGGGAACGTTGTAACTATTGTAACATAGCCTCATGTGGAAGTGCCCCCAAATTTGATCAGCGATGTCACATCTGCCTTGCATATTGTGAATAGTCCCAAATACTCACTCATTTTAATCCCCGATCACGAAAATCAACTTTTGTGAGGTTTGGAACCAACACCAATTTCAGCCATGCGAGGAGCTGCCATCTTATCGTAGGAAACCCTGAAGATGAGGAAACATCCACACGAGTGCTGAGTCGGCCGTTACATAGCTGCCATCTTTTAGTGAGGGACAGCATTATCAATAATATCCAAACCTCTCAATGGAAGTATCCATAAATCCAGTGAATAACACTGCACCTGCCTTGCCTGATCCAAATAATTCCAAACCCAAAATTATTGCACTTCCCATCATCGGAAATAAACATGATCGACGCGAGTACCAATACAAATTTAAAACGTATTCTGATTCCAGGCAATCACATGGCCGCCATTTTAAATGAGAAACCATCTATCAATATCCACATTACATAATCTCATATGGGAGTGTCCACAATTTCAATCAATAATGTTATACCTGCTTTCTGTATTGCAAATAATTCCGAACACTTGGTTCTTGTATTTAATAATCTCAAAAAAAGAACTTTAATCAAGTGTGAAACTAACATCAAGTCCAAAATGTGGGCAAGTCCAATACCTCGGCGCGTTTTCATTCGAAAGTGACTTGAAAGTACACCCTAATTCCGAATTCAGTTATTCGCATGGCCCCCATAGTGTGATGGGGGACACAAACCCAGGTGCTACTTACTTCATGCCGGTTCCAGCCCCGGCTCTCTTTGATCGAAACTACAATGTAGGGATTAATATATAAACAATCTTGTTGCAAAACAAAACAAAGAATAGTTTCAAATCACCAAATGTTACCTTTCCTAGTCACAAAGTTAAATAACACATATCTAGTAATAACCCTAAGTCTATTCATTAGGTATTGGCCTCTTTTGAACTCAAGCCAATTTGTATCAAAACACAAAGTAATTCCAAAATTGGGAAAATTACAGGTCAATAATCAAGGAAGACAGCGAGTCCTAACTCACACATGCTACTTCTCGGACTTTCTTGATTTGCTTGAACCGATTGTATCGCTGATACTTATACCCGCCCTTTATGTAAGTCGCTACCCCGATAGTTGTTCATTCATATACCAACGCATGTCAGTGTCAAGTATCACAGTTTTATAGTTGTCACCCTCAGACAGGAAAATATGGAAATGATACATTTAGGAAATAAGACACCGTCTCATGTTCCTACTCACAAAAAGCAATGGAATTCACTATCCATATTATGGCCTTGTTCTATGGACTTGAGACAACAAATCCATTGTGCCTCGGTTTGTCATAATAGCAGTTCCCTATCATCACCCACACATTTGCTGGTACATAATTGATCCCATGGAACCACAACATGGGGTTTCCCCGATGTTTCTCCTTATAATGCTATGTCATAGGGTATTCCACGTCTCCGTTCTTTAAAGTCCTACAATGTTTCTGAATCCAGAGTTTTAACATGTGCAGCATGCTCCCCACATATATCAGATCGCAGCCACACCCTATTACATAAACAACAAAATAGGTGTTGCAATTGATACATTGATTTATCTTGTTTGTGTTATACTTAAAACTCATTGTTTTGTTTTTTTCCAAACTTACACATGTTACAATCACTGTATTTAAAGAAGTCAGATGGTTTAAATGGTAACCAGGTTTTGTGTTCATGTGCAGGGGCCACATAACTGGGACATAATATGTTTGTTAAAGCTGTACTCCTTCTATAAATCCCCCTCAGGTTTTTTGTGATATCATTTTTCAGGCCGGGGACCTCTAATAACAGATGGCAATGTTTTTTAAGAATCTTATACATTTTATCACTATATGTTGTATATTTTGTGATAAAGGAAACTCCTTTTTGTTTTTTCCTGTTAGTCTCTTTCTTTTTAGGGTTTCCTCCCTTCTGACCTTTCAAAATGATTACATTTCTACTCCTGAACAAATGAGGAGCATTCCACAATGTAAACTAGTCACAAGCAGTCATCCCGGATGTTCTATATATTCTCCTGGAGTGACATTGGAGTCTGCCATGACCTACGTTAATTAGGGAGTAACAAGGTGTTTCCCTTCTGCATGTACTGGAGAAAATGACCCATCATTTTCATCTTGTTATTCAGAATAATGCAATATAGCATTAAAGCCCTCTCTGAGGGCCATATTGGTTGCTAAAGGCCCTGAACCTCAGTCATAGGCCAGGGCCGCAGGCAAGGGCATATAATGAGGGGGAGGGCCTTTAACAACCAGTATAGCTCTCAATAGGTGGGCTATCGGTCTTATTAGAACATTCCACCCAACGAGGGTAGAATATTATACATTAAAAAAGGAGAAACAGAAAGACAAACATTGGAATGTTTGAGCAAAAAGCTTATACCAGTCATTATTAGCCCTGAGACTTCATTGTCGTCAGTGGACCTCCCAACATTACAATTCCTTCCTTCTTTTATTAGCACTTGTTCCTTCAGTGAGAGATCTATCTAAAATGTTTGATTTCACCTGGCACATTATTCACTGTTTGACTGTCTGTTGTGCACATTGTTCAGTATAAGAGAGATCTTTCACAAGTGTTTGATCACTTTTTGAGCGCTGAAACTGCTGTGGATATGCTGCACTAAAGAAAAATGTAAAATAAATAAATAACTCATTAGTTAAGCTCCTTAGGGGCTATGTAGGGGCAGCAGAAGAGTGGCCCACCAGAGGGCACTCGTTTAAGGAGGCCAGGATAAATGAATCCATCCACAGGTGGCAAGGAGTAGCCCGAGACAGGCAGCCACGGCAAATGCCCAATGGGGTCCACCACAGTGCTACAGAGGAGTGGACCAAAGACATGTCTTGGAGAGAGGCAGCCACTGTAAATGCTGCAAAGGATACAGGCAGCCGGGTCCTTAATGTCACAGTTGGGTGTGCAGGCCCACAGACAAGGAATGTAGACAAACTAGACACCCATATATGGTAAGTCGCAAAGAAATGAGGCAAGGACCTCATGCCCGCCACCTAAAATTTTTTGTCTTTGTGGAATCCAACAAGGAACAGGGAAGCTAAGAGTTTAGGGAAGCCATAGCTACCACATTAGTGGGCTTACAGTGTCCACCCAGGCACTGATCTAGGATACAAGACACATCAAAGGCTCCTCAGCAAATGGTGTATGGTCCATCAGAGGCAGCGAAGGCACACCACAAGGAAAGCTTTGTAGAGGGTCTATATTGTACAAAACGGCAGTAGTCTATCGCGCCCACCAGATTAACTGACACCTCTCTAGAGGGTCTGGGGGGCACTAGCCAGGAATGATGAAGGTGCAACCAAAAGAATTAGGTCACCTTAATAGAAGGTCTATGTTGTGCCCCCCAAGGCAGCGCAGGTGCTATCTAAGGATCACCATATTCACATCAGTAGCACGTGCAAAACTGTATACTTTTTATTGCAAAGCTTCGTGACATTTCATGGGAATTACTCACACTTTTAGGGATGTAAGGGGAAATATGATTTGCTGGCCTCTTGTGTGTCCTTTTTCAAATGACTGCACACCTTGCATTAAAAAGTCAGTAAAGATACTGGTAGGAGACTGGTTCGAGCAACAAGTGCCTCTCTCTGCAGGACGTTTTCTGCATTAATCAGTTTCCCGCTGGATTTTTTTTTACACAAAATGACATAACGCGAAACGCCTGATTGAGGTTTACTCTCTCTGTGTGAGGAAGTAGAAATGAACAATGCAGGGAGCAACATCTGGCGTCTTCATAGCTCGACTTAGAATTTCAACTCTTCCAGCTCCAGTTTCACTTCTATCTACTTCTGAACAGCATACACTCTGCAGAATCTCTTACATGGGCTTCATGAATAGGAACTAAGGGCCACATGTACGTATATTTGGAATTGCGATTCCCTCATTGTGATTCCATGCAAATAGAAATGAGGGAATCGCAATTCCAAATGTAAGAAACTCCACTGAGTTTACTTTGCGATTCCCGGTGGGTCGCAAATAGACCTGCCTCATTAATATTTATGAGGTAGGTTGCAATTTGCGACCCTCCCGGAACGGCAAAATGGTGGCCTGCGGGTGTCAGCAGACCACCATGTCTGTGATTGCATTTAATTTGCTTAAAGGAAAACAGGCTGCCTTTAAAAAGAAAGAAAATGAAACGTTTCAGTTTCATTTTTTAAGAGTAGGCAGTGGTCTGTGGGACCACTGCCTGCTCTTCAAGAACGTTTTTGCATGCATTCACAAAGGGGAAGGGGTTCCTTGGAGACCCTTTCCCCTTTGCGAATGGGTTACCACCAATTTGAAATTGGTGCTAACTGCGAATGTTTTGCAACCACAATCATGGTCACAAAACAATCATACATACCATTTAGATTCGGTATTAGGAAGGGACGCCCTGGACACGCCCCTTCCTAATACCAAATGGCAAAACCCAAATTGCGATTCGGTAACAAGTTACTGAATCACAGTTTGGGCTTTGTACATCCCAAAAAGCATTTTTCTAGTTGCAAACGGGCCGATTCTGTGAATCGACCCGTTTGCGACTAGAAATATGGTTTGTACATGTGGCCCAAACTGTACAATGAATTAATTTAATCAACTGGACTAACAATCATTTTCCATATACCAAAGGGAAGCAAAAGATTGGCTCACTTTTTTAGAGTGTCTGAGGCCAAGTGCTTAGAGGTTGGTGTTATGGTCTAAACAGCTGTTGTGACAGGATGGAGATCACGATTCTGAGACATGTTTTAAGGGCTTTGAGGGTTCTCCATGCCCTTTTCTGTTTTTTTCCCCATATAAGAAGGTGATGGAGAAGGTTGCAGTTCTCCTTCCAAAAGGCATGAGTATAAAGCATTGCCATCCTGCCTTCTGTGAATTGATGGCCCTTAACAACAATAAACTTGTCGATCACCACAGGGTCTTCTTGCCTGCAGCATGGAGAACGTGAAGAAAGTTCACAAATGGACTTTAACTTGGGCACTTTATGTTCTGATTTATCTATTTTTTTTGTATTGCTTTGTTGGTTTTGTTTTGCTGAAAGGATTTGCATGTATTTTAAGCGCTTGTCTTTTGAGTCTGACAGCAGCGGCTCTATCTGTTGCCAAACTCCTGGGATTAGGGAAAAAAAGACAAAAAGCATCAGAGGGTGGGGAAGGTGCTTGGCTGCACCCCTTTGTGGATCATCTTCTTTACGGACTTTTAGGCTACTGTTAGACACCTGCAAAGCAGTTCCAGTGGTCATAGCCAATGCAAATATTGTTACCCCCATCATAGGGTGACCAGATGTTCAGAACAAAAAAACGGAACAGCCATTGACATAGAAATAGGGCTAAATGTTGACACTGCACTGACCATTGCCAACATTTAGTCCTATTTCCATGTCAATAGCTTTTACGTTTATATATATATATATATATATATATATATATATATATATATATATATATGTGTGTTTGTGTGTGTGTATCAGGACAGCCATATGAAACACACCACACCATGGCAAAGGAGTCTAATTTTCATGCTACCAAAACGCACACCTCTGTAGCATGAAAATTAAAGACTCCCGCGGCCATGCCCCAGTGCGTTGCAATTGGGGCTTTGTTATTCTGGCCTCTGGTCTCGGGTGATGAGCACTGCAGGGGTTTATTTGCCCCCATTAAATCCTGCTGTGCTGCCTGAATTAAGTGAGGCAGCACAGCAGGAAAGTTTTTTAAACAATACTCTGAGCCTTCAGAGCACAGTGATAAATGTGCGGACTCATCCGACCCGCTCCCCAAACCAGGACATTTGTCTATTTTTGAAACAAGTGGCGGGACACCGGGACAGTCTCTGGAAAACTTGGACTGTCCGGGCAAATCTGGGACATCTGGTCACCCTACACCATCACAAATATCGCAGGAAGTGGGTCTTAAGTTGTGAACTCTCTGACAAATACAATAGGAAGGAGATTTAAATTTTCATAAACACCTTAGGGAGAGGTTTTAAATTGTAGATTGTTAGTCCTGGAAAGTTCAATGAGGCCCTGATGCACATTGGTAATGTTTAGTATTTAGTTCTGTGTAAAGTTAATTTTTAAAGAAAGAGCATTGGCTGGGCATTGTTTTGTTAAGCGTTATTTTGTGCGTTGTAGAGTTCTGCGTTTCTAACCCACACCTCTTTCAGTGAGCTTTAGACTCCTCTGTCTCCTAATGGTTTGTTAAGTCGTGCACTTGGTGTTCAGTTTGGGATTTGGGTCCAATAGTGAGGTGATCCCTGAGCACAAGAGGCAAAAGATCCCAATTATATCATTAAGAGCCCAGTAACCCCTGTTGCTCTTGGAGCCTCAAAAGAGTTCTCTCAAACAAATGAAGCACAACTGATGTGCAGCGCTATTAGCTACTGCCCAAGAAGAACCCGGCCCAGCCACTGCCCATTTCACCGATGGGCAAGTTCTAGCAACTATTGTGAAAGTCCTTGCTGAATGAATATCAATATCATGTTATGTTGGAAGTGCCAGCAGCAGCATGGCAGGTATAATGCAGCATGAAGAGCTGAGGTTTCCCTTTTCCAAGGTGGCCACCGCATACAAATGGAATCACACAGCAGCAAATGGAGTGAGTTGGGGCAATGTGCATTGCAGTAAAAAAAAATGGATGAGCCACGGTGATGTGCTCCTTCCTTCTCTCTTCAGTGGTGATCACATTACCACTTCTAGGCTTCTCCCAGAGGCACTGGCATTCATTCCAGTGGATGCTTAAAATGCAGGATGGGGTCTATCCATGCTGCCCAAGCACAGTGCTCTCTGACACATGCACAAAATAGTGATTCTCCTGGGTGGCAAACCAACTGCTCCCATAAAGCCCACTAAACCACACTTTCACCCTGCATGTGGTGGTCAATTTGCACGACGTGCACACTATGGCCTATATTTATATTTTTTTTGCGCAGCATTTGCGCCGCTTTTTTGACGCAAAAAACAGCACAAACTTACAAAATACAATTGTATTTTGCAAGTTTGCACCGCTTTTGCATGAAAAAATGACGCAAATGTGGCGCTAAAAAGTATAAATATGGGCCTATATGTGGGAACCGAAGTAGCTTTGGGTTTGATACAAGTTGATTGGCAACTGCTACTAATCTGTTTATGTGAACCTGGAGGGCGAGTTCTGGAGCAGACATTAAGGGGCTTATTTATGAGATGTGATGCAGTGCAGAGCAACAAGTCACCTTGCTGCACTGCACTGTGTCACAGGGAAAGTGCAGGAACTATATTTAAGGCAATAGGGGGCATTCCTGCCCTTCCCCCACCACTGGGGCACAATTGGTTGCCTAGCGCCAACGCAGGAACCTTTACACAATAGTGCAAGGGTACAGTGTTGCATGCAGGATTGTTTTTGTACAGGAAGAGGCACCTTCCTCTACATAAACAATCCTGAGAGTCAAATTCCTCTTTCAATGTGTGCTGCAGCACGCATCACACATAGAAAGAGGAAGTAAGAAGGAAAAATAAACATATTTCTTCATGCCACGCCTCCCCTGAGAAGGTGTATCTTTCTGGCGCATTCCCAGGTCTACCACTTCTGGTACATCTAGGAATGAATCAAAAACCATGGGAGTTGCATGGGAACACCCAGGCAATGTCCATTCCTTCCCATGGCAGAGTAAGGCAGCGCCGCCATTTGTGCTGCATTGCCTTACCCCAGATTTATGGAGCCACTCAGGGTCACATAAAGTGGTCTTGTATGGCTTCATAAATCACATGTAAGGTTTGCTTTGCTTATGTACCACGTTGCATAGTGCATATGGACGCAAACCAATTCGTAAATATGCCCTGAGTGTTTAATAGCATTAAAGATCACAGGGGAGGTGACTGTGGCTCCCGATCACCTGGGTAGCTACTGCTTGGTGACATCAGTAGTTACAACCAGTTGTGAATATAATGTGTGGTCAGTGATTGGTGCACAGGAATTGGTTGGTGGGCATTGTCTCCCAGTGGTTACTATACAAGAGTTCCAAAAAGTAAATAAATAGACAGTTGAGCCATTAATGCCCGCTCAATCTTTGGGCAGCCTTATCAGGAAAGCAGACTATCTAGGCTACAAGCAGAGGCAGAGTGCTTCACTTATGAATGATTCTTGCCAAGTTATTTTCAAAAGTGAGTCTCATTCATTGTTCAAATAAGTAAAGTGTGTTTTCAATGATGGATTCAATGATGTGGACAGTGGAACTGTTAATCCCCTTACAGAGAAAAAGCAAAATACCCTGAATGCCAACAGTACTCATGCCTCTCAAATACTACCAGTCACACACTTGTGGAAGCATTCTCACAGCCTCACAGAGTCCAATCACAGACTACAAGAGGTCTTCTTTCAAGCATCACATATTAGAAGTCTAGCAGGTTAGAAGGCACACATTACTGACAGCATTCTCACATCCTCACAGTGTGGCAGTGTTAGATCTGTCAGCCTCAGGGTGTCTCCCCCAAACTTTCTGCCTTCTTCCCTCCTGTTTTGCTGACTTTATTTCTGCTGGCCTTAGAACTCTGTGCACTTTACCACTGGTAGCCAGTGCTAAAGTGCTTCTGCTCACTTCCTAAAACCTGGTAAAATTGGCTTAAATCTTATTGGCATATTTAATTTACTTATAAGTCCCTATTAAAGTGGTATACCATATACCTAGGGCCGATAAATTAAATGCTGCAAGTGGGCCAGATGCATGTATTGTGTCACCCACTTAAATAGCCCTTCTAAAGGCCTACCACTGCAGCCTTTGGGCAGTTTTAAACTGCCAATTTCCCAGGCCTAAAAGTCACCCAAGGGTAGACCTAAACTGCCCATAGCGAGGGTGCATTGTATTTAAAAAGGTGGACATATACGTTTATGTTTTACATGCCCTAGTTGTGAAAAGATGTGTTTTCCACTACCTTGAGGCCTACCTCTCCCATAGGAAAACTCTGGGTTACCTTATTGTGTTTAATAAGTGATAACTTTTGTCTGGGAACAGGTAGAAATATAATGTTCGGTGTCTACAGAATTGCAATGTAACATACTCTGTAATGGTGAAGTTGGATTTTAAGTCACAATTCTGAAAACTCTACTTTTAGAAAGTTGGCATTTTCTTGTCCTAATCATTTGGAGCCTGCATCCTGGTACTGCCACATGAGTAGGTGCAGGTGGCATTTAGCCTCTGCGTATTCCTGCCACACAGCAACACAGGAGGTGGACTGAGTCTTGGCAGGATGGGCCATCCTGGCAGGATGGAAGAGACAGAGCTGTACATGGCCTCACTTGCACTTCAATGATACTGCCCCAGCACCCACAAAAAGAACATCACACTAGCCTTTTGTGACTCCATACATCCTGGGACCAGGGACTGCCCTGCTATCTGAAGCCTGCCTTGTGCCCTCAGAGGACTGCCCTGCTGCTTGGCACTTGCTTTTCTACTTGAACCCAGTGCTACTTGAGTAGCTCTAAGGGCTAGTTGGCTGGACTCCTGACCCTCCAAGGTCCCTCTACTCCTGAGCCCTTGGTGCCCTAATAGCCGAAATCCAAAACTTAGGAAACTATTCTGCCAAAAAGTGTTCTGAGAACCGAGAAGACACTGCGACCTACCTGCTTGCTGATCCACCCAAGGTTCATTGCCAGTTGGCATGACTTTGCAGCAGCTCCCGACAAGTATTTCTGCACAGCATCAAATCCTGTTCAGCGCCTCCTCTTCTGAAGGGTATCTGACCTTATAGAGTCCTCATCCCCTACAGCTTGCAGCCTCGTACCTCTGAAGATTTTCAACTATCAAGACTTAAGGCCTTATTTAGAACTAGGCAGTAGGCGGACGGGTTACTGCATCACAACTGTGACAGATATCCCATCCACCAAAATCTAAATCCTGTTATACTCTATGGGATTTAAATTCCAGAGGACGAGATATCCATCACCATTGTGAGGGAGTGACCCTAAGCTGAGTTGTAAATCAGGCCCTATTTCACTGTAACTTCGACCAGTGGCTCCCTAACAATGACAACTCCTCAGCCACCACTGATTGCCTCGCCCTGCTGAACTTTACCTTCTCAAGACAATGTTTGTTGAAAGTTTCTTCTAAATACACAGGTAAGCGGAGACTGGGCCCCATCTACTTTGTATATCCAAACCGTGGTCATAACCTATGACTTTTCCCTAGTTTTGCGCGATTAGATGTCTGTGGTTGGCTCTCTGATCTTTTGGGGGCTGGATTTAACTAAAAACCTTTAAAAATTCATAACTCTGGTTCTACTGATTGGATTTTTATTGTTTTGGTGTCAAATAGTTTATTAAATTTCACACAGTTTTTATAAATTGGTGTGGGGTTTTTCCTGTATTTATTACTGTTTGACGGCTGAATAAATCCTTTACACATTGCTTTTAAGTTAAGCCTGACTGCTTTTGTGCCAAACTACTAAAGAGTTTAGCATAGGTTAATTTAGTGTCTTTTGTTGTTCACCCTTGCAAGGACTGTTGCTTGAAAAGGACTCCCACCCTCTCAACCAACAACCCAATTTCTCACAAGCAGTCTTGTTGTATTCTCTGTCATACTATTAAGTAGAAACCTTGAATGATTCTGGAGATGGTCAAGACATTCCAGAGGGGGCCGTTAGGATGGGATGAGGAAGGGCTTTGACAGGAGTTTTTACAGAGTGTGCTTTTATAATAAATCTGTAAATCATCCTCAACCCTGTCATTCATGCATCCTAAAATTGGTGATGAGGAAGAGGAAACCTTGCCTACAGATCCCTCTGAGTTGCCTTGGTGTGGACAAACATTGCATCAGTTCTGCGGTGGGTAAAATTCCATCTAACATGTCTGCACCATGTGCTGCCACAGGACCACTAGTATTACTGCAACCCAAGGGGATGCTCACTAACAAGCATGTGAGTGTATATCATACTTTGCTATGGAGTGAAGTTTTTGCAAGCTTTTACCTGTGGGCTTTTCAAGTGCGGAGCATGTGGTTACTTGCTCGCACTGCACCTCGTGATCCAAGGCGCGTGCTTTGGAAGTGCTCTGCACCTCGAAGTGTCCTTGTGACAGTGCTTCAGTACCCTGTTCCCTCACGTGCTGTGTCCCATTGTGACAACGGTGACTACTTTTCTTATTTTCCAAAAGACAACAGAGATTACTTTATTTATTTGGTTATTTATTTTAAGTTCTTATTGTTTTGCAGTGTGTAATTTGGCAGTACAATCTGTTTGTGCTCATGCCATGTTTTTAGGACAATTAGAAGAACAATCTATGGCCTGGGAGGATTGGACTGAATCTTTTAAGATGTATTCAGAAGCTTTGAATGGCCATGGACATTGGCATTGCTAAAACATAATTTAGAAGTGGAGGGTAGAGGAATATTGAAAACTCTTCCCACGTCTATAAGAGAAGATGATAATTCTGAATGAGGGAGTGAAGCTGGGATATCGGATGATGAATATTTTTAGGTATTTAAGGCTCTCCAAGAAAAATTAGCATTGCAATTGAAAGGCACAAGTTTTTCTCACGTGCTAAGTTACATAGATAGGTCATAGAACAATATGTAGATGTGCCTAGAACATAAGCTTTGTTATGTAAGTTCGGGGATCTTCAAGAAAATAAAATTAGAGACCAAATAATCAATAGAATTAATAAAATAAGAATACAGGAGAAGTTACAAGGTCTAATAGATTGTTCCTTGAAACAAACTATTACTATTGCACACCGTCTGGAAAACATGTCATGCTATGTAACGGAACTTAGTGGTGGGCAGAACAAGGGAAACGATATGATTTTGGAGATGTGAATGTTGTGGAGAAGTCCAACCAAAAGAAAGATAAATGGCTGAAGGGGGAAGCATCCCGAACAACGAGTCATGAACAACTAAGTAGTGGAAAATGAAAGCGAAACAACACTTTCGTTTTCCATGACTACCTTGTTCAGGGCCTTAACCACACATGTGCTGAACCACGTACATGCGTGGTTAAGATACAGAAGAAGGGAGTCGACGCGATCAAGGAGGAGGTAAGTTGGGCTGGGACTGGGGCTGTTTTTTTGGGGGTGGGGTGGGGGCTCGGGGTGATTAAGGTTTAGGGTGGGGGGGTCAGGGTTTAGGTTTTAGGGGTGGGGGTTGGGGTGCTTTAGGTTTTAGGGGCGGGGTGGTGAGTCATGGTATTTTTAGTTTTTGGGGGTGAGGGGCTCGGAATGATTAAGGTTTAGGGGCGGGGGATGGGGGTCAGGGTTTAGGTTTTAGGGGTAGGGTGGGGGGTTGGGGTGCTTTAGGTTTTAGGGGAGGGCGGTTGGGGTTGCGGTAATTTTGGGGGTGGGGGGTTGGGGTGGTTGTGGGGGGTGGGGGGCTGCGTTAATTTTGAGGGGTGGGTGGCCAGGGGGGATGCATGCTTGAACCATGCATGCCGTTAACTAATATCTTTCCCAGGAATGCCTTTACAATGAAAATTTGCTGTTAAGGCATTCGTGGTAAAGGCATTAGTGGTAAAACCGAGGTCGTTGTTCCGACCTCGTTGTTCAGGCATGGGTGGTTCAAGCACTCGTTGTTCCGACATATAACCGGCTGAAGGATAAAGTGTGAAATGATGAAAGTATGTTTTCATTATGAAACAAAAGAAACATTTATGCAATAAATGTGAAAACTAAAAAACACTTGATAAGATTGAATTTGCATCTGGCATCAAAAGCTAGATGCTACAAATGCAAAACATTAGGACATTTTTCTAGAATTTGCAGTTTGGGTGCTGATATTGATCTAAAATGAAACTTGAACTTGGTGAGTCCACCTGCATTGAATTAGATTGATGAGAGAAGAGATGATGAGGACGAAGATGAGAACGGTGTGAAACATTTGGTAGTGTGCAATGTGAAGGCTCAGGACAGTATGTTAAGTAAACAAAATGATGTCTATCATCCACCAAAGTGTAAGTTTTTGTTGAATGATAAGGATGTTGGCTGACTCTTAGTCACCTTACATGTTGGTGATAAAGTGACATGGCAGAGTTTGAATGATTGTGAACTTACGTCAGCGACGGAAGAACCATAAGGGTACTATGGAATTAAACTTCCCGTTATTGGTTGTTTTATGGCAGTGGTGGAGTATAAAAATCAGAAAGCCCTAGGAAAAGTATTTGTGGTAGAAAAGGAAAAGCATTTTTAGGACAGAAGGAACAATGAGCTCTGGTCACGGTGCTGGCCCCAACCATCCAGATCAGGTGTTGCTCACCGAATGCAGAGTAAGTAAGGTTGAAAGATGGAGACAAACATATTCGTTTTTGTTTGTTTAGGAGCTTGGTTGCCTGAAAAAATATGTGCATTGAAATATTTTGACGAAGCAGGCAGTGTCCAAAGTACACAATGTTCCCTTCCCGCTTCAGGGACAGTTGAAGGAAGAGATGGATCGATTATCTGACAGTGAGGTTATAAAACCCATTGAATCTTCCAGATGTCCTGGCAAGAAAACCCAATGGGAAAATACACATGTGAATGGACAGGAGAGATTTGAACAACTGTATATCGGTCAATCTCCAACCTTTACTGCACAATAATGAGATGTTGAAGAAAGTGAGAATTGCAAGTAACTATAACTCGTACCTTAAGGTACCTATAACTTGTGCCTCCGCCATGCACAGTTTTCTTATCTATAATTTCACTGCAAATGTTGCAGTGATATCACCAATGATGTCATAGAAATTATCATGAATGATGTAATATGTGGCTAATTAGCAGTGCATGGAGAGCGTGTAAGTTATAGTTACCTTAGGGCATGGGTTATAGTTACTTCAGATAACTACAACTATAACTGCTGAATTTCTGTGGTTTGTGTGTGTAAACTCTGAACCTAACTACCATCCCTGTAACCTTTGGTTCTTTCAGGGAATTTCTAAGGTTTTTTTTTCAAATCTGTTTCCAAAATATAATGTCCTTATAAGCTTTGTTTTTTTAGTGATTTTGACTAGTTTATTAATATAAATTTTACTTCAATTTGACCCGTAGTTCAATTTACTAATATACATTTTTCCAGGTTTCCAAATACATTTTATTCACACATTCATTCTTATTATATATTTTAAAACCGAAAGTTAAAAAAATTAAGGTAAGGTAGCATATGTAGTCTTTTGCAATACACCAAGTCTTTTTTTTTAATTCATTCTATGGATCTGTGACTGTCGTAAATCCTCGGACAAATAATGAGTCTGCCTGTTATAATGCAGACATTCGATACTAAAACAACAACACATTTAATACAAACATATGCTATAGCAATTTCTAAAAGTGTATCACTGCCTATGTGTGGGTGTGTGAGTGGCTGTGTGAGTGACTGTGTGGGTGTGTGAGTGGCTATATGAGTGTGTGACTGGGAATGTGAGTGGCTGTGCTGGTGTTTAAATTGGCGTGGGAGTGGCTGTATGGGTGTGTGAGTGGGTGTGTGAGTGGTTCTGTTAGTGTGTAAGTGGGTGTGTGAGTGAGTGTGTGAGTATGTGAGTGGTTTCATGGGTCTGTGAATGGGTGTGAGAGTGGTTCTGTTGGTGTGTGAGTGGGTGTGCGTGTGGCTACGTGAGTATGTGAGTGGTTTCATGGGTCTGTGGGTGTGTGAGTGGGTGTTTGCATGTGTGAGCAGCTTTGTGCGTCTGTGAGTAGGTGTGTGAGTGGTTTTGTGGGTTTGTGAGTGTCTGAGTGGCTGTCTGGGTGTGTGAGTAGTGTGAGTAGTTGTGTGGCAGGAAGTGGTTGTTTGAGTGGGTATGTGAATGGCTGTGTGGGTCTGTGAGTGGTGTGTGAGTGGTTGTGTGAGTGTGTAAGTGGGTGTGTGAGGGAGTGTGTGAGTAGGTGTGTGGGTCTGTGGGTGAGTGTATGTGTTTTTTTTAATTGGGGCCTGGATCTGCGAATCCACCTGAAGTCATGAAGATCCATTCAGATCTGGGTAGATCCAGTGATCTTAATGTGCTCAAAAAGAAATTGTACAATTTCTTGCCCATCAGGGATCCCTCTCAAGCATCTCCATCAGTCCCTTGGGGTCATGGTAGCCCTGTAACCTGACCCCTTCTATCACTTTTACATTTTATTTCTCCCCCAGGAACGGTGTCCCAATGCTCAAAATGGTGGCCGCAACTTTCCTTCCAGGCTGCAGCCAGCCAATCATGGCACTGTTGTTGGTGCACGGATCCACCATACACATAAATCTTTTTACATTAATAATTCCAAAACTACTGAATAGATTTACACCAAACTACAAAAAACACTCTTTCTGGACAAAGATTTAGCTTTCTGCCAAATTTTGTGTAATCCAGTTCTGCGGTTAGGGGCTGTAGTTGTGACTAAAAGCCTTATGGGAAATTGCCTGGGGGAATTACGTTTTGGGACTTCCCCCTTTTTCTCAGCCGGCCCCTGCTTAAGGGATCACCCTGAAACTTTCCAGACAGCAGCTGAAGTGACTGTCAGTCTAGTTTTGAAAATGTTATGAAGATTCGTCAAACTGCACCAAAGTCATTGGCAAAACAAAAAACACTTTTCCTATGGAAACTAGGTCCTAACTATAACTATCTACTGGTGACCGTCGGTAGGTAATAGCCAAATATTAATGACAAAAATATTGGAAAGTAAGTATATAGTAAGTATAGATTAACTATTCGTAACACCACATCTGTGCAAGGGATAGAAAAGCGACACATATTTACCCGTCAATATTTTTGATACAATATTAGGGTATACCAATATTCCATGCTCGATATTCAATACTCACAATTCTGAATTGCATCTTAACTCAGCTACAGACACACACAGCACAACAGCACCATTTTAGATGTCATGCGCTCAGTTGTTCTGAGTATTATAGTTTTTTTCTTTCACAAAAATACATTAGGGGGATGGGACACAGCAAAATATTTAGGGCCTCATTTACAAGAATCTGATGCATTGGCCCCGTTGCATCATACTTCTTGCGCCTTCTCTGCGACCCCCTAAAAATGCCATGGATGCGCTGTATGTACAATGCAGAGCTCCATGGCGCACGTTCCCACAGATCCGTCAGAAATTCGGATGCGTCAGAAATTCTGATGCATCTGAGGTGCTAAACTGACACATTACTCGACTCCGGTCAAAAAAATGATGCTACTCCAGCAGTGCATGGAAGGTTCCCATAGGAAAAAGCCCTGCGTCAGTTTAACGCCTGCTCTGAGCAGGCGTAACATTTTTGATGCACTGAAGTCACATAACGACGAAGTGAAATGTAGTAAATTTCACTGCACCAGTTCTGCATGGCTTTTAACATGGAAACGCCCACCCTGCATACATTATACCTGGCACAGGTATAATGTGGCGCAGAGCTTCACAAACTGGCGCAATGGTCCCACTGCACCAGTTTGTAAATGTTGCACAGAGTAGGGAACTGCTCGTGCTGCCACGTCACAAAAAAGTGAGGCTACAGCAGAGCAAGGGGTTTGTAAATAAGCCCCTTAGCCTCTTTCAGGCTTGAGTATGGCTTGGATTGCCCACCTCAATGTAGCACACCCCAGCTGCAATGAGAAACATGTTCTACTCCTTGTAAAGCATGGTTTCTAGTTAGTGCACCACATTTCATCAAAGCCTTCCAAGACTAGTGTGAGGATAATTGTGTCACAGGTGACGAGATCTTTTAGCTACTTCTCCTCTTAGGCAATCAATGCCATATGCTTTTTGCCAAGACTATTATCCCCCATGGATGGCTCTCAGGGCAGCAGGCTTATCTTGCCTTGCCATATTACTAACCCTACCTTTTCCTTCATAAAACATGTCAATGGAACAGAACTCCGCATAACCAGGTCTGGCTGGTCTACCGGGCATTTCCCCAGTGGGTAGAGAGGTGGGGCATCATTTTACTGTGGGTGGGAGCCAGGGGCTGCGTTTTAATTATGTAGCGCTTTGGCATTATAAAAACAAACAGTGCAAAACAGGGGTTTTACATTGCACCCAGTCAGGCCCTGCTCACTTCAAAATCCTTTGTTTTTGCATTTGGTTGGTTTCTGTCTCCTGCAGGGTTGCCGTGAGGTTCGCTGAGCTTCAGAGAGAAGGAGGGGAGGGATCTTTGGATGCTTGGTTAAGGGAGTCCTAGACTCTTCAAAGTTCAGAACAGTGTATTTCTTTGTAGTGCAAATGAAATGCATTTCAGTTTAGTTTATTAAATTATACCATTGCATTCAGTCGCAGTTGTTAAAAGAGATAGCTTCTAATCATGAACTTAGAAACATTCATGCCACAACCCCGACTACTCTGACGACCATGCTATTAGTGACCAAGTTGTCATTTTGGGCCTGATTACAACTTTGGAGGAGGTGTTAATCCGTCCCAAATGTGACGGATATACCACCAGCCGTATTACGAGTTCCATAGGATATAATGGACTCGTAATACGGCTGGTGGTATATCCGTCACATTTGGGACGGATTAACACCTTCCTCCAAAGTTGTAATCAGGCCCTTTGTCTTCTATTCCTGGAGTGTTACTTTAGATGGAGTAATGGTATAGTCTTTTGCTTTTGTGCAGTGCTCACCCTGAACTGATGGATTTCAAGGTTCTGTCATATGATGATGAAGGAAAAGGAGACAATGTGAAAAACAAAGTAATTGCTAGGATCACTCAGGATGCTCAAGTGGAAGCCGGGATTGTTGCTGGTTTCAAGCTGTGCAACTCCTCCACCGCATAGTTAGCTCTTTCTCTCTCCTGTGTCTGATCAAAGCTTAATGCATTGTGTTTAATTATTTGAGGTGCTAAATCAGGGCACGATATTAAATATATTCCGCGGATGCATGTTTCTTAAGAACTGGTGGTGGTAGAGTTTGGGGAGGGGGCAGTGATTATGTAAATAAAAACGTGCCAGTGCCCAAAGTTCTCCTTTAAAAATGCAGCTGCTGCAATGAAATGTGGGAGCATAGAATCCTGACCAAAAGCCATTCCTGGCCTCTTTAATCAATTTACAGTCATTCCCTGCCCCTTCAGCTCACTCTTGCAGCTTTCTACTTTCTTTCTTTGTGACCTTTTTCCATCTTTCTTTTCCTCTGTTTTTCCCATATGTGCCTTTTGCTCATAGAAAATAACTGATGTAAAAAAATATAAGTGCTGACCCCCAAAAATAAGTGCTGGTGTCCTGCTCCGGCAACCACTGGCTCCAATTAAGCACTGGGTGGGGGATATATTAATGCAGAAGCTAAAATGAAAACCAGACCACCCAGTTTTGACTAATAAATTTAGGTCATTTGCTCCACATATCTAGAATTCTTTATTCATTGTTATCCATTCTTGAATTAATTCATCCACCCATTCCTCACCATCCAACTATTCATTCATTCATTCACTGACCCATACGCCATGTCTTAAATCTCCTTCCATCTATTCAATGATTAAGAAAGTTCTATAATGAAAAATATGTTGTGCACCATATTTGCAATTTTTTCTAAAACGTTCCCAGGGGAAGTACCCCCTCCCCCTTACAATGGTGAGGCTCGATAGTTGTGGTTACTTGCTACATGCAGCTGGGGGCAAGTAGCGTAGCAAGGATTCCAGGGCTGATGCAAGCAAGGAATATGGTCAATTTCATTGCTATTGGTAGTAAAGTACTGCAATTATCAGGGCTCAAGGGGCCCCTTAGCGCTCTGGGGCCCGGTGCTACCCCACCTGATGCACTATTGGTAGCTACTCCCCTGATGAGGGCTATTGTAGCACCCAGCGCTACTGCACCTGATGCACTATTGGGGCTAATCCGGTGATGAGGGTTGCTCTTGTGCCAGGCGCTATTGCACTTGATGCACTATTGGTAGCGACTCCCCTGATGAGGGCTGCTCTGGCCTCAGGCGCCACTGCACCTGATGCACTATTGGTAGCTACTCCCGTGATGAGGGCTGCTCTGGCCCCAGGCGCTACTGCACCTGATGCACTATTAGTAGCTACTCCCCTGATGAGGGCTGCTCTGGCCCCAGGTGCTACTGCATCTGATGCACTATTAGTAGGTACTCCCGTGATGAGGGCTGTTCTGGCCCCAGGTGCTACTGCTCCTGACGCACTATGGTAGCTACTCCCCTGATGAGGGGAGCTCTGGTGCCAGCCACTACTGCACCTGATGCACTAAGGGTAGCTACTGCCCTGATGAGGGCTGCTCTGGTGCCAGGCGCTACTGCACCTGATGCACTATAGGTGGCTACTCCCCTGATGAGGGCTGCTCTGGCGCTACTGCACCTGATGCACCGTTAGTAGCTACTCCTCAGAGAGCTCCTCTGTGTCCCGGCGCTACTGCACCTGATGCACTATGGGTGGTTGCTCCCAGATGAGGGTGCCCTGACAAACTGTGCCAGGGCTGCTTCCGGTTCCCGGTCCGGCCGTGGCAGCGGCTGGTTCCTGCAGTGCTGGTCTTACCGCGTGAAACCTCGTGCCGTATATGTCCAGCCTTTAGCAAGACTGACAAAGGTCTAGTCTCAACTAAACGGCGATATCCTTTTTGGAAAAAAAACATGCACATCCTTCCACATAAGCCGCGCTCGGAGTTGTCATGGGAATATTGCATCTTTAATCGCCATGGGAACTGTAACGACGTGTACATTTAGTCTGATAAATGCTGTTTCGTAAAGACGTGTTACTCTACGGATGTGCGATCCGAGGCTGTGGTGCGCCCGTGACGCAAACAGTGACGACAACAAAAATACGCCGCCGCTGAAAGTGTATCCAAACTCCCCAATTACCCATTCAAGTACATCGTTTGTGTCTACCAAGCGTCTCTAAAAGATCACCTGTAGGAACTGCACTCCAGGGAGATTCAATGCTATTGTCGCGTTGTCTTTATTTCACTGAAGTATCAGCCTTTTTTTGGGTGAAAAAATGTAAAATCTAAAAGATTCTTGCCTTTCTGAAAACATGATGGCTCATACCATATGCTAGATGCAGACCCAGCCTTCCTATAACTTACTTTGTAAATTATAGGAGAAGCTCCTTGGCCAAGTCAAGGTGGGAACATTGGCCACTGGGGAAAGGGAGTAAAGTTCTCTGAATCTGCAGGGACAGTGTTTTGATGCCATGTCCCTGCAGGCAGGTGTCCTGCCCCACTGCAGGTTTGGAGGGACTTCCAGGGCAGCGGGAGTGGTGTCTTTGCTACTGCTCAACTAAATAAATAAATGTATTTCTCCCCGATATGCTTCTGTTGGGGGGGTGTATCTTTTTGATGCATTGCCAGGCTTACAACTGGGAATGCGCCAAAATCCATGCGTGAATGCATGCATACACCCATGCGCCTCCCACAGAACAGCTTCCCACCGCAGAGTAACGCAAGGCAGCGATTTGCACTACCTTTGATTACTCTGGATTTACCTAGCCACACAAACCCACGCAAGGTGGCTTTGCGTAGCTTAGTAAATCTCACTTAAGCTCTTGTGTTGACTTTCATCACTTTGCATGACGTAAGGGTAACTCATAGGCTTAGTAAATCTGGACCTGGGTACCAGGTTACTGTCAGAGCTCCTGCCTCGTAATAACACTGTGTGGCTTTCGAACGGCGGCAACAATCCTACGCAGTAATGGAAAAGTGTCTCCTGTCACAGAGCCCCCATTTCTCCCTCTTTTTACCATAGTAAGCTAGTGAAATCTTTTTAAAATAATTATACAAAGTTGTGAGTCGGCCAACTTTCAAACTTCACACTTACGAAGCAACCAATGGACTAGAATCCCTCCCTTTTCGTCTTGAGTGAGAGCCCTTATTTATTTTGGGGTACCGATGGATTCTTGATCCTTAGCAGAATTTCACAGATTCCCACCAGAAGTGGCTCAAATCCACAGAATCCTCCTTGCACCAACGGCTGACGATAAACCAGGAGAAACAGCTACGCCCATGACAGCCAACTAGATGCTTTGCAGTATTTTGTCTATCTCTATGCCCAACTGACCTGAACTTGTAAACACTGCAGTAAATTACTTGAGTCCTGCGAGTATCTGATGATAGCTGTGTGTGCCCAATGTTTCCCCTTAGGTTGATATCTATCTATTTATCTGTCTGTCTGTCTGTCCGTCTATCTATCACACCTCAAATCATAACTGTGCTGTGTCTAAGAGCTATAAGCAAGGCTGGACTGGCCATACCGGGCATCAGATGTTTCCGTCGGAGGCTGGAATGCTGGGGGGGGGGGCTGTTTTTGTTACTGGGGGGCTGGTTTTGTAGCAGTGCAGCCGCTTTAAAACCACTGCAGAGTTCCTTGTACATCCAGCAGTTTTTAGGCAACAATAAAAGTGGCAAGATAACTCTGTTGATTAATCTACCTGCTGGAGAGAGATCAGAGTTTTGTCTAGTGGCAGTCTTGACTCATCTAAGGTAATTAATATAGGATTGATATACCTGCTGCAAAGAACGTGTACTGTGCTGATTACAGTATTTTATGTGCGTAGCTCATTGGGATACTGCTTATGTCATAGGGATCGTTTTATTACTGTGCAGTTCATAGGTTACAGTCACAATCTAACACAGTGAACTATGACCTTCCATCAAAGAGCTGCATGCAAACTGCATGGTACAGGTTAGAAAGTTATGTTTTTCCCCAGTCTTTGAGTATGCTAATTTTACTAAAAAGGGTTTGTTTGGAAAAAAATAAATTATCAGTAATGTCAACCCTAACCACTGTGGTACGTTCTGATTCCTGAGTTTATGCTTCCCCAGACCAAGCGCTCTTAAATGCCCCCCAGTATGGATGACATGAATCTAACACCTTGTAGTCCCCTTTGTCTTATTTAACATTTCTTATAGACTGATTTAAACATGTATCAATCATTGTCATTGTGTGTCCGTGTGATGTAAAGTGCTCCACCACCCTACAATGGTAAGAGAGGCGCTATAAAACAAATGAAATATATGTGATAGAGGGGCTATGGAGAGATGAAGGACAATGTTAGAGGCAGTGCTTAATTTGTAAATAAAAACGTGCCGGTGCTCAAAGCCCACCTCTTAAACATGCGGCTGCTGCAATAAAATGGGCGAACACGGAATACTGAGGCAGGGTAATCCTGAAGCCATCTCGGACCTTTTCAATCCATTTAAAGCCCCTCCCGGCCCCTTCAGCTCACTCTTGCAGCTTTCTGCTTTCTCCCATTGTGAAGCTTTTTCGTTTTTCTTCCTCTTTCTTTCCCATATGTGTCTTTTGCTCGCAGTAAATGCTTGAGGCAGAAAAATAAGCCCCAGCCCTCGAAAATAAGTACTGGTGCTTAGCACCGGAAACAACAAGCACAAATTAAGCACTGGTTAGAGGGTGACGGTGGGGGAGTCACTGAAGAACCCCAATAAAGACTGCTGTATCCTGGGGCACTGTAAGGTCATCATTTACCGTGATTTAAAAACTAACACTATTGAAAAAATAATTACAAATGTGGTGAAGAATGCACAGTTTTTCCGAATTTTTCTTGGGGGGGAGCACCTAAGCCCCATTGTAGTGGTCGATCTGTACCATTGCTTGCTCGACCTGTACCATATGGATGCTGGTCTGACAACATTTGCCAGGGCTGCTTTGGGTTCCCAGTCCGGCCCTAGCTGTAAACAGCAAGTTTTACTAATATCCAATATACAGTTTACCGACTTCGGAAGGATCGAAGGCTGAGCTGGACCTTGCAGGATCGAAATCAACGCGTATCTCAGCAGATGAGCGTTCAGTCCCGCTAAGGCCCTATGTTTTGGTGCGTTCGTTCATTTAACTACATTTCTTCTTTTTAAAGATAATGAGATTGCTTCATGGCCTCACACCTGGCTCACAAAGCCTGCGCTTTTAACTCTAATACTGCCTCAGCCGAAGGCGTATGAGTGCGTGCACACAGGTCCGCAGGAGACGACACAAAGCTTTTAACCTACAGACCTTAAATGCTGAAGAGATTTCATGACGGTGTGCTTGGTTAAGTGAGCCCCCCACCGCACAAGGGATTTGGCTCTTGCGCGCATCGAGTGTGGGGGGCTAATTCCATAATTCATTCCGCGCATTTTCGAAGCCGGTGTGTGCTGTTACTCTCAGCTGCTCTCTGCAGTCATGTGAGATGCATGCGCACACGAACTTTTTAACTGCTGAGCACCGTGTAAACATGGCTGCTGGGAAAGAGGCTCGCTGACGTCAGCCAATGTCCCTAACCTCCTCTCGCAGAATGGGAAACCCTCCAGGCGTCCCGCCATTCTGTATTGACTCATAATAACCAATAGGTGGTAAAATGTCAAGGGTCTGTGTGATGTCATGAACCAGGTAGGCCTCTGGCACTGAGTGCTGTGGAGAAACAGGCACTGCCCAGCCCCACACCAGTTAAGACCTAAGGTAATTAGATCAAACCTGCAGGAGGAAGGCTTTCTGGGCAAATTACTTCTATGTTTGTTGTCCTTTCAGTATTAGTGAAATAACAAATATCCCTCTTGCTTAACCAAGGCGACATCCTTGTTCTATGGGGGTTCTTCTCATAAACAAGTTCTTGCCAAAGACAAGTTGGGGGTCCAGATTAAGGTGGGCAGAGCTGCGCTCACAGTCTGTCACGTGGTCTCTGGCGGGCCACAGCAATGCTATGAAATTACCGAGCTGTGTCTGCACAAACCCCAGGATACCTTGTAACTTGCCCAAGGCCATTAGCGTAGCCAGAAAATTAAAACAGCCCCTACTCTGAACAATACCAATACCCCAAAACCGGTCCTAGGATGCTTGATTTCGATCCAGGGATGACCTGGCTTGGCAGTTCGGGCTGGACTGTTCCCATGGGGTACAGGGTCAAGGCTGCTTTGCATATGGCTGGGTCCAAACTGGGGTGGCATGGTGAGCAAAAGAACGATGGATTAAACCGAGATCTGTGACTGGGGGTGAGTGTTTGAAAAGTTTCAACACTCCATCCATCATCCTTTTGTGCTGCTAAAGTCGCCCTAAATGGCTAGGGTATGCCCAGACGTGGGTCCCATGCTCACTGTACCACTGAATTCAAGCTAGCCTGGCGGATGAGGGGTGATACCCCAAAACCGGTTCCAGGACGTTTGTTTCTGATCCAGGGAGGACCTGGCCTGGCAGTTCGGGCTGGACTGTTCCCATGGGGAGCAAGGTCAAGAGTGATTTGCATATGGCTGGGTCCAAACTGGGGTGGTATGGTGAGCAAAAGAAGATGGATTAGACCCAGATCTGTGACTGGGGGTGAGTGTTTGAAAAGTTTTAACATTCCGTCCATCATCCTTTTGTGTTACCTTGTAACTTACCCAAGGCCATAAGTGTAGCTAGAACATTAAAATAGCCCTTACTTTGAACAATACCAATAAAGGTGACTAGCAAAGTCAGCAAGTTAGCCAGCCACGTCCCATCCTTATATTCCTTTCATCTGTCCATATATTATTTCATCCACCCATTACTTCATCTTTCCAGGTATTCATCCTTTTGCATTCCTATTTACCTATGTATTTATCAGTTATCCTTTCACCCATCCACTCATCCATTTTCTGCCATTGATCCACCCCTCAACCCTTCAGCCACCCATCCATCCACCCTTCCAAACACATTCACCCTTCCATCCATTCTTTTCCCATCTATCCATCTATCCTTCTGCCCTTCCCTCCATCCATCCATCTATCCACTCGTCCAGCTGTCCACTTTACCTTCTTTCTCTGCATAATTCCTTCCTCGTTGTAACCCTTCTTTCCTTGCATACTTCCATTCACCCATTTCTCCTTTCAATCTTTTTTCCTTTTACTCTCTTCCTTTCAACCTTCATACATTTCTTGTTCATCATTCCCTTCCATCTATCGCTTTGCTTTGTCTTTCTTGCCTTTCTCTTTCACTTTCACTCTTTATATTTGCCTCTGCCCTTTTCCCAATTTCCATCAGTTCAATGTATTTTTCTCTGCCTTCTTGACTGTGCTTGACTCATTTGGCAGCCTTAGCCCACATCTCATAGTCCTTACAGACTTGATTAATCAGTGTTTTAGTGAGGCCCACCTTACCAGCTCACCGTGCCCTGTGGCACCCTGCTATCCCTGCTAGACAGAGGGGTTTATGTTGCCATTGCCAAAGATGCAATTTCGTGGGGCTTCAGAGGAGCAGAAAGACTGACAGATTTACCAGCATCCGAGCTACTAGTTATACCCATTAAAAGCTGGGTCCTAGACGTGGGCATCAGTTTGGGTAGCCAGGAGTAACACCTGCTACTTTGGTACCCATCCCTCAGCCCTTTGCTACCCCAGGTCTCAGAGATCTTGTTGGCAGCAAATGGAACAGCAAGAAACAAGGCTTTAATAAGACTGCTTACCTTCTATAATGTCCCTTCTTTTCTCACTCCTTCCTCCCTACCCATAAATAGAAAGCTGGGGCCACGTCTATGACGTCAGTGCAAATGAAGTCACTTTCACCACCCCTGGCATTCTAGTACATTGACATCTATGGCTCTAAATTGCTCATCGCTCTGACCCAACTTGAATATTCTGCAGGGATGGATGCAAAACAAGAGGCTGGCAATGTTTCGCGTTGATGCCGATATTTTGCAATGAGTTTGGGTACAGCTTTCATCTCATTAGTTAGTTTGGTGTCAAAAACGTCACAGCTGCAGAGATGTATGCTTCCCATGATGCGTTTTGGGGTGGTCGTGAACCAACGAATGTAACAAAGATGTTGAGTAAAACGAAATAGTTCTGCAATATTTCTTTCCTGGCTCTATATAAACATTAATGGGCATATTTATACTCAGTTTGCACCGAATTAGTGTCATTTTTTTTACTCTAATTCGGTGCAAAACTAACTCCATATTTATATTTTGTCGCTAGACCCATCTAGCGCCAAATTTATGGAGTTAAAGTCATTTTTTGGAAGTGGAAATCTACCTTGCCTTAATGAGATGGCTGACTCTATGGCATTAACGCCATATTTATCCTCCTGTGCAAAAATGGTGCATGGGAGGAAGAAGGGGTAAAAAAATGGTGCAAAGCTTGCTTTGCCCAAATTTGAACACCTGGGTCAGGGCACGCGTTAGGGAACCTGTGGGCCTATTTCCATGGTGGAACACCATGGAATAAGCCCACAGGTGCCCTCCTCAGGCCCCAGGGACACCCCCACACCAGAGGGACTGCGGAGGATGGGGGACCCCATCCTAGGTAAGTACAGGTAAGTATTGCATTTTATTTTTTAAAGTACCATAGGCAGCCCTGAAATGAGCCCCCCTACATGGCACTGGGTGCAACGGCCATGCCCAGGGGATACTGTTCCCCTGTGCTGGCCATTGGGCTGGTGGGCATGACTCCTGTCTTTTCTAAGACAGGAGTCATGTGGTATGGATGGTTTTGCATCAGAAAATGATTATAGGCAGGTTAGAGTCATTTTTTTTTTACTCTAACCTGCCTAACGTCATTTTTTGGTGCAAAACCCCATTCTTCCATAGTGCCAGCCCGACCCGACTAACGTCATTACGCTAGCCACCCTTTGCACCGGCTTGCACCATTCCATAAATATGGTGCCTGGTGCACAGAAATGGTGCAAGCCGGTGCTAAACTTTTTGGTGCAAAACTGCGCTAGTGCCAAAAGTATAAATCAGGGCCTTGCTATACATAGATTCCATAGTAAGGCTCTATCATGAATAGCCAGAGTTCACTGTGATGCCATCATCGCTGTTGTGATGTCAGAAGGGGAAGCACTCGCATCCTCTGTCCCACTGCCTCCTTCAGGGCTCCATCTCCTGAGCCCTGGGCGCAGCAGTACAATGGAGGCCGGCAGTCTCACATTCCTTCTTCCACCTCTCCCGGGTCTCAGCAGACTCGATGCGAGTGGGAGAACGCGCTTGGGGCTGTGCACGCACCAGCCGCTTCCGCCACCGTCAGAGACACACTCTACTGAGCCAAGCTAACAGGACCAAAACATCTCAGAGAGCCACCGTCAGGTGGCGCTGCTCTCCTCTGTCAGTGCCAGGGTGGGTGCGCGCTGTTGATTAGGATGTTACAGTCATTGTAGGGGTGGGCGGCAGGAGGCCAGGTCCATGATTTATACTTTTTTTGTGCCGCATTTGCATCATTTTTTTACACAAAAGTGGCGCAAACTTACAAAATACGACTGTATTTTGTAAGTTTGAGCTGCTTTTGCGTTAAAAAGCAGCGCAAATGCGGCACAAAAAATGTATAAATCAGGGCCCAGGTATTTTAATACTTGGATTTGATTTGGGATGTGCTCATTCTAGGTGATGGGGTTGTGAGGTTTGAGTTTGAAACGGATACATTTAATAGATCCTGATTCTGAGAAGACTCCTCTCTTAGAGTGCGTACGGTTCTGGGTGACAGGGGCTCAGAGCACATCAGTGGGGGCTGGTGACATTTGACATTGGTGGGGGCTTACAGTTTTCAGATGTAAGCTAAATGGAAAAGATGCAAAGCTTTGCATTATTCTGCTTTTGTTATTCCCATCTGTGCGTAGATTTTCCATTAAGGGCTTAAAATCAGCTCTCAGTTGCGCTTTTGTGTTTGTGCTTCTTCTTCATTTAAAGTAGACGATTACCGCAATTACAAAACATCAATCGACTGGAGGTGTGTTAGTTGCTGTAGTCATGGGTTGTTTACATTATTGAATTAGCAGTGCGTGATGAAGGCACCAGCTCGTTTAGTGGAGATAGAGGGTTGTTTTAAAAGTAAATGCATTTATGATAAATAATAATGCCCAGTGCTTAATTTATTAAAACAAAATGTGTGCGGGTGCGGCCCCTGCACAAACCTACCACTGCCACCACCCACTTTCTTCTCTGGCACGACTGACTTCCACCCCTGGCACGGCCCAACTGTGGCTTGCAGTGAAAGAGCAATCCCACCTACCTACATGGAGGTAGGTTTGATGAGGAGAGGGGATCAACTCCTTGAAAATCCTTAACAAATTATGTCAAATAATGCATTTTACAGCCTGCATTTAACTTCACTTTGCTAAAAAGCTGGAGGACTTGAGGTGAAGCTGTCCAGGCTGGTGCCACACTGTGACGACTCCCAGTGGGTACCTTCCCCAGTCCTCTATCAGAGCGCACCGGGGCACGCTGTCCAGGGTGCACTGAATTATATCTGTCAGTGCTTTGAGCGTCTGCAGCAGGGGAGTGGAGGCGTGTGGAGGTTCCATCATGGACTGCTTCTCTTACAGAGGTTGCATTCCTACACACAGCTCTCTTGCAGCATCTCAATGGTAACCTGCAATCTCGCTCTTCTTATTCACACCCACTGTCAGGATTAACCAGCAGCTCCCTGGATAACTAAAAAATAAATAAAGCTCTTATAGAGCCAAGTCATCGAGACCCTCCTCAGAAGACTTTGCATCCTTTCAGTGAGTCACCCATCCCATCACTTATCACCTCTCATCTATCCATCCATCCATCTACCCATCTACCCATCCATAAATCCATCTAGCTATCCTTTCGCTCATCTATTAATCCTCTCACTCCATCTATCCATCCATCTATCCATCAATCCTTCTAGCTATCCTTTCACTCATCTATTAATCCTTTCATTCCATCCATTCATCCAACCTCTCACTCCACCTATCCATCTTTTCTTTCACCCATCCATCCTTTCACCCAATCATCCATCCTTTCACTCATCCATCCACTCTTAGACCCATCTATTCAATCATCCATCCATCCACTTACACTTTCACTCATCCATCAATGCTTTCACTCATGCATCCATCCACCCTTTCAACCTGTCCATCCATCCAGCCTGTCACTTATCAATCCACTCATCATCTATCCATTTAGTATTCACTCATCATCCATCCTTTCACTTATCCATCCATCATTCTCTCACCCCCCAACCTTTCACTCATCCCCACATTCACCCTTTCTCTCATCGGTCCATCCATTTATCCATCCTTCCTCCCATTCACTCATCCATCATTACGTCCACCCTTTCACTCATTCGTCCATGTAGCTATCCATCCACCCTTTCACTCACTCACCCTCCCATGGCCATAGCTCGGCCGTGTTAATTAAACTTACAGCTCTTGATACACTGAATAATCATTTTACTTTCAGTCATGTTACTCTGTATGTGACACCAGCGCAGTGAATGTGATTGTGGTGAGAGACCAGGGGGAATCACGACACTCTGCACTGGACGCAAAGGCAAACCTTCCCACCACTCAAATGCCCACCAGCCTGGGAAAAATCAAGACTGAATACTTAAGGGTTAGAAGGGAGGTGAATAACAAGAATGAATACCTAAGGGTTAGAAGAAAGGTGAATACCAAGAATGAATAACACGAATGAATACCTAAGGGTTAGAAGAGAGGTGAGTAACAAGAATGAATACTTAAGGTTTAGAAGAGAGGTAAACAACAGGAATGAATACCTAAGGGTTAGAAGAGGTGAATACCAAGAATGAATAACAAGAATGAATACTTAAGGTTTAGAAGAGAGGTGAATAACAAGAATGAATACTTAAGGGTTAGAAGAGAGGTAAATAACAAGAATGAATACCTAAGGGTTAGAAGAGAGGTGAATAACAAGAATGAATACTTAAGGTTTAGAAGAGAGGTAAACAACAAGAAAGAATGCCTAACGGTTAGAAGAGAGGTGAATGACAAGAATGAAGACTTAAGGGTTAGAAGAGAGGTGAATGACAAGAATGAATTCTTAAGGTTTAGAAGAGAGTTGAATGACAAGAATTAATACCTAATGGTTAGAAGAGAGGTGAATGACAGGAATGAAGACTTAAGGTTTAGAAGAGAGGTGAATGACAAGAATGAATACCTAAGGTTTAGAGGAGAGGTGAATGACAAGAATGAATACCTAAGGGTTAGAAGAGAGGTGAATGACAAGAATGAATACCTAAGGGTTAGAAGAGAGGTGAATGACAAGAATGAATACCTAAGGGTTAGAAGATAGGTGATTAGAAGAGAGGTGAATAACAAGAATGAATACCTAAAGGTTAGAAGAGAGGTGAATGACAAGAATGAATACCTAAGGGTTAGAAGAGAGGTGAATGACAAGAATGAATACCTAAGGGTTAGAAGAGAGGTGAATGACAAGAATGAAGACTTAAGGTTTAGAAGAGAGGTAAATGACAAGAATGAACACCTAAGGGTTAGAAGAGAGGTGAATGACAAGAATGAATACCTAAGGGTTAGAAGAGAGGTGAATGACAAGAATGAATACCTAAGGTTTAGAAGAGAGGTGAATGACAAGAATGAATATCTAAGGGTTAGAAGAGAGGTGAATGACAAGAATGAATTCCTAAGGGTTAGAAGAGAGGTGAATGACAAGAATGAATACCTAAGGGTTAGAAGAGAGGTGAATGACAAGAAAGAAGACTTAAGGTTTAGAAGAGAGGTGAATGACAAGAATGGATACCCAAGGGTTAGAAGAGAGGTGAATGACAAGAATAAAGACCTAAGGGTTAGAAGAGAGGTGATTAGAAGAGAGGTGAATAACAAGAATGAAGACTTAAGGTGTATAGGAGAGGTGAATGACAAGAATGAATACCTAAGGTTTAGGAGAGAGGTAAATGACAAGAATGAATACCTAGGTGTAAGAAGAGAGGTGAATGACAAGGATGAATACCTAAGGGTTAGAAGAGAGGTGAATGACAAGAATGAATACCATAGGGTTAGAAAAGAGGTGAATGACAAGAATGAATACCTAAGGGTTAGAAGAGAGGTGAATTACAAGAATGAAGACCTAAGGGTTAGAAGAGAGGTGATTAGAAGACAGGTGAATAACAAGAATGAATACCTAAGGGTTAGAAGAGAGGCGAATGACAAAAATTAATACCTAAGGGTTAGAAGAGAGGTGAATGACAAGAATGACTACCTAAGGGTTAGAAGAGAAGTGAATGACAAGAATGAAGACTTAAGGTTTAGAAGAGAGGTGAATGACAAGAATGAATACCTAAGGGTTAGAAGAGAGGTGAATGACAAGAATGAATACCTAAGGGTTAGAAGATAGGTGATTAGAAGAGAGGTGAATAACAAGAATGAATACCTAAAGGTTAGAAGAGAGGTGAATGACAAGAATGAATACCTAAGGGTTAGAAGAGAGGTGAATGACAAGAATGAATACCTAAGGGTTAGAAGAGAGGTGAATGACAAGAATGAAGACTTAAGGTTTAGAAGAGAGGTAAATGACAAGAATGAACACCTAAGGGTTAGAAGAGAGGTGAATGACAAGAATGAATACCTAAGGGTTAGAAGAGAGGTGAATGACAAGAATGAATACCTAAGGTTTAGAAGAGAGGTGAATGACAAGAATGAATATCTAAGGGTTAGAAGAGAGGTGAATGACAAGAATGAATTCCTAAGGGTTAGAAGAGAGGTGAATGACAAGAATGAATACCTAAGGGTTAGAAGAGAGGTGAATGACAAGAAAGAAGACTTAAGGTTTAGAAGAGAGGTGAATGACAAGAATGGATACCCAAGGGTTAGAAGAGAGGTGAATGACAAGAATAAAGACCTAAGGGTTAGAAGAGAGGTGATTAGAAGAGAGGTGAATAACAAGAATGAAGACTTAAGGTGTATAGGAGAGGTGAATGACAAGAATGAATACCTAAGGTTTAGGAGAGAGGTAAATGACAAGAATGAATACCTAGGTGTAAGAAGAGAGGTGAATGACAAGGATGAATACCTAAGGGTTAGAAGAGAGGTGAATGACAAGAATGAATACCATAGGGTTAGAAAAGAGGTGAATGACAAGAATGAATACCTAAGGGTTAGAAGAGAGGTGAATTACAAGAATGAAGACCTAAGGGTTAGAAGAGAGGTGATTAGAAGACAGGTGAATAACAAGAATGAATACCTAAGGGTTAGAAGAGAGGCGAATGACAAAAATTAATACCTAAGGGTTAGAAGAGAGGTGAATGACAAGAATGACTACCTAAGGGTTAGAAGAGAAGTGAATGACAAGAATGAAGACTTAAGGTTTAGAAGAGAGGTGAATGACAAGAATTAATACCTAAGGGTGAGAAGAGAGGTGAATGACAAGAATTAATACCTAAGGGTTAGAAGAGAGGTGAATGACAAGAATAAATACCTAAGGGTTAGAAGAGAAGTGAATGACAAGAATGAAGACTTAAGGATTAGAAGAAAGGTGAATGAAAAGAATGAAGACTTAAGGTTTAGAAGAGAGGTGAATGACAAGAATGAAGACTTAAGGTTTAGAAGAGAGATGAATGACAAGAATGAATCCCTAAGGGTTAGATGAGAGGTGAATGACAAGAATGAATACCTAAGGGTTAGAAGAGAGGTGATTAGAAGAGAGGTGAATAACACGAATGAATACCTAAGGGTTAGAAGAGAGGTGAATGATAAGAATGAATACCTAAGGGTTAGAAGAGAGGTGAATGACAAGAATGAATGCCTAAGGGTTAGAAGAGAGGCGAATGACAAGAATGAATACTTAAGGGTTGGAAGAGAGGTGAATGACAAGAATGAATACCTAAGGGTTAGAAGAGAGGTGATTAGAAGAGAGGTGAATAACAAGAATGAATACCTGAGGGTTAGAAGGAAGGTGAATGACAAGAATGAATACCTAAGGGCTAGGAGAGAGGTGAAAGACAAGAATGAATACCTAAGGGTTAGAAGAGAGGTGAATGACAAGAATGAAGACTTAAGGTTTAGAAGAGAGGCGAATGACAAGAATGAATACCTAAGGGTTAGAAGAGAGGCGAATGAGAAGAATGAATACCTAAGGGTTAGAGGAAAGGTGAATGATAAGAATGAATACCTAAGGGTTAGAAGAGAGGTGAATGACAAAAATGAATACCTAAGGGTTAGAAGATAGGTGATTAGAAGAGAGGTGAATAACAAGAATGAATACCTAAAGGTTAGAAGAGAGGTGAATGACAAGAATGAATACCTAAGGGTTAGAAGAGAGGTGAATGACAAGAATGAATACCTAAGGGTTAGAAGAGAGGTGAATGACAAGAATGAAGACTTAAGGTTTAGAAGAGAGGTAAATGACAAGAATGAACACCTAAGGGTTAGAAGAGAGGTGAATGACAAGAATGAATACCTAAGGGTTAGAAGAGAGGTGAATGACAAGAAAGAATACCTAAGGTTTAGAAGAGAGGTGAATGACAAGAATGAATATCTAAGGGTTAGAAGAGAGGTGAATGACAAGAATGAATTCCTAAGGGTTAGAAGAGAGGTGAATGACAAGAATGAATACCTAAGGGTTAGAAGAGAGGTGAATGACAAGAATGAATACCTAGGTGTAAGACGAGAGGTGAATAACAAGGATGAATACCTAAGGGTTAGAAGAGAGGTGAATGACAAGAATGAAGACCTAAGGTTTAGAAGAGAGGTGAATGACAAGAATGGATACCCAAGGGTTAGAAGAGAGGTGAATGACAAGAATAAAGACCTAAGGGTTAGAAGAGAGGTGATTAGAAGAGAGGTGAATAACAAGAATGAAGACTTAAGGTGTATAAGAGAGGTGAATGACAATAATGAATACCTAAGGTTTAGGAGAGAGGTAAATGACAAGAATGAATACCTAGGTGTAAGAAGAGAGGTGAATGACAAGGATGAATACCTAAGGGTTAGAAGAGAGGTGAATGACAAGAATGAATACCATAGGGTTAGAAAAGAGGTGAATGACAAGAATGAATACCTAAGGGTTAGAAGAGAGGTGAATTACAAGAATGAAGACCTAAGGGTTAGAAGAGAGGTGATTAGAAGACAGGTGAATAACAAGAATGAATACCTAAGGGTTAGAAGAGAGGCGAATGACAAAAATTAATACCTAAGGGTTAGAAGAGAGGTGAATGACAAGAATGACTACCTAAGGGTTAGAACAGAAGTGAATGACAAGAATGAAGACTTAAGGTTTAGAAGAGAGGTGAATGACAATAATTAATACCTAAGGGTGAGAAGAGAGGTGAATGACAAGAATTAATACCTAAGGGTTAGAAGAGAGGTGAATGACAAGAATAAATACCTAAGGGTTAGAAGAGAAGTGAATGACAAGAATGAAGACTTAAGGATTAGAAGAAAGGTGAATGAAAAGAATGAAGACTTAAGGTTTAGAAGAGAGGTGAATGACAAGAATGAAGACTTAAGGTTTAGAAGAGAGGTGAATGACAAGAATGAATCCCTAAGGGTTAGATGAGAGGTGAATGACAAGAATGAATACTTAAGGGTTAGAAGAGAGGTGATTAGAAGAGAGGTGAATAACACGAATGAATACCTAAGGGTTAGAAGAGAGGTGAATGATAAGAATGAATACCTAAGGGTTAGAAGAGAGGTGAATGACAAGAATGAATGCCTAAGGGTTAGAAGAGAGGCGAATGACAAGAATGAATACTTAAGGGTTGGAAGAGAGGTGAATGACAAGAATGAATACCTAAGGGTTAGAAGAGAGGTGATTAGAAGAGAGGTGAATAACAAGAATGAATACCTGAGGGTTAGAAGGAAGGTGAATGACAAGAATGAATACCTAAGGGCTAGGAGAGAGGTGAAAGACAAGAATGAATACCTAAGGGTTAGAAGAGAGGCGAATGACAAGAATGAATACCTAAGGGTTAGAAGAGAGGCGAATGATAAGAATGAATACCTAAGGGTTAGAAGAGAGGTGAATGACAGGAATGAATACCTAAGGGTTAGAAGAGAGGTGAAAGACAAGAATGAATATCTAAGGGTTAGAAGGAAGGTGAATGACAAGAATGAATACCTAAGGGTTAGAAGAAAGGCGAATGACAAGAATGAATACTTAAGGGTTAGAAGACAGGCGAATGACAAGAATGAATACCTAAGGTTTAGAAGAGAGGCGAATGACAAGATTGAATACTTAAGGGTTAGAAGAGAGGCGAATGACAAGAATGAATACCTAAGGTTTAGAAGAGAGGTGAATAACAAGAATGAATACCTAAGGTTTAGAAGAGAGGCGAATAGCAAGAATGAATACCTAAGGGTTAGAAGAGAGGCGAATGACAGGAATGAATATCTAAGGGTTAGAAGAGAGGCGAATGACAAGAATGAATACCTAAGGGTTAGAAGAGAGGCGAATGACAGGAATGAATACCTAAGGGTAAGAAGAGAGGAGAATGACAGGAATGAATACCTAAGGTTTAGAAGAGAGGCGAATAGCAAGAATGAATACCTAAGGGTTAGAAGAGAGGTGAATGACAGGAATGAATAACTAAGGGTTAGAAGAGAGGCGAATGACAAGAATGAATACCTAAGGGTTAGAAGAGAGGTGAATGACAGGAATGAATACCTAAGGGTAAGAAGAGAGGCGAATGACAGGAATGAATACCTAAGGTTTAGAAGAGAGGTGAATGACAGGAATGAATACCTAAGGGTTGGAAGCGAGGTGAATGACAAGAATGAATACCTAAGGGTTAGAAGAGAGGTGATTAGAAGAGAGATGAATAACAAGAATGAATACCTGAGGGTTAGATGAGAGGTGAATGACAAGAATGAATACCTAAGGGTTAGAAGAGAGGTGAAAGACAAGAATGAATACCTAAGGGTTAGAAGAGAGGTGAATGACAAGAATGAAGACTTAAGGTTTAGAAGAGAGGCGAATGACAAGAATGAATACCTAAGGTTTAGAAGAGAGGTGAATGACAGGAATGAATACCTAAGGGTTGGAAGAGAGGTGAATGACAAGAATGAATACCTAAGGGTTAGAAGAGATGTGATTAGAAGAGAGATGAATAACAAGAATGAATACCTGAGGGTTAGAAGAGAGGTGAATGACAAGAATGAATACCTAAGGGTTAGAAGAGAGGTGAAAGACAAGAATGAATATCTAAGGGTTAGAAGAAAGGTGAATGACAAGAATGAATACCTAAGGTTTAGAAGAGAGGTGAATGACAGGAATGAATACCTAAGGGTTGGAAGCGAGGTGAATGACAAGAATGAATACCTAAGGGTTAGAAGAGAGGTGATTAGAAGAGAGATGAATAACAAGAATGAATACCTGAGGGTTAGAAGAGAGGTGAATGACAAGAATGAATACCTAAGGGTTAGAAGAGAGGTGAAAGACAAGAATGAATACCTAAGGGTTAGAAGAGAGGTGAATGACAAGAATGAAGACTTAAGGTTTAGAAGAGAGGCGAATGACAAGAATGAATACCTAAGGTTTAGAAGAGAGGTGAATGACAGGAATGAATACCTAAGGGTTGGAAGAGAGGTGAATGACAAGAATGAATACCTAAGGGTTAGAAGAGATGTGATTAGAAGAGAGATGAATAACAAGAATGAATACCTGAGGGTTAGAAGAGAGGTGAATGACAAGAATGAATACTTAAGGGTTAGAAGAGAGGCGAATGACAGAAATAAATACCTAAGGTTTAGAAGAGAGGTGAATGACAAGATTGAATACTTAAGGGTTAGAAGAGAGGTGAATGACAAGAATGAATACCTAAGGTTTAGAAGAGAGGTGAATAACAAGAATGAATACCTAAGGTTTAGAAGAGAGGCGAATAGCAAGAATGAATACCTAAGGGTTAGAAGAGAGGTGAATGACAGGAATGAATACCTAAGGGTTAGAAGAGAGGCGAATGACAAGAATGAATACCTAAGGGTTAGAAGAGAGGTGAATGACAGGAATGAATACCTAAGGGTAAGAAGAGAGGCGAATGACAGGAATGAATACCTAACGTTTAGAAGAGAAGTGAATGACAGGAATGAATGCCTAAGGGTAAGAAGAGAGGTGAATGACAAGAATGAATACTTAAGGGTTAGAAGAGAGGCGAATGACAAGAATGAATACCTAAGGTTTAGAAGAGAGGTGAATGACAGGAATGAATACCTAAGGGTAAGAAGAGAGGCGAATGACAGGAATGAATACCTAACGTTTAGAAGAGAGGTGAATGACAGGAATGAATGCCTAAGGGTAAGAAGAGAGGTGAATGACAAGAATGAATACTTAAGGGTTAGAAGAGAGGCGAATGACAAGAATGAATACCTAAGGTTTAGAAGAGAGGTGAATGACAGGAATGAATACCAAAGGGTTAGGAGAGAGGTGAATGACAGGAATGAATACCTAAGGGTTAGAAGAGAGGTGAATGACAAGAATGAATACCTAAGGGTTAGAAGAGAGGTGAATGACAAGAATGAATACCTAAGGGTTAGAAGGGAGGTGAATGAAGTGCAGTGGTGCCCTTTGCATTGGAGTTCAGCAGGCACATTGCCAACCTGCGGCTGGCGACAGCAGACTTCATACAACTTCACTGGCCCAGCAGTGCTTTGTTAAGCTTTGTGCATCTGCTCGTCCAGTAACAACAAGTGCAGCTCGACATGCAGGGCCTCTCCAGGGTGCACCCGGCAAACAAGACAACCTGCTTGCTGTTCAGCCCTCATAGAGCACAAAAGAAACCAAAAAGAGAATGCCGGACTCCTCCTCCAGCCTGTCCCTTAATGTTTGGAAGCAAAGCAGTGGGTGAGAGTGGAGAAGAAAGGGGCGTAACAAAACCTGACCCCCCCCCCCCCCCTTGCAAAGTATCCTGAGGGGCCCCCTCACCCCTGGACCCATTTAGGGGCCTACCGCCCATGCACAGTGTACTGTGCTGAGGGAGCCCCCTGGAGCCCGCCCCCCCCCCCCGCACCGCGGGTGCTGCGGGTCCTTTGTTATGCCACTGAGAGAAGACAGAACTACGCTGTTAGAATTTCCTCCGCCCCCACCCCCGTTTTGGCAGGTTAATGCCCCTCACGGCCTCGAGAGGCAGCCGCCCCTGGAGTACATGGTTTTGTTTTGGGGTAAATGGGGATACCATTAGAGAGAAATGCCCTAGGTGTCTTCAGTGGTTAGATACAAGCTTTGTATGAATTAATGGTTTTTCAGGCTAATGTGTATGGATATATTTTGTCCCATTACTGTCCAGATAGAAAGATGTAGGTGCAGTCCTGGCTGGCGATTGGGCAAAGTGGCGGGGCAGGTATGGGGGGCGGGGTGAACAAAACAAAAGGAATCAAAACATTTTAAAAAACAAACTTACCTGACCCGCGCATCGCCACTGCCGCGCTGCTCTTCTCCTCTCTGCTGGACTGCAGGCTCCCAGCCTGCCCTGTGGCCAATCCTAACGCTGCTCTCATGCTGCTGGTATGAGACGGCCGGCTAAACACACATGCGCACTGAGGGGAGTGCACACCACTCCCCTCCACGGCTGTTATCACCCCATAGCCCCGCCCCTTTAAAAATAAAATGATATTAGACATGGTTTATAATCGTTTTATTTGTTATGTTTTGGAGCTGCTGCTGCTGGCGGGGGAGAGGGATGACGCTCCTCTGCCATAGCGGAGGAGACGCTGCTGCATAGGTGACACTTAATACACAGCGGCACCACCTCCAGTAACAACCCATCCCCAGTCCAAGGCGTACCAGGTTTGAAGTAAGAAGGTATCACAATGGGTCGAGAGTGCCAGTAAACTCCGGCAGGTTCCATGATGTCATCCTACTTAACAATTCACTTCATCTCTCTTCACGTTGTCCCTTATTGTCGTCTGCTTCAGCTGTGTAAACTGATGTGTGTGTACTTTTGCCCCCTCGGATGTTGTACTGCTGTTCCGGGGGCAGTTTGGCACCCTGCTTTCGCTGTTTGTTATACCACAAAATACAATAAATACATTAAAGAAAGAGCACCAGTAAACATCCGGCAACCCACTGAGCATAAGGACTGGGAAAAAGATGGTGTAGGAAGTTGGCTCTGTATGTGCTATTTCAAAGTAAGGAATAGCAAGCACAGAGTCCAAGGGTTCCCCTTAGAGGTAAAATAGTGGTAAAAAGAGATAATACTAATGCTCTATTTTGTGGTAGTGTGGTCGAGCAGTAGGCTTATCCAAGGAGTAGTGTTAAGCATTTGTTGTACATACACATAGACAATAAATGAGGTACACACACTCAGAGACAAATCCAGCCAATAGGTTTTGTTATAGAAAAATATATTTTCTTAGTTTATTTTAAGAACCACAGGTTCAAATTTAACATGTAATATCTTGTTTGAAAGGTATTGCAGGTAAGTACATTAGGAACTTTGAATCATTTCAATTGCATGTATACTTTTCAAGTTATTGACAAATAGCTATTTCAAAAGTGGACACAGTGCAATTTTCACAGTTCCTGGGGGAGGTAAGTTTTTGTTAGTTTTACCAGGTAAGTAAGACACTTACAGGGTTCAGTTCTTGGTCCAAGGTAGCCCACCGTTGGGGGTTCAGAGCAACCCCAAAGTCACCACACCAGCAGCTCAGGGCCGGTCAGGTGCAGAGTTCAAAGTGGTGCCCAAAACGCATAGGCTAGAATGGAGAGAAGGGGGTGCCCCGGTTCCGGTCTGCTGGCAGGTAAGTACCCGTGTCTTCGGAGGGCAGACCAGGGGGGTTTGGTAGGGCACCGGGGGGGACACAAGCCCACACAGAAATTTCACCCTCAGCAGCGCGGGGGCGGCCGGGTGCAGTGTAGAAACAAGCGTCGGGTTTTCAATGTTAGTCTATGAGAGATCAAGGGATCTCTTCAGCGCTGCAGGCAGGCAAGGGGGGGCTTCCTCGGGGAAAGCTCCACTTGGGCAAGGGAGAGGGACTCCTGGGGGTCACTTCTCCAGTGAAAGTCCGGTCCTTCAGGTCCTGGGGGCTGCGGGTGCAGGGTCTTTTCCAGGCGTCGGGACTTAGGTTTCAGAGAGTCGCGGTCAGGGGAAGCCTCGGGATTCCCTCTGCAGGCGGCGCTGTGGGGGCTCAGGGGGGATAGGTTTTGGTACTCACAGTCGTAGAGTAGTCCGGGGGTCCTCCCTGAGGTGTTGGTTCTCCACCAGCCGAGTCGGGGTCGCCGGGTGCAGTGTTGCAAGTCTCACGCTTCTTGCGGGGAGATTGCAGGGTCTTTAAAGCTGCTCCTTGAAACAAAGTTGCAGTCTTTTTGGAGCAGGTCCGCTGTCCTCTGGAGTTTCTTGTCTTTTTCGAAGCAGGGCAGTCCTCAGAGGAGTCAGAGGTCGCTGGTCCCTTGGAAGGCGTCGCTGGAGCAGAGTTCTTTGGAAGGCAGGAGACAGGCCGGTGAGTTTCTGGAGCCAAGGCAGTTGTTGTCTTCTGGTCTTCCTCTGCAGGGGTTTTCAGCTAGGCAGTCCTTCTTCTTGTAGTTGCAGGAATCTAATTTTCTAGGGTTCAGGGTAGCCCTTAAATACTAAATTTAAGGGCGTGTTTAGGTCTGGGGGGTTAGTAGCCAATGGCTACTAGCCCTGAGGGTGGGTACACCCTCTTTGTGCCTCCTCCCAAGGGGAGGGGGTCACAATCCTAACCCTATTGGGGGAATCCTCCATCTGCAAGATGGAGGATTTCTAAAAGTTAGAGTCACCTCAGCTCAGGACACCTTAGGGGCTGTCCTGACTGGTCAGTGACTCCTCCTTGTTGCTTTCTTTGTTCCCTCCAGCCTTGCCGCCAAAAGTGGGGGCCGTGGCCGGAGGGAGCGGGCAACTCCACTAAGCTGGAGTGCCCTGCTGGGCTGTGACAAAGGGGTGAGCCTTTGAGGCTCACCGCCAGGTGTTACAGCTCCTGCCTGAGGGAAAGGTGTTAGCATCTCCACCCAGTGCAGGCTTTGTTACTGGCCTCAGAGTGACAAAGGCACTCTCCCCATGGGGCCAGCAACATGTCTCTAGTGTGGCAGGCTGCTGGAACTAGTCAGCCTACACAGACAGTCGGTTAAGTTTCAGGGGGCACCTCTAAGGTGCCCTCTGGGGTGTATTTTGCAATAAAATGTACACTGGCATCAGTGTGCATTTATTGTGCTGAGAAGTTTGATACCAAACTTCCCAGTTTTCAGTGTAGCCATTATGGTGCTGTGGAGTTCGTGTTTGACAGACTCCCAGACCATATACTCTTATGGCTACCCTGCACTTACAATGTCTAAGGTTTTGTTTGGACACTGTAGGGGTACCATGCTCATGCACTGGTACCCTCACCTATGGTATAGTGCACCCTGCCTTAGGGCTGTAAGGCCTGCTAGAGGGGTGACTGACCTATACTTGCATAGGCAGTGAGAGGCTGGCATGGCACCCTGAGGGGAGTGCCATGTCGACTTACTCGTTTTGTTCTCACTAGCACACACAAGCTGGCAAGCAGTGTGTCTGTGCTGAGTGAGAGGTCTCCAGGGTGGCATAAGATATGCTGCAGCCCTTAGAGACCTTCCTTGGCCTCAGGGCCCTTGGTACTAGAAGTACCAGTTACAAGGGACTTATCTGGATGCCAGGGTCTGCCAATTGTGGATACAAAAGTACAGGTTAGGGAAAGAACACTGGTGCTGGGGCCTG
The DNA here is from genome assembly GCF_031143425.1 of Pleurodeles waltl. Taxonomy (NCBI): domain Eukaryota; kingdom Metazoa; phylum Chordata; class Amphibia; order Caudata; family Salamandridae; genus Pleurodeles; species Pleurodeles waltl. The sequence goes on from NC_090436.1 coordinate 61,532,830, forward strand.
ATTAGCAGGCCTCAGCACACTTTCAATTGTAAACATAGCATCAGCAAAGGCAAAAAGTCAGGGGGCAACCATGCCAAGGAGGCATTTCCTTACACAACCCCCCCCAAACGAAAGAGGATGAGACTAACCTTTCCCAAGAGAGTCTTCATTTTCTAAGTGGAAGAACCTGGAAAGGCCATCTGCATTGGCATGGGCAGTCCCAGGTCTGTGTTCCACTATAAAGTCCATTCCCTGTAGGGAGATGGACCACCTCAACAGTTTAGGATTTTCACCTTTCATTTGCATCAGCCATTTGAGAGGTCTGTGGTCAGTTTGAACTAGGAAGTGAGTCCCAAAGAGGTATGGTCTCAGCTTCTTCAGGGACCAAACCACAGCAAAGGCCTCCCTCTCAATGGCACTCCAACGCTGCTCCCTGGGGAGTAACCTCCTGCTAATGAAAGCAACAGGCTGGTCAAGGCCATCATCATTTGTTTGGGACAAAACTGCCCCTATCCCATGTTCAGAGGCATCTGTCTGCACAATGAACTGCTTAGAATAATCTGGAGCTTTTAGAACTGGTGCTGAGCACATTGCTTGTTTCAGGGTGTCAAAGGCCTGTTGGCATTCCACAGTCCAGTTCACTTTCTTGGGCATTTTCTTGGAGGTGAGTTCAGTGAGGGCTGTCACAATGGATCCATATCCCTTCACAAACCTCCTGTAATACCCAGTCAAGCCAAGGAATGCCCTGACTTGAGTCTGGGTTTTTGGAGCTACCCAGTCCAGAATAGTCTGGATCTTGGGTTGGAGTGGCTGAACTTGGCCTCCACCTACAAGGTGGCCCAAGTAAACCACAGTTCCCTGCCCTATCTGGCATTTGGATGCCTTGATAGAGAGGCCTGCAGTTTGCAGAGCCTTCAAAACCTTCTTCAGGTGGACCAGGTGATCCTGCCAGGTGGAGCTAAAGACAGCAATATCATCAAGATAAGCTGTGCTAAAGGACTCCAAGCCAGCAAGGACTTGATTCACCAACCTTTGGAAGGTGGCAGGGGCATTCTTTAAACCAAAGGGCATAACAGTAAACTGATAATGCCCATCAGGTGTGGAGAATGCTGTTTTCTCTTTTGCTCCAGGTGCCATTTTTATTTGCCAGTACCCTGCTGTCAAGTCAAAGGTACTTAAGAATTTGGCAGCACCTAATTTATCTATGAGCTCATCCGCTCTAGGAATGGGATGAGCATCTGTCTTGGTGACAGAATTGAGCCCTCTGTAGTCCACACAAAACCTCATCTCTTTCTTTCCATCTTTGGTGTGAGGTTTGGGGACTAAGACCACTGGGCTAGCCCAGGGGCTGTCAGAGCGCTCAATTACTCCCAATTCCAGCATCTTGTGGACTTCCACCTTGATGCTTTCCTTAACATGGTCAGACTGTCTAAAAATTTTGTTTTTGACAGGCATGCTGTCTCCTGTGTCCACATCATGGGTACACAGGTGTGTCTGACCAGGGGTTAAGGAGAAGAGTTCAGGAAACTGTTGTAGGACTCTCCTACAATCAGCTTGCTGTTGGCCAGAGAGGGTGTCTGAGTAGATCACTCCATCTACTGAGCCATCTTTTGGGTCTGATGACAGAAGATCAGGGAGAGGTTCACTCTCTGCCTCCTGATCCTCATCTGTTACCATCAACAGATTCACATCAGCCCTGTCATGGAAGAGCTTAAGGCGGTTCACATGGATCACCCTCTTGGGGCTCCTGCTTGTGCCCAGGTCCACCAGGTAGGTGACCTGACTCTTCCTTTCTAGCACTGGGTAAGGGCCACTCCATTTGTCCTGGAGTGCCCTGGGAGCCACAGGCTCCAGAACCCAGACTTTCTGCCCTGGTTGGAACTCAACCAGTGCAGCCTTTTGGTCATACCAAAACTTCTGGAGCTGTTGGCTGGCCTCAAGGTTTTTGGTTGCCTTTTCCATGTACTCTGCCATTCTAGAGCGAAGGCCAAGTACATAGTCCACTATGTCTTGTTTAGGCTCATGAAGAGGTCTCTCCCAGCCTTCTTTAACAAGAGCAAGTGGTCCCCTTACAGGGTGGCCAAACAGAAGTTCAAAGGGTGAGAATCCTACTCCCTTCTGTGGCACCTCTCTGTAAGCAAAAAGCAGACATGGCAAGAGGACATCCCATCTCCTTTTGAGTTTTTCTGGGAGCCCCATGATCATGCCTTTTAATGTCTGGTTGAATCTCTCAACTAAGCCATTAGTTTGTGGATGGTATGGTGTAGTGAATTTGTAAGTCACTCCACACTCATTCCACATGTGTTTTAGGTATGCTGACATGAAGTTGGTACCTCTGTCAGACACCACCTCCTTAGGGAAACCCACTCTGGTAAAGATACCAATGAGGGCCTTGGCTACTGCAGGGGCAGTAGTCGACCTAAGGGGAATAGCTTCAGGATACCTAGTAGCATGATCCACTACTACTAGGATGTACATATTTCCTGAGGCTGTGGGAGGTTCCAGTGGACCAACTATGTCCACACCCACTCTTTCAAAGGGGACCCCCACCACTGGAAGTGGAATGAGGGGGGCCTTTGGGTGCCCACCTGTCTTACCACTGGATTGACAGGTGGGGCAGGAGAGGCAAAACTCCTTAACCTTCTGGGACATATTGGGCCAGTAGAAGTGGTTGACTAACCTCTCCCACGTCTTGGTTTGTCCCAAATGCCCAGCAAGGGGAATATCATGGGCTAAGGTCAGAATAAACTCTCTGAACGACTGAGGCACTACCACTCTCCTAGTGGCACCAGGTTTGGGGTCTCTGGCCTCAGTGTACAGGAGTCCATCTTCCCAATAGACCCTATGTGTTCCATTTTTCTTGCCCTTGGACTCTTCAGCAGCTTGCTGCCTAAGGCCTTCAAGAGAGGGACAGGTTTCTTGTCCCTTACACAGCTCCTCCCTTGAGGGTCCCCCTGGCCCTAAGAGCTCAACCTGATAAGGTTCAAGCTCCAAAGGCTCAGTTCCCTCAGAGGGCAGAACTTCTTCCTGAGAAGAGAGGTTCTCTTTTTCTGACTGTGTGGCAGTTGGTTTCCCAATTGACTTTCCTTTTCTCTTGGTAGGCTGGGCCATTTTTCCAAACTCCAGCTCTACTTTTTCACCCTGTGCCTTGCATTGTGCTCTTGTTTTTACACACACCAGTTCAGGGATACCCAGCATGGCTGCATGGGTTTTTAGTTCTACCTCAGCCCATGCTGAGGACTCCAGGTCATTTCCAAGCAGACAGTCTACTGGGATGTTTGAGGAGACCACCACCTGTTTCAGGCCATTGACCCCTCCCCATTCTAAAGTTACCATTGCCATGGGATGTGCTTTAGTTTGATTGTCAGCATTGGTGACTGTATAAGTTTTTCCAGTCAGGTATTGGCCAGGGGAAACCAGTTTCTCTGTCACCATGGTGACACTGGCACCTGTATCCCTCAGGCCCTCTACACTTGTCCCATTAATAAAGAGCTGCTGCCTGTATTTTTGCATGTTAGGCGGCCAGGCAGCTAGTGTGGCTAAATCCACCCCACCCTCAGAGACTAGAGTAGCTTCAGTGTGGACCCTGATTTGCTCTGGGCACACTGTTGATCCCACTTGGAGACTAGCCATTCCAGTGTTACCTGGATTGGAGTTTGGAGTGGAATTTTTCTTGGGACAGGCCTTGTCTCCAGTTTGGTGTCCAGACTGACTACAGTTTCGACACCAGGCCATTTTGGGATCAAAGTTTTTACCCTTGTACCCAGGATTGTTTTGTGAAGAGGCTCTGGGCCCACCCTCCTGTGCAGGTTTTTGGGGGCCTGTAGAAGACTCTTTACTATTTTTATTTTTGGCTGTCTCACCACCCTTCCCCTGGGGAGGTTTTGTGACCCCTTTCTTTTGGTCACCCCCTGTGGAAGTTTTGGACACCCTTGTCTTGACCCAATGGTCCGCCTTCTTTCCCAATTCTTGGGGAGAAATTGGTCCTAGGTCTACCAGATGCTGATGCAGTTTATCATTGAAACAATTACTTAACAGGTGTTCTTTCACAAATAAATTGTACAGCCCATCATAATTACTTACACCACTGCCTTGAATCCAACCATCTAGTGTTTTTACTGAGTAGTCTACAAAGTCAACCCAGGTCTGGCTCGAGGATTTTTGAGCCCCCCTGAATCTAATCCTATACTCCTCAGTGGAGAATCCAAAGCCCTCAATCAGGGTACCCTTCATGAGGTCATAAGATTCTGCATCCTTTCCAGAGAGTGTGAGGAGTCTATCCCTACACTTTCCTGTGAACATTTCCCAAAGGAGAGCACCCCAGTGAGATCTGTTCACTTTTCTGGTTACACAAGCCCTCTCAAAAGCTGTGAACCATTTGGTGATGTCATCACCATCTTTATATTTAGTTACAATCCCTTTAGGGATTTTCAACATGTCAGGAGAATCTCTGACCCTATTTATGTTGCTGCCACCATTGATGGGTCCTAGGCCCATCTCTTGTCTTTCCCTCTCTATGGCTAGGATCTGTCTTTCCAAAGCCAATCTTTTGGCCATCCTGGCTAACTGGATGTCCTCTTCACTGGAGTTATCCTCAGTGATTTCAGAGGTGTTGGTCTCTCCTGTGAGGGAACCAGCATCTCTGACTATTATTTTTGGAGTCAGGGTTTGAGAGACCCTGTTCTCCCTAAATAGGACTGGTAGGGGGGAATTTTCCTCCAAGTCACTATCCTCTTCCTCTGAGTTGCCACCCTCAGAGGGGTTGGCCTTTTCAAACTCTGCCAAAAGCTCCTGGAGCTGTATTTTGGTAGGTTTGGGGCCTATGGTTATTTTCTTTAGTTTACAGAGTGACCTTAGCTCTCTCATCTGTAGATGGAGGTAAGGTGTGGTGTCGAGTTCCACCACAGCCACATCTGTGCTAGACATTTTGCTTCTAAAAGTTGGAATACTTTTTAAGAATCTAAAACTGGTTCTAGAATCTAATTCAAACTTTTACAAACTTTTAAACTCTAAAAGAAATGCTAAACAGGATCTAACACAAGGCCCTAGCAGGTCTTTTAAGAATTTAGAAAACTTTTCAAATTGCAAAAATCAATTTCTAATGACAATTTTGGAATTTGTCGTGTGATCAGGTATTGGCTGAGTAGTCCAGCAAATGCAAAGTCTTGTACCCCACCGCTGATCCACCAATGTAGGAAGTTGGCTCTGTATGTGCTATTTCAAAGTAAGGAATAGCATGCACAGAGTCCAAGGGTTCCCCTTAGAGGTAAAATAGTGGTAAAAAGAGATAATACTAATGCTCTATTTTGTGGTAGTGTGGTCGAGCAGTAGGCTTATCCAAGGAGTAGTGTTAAGCATTTGTTGTACATACACATAGACAATAATTGAGGTACACACACTCAGAGACAAATCCAGCCAATAGGTTTTGTTATAGAAAAATATCTTTTCTTAGTTTATTTTAAGAACCACAGGTTCAAATTTAACATGTAATATATTGTTTGAAAGGTATTGCAGGTAAGTACATTAGGAACTTTGAATCATTTCAATTGCATGTATACTTTTCAAGTTATTGACAAATAGCTATTTCAAAAGTGGACACAGTGCAATTTTCACAGTTCCTGGGGGAGGTAAGTTTTTGTTAGTTTTACCAGGTAAGTAAGACACTTACAGGGTTCAGTTCTTGGTCCAAGGTAGCCCACCGTTGGGGGTTCAGAGCAACCCCAAAGTCACCACACCAGCAGCTCAGGGCCGGTCAGGTGCAGAGTTCAAAGTGGTGCCCAAAACGCATAGGCTAGAATGGAGAGAAGGGGTGCCCCGGTTCCGGTCTGCTGGCAGGTAAGTACCCGCGTCTTCGGAGGGCAGACCAGGGGGGTTTGGTAGGGCACCGGGGGGGACACAAGCCCACACAGAAATTTCACCCTCAGCAGCGCGGGGGCGGCCGGGTGCAGTGTAGAAACAAGCGTCGGGTTTTCAATGTTAGTCTATGAGAGATCAAGGGATCTCTTCAGCGCTGCAGGCAGGCAAGGGGGGGCTTCCTCGGGGAAAGCTCCACTTGGGCAAGGGAGAGGGACTCCTGGGGGTCACTTCTCCAGTGAAAGTCCGGTCCTTCAGGTCCTGGGGGCTGCGGGTGCAGGGTCTTTTCCAGGCGTCGGGACTTAGGTTTCAGAGAGTCGCGGTCAGGGGAAGCCTCGGGATTCCCTCTGCAGGCGGCGCTGTGGGGGCTCAGGGGGGATAGGTTTTGGTACTCACAGTCGTAGAGTAGTCCGGGGGTCCTCCCTGAGGTGTTGGTTCTCCAACAGCCGAGTCGGGGTCGCCGGGTGCAGTGTTGCAAGTCTCACGCTTCTTGCGGGGAGATTGCAGGGTCTTTAAAGCTGCTCCTTGAAACAAAGTTGCAGTCTTTTTGGAGCAGGTCCGCTGTCCTCGGGAGTTTCTTGTCTTTTTCGAAGCATGGCAGTCCTCAGAGGAGTCAGAGGTCGCTGGTCCCTTGGAAGGTGTCGCTGGAGCAGAGTTCTTTGGAAGGCAGGAGACAGGCCGGTGAGTTTCTGGAGCCAAGGCAGTTGTTGTCTTCTGGTCTTCCTCTGCAGGGGTTTTCAGCTAGGCAGTCCTTCTTCTTGTAGTTGCAGGAATCTAATTTTCTAGGGTTCAGGGTAGCCCTTAAATACTAAATTTAAGGGCGTGTTTAGGTCTGGGGGGTTAGTAGCCAATGGCTACTAGCCCTGAGGGTGGGTACACCCTCTTTGAGCCTCCTCCCAAGGGGAGGGGGTCACAATCCTAACCCTATTGGGGGAATCCTCCATCTGCAAGATGGAGGATTTCTAAAAGTTAGAGTCACCTCAGCTCAGGACACCTTAGGGGCTGTCCTGACTGGTCAGTGACTCCTCCTTGTTGCTTTCTTTGTTCCCTCCAGCCTTGCCGCCAAAAGTGGGGGCCGTGGCCGGAGGGGGCGGGCAACTCCACTAAGCTGGAGTGCCCTGCTGGGCTGTGACAAAGGGGTGAGCCTTTGAGGCTCCCCGCCAGGTGTTACAGCTCCTGCCTGGGGGAGGTGTTAGCATCTCCACCCAGTGCAGGCTTTGTTACTGGCCTCAGAGTGACAAAGGCACTCTCCCCATGGGGCCAGCAACATGTCTCTAGTGTGGCAGGCTGCTGGAACTAGTCAGCCTACACAGACAGTCGGTTAAGTTTCAGGGGGCACCTCTAAGGTGCCCTCTGGGGTGTATTTTGCAATAAAATGTACACTGGCATCAGTGTGCATTTATTGTGCTGAGAAGTTTGATACCAAACTTCCCAGTTTTCAGTGTAGCCATTATGGTGCTGTGGAGTTCGTGTTTGACAGACTCCCAGACCATATACTCTTATGGCTACCCTGCACTTACAATGTCTAAGGTTTTGTTTAGACACTGTAGGGGTACCATGCTCATGCATTGGTACCCTCACCTATGGTATAGTGCACCCTGCCTTAGGGCTGTAAGGCCTGCTAGAGGGGTGACTGACCTATACTTGCATAGGCAGTGAGAGGCTGGCATGGCACCCTGAGGGGAGTGCCATGTCGACTTACTCGTTTTGTTCTCACTAGCACACGCAAGCTGGCAAGCAGTGTGTCTGTGCTGAGTGAGAGGTCTCCAGGGTGGCATAAGATATGCTGCAGCCCTTAGAGACCTTCCTTGGCCTCAGGGCCCTTGGTACTAGAAGTACCAGTTACAAGGGACTTATCTGGATGCCAGGGTCTGCCAATTGTGGATACAAAAGTACAGGTTAGGGAAAGAACACTGGTGCTGGGGCCTGATTAGCAGGCCTCAGCACACTTTCAATTGTAAACATAGCATCAGCAAAGGCAAAAAGTCAGGGGGCAACCATGCCAAGGAGGCATTTCCTTACAGATGGGTTGAGATAACACTGCGAAGAAGCCAAAAAAATGTTATTAAAGGAGGCACGTGAGGAGCTTGCACCCAGGTAAGTACAGAGTGTTACTGGTACAGTGAGACAGCTGATGGGAGAGCAAGCAAGCCAAAAAGTAGGTTGTGCAGGGGAGGAAACAAGGAAAGGGAGGGAGAAAACAAGAAAGTTGCAGACAAGGAGCAGCTGGTGGCCAATAACTGAGTTGCAGAGCCAAGGTACAAAGCAGGTGCGACCAAACTTACTACTGTTTGGGCTAGTACTTAATTTCTCCTGAAGGCTTCTGCTTTTTTCCGAGGCCTTTCCCTGATTAGTCTCTTAGTGAAGAGTAGGGGGTGAAGAGTAGGGAGAAGGAAGTTTGGAGGAGCTGGACTATTGGTCAGTGGCACCTTGGGCACTGTGGTCTCAGGAGAGCTTGAGACCACTGTGCCCAAGGTGCCACTGACCAGCAATCATCTCCTCCATCATTGGCACCTTGGGCACAGTGGTCTCAGGAGAGCCTGAGACCACTGTACCCAAGGTGCCACTGACCAGCAGTCCATCTCCTCCATCATTGGCACCTTGGGCACAGTGGTCTCAGGTGAGCCTGAGACCACTGTGCCCAAGGTGCCACTGACCAGCAGTCCAGCTCCTCCAGTCTTCCTTCTCCCTACTTTTTCTCTGTCCAGTCTGTCACCTGCCCTAGATGATCTCTAGCCTCTGAGTACCCCTGGTCCAGACAGGGTGTTAACAGTAGGACAGGTATTTATTTGTCAATTTGAAGAGGACTGAATGTGTTATCAGTTGCAGGAGGTGAAGTATTTTATGTTATGTATGGCTGTCCATAACTCCTCTGCTTTCGTGTATATGTTGGAAACAGGGGCAGATGATTTTTTTAGGTGGGGGAATATATAACAATACATTTCAGATGGCTAAAATGTGGATAATGGGCATGTGTTTCATCTACGGGTTCTGAGTGGCATCCTAGACAACTCAAGCTTTGCTCTTCTTGCTTATTTGATGTCACCTAGAACCAGTCATGAAACAAATCCATCTTATTCACAGTTACTGTGCAAACGTGTGGATTATGAGTGTGGCTGGATGGTAGTGCATTAACAAGTAATAATATCTCCATTTTTGTTAGGTCCAGGAAGGTTTCAGTAATTTAAACCCAAGCTCAATCCTTTGTAGCTATGGTAGACAGGCTTAATTTAAGAAAATGTGTAAATAATTTAGAAGTACTGAAACAGTTAAAAAGTAAAAAACACAATAAAAATCCCACTCCAATTTATAAAAATACAGAATAATTAAATTAAGAAAATTACAATGAAACAACAAAAATGCAATAAGAGGAACCAGAGATATGAATTTTTGAAGCCAACCACGATGGAGCACCAGTTGTACATGGAAACTAGGTTTGTCCCCGTCATACGTTTTACCTCCAGACTTAGGTCCTCATTATGACTTTGGCGGTCTTCCATGAAGACCGCCAAAGCCACGGGCACCAGGAGACGGCCAGTGCTGGCGGTCTCCCACCTGCCATATCACAGGTACTGCTGGAATTGGGTGGAAATCCGGTAGTAGTCGTGCTGGCAGGTGGAGGTACTCTGGCAGTTCCACCACCTGCACCGCCCCGCCAGTAGGACACCGCCCGCCATATTATGGCTCATAACATGGCCTGGTGCTGTCTTGCTGGTGGGCCAGAGCTGGCGGTGGAAGCGCCCCTTCCTGTTCCCTGCCAGACGACCTACTCCTAGGAACAGGTAAGGTGATCATCCGACAGGGGAGGGGGGTAGGTGGGTGAGGGGTGTTGTGTGTGCATGTGTGGTGACTGCGTGTGTGCATGAATGTGTGTATGCATTGCTGTATGAGTGTATGAATATTGAAGTGAGTGCGTGTATGCATGTAAGTGTATATGCGTGTGAGTATGCGTGTTTGGATGGGTGTGAGTATGCATGCATGAATGCTGTATGAATGGAGTTGTGAATGCGTGTATGAATGGAGTTGAGAATGCGTGTATGAATGGAGTTGTGAATTCAAATGCACGTATGGATGTTGTTGTGTATGTGTGCATGTATGCGGGGAGGGGGGATAGGAACGATGTGGCTGAAGTGGAAAAGGGAGGAGAGGAACGATGTGGCTGAAGGGGTGGGTGGGGGGAGGAGGGGTTCAGTGCTTGCTGGGGAGGGGGGGTTGACAGGAAAGAAATTCCCTGTTACTGGTAGCCTTTCCGCCAAGGTTTTCGCAGCGGTGCTACCACCGCAGAAAACAAGGTGGAAGGCCGGCTCCTAATACTGCTGGCGATATTCTGTGGACCCCCGGGTCATAGATGCTTATCTCCGGCAGTGCCGACTGCCGTGGCGGTACAAGTGGGAATGTGGAGGTTTGGCAGATGCCAACCCGACACTCTCATAATGTGGGGGCTTCACCGCCAGCCCGTCAGCAGTGGTACCACCACCTTTAACCTGGCGGTCTCTGGACCGCCAGGGTCATAATGAGGACCTTAGTCTCCGAAATGGAAGTCAAAACTCCTCAGTTAAGCAAGGCAGCAGGCTGTGGCTGAAATAGGCTGGATAGCTGTCAGAAGAGGTGCTGGTGAAGCTGTTGACTTTTGGATATCAAGTAAGGGAAATTCAAAATTTGCACCAGAGGAAGGTCCCTTGCCAGCTGAATACTTTAGGAGTCTGTGCCCAGTGAAGATTTCTACATGCAGCAGGGTCTAGGGCAGGTCCAGTTGGAACTGGTCAGCTGGGCTCTTCAGGAAAAAGAGCTTTTAGCAGCTTGTTGCGTGCCTGTAGCTTAACAAGAGATCAGCCATCTGACCCTTGGAGTCAACTTTTTGTCCTGGGTACAAGTGGAGCAGGTCGACCCTTTCAGGTCTCTTTGCAGATCTCAAAGCAGATGCAGTCCTTCTTCTATTTTCCACAGGTCCAGGTGTGCTCTGATCAAGGTGCCCAAGGGTGCCACATTTATACCTGCCCTAGCCTGCGGGTGGGTTGACTCCTGGCCCCTCCCTAACCAATAGGGAAAAAGTCCCCAGTGGTAAACCTACCCACTTTTGCAGCGGTTGCTGTGTGCATCTCAACAAACAATCCCACAGTGCATCTCTCTACCTCGATCCAACATGGCAGCACCGTTCTACCCCTGTGCAGAGCTCCTGTGCATACTTGACAGGAGGGGCCAGGAAAATGAGTAACCCCTCCTCCGTGGTCACTCAAAATAAGTCCTGGGGTGGTTCCTTTTCCACTGGGATTGGTGCCTGGCTGACCAGAGGGACAAAGGAGGGGGCAGACCCAGGTGTTATCTACATCTACCTGTGACAGGGTTAGAACTCTTTGAAGTTATTTATGTTCCTGGGCACAGCCCAAATGTTCACCCTGCCAGAGGAACAGAACATGTCCCGACATCCAATGCCTTTGTCCCAGCTCCAGGAGCAAGTTCACTACTCATCAAGTGGCCTATTTAGCTCCTGGGCGACGACTGGAATCTCAGGCAAATGGGCTTCTATTGGCTCTAAGCTGGGAAGAGTTGACTTTTTAAAGCATCTTTTGGAAAATATTTATTTCAAATCCGACTTTACTTGCAAATTGGGGTTGTAATACATATTTCAGAAAGTCCAAGAATTAACTTTGTAGCTGTTTCTTTGGATGAGATAACATTATTAAATTTCATATATTGTATCCCAATGCTTTACTATGGAACATCTAACCTTAGTACAGTGAAAATAGCTTTTGGGGCCTTGCCACCGCAAGAACATGTTTAGAATTAAACATGTACATGTCCTACCGTTAAGTACTATGCACCCTGGCTTATGGGTAAGAATGCATACTTATAGGTGACATATTAATATTTAGCAGGTGGGTTTTAAAGGGGATTATCATGATAGGACAAAATTGCAATTTTAAAACTGTGCTGACAGGCTACAGTGGTAGACCTGCAGTTATGTTTGCACTGTCACTTAAGTGCATGGCACAATGGGCGCTGCAGACCACTAGTGACATTTAACTTACAGGTCCTGGGTACACTTTATGAATTACACTGGGAACTTATAGGTACATTAAATATGCCAATTAGGAGTGTACCAACTAGAAAAAGTTAGGTCGACCACGGAAAAGAGGCATTTTCCTACAGTTCTATGTGTATACCATATGTGTATACCATAGGACATTAGTTTACTTTGGCTAAGACCCACCTAAACTTGAGAATGTAAGCAAGATCACCAATGCAAAACATTTTAATTTATGCATGTTAAGTAATGCCCAGAAGAGGTAGCAGAATCACCATTACTTACTTCCATGAACAGGAGAACTTGCACTGGTGCGTCAGACATTGTGCTGGTTCTGTGTCTGCGAATATGTTGCTGCCACTTGTCATGAAACTGTTTTATGTGTGACAAACGCTTATGTGCTCTTGCTTATAATCAGTATTTTGTGAGAGAAAAACTTAAGGAACACAATTTCACTATTCAAAAGCCAAAATGCTTGGTGTGATCAGTGGTTAGGGCAGGGGAGCAGAGGAAAAGGAGGTGGTCAATGCAGAGTGCAAGGGTGGGGGTGTTCTCTGAGAAGGTGTCTAGGTGTGTGGGGTTCAAGGTGTGAGGACAGGTGAAGGAAGGAGGGCAGGAAACAAGAGTAAAGGCTCAGAGTCCACAGGTAAATATGGACTGTCACAGTCCTGATCAACTATCCCTGCTTGATAGATATCCAGAGGACTTCTGCAAAGATTTTGGCATTTTCGCGGTTATTTGATTCTCTAAGATGAAGAAGTCTGAGCTTGTGAAGAGCACTGTGAATGCACTGCTGATCTCTGTGATCTACTTGTTAGTCCCCATATGTGTGTGACTAGCTCACGTTTGGATGTCACCTGTGATCCCACTGTGTGGCTTCTGCTCCCAACAACCCACTGCCATTTGGCCTAACTCAATAGGTAACTAGCTCAACCAGTAAGGAAAGCATTAAACCCAACCCTATCTCTCTATATAGTAATTTAATTGAAGTTAATTTGATTTCTTATCCACTTTAATACAAAGGCCATTGAGTTCTTTCTCCCAATTCATGGGTTGAACCTGGAAGGTAGCATCTCCTACATTACTCCCTTAAATTTCAAAACCACCTCCCGATATATCACATATCAATCAATCAAAAGAATTTATAGAGCACGCTACTCACCCGTGAGGGTCTCAAGGTGCTTGAAAGGGGGTGGGGGCGGGGGGAGGTTTACTGTTCGAACAGCCAGGTCTTGAGGTTTTTTCTAAAGAGCAGGAGGTCTTTTGTTTTGCGGAGGTTTGTGGGTAGGGAGTTCCAGGTTTTGGGGGCGAGGTATGAGAATGCCCTGCCTCCTGTGGTGGTTCGTTGGATGCGGGGAACTATAGCTAGTGCAAGGTCGGCTGATCGGAGGTTGTGGGTGGGGGTGTGAAAGTTCACTCTTTCGTTGAGGTAGGTCGGGCCGGTGTTGTGGAGGGATTTGTGTGTGTGTATGAGGATCTTGAAAGTGATTCGCTTGTCTATGGGGAGTCAGTGAAGGGTTTTGAGGTTTGGAGAGATATGTTCGTGGTGGGGGAGGTCCAGGACGAGGCATGCGGCCGTGTTTTGGATTCTATGGAGTTTGCGTCTGAGTTTAAGTGTGTTGCCGGCATAGAGGGCGTTGCCGTAGTCTAGTCTGCTGCTGATGAGTGCATGGGTGACTGTCTTCCTGGTCTCTGAGGCAATCCATTTGAAGGATTTTTTCAGTGTGCGGCGTGTGTGGAAGGAGGAGGAGGTGACTGCATTGATTTGCTATGTCATGGAGAGGGAGGGGTCCAGGATGATGTCGAGGTTGCGTGCGTGGTTTGGGGGGGTGGGTGCGGGGCCTAGGGTGGTGGGCCACTTGCTGTTTTGAGAGTTGTTGTCCAGGCGTGTCTTGTAGTGAGCTCTTTTGGTGGTGCGTATGGAGGTTTTGAGGGTGGAGAAGTTGGTTGTAGAGGGTTCTTGTTGCCAGATTTTCTCCGCTTGGCGGCATTTGCGCTTGGAGTCTTGGAATTCGGGGGTGAACCAAGGAGCGTTCTTGATGTTGCGGGTGGCAATGTGTTTTCTGAGGGGGGCTAGTGTGTCTGCGCAGGTAGTGATCCATTTAGAGAGGTTGTGCGCTCCTATATTGGGGTCGTTGGTGTGGGGGGGAGGTTGTGAGCCAGTTGGGAGTTAAGGCGTTCTGTGGGGATCTTGTCCCACATGCGGTGGGGCGTGGTGTGTTGCCGGTGGTTTGTGGGGGGGGTTTGGTGAAGGAGAAGTGGACGCAGTGGTGGTCGGTCCAGTGGAGTTCGGTGGTGTATGTGTAGGTTATGTGTTGACTTGAGGTGAAAATTGCATCGAGCGTGTGTCCTGCTGAGTGGGTGGGTGCTGTGACCAGTTGTTTGAGTCCGAGGTTGGTGAGGTTGTCTATGAGGGAGGTGGAGTTGTGGTCTTTAAGGTTCTCCAAGTAAAATTTGAAGTCACCGAGGAGGATGTAGTCTGTGGAGGTGAGGGCGTGTGAGCTGATGGTGTCGGCGATGGTGTCACAGAAGACGGGGCGTGGTCCAGGTGGTCTGTAGACTAGTGTGCCTCTGAGGGTGGAGTTGTTGTTAATGTGGATTAGGAAGTGCATGTGTTCTGTGCTGTCAATAGTGTCTTGGGAGTTGGTGGTGACTTTAATGGTGTCTTTGTGTAGGGTGGCGATGCCACCTCCTGGCTTGTTAAGGCGGTCTTTGCGTTGGAGTTTGTATCCCATGGGGGTGGCAGTGGCTATGTCGGGTTCTGAGGAGGGGTTGGTCCAGATTTCAGTGAGGAAGACGATGTCAGGTGAGTGTGATGTGGTGAGATCCCAGAGTTCTATGGCATGTTTGTGAAGGGAGCGGGTGTTGAGGAACAGGCAGTTGAGGTGGTTTTGGTGGGTGGCGTTGGTGTGTGGTATGATGGTGTTGTTGCGGGGTGTGTTGTGGTTGTGGGGTGGTGTGCAGTGAGGCTGGTTGGTGGGCATGGAGGCAGAGCAGGTGTGTGTTGCGTTGGAGGTGTTTTGTTTGTTGGGTGGGTTGTTATGGTTGGTGTGTGGTGTGAGGGGTGTGGATCAGGAGAAATGACAGGTGTAGCAGGTGGGGCTGGAAAGGGTGCATGTGGGGTGAGGGCCTGGGTTGAGTGAGTGGAGGGTGAGGGGGGAGTAGAGTTGTCTGAGGGGACCAGGGGGACTGGCGCTGGGTGCAGTCCAGGCGTGGACGGGCGCAGACGGGCTTGCCTCAGGCGCGCCAGCAGCGCGTCCACGCAGCTGCCGCCATTAAGAGGGTGGGGTGGGAGGGTGTGGCAGCTGGGAGGAGGGAGGGGCAAATGGGTGTGTGCGGGGGGTGGGGCCGCAGGGGAGGCAGCAGCAGGGAGCTGGAGGGCTGAGAGAAACGGGTGGGGGAGGGAGAGCGAGGAGAGTGAAAGCGCAGGGGGGGGGGTCAAATGAGCGCGGGGCAGAGAAAAAAACAAAGAGAGGCTGAAACAACGGCGCGGAATACAATTTAAACACAGATACCAAAATAAAAAGGCATAAAAACGCAAACGCAAGGAATGCAGAAAAGTCACAAGAAAGCACTTACACGATATTGGAGATTGGAGAAGCCTACCACTAGGCACCAGGGATGAGGCGCAGGGGCGTATTCTGATGCTATACAGGCATTATCCTTAAATCACGGGTAACTTTTATATCAGTCTAATGTAACTAGAAAAACTACAAATGTCAACCAGATGGGGAAATAACAGCTGAGAAAGAATTGAAGAAAAGCATATTTTGTGCACTATTTAAACCATCTAAATGAATTAAGTGTGTACATATTTATAAATTCAATAGTATAAACAAAATAAATCTTGCTTCACATTGAAAAGTTCTGGTTTAAAGTGCTCTGTTAATTTCTATATCCTCATATAACCAAGGGTTGACCACTGCCTGACCCATGTGAATCATTATCACTATTTCTCCATGCCGAAATGGATGATGTAATGTGTAAATAACTGAGTAGAAACAGAGTTACTGCTAGTGGACACGTTTAAACCTGAAGAGAATAACTTTCCCCTTTTCTCTCATCATTTAGACCTTATCTGGTAGGACCTATGCAAAGGCCTTGAGGATATCATGAGAGTTGGTGCGTGCATGACGTCTGTCAGGCAAAACATTTGAAATATGGGTGTATAAAGTTTCTAATGTCTTACCAACATAACCTTATCAAGTGTTTTTTTTTTTTAATTCCTAATCCCTTCTTACTTCACAGAATTTGATTTTTTTTAATAGGTGCTGAAAGAACAGTTGGTAAAATTATGTTTTGCCGAAAAGAAATGTCATGCAAAAATAGTTTTATTTATAGGAATACTATTAAAAAATTGTGAGACAATATTTTGTTGCAGCTACTAACTTGCCAAGAATTGTAAGCTGTTTGTGAAGTCTGCAGAATAGACAAACTGTTTAAACCTCACGCAGTGCAACATTTCCCAATGTCACAAAGTGTTGTGGCCAAAATGTTAATTTAGCCCACCCCTAATTTTAAGCGTCGGTCTTTTTTATGTCTATAATAGAGCCAAGACATTTTGATTTTAGTAAAATGATATATAACATATACATTCTTATGTGTGTGAGCTTTCACCTAGCCCTGTTCATCCAATGGTCCTATGTTGTGTCCTTCACATTTTTCTTCCATCAACTACAGCTTGCAGCATGGGACAGTGGGCTAGCCCACTTCAGCCATTGGCTAACCTCACTGTGAGGGATCGCATTCAGCTCTTTCACACGAAGTACATCCACACACAAAGTAGTTCTTACCAATGTGTGTTTTGTAAGACCCAAAAAATATTATTGCTTTTTTACATTGTTCTTTTTTTAATATTGGTGATAACCTGTCAGCTCCCACAACAAGGTTTTCTAAAAACCATGGCAAAGGAAGCACTGACAAAGCCAAAACACGTGTAGCCAACACCATACCAGTTGGCTTTACCAGTGCTTGTTTGTTGAGAATGGTTAAAGTCGAAGCACCTACTATAATGAACATAAAACAATGGTGCGGCGCTTCAAATGTTTATTTCTAAATCTCATATTTGCTGGCTTTAACAGTAGCCTCAAACATCCACTAAAGAAGTGAATTGGGAGCCAATGTGGAGGAGCAAAAGATTGGAAAGTAGTACCGAAAACAAATTGTAAACTCAGTAAGATCTCATATCACCGGATACCACCCCACACAGGGCAACTGTAACACCCCAATACAGTGGTCTTCAAAGTTTTTTATCCCATGGCCCGTGTAGAAAAAAATAATAATAATCGCCCCCCCTCAATTTTTCACCATTATTCTGTTAGATTGGCAATTTTTAAGTAAGTCTCACATTGCAGTAAAATTCTGTTACCCCTTGTACACATGCCCCCAGTCAGGATATACATGACAAAAGATGCTGGTGATGCCCTATTACAAAGTGGCCTACAGACCCTCATTTTTATAACACTTAAAGCATGATGCTTCTCTTGGCCAGAGCTTGGAGCCCCTCCTGGGATCACATAAGGCCTCCCAGGGGGGCATGCCCCTCAGTTGGAAGACCTCTGCTAAATAGGACCAACAAGAAAGCATTGGAGAGCCCCCATATTTGTTCTCTAGTGTGCACCCCTATTGAGTGTCACATCTTCCAGAAGGATCTAGGGCTCTCCTTTTGGCCAGAGACCTTTTGTCTCTGTCGTAGATCTTCAGCCTCAGAAGATGCAGGAGCAAAGCATGAGCTTCTAATATGCATATTCCTTTTTAGTTTCTGATTGTGGCTTATTTCTCAACAGTGTTTGGGGCACGAGGCGAGGTCTCTGAAACGCTGAAGCACCCCAGTCTGGTCTTCCACTTTCCTTGAGATTTCTCAGAATATCCTCTTTGCCTGTCTCACCAAGCTGTCGTTCCAAGGACTTAGAAGAGGTGCCAGTCAGCCACCAGGAAGAGTGTGACTCTGGGAGGGAAGTGTCCACTGGACTCCTTCTGCCTAGGAAGCAGCGCGTGACACCTGCGTGACAGCCTGCACTGTGCACCAGAGGTGCAACAATGCTTAGAGTGTTCAGGAGTCCTGGGTTTGCCGGGACAGTTCTGGTTTTTCACCAGCTGCCCCAGCAGATTTGGGGAAATTTAGCTCATGTCCCGGTTTTCATTAAAGAGGGTCACCTGAAAACGATGGGAGGTGATTTTTTTGGTTTTCCAAAGCAGAGGTACTTAGCAGCTGTTATCAGAGAGCAAATAAATTAACAGGCACTGCAATGGCTTTAAAAATTACACTTTATTTGTTTTTAGAGCCTCTTCTGTACTCTTTTGCTTGTAACCTCTGGCATTCTGTGCGCTTGGTTGAAGTAGAATTGCAGTCTTCTATTTTTCTAAAATTTCCCAGTTTTTGACTGTAAAATTCTGGTCACTCTATCAATGCTCCCCAGCCTAAATTGTGAGGCAGAATTAAAGATATTTTGGAGCACACAAGAAACAAGCATTGGTAAATGCATTAGGTTTCGCCTATGTGATTAATAATAAGCTGTTTTTGTTGTAAGTTGTAGCTTGGTCAACAGTTGTGCAGATGCCAGGCATTGTTCCGTTAAAAATATTGAATCAATTGGGAATCGATGTTACCAGGGATGGACGAAAAGGCTGGAAGGATGGCAGGTGTTTTGTACATCTATTCAAGGGAAGGTTCTACTGTGAGTGGGGAGCAGAGTTGCAGGGCATCAGATATTTTTACATATTTGAGGAGCGGAGGTACGGCAGGTGTATTTGTAATTTTTGATCCACAGAAAGTGGGGAGGAGGCTGAGGCATTTGAGGTCATGTTGTGAATGGTTTGGCTTTGCCACGGTGCAGCTGACCTTAGCAGGAAAGAGGATCTGGGAGGCGGGAACTACCCAACATGAAATTGTAGGTGGTCGCTATATTGCGAGATGTCAACTTTTTATCCTCATTGTTTATTTAATGTCATTTCCAACCTCTGAATGGAAAATGACCAAGTTATTGACAACTACCAAACTATAATTCTAACCTAATAATCTCCTGGACCACACAACAAGGCCGCATCAGGGCTCAGTAGCGCTTGACATGATTATGGCAGAACTGCAAAATATTCAATCGTCAATATCGATGGTGGAACAAGGAACTAACAAGGAATTGGAAAATCGCACAAGTGAGATTGCCATCATTAAATCTAATATGGATGTTGCATATAACCCCTAGAGACACTAGAAAACCGAATAGCGGAAATGATAGACTGGCGAGGAACACAACTGTGGAAAGCCCAGAAAAAACATAACAGGCCTCAAAGTCACAGGAATGACATATGCCTTTTCGGTGACCCTGAAACTGAAACATAACATGATCCCCTTCCTCTTAATGTTTATTCTGCAACTACTACAAATGGATCCACGCGCCCACAGCACGTCTGCCTGTAAACAGTGTGCGAGAGATTCTTCTACGCCGTCAACGTAGTCAACTTTGTCCATTTCTGACAGTCAATAATGCTCATTCAAGCAGCTAAAAAACTCTACCTGTACATTTGAAAAGGCATATAATCTCACCATAGGCTGATTTATTTTATGAAACAGACATCACAAAGCAGAAACTCTTATCCCTACACCCACTGCTCAAGAAACTAGATTGCCGATACAGACTAACGGATCGAGCAAATATGATGCTACTGGCCAACGGCAAAACAAGAGAACTTGTGGAGCTGGCAGAACTGGAAAAATGGTTAGCACAGATGCATCCATTGCCGGTAGCTATAGACACAAATCCTCAATCGATGGACGTGCGCCCACTTCAACTTGGGAATCCATGATACACAAGCACAGAACAATGGACAGAGCCCGTAAAAGTGATGTCCCCTGCAGTATCAGAGCAAGCGCTCTGCTTGTTTACCTAATGTCCTTGAGGCTGCACGCATTTCACATGCACATGTTAAAGGCAATCTGTGAGGCGTAACAAGCACGCTTGAAATGCATGCAGCCACGAGGAGATTAAGGGCCTGATTCTAACTTTGGAGGACGGTGTTAAACCGTCCCAAAAGTGGCGGATATACCACCTACCGTATTACGAGTCCATTATATCCTATGGAACTCGTAATACGGTAGGTGGTATATCCGCCACTTTTGGGACGGTTTAACACCGTCCTCCAAAGTTAGAATCAGGCCCTAAGTGAGCAAGCACAGCGCAAGCATTAAACATTAAAAAAGGTCAAAACAAGTGGATGAAAACAGTACTTGGGCCTCGGGACACTGATAAGAGCAAACACATGAGGAAAAAGCATTGGTAAATGCAGGAAATATGTTCGAGACTATAGAAATGGAGGAACCAATTGGCAACTACAGGAACCAAGGAAAAACAGGAAAAGCAAGAAAAGCAAGGGGTGGGATGTAAGCCCCTTTTAAGATTTACATTAAATACAATAGATTTCACAAGTACAGTCCAAGCGCTCTGCAGGAGAAACTTAATCACACGCACAACGCAAGCGAAATCTAAAAATGAGGAGGGCTCTTCAAGCTGCTTTTCAAGAAACCATCAGGGCACCAAATTGGTGCAGACTGGTTGTAGACTTTTGTCATTTATGGGCATCACCCAAAGGCAAGGGAAGTCCACAAATAAACCAGCTGAAACGCTTGTCGGGAGTTCCCTGTGCAGCTCAGCTGGGCCCTCGGACTTTACTCCACCTACCCACCACCAGCTGCTTGGAGACTAAAAAGCACCACTCAGGGGAAAATATCCAATGGACACAAGTACCCCCTTGAAAGAATTTTGCAGGGAAAATGTAATTTCCTTTTTAAGATCTCCCCACTTACCTCTGTTATCATTTTTGAAGACCTTACCCTTAAAATGAGCCAACAAAAAAATATCAGTGCACGGTGGATGATTCCTTTGTATGGCGCTGTCACCAGTACTAACTCCTCCCCAGTTTAAACATGTGGTAATCGGTCTGACCTCAGTTTCATTCCCTCATAAAAATACATTCTGCATTGTGCGAGGCATGGCAGGACATGCAGACAGAGTCACTGGAATTATGCAGCAGAGAAGGACCTAAGTATGCAGCAAAGTTGAATTATGCAGAAAGAACAGGCAGATTATGTGGCGTAAATGGCACATTTAGTGTTAGAATTATCTAATTATTTGGAATTTTAAGACATGTTAACACTCTCTAGGCAAAGGTTTTCCCGCATTAGTACACCTTTGATGCCCAAATGCAGAAATATGCAACAGAAAAGTGACCCATCAACCTTTCACTGGGTGACAACACGTTTTGCTGCACTTTCCATAACTTTCAATCCATTTGAGCTAGAAACAATGTTTTTGTTGTTGAAATCTACAGATTACTCAGCAGATGATGTATTGTGTGGCACATGTGGCAAATCCATATTTATGTGGAAAATGCCACAGCTGCAAAATCACATAATTCCAGTGGCCGTGCATATAGACAGACAGGGAATACAGGAGCGGCGCAGTCCGATTTGGAACTCAATGGAAACATAGCAACTTTTACCATGTACACTCAGTATATGTTTTGCTGAAGTTTCTACAGGCATGAGCTGGAGTTCAGCATGGCAAAGTGCCTTTGTTTTTTATTTTTCTAACCTTTTATAGTGTCGTCATATAAGTTGGAATAGTCCTCTAATCAGGTCTGCGAGACCGGAGATGTTTGAGGTTACCCTTCACAGTAGCTCCTATGTAACTGACCCTGGTAGCTGCCTTTGTGAAAACTGCTTGAAAATTGTACCTAACAACCTCAAAAGGTAAGAGATCAGTGTTTAATTTGAACCAGTGGTTTCCTGTGCGAGACACTGGCTCTTATTTTTCTGCCTCAAGCATTTCCCAGACGGAGGAAGATAAAAACGAAAAAGTTTCACAAAGGGAGAAAGCTGTGAGAGTGAGGTGAAGGGGCAGGGAGTGGCTGTAAATAGATTAAAGAGGCCCAAGCTGACTTCAGGATTACCCTGCCTCAGTATTCTGCGTTCTCACATTTAACTGCAGCAGCCGCTGTTTCAGAAGAGGGCTTTGGGCACTGGCACGGTTTTATTTACAAATTAAACACTGTACGAGATAGACATTTTGTATCCGAAAGCTGGTTCCACACCCATTTAAAAGGTTAGTGCACAATTAATAAATAGTAACTAGATACGGCTGCCCCTCATACTGTGTAAGTGACAATATGTGCAGTGTAGCTGCCTTTCTCATGGTTACTTTATCCCAGGGTTTTACACTGCATTCCATTTAACCCCTTCTGTGCCGCGGACGTAATAGTTACGTCCTGCGGCACAGTGCTCATGTGCCGAGGAACAACCATTATGTCCTGGGCACTGAGCTCAGAGGGAGCGCTAGGCAAGGGTCGCTCCCCGAGGGGGGTAGTGAGGCAAATTTATTTTAGGCCATTTCTGCCCCCCCCGGGGCAGATCAGCGTATTGTTCCTAGGCCGATCTGCCCTCGGGGGGGCAGAAGCCTCTAGGCGCCAGGGATAAATTTTGGGTTTTTTGTTTATGTTTTGTTTTTTAGAGGTGGAGAGTGACCCCTTAGCCAAAGGTCGCTCCCCTGGGGGGCACATTGTATTTAGACTATTTCTGCCCTCCTTGGGGGCAGATCGGCCGATTTATGTTAGGTCAATCTGCCCACAAGGGGGGCAGAAACCACTAGGCACCGGGGATTTTTTTTTGCGCCAATGTCACGCAAGGGGAGCGACCCCTTAAGCAAGGGTCGCTCCCCGGAGGTGGTGGGTGGGGCGGGGGAGCAAATTTATTTTAGGCCATTTCTGGCCCCCCCTGGGGGCAGATAGGCCTATTGTTATTAGGCCGATCTGCCCCTGGGGGGCAGAAGCCTCTAGGCGGCAGGGATAAAAAAAAGTATTTTTTTATTTTTTTTTATTTTTTAGAGGTGGGGAGTGACCCCTTATCCAAGGGTCGCTCCCCTGGGGGGCACATTGTATTTAGACTATTTCTGCTCCCCTTGGGGGCAGATCAGCCAATTTTTGTTAGGTCAATCTACCCACAAGGGGGGCAGAAACCACTAGGCACCGTGGATCTTTTTTTTTGCGCCAATGTCACACAAGGGGAGCAATTCCTTAGGCAAGGGTCGCTCCCGGGGGGGCTGGGGGCAAATTTGTTTTAGGAAGAAGCCTCTAGGCACCAGGGATATATAGATATTTTTTTAGAGGTGGTGACGACCCCTTAGGCAAGGATCGTTCCCGGGGGGAGGGGGGGCAAATTTATTTTAGGCCCTTTCTGCCCCCTCTGGGGGCAGATTGACCTATTGTTATTAGGCCGATCTGACCCCAGGCGTGGCAGAAACCTCTAGGCGCCAGGGATAAAAAAAAATGGGATTTTTTATTTGTTTTGCTTTTTAGAGGTGGGGAGCGACCCCTTAGTCAAGGGTCGCTCCCCCAGGGAGAAAATTGTATTTAGACCATTTCTGCCCCCCTTGAGGGCAGATTGGACGATTTTTGTTAGGCCAATCTGCCCCCATGCGGGCAGAAACCACTTAGGCACCAGGAATTGGTGTGTGTGTATGCGTGTGTTTTCTTTAGGGTGGCAGCCCCTTGGGTAAGGGTCTCTCCCCATGGGGACACATTACTGTTGGCCATACCTGCCCCCCCTTAGGGGCAGATGGGCCTGTTTTTGAAGGCCCATCTGCCCCCAATGGGGGCAGAAAGCCCACCATAGGCCAGGGAAGTTTTTTTTTCAAAAATAAGAGGATGGGGGTGTGGCCATACCTCCACCCCAAATAAATGGGGCCAAAGTTTTTCTGCCCACCAGTGGGCAGATGGGGAAATTACCTCTGATCCACACCCCGGGGGGCAGAAAGTCTACTAGATGCTAGGGAATTTAAAAAAAACTAAAGATATTGGGGTGGTGGCTACCAACCAGTATGGACCTGGTTACTCCCCTACCCCAACTGAAGGGGGTAACAGTCTTTCAGCTCTCCCCGCACTCTAAAACATCTTATCCCACAGCAAGCAAGAAGACATTTTATTATTTGGGGTTTTGGTTTTACATTTGGGCAATGAGAGCTTGGCTAACTCTCAAAATCGTCCCACTTGGAATGGTGAGGGCTGCACTTTATGGACTTTGGGACACTGTCATCTAGAAAAATCTACAAGACCTAGACTCATCTGAAAACTAAACATCTGGGTGATTCCAGGGTGGTGTGTTTCACATGCACCTCGCACCATTTTGTACCCACAATCCCCTGCAAACCTCCAACTTTGATGGAAATCACACATTTGTCCCACGTTTTTGTGATGGAACCTTCCGGAATCTGCAGGAATCCACAAAATTCCTACCACCCAGCATTGTCTCATCTATACTGATAACAATTCTGCGGCACTTGTCAGCCTAAAAAGGTTTTTTTGCAAACTGCCCTTTTGGACCCCTTTTGGTTCCCCCTCAATATCGACATGTTTTTGGCTCTTCCCTTTTACAAGCACTTGGCCCACCTACACAAATGAGGTATCATTTTTACTGGGAGACTGAGGGGAACATTGGGTGGTATGGAATTTGTCCCAGTGCGGTGATCCCACACAGAAATGTGGGAAAATGTGATTTTTTAGCTAAATTTGAGGTTTGCTGAGGATTCTGGGTAAGAAAACACTCGGGAATCCACGCAAGTCACACCTCCCTTGGCTCCCTCGGGTGTCTAGTTTTCAGAAATATCTGGGTTTGGTAGGTTTCCCTAGAAGGCTGCTGAGCCTAGGACCAAAAACGCAGGCGCCCCCCTGCAAAAACAGGTAGTTTTGCATTTGATAATTTTGATGTGCCCAGATAGTTTTTTGTGGCATTTCCTTTCGCGGGCAGTAGGCCCACCCACAAAAGTGAGGTACCATTTTTATCGGGAGACTTGGGGGAACGCTGGGTGGAAGGAAATTTGTGGCTGCTCTCTGACTCCAGAACTTTCTGTCACCGAAATTAGAGGAAAAGGTGTTTTTTGGCCAAATTTTGAGGTTTGCAAAGGATTCTGGGTAACAGAACCTGGTCAGAGCCCCACAAGTCACCCCATCTTGGATTCCCCTAGGTGTCTAGTTTTCAAAACTGTGCAGGTTTGCTGAGTTTCCCTAGGTGCCGTCTGAGCTAGAGACTTGGGGGAGCGCTGGGTGGAAGGAAATTTGTGGCTCCTCTATGATTACAGAACTTTCTGTCACCGAAATGAGAGGTAAAAGTGTTTTTTGGGCCAAATTTTGAGGTTTGCAAAGGATTCTGTGTAACAGAATCTGGTCAATGCCCCACAAGTCACCCCATCTTGGATTTCCCTAAGTGTCTAGTTTTAAAAACTGCGCAGGTTTGCTAGGTTTCCCTAGGTGCCGGCTGAGCTAGAGGCCAGAATCCACAGCTAGGTGCTTTGCAAAAAACAGCTCTGTTTTCTTTGTGAAAATGTGATGTGTCCACGTTGTGTTTTGGGGCTTTTCCTGTTGAGGGCGCTAGGCCTACCCCCACAAGTGAGGTACCATTTGTATCGGGAGACTTGGGGGAACGCTGGGTGGAAGGAAATTTGTGGCTCCTCTCTGATTCCAGAACTTTCTGTCACCGAAATGAGAGGAAAAAGTGTTTTTTGGGCCAAATTTTGAGGTTTGCAAAGGATTCTGGTTAACAGAACCTGGTCAGAGCCCCACAAGTCACCCCATCTTGGATTCCCCTAGGTGTCTAGTTTTCAAAACTGCGCAGGTTTGCTAGGTTTCCCTCGGTGCCCACTGAGCTAGAGGCCAAAATCCACAGCTAGCCACTTTGCAAAAAACAGTTGTTTTCTTTGTGAAACTGTGATGTGTCCATGTTGTGTTTTGGGGAAGTTCCTGTCACGGGCGCTAGGCCTACCCATGCAAGTGAGGTCCCATTTTTATTGGTAGACATGGGGGAACACAGAATAGCAAAACAAGTGTTATTGCCCCTTGTCTTTCTCTACATTCTTTCCTTCAAATGTAAGACAGTGTCTAAAAAAGACGTCTATTTGAGAAATGCCCTGTAATTCACATGCTAGTATGGGCACCCCGGAATGCAGAGATGTGCAAATAACCACTGATTCTCAACACCTTATCTTGTGGCCATTTTGGAAATACAAAGGTTTTCTTGATACCTATTTTTCATTTTTTATATTTCAGCAAATGAATTGCTGTATACCCGGTATAGAATGAAAACCCATTGCAAGGTGCAGCTCATTTATTAGCTCTGGGGACCTAGGGTTCTTGATGAACCTACAAGCCCTATATATCCCCGCAACCAGAAGAGCCCAACTGACGTAACCGTATATTGCTTTCAAAAATCTGACATCGCAGGAAAAAGTTACTGAGTAAAACGTGGAGACAAATGGCTGTTTTTTTCACCTCCATTTTAATATTCATTTATTTCAGCTGTTAGTTTCTGTAGGAAACAGGATCTACACAAATGACCCCTTGCGGAATTCAGAATTTTGTCTGCTTTTCAGAAATGTTTAGCTTTCTGGGATCCATCATTCGTTTCTCACTCATTTCTGTCACTAACTGGAAGGAGGCTCAAAGCACAAAAAATAGTAAAAATGGGGTATGTCCCAGTAAAATGTCAAAATTGTGTTGAAAAATTGGGTTTTCTAATTCAAGTCTGCCTGCTCCTGAAAGCTGGGAAGATGGTGATTTTACCACCGCAAACCCTTTGTTGATGCCATTTCCAGGGGGGAAACCACGAGCCTTCTTTTGCAGCCCTCTTTTCCCATTTTTTTTTTTTAAACTAAATTTTTGCTGTGTTTTGGCTAATTTCTTGGTCTCCTTCAGGGGAACCCACAAAGTCTGGGTACCTCTAGAATCCCTAGGATGTTGGAAAAAAAGGACGCAAATTTGGCGTGGGTAGCCTATGTGAACAAAAGGTTATGAGCGACTAAGCACTAACTTCCCCAAATAGCCCAAAGAAAGGCTCGGCACAGGAGGGGAAAAGGCCAGGCAGCGAAGTGGTTAACAAAAGAACTGAAACCATTTCGTGCAGAAATATTGAAAAATGAAGGAAGCTGAAATATAACCTATGAGGAAGAAAGAACACGCCTATTTATAGCGCTTCGATGCTGCATGCCTTCAGCGGTATCCGATGTATGACTAATGCGGGATCGGTATGTTTATGTTAAGGTGAGAAGGTCAGTGGATAGCGGCTAGACAGTACACTGTGCACGAGCGACAGGCCCCTGACTGGGTCCAGGGGTTTGGGGGTCCTGCAGGTACTTTTTAGCGGGGCCTTTAAGTTTCTTGACGCCATTGGGAGGGGGGGTGTTTTTTGGGTGGGGGCCTGGAGTAAGGCCTGTCTGGGCAATGCAAACCAGAATCTCGCTAGCTACAGCAGAGGGCGGGGCTTTAAGTGGGCCGGGTCTTGTGAGCACTGACAGGTTCAGGTCTTGAACCCGATACCTACCAGGCCCACCATTTCATAGCAAAAAACATAACAAAACAATGTTTGAGCTGGAGAGTGAAGGTAAGAATGATTACCTTAATGAGTGCGCCACCCAGCCTTCAATCTTTAAAAACCTTGTGCTGAACATCTGGGCTGAAATTGAAAGAAAATGTCTCTTGAATGCACGGTGCATGGACTCAGTGTACTGTAGGCTTGCGTGAATAATTCTTCTGATAATGACCGTGCGTGTAGCGCACAACAAAGATGTAATTATTTGTTGGCACTTAATAACAGGTGTTAATTAACACCCAGCCCTTGTCACGCTCAGAACAATGAACACTTGAGTTAGTTCTGCTGGTCTCATCCATCACGTGACATGCAAGGGTTTGCATCGTGTGTATGCCAAACTAGGCCCCCTGAGCAGAGGCCTGGGATTCAAAGCTGTAACCGACATATTACACATAGTGCACTGCAGCAAGTACACGAACCCTCTGAGCTATTTTCTTACTATGATTAGAAGCGGACACTTGCTGAACACATCATATAACCTCTAAAACAGCACAGTGGATTGAGATTCCTACTGTGGTACGAAGGTAACAGAGTGAGACCAGAGGAGCTTTCATCCTTCTCAGGTTGATAAAATGACTGCGCGGGAGCTCCTGCAGCCTTTGAAGCAGACTACGAGGACCAGCAGCACCAGAGCCCCAGGAGGCGGCCCCTTTCACGCAGCTCACCTGTGTCCGGTGCAGCGCTATAAAGGACGTTGGTGCGGGCCGCTGCTCGGGACTTCCTGCAGCCTTTGACGTGGACTACAAGGCCCAGCAGCACCTGGGCCCCACGAGACGGTCCCCTTCACGCAGCTCACCTGTGTCCAGTGCAGCGCTATAGAGCATTGGTGTGTCCTGCTGTGCAAAGGTCGGGCCCGTCCTGTGTCCATCAGTGACTGACAGAGGCTGCCCCTTCCCCCCTGTTGTTTTGAGCTTCATCATTGCCTACTGGTGGGGACAATCTTGTGGAATTGATTAGTGAGGGAAAGACCACAGCTATCTACTCACAAAGGCCTAGAAGCGGGGGTCACTCAGTTTCTGAATTTACCTCGGGCATCATGCCTGTATGTGGTGGTGCTGGCAAACGTACCCAGGCCTATTCACACTGAGCCAACTGACCAGCTGATATCAGAAGTTTCTCGCTGGCTAATGAAGTCTCTGGGCTCTGCTTACCCGCTGTTACCCCATATTCTCATGGCAAGAAGAGTTGACTGGGTGGGCATGATGCAGAAAACGTTACCAGGAGGCTGTGTAGTCATCAAGTTACAACACGTAGAACAAGTAGAACACCTGCCCTTGCGTCCTGCCCAGAGAGCGGCTCTCCCCCGGTTACTTTTACAAATCATGTTATCCTGTTAAACCCAGAATCCCAGATAGGCCATATTGCGGTAAACCAATTGGAGGCCATCCCAGGAGTAGTGTCTAGCAATAGATACTCCCCCTTGGATGGATTGAAGGGCTGTGATTGACTGGTAGATCTGGTAGACACGGTGACCATAAGAAGTATGGCGGGCTCACGGTCCAAGGGAACCCTTAAACTGAATGATCCCAGTTTGACCCTAATTAGCATCACTTCATGGAACATTGCAGGCCTCCGAAGCAAGATGGGAGATCAAGAATGGTTGGATCTTGTGGCAAACTGCCAACTAATATGTTTACAAGAAACATGGGTGGCGGCCCCTCCATACATCAACGGATACAGCACTCACTCTACGCCGGTCTCGCCCTCTAATGTTGGTAGGGCCTAGTGGAGATTGGTCACCTTTAATATTAGCTCCTTTCCAGGGGAGGTTAATCAAATTTATAATGACTCAGCGCATTCTTGTTGCATGCTGTGCGATTTTTCAACTGATTGGACCTGCTAATTATGAACGATTGCATCAATTGCTTTGATGGATCCGCTCCTTAGGTGGTGGTAGCACTTGCAAAAGTGATTATTGATATCAGAAATGCCCACAAAAAGCTCTTGGAGCTGCTCTAGGCGGGTGATTTCAATGGCCACTTCTGCCCAATAGTCACCAAATCTATATGTGGACTAACAGATAACAGCGGGGAGCCCCTAACTCATTTTTTACATGACACCCATAGTAGCGCCCTTAATACACTTTGGTAAAGTTTGACCTCTTGATGATGAACGAGGTCAAAGAGTCCACAGCGGGGTTGGCCCGACTTATATGGGCACACACTGACTTCCACAGTAGATTATGTGCTTTGTACAGAACTTCTAGGTGCTAGAGTGGCTGATTTTAGGGTTATATTTACTTGTTTTAGTGACCACGTCCAGGTGTGCTGGAAGATGAGGGTGGGTGGAGGCACGGCATCCTCAAAGGTAGGATTTAGGCCAAGCTTAACCAGAAAAAATGGGTTCACGGTTAAGTGGGATAAGGTGGACACATCAAATCTGCTGCATTTGGTGCTTCACAACAAACTGGCTTAAGTTTCCACATGTTTAGACCAGGGAGCTGATGCTTCTCAAGTTATGGCCACCTATTTAGGAATCACAGAGTGTAAAACAAACCTTGACACGGGACGTGGGCACAGCTAAATCCTGTTCCTTGGGCTGGTTTAACTCTGCTTGCACTAAAGCCCTCTCTAAAGTACATGCGATCCTACGTAGTGAACCTACAGATAGGGTCCATATGAGGGAGGTGAGGGCTGTTTACAAAAAGACTTGTGGGTTAAGGATAAAGGAGAGCACATGGAAGGCTCTTGAAACCGGTAGCCTTAAGAAGGACTGGGCAGCCTTCTGGAGGGTGATTAGTGGCACGTATTTTAGGGAAGATGTAGACCCCTCTAGAGATACACACATTCAGAACTCCCCTTGGGTGAAACACTTTTCCACCACATATTCTTCTCCATCAGGAATTGCAGAGACCACGGATGCCTATGTGCTGCAAGTCGAGCCATCGCCCCTTGTTTTTGAATTAGAGGAGGTTCAGAGGGCCCCTCCAGATTGTCCAGATCTTTGGTAACCCCTGATCACAAACGTTTTCAATGCAGTTGTGAGGATGGGCCCCCGGCCACTTGGTCAAGGGGGAGAAAGGTCTGAGCAGAAGGACTACATGACGATTTTCCTCTTGGATGCAACAGCTCAAGTAATGGGGAGAATACTGTTGCACAGACTGGAGCAGTGGACTAGCATAAACCATGTCTTAAGAGATACCCAGTATGGTTTTAAGAGAGGGATGGGTACCATAGGCCGATGCTTGAGTTTAATTGTCAAATATGCATTCGCAAAAGAGGAACCTAGCTGCTAGAGTTTATGGATTTAACTGCAGTGTTCGACTGCGTTTCTCATGCTAGACTTTGGGCAGTTATGACTGATACGGGTATTAAGAACGTCATTGGCAACTGTATCAGACAGCTTTATTCTGATGCCACAGAATGTGTAAGATTCAGAAAGGATGGGAATGCACCAAAGTGTTTGACATACAGCGGGAAGTGAGGCAGGGGTGCGTTCTCGCCCCCTTTCTTTTTTCTCTCTACAGTAATAGAATTGAGGCTGCACTCACCCTAAATTCTAAAGATACCCCCTATGTGGGAAATCACCTCCTACCTATTCTCCTCTATGCAGACCCAATGGCCTGAACTGGGAAGGCATTGCAGGGGCTGACTCACGATTACACCAGTTTTATGCGGTGTACTGTAAGTGAAACAGCCCACCTGAGAGACCTACACTGGCTCCCCGTGAACAAGAGAATCACGTTCAAACTCCTCACCCACGCTCGCAAGGCACTGCACAACACCGGACCAGAATACCTCAACAGACGTCTCTCCTTCTACATCTCGACGCCTTCGCTCCGCTGACCTTGCCCTCGCCGCCGTCCCACGCATCCACAGAACGTCCGCCGGGGGCAGATCGTTCTCCCACCTCGCCGCCAAGACGTGGAACATTCTTCCCACCCACCTGCGACAGACACAGGACCTACTTACCTTCAGGAGACACCTCAAGACATGGCTGTTCGAGCAGTAGCAGCCCCCAACCCCCCATCAGCGCCATGAGACCCTCATGGGTGGGTAGTGAGCTTTACAAATGCTCTCATTCATTGATTGAACCTTCACAATGACTTGTGAGAAGGGGCCCAAAAGAAACCAGCACATTGTGTGAGTAGTTTGAGAGTGAAGGACACCACGTCTTTCTCTTACCTGGGAGTGCTATTTGACAGCAAATACTCATGGAAAGCTGTGGTTTCAAACAGAAGCGCTATGCTAGAGAAAACTATGATGGGGTTACAGGGATTCTGCAAAAAGCTACATCCCAGACCAGTCAAAGAGCTGCTGACCATTAACGCTGCTATAGCAGTGGCGGTTGGCACTTATTGGGAGGGCATCTGGGCCACGGTGCCCATACATGACATTCAATTAGCAGAAAACAGCTTCTTGGGGTTCCACGCAGTTGCCCTAACTCCATGGTCCATGATGAGCTGGGTGCCCCTTATCCAGTGCAGTTTGCACCTCTGGTTCTTTTGCACTTTCTATGAAACGCCAAGGAGAAATTAGATTTTTATCTCTGTATAAAGTTTTTACATGTCGTCAGGGTGGACCTACCCTACTTTTTCTTCAGGAACTGCACGTCCCCTGGTCTCCTACTCTGTGGCGCTTTGTATGTGGCAGATCATGACAATAAGGAAGCGAGCACCAGGAGATGGGTGATAGGGAGGTTCTGTCCCTTGTTTAAAGTGTCCCGCTGTGGGGTGTAATATTTCTAATCTATTTTAAATCGTCTAACTCTGTATGATATTGGTCCTCTTTATGGGGGTCATTACAACCCTGGTGGTACAAGACTGCCAGGGCTGTAATGACGGAAGCACTGCCAACAGGCTGGCGGTGCTTCCCAGGTCATTACGACCGCGGCGCTTCACCGTCGGGGCCGGCGGTTTCCCGCCACAATGACCCTGGCGGTAGTAATCCGCCAGGGCAGCACTGCCCAGGGGATTACGAGTCCCCCTACCTCCAGCCTTTTCCTGGCGGTTTGAACCGCCAGGAAAAGGCTGGCGGTACGGGGCGGTAGGGGGCGTCGCGGGGCTCCTGGGGACCCATGCACTGCCCATGCCACTGCCATGGGCAGTGCAGGGGCCCCCTGAAAGGGCCCCGTGCAGCTTTTCACTGTCTACATAGCAGACAGTGAAAAGCGCGACGGGTGCAACTGCACCCGTCGCACCGCTGCAACACCACCCCCTCCATTTGGAGCCGGCTCCTGTGTTGCGGCCGAGATCCCCGCTGGGCCGGCGGGCGGGAAACTAGGTTTCCGCCCGCCGGCCCAGCAGGGATCTCCAAAAGACCACGGCGGGGGTGCGGCCGCATTGGCGGCTGCCTGGTGGTCCGATCTTGTCGGGCGGCTTCAGCTGCCCGCCAAGGTCGTAATGAGGGCCTATGTATTGTTTTCTGACTGTTTTTTGTCATTGTCAACCAATGTTTTGATTATGGATGTTTATCCTGTATGTTTATTTGTTCTTTTATGTGGCTGACGCTGCGAATAAAGATTTTTCTGGTCTGACTGCCACTGAGGTGGGTAACACAGCAGCTGTTATTTACTTTGGTAGTTAACAGGAAGAGTGTGATGCCGATCACCATGTTAAGAGTGCACATGGATTGTTTGTGCCTGTGTTGATTGTGTGGGAATGGTCACGTCATATTTTTACATGGGTGGTGCTTGCACCCTGATTTAAAGGGGCTACCCGAACAGGGAAAGTTCACAATTTGAATGCCTGACACTACTTTGATTTTACATGTATTGTGTCAAGTCTATAACTATTTTGACTTCTGATTCCAGGCAGTCTCTTTGTTAAGGAAGCTCTATTTATGTTTTTGTGATTCTAATACACTGTTAGTTTTGAAGTCACGCCTCTTATGAACGGGAGGGGAGGGCTAGCTCCTAGGGCATGCCCTCTTTAGAGACCTTCCACCCTTTTCATCCCACTTAAAGCACGGCTGGTGGACTAATGGTGTGATGTCATCGGGGGCTGCTTGGTGTCTGATGTCACTTCCGCCGTCCACCTCGGGTGTTTTGGTGAATTATCATCTGTAAGTGTCCCATTTGCTGCTTGCCATCCCCTTGACTAGCTCCCATGTCCCTAGGGTAACTGAGTTGGGGTTGGAAGCCTGTGTGAACTTTTCATTTAATCCTGTGAGACCAGGAGTGTGTGAGTGTCCAGTAGGAATGACCAGCTCATTTGTGAGAGATTGTGCAGCAATGTCTTTCCCAGGTGTGCTGCCTCAACTAGGCGCAGGGTCATTCCTTTCATATGAGGTTACTACCATCCAGTTCATTTAGTTTGATGCATTCCTGGCACCCGCAAGGCTAACTTGAGGTATCTATTGGGCTTTGTTAGTGTGGGAAAGCTACGTGGAGGCCCTAACGTGGTGTTTCTGCAGGGTTAGGCTGGAGACTGGGCACAGATCTAACACTGTTGCCATCACCTTGCAGCTCATGCTGATGGAGAGAAGAGAGCACAGCTTACACCGAGGGGGGGGGGGGGGGGGGGCACAGAGGGTAGTGGGTGGGTGAAAGGGGCCAGGTATCTTTATTACATTTGGGACAGGGAGGTTAGGCCATGTTATGTGTGGCTCCCCAATTACCCCTTTGCCCTTGAGTAGCAGATGAAGGCCGAAAAAGATGGTATTGGGAGCCATGCATACAATAAAATTATAGGTGGGTATTATAATTATTACATTGAATGTTGAGAGCTCCATTGATGAGTGGAGTCCTCGGTGCCATTATTGGCTGGTACAGACCTTCCGCTCCAGCATTCCAATGCTTCTCTCTCCGTTTCTTCTTATTTAATTTAGTACATTCAGTGTCCAAGGGTTGCAATGTACTAATAGCCTGTTAGCACTATTGCATGAGGCTATAACGGTTGTTAAAGGCCCTCGCCCTCCTTATGAGTCCGGCTGTCTCGGGCTCAGGGCCTTTAACAACCATTAATGCCCTCGACTATTGCGCTTGTTGTTATTAACATTGAAACTGTTATTTTATTGGTGTTTGTAGTGGTAAGATTAGAATTACTACTAATATTAGCAGTATCTGTAAATTCTAATCAATACATACGTAGATATACTTTTGTTATGGGCACCCAGCATGTGTATAGGCCTTCTTGTTAAAGAGTCATTTTAGAATCTTAAAACATCATTCCTGACCTTTGGTCTCAGCTGAAGCTTGCTTGTTCAAACCGGCTTTTAGAGCGCAGAAAGGTTAACAAAATAAAGCTGCTTGCCTTGTCAGCATGCGATGTTGCTAAATGCAGAGCACCCCTTTCGCGCGCATGGTATCGCCCACGGCCTTCTAAAGTTAGTCCCGGCGGAGCAGGTCGAGGACGGCGGGGGGAGCCCAGGAATGAATCCGCGCCGCCCGGGCCCTATTTCTGTTAAACCCGCCTGCCCCTAAGACGGTCGGAGGTTGGCTCGCAGGTGCGAGGCATTTTATAGCCTCAATGTCATCACTACCTTTTTCTAAAACAAAAACCTAAGCAGAGTCGTTAATTACTTGTTTTCCGTATTGTGCCTTCAAACAGAGATTCGAGCTGATGGTTTTAGAGTTATGGGAAGACCGCAGTGGGTATATCGGGCCCCGGCCACACCTAAATATTGCTTGCAGTGAGCCATGTCTGTGATGAACACCGACTCCCACCCCCCTCCCAAAATAAACACCCCTTTAGGAATCGGTGCTCACGACGCACCCTAATCATAGCAATATGCTGATGTCAAGCTTTCCCCAAAGCTTGCTGTGGCTGAGACCAAACTCAAAGCGCCCCCCCCCCCCCCCCCCCCCCCCAGTGTCTGGTCCGCTAAGGGGAATGTGCCATAAGCCTCCCCCTCCTCCGGGGTCTCCAGCTCGAACTGTCGAGGTCCAGCTCAAAGGTTGAGACCAGATACATGCGACACAGTCAGGGTCATAGCTGTCAGTAGTGCAGCTGGTGAAGTGGTACCCGGGCCTGGTGGGTCAGCGGGCCGCCGACTGCAGGCTACTCATCGCGCCATCCACGTGGATTGTATCTTGTAAAGTGTCTGCCTGGGGTCTAGCGGCTCTATCTGTCTGTCTGTCTGTCTGTCTGTCTGTCTGTCTGTCTCCATCCATCCGTATCAATCCATCCGTATCAATCCATCCATCTATCCATCCATCCGTCTATCTATCGCCATCCATCCGTCTATCTCCATCCATCCATCTCCATCCATTCATCCGTCTATCTCCATCCATCCATCCATGTATCAATCTCCATCCATCCATCCATCCATCCGTCTATCTCCATCCATCCGTCTATCTATCTCCATCCATCCATCTCCATCCATTCATCCGTCTACCTATCTCCATCCATCCGTCTATCTCCATCCATCCATCCATCCATGTATCTATCTCCATCCATCCATCCGTCTATCTATCTCCATCCATCCATCCGTCTATCGCCATCCATCCGTCTATCTATCCCCATCCATCCGTCTATCTCCTTCCATCTATCTCCATCCATCCGTCTATCTCCATCCATCAATCTATCTCCATCCATCTGTCTATCTATCGCCATCCATCTGTCTATCTGTACCTATCGAGCCAATGCAGGAATATTTCTAGCGTTGATATACGCCTCTTCTGTATATGTATGTTGAATTTCTATAAGACTGTGGAAAACGTATGCAGAACTTTTCAGCGTGCAAATAATGATCTATTGGCTGATCTTTGTAAGGCTATTTTTGAGTACGAGAGGCTGCTTCTGGTGGCAAGCAGCGAATCTCTGAGTCTTGTTCTGTGGGACAGGTAGTTAATCAGCCCTGAAGAAGCGGACAGACTCAGCAATACACATGTTGGCATCTTGGCCTCCTCAGCCTCCTTTGGTTTATAACTCTGCATTGCTGACATTCCCCGAATCTGTGTATCATTACTCTTCATTGTTTACATTTTATGTAATATAACTTAAAGGTGGTCGCCTTTTGATTTTGTGAGATATCCAGAAATGAATTAGGGATTATGTTGCAAATTTGTGATGAACACGTTACAGTCTTATGATGAATGTATATTAATTGAAACGACGCAAGCAAAATACAAAAATACTTACTGTGTGGAATTGGTGACTTTTATTTTGGTTGTATGTTTAGCTGTATGACTCCACAGAAGCCCTCATTATTACTGACCTTGTGGGTGAGTATGTAGGGCCCTTTCCCTTTGACTATCCAATGACTGTCGGTTATCTATCCCTATCTATCCCTATCTATTCCTATCTCTCAGTTTATAGCACTCTTTCTGTCGCTTACTACTCCTCGGATGCTCCCGCTCTATTTCTGTCTGACTTGCTGTTCCTCTGGTTCTCTCTCTCCCCCTCTCTGTTTCTGTCCCTCTTGGTGTCTCTGTTCCTCTCTCTCATCTCTTCTTCTCTTTCTACCATTTG
Organism: Pleurodeles waltl; assembly: GCF_031143425.1. Taxonomy (NCBI): domain Eukaryota; kingdom Metazoa; phylum Chordata; class Amphibia; order Caudata; family Salamandridae; genus Pleurodeles; species Pleurodeles waltl. The sequence goes on from NC_090436.1 coordinate 61,569,445, forward strand.
CATCTCCCTTTCTTGCTCTCTCTGCCTTGCTAACCCCTTTCCTCTGTTTCTCTTAATGTAAGAGCTTTTATGACGTCTACGCGCATTAAATTACAATCCAGCCAGCACCAGTTGGTGTGAATCTAACCCAAATGGCCCAGTACCTGCAGGGGCATCAGTCCTGGGCTTTGCAGTTACCACAGAGCTGTACAGTGTGGCTGGGAGTGTATAAAGGGCGGGTCCAGGAATATTTGTTATGTGAGTACGTGGGAATCTCGAAGGTGGTACCACTCTCCGGGTATGGGCAGCTTGGTCCTGGCATCACTGTCGGGACAGATAGCTTGGCACGGGGGGCACTGAAAGAAGAGACGCTTGGCACTTCTGTTACTGTCAGGGGGAAGGGATGCATGGGTGGTTGTGGTCTCGCTGGGAGCACAGAGGAATCTCAGATGCTATACTCTTCAGAGTATGGGTAGCTCTGTCGGGATGGGAAGCTTGCTGCTGGTGACATTGGAGGAAGAGAAGCTTGACACATTTTACTGTCAGGGGGAAGGGAAGCGTGGGTGTTTCTGGTCTTGCTGGGAGTACAGAGGAATCTCAGGTACTATACTTTTCAGTGTATGGGAAGCTTGCTGCTGGTGACATTGGAGGAAGAGAAGCTTGACGTGTTACTGTAACGGGGAAGGGAAGCGTTGGTGGTTCCGGTCTCCCTGGGAGTACAGAATAATGTCAGGTACTATACTTTTCAGTGTATGGGCAGCTCTTTAGCGCCTTGAGACCCGCACGGGTGAGTAGCGCGCTTTATAAATGTTAATGATTTGATTTGATGGGAAGCTTGCTGCTGGTGACATTGGAGGAAGAGAAGCTTTACGTGTTACTGTTGGGGGAAGGGAAGCATGGGTAGTTGTGGTCTCGCTGTGAGTACAGAGGAATCTCAGAGATGCTATACTTTTCAGTGAATGGGCAGCACTGTCGCGATGGGAAGCTTGCTGCTGGGGGCTGGCAAAGAGAAAGGAAGCTTGTTACTGTCAGTGGAGATTAAGTTTGGTTGTGGAGCTACCGTGAGTGGATGGGGATCTCTAGACCCATGTCGCTGTAGGATGGGAACTTTGGCATGGAGAAGGGAAGCTTGGCGCTCGTTTTACTGTGACTAAGTGGGAAGATTGTTATGGATGGCTTGAAGAGCAGAAAGGAACCTTGGTGTTGGTGTTACCTTTAGGGGACAGGAAGCTCGGTTATGGTGCTACCGTGAGTGGAAGGGAATCTCTAGACCAGTGCCACTATAGGACGGGAACCTTGGCATGGAGAAAGGAAGCTTGGCATTGGTGTAACTTTCATGGGGGAGCAAGCTCGGTTGTGGTGTTGCCATGAGTGGAAGGGGATCTCTAGACCAGCGTCACCTTAAGATGGGAACCTTGGCATGGAGAAGGGAACCTTGGCACTGGTGTTACTGTGAGTAGATGGGAAGCTTAGCCATGGTGTTACTTTCAGGAGAGAGGAAGCTTGGTTGTTGTGCTACCATGAGCGAATGACTATCTCTAGACTAGCGCCGATGTAGGATGGGAACTTTGGAATAGGGGAAGGGAAGCTTGGCACTGGTGTTACTGTGAGCACATGGGATGCTTGGCACTGCCATTACTTTCAGGGGAGAGGAAGCTCAGATGTGGTGCTACCATGAGTGGGTGGGTATCTCTAGACAAGCGCCACTGTAGGACAGGAATCTTGGCATGGAGAAGGGAAGCTTGGCACCGGTGTTACTTTCAGTAGAGAGGAAGCTCTGTTATGATGCTATCTTGAGTAGATGGGGATCTCTAGACCAGCACTACTGTAGGACGGGAACCTTGCCATGGAGAAGGGAAGTTTGGCACTGGCGTTACTTTCAGGGGAGAGGAAGCTTGTTTTGGCGGTACTGTGAGTGCATGGGTATCTGTAGACCAGAGCCACTGTAGGACAGGAATCTTGGCATAGAGAAGGGAAGCTTGGCACTGGTGGTCCTGTGAGTAGACCGGAAGCTTGGTGTTGCTGTTACTTTCAGGGGAGAGGAAGCTTGGTTATGGTGCTACCGTGAGTGGACGGGGATCTCTAGATTAGTGTCTTTTTAAGACTGGAACCTTGGCATGGAGAAGAAGTCAAGATTGGCACTGGTGTTGCTGTGAGTAGATGGGAAGCTTGGCACTGGTGTTACTGTGAGTAGATGGGAAGCTTGGCACTGGTGTTACTGTGAGTAGATGGGAAGCTTGGTGTTGGTGTTACTTTCAGGAGAGAGGAAGCTTGGTTATGGTGCTACCATGAGTGGACGGGGATCTCTAGATTACTGTCTTTTTAAGACAGGAACCTTGGCATGGAGAAGTAATCAAAATTTGGCACTGGTGTTACTGTGAGTAGATGGGACGCTTGGCACTGGTGTTACTGTGACTAGATGGGAAGCTTGGCACTGGTGTTACTATGAGTAGAGGGGAAGCTTGGCCCCGGTGTTTCTTTGAGTAGATGGGAACCATGGCACTGGTGTCACTGTGAGTAGATGGGAAGCTTGGTCCCGGTGTTACTTTGAGTAGATGGGAAGCTTGGCACTTTGTATTACTGTGAGTAGATGGGAAGCTTGGCCTCAGTATTTCTTTGAATAGATGGGACGCTTGGCACTGGTGTTACTTTGAGTAGATGGGAAGCTTGGCACTGGTGTTACTGTGAGTAGGTGGGAAGCTTGGCCCCAGTGCTACTGTGAGTAGATGGGAAGCTTGGCCAGGTGTCACTGTGAGTAGATGGGAAGCTTGGCCAGGTGTCACTGTGAGTAGATGGGAAGCTTGGCCAGATGTCACTGTGAGTAGATGGGAAGCTTGGCCCTGTGTCACTGTGAGTAGATGGGAAGCTTGGCACTGGTGTTACTTTGAGTAGATGGGAAGCTTGGCACTGGCATCCCTGTGAGTAGGTGGGAAGCTAGACCTCAGTGTTACTTTGAGTAGATGGGAAGCTTGGCACTGGTGTCACTGTGAGTAGGTGGTAAGGTTGGCCTCGGTGTTACTGTGAGTAGATGGGAAGCTTGGCCCTGTGTCACTGTGAGTAGATAGGAAGCTTGGCCCCGGTGTTACTTTGAGTAGATGGGAAGCCTGGCAATGGTGTCACTGTGAGTATGTGGGAAGCTTGGCCCCGGTGTAACTTGGAGTAAATGTGAAGCTTGGCACTGGTGTCATTGTGAGTAGATGGGAAGGTTGGCCTCGGTGTTACTGTGAGTAGATGGGAAGCCTGACACTGGTGTCACTGTGAGTAGATAGGAAGCTTGGCACCGGTGTTACTTTGAGTAGATGGGAAGCCTGGCAATGGTGTCACTGTGAGTAGGTGGGAAGCTTGGCCCTGGTGTAACTTGGAGTAAATGTGAAGCTTGGCACTGGTGTCATTGTGAGTAGATGGGAAGCTTGGCACCTGTGTCACTGTGAGTAGATGGGAAGCTTGGCACCTGGGTTACTGTCAGTAGTTGGGAAGCTTGGCACCTGTGTCACTGTCAGTAGTTGGGAAGCTTGGCACCTGTGTCACTGTCATTAGTTGGGAAGCTTGGCACTGGTGTCACTGTGAGTAGATGGGAAGCTTGGCACTGGTGTCACTATGAGTAGATGGGAAGCCTGGCACTGGTGTCACCGTGTGTAGATGGTCAGCTTGGCCCTGTGTTACTTTGAGTAGATGGGAAGCTTGCACTGGTGTCACTGTGAGTAGATGGGAAACTTGGCACTGGTGTCACCGTGTGTAGATAGGCAGCTTGGCACTGGTGTCACTGTGAGTAGATGGGAAGCTTGGCCCCGGTGCTACTTTGAGTAAATGTGAAGCTTGGCACTGGTGTCACTGTGAGTAGATGGGAAGCTTGGCACCTGTGTCACTGTGAGTAGATGGGAAGCTTGGCACCTGTGTCACTGTGAGTAGACGGGAAGCTTGGCACCTGTGTCACTGTCAGTATTTGGGAAGCTTGGCACTGGTGTCACTGTGAGTATATGGGAAGCTTGGCACTGGTGTCGCTATGAGTAGATGGAAAGCTTGGCACTGGTGTCACTGTGAGTAGATGGGAAGCTTGGCACCAGTGTCACCGTGTGTAGATGGGCAGCTTGGCACTGGTGTCACTGTAAGTAGATGGGAAGCTTGGCCCCGGTGTTACTTTGAGTAGATGGGAAGCTTGGCACTGGTGTCACCGTGTATAGATGGTCAGCTTGGCCCTGTGTTACTTTGAGTAGATGGGAAGCTTGCACTGGTGTCACTGTGAGTAGATGGGAATCTTGGCACTGGTGTCACCGTGTGTAGATAGGCAGCTTGGCACTGGTGTCACTGTGAGTAGATGGGAAGCTTGGCCCCGGTGCTACTTTGAGTAAATGTGAAGCTTGGCACTGGTGTCACTGTGAGTAGATGGGAAGCTTGGCACCGGTGTCACTGTGAGTAGATGGGAAGCTTGGCACTGGTGTCACTGTGAGTAGATGGGAAGCTTGGCCCCGGTGTTACTTTGAGTAGATGGGAAGCTTGGCACTGGTGTCACTGTGAGTAGATGGGAAGCTTGGCACTGGTGTCACAGTGTGTAGATGGGCAGCTTGGCACTGGTGTCACTTTGAGTAGATGGGAAGCTTGGCACTGGTGTCACTGTGAGTAGATGGGAAGCTTGGCCCCGGTGTAACTTGGAGTAAATGTGAAGCTTGGCACTGGTGTCAATGTGAGTAGATGGGAAGCTTGGCACCTGTGTCACTGTGAGTAGATGGAAAGCTTGGCACTGGTGTCACTGTGAGTAGATGGGAAGCTTGGTGTTGGTGTTACTTTCAGGGGAGAGTAAGCTTGGTTATGGTGCTACCCTGAGTGGACGGGGATCTCTAGATTACTGTCTTTTTAAGACGGGAACCTTGGCATGGAGAAGAAGTCAAGATTGGCACTGGTGTTACTGTGAGTAGAGGGGAAGCTTGGCACTGGTGTTACTGTGAGTAGATGGGAAGCTTGGCCCCGGTGTTTCTTTGAGTAGATGTGAACCTTAGCACTGGTGTTACTTTGAGTAGATGGGAAGCTTGGCACTGGTGTTACTGTGAGTAGGTGGGAAGCTTGGCCCCGGTGCTACTGTGAGTAGGTGGGAAGCTTGGCACTGGTGCTACTGTGAGTAGAGGTTAAGCTTGGGCAGGTGTCACTGTGAGTAGATGGGAAGCTTGGCCCTGTGTCACTGTGAGTAGATGGGAAGCTTAGCCCTGTGTCACTGTGAGTAGATGGAAAGCTTGGCACTGGTGTTACTTTGAGTAGATGGGAAGCTTGGCACTGGTATCCCTGTGAGTAGGTGGGAAGCTTGACCTCAGTATTACTTTGAGTAGATGGGAAGCTTGGCACTGGTGTCAATGTGTGTAGATGGGAAGGTTGGCCTCGGTGTTAATGTGAGTAGATGGGAAGCTTGACACTGGTGTCACTGTGAGTAGATGGGAAGCTTGGCCCCGGTGTTACTTTCAGTAGATGGGAAGCCTGACAATGGTGTCACTGTGAGTAGGTGGGAAGCTTGGCCCCGGTGTAACTTCGAGTAAATGTGAAGCTTGGCACTAGTGTCATTGTGAGTAGATGGGAAGCTTGGCACCTGTGTCACTGTGAGTAGATGGGAAGCTTGGCACCTGTGTCACTGTGAGTAGACGGGAAGCTTGGCACCTGTGTCACTGTCAGTATTTGGGAAGCTTGGCACTGGTGTCACTGTGAGTAGATGGGAAGCTTGGCACTGGTGTCGCTATGAGTAGATGGAAAGCTTGGCACTGGTGTCACTGTGAGTAGATGGGAAGCTTGGCACTGGTGTCACTTTGAGTAGATGGGAAGCTTGGCACTGGTGTCACTGTGAGTAGATGGGAAGCTTGGCACCGGTGTCACTGTGAGTAGATGGGAAGCTTGGCACTGGTGTCACTGTGAGTAGATGGGAAGCTTGGCACTGGTGTCACCGTGTGTAGATGGGCAACTTGGCACTGGTGTCACTTTGAGTAGATGGGAAGCTTGGCACTGGTGTCACTGTGAGTAGATGGGAAACTTGGCACCGGTGTTACTGTGAGTAGATGGGAAGCTTGGTACTGGTGTCACTGTGAGTAGATGGGAAGCTTGGCCCTGGTGTTACTTTGAGTAGATGGGAAGCCTGGCAATGGTGTCACTGTGAGTAGGTGAGAAGCTTGGCCCCGGTGTAACTTGGAGTAAATGTGAAGCTTGGCACTGGTGTCATTATAAGTAGATGGGAAGCTTGGCACCTGTGTCACTGGGAGTAGATGGGAAGCTTGGCACCTGTGTCACTGTCAGTAGTTGGGAAGCTTGTCACTGGTGTCACTGTGAGTAGATGGGAAGCTTGGCACTGGTGTCGCTATGAGTAGATGGGAAGCTTGGCACTGGTGTCACCGTGTGTAGATGGGTAGCTTGGCCCTGTGTTACTTTGAGTAAATGTGAAGCTTGGCACTGGTGTCATTGTGAGTAGATGGGAAGCTTGGCACCTGTGTCACTGGGAGTAGATGGGAAGCTTGGCACCTGTGTCACTGTCAGTAGTTGGGAAGCTTGTCACTGGTTTCACTGTGAGTAGATGGGAAGCTTGGCACTGGTTTCATTGTGAGTAGATGGGAAGCTTGGCACTGGTGTCACTGTGAGTAGATGGGAATCTTGGCACTGGTGTCACCGTGTGTAGATGGGCAGCTTGGCACTGGTGTCACTGTGAGTAGATGGAAAGCTTGGCCCCGGTGTAACTTGGAGTAAATGTGAAGCTTGGCACTGGTGTCATTGTGAGTAGATGGGAAGCTTGGCACCTGTGTCACTGTGAGTAGATGGGAAGCTTGGCACCTGTGTCACTGTGAGTAGACGGGAAGCTTGGCACCTGTGTCACTGTCAGTATTTGGGAAGCTTGGCACTGGTGTCACTGTGAGTAGATGGGAAGCTTGGCACTGGTGTCGCTATGAGTAGATGGAAAGCTTGGCACTGGTGTCACTGTGAGTAGATGGGAAGCTTGGCACTGGTGTCACCGTGTGTAGATGGGCAGCTTGGCACTGGTGTCACTTTGAGTAGATGGGAAGCTTGGCACTGGTGTCACTGTGAGTAGATGGGAAGCTTGGCACCGGTGTCACTGTGAGTAGATGGGAAGCTTGGCACTGGTGTCACTGTGAGTAGATGGGAATCTTGGCCCCGGTGTTACTTTGAGTAGATGGGAAGCTTGGCACTGGTGTCACCGTGTGTAGATGGTCAGCTTGGCCCTGTGTTACTTTGAGTAGATGGTAAGCTTGCACTGGTGTCACTGTGAGTAGATGGGAAGCTTGCCACTGGTTTCACTGTGAGTAGATGGGAAGCTTGGCACTGGTGTCACTGTGAGTAGATGGGAATCTTGGCACTGGTGTCACTGTGTGTAGATGGGCAGCTTGGCACTGGTGTCACTTTGAGTAGATGGGAAGCTTGGCACTGGTGTCACTGTGAGTAGATGGGAAGCTTGGCACTGGTGTCACTGTGAGTAGATGGGAATCTTGGCCCCGATGTTACTTTGAGTAGATGGAAAACTTGGCACTGGTGTCACTGTGAGTAGATGGGAAGCTTGGCACTGGTGTCACCGTGTGTAGATGGGCAACTTGGCACTGGTGTCACTTTGAGTAGATGGGAAGCTTGGCACTGGTGTCACTGTGAGTAGATGGGAAACTTGGCACCGGTGTTACTGTGAGTAGATGGGAAGCTTGGTACTGGTGTCACTGTGAGTAGATGGGAAGCTTGGCCCTGGTGTTACTTTGAGTAGATGGGAAGCCTGGCAATGGTGTCACTGTGAGTAGGTGAGAAGCTTGGCCCCGGTGTAACTTGGAGTAAATGTGAAGCTTGGCACTGGTGTCACTGTGATTAGATGGGAAACTTGGCACCGGTGTCACTGTGAGTAGATGGGATGCTTGGCACCGGTGTCACTGTGAGTAGATGGGATGCTTGGTACTGGTGTCACTGTGAGTAGATGGGAATCTTGGCACTTGTGTCACTGTGAGTAGATGGGAAGCTTGGCACCTGTGTCACTGTGAGCAGGTGGGAAGCTTGAGGTAGCATTAGCGACGCTGTGGTCGCTGTGACGAGAAGATATGGGATGTCAGGTGATGGTGATGTTGTAAGGGGAAGCGTGCTGAGAGGTCCTGTGAAGAAACACAGACCTTAAGGTATGTTGCTCATAGTCCCATAAGTAGAGCTCACATTCACAGATCGCTTATCAGCATACATTGACAATGGGTATTTAAAATTAGCTTTTGCATAATCCCTTGAAATGAAAGCAAAATATGTGAAATTACATGAAATGCAATAGATAATTATATACATACCATACTTAAATCAGGCTACAGAAGGGAAATTACCACCAACATCCTGGCATACAATGCTGGCCGGAACACCACCTGCTTCCAGGCCACCCCGAAGCGCACCCACGGACCCTTCTCCTGCCGCACCTGCAGCTTCACCTGCGACAGAGCCACTAAACTTCCAAGGACTGGAACCAATCACATCCACTGCATACTCCTCAACACCCGCTCCGCACGCAAGCACGCCATCGAACTCTGGGACCTGCTCGACACCGCTGCGCCAGACGTAGCCATCCTGACCGAAACCTGGTGGAACGACTCTTCAGCGCCCGACATCGCCATAGCCATCCTGGACGGCTGCAAGATCACCGCAGAGATCGTGACAACGGAATCGGAGGAGGAATAGCCATCGTCCACAAGTCCACCCTCAAAGTCTACACCCACCCGGACGACACCCTCAAGACCGCCGAGCATCTGCACTTCCGAATCCACACTGACCCCAACACCACCCTCAGAGGAACGCTCGTCTACAGACCCCCCGGACCCTGGGTACCGTTCAGCGACTCCATCGCCGACCTCGCTAGCACCCACGCACTCACCTCCACGGACTACATCCTCCTCGGGGACCTAAACTTCCACCTTGAGAACAACAACGACGCCAACTCCACCACTCTGATCGCCAACCTCGGCCTCAGACAACTCGTCACCGCACCCACCCACACCGCCGGCCACACGCTTGACCCCATCTTCTCCACAAGCACCCACGTTGCCTTCAACCACACCACCGAACCCCACTGGACCGACCACCACTGCATCCACTTCACCTTCAAGAAACAAACCAAGCACCACCGCACCCAACAACCGCCATGTTGCTGCTGGAGCAAAGTCATAGAAGATCAGCTGACCAGCACCCTTGCCCAGAGCCCATCAACCGACCCCACCCACCCAGACAATGCCGCTCACAACCTCAGACAGTGGATCAACAACTGCGCCAACCTCCTCGCACCACTCAAGAAGCCCACCAACAACCAAGCCAGCAAGAAAGCAACCTGGTTCACCGACGAGCTCCAAAACTCCAAGCACAACTGCCGGAAACTAAAGAAGATATGGCTCCACGAACGCACACCTGACAACCACGCAACTCACAAGGACGCCACCCGCAGGCATCACTAACTCATCAGACAAGCCAAGAGATCCTCCTTCAAAGACCACCTGGATAACAATGCACATGACAGCAAAGAGCTCTTCAGCATCGTGAAAACTCTCCAACCCCACCGCCAACATCAAGGACATCCCACCCTCTCAAGAACTGTGCAACTCACTGGCCACTTTCTTCCACTGGAAGATCACCGACATCCATGACAGCTTCAACACCACGTCCACCCCAACCACACCACACCCCACCTCCGGGAACACCACCCGTACCAACCGCCTGACTTCATGGACCAACATCAACGACGACGAAACACGCAAGATCATTAACTCCATCCACTCAGGATCACCATCAGACCCATGCCCGCACCACGTATACAACAAAACTGATGCAACCATCGCACCCTATCTACGGAAGGTTATCAACATCTCCTTCGAAACAGCGACTTTCCCGGAAAGCTGGAAGAACGCCAAAATCAACGCCCTCCTCAAGAAGCCCAAGGCCGACCCCAAGGACCTCAACAACTTCCGGTCCATCTCCCTACTCCTGTTCCCGGCGAAGGTCATTGAGAAAATCGTCAACACGCAACTTACCTGCCAACTCGAAGCCAACGACATCCTGGACCCTTCCCAGTCCAGATTCAGACGAAACCACAGCACTGAGACCGCCCTCCTCGCCGCCACAGACGACATCAGACACCAACTCGACAGCGGCGAAACATCTACCCTCATTCTTCTGGACCTGTCAGCCGCCTTCGACACGGTCTGCCACAGCACTCTGAAAACACGCCTCCTTGAAGCCGGTATCCAAGAAAAGGCCCTCGACTGGACCACATCCTTCCTCTCTGGCAGAACCCAGAGAGTCCGCCTCCCCCCTACCGATCCGAAGCCACCGACATCATCTGCGGCGTACCCCAGGGCTCTTCCCTCAGCCCGACGCTGTTCAATATCTACATGGCCCCCCTCGCACAAGTGGTCCGCCAACACAACCTCAACATCATCTCCTACGCTGATGACACCAAACTCATCCTCTCCCTAACCAAGGACCCGCACACTGCCAAAACCAACCTCCACGAGGGAATGAAGGCCATCGCCGACTGGATGAGAAGCAGCCATCTGAAACTGAACTCGGACAAGACGGAGGTCCTCATCCTCGGGCCCACCCCCTCCGCCTAGGATGACTCATGGTGGCCAACCTTGCTGGGAACCCCAACGACACCAACCAACCACACACGCAACCTTGGATTCGTCCTCGACTCTTCCCTTTCCATGTCTAAACAGGTCAACGCTATCTCCTCCTCCTGCTACAACACCCTCTGCATGCTCCGCAGGATCTACAAGTGGATCCCGACCGAAACAAGAAGAACAGTGACAAAGGCCCTCGTCAGCAGCAGGCTAGACTACGCCAATGCACTCTACGCAGCCATCCCGGCCAAGCACCTGCAACGCCTACAACGCATCCAAAACGCCTCCGCCCAACTAATCCTCATCGTGCCCCTCCGCAGCCACATCACCCCCCACCTGAGAGACCTTCACTGGCTCCCCGTCGACAAGAGGATCACCTTCAAGCTCCTAACCCACGCACACAAAGCACTCCACAATGCCGGACCAGCCTACCTGAACAGCAGACTCAGCTTCTACACCCCCACCCAACAGGTCCACTCTGCAAACCACGCCCTCGCTGTCATTCCCCACATCCAACGTAAGACCTCCAGTGGCAGATCCTTCTCCTACCTCGCCGCCAAGACCTGGAACACCCTACGTCAAACCCAAGACCTACTCACCTTCAGAAGACGCCTCAAGACCTGGCTCTTCGAGCAATAGCAGCACCCCCAGCGCCTTGAGACCCTCGCGGGTAAGTAGAGCGCTTTATAAATACAACGATTGATTGATTGATTGGCCAAGATCCGTCGCTGGAATGTTTCTCTGCAGAATACAGTTCATGTATTAAGTGCCTGACTTTCATAGACACCAAGGGCCGTATTTATACTCCGTTTGCGCCGAATTTGCGTCGTTTTTTTCGACGCAAATTCGACGCTAAACTAACGCCAACTAACGCCATATTTATACTATGGCGTTAGAGGCGTATAGCGCCAAAGTTCCCGGAATGTGCGTCATTTTTTAGCGTGAACCCCTTCCTTGCGTTAATGATATGCAAGGGAGGCGTTCCCGTCTAAAAAATGACTCCCAGGCCTTTACGTGGTATTTATACTCCCGGGCAAAAGAGACGCCCGGGAGTGGGCGTGGCTAAAAACGGCGCATTTGCGCCGCTTTTTAACGCCTGGGTCAGGCATGGCGTTAAGGGACAAGTGGGCTCAAAATGAGCCCAGAGTGCCCTCCACTGCCCCCAGGGACCCCCCCTGCCACCCTTGCCCACCCCAGGAGGACACCCAAGGCTGGAGGGACCCACCCCAGGGACATTCAGGTAAGTTCAGGTAAGTATTTTTTTTTTTTTTTTAATAATTTTTTTTGGCATAGGGGGGCCTGATTTGTGCCCCCCTACATGCCACTATGCCCAATGACCATGCCCAGGGGACAGAAGTCCCCTGGGCATGGCCATTGGGCAAGGGGGCATGACTCCTATCTTTACAATGATAGGAGTCATGTTGATGGGGGATGAGCGTCGTTAAAAAATGGCGCAAGTCGGGTTAAGACGATTTTTTTGCCTCAACCTGACTTGCCCCATTTTAAGACGCCCTAACGTCATTTTTGCCCAACGCCGGCGCTGCCTGGTCTACGTGGTTTTTTTCCACGCACACCAGGCAGCGCCGGTCTGCTTGCGCCGGCTAACGCCATTCCATAAATACGGCGCCCGCATGGCGCTTCAGAATGGCGTTAGACGGCGCAAAATTTTTTGACGCTAAACTGCGTTAGCGCAGTTTAGCGTCAAAAAGTATAAATATGGGCCCAAGTGCCCCGAAAGATGATTCGGCAATCTTCCCACAGTGCTCGGAAGAAGATGAGTTTGAATCTGGGAAGGTACATTCAGTCCTTAAATATTCTGAGATTGCTAAACCGAGTGCTATTAAACTGGATAATAGAACCACTTTTTACTTACAGTGCATAGAAAAGTTATAATTGCTGGAATAACGCTATAGTTATTACTAATTCAATAAAAGTACACATTTTACAAAAAAAAGATTGAACCTGCATAAATTCAGCCCAGTTTCTAGTCAATGATATAGCCACGTCCATCTCTTTATAGTGTTCGTATCACAGTTCAAGGCCTAATATTTTGCCCAAAAGACTAAGGCAATGCACTGCCCGCTGGTTATCACTTCTCACCTGCATTCAGGTGTTTTATTAATATTTTATCTCCAGTATTTTATATCACAGGCCAAGCCCTGAGGGGAAGGCAAAAGGGGACGAGGAGGTGTTGGGTTAAACCGAGTTCTGATCAGATTAAAAGCCCCCAATCTATCACTCAGTAAAATCCCTCAAGCACGCTCTTGGGAAGGTGTGTGACCCTGTGCAAACTGTATCCTGGGGGTAGAAGTTAAAGCTGAATTAGTACTTCTGGGTTGGGACAGGAAGTGGAGGCAGCACTAGTTAAGAGGTACATTTCATGATATTTTAGTTGTTATTACCATATTAGTCATCCATAACTATGAAAGCCGAAGTCCTTACACAATAAAGTAAACCCTGGATGGTACAGAGGTGTGCCGGATTAAATGGAACATTGCAGTATGCGTTAATTTGTAAAATAGAAAAAACATTATGAAGTCAAAATAAAATTGTCTATACTTTTACAGCAGCTCACCGAAACACATTATTCAATAAAGGCTTGACTAAAAAGCTATCCATTCATCCTGTTTTTATTTCGCGTCCTCGTCTGCGGCTTGTAATTCCATATCCTCGGGCACCCCTCTCTCCATTTATAAGGCCCAAGCAGCAACACATCTGTAACTGCGTAAACAGACGATGCACACGTGCGCCAGGCTGTTACACAGCATTAGCGATTTATGGACCGCGAACATGAGAATTTAGGTGATAAGATTGAAAGTGAACAAGCATTAAGTTTGAAAGAATATATTTGAATCAATACATTTTAAAACCCATACTCTCCGATTGGAATGTGTTTGAAAACAATAAATCCTATTGTCCAGTAACAAGAAAAAATAGAAAAAATCATCAAACGAAAAACATTTTTTTATAGCGAATTAGCATTATCTTGTATTTCCAACGTATTACTTTTCTCACTAATGATTTTTGTTACTTTATTTTCCTGGCTTTTTCATTAAAATCTTATGTATATCGTTTAATCCGTTGGTGTTTTGTTGACACTCTGGAACCAGAAAAATTGCTTCCCCCCAAAGCACCCAGGCCTTCCCCTACTTGCTGGGAGCCTGTGTCCCGAAGGAGCATTTGGTATCCATTTGTACGGCACCCACAGCCAGAAGTAATCCACAAAAGTCTCTCTTCCTTCGGAGTCCCCAGCAAGTCCACTTTCACCACAAGTGGGAGGTAAGTAGCTAAGAGCACGTGCTTTGGAGCCCAAAAGAAGTCAAAGACTTGTAAGTCCAGAGTGTCCCTTAATTCTATGTCAGGACCGGAGGCTCAGATTATGCTTCTCTTTCCATGCTTTATTTTTTACAGCAGCCAATGAAAATCATGGAAAGTAAAAACTACATGACCCAACATTAGTCATAGCACGTGATAAACCATAGAGGAGGAAGCCTATAAAGTGTTGCATCACACCTAGCCACTCCTCTTTCTTTGCTGCTTCGCAGCCAGATAAGTGTGATTTTCTTTCTTACTGTTATTTTTAACGTGTTGGGAGCGGGCTTTTCCCCTCCTTATAAGCGTCCATTGGAGCGCTTTTCATACGTGGAGTGGGAGCAAAGGAGCGAGGACTCGCGCTCTCTGCGCAGTCCTGTTATGCCGGTGAGATACTATTCCTTCTACTTTCTTCTATTTTATTATTTTATGGCCCGCGCTCTGTGTGAGCGCGTTTTATGGGGTCTACGTCGTTTCTCCATTCCCTGTCTCTCCCCGTCCTCACTGCGTGTGCACTTCTGACGCGCGTGTGAGATTTCACCTTTCCCCAAACGTCCTGCTTCTCGTGCCCGATTGCTCTGCCGGGCTGAGTATTCTTCAATTCTTCTTCCCCCCAGGGCGCCACTTAGTTAACGCTCGTCTCGGAGCGTTGTGTTTGAATTTTTTCACACTCGCCTCGGAGCGTTGTATTTGAATAGTTTACCCTTCCCCGGGGTGCCGGCTTTACAGCGCTCGTACCGGAGCGCTTACTTGGGATTTTTCTTTTCTTTTCTCTTAACCTTCACGAGGGCATTATTAGAGGCTCTGCCTCGTGTGAACTAAGCGCAACAGCGCTATTAAGCCTCTCGTCACGAGGACATTATTAGAGGCTCTGCCTCGTGTGAACAAAGTGCTACAGCGCTATTAAGTCCCTCTGTTAATTTTCTCCACCGGCTCAGCTCCCATCTACGCCCCAGTGCTTGGACACTGGGGTTGAAACAATTCTTATTCAGGCTGGGCCTGGTTCAAGGGCGTTTAACCCCTTCAGGGCAGCTCCGTCCACATCTGAAATTTTGACTTTTTGATTACTGCCATGATTTATTATTTTATTTGTTATACTGCTCCTCGGGAGCTCCCTTCTGCTGTATCTCAGTATGGCTGGCTATGATGACCAAGCCGAAGAATTATACTATATGGATGATACTGCTGGCTCGTTTGACCAGGACTTAGTGTATGCTCTAGACGCAGGTGTGCGTCACTCAGTTAATCAGGCCTTGGCTCAGGCCATTCAGCCCATCAAGCACCATCTGTTGGGCTTGGTAGATAAACAGGGTTGGGTAGCCCCCGTGAGCGCCCCTACCATGGGAGATCCTTCCTTTGCGGCAAACCTGCAGCCTGCTAAACAGTCTTCTAACCCGCATGCTGCGGACTTCGAATCCCTTATAAGGAATATGGCAAGAGAGCATGATTACAATGCGGGAGCACAAAAGAAAGCTGTTAATGATCCAGCTTCTTCTTCTTCTTCCTCTGAGCACTCCTCCGAGCAGGATGATGCGCCTCCTCGTCAACGCAACGCAAGAAGAAAGCTCACCACCAGGAAGTTCCTACCCCTAAGGTGTTGACTTTCGAGCCAGAGGACATCGTGCATCCCAGGTCTTCTCTGTGGTTACCACCCCCTGGAGTGGCGGATTATGTAGAAGCCCATATTAGACACAGGTTTGATAAGGATATTCGCTCTAGACTAAGATCTGAGTGCCCCAGACCTGATTTTCCCTCCAAGGTTACAGAGACTCCAGAGTTGGATCCTAGCCTAGTAACTTTCCTCAAGAAATCCGCTAAGGATCCTAAAAAGGGTATCGATCGCGCCTGGCGTGGATGCCAGGATAAACTTTTAGACATTTCCGGACCTCTAACTAAGATCCTAGAATTGGCCTTTCAAGCCAAGGAATCGGGTGATCCTATAAACCCGGATATTCTGGTAGGCTGGGCTCAGAGAGCACTATGTTTCTGGGGCAATGCTAATTGCGCCATCTCATCTGAATGACGCAGATCGGTTTTGATGAAGCTAGATCCCAAGCTGGCGGACCTCGCTGCATCGGAATCAGGCCCCGTGGCCCAGGGTTTGCTTTTTGGGTCTCCCTTCATGAAGGAACTTTCTAAGTTCGTTTCCACTTATGCCAGTCTGGACAAGGCACAAGGATCCATCCGGAGAGTGCTACGTCCATTTTTTCGAGGGGCCGGACGCTACAGAGGGCATGCCTTCGGCCGTTTCAATCAACAAGGCCCCCATTGTGGATCCTACCAACAAGGAAGAGGGGGTTTTCAGGGTTACGACTCCTCCTCTTCTACCTTCTACCCGTCGAGACCTAGGTGTGGTCGAGGCAGATTCCGCAGGGGGAGATCCAAGGGACAACAATCCTTCTCCCAGGAGTCGGGAGCCACAGGTGAGCTTGGATTAAGTTCAGAAGTAATATTGGGGGGCAGAACTCAGAATTGTTTGGAGAATTGGCGTCTAATTTCTTCGGATGCTTGGGTCTTAGAGACCGTGCAAAGATTCAAACTAGAATTTTACGAGTCCCCGTATCAGCTATGCCTTCCCAGGCAGGGATTTTTTTCCCTTCAAGAGCACAACCTCATTTCCGCAGAAATTTCAGCCCTAGTCAAGAAGGGGGCTGTTATCAGGGTTCCCCATCACCCTTCAGGTTTTGTCAGCCCAGTGTTTCTTGTAGACAAGAAGGGTGGCGGTTCTCGCCTAGTTCTAAACTTAAAAGACTTCAAAGGTTTTTTGCTATATCGCCATTTCAAAATGGAAGGTATCCATTTGCTGAGAGATGTTCTCCAGGAGGAAGATTGGTTAGTCCGTTTAGATCTAAAGGACGCTTACCTGACCATTCCTATTTTTCCTCCTCATCGGAGGTTCCTTCAGTTTTGTTGGGAGACCGAATTTTACGAGTACAAGGTTCTCCCCTTTGGTCTGTCCTCCGCCCCTTGGTGTTTCACGAAGGTAATGCGACCAGTAGTGGAATTCCTTTGCTCCCAAGGAGTCAGGTTAATTGTCTACCTAGACGACATCCTTATCATGGCCCAGGATCGGGACCTTCTGCTGGAGCATCTGGAATGGTCAGTGTCTCTGCTTCAGAGTCTGGGCTTTATAGTCAATGCCCAAAAATCCATTCTGGTTCCCTCTCATCGGCTAGACTTTCTGGGGTTCCAGATAGACTCATTACAGTCTCTACTGATTCTTCCTCCCGGGAAGATTCATTCAATCAAGAGAGAATTGAGGTGTCTATTATCCAAACAGACTGTTGCTTTGAGAGCGATTGCTCGCATGGTGGGCCTGCTTTCTTCTTTGATTCAGGCGATATTTCCGGGTCCTTTGCATTACCGAGCCCTTCAACGATTGAAAATTTCTCATCTTCAGAAGGGCCTTCGTTATGCAGATCAGGTTCCTCTGTCAGAGGAGTCCCGTGCAGAGATGCATTGGTGGCTCAATCATATGGAAGCCTGGAACGGCAGGGCCATATTCAGCTCTCTCCCGGATGTAGTGATAGAGTCCGACGCCACTCGTTGGGACTGGGGAGCCCGGTGCGGCCCAGTGTCCATGGGAGGCAGATGGTCCAACGAGGAGTTGAGTCTCCATATAAATTGCTTGTAACTCCTAGCCGGCTCTTTCGCAATCAAGAGTCTTTCTCCCATCAGGGCGAACTGTTGTATTCTCCTTCGCATGGACAATATCTCAGCAGCGAGATATGTCAACAAGTTGGGGGGAACTCGTTCCCGCATTCTGGCGGAGATAGCCAAGGAGTTTTGGCACTTTTGCCTTCAGCACAGGATTTCAGTGGTGGCGGAGTACCTCCCTGGGGCCAGCAACTTGGTGGCCGATTGGAACTCTCGCCACCTGAGAGACTTCAGCGATTGGAGGTTACATCCCAGAGTTTTCCGAACTCCTTCTGCGAGGTGGGGTCCCTTTTCGATCGACCTGTTTGCATCTCGCCTCAACCGGCAGATGAAACGTATTTTCAGTTGGAGGCCAGATCCAGAGGCATCAAAGACAGATGCGTTTCTTCAGGACTGGTCTCAAGAACAGAGTTATGCTTTTCCTCCCTTCTTGATGATACCCAGGGTTTTGGCCCAGATCAGACGTCAGCAAGCGGAGTTAGTTCTGGTGACTCCCCTTTGGAGATCTCAAGCATGTTCCCGGTGGCAATGGAGTTGAGTTGCGATCATCCGATCCGTCTTCCCTTCCGGGAGAATCTCCTCCAGGACCCTCAGGGTTTGTTACACCCATTGATCCTGTCGGGCCAACTATCTCTGATGGCATGGCGTCTTTCAGGAAAAGATGGAGCATCCCAGGGCTTTCGCAAGAGTCTTCCGAATTCATTGCGGGTTCCTGGTCCTCCAGTACTCACAAGAGATACGCTTCGGTGTGGAAGCGATGGGGTACTTAGTGTAGTTCTAGGAGTGCAGATCCTTCTTCAGCAGGCAGCTGTCTGGTCCTAAATTTCCTTTCCTCCCTAGCAGCGTCAGGTCTTGCATACCGCTCTATTAATAATTATAGGTCCGCTATTTCAGCAGGGCATTTACCAGTGGAGGGTAAACCCATCGGTGAGTCTCCAATTGTGTGCAAGTTAATGAGGGGTATCAGATTAGCTAATCCTCCTCGCTCTCGTTATTCGTCCCTTTGGGATGTTAATATTGTCCTTCGTTTTTTAGAATCCTGGCCTTCTAATAGATATTTATCTAGGAAACAGTTGTCAGCTAAGCTCACCATGTTGTTGTGTTTAATATCGTGTAAGAGAGTATCAGATGTTACTGGATTTGGCTGGGAGAGTTTTTTCTCCTGAGGGAGTCTCTTTTTCCATTTCACATAGAACTAAATGCAATCTGAAGTCAGTTTCTTACCCCTGTTTTGTGGACAACCCTAAACTTTGTGTGGTGCAGTGTCTTAAAGCTTACGAGGTGACTACAGAAGAATTTTGTTCTGATATGGGGGGTCAATTACTCATTTCTTTAGTTAAGCCATATCATCCTGTTTCCTCAGCCACTCTCGCTAGATGGATGCGTTGGTTGCTGAGTGAAGCAGGCATTGATATTTCTGAATTTGGTGCACACTCTGCCAGAGGTGCTATGGCATCGAAGTCTTTGGCTTTGGGTTCTCGCTTAGAGGACATTTTAAAGGCAGCAGATTGGTCTTCGCCTTCGACATTTAAAACCTTTTATTATAAACCTATTGTTGATATAGCCTCGGTGGTTGTGAATCAGCTTTGAACAAGCATAATCTGAGCCTCCGGTCCTGACATAGAATAAAAAAAATTCTAGCATTCGTGCTAAGAATTTTTCAATTCTATTAAGGATTTTTTTTTATTCCTGACAGGAGCACCTCCACAGTGTGGGGACATACTCCTTCCGTCTTCCTCTTCTCACTTGTGCTGGGATTTTAAAGCAGAGGTGGAGAGTTCTAGCAGGTGGAAGTCCCTACCCAATCCACTGATGCCACATCACCCCTTCAATTTCCAGGGAGCAACCCATGAGCTGTCCTGCCCCTTCAAAGGCTTTTCTGAGGATGAAGAAAACAGCTTGAAGGAACATTTCAGCACACCAGTCCTCCTTGCCAGGTTCCTCCCACACAGGTCGGATTTCTTTTTTCTAAGACTTCCATGAAACCACCCTATGTGGATGGTGGGGGTCGTCCAATCCTCGCGTTCTTTGCCGTGAGAAGGCCCTGACAGCGACTGTAATGGAGTGGCTTCTAAATACTTTTTGGATATTTGATCCTGACCCCCTCACTCTTCCAGGAGAAGGGTAATCTAGAAGGATGGGTCTGTTGATCCGGGGTAGGTCCGAACTGCCAGCTGCCATCAGTGTTAATACCTGGCCCAACAAGGACACTCAGTACATGAATTCCATTAAGGCCAGCTCAAGGGAAAATGCTCAGTTTTGAAAGTACATAAATAAATGCATGCAAAGCAAAACTGTCTGTGCATTCAGGGCTCATGAATTATCAGGGAGAGGCACATCAGTGTCTCCCCAACATCACGCTACTAAAATATTATACATACTTTTTCTAAAGTGTAAAAACTGTTTACATACTAAAGAGTTTGTAGCTCATCTCAGTAGAAAGGGAGCGTTTCTCTTTGGATTCTGTTTTGATGCCCTAGCAGGCCACAGCCAGTTTTCGCTGGGTGGTCCTAGTGTGTAGATACCAGGCTGAGTTTGACAAGCAGTTTGCCTTCCAGCCTCTACATGTCTGTTCAGGGCCCTTTAACCCAGCTGTAAACAGCAGCTTATCCTGAGTTTAAAGGTAAGCAATGACAGCTGCACCTCCAGTTTATTTATAACAGAAGTGGATGAGCATCCATAAGTAGGACTTACTCAAAGACATGGTCCAAAAACCAGAGGGCATATTTACCAGTCTTTCAGACAATGCAGGGCAGCAAGCAAAGTTGCTGCGTTGCGGGAGAGAGAGCAGAAATGCCCCATAGTTACAAAGTTATGCAGCATTTATGCTCTGTCTTTCTGTTGGCTCTCTGTGTGCTGCTTACCTCCGACGCACCACAGCGCGTTGCACCACAGCGCAACCACAGCACCACAGCGCAAGGGTGCCTGCATTACATGCAGGGTTGGTTTTGTTCAGGAAGGGATGCAGATGTCCAAAAGGCCAAACACTGGGGTGGGGGTTGTGTGTCATAATCTGCCTCCTTCCAGGTATACTTGACACATCAGAGCACACCAGTGATGATGAAAACCATGAAAAGACATGGAACTCCTTTATCCAGTTAACTTGTATGGTTTTTGAGTTCACTAGTGAAAAAAATGGGGTTCTGGAAAAGACCATTCCTAGGTCAGGGAGCACAGCTTGTCCCAGCAGCATTTCTTCTTTGACTTCTGGGACTGGGGCCAATGAAATCCAAGGTAACAAGGTGCTATACATGGTTCCTTACTTTCTCGGATACGCCCACCTGCATTGATCATGGCCAACCAAACCTGCTCATTTCTCCATCAAGAATGCTGCTGGTTTTTCCCAGATCTTTTCCTGCCCATGCAGCATCAATTGGCAATTCACTGCCTGAATCGATTCACTAGCTCCCTGATCTCTTAATGCTCAATAAGGAATTATAGATAGGGCTATAATGCCATTAACTCAGTTATAACATCAAAGCGCAGACACTTCTGCAATACCAAGAAGGCAACCTCTGTGCTTCACAAAACTTCATATCAAATTATGTCACCTGCCCTCTGAGGAGAACAGTTCTGGCTCCACACATGCAGAGCTACTAGGATATCTAGGGAGGAGGGGGCTACTACAGCTCTTTTGTAGCATAGTAATTGATGTGAAGGCAAGAGCTGGTGTGTGCAAACCCAGGGTGGACTCAGTTCCCTTTAGCAGCCTTTAAGATGTATGAGCAGGGCTCCCTGCAAATCCTTGCTTAGAATTGCCCTGCCTTTGTTGTACATCTCTTAATTTAACTGCTTGGACCTTTTTCAATAATAACTCTTTTTTTTTTTTTTACCAAAAAGGTTGTTTTGAGGAGTTATTCTCAATGTACCTCTTCATGGAGCTGTGCTTAAGTCCAATTCAACCAGATATGGCCACTGTATACATTTATTCCAAAGATGATGGAGTAACAAGATCCAAAGCACACAACAACAGCCAACACGTGTTTCTCCTTTGGACCTTCTCAAGGCTGCAAATGATAAAACAATACAAAAGGATATATGTAAAAAGGAATACAAAATAAAAAAGAAGGACACACCCTCGTTAAAAAATGACTAGTGGTTGTACAAAGTTGGAAAAACACCGCATGAAAATCTGTGCAGGCTTACAGTGCTATGATGCTGCATAACGAAGGAAGAGAAAAACACAGAAGCCGTGGGAGCAGACATTGGTAGCGTAACGACACAAGTATACTCCAGATTCTAATGCAGACGGTGTCAATCGGATGCATAGACAAACACAAACTATTGAGAAGTGAATGGTGGTAAGTGCATGTTGAAGACGAAAAGTTGCAGGATCAGACCATTACCTGATCACGATAATGTCGTCCTCAAAAATCAGTGAGATAAAGAACAAAGGGCTACATGTACCAAAGGTTGGTTATGCGAGTCGCAAAACCATATGTTGCATCGTGCCAATGATACTATTTGCGATTTGCAAGGGGGTTGCAAATGCCCACCACATGAATATTCATGAGGTAGGTCGCAATTTGTGACCCTCTTGGGAATTGCGGCCCTCACAGGGATGGTGACTGCTTTTAAATAAAGGAAAACGAGATGCATTTCAAAAACTAAAAATGAAACGTTTTCGTTTGATTTTTTCAGTGCAGACAGTGGCCCGTAGGACCGTAGGACCAGTACCTGCTCTGAAAAAATGTTTTTACTGACATTAACAAAGGGACCCCTTCCCATTTGCGAATGGGTTAGCACCAGTGTGACACTGGTGCTAACTGCGATTGTTTTGCAACCGCATTCGCGGTCACAAAACAATCATACATGGGACTGCAAGTCGCAATTAGAAAGGGAACACCCCTTCCTAATTGCAATTCGCAATCCCTTTTTGCGATTCGGTAAATAGTTTACCGAATCGCAAAAATGGTTTGGAACATGGCAAAGTGCATTTTGCACATCGCAAATGGCCCGATTAGCTGTTTGCGATGTGCAAACTGCTTCGTACATGTAGCCCAAAGTGTAGTGTATACCATAGGAAACGTAGAACCTGAGGTAATTCAAAATCAGAAAAATAAGAACTGATTTAACAATCACAATAGCACCCCTAAAAGTGATAATAAAATGTAGGAATCAACCTGCAAAGCCTGTTGAGAATGTCAGCAAGGTTGGTCAGTTTGCTAGTATAGCAAAGTATGGAACGAGGATAAAATTCATAGAGCACAGGCCATGGTAAGCCTAAGAAAAAAGCATAAGGTAGCATAATTAAACCCTGTGATAGAATGTAAAAGAGGGGGTTGTCAGAGGTGGGGACTGTGGAGAAAACATAGACTTACCTAAATAACATTGCTGTTAGAACAGAGACGCTGAATAGGGCGTGCTATTAAAGTCGCGAAGTTGGGAGGTAACATGGAAGGAGGAATAGCGGGTCCCATTCGCAAAAGGCATTCACCATCTTGTTAGAAGACTGAATGGAGACAATAGCATAAGCTAAAGCAAACAAAATTACTGAAAGGAAATACAATTACCAAAGGACTTGAAATATAAGTAAAAATGTAAAATTTCCTAGCTATCGTGAAGGAAAGTTTCAATTCTATTAAGGACATGGAGGCGAGGATTATGCAGTTCTTTCTTCACTTTTTAATATACAGCAGATTCAAAGTACAACAAAAAATATCAAACTACAACTCCCATGAATCCGTAGTCATGGAAACCGTGAACCAATGAACAGCTACAACATTGACAGTATAAATGCCACCGAGTAACGTCATCCACCCTCGACTTCACTGCGAAGGGACAGAAGAACCTCAAGTAGCCGTTGACTCAGCACCTAAGAGCAAAATGTAACACAGCATCAGCCCCTTGATAATTGATCGCAACACATAACAGCTGAAACCTAAGAAAAACATTAGGCATACAAAACGATCAGGAATAAAGAAATGAACCATCTGATAATTATACCCAAATCCTATATCCCTGTAATCAGAAACTGTACAGAAGAAAACACATCATACACCAGAGCCTGCACTCCAAAACACCGAAAGTATACCACCTTGAACTTGGTCCACCTGTCTTTTCCGGGCGGGACGGAACCTAACATGTGACGGGAGGGATAATCCTCGCCTCCGTGTCCTTAATAGAATTGAAACTTTCCTTCACGATAGCTAGGAAATTTTACATTCTATATCAGGACCGGAGGCGAGGATTATGCAAGTTCAAAGCTTACTTACCACCAGAAAGGCTGCCTCATGGATCGGTTTAAAATAAAATTTCTTGAAAACCGACTCTGAGGACCAGTCAGCCGCGCTCATGATGTCCTCTAGTCTACCCCCTACCTGGACGGCTTTGGAGGCCATGGCACCTCGAGTTGAATGGGCGCCGAAGACCTGAATGTCTACCCCCGCTTCGGAAAGGATCCATCTGACCCACCTAGCAATGGTAGGTGAAGAGATCGCCTTGAACGGCTTCTTTAAGGAAATCAATAACTGGTTCTCCCCAGAGGGGCGAAGAGCAGCCGTGACTTCTTCATACGCTTTCAGACAACGAACCACGCACAACTTTGGGGCAAAGGGAAACGCCGGATAAGACACTAATCTAGTACCACATTTTGTCCTACGAGAAATCATGAAGGTAACGCCTTCAGGAGAGAAGACCCTGGCCGTCACATCAAGAGCCCGAACGTCCGAGACTCTCTTGCAAGATATGAGACACAATAACATTGCCAACTTCGCTGACAACTGTTTCCTGGAAAGGAAAGAATTATCCTGCCAAGATGATAGTAGCCTTAGGACCAGGTTAACATCCCATAATTCAGAATATCTGGGGTGGGGAGGATGGGACAGGCGCACCCCCTTGAGTAGCCTGCACACCCATGGATGGGATCCCACTGGGTAGCCCTCCAAAGGCGGATGTCCAGCCGAAATAGCTGACCGGAAGGAGTTCACCGTGCAATATGACAAACCTGAAGCTGCCAATTCCGCCAAGAAATTCAGCACATCTGTAACGTGGGCCCCCAAGGGATCTGTATGTCTCTCCAGACACCAGCTAGCCCATCTAGACCAGGCTGACTTGTACCTTTTTCCAGTCCCAGGGGCCCAGGCTTGAGAAATGAGGGTTTGAGCCTCTTGCGAAAGTCGGCGATCGTGCCAGCAGCTACGGAAATCTTCCAGGTTACCAACTTAAGGTGACCGTGGAGGACTAACGGATGGCACTGGCCCGATGCATCCCGAAGGATTGAGGGGTGCAGAGGAAGGCGAAGGGGAAAATCGCACGACAGCTCTAACAGGGTTGGGAACCACGCCTGAGAGCGCCACAACGGAGTCACCAGAATAATCGTGGCTTGTTGACGACGTACCAGAGACAGGACTCTCGGAATCATCAAGAAGGGGGGAAATGCGTACCCTAGAAAGGGGGTCCAGGTCTGCTGCAACGCATCCACCGCCTCCGCCCCCGGATCGGGGCACCAACTGAAATAGCGGGGAATCTGCGCGTTCCACCTCGAGGCAAACAGGTCCACCGTGCAAGGGCCCCAATGGGCCATAATCGCCCGGAAAATCGCTGGATCCAGCTGCCAGTCGCTGGAATCCGTCAGATACCTGGAGTTCCAGTCCGCCGTAGCATTGTGAATGCCTGGTAGGTATTCCGCTGTGACAGAAACCTGGTGCGCGAGGCAAAAATGCCAAAAATCCTTCGCCAGTTCGGCCAGTGCTCTGGATCGGGTGCCCCCCAGGCGGTTGATGTACTGAACCGCCGAAACATTGTACATCCGGAGAAGGACCACACAAGAAACCCTGTCCCGGGTCATGGATCTGATCGCGAACAAACCTGCCAGAAGTTCCAGACAATTGATATGGAGGTCGAGTTCCTGAGTCGTCCAATGACCCCCGAAGGACAAATCCCCGCAACGAGCTCCCCAGCCATGTCGACTGGCATCCGACTCTATGATCAGATCGGGTGCAGAGCCGAAGATGGCCCTCCCGTTCCAAGCTTCCATGTGGTCCAACCACCACATCAACTCCGTTCTGGCTTCCGAATTGAGAGCAATCCGTTCGGAGTAGGTCAGCCCCCTTCGTAAGTGATGTGCTTTGAGGCGTTGAAGAGCCCTGTAGTGAAGAGGGCCTGGAAAAATAGCCTGAATCGATGAGGATAGTAAACCCACCACTCTGGCTAACTGGCGAAGCGAGATCTTGTCCCGTCTCAGCACGATCCTCAGCTCCTTCTTGATCTTTGCAATTTTTTGGAGCGGGAGACTTAGGGAAGCCGCCTGGGAATCTATCAGGAACCCCAAGAACGTCATCGACTGCGATGGGGTCAGGTCGGATTTCTGGAAGTTGATAACAAACCCCAGATCCTGCAACAGCGCAATAGTCGTGTTCCGATTGGAGATAAGAAAATTCTTGGACTGATCCATCTGGAGGATATCGTCCGGGTAAATAATTAGGCGGATTCCCCTCGAACGAAGGAGCTCCACCACCGGCTTGAGGAGCTTGGTGAAGCACCATGGGGCAGATGACAGGCCAAAGGGGAGAGAGGTGAACTCGAATACCTGCTGTCGCCACCGGAATTGCAGAAACCTGCGATGTGGAGGAAAAATGGGGACCGTGAGGTACGCGTCCTTGAGGTCCAGATGGACCATCCAGTCCCCTCGGAGTAACATATCCCTCAGGAGATGAATCCCCTCCATTTTGAAGTAGTGATACACCACCCACTCGTTGAAGGCCCGCAAATTGATAACCGGGCGAAAACCTTTGTCCTTCTTCTCTACCAGGAAGAGGTTGCTGATGAACCCTCTTGGGTGAAGCGACGTGGGGCAAATAGCGCCTTTGCGCAGTAGCTCCTGTACCTCCGAATCTATGAGGTGAGAATCCGCGTCCGAAAAAATCATGGGTTTGGGGATCGTCTCTTGAACTGGGGTGCCCCAAAACTCTATGTGAAAACCTGACACCGTTTGAAGCACCCATGCATCCGAAGTGGTTCGCTCCCAGTTGTTTGAACCAGCGGAGCCGCCCCCCCAGACTTTGAGGGAAAGAAGGGGTAATCCTTACCAGAGGGTCCTCCCGGAGCATTGGCTGCACCACGGGCTCCTCTACCCGCTCGTCTCCGACCTTTCCCACTGTTGGGGAAGAAGGTTCCCTGACGACCGTCTTGCAAGCTGAATTGACGGGAAGTACCAGGGCCTTGTTGGAACTGGTGGCTGGAAGAGCAACCCCTACCTCGTTCGGCCCCTCCAAAAACCTTTCCCGGAAATTTTTTCTTTATGGAGGACTGGGCCTTGTCCAGGGCCGAAAAAGTGGCCACAAACTTCCCCAGCTCCTTGACGAAGGGGTCACCGAAAAGATTCCCCTGCGCCACCGCTCCTGCCTCTGAGGTTGATAATTCCCCCAGCTTGGGGTCAATCTTAAGCAGCAGGGAACGGCGCCTCTCCGCTGAAACAGCTCAGTTGGCATTCCCCAGAAGGCATAAAGCCCGCTGGGCCCAACCCGCCACGACCTCAGTCTGAAACGGTGTACCTGACAATTTGGCCCGCTCGGCCAATTGGATGATTTGCGTGAGGGGTCCCACGACGTCCAGGAGTTTATCTTGGCACGCCCGCCAAGACCTATCAATCCCCTTCTTTGGGTCTTTAACATACTTCCCAAAGAAAGTACAAAGCTTCGGGTCCAACTCCGGAGTGGTGGCCACTTTATCTGGAAGAGTGGGGCGGGGACACTCTGCCCTGAGTGGTGCCCACACCTCCTTGTCTAGCGGTTGACAGAGTTTACCCGCCACGTAATCTGCCACCTTAGGGTCCGGGTGCCATTCGGAAGAGCGGGGGTGATAAATGCCTTCTGGCTCAAACATGTCGCAATCCGACTCCCCCGGATCCTGGGCATCCGGGAGAGAGGCACCTGGGCGCCACGGACGCCCCGTTTCCAGATCCTCTGCCGAGGAAGAATCTCCTTCCGAATCGTCAATCATGCCCATAAAGAGATTGGATTTGGGGTGACCTTTGTCACCAATAACCCTGGGCAAAGAGCCCTCCCGGGAGGGTAACCGCAGCTGCGAGAGTGCACCCTTATCTGAAAGGGAAGGAGGAACCTCCGATTCCCCAAGGTGCCCCGCATTACGCTTGCGTGGTTTCCTGGGGGAAGCCCCATGGGCAACACCCGTCACGCCAGGGCCCCTAGAAACCTGCGCGGCCAGTTGCGTCATGCTTTCCTTGAAAGGAGCCAAAGCCTGCGCAATGGCCTGCGATAAAACCACCTCCACCCCCGAAGGGAGAGCGCGGAGGGAAGGGGCCTCAGAGGGCGTGAGGGGAAAGGACTCCTGGTCCTGGGGAGGTTGCATAGCGGGTAGACAGGAACAAACCAAAATTTGCGCCCCAAAATCTTGTGGGGAACAACCCCCTCCTACTCCTGTCTTTTCAACACAAAACTCTGCAAGGCACAATGCTGCAAGGCAGTCAACCGCAAAAAACGGTGTCACAGGAGGGAGTCCGGCACCGGGCAGAAGAAGCGAGCCCAACGCGATAAAAAACGCAGCACCGCACGTTGAAAAACGCGCAGCGCGATGCCAAAAACGGGACGCGCGCCCTCTAGAGGGCCCGACGCATCACCGCACTAATAAACGCGCTCGGGCACCAATGCCTACCGCGCGCGCGTATTAACAGCGATGCTAGAACAAGAAAAACCTGCAAAGCAAAAAAAAAACAATTCCGCTTTACGCGCGCAAGCCAAATTGTCAAGTACAAGCCAAGACCAGTTTAGACAAACTAGCGAGAGGCAGAAAGGCACTTATCTGTCACCGCGAGCAGTGAAGAAAGAGGGTGGATGACGTTACTCGGTGGCATTTATACTGTCAATGTTGTAGCTGTTCATTGGTTCACGGTTTCCATGACTACGGATTCATGGGAGTTGTAGTTTGATATTTTTTGTTGTACTTTGAATCTGCTGTATAATAAAAAGTGAAGAAAGAACTGCATAATCCTCGCCTCCGGTCCTGATATAGAATTACTATGGAATGAAAAACAGACTGGTGGCCGAGCGTTACATTGAGAACAGAGATGCTGCAAATGAGGTGTTATTACAGTCGTGATTTGGGATGTATCATGAAAGAAGGACTAACGGGCCCCGTTAGTTAAAAAAAACAAAAAAAGGCATCCGCCATCTTGAAGGGAGAGTGAACGGAGGCAATCGTGTAGGTTAAAGGAAATGAGCCAAATCAGTGAAAGGAAATATATGTACCAAAGGACCCCAAATTCAAGTAAAACAATTAATAGAGAACAACACCAGATGCAACCTTGGAGAGCTAGTGCGGAGCTGAGCGTGGGGTGATTAAAGGTGTGTGAACTAAACAAATAAAGGACTAACAGGTCCCAGACTCTGAGTCACAAGCAGGGGGAAGGAAGGCCATCTTAAAATGGGGGCAACAGCATAAGCTGCTATTAGAGCATGATAAATATAGGACAAAGCAAGTGATTTGGAGTGATTTGGATCTTGTTACTCCATCTTTAGAATAAATTTATACAGTGGCCATATCTGGTTGAATATACCAATTGGACTTTAATTGTTCATTCTTTCAGGGTGGTCTGGTGTTTAGTATTTATGTATTTCCCGCTCTGATTTTCAGACCAGGTTGCTCACCTTGTGGCAGTGTGGTTTCACTAGATTTGCACCGGTTTCTCATTAGTATTTCTGTTGCCATGTTGTCTTGATATCGGCACATTAGGTGACTTTGGATTTGTGGATACTTCAGCACTGCCACTTTTTTTGTTGTATTTATAATCTACAATTGCCTTTAATTATCAGCATTGCTATTTATCACCAGCCGTGCATGTGTTTAACATATGTTTCTAATTTTTGGTATCATTATTTGACAAACAGACTCAAGGCATTCCATACTCACCCCTAGTATTGATAACGCGTCCAGCCCTTATAAATTACCTGTACCTGGACACGTTGGAGGTCGTGAATCTTTTAGCCGAGTCGGGCTCTCCTCATCCTAGAATAGTCGGGTCTCTTAAATCAATAATCAATAACTATTGTAATCGGTAATCAATATTCAATTAATAGATCAATATAACACATCAGAAATCAATAACAGTTGGTACTTCGGCGCACCATGACCTTTCAGTCATGAATAATCACACCAGTTTATTAAAGTTAGTGAATTTATTTCCCTATATTAACAAAGCTAGCACGATGTATATAAGTCTCAAAACCAAATGATACATGTATATGAACATTACTAGCTGTCCATAGCGACGGAAGAAACGCAATCTACGCAAAATCTGAATAATGATACACTCAGTTATGGCAATACAAATCACTAATATGACTAACTGTATTTGACTAATTTCATACATTGGTCAGCATAACAAGATTTCAAATTAAAATTAACATGGTGCATCAAATGAATCCCTCGACTAACCTCTAATTAGCATTGGCATGTGGGACTTCATGCAAAACGAATTTAGTCAACACAAATTTGGAAAACCTCTAGCTTGGGCCCTATCAAAATAGCAGTTGGTACCTAAAAGGAAAAACACAATGCATAATACATTTATCCTTTCATATTTACCAAATACAATCAGCATTCAAGAAAGTCTTCGTCCCTCAGGTACCGGTTCGATCAGTATGGGGCAGACTTCAAAGGGGCAAAGTTAAGGGCAAGCTTCATTGCAGCGGCAAGGAGAATGGGGCAAAGTTACTTCATGGGCAAGATGGGGCAAATCAAAGTTAAAGTCTCTAGGGTGAGAATTCTTAGTCTCTTTCTCTCAGATAGAGAAAAGGGCATCAGGGTGTCGTCCAAAATGGAGTCTGGCATCTGGCTTTAAATTGGCATCAAGGAAAATGGCTGACTTCTCTTTGTCCAGTGGGTTTAAGTAAGAAACATTCCAAATTCTGCAGGGTCTTCCATTGGAGGGTTCATAGGTTGGCTTCAAATTGTCCAATGAAAATTGTCTTTTTACTAGCGCTCATTTATGCATACATTGTCCTTGGAGCCTTGGAACACAAGTTGTAACATGGTTTGCCAATTATTTTACTATCTGTACCTTCATTGTCCGCACCTGCAGAGACTGACCTTGTATCAAAGGGGATGAAACCGGCCTAGTACGAAACCTTGGAGATAAGTGTATTAGTCATCTCTACTGGAAAAATACAACTTCAAGCAAGTTTATATGTTTCATTAGTTCAAGGAAAAGCCACGCAGTTAGAATCTGAGACCAGTCAACTAGGCCAAAGCCTCTACTAAATTTAAGCTAAGCAAAACAGTTTTCAAATAAGAAATCATGGCATACATTTGCAATTATGACGGATTACTACAATTTTCAATACTTCATGATTAATAAAGCTTGTTTACAATGATGGCGAACTACCCAGAGGGCACAATTTCCCTCGTACATTATTTTCTTTACTAAAATCACACTTCATTATATGCTTTTGGATACATGATATGTGTATATATGTTGAACCCTCTTTTTCTGCGTCATCAATCCCTCCTCTGATGACTAATTATGTCAAATCTACCCACAAATTTTATTCCATTAAAATTCTGTATAGTAATTTGGCACTTCAGTCAATTCCCTTTTTCTTTTAATCCCTTTAGATTTTTCTCTATATATTTCTACCATTTTTGCTTGTTCTTTTTCTTCTCTTTTCCTTTTGTGCCTTGTTTTCAATATTTTGATAGATTTCCATATTCCCCAAGAGCCTAATAAACAAATTAATATTATTAGTATTCCCTTCACTATTTTTAGTAACAATCCGTTCCAAACGTTGCTGAGCCAATTTCCCACAGAAGCAAATCCTTTTCCAACTTTCTCCCAGACTCCTGGTTCTTTCAATTCCTTCAAATGTATACTTTCATTAGTTAAATTTGTAAGCATCGTTCGAATTTTTCCACTGCTGTCTGGTATATATGTACAACAGTGACGTGTACCAAGCATTTTGCAAACGCCGCCATCCTTTGCTAAAAGAATGTCTAAGGCAAGCCGATTCTGAAGAGTCATAGCTCTTTCTGCAGCGAGTTCAGCATCCATCAGGATTATAGCTCCTGAAAATTTTGTCAGCATGTTATCCACAATAGTAGACAACTTTCGTATTTTGATTGAATTCAATATGACTCCTACTGATGGAATCAAAGCTCCAAGTATATCTCCTACCACACCAGAAGCTGTCTCCCTTTTCTGAACATGATGTGATTCAGACAGCTTTGGAAATTTCTTTAAGTCGTCCAGTTGGTAATTCTTTGGGAACACTATTCCCAAATAACATCTCCCATACCATCCTTTGGGAAGACGATAATAGGCGTTAAGTCCACAAATATAATATATCCCAGGAATAACTGGGTCTTGTCCATTCAGCATGAATGTCCACTTAGGTTGAAACAAAAATGTATGTTTGCATTCACTCGTTCCCACAAAAACTGTGTCATAATATGATTTATGTCTATGTATACAAAATCTCCCTACGTGCAATGTATCTAAAGCTATTTTCCCTTGTGTCTTTATTGCAGCAAAAGCATAGTTATCTACAGATGTCCTTTTGTGTCATTCCCTTTCTAATTCCTCCTTCATTTCTTTCCTCCTATCGTCAGTGCGGTCTAAGAAGTTTATCTCTAGCGGTGAAAGCAAGCATGTAAGGTTTTCTCTATGTGCGTGTGCTGTGTGAAAAGGTGACAACGGCTCAAAGAAATCTCTCATTAACTTGAAATAATAATCTCTAGATATTTTGCTCAGGTACTCGATTATGGGGACATATGCAAATGTAACATCATAATTAGAGTAAAAATAATGAATGTACTGTTGACCATAAAATCTGGACATTATTATACTACATGTAATTCCGTACGTAAAAGGTATGCTGTGATACGTCACCCCTTCCACTACTGAGGTAGGTATTTGTGTGCACACGTAACAATCTTTCGCATCCATTGTCTCAACACACTCACTCAACAAGCGATAGAAAACGTTAGACGAAAGTTCCTTTTTATCATGCAAATGTCTCTCGTCTTGTTCGAGTCTCTTCAGAGCTGTTAGTTCAGTAATAATAGTAGGTTTAGAAGTAGAAGCATCATTCGTCTCACTCTCGTTCTTCCCATGCATTCCAAGAACTATTGCTACGATTATTAGTACACATGCAGTTATTAGACCTATACACATGTATTTACAACATTTCATTTTACGCCCTTGTGTAGTGTAACCTGTCATGATCTGTATAGAATCAGAAAGTTGAAGACACTTTATCAAAGCGGATTTGCAGATATATACAAAGCTGAACGAGTTCAATGTTCACACAGTTTTCTTTTAGCAGCTTAGTCTCTTATCGGTTAGCAGCGTTGTCTCAAAATCGGTTTTAAAGTCAATCAAGTTAGCAATGTCTTAGCCGGTTGAAAAGTCAATCAGGTTATCAATGTCTTTATTCGGTAAAGTTCATGGAGTTTTACTCCTCAAGTGCCAAAGTGAAGTTCTGCCTCTTCGTTCTCGAGACTGAGGGATACGAATTCGTCTGACCAATCGTTAGTGGCTAAATACGCCCACTCCGGACCAGAATATCTTTTGCTCGGTATTCTTTTTCTTTTCAATTTTGCATCTCTCTTCGACTCTCTCTCGCTGGTACTTTCTTCCTTGGCCAAGTCCTTCTCTTCACTTAGTGCTGCTATTGCGACAGACACTTCCTTTCTTTTCTCTTTCACCTTTGGCCCTTCACTGTCGTTTAACGTTTCTCTGATTCTTAATTTTACTGGTGATATGCTTTGTCTTCTTTTTGCACTGTGTCCACTTGATGGACCTGCAACCTCTTCTGAAGGAGTTTGAACAGCTTCGTTCTGTCCTGTCTTGTCTTCCCCTTCTGGGAAGTCAATCAGGTTTTCCTTTTTTTTTCCTGAATCGTCTGATTCTGGGAAAGCCCTCCTCTAATCAGGCTCTCCTGCTTCTTCACCTGTTTCGAGCTCTTTGTCACCGTTACCTGCTTCAGGCTCTCTGTCGCCTTCAGCTATTTCAGGCTCTTTATCACCTTCAGGACCTTCGTCACTTTCTGAGGCTCCTCCTTGGTCTTCCCCAAATGAATCAGTTGCTTCGTCCTCAGAAAATATTTCTCCATCTTCTATTTCTACCTGTCGCTTCTGGTTCCTCTTCGCTCTGTCTCGGCGCTTGGCGCTTTGTTATCAGACACTGGTGATTTCAGCGCTTCAACTTCCTCCTCTGTGGGACACATCACCCTTTTCGTGTGACTGGCATGAATCCAGTTGGGAACTCCCGCACACTTCACATCGGTGGTAGTTGTCAGAATCACTTGGAAAGGTCCTTTCCAACCGGGTTCCAAACACGACTTCCTCACGTGCTTCTTTATCACGACCCAGTCACCTGCTTTCAGGGCATGTACTGGACCTTGGATCGGTGGCAAGGTGGTTGCCTCCACCTGGTGAGAGAAAGAGCAGACCACATCAGCTAGACCTTTGCAGTAGTCTAACACCATATTATCTGTAATATTCAAAAGAGCATTTGCAGGAACTGCTGGAAGTCTCATGGCTCTACCCATGAGGATCTCGTGCGGGGACAGTCCAGTCTTTCTGTCAGGGGTGTTTCTCATTGACATTAGCACCAAGGGCAATGCGTCAGGCCATTTTAAGTTTGTTGATACACATATTTTCGCCATCCTCGATTTCAATGTGCCATTCATTTGCTCCACTAGACCTGATGCTTCAGGGCGGTAGCTACAATGCAACTTTTGCTCAATGTTCAGCGCTGCACAAAGTAATTTTATTACTTCGTTATTGAAGTGACTTCCCCTATCTGATTCTAAGGAGATCGGAGATCGGAAATCGGAAACATGGTATTAGCTCTCTCAAGAGTAGTTTTGCAACTGTGAGACTGTCATTTCTGCGTGTAGGGTATGCTTCAATCCAGTGACTAAAAATGCAAACAACCACCAACACATACTTCAAGCCTCCATGCACAGGCATCTCAATAAAGTCCATTTGCATCCTGCTGAAGGGACCCCCTGCTCTTCCAATGTGGCTCAAATTTACTACGGTTCCCTTCCCTGCGTTCATCTGTTGGCAAGTGACGCAACGATGGCAAACTGCTTCAGCAACTTGACGGAATTTGGGGTTAAACCAATCGGTTTTAAATAGTTTAATCATGGCATCCCTCCCAAGATGGGCTTGTCCATGGTAAAATCTGGCTAACTGTGTCAAAAGACTGTTTGGTAGAACGAGTTTCCCTTCACTTGAAACCCATAATTCGTCTAATCTCTTTACACACTGCAATTTGGTCCATGAGAGTTTCTCATCCTCACTGACATCATTCTGTAAGGATTTCAATTCGTCCATTGTATCTACAACTTTTAGAGCAAAGATTTCGCTTGGTTCAAGTTCTGGCTCATTTATCAAGTTCCACTCATCCCTGAGCAATATACAGTTCAATGCGCAAAACCTTGCAACTTGATCCGCATATCCTTTTCCCAGAGAAACATAGGCCCTCATTCTAACCCCGGCGGTCTTAGACCGCCGGGGCCAGGGTCGGCGGGAGCACCGCCGACAGACCGGCGGTGCCCCGCAGGGCATTCTGACCGCGGCGGTTTGGCCGCAGTCAGAAAGGGTAAACCGGCGGTCTCCCACCGGTTTACCGCTGCCCTTGGAATCCCCCATGGCGGCCCAGCTTGCTGCGCCGCCATGGGGGATTCTGACACCCCCTACCGCCATCCTGTTCCTGGCGGTTCGCCCGCCAGGAACAGGATGGCGGTAGGGGGTGCAGCGGGGCCCCTGGGGGCCCCTGCCGTGCCCATGCCAATGGCATGGGCACGGCAGGGGCCCCCGTAAGAGGGCCCCACAAAGTATTTCAGTGTCTGCCTAGCAGACACTGAAATACGCGACGGGTGCAACTGCACCCGTCGCACCTTCCCACTCCGCCGGCTCAATTCTGAGCCGGCATCTTAGTGGGAAGGTCGTTTTCCCCTGGGCTGGCGGGCGGCCTTTTGGCGGCCGCCCGCCAGCCCAGGGGAAAACTTGAAATACCCGCCGCGGTCTTTTGACCGCGGCACGGTATTTTGGAGGGCGGAATTCTGGCGGGCGGCCTCCGCCGCCCGCCAGAATCAGAATCACCCCCATAGTCTTGTCCCTTTGAGTGTGCACTGCATTTTACCACTGCTACTTCTCCTGGTAACTGGATGGCATGTAACAATTCTCTTATTCTTTCACCATTTTTCACTGGTGATCCTGAAGAGGTCATGAAGCCTCTCTGTGACCACAATTGTCCAAAGTCATGCACTATTCCAAATACGTACTGACTGTCAGTGTAAATGGTTACCTTCATTAATGCAGAGAGTTGGCAAGCTCTAGTAAGGGCTACCAATTCCGCTACTTGTGCAGAGTAAACTCCTTGAAGCCAAGATGCTTCCAGAACACCTGTTACCGTACATACAGCATATCCTGCTTTCAATATTCCCAGTGCATCTCTTAAACATGAACCATCAACAAAAATGACTTGATAATTTTCTTCCAATCGGGTATCCTTGATATCAGGTCTTGGTTTGGTGCAAAATTCAGTCACCTGAAGACAGTCATGCTCGATGTCTTCAGCGTTCTCAATTTCAGCATTCTCACTGGGAAACAAGGTTGCTGGATTCAACGTAGTGCACCTTTTCAGCTGCACATTAGGTGATCCCAGAATTATTGTTTCATACCTTGTGAGTCTAGCACCAGTCATGTGCTGTGTTCGGGAACGTGTCAAAAGTATCTCGACTGAGTGAGGGACCATGACTGTTAAAGGATGTCCCATCACTATTCCTTCACTCTGAGTGAGGCTGATACCAACTGCGGCTACGGCACGCAAGCACCCTGGCAGTGCTGCTGCGACCGGATCCAAAGTAGCTGAAAAATATGCCACTGGTCTGTTTACGCCGCCATGGGCTTGGGTCAAGACAGACAAGGAACATGCATCACGTTCATGACAAAACAATGTGAAAGGCTTCGTGTAATCAGGCATACCTAAAGCTGGAGCCCTACACATGCATTCCTTTAATTCAATAAAAGCATCCATATCATCTCCTTTCAGCTCAATTTCATCCAGTGCATCTTTCTGGGTCAGTTTCAGTATAGGTTTTGCTAGAGTTGAGAAGTTGGGAATCCATTGGCGACAGTAGCTCACCATTCCCAAAAACTTCCTCACCTCCCTCCTTGTCTTCGGTGGACTCATTTGAAGTACACTTGTTATTCTTTCCTTCATAATTCTTTGTGAACCTTTCTCTATCTGGTGACCCAAATATTTCACTTTCTTCTGGCAGAACTGTAATTTTGAAGGGGACACCTTGTGTCCATTCCTTCCCAAATGGTTCAATAGGGCAATAGTGTCAGCTGTACAGTCACTTTCTGTTTTAGATGCGATCAGCAAATCGTCAATGTACTGTACCAGTGTTGACTCGAATGGCAATTCTAACGATTCCAAATCATTCTTTAGAATCTGATTGAAAATTGATGGTGACTCCGAAAACCCTTGAGGAATTCGACACCAACTGTAGACTCTGTCTAGGAATTTGAAACAAAAGAGAAATTGGCTGTCCTCATGAAGAGGCACAGAAAAGAATGCTTGTGACAAGTCGATGACTGAGAACCACTCAGCATCACAAGGAACTTGAAACATTATCACAGCTGGATTTGGTACTACGGGACAACATTTGATTATTATGTCATTTATTTTCCTCAGATCCTGAACAATTCGGACCTTCCCACTTGGTTTTATTAGACCCATGATTGGTGAATTACATGGGCTGCTTAACACTTCCTTCAGTACTCCCTGTTTTACAAACTCATCAATGAGTTGGGCGACTTTCATGAGGGTGTCTTGTGCCATATGGTACTGTGGGGTCTGGGGAAAAGTTACATTGGGTTTTACAGTCACTTTCACTGGTTCCACTCCTTTGACCAATCCTACTTCTTTCCCTGTCATATCCCACACTTCCTTTCCGACTGTTTCCTGTAACTCAGCAGGAATGTCTGCTTCAGTGAGCATTGGATAAAGAGTAATCAGAGGATACTCTTCATCAACAGTTTCCACTTCGTCCCCTCCTATACTGTCCTCTTCTTCCCCATCACTGTTTGTCTGAATTTTAATTCCATCGTTTGAACACATAATCGAACACCCCAATTTGCACAATAAGTCTCTC
Source organism: Pleurodeles waltl (assembly GCF_031143425.1). Taxonomy (NCBI): domain Eukaryota; kingdom Metazoa; phylum Chordata; class Amphibia; order Caudata; family Salamandridae; genus Pleurodeles; species Pleurodeles waltl. Next base: position 61,607,123 of record NC_090436.1, read on the forward strand.
CCTAATAGTGATATTGGGCTTGAGTCAAACACCACAAATTTATGTGACCCTTGATAGTTACCAATTCTGACTTGAACTGGATCTGTGATTGGGTTCGTTAGGTACCTATTTGCCACTCCCACTACTTGAACTGTTCTCCCTGAAAGTGGCAAATTTGGTACTTCAATGCTCCTAACAGTGGAACGTGTAGCTCCTGTGTCAATCAAGAATGAAACGCGGTGACCCATAACTCTTCCCTCTACATACGAACCCTTTTGATCAACTTCCAAAGATGCTGCAAGCATACAATTTCCTTCCTCATCTGAACTTTCACTCTCCCATGCATCGTTTATTCCATTCTCACTGTGTAATGGGAATTGGTGTACTGTGTCACTTTGATTCATTCCTTGACCCGTGACCTGTTGAGCAAGCATTGCTTGCTGCTGATTCATTGGTGCTAAGGGTATTTGCATTTGCTGATTAGGTACCATGGGAAACTGCTGTTGCATAGGCTGCAACTGTGCCATTTGCACACGGTGCATTTGCACCTGCTGCGATTGCATGGGTTGTAAACCCTACATCTGGTTTATATTGTTTTGAAAATTTGGATTTGGACCTCTCAATTTCGGTCCTCTCATAGTCTGAAATGCATTGACATCATTGTTCTGCTGACCTACACCTTCCTGCACCATCATTGGGCACTCCCGTTTCAAATGCCTGACGATTCCGCACGTGTGACATGGCATCACCTTCTTCATTGCCTGTATACCATTTGGAATTATAACTGTATTCAAATCAGGACCATTAGTCACAAAGCCTCCTCGGCCTCTGCATCTCATTTGCGGCTGAAACATAGCATTTCCCTGCTGTTGCTGCTGCGGCATCTGTTGTTGAAAACCTTGCAAACCTTGCAAACCTGTCTGAGCTGCCCTAAGCTGCATCACCATCACCTTTTCTTTCAATCTTTTCTGCTTTGTCTCAATCTCATCACTGCAGTATTTTGCATAATTCAACACTTCATCGATCGACTTCGACTGCCAACAAATCAAATGTGTTTTAATCATCTGGCTGATTTCGGGTCTCAACCCTTCCACAAATCTGAACACAAAATGGAGCATGTCCTTTGCCTCAATCGTTTCTGTGCCATTGTAATTTTTAAACGCTTTCAACAATCTCTCGTAGTACGCATGTATAGACTCTTTAACCTCTTGGGCTGTTCTGTCAATCCACATTTTTCGACCCAACCTTTGTTTTCAAGTGCTCGATCACCTTGTGGTACAAACTCATTACCGTAGGTGATGGCGCACCTGTGTCCCTATCTCTCTCTGGCTCACTCGTCGGCCAACCTACAGCCCTTTTACAATCTTTCCACAAATCTGCCGGAACTACAATCTCAAATAAGGTATTCAGGTCTTCCCAGAGACATTTTGCAAGTTTCACGAATCTATCTGTCTGTTGATACCACTCGATCGGCTTCTCTCTCAATTTGGGAAAGTCATCCGTAAAGGATTGAATATCACACCTGTGCCATGGTACATGTACAAGCTTTCCCCCTGCTGTCTCTCTCATTGGTAACATAGTTATCAGGTCTTCATTCTGTTGTGCTTTCTCATTCCGCTCTGGGGTATTTTCTTTCTTCTTGTCCTTTTTCTTAACCCACCTGCTTTCCCACTTATCTAAACATCTCCAGCCCTGTGCGCTCCGCAGTATCTCTCTTTAAGGTGTGTTTTCATCCCTGCGGATCTCATGTGTTCAAAATCTTTTGTCTCAAAATCTAACCTGTAACTTCTGCACAGGTGTTTAGTCTTGCTTATATCGATCTCGTTTCTGTCTGCAATTTCTTGTAACTTTTTATGTATGCTGCTTACTTCTCTTGTAATCCTAGGGCACATGTATCTTAGCTCTTCCTCTGTGTATGATTCTAATCTGTTCAAGCCCATTGTTCCCTCTACCAGTTCATCTGCATCCATACCCAATCTTATTTTATTCAGGTATTCTTCTCCCTTCCCGCTGGATGTACTCTGTGGGGAGTTCAGGCTGTTGAACCATTGTGTTAACTGTTGCGCGTTCAGTCCCATCAGTGTAGCAGTTACATCAACTGCTACTGATGGTTTCTGTAATGTTTCAGTCTCTGAGGTTAACGGTACCAATAGTGGTGGATGTGACCTTACCACGGTTGACGGAGCACAAATTGGAATTGGACTAAATTCCGACAAGGACCCAGATCCATTTGGCAGTGCCGCTATTGGAGTTGTTTCTGGAGTTGTTTCTATGCATATTCTCCCTGTCCCACTCTGTATCATTAACCCTTGGTCGCTTGTGCTCGAATTTGCCTGTATGTACAGTGGTACTGGTGGACCTACAGTAATAGGCAGAGATATTGCGTCTGGATTCTGTCTGTTCCCCGAATTCTGTGGCATGTTAATCCCCACATTATGGTTCATCATTGCTGGCATACCTAACTGGCTCTCTGTTACTCGAGTATACTTCGGCCCTTCTTGTGCCTGCTTTTGAGGCATCAAAAACTGTGTTGATTCGGCTTGAATCAATGTCGGTCTTTGATAGTTTTGTCCTCCCTGCGCCATTGAATCAGAAGTCATTCCCATGTTATGCCCATCACAGCAGTGCCTTTGAACCTGTGGCTGATAATTATCAGCAGGTTTCAAGTTAGGCACGTCTGGGTATATTCTCTGAATCTGTGGTATTTGTAGTGAGAAAGGCATGTCGGAGCTGCTCGGCCTCTGAGATATTCTCAAATTTGGTGTTACGTTACCCTGTATTGGTTCTGGAGGGGCAGTACTAATGCTTGAGCCTTTTTCGCTTTCCACATATGGTGGCGGGCGATCGTTCAGCAATTGTATAATGAACTCCTCTTCGTCTGACTCGTCTGACCTTTTCGAGTTTCTGTTGTTTTCTCTATCTCTGGACTGACTCCTATTTGTCTTATAAGTAGCTTTCCTTCCTTCCGTCTCCGCTTCATCAGTAATTGCTGGAAACAATTTAATCCCCTGCAATACGTCTGATCTCCAAACCTTTTGTGTGCTGTCCCATCTAGCATCCGCTAGTGTCTTTTCTACTTTTCTTATTCTGGTCTCGAACTTCTTTTGTTGTTGGTTTCTAGCTATTAGCTCCCAAATTGCCAGCGCCTCAAACTGTGCTGGTCTTGGAGGTACTTTCATGTCGTATAGCGCAAATCTCAGATTTTCCAAAACCCTTAGATTAAGCGACCCATGGATAGGGAACGCTACACTTCCATGCTTCTCTGTTAATTTGCACCATTGTTTTAACCATAGACATGGTGCTACGCCCCTTTCTTCAATAACGATGTAAGCTGGTGTACCCTCAGGCGGTGTTTCTTCCCCTACATTTGCTTTAATATAAACATCTCCCCTCATGGCACTCTTAAATGCTTTGAAAAATTTCATCTTTCCGTCTCTTATTTTTCTTATAATGTGTAATCAATAAGTGACTTTAATTCCCGGAATACTCTTCGCTTGCCTTTCCCCTACCAGTTGCGCTTCGCGGACTGTGTCCAATCCGTGCGCGACCCTTCTCACCAACTGACCTATCCCAGCGCGGCTCCTAGTGACGTCACACTCACAGACTGCGGCTGACAAAGTCCAGCGGCTTGTCCTCTTTTCATTCGGCTTCACTCACAACTCATTTCTGCAATATGACGCGAGCACTAACCAAAAGTATAAAACAAATCTGTCAGTTTACTACAGGGAGGGTAATACAATCGCTTCAGAAACCTTAGGGATTTTTCACTAGCCTCTGCAGTTATTCCATCTTTCTCGGTTTCCCACTTTCGCAAGCAAAATTTGACCCGCAAACTTTACCCTCAACTGATCAATGAACTATTCTAGTGCACTTTAGAATTCGTCAAATCTCAAAGTCGAAAATTTTCTTTCATTCCTCAGAATTCATACCGACTTGTTGACCACGCCCGATCAACCTATTAAACCGAACAGATTACAACATCCATCAAGTGTCTCATACACTTTTCAACATACTCCGGAGTCTCTTGACCTCGCAGGGCCCGTCTCAACATCAACAACCACGTGGACAATTTTTCTGCACAAAGCGCTACACACATGTGAAGTTCAACGACTTCCCTACTCTCACACTATGGAGTAACACTCCTTTAATAACCCCCTAAAATCCTCACAAACCTCTCAATTAATCTGCAGCAATAAGCTGTGCAAGCGCAAAACCCTAACTTCTCTCATACCGTCACTAGAAACGCCGAAAACATTCTCACACCTCCATGTCCTCCATTCGCAAGCTCCGAGATTCCGGGAAAGTCATTGGGGACTTAGGGCATCATCATCCCTCTAACTTGTTTTATCAAAGAAAATTCTAACTGGACTCCGTCTATTGTTTGGATGGGGTCCCAAAGGGCTAAACCATCAATCTCTGCTACCATCTACTGATAACGCGTCCAGCCCTTATAAATTACCTGTACCTGGACACGTTGGAGGTCGGTGAATCTTTTAGCCGAGTCGGGCTCTCCTCATCCTAGAATAGTCGGGTCTCTTAAATCAATAATCAATAACTATTGTAATCGGTAATCAATATTCAATTAATAGATCAATATAACACATCAGAAATCAATAACAGTTGGTATTTCGGCGCACCATGACCTTTCAGTCATGAATAATCACACCAGTTTATTAAAGTTAGTGAATTTATTTCCCTATATTAACAAAGCTAGCACGATGTATATAAGTCTCAAAACCAAATGATACATGTATATGAACATTACTAGCTGTCCATAGCGACGGAAGAAACGCAATCTACGCAAAATCTGACTAATGATACACTCAGTTATGGCAATACAAATCACTAATATGACTAACTGTATTTGACTAATTTCATACATTGGTCAGCATAACAAGATTTCAAATTAACATGGTGCATCGAATGAATCCCTCGACTAACCTCTAATTAGCATTGGCATGTGGGACTTCATGCAAAACGAATTTAGTCAATACAAATTTGGAAAACCTCTAGCTTGGGCCCTATCAAAATAGCAGTTGGTACCTAAAAGGAAAAACACAATGCATAATACATTTATCCTTTCATATTTACCAAATACAATCAGCATTCAAGAAAGTCTTCGTCCCTCAGGTACCGGTTCGATCAGTATGGGGCAGACTTCAAAGGGGCAAAGTTAAGGGCAAGCTTCCTTGTAGCGGCAAGGAGAATGGGGCAAAGTTACTTCATGGGCAAGACGGGGCAAATCAAAGTTAAAGTCTCTAGGGTGAGAATTCTTAAAGTCTCTTTCTCTCAGATAGAGAAAAGGGCATCAGGGTGTCGTCCAAAATGGAGTCTGGCATCTGGCTTCAAATTGGCATCAAGGAAAATGGCTGACTTCTCTTTGTCCAGTGGGTTTAAGTAAGAAACATTCCAAATTCTGCAGGGTCTTCCATTGGAGGGTTCATAGGTTGGCTTCAAATTGTCCAATGAAAATTGTCTTTTTACTAGCGCTCATTTATGCATACATTGTCCTTGGAGCCTTGGAACACAAGTTGTAACATGGCTTGCCAATTATTTTGATATCTGTAGCTTCATTGTCTGCACCTGCAGAGACTGACCTTGCATCAAAGGGGATGAAACCGGCCTAGTACGAAACCTTGGAGATAAGTGTATTAGTCATCTCTACTGGAAAAATACAACTTCAAGCAAGAATATATGTTTCATTAGTTCAAGGAAAAGCCACGCAGTTAGAATCTGAGACCAGTCAACTAGGCCAAAGCCTCTACTAAATTTAAGCTAAGCAAAACAGTTTTCAAATAAGAAATCATGGCATACATTTGCAATTATGACGGATTACTACAATTTTCAATACTTCATGATTAATAAAGCTCGTTTACAATGATGGCGAACTACCCCGAGGGTACAATTTCCCTTGTACATTATTTTCTTTACTAAAATCACACTTCATTATATGCTTTTGGATACATGATATGTGTATATATGTTGAACCCTCTTTTTCTGCGTCATCAGTATCACCCACAGTGGTGCACAGCATCTGAAAGTTGGAACTACTATCATAAGCATGGCCCAATGGGGCTCCTGTGTTTAACTTTCCTTTCTTTCTATTCTTCGATCAGTCATTACTTGTAGAGCGCAGCTTATCACCCGTGAGAGTATCCAGGTGCTGGATTGCTTGGTTTAGTCGAAGAGCCAGGTCTTTTGTTTCTTCTTGAAGTCTGTCAATGACGTTGATGTTTAGAGGTGGAGGGAGTTAATGGTAGGGGAAGAAAGAAATTACATTAAATTAAGGGCGGGAACTGTCTAACGGGGCAGGCTGCCTAGGACTGACCTGCAGAGGGCAGGGACAGCCTAGCAGCAGTGTGGCGGAAGGAGGCACTGACTGCAGGGAGGAGGAGCTGGTAAGGGCCTGCTAAGCCATGCTCGAGAAGAACATTGAATCAGTTACGTAATAACAACGCTGATATTGAAAGAGGTCGATGTGTCCTAAGTTGTTATTACTCACAAATGTAACAGGAGGTTCGAGCCACCCGAAGGGCCCTGTAGAATGGTGTGCGTAATGCATTGTTACTTCATAATCCTTCCTTCTGCACCTGATTGCGAGTGATTGACTGCTGCAGACTCGCTAGGTCTGGAGGTATCATTAGTAAGGGCTGCTTTTATAAAAACACAATGGCGGATAATGATTAAGGAGCAGTTCAAAGTACAGCAGGTGTTCAAAGAAATGAAAGGTCTCAAGCCACCCACCCCTTCAAGGGAACAGACTCTGGGCAAATACATTATCGACGGTCAAAATGTTACCTTTGGTGGGAGATGTGTGCGCCCATGGGTGCCAAGCGAGTAAAGAGCTCATATCGCCCCCTCGCCCGCGATAAATATACGCCACACTGTACTTGTTTGCAATGCAGCACTTTAACTGGGTGAACCGGGTGCAGACTGAGACCCTGTGCTCTGTTACAGTTCATGAACACAGTTGCAAATTCATCACTGGCCTGGGGACAGCACATTGGTGAATGGCGGGCTGGCTGTTCGGAGCCGCTGCTCCAACCCTCACTCTGAAGGCAGGAGCCTGGTCTGTGTTATATGGGGCGCAGTGTCTCTGATTGCACTCTGGTGCACTTTAAATGGGTGCACAGGGTGCAGACTGGGACAGTGTGCTCTGTTAATGACTGCAGCCACAAACCCATCGCTGGCCTGGGGGCAGCACCTTAGTTAAAGGAGGACTGGTTCTTTGAAGCGACTGGTCCACCTTTCACTGTGCAGACGGCATCCAGGCCTTTATTATATATAGGGCATTCTGTCCAAGCACCATGAGTGATATCCCCTCTTCCTGTGGCTATCAGCTCCAAGCACCGTGAGTGATAGCTCCTCTTGCTGTGACTGTCAGCTCCAAGCACCTTGACTGAAACCTTCTGCGACTGTCAGCTCTAAGCACCATGAGTGATACCTCCTGGTTCATGTGATAGCCCGGTCCAAACACCATGAGTGATAGCTCCTCTACCTGTGACTGTCAGGTCCAAGCACCATGATTGATACCTCCTGCGTTCTTTGACTGTCAGCTCCTAGCACCATGAGTGATACCCCCTGCTTCATGTGACTGTCAGCTCCACGCACCATGAATGATACTTCCTGCTTCCTGTAACTCTAAGCTCCAAGCACCATGAGTGATATCTCCTGCTTCTGGTGATTGTCAGGTCCAAGCACCATGAGTGATATCTCCTGCTTCTGGTGATTGTCAGCTCCAAGCATCGTGAGTGATGTCTCCAGCTTCCTGTGACTGTCAGGTGCCGGCACCATGAGTGATACCTCCTGCTTCCTGTGACTGTCAGATACAAGCACTATGAGTGACATCTCCTTTTTCTGTGACTGTCAGATCCAAGCACTGTGATAGCTCCCCTTCCTCTGACTGTCAGCTCCAAGCACTATGAGTGACACCTCCTCTTCCTGGGACTGTCAGATCCAAGCACTGTAATAGCTCCCCTTCCTCTGACTGTCAGCTCCAGGCACTATGAGCGATAGCTCCTGCTTCCTGTGACTGTCTGGTGCAAGCACCATGAGTGAAACATCCTGCTTTCTGTGACTGTCAGCTCCAAGCACCGTGAGTGATACCTCCTGCTTCCTGGGGCTGTCAGCTGCAAGCACCAAGAGTAAGACCTCCTGCTTTGTGTGACTGTCAGTTCCAGGCACCATGGGTGATATCTCTTGCTTCCTGTGACTGTCAGCTCCAAGCACTGTGAGTGACAGTTCCCCTTCCTCTGACTGTCAGCTCCAAGCACTGTGAGTGACAGTTCCCCTTCCTGTGACTGTCAGCTCCAAGCACTGTGAGTGACAGTTCCCCTTCCTCTGACTGTCAGCTCCAAGCACTGTGAGTGACAGTTCCCCTTCCTCTGACTGTCAGCTCCAAGCACTGTGAGTGACAGTTCCCCTTCCTCTGACTGTCAGCTCCAAGCACTATGAGTGAAACCTCCTACTTCCTGTGACTGTCAGATCCAAGCACTACAATAGCTCCCCTTCCTCTGACTGTCAGCTCTAGGCCCTGTGAGTGATAGTTACCCTTCCCCCGACTGCCAGCTCCAAGCACCATGAAAGATAACTCTCTATTCCTATGACTGCTAGGGGACTCTGTTCACGTGGAAGAGCTCACTACTTATGTACATTATTGGGCCAGTCCCTCCACCTAAGAGACACAACTCTTCAGATCTTGTGAAAATGCTCGAATCCCCTCTGTGCATCATGCAGTGTGTATTTTAAATTGGCTCATCGTTTTATAACTTGATTTTTCCACATTCGCTTTCCACGTGCTTCAAAAAATGATCCAATTTTTATTGAATTAATAAATGGCAACTCTTGGGGGCCCTAATCTAGCCTCAGTCTGTTGACACAAAAAGATATAGATTTCTTTCTTTGAGTCTTTTCCCATACCACTCTTAGACATCAGGACCTTCTGGAGTATTGCAGAATGTATACCTCTGAGGGAGGAGCCACCTTGCCCAAAGATGCACATATCTCCTATTTATGCTGTTCCAAATAATTTAGATTAGAATTAGGACAATTTATGTTAATTTGTACATGAACCATGATCCCTAAATTAGTCTTTCAGATACCTATTTAATACAGTTATGACAAGCACAATAAAAGTGAAATAGCGAGCACTGGTTATTACTTTGAAAAAGGAATATTTCTTTAATTACTCTAAAAATTAAAACGAAAGCAAAGAGTGAGAAATGACACATCATAAGTCATAAATAACCAGCGGTGGCCGCTGCAAATCTAAAGGGGGGGGGGATAAATAAAAAAATAATGAAAAAAAAAAAAAGTACCTGTTCCTGCAGCCACGCCTCACTGCTTTCCCGATGGTGTTGGTCCCTGGGACACCAGCACAAGCCCCCCAGCAATTCTGGTGATGCTTTCATGCTATACCTAGCATGGAAGCAGCACCAGGATTGGTTTGAGGGGCAGTGACTGCCGCTCAGACAGTGCACTGAGGTCTGTGCAGCTTCTCCAACCTGGCTGTGCAACCTAAACGCGCATGTCAGTTTGGCCGGCCTGAGATGGCCAGCCAACCTAACATGCGCACTTAGTGCACTCTCTAAACTCCTCCTTCCCCCTCCATGGCCCCGCCCTGCCCCTCCCTTCAAACGCTGGCTGAGCCAGCAGATGAAAAATAAAACCATAGTATAATATCGTTTAATTTTCAGCTGCTGGCTCTTCGCCGGGGGGGCAGGGGGTGCAATGCTCCTTTGCCATTGCGAAGGGTCCACCCCTGCAAATAACATCAAATACTAGTTAAAATGTTCTAAAATCTACTGTTTGCAATCACTGCGCTGTTAATCCAATGTAAAGACCCACTTCCCGTGAAACAATTCTCCTAAGAAACAGTTGGCTGTTGCTTTCCTTTGGGAGGAAATTTGTCTACAGATCCTCAAATCACAACAGATACTCCTTAAGCATTTTTTTTATCGATGCATCCCAATGCAAACAGTAAACTCGCCTGCTCTCTAAAATCCTAGTATGACCAGTCAGGTAATTCCTATGCAAATGTGGTGCACAACTCAGTCTGAATTTGGCAGTGAAACATTTGTAGTGGGAGTCATCACACTTTCAGCATCTGAAATGAAAGACTCGGGTGTGAATGCTGCTGGAATTTGGGAAATCGCATCGATTATCAGAGATGTAGGCGATGCAAAGGTTTTTCTTTCACAACTTCTTAAATTAGTATGTACAAACTTCACAAACTTTACCAAATTTGCCAACAAAAACAAAACAGCTGGAGAGGCTGAAAGTAGGTTTATGGATACAAACCTCCCCAAACCACTCTTTGGGGAAACTTTGCTTTACAAAAAAATGAGTTGTGAGATAATAAGAATATTCTCCCACAAAAGCATAGTTGTGTGAATCTTCTCTTACAGATGAAGTTGGTTAATTCAGCCAACAGTTAAATGCAAGATTGTCAACTTCACCCAACCATGAAAATCGAGATACAGTGCCAGATCGGGACAGGTCCAATAGTGTAAATTACTTGGCACTATTATATGTTGGCATTGTATAATATATGTATCCCAGCCCTTTTTAGACTTCGTGGCACTTTCCATGACAACTGTGGCTTGCTGAAAAGTGCCGGTATTACGCAAAAGGGTGTGGTAGGTCTGCTAAAGGTATTAATGCACATGGATAGCTAATTACAAAGTTCAGTGACTGTCACACTCACTGCTGATATCTGCCACGGTCCGCAGCCTCAGAGTGCTTATTCCTGCAAGGCTAACTCAGCCCTCCATCCTTCCTAGTCCACCAAACTGAACATTATTGAACTAGATCATCCTAAGGCTTGTTATTCCCAGGGCTCACTCGTGCCATTAGTCTGGTGTGAAGCAGGAGGTAAAAGCAAGGTATTGATATTACAAGTGCGGTGGCCATGCAGAGAAGGGATGCTACTGTCCATGGAAAGCAATATTACTGAGGAGACAATATTACTCTGGTCCAATAGCTCAGCGGAAGCAGAGCATCCCTGCAGAGAGCCAAAGCCACTGTGCATGGCTGCTCTGCTGAGGATTGTTGACACTGTCCAATGGGAGCATGGCTGACCTGCAGAGAAGGACAGTAGCCCATGTTTGAGATGTCCATAGCAACGTGTCACATTGAAGAAGAAGGACCACAGAGTATATTCATATGGGAACTCTTTTTTGTGTGTATTAATATGATATTCTAATTCTGAATTGGAACTCCTCGCCTAACAATTGCTTAGACACACCGTTCAGAGCGTCCATCTTTACGCCCAGTAAACAGTTTGGGGGTTTCTTCCTGGGTCTGGGTAGCTCCCTCAACGAGGACTCCAGTATTCAAGAAATTTAGTTTCTTTATTCCCAGGCTCATATGAACTTGTTAGGAAAGGTCTGTTTAAGCCTCTGCTCTCTAGATGAGAGAAAAAGGAGTATCCACCTGGGATCTGCCTGAGTATGACGTTGCCCACCCTCCTCCACTGGAAGTCTTTTGGCCCACTTCTTTTCCTATTTGTGTCTGTAGCACATATCACTAGATCCTATGTTGTGTATGGGTTTCCAGCTAGGTACCTCAGCCTGCCCATGGTGCTAAATAGATGCTCATTCTGGGGCAGTCTAAACTTACCCCAACCAGACCCTGTGAGACATCTCAGTATTTAGGCTATGACAGAATTTCTGAAGGAAGCCGGGGGAGGAAATCCTCGTTGAATTGTTGGAAACCAGGCCGCTGTAGGACAGTAAAGAAAAATTTGCTGAAACCCCCGGGTTGTGGTCCTTGTGGTGAGACATCCTCGTCAACAGGGCCTGGTATCATCAATATGAAGAAATGGTGCCCCAGCAGATAATAACAGGTTGCGTCAACAGCCCATTTAATATGAAGCCACATTTTTTCAACCATGGCTTATGCCTTCTCAAGTGATTACAGTTTTCAGCTTGGGTACAAGATGGGATATATTCATTCTTTCCGGTTCTGTTAGAAAACAGCCCCATGGTTGATGCCAGAGGCATCAGAATGAAGCCAGAAAAAGAAAGGACAAAATCAGTACACCTCAACACTCCATCATCTATCGGGATCCCTTTCAGGGACTGTAGGAAACTGGGTTATCAAGTTAGGTGGATGTCAGTCCATCACAAGCAATAATTACACACGCTTTTTAATAATTTAAACCTAGAGTCAACCCGTTAGCTATGGCACAGAGCAGACAGATTTAACATGGGTAAATATATAAAGTATTTAGCATTAAGAAAACAGCAAAATAGTCTAAATAAGACACAATGAAAATCTCACAACTAATTTCTAGAAATAGAGACCAATCTAATTTCTAGAAATAGAGACCAATTTAATAAGCAAAATGACACCACAAAGACAAAAATCCATTAGGGGGATATGAATATCCATTAGAGATTTGCATTTTTAAATATTTACGACAAAAGGTACAATACAAATGAAAGAGCCCAGCAGTAGTCACTGTTCACTTTTGACCAGGACGTGGGCAAGATTTCAGGCCAGTGCGGAAGGAGAGCAGGTCGCATGCAGCATGCAGGTCATCCTGGTTGAAAATTCTACCTTCTGACAGTCTCTGAAATGGAACTTGAAATCCTCCAGTGTGGCAAGTTTTCAAGGTGCATTTGAAGAAGTCTTTTTGAAGCTGGATAGCCTTTGGATGAGGTCCTGTTGAAGCCATTGTTTTGGTGGGTAAAGTTCAGAGTGGGAGCAATTCAGATTTCTGAGCCGCAGAAGCCCGCTAATAAGGCTGACACTTTTTGTGCCTTTGCCTGGTCAGCAGTCCTACCTTTGGATCTAGAGCCTGATTTAGAGTTTGGCTGAGGGGTTACTCTATTACAATGGTGACAGATATCCAGTCCGCTGAAATCTAAATCCCGTAGGATAGAATGGGATTTAGATTTCAGCAGACGGGATTTCCATCACCATTGTGACTGAGTAACTTACCTGCTGAGTTCTAAATCAGGCCCGTAGTCTTTTTATGGAGCTCAAAATCCTCCAGCAGGGCAAGGCTGGAGCTGTATCTGACAAAACCCTCTCGACAAAGCCCGCTGTTCCTGTCCCTCTGGAGCTCTAGAGGTCTTGCTAGTCACATAGAAGTTCAGGATACTGATCCCTGGGTCCACGTCTCGCTCCTGGGTTCAAGTGGGAGCATGCCCAGCCTTTCAGGTTTCCAAACAGGTCACAAGGAGCTGGTCCAGTCCTTTTCTGTTCTTCCTCATGTCCAGATGTGCTTGAGCTATGGGAGAAGTGCCACTTTTGTAGGTTTTACTAGCCAGTGGGTGGGATTGACTCCTCGACACCTCCTAACAGTGAGTAAAACGTTTCCAAGAGCAAAACATTCCACCTTTGCAGGACATCCTGTTTACCTCACTGCAAACCATCCAACAGTTCACTGTGTTGGTAAAATCCAAGATGACAGTCTGCCCTTGGTGGTGGCTTGTGTGCCAGCCAGGGGTGTATTTAGAGAGATGAGCAGCCCTCATCTCCTCAGCTACATCAGACCATTTCTGGGACCAGCTCCCTCTCCCACTGGCCTGGTGCCAAATTGACTACAAGGAGCCCAGGGGACAAACGGGTTCTCTTCCCTACGTCTGCCTTCACACTTAATGAAGTTCCTGAACCCTCCTCTGCTGCCCTTCCTAAGCTGACAAGGTGTCATGTACCTTACATCTAGAGAACATGTAGAACACTTCACTAACAGTGCAACATGCAGATCAAGGGATGTAGCTATCAGAGCAGCTGATTCAGTGTCACCAGCCCCCAGGGATCTGAGTGCACCCTGCATTGCAAAAATAGTTTAGCACCTCCACCTACAACTCACCACCTAGTTGTCTTATAGTAAGCTCACTTTAGTGTTTGACTCATAGCATGCAACGCACTTGATGTAACAGTCTCTCTTATGGTTTTGAATGTAGTCTGTTTACAGGAAACATGGTCTTGTGATGTAATTGAACTTCTTGGGCTCCAAGCCGTATCAAAAATTGAAGGAAGTGGTAGGAGAGGGCGCCCAAAGAGAGGCTTAATGCTTGCTGCTTCAATTAGCTTAAACTGTGCTGTTAATTGACATCTTTCCAAAGCCACAGTGCAACATTGTCCATACATTTTAAAGAAACGACTGAGAAATAAATGTGATCCTTCCTATAAAACAGTCTCTCAACCCTATCCAGTTTTGGCCCATGATACTGGCCCAGCGTGCTTGAAAACATTTACCATTAATTGTCGGAATGTCCTTGGGGAAGAACCTCCAAACTCCAGGGCCCGCCACAAAAGTGGGGTGGCAGAGGCACTTTGACTTAGGGCCCCATGCATTGTGGGGCCACCCCCTCCTGTTACAACATGCTTCCTCACCTGTTCCTTGTTTAATGCAGCTATTGCAGCAGCTCTACCAAGTGATACAAAAATCTGTATTTTCACTTTCTCCGGAGAACTTGTCATCCAAATGACGAGCTGCTTCTTGGATTACAAACCTACGAGAAGCCCCAGTTGTACCATACGAACCCATATGAACTCTGCTGGGGTTTGGCCGCCAGCCCTACGCTTCCCACATGTTTGCCAAGTCATCTGCAAACTCCCCATTGAAACTCCCAGTAAAATTCTTTTATTTCCTTCATCCAGTTAAGGGGATATTATATGTGAAAATAGACACCTTCTAATTTTACTCTAAATATTTTTTATCTAACCTAAAGTGAGGCTCAGCATGATGTTTGTGTTCTGGATACCACAAAACCTTCGGTCATGCCTGGTAACTAGGAGTGGACGAAAAATTCCGCTCTGCTGATGGAGTTTGCAGAGCTTGCCTATTCAACTTTCTGCTTGGCTGCAGAGATCCAGCAAAACACCACCAACTGCCATGTGGGGAAGTTTTTTTTTTGTTGTGCAAGTCTTGCCAACATTAAGTTGCTGAGCACGAATTTGCATCCCCTAGTGCAATTTGTTGGCTGCCATAACACATCCTGGCGAGATTTCTCAACTCTTTGCACGTTGCGACCATTCACGTTGAGGAAGCTGCCGCTCGAGTAGAAAATCTACTGTAGCGGCAGAAAGAAACCACACTGTAGCACTCCGCGTGGTGCTGTTCATGCTGATTTTACAGAGTGGAACAAGCTCCTCGCACTAAAAATCAACAGGAGCAGTGCGACTGCCCAAATTCCACCCGCTCGCTTAACACTGCAAAATCTTGCTGAAACTCTACGGAATTCCACAGAGTCAATCTCGGTGAGTTCCGCCCACCCCTACTGGTAACACGATGGACAACTCTGAGGCCTGAGCTCATAGGGCCTTCTCCACCTCAGGTTTACTGTAGTCACAAACCCGTTAGATCTATTTATTTATTTACTAACCTGGTAAAGTCTTACTGATGGCATATATTAAACCGACACATATCAGGAAGCAACAGACACATTTCTTTAACTGTCCTATAAAATACGCTTAGTTGTACCTGTTTGTTAAAAGATACACATGTTCACTTATACATGAGAGAGAACCTCCAGTTCAATCACTTATTGGCCAGGTTGTCACAAACTTGCACTTTGTAATCACCGTTGTTTTGCTTCAGTGCCCTGCTGCATTGTCGCAGTCATAGCACTGATGCCGCTAAGCATGCCCTTGCACCTCGACCTTGTCCAATTCGTCTATGCACTTGCTTTAGTGAATGCTGGGGGCTGTGATTATTTGAACTGCTAATGTTACTAAGTGTCACTGCGCTGAGATGCCCAAGTTGCACCATAAGGGTGGCTTGTTTACGCATCTGGTTAGTGCTCATTTGCGTTGCTGGTGTGTGGTTAGAGTGCACATGAATAACAGATCCCATGAGCCTGTTTCTGTCCGTGACCTGCATCTCGGTCTCTTCCAGGTATCACCCAGGTGTTGCAGATGTTGTGGCCATGGGCCTTCCACGGAGCAGGCCTAGGTTTGGTGATGGACTCGAACCAGGCCACAATTACCTGAGGCAGGTAAGTGCCAATAACAAGGAACGGATGATGACCCCCCCCCGCCCCAAAATTTCCAAAGCCAAGCACTGTGATGACCCCCCCCGCACCGAGAGTGGCCGCCAAAGCCCCACCAGGCCTCGCTTCATAGGCAATGGTAATCCCGAGAGACAGGCGTAGGAATGACCATTGGGGCCTGTTCCGTTCCTGTGTGTCTGTTAGGGCAGTAGACACATGGCACACTGACCCTTCTTACTCTCTGTCATCTGAGAAAAAACAGGAAGTCACAGGCTCATGGGTGTCCACCAATGCTTCCTCCATCTGCAATGGCCCAGGTCTGAGTCTGGATCTGAGAGAACAGCAGTGACAGCCACTAGAAGGTTACACATTTTATCTACCTAAATACGCTCCCTTCAGGAATGAGAAGCCATTTTCTAACCCAAACAATCATTTTACTCGCGATTTTCAAAGATGGAGAATTAAATAGTCCCACTTCAGAACCATACCTGGACTCCTTATGCCTGCCCTGTCAGCGGTCCGGAGTCTGCGCGTAGTTACACCTGCCGGACAAACTAGACCCCGCACATCACCGGAAGCAAGATGTTCTGCAGAAATGTTTCGCATAGAGTTAAACGTTCCGAACAGAGCCACCAAACGTTGTGGAAAAGGACATCAACATACACATATCCTTTAGATTTACTGCAAGAGTTTTAACCTTTACATTAGAGCGTTCTCCCATAGACACAGCAAGGAGACAAGTCCTTGATGCATCAGGCGCCGTGTTCCCTAGTAAGATGGTTCCACGCGGGGTGTGTCTGTAACCATGTGACACGTTTAACATACATTGGAGGGCGCACATTTTTCATTTCGGTTGCTGCCACGGAGATTGCTCCAATGCACCACTTTTCTGGCCCGTTGACCTGCAACCTTCTACCACTGGTATGTACGTCTGTCTTCCACAGGAGAAACAGAGGAAAGACTATAAAAAATAATTGCAAGCTAAAATTCTTAGGGCCGTTATGATGGAGTATGTCCACCTTCTTCATTTCACATTTTTATAAAGTGTCACTTAAAGTCTCTGTCAGCACGCCGTTGAATAAAACAAAATGGAGTCCAAAGGTATCCCCTTCCATAGAACCAATAACAAATCCATTTGCCTAAAGAATGCATTAACTTTTATTGTTAACGATTGAAACACAAGCTTAGCTGTCTGCTAAACAGGTTCTGAGGCCTCATTCTATGAAAATCCAAGGACTGGATGCTATCGGGTGGAGTTGGCCAATCAGGCAGTGCACGAAGGTCAGCGTGTGGGCCGTTTGTATGGTCTGGCCTGACATCCCAGCTGTTGCCAGCAATTATCTGAGAATCTCCAGGACAGGGCTTTGGCTCCGCCCACATGTTGGAAACCAGTAGTACATGTTTTGATTGGGAAGAGGTTGTGTCCTTTCACAAAAAAGGGCTTGCCCTACACACAGCTGTGATCATTTTGTTTATCCAGCTGCCTGAGCCTGACCTTTCAGGTTCACACATATGACATTGTAATGCTTTTAAAGTATATAAAAGTGTTAGGTAATGTACTGCCATTTGATAAAGTTTGTTTTGACCAATGACTTTGTGTTTCACCACTGCGCATATTAGTTGCTCAATGTTCACCAGTAGCACATGGTATGTTTTGTTCAGTTGAGCCGCCTATTGGCTTTGACATGGCATTAGCCATTACTTTCAGTTTACCCGCCTATGGGCTTTGACATTGCATTAGTCATTACATTCTGTATTCTGCCTATTGGCTTTGACATGCTGTATCCAGTCTAGCCGCCTATTGGCTTTGACATTGCATTCCTATTGGCTTTGACATGATGTATTCAGTTTAGCTGCCTATTGACTTTGACATGCTATTAGATATTCTGCCTATTGGCTTTGACATGATATTATATATTGCATTTTGTATTCAGCTTAACTGCCTATTGGCTTTGACATGATATTATACATTACATTTTGTATTCAGCTCCGCTGCCTATTGGCTTTGACATGATATTATACATTGCATTTTATATTCAGCTCAGCTGCCTATTGGCTTTGACATGATATTATACATTGCATTTTGTATTCAGCTCAGCTGCCTATGGGCTTTGACATGATATAAGACATTGCATTTTGTATTCAGCTTAGATGCTTATTGGCTTTGACATGACACTAGACATTGCATTTGATATTTAGGTTAGCTGCCCATTGCCTTTAACGTGGAGTTAGACATTGCAGTTGAGAATCCAAGCTGTATTTTTCCAAGCTGTGTTTTTGCACAAGAGAACCAAGATGTTTTGTTCTCACAGTAGACTAGACCTGATAAGAGAGAGTACATGGATGTTTTTCTCTCCGCTTGAGCTTGGGAACAGGAGTAGTCTTGGAGACCTGGCCAGTCTCCAAAAGGCTTGCTCAGTTTTCCAGGTCTGAGAGGAGGGGGCACACCTTTGTAACGAATGACACAGGCTGCAGAGATTTAGATTCGAATCTGCCGGACCTCGTGCTGGAGCTTGGCGCCAGCTGCCAGCAATCCCGTGTGGGTAGATGAATCTCTTTCTCGCGGCTGACAGGGGGTCATCAGCTTGCAGACCTTAGAAAGATGAAGCTGTAAATAGTTTCCCACACGGTGAAGTATTTGTTTTGCTTTGCATTCAATATCTTATAAATATAACCTGCTGTGTATATTGCAAACTGATATATTTTGTTTGATTAACGCGGGCTTGAAAGCTACTAATTCGTCATTCATAAATATTGTGGTTGGGGAAGAATTAACAACAATAAAAGTCTTCTTTGACCTCAGAAGTGCATTTCTGTTGTGTTATGTTAGTGCTTAAAAACTAGCTAAGAGGAAAGCACTACAATTGGTACCAGAAGTGGGGTCGGTCATTAAGAGGTGATTAAGAGGGTGTTGACGAGTTGGTAGATTTCTAAGTGCACACTT
Source organism: Pleurodeles waltl (assembly GCF_031143425.1). Lineage (NCBI taxonomy): Eukaryota > Metazoa > Chordata > Amphibia > Caudata > Salamandridae > Pleurodeles > Pleurodeles waltl. The sequence goes on from NC_090436.1 coordinate 61,625,993, forward strand.
TAAAAGTGTAATTGTTTTTTTGTTGTTTGGAGAATTACAGGAATTGTTTTTTTGTTTGGAGAATCACAGTAGCACGGCAGACCATGTCTGAGAATGCATGTGTTGTTAAACTGCCCGATGGTGCTCGGAAAAACTGTGAATTGTTTTCTGTTTGGGTAATTACAGAAGCACGACAGACCATGTCTGAAAATGCATGTGTAGCTAAAATGCCTGATAGTGTTTTGAGAAATAATTTCTGTTGTACATATGTAGAAAACGTGTCTTTTGGAAGTAATGATGACAGAAAGGTCTGGATACCTTTATCTGCTTACAGAGAAATGCAGGAGAAATGTAGGAAGTTGGAACATGAAAATAGGAATTTACGTGAGCAAATTAGCCCGACTGAAAGTTATAAAAAGGCTGTTTTAGAAGAATCTTTCTTGTCCCATTCCAGTAATGAGGGGGTTAAGACAGCTCCGAGCTGCACTGAGTTTTCGTGTGAGCCATGGTTTTTGGCAGTGAAAGCGCATTCCTTAACTGATAACACGAAGAGAGCTCAGAATGTGATTTACGAGTTACTGTTGCAAAATGCACAAGTAAAACGAAAGATTTTAGAGAAAGAGACACCGAGTTGCATTAGCTTGTTTGATTTTTGGAAACAGAAAAGCCCTCATTTGAGTGAAATCCTAACACTTTTGTATATGGTCACTGTGAAAAATTATATGCAGCTGCGCGCTTGTGATTTGGCAAATGAAATAATGCAGACTTCAGGTTTCTGCGCAGTGCAAGAAGGAAAAACTGATGTACATGTAAATCAAGAACAAGGAAAGAAAATAGTGCCCCTAGCTAGGATCATACACTGGATCTGGTACTTGCAAGACAGGGCTAGAGTACCACAGATAAAAGAGTTACCGGTGAAATTGTGTGCACCATTTGAATTCGTGTCCACTGAACATAAAAAGCATGTTTGTTTTACTAATGATTCATTGACTGAAATGTTGTTTTCTGGCACAGTAGAAGGAACAGCGTTGTATAATGTGTGTCAGATTTTAAAGCAAGAGCTACGTGAGATGTGTCATTTTTACGCTGATTTTTGGTTCATTGCTAATGTTTTAGCACCTAACTGGTTCAATTACCTTGCAGATGTTAATGAGAAAAATTCAGAGAGAGAAGTGTTCACCCAGAATTCTGCCTTAGTGGGGATGGCTAAGTGGGTGCCCCAGAAATGTGAACAGCTGAGAGAAAAAGCCACTTACAGGTGGGCAGAGATGAGAGAGATGCACATTCCCCTAGATTTGATAAAAACTGTGCAGCACGCACAAAAGCAATCTGTCATGCAAGCAGTCACAGAGCAGTTGGGGAGAGGAAAGTTACCAGAACAGAAATGGCAAATTGATCAGGTTTTAGGGAGAGTGATTGTTGCAAATTACCAAGGAAAAATCGAAATTATGCTGATACCTAGAAAATAATCTGATTCATTCATACAAATTGGAGACAGAATGGCCCAACTTGGCAAAAATGCAGTGAATGGAGGTTTGGTAAAGAATGAGTCTGCCCCAGCCCTTCTGACAGTGCAAGAAAAGGGAAGCTGTGGCGCAGCAGATAAAAACCTCAGTGCTGATGTGTGGGCTGAAGCCCCAAGTGATCCTCCAGAACCTGCAGAAAATATACCAAAGGGCCTCAAAAACGTCCTGCTGATTATAAAACAGGGAAAGAAAGAGGAAGGGTGCAGTTTAAATGAAAAATGTTATTTGCAAGAAAAGTCATACTTGTTTCTTTTGCAGATTCTACCACGTTTCGCCACTGTCCCTGAGTGTGCTGTGTGGTCTCCCTTCCGGTATGTGCGTGTGGGGTCGGGGAAGGGACCGAATCCCCAACCTGAACCTAGCTGAGTAAAGTGCCAGCACCATGGATCCATTTTGCGCAAACTGCGCCTTCAGTTCAAGTTCAACTTGTTTGATTGCATTCTTCCACTGGAACTAAGCTGTGATTTTTTTTTTTTTTCCCTCTCATATGGAACTCTGACTTTTGCTTATCTTCCAGCAAACCTTTCAGGTGGACCGTGCCCCTTTACATGAGTAGAACTCATGCCACATCAAATTGCTAACACTGTTGAATTAGAGACTCATTCAGAGTACAAATTGCTCAGTCTTTTCTGTGTAGATGTATCTGATGTGAAAGGTTATGAGATCAATGTGTTAATTCACTTCTATTGCTTTACAGGGATTGTTTTGATCATTCAAATGTGACTTGCTGATAATGTTTTTTTTTTTGTGCTGATGTTTTTTGTTTTTTGTTTTTGTTTGAAACAAGAGATATGTGAAACAAAAATTCATTGGTCAAAGGGCGGAATGTACTGCCATTTGATAAAGTTTGTTTTGACCAATGACTTTGTGTTTCACCACTGCGCATATTAGTTGCTCAATGTTCACCAGTAGCACATGGTATGTTTTGTTCAGTTGAGCCGCCTATTGGCTTTGACATGGCATTAGCCATTACTTTCAGTTTACCCGCCTATGGGCTTTGACATTGCATTAGTCATTACATTCTGTATTCTGCCTATTGGCTTTGACATGCTGTATCCAGTCTAGCCGCCTATTGGCTTTGACATTGCATTCCTATTGGCTTTGACATGACGTATTCAGTTTAGCTGCCTATTGACTTTGACATGCTATTAGATATTCTGCCTATTGGCTTTGACATGATATTATATATTGCATTTTGTATTCAGCTTAACTGCCTATTGGCTTTGACATGATATTATACATTACATTTTGTATTCAGCTCAGCTGCCTATTGGCTTTGACATGATATTATACATTGCATTTTGTATTCAGCTCAGCTGCCTATGGGCTTTGACATGATATAAGACATTGCATTTTGTATTCAGCTTAGATGCTTATTGGCTTTGACATGACACTAGACATTGCATTTGATATTTAGGTTAGCTGCCCATTGCCTTTAACGTGGAGTTAGACATTGCAGTTGAGAATCCAAGCTGTATTTTTCCAAGCTGTGTTTTTGCACAAGAGAACCAAGATGTTTTGTTCTCACAGTAGACTAGACCTGATAAGAGAGAGTACATGGGTGTTTTTCTCTCCGCTTGAGCTTGGGAACAGGAGTAGTCTTGGAGACCTGGCCAGTCTCCAAAAGGCTTGCTCAGTTTTCCAGGTCTGAGAGGAGGGGGCACACCTTTGTAACGAATGACACAGGCTGCAGAGATTTAGATTCGAATCTGCCGGACCTCGTGCTGGAGCTTGGCGCCAGCTGCCAGCAATCCCGTGTGGGTAGATGAATCTCTTTCTCGCGGCTGACAGGGGGTCATCAGCTTGCAGACCTTAGAAAGATGAAGCTGTAAATAGTTTCCCACACGGTGAAGTATTTGTTTTGCTTTGCATTCAATATCTTATAAATATAACCTGCTGTGTATATTGCAAACTGATATATTTTGTTTGATTAACGCGGGCTTGAAAGCTACTAATTCGTCATTCATAAATATTGTGGTTGGGGAAGAATTAACAACAATAAAAGTCTTCTTTGACCTCAGAAGTGCATTTCTGTTGTGTTATGTTAGTGCTTAAAAACTAGCTAAGAGGAAAGCACTACAGGTAACTAGATAGCTTATGTTGTTTTTCTCTGGCAGCAGCACAGATGGGAGTGGGCAGTCATTAACCTGCATGGATTTTTAGGTCTGTCTTGACAGTGCAATAGCCACTTGACCATTTAACCTACACCAATATAATGCTGCAGTTCTTTGCTTCAGCAAAATACATCTCCATTCCACTGCTATTTACTTGGAATGGTGGTAACGGGTGAACACTTTTATTTTGGTGCCTGGGACTATTTTCTGATTGAGTCTGACCATAGATGCCATTGTGAGTGCATAACTACAATGCCCACAATGCAACGGGAGACCAGAAAGTGAAGAAGGGCTACTGAAGACTAGAGGCGCACCTGAAAGCTTTTAAGGATGGTTTGATGGAGCACGCCCACACAGTGCCTTTTGTATTCCCATCTGTTTAACAACACGTTTGTCTCCGTTGTGTGGTGGGTGGTTTGAAGCCCATACGCTGGGACAGAGAGTTCTCTTTAAAAAGAGAACAAAACATAGGAGGAAAGCGAACAAAGGCGCTGGAGCAGAAGCATGGAAACTAGAACATAAGCAATCAAGCCTTAGAAAGGGACCGCCGCCCTCGAAGTGCTCAACAGCGGAGTCATTAGCCACCGCCAGACATGCAAACCCACCATGACTTTTTATTATTCTCTCTCTCTGCCTCACAAACCCTGTAACAAAACTAAAAGTGCATGAACATGTTTTGTCAAGATGCATTACTTAAAAGCTTCCTTAAAAAAATGTATAAAGCCTTACCTGAAGCATCGTTGGCTAGAGTGACAACATCACATACCATATTGTAACAACATCAGCACTATGAATTATAGATGCCGGAAATGGCATGACTTTCCCTTTCATGTTATATGTAAATTATGTTGTACTGTAATGTTTATTTAGCACTTACTACCCCCTATGTGGGGCACTGAAGCGCTTGCCTACATGGGTAACACGCTACACTGTTTAGGATGTGTGGTTGGAAGTTGTGTTGTCCTGTGCGGGAAGTGTTTTTGTGTCATTCTTGAGGACCACTGAGGTGTGGTTATTGTGCAATGAAATACAGCGCTTAGCAGTGTGATGGATGAACAAGTGCGAGTGATAGGCACGCAGTTTACGGTTTTCAGTAAGTTGGCAGCTTTGAGCAGCTCTCAGTCCACTTAACTGGTTACCGCACTGAGTTGTAGATTCTGAGATATTTTGTTTAAAGTTAATGGTACTGAGCAGGGAGAGGTTAAAGGGACAAGTGATGGAGAGATCTTCTGGGTTAGACTTTGTAAATACCAATTGTTATTGTGTGATGTTAAGAATCGTCATAGTAAGTAGCTAGTTGAACCGTCAGTAGTGGACTACATTAAACTCCTGCATTGTGTGCCATGCAGCAGATCTCTTCAGTTATTCAATGCCTGTTTAGGTTGTGATGGGTGGTTTATTGTCTGTGTACTAGTATAGTACTGGGTGATGGACATGTCCCTTAGCAGTTTTGTCTTATGTGAAAGTCAAGAGTGGCAAGCACTGAAAGGGAATTATTATGCAGCATGTGTGAACTACAATCGACTACCCAATCACTGAATGTTCTGATATTGCTATTGGTGGAGTTATATATTCTATTTGTATTAAAATTGCATTTATATAGCACTTACTCCCCCCATAAGCTGTGTTGTAGCACTTTACACTGGGCAGCCCACTGAGCCAGAGTTCAGGGTTAGTATTTTTTGTTTTGATTATTTGTTTGTTATTAGGATTCGTTTTGCTTTCTTAAGGAAACCATGCAATTATTTACAACAGTTTCTTTCTGGTAGATTTAATTAATTAATTAATTAATAGGAGCTGCTTTGGTCTTTCGAAGGGGGATGGGATATGTGAATTAATTTGTTGGCTTGCGGTTTTAATAGATGAGCTTCAGAAGATAAGGGTTTGTTAGAATTCAGAGCATGACTTGTAACACATAGGTTGTGGTCTTTGAGGTGAGGGGCGGGTCATTTGCACAGATATGGTTCAAGCCAAAACATATATTTGAGTTAGAGCAGGCTGCGCTCAGAGAGCGGAGGCATTCAGAGAATGAAAAGGAAAGAGAGATGCGTTTGAAAGAAAAAGGTGAGCTGACAACCAGAAGTTTTTAGATCAAGTTCAGTTTTCATGCTTTGTTTATAGGTATACTGTACCTCTTTCCTCACCTGTACCTTTGTTCCTAGTCCCTCTACTCCCCACTCTACCTCTGTACTCACTCTTACCTTCTCCCCCCTCTACTCACCCATCCCACTGTCTATTGTGTACATGGCACCGACCCGTTTCAGGTGGGAAACTCCCAAATTTCGAAGCCAAAAATAGCTTTATTTTAGCAGTCTCCTGCCAAAAGTTCCTCTGCTTTAATGAAAATTTGTGAAGGAAAAAACAGTCCCCTGTTTCTTTTTCAAAATCTCACTCTTTCTAATTTCAGAATGTTGGCCACGACCTAGGACCCACCTACCTCAACCACTGCATCAACTTCTACTCCCTCCGCAGACCTCTCCGCTCAACAAGCACTAGCCCCCGTACCCTGCATACGGAAGACCTCAGCTGGTGGAAGATCCTTCGCCTGCCTCGCGGCAAAGAGCTGGAACACCCTGCCCCTGCACCTCTGACAGTCACCATCGCTACCCCAATTCACAACGGACCTTAAAACCTGGCTCTTCCACTGAAGCTCAGAGGACAAACCCCCTTAGCGCCTTGAGACCCTTACGGGTGAGTAGTTGCGCTTTATAAACCCTGATTTGATTTGGTTTGTATGTCCCCCCCTCTCTCTCTTTACTCACTGCACCACCACCCATCTCCTCCCCTTATCTCTCTATTTACTCACCTGTAGCTTCAACCCTAGTCCCTCTCCTTTGCTCTCTGTCTCTTTACTCACCTGAAACCTCCACACTGGCCACTTCTCGCCCTCTTTATTCACTCATTCCTCAGCAGAGGCTGCAGTGACCACCTGTCCACCACTCATATACAGGTAAATGGTGTGTACAGTACATTGTGGACAGCTGGACACCTCCATGTCATGCACACTGGGTAACATAGTCCCTATTTTTATGTGGCCACTAGGGCAATCAGGCAATGACAGATGGGCTAGCTTCACAGTCCAGTGTGTGGTTTTTTTGACTGTTTGTAGGCCTGTTTTATGGTTTGCTGGTTTACTGGTAATTTCATTGATATGCCTGCAGCAAGCTCAGATGCGTGCAGTCTCCCATTCTGTGCAAAACACTTGCCGGGCGTGTTTTTATAAGCCCAAACCTGCTCCAGTTGCACTAATGAGAGACACTTTCATTTTGGTGCTGGACCTATTTTCAGTCCCAAAAACAACAAGGTGATGGATGGAATGCTTGAATTAATGTCAGCCACTGGCCGTTGCTCGGGTCGCATCCCAATCCATTGGTTTTTTTGCCCACCAGTGTCCTAACTAGGGTGAAAGCGGTCCTACGTTGCTTGTGTTCTGGTTCACAGAGAACCTGGCCTGGCAGTTCGGGCTGGACTGAAGACTGATTTATATATTGCTGAGTTCAAACTGAGGCGGCATCTTGGGCAAAAAAAAACGATGGATTGAGATGTGACCCGAGCGATTGCTAGTGACTGAGCTTAATTCAAACATTCCATCAATCACCTTGTTCTTTTTGCATTTTCAGTCCCTGTTCGACCCTAGTGTCCACTTCTGATGTCAAACATTCATACTGCCAGGCACAGGTTTAATGGGAAGTGGTTTGTTTGCCTTTGGAAACAGGTGTACATTCCAATTTTACATAGAAGAGAATCTCATAGTTTTATAAACTTGTTTTGTACAGTGCTCACAAGTTGCTTGGGAGCAGTGCTTAATTTGGGCTGTTGTTTGCCAGTGGGGCCCACTGGCACTTTTTTGGGGGGACCAGCACTTATTTCGCCTCATTGGATTTTGACCCAAAGCAAGTGACAGAAAAACACAAAAAGGGAAAGAGGAGGAAGAAAAAGTAGAAAAAAGAAAGAAATCAAGAGTAACATAAACCTAAGATAATGAGATAAAGGGGCAGAGATTGTCTGGTGATGGATGAAAGTGGCATGAAGTGGAGTCAAAACTGAGCAGCCTTGGTATTTAGCACCCCAGACATTCAACAGCACCACCTGCGGGCTTCCAAGCAAAACTTTGGGCACAGCACTTACTGTGTTACAAATTAAGCACTGACTTCAGAACGCTTGGTCCAGCAGGTTGCACGGAGACTTGAATGCTTCACTGGATGCTTGGGTTGCAGAGTAGGAAGGAGCGTGTCTGTGCTTCCAGGGATTGTGATGTGGTCCAAGGGACGGTACTTCTTAAAAACATCTTTAACCACAGCCTTTTGGAAGGACAGAAAGCAGCCAGGCCCATGAAATTAGGAGGGTAATGCTTATTCAGTCTGGAGCTGCCCGCTTTGGGGTCATACCACTGGACATAGCAAAGCACCAGGTGTTGAAGGGGTTTAGGCAGTTTACCCAGAAGGCTTTATAGTTGTGCATAACATTTGAATGGTATGGTTTGCTCCACCGGGAACCATTGGACTTCTTTGAGAAGGGAGTGATGTCATCCAGTTTCCCTAGATTGAGGGGAAGCCAGTCTGCATTATTCTGTATCCTCCTGGATTTCTGCACCTTATTAGATTCTCCGGCTTAGACTATGTTACAGTAGGCTATTGAGCGTAGCGAAAGAGACTCAGTCATCTCTAACCAACAGTTTGACTGTAGCAGTGGTAGAGCCTTCCCCAGCATGCATGCTTAGTGGGCTTCCCAGATGTGTTTCTTCAAGGCTGGCTTACTACAGGTCAAGATATGGGAAACTGGGAAGCTGGGATGAGCTTTGTAATGTTACAGTTTAACTAGATTAAATCTAGTGTTCACATAACTATGGATGGCAATTGATCTAACAGAGTGACAGCAAATTTACTCTCTAAAGATCAATATGCATGTCAGCCTCGATTGTGGGTACTTGGTCCAATAATTCCAATAGACTAGCTGCACAGTTCCTTTTCTGTAATTTGTCATGTGAGCCTTGAAGGAGGGCAAACAGAGTTAATTACTTTATTTAGAAGGCAGAATGCAGGGACTTTACCCTGAAGCATAGCAGAGTACAGATTCACTTACTTTATTTTAAGCGCTTTAACTAAGGATGTCCTTTGTCGGCGTTCACTCCTGATGACTGCTAGTTTACTAGCATCAGTGAAGGATTGCTGGTGAGGGCGTGCGTTTGTGTAAGTGCTCCTGGAGGACTTTTTAATAGTACTCTGAGGCCGATTAGGATTACACTGATGTGGCGTGCATGTCAGTCTGAGGCCATTTTTTATATTTACTAAGTGACCCGCTCTAAGAGGCCATCTTGGTTAGCGGTCTAGTCACTGGGCACTTGGCATTAGCAGGCAGGACCCTGCCTATTTGCGGTGACCCGACTGCTCCAAAGACAAGCCCGTCTGCGCCCGTCCATGCTCAGCGTGTGCCGCGATGCTCAAACATCGTCAGTGGGTAAGGGGTCGCCTGTCTATTACAGACCAGGGTGCATGGTATACTCAAACACCTCTCAAAGTAGCAACCAAACTACAGCCTAGTTCCCAGGAACGTAGAGACACAATTACTCAGCTGTACAAACCTACTGACTTGTTGGATAGACCACCCTTTCCCGATGTACAGAATTGAGCTTTGCGCCCCTGGTAGAACATGCCGTAGGAGTATGCTTCACCGTAACACCTCAGCTACGGAGGTACTATTGAAGGGGAGTCAAAAAGAGCATATGTTCACTAGTACTATAAAATAGATGTATTTTTTTAACAAAATAATAATGTAAGTACATTTTATCAAAAGCGATTGAGTTTACGAAGGTGTCTTAAAAGCATGTCATCGGTCGAATATTATTTTGTTTGACCCACTGCCATCACCAGTTTCGCAAAGTTTTCTGTTTCCTCACGGCAGTATAGAGAAAAATCAGATTGATCCCAAATTGTGTAAATAGAAAAGAAAAAAAAGAAAGAAAAAACTAATCGGAAGTCGTCAAAGGGTTAAAAACCTTTCTATGTTCAAAAGCAGCCTAATTTTATACTGAAGCATTGTACATGTTTCTACACATTCCCATGTTCAAAAGTCATATCATAAGAAGTCTCATAGTTTAACAAAGATTATTTTACATGCATCTAACACCAGTTTCTTCATTTAAGTTTCCAAGGATAAAACTATTCGTGCCTCTAATTGCAAGAATGAACAAAGTATTTGGGGCATATTTACAAACCCCTAGCGGCTCCTTGTGCAACATTAGCATCATTTTGTTTACGCTAATTTGGCCTTAGGCATTTTTGCCACGCTGTATTTACACATGCATGATTAGCGCCACTTTGCACTCCCTTGCGCCACATTATGCCTATGTCAGGGATAATGTTTGCAAGGGGGGCGTACCGGCACTAGGAGGGTCGCAAAAATGGCACAGTGAAATTTACAGCATTATACTGCACCATTTTTGGTGTTAATTTTAATGCCTGGTCCAAGCAGGCATTAAAATGATGCACCCATAGTAACCTATGGGCCTCCTTGTGACGCTAGTGCATTAAAGTGGTCCTAACGACCGCCATGGTGCGCGGTATTGTAAATACGACGCACCCATGGTGTCGTTGGGTTGGGCAGGGGTAACGCAAGCAAACTCGCGCATCAGGGCTGATGCGCCAGTTTCTTGTAAATATGCCCCTATGTTTATTCACATATTTTTCCATTCGTTTTGTCTCGTAAATCAGACTCACATCCAGAATTTGAATTGGAGCAGAGCCATCTCTTAACATTCATATCGATATGATCAAACGATTCATTCCTCAACTCTAATGTGACCTCATGAGAGTGGGGCGAGAGAAGAGGTTCTTATAAAAATATCAACTTTATTATTACCTGGAAGCTATACATATTGCATTTATATACATTGAAAATACAATACGAGCTATTTTGGCATTTTCTAAGAATGTGGTTCATTTTGTTTTTGGCAACCTCATTTGTTTGCCACTGGTTCTGAGGGAAGGCTGGTCTTGCCTGTAGTACAGCTTTAATTCAACTTGAGACAAAAATACTCCTTTTATTTACAATTTCCCTCATATAGTTTCCATTCCAGTATTCTAAAGGTCACTTTCATCTAATTCAGTAAATGTTGTTTTTACTATTCTGTATTTAAAAAAAATAACAGATGGCAGCTTTCAGACACCTCAGCTACATACCTTCACTTCTTGTTCTGAATATAACAGTGTTTCCTGCTGACCTTTCATGCTTGCTTGTAACATTCAAGCTGCTTCCACTGCCTTCAGGCTGTCTGACAGGTCCACAGATCATCCTAAATCTCAGCAGTCTAGAGGGGAATGTGAGCGATTGCAAACTCAATAATCCTTAATTCAAGTGCAATGCACATACATTTCGTGTGAAAGCCTTTTCCTTTCTTACAACAGATACTACCAGATCATGCAAACCTCTTTATCATTTAGTGGGAAAGCAGTTTCTAGCCTAATAATGGTAGCGACATTTTTAGGCCACTACGTTTCCCTCCAACATAGGACATTTCTGTTCCAGAAAGCGCTTTCCCAAAATCTAGCTCTGTCTTCATTTCTCACTTATCGGTGTTCACCAATGTTTCCGGTGAGTGGCACTGGTACTTATTTTTGAGGGCCGGCCCTTATTGTTCTGCCTCAAGCATTTACTGCGAGCAAAAGCCACATATAGGAAAGATGTAGGAAGAAGAGAAAAAAGAAAAAGCGCCCCAGAGGAAGAAAGCAGAAAGCTGCAAGAGTGAGCTGAAGGGGCAGGGAGTGGCTGTAAATGGATTAAAGAGGCCCGAGATGCCTTCATGATTATGCTGCCTCAGTATTCCGTGCTTGCACATTTAATTGCAGCAGCCGTGTGTTGCAGAGGAGCGCTTTGGGCACCGCAATGCTTTTATTTACAAATTAAACACTGGGGTTCAGCCAACGCTCAGCCGCACTCCAAGGCATTTGCTGGCTAGGGGAACAGGGAAATGAGTATGTAGTTTGTGGGTTAATTTAGATCTCCAGTAAGTGTTTTCAGTAGCGGCAGGATGCTGGTGTCTTTCGAGGCATCCAGGACGGTAGCATTGGTGAGGGAGTCATTGAGTGGGAGAGTAATTTAGGATTGGGGTGAGGGTGATGCAGACGAGTCCAAGACCTTTGCAGAAGAGGAAGTGTGGGCAAAGGTCTGAGGGAGATCCTGTGTGCATGGCGGTGGCAGTTTCCATGAGGGTGATGGTGGTCATTGTGTGTCGTTGTTGTCATTATGATAGAGGGCTTCCAGGGTGAAGTGGAGTGGTTGGGGTGTGACGTTGTAAATTTTGCACATCTCGTTGTGGAAGAGCAAGCTTGGAGCATATTTCCTCAAAGGTAGAGACGATGGGTGAGCTGGCACCAGGGAAGTTGAATTCCTTCACTGTAGAAAATATTTCCTTATTGGTGCTGTTGTTGATCCACTCACTCAGTGAGTGCCTTGAGTTGTTGATGGTAGTGTCGGAAGGCTGCTATGTAGGTCTATTTGTTGCTGTTGTTTGGGTGAGTCCCCAGCAGCACGCCAGCTGTTTGCAGTGTTGTTTGGTGAGCTGTAAGTTGTCGGCTTATCAAATTTCTTGTCTGGTCCTCCCAGTGGTTGGGATTTTGAGTGGGTCCAGGGCGACTCTGCAGTAGGTTGACGTTGTTGATGGATTGGCTGAGGTCATCTTGGTCCATTGGGCATTTAGCAGTTCTCTGGTACAGATTTCCTTGGAGATTGCATTTAATTTACGTTGGGAGCTTTGCTTGGAGGAGGTCTTTGTTGGTGGCCAGGTGAGATGGGTGGGCTAGTTCCCCAAGATGTTGCTGAAGTTGGTGACAAAAGGGTCTAGCAGATGGCCAGCGATGTGGGTGGCTCCTTTACTTGGGTGAGTCAGAGTGTGTTCAGCTGAAGAAAAGGAGAGCTAGAAGGGGACCATGGTGGGGACAGTAGTGTGTGCAATGCTACTCTCAAAGGTGCTGTAGGTCCAGGTGGCTGATAGCGCAGGATTCCTCCCAAGGTGGTGGTTCAAGAGTTTGAACGCTAGATGTTCCAGTTGGTCGCAGGAGTTGGCCGAGGTCCGGGAGCATTGGATGTATTATTTATAGATTATTGGCAATTAATCGTCCGAGTTTGCTAGTTCTGTCCTGCCTTGTGACCTTGTACCCTGGGGGTATGGGCTGTTGCAATGTCTGGGGCTGAGGTGGATTTTAGTCCGGTCTCGATGAGGAAGAGTATGTCTGGGGAGAGGTCATATAGGAGGTCTCAGATTTTGATGGTGTGTTTGGTAAGTGAGTGTTCAGGAGGGCACAGGCCAGAGTGCTGGGTGTTGTGTGTGTGTGGGGGGGAGATGGATGTTTTGAACCAGGCATGCACAAGTGTATATATTACACAATAACTCACATCTGATATCCCTGTTTTATAATTGTCTCTTGTGTTAGTACCTGAACCATAGGAAGAGGTTGCTGTTGCGTTCAGGGCCTTTATTCGTTGAAACGAGTCCCTGAGTTCCAGCGCTCGGTTAACAATCCACCAATGGACGCGCACAATATTCAAAAAACAAAAGAAGCCACCCAAAGCGGTTACCCTACTCGCTGTCGGCTTCTCCACAACTTGTTGGGTTCCCGGCTGGGGATTCCCGCATCCTCTGCTCCACCAAGTATACCATCTGCTACCTCCGCTGCCCCGCCACCGCCACCGTCTAGAAATGTTGGAAATAACAGGCGCCATTGGGCTTAGCAACAGCAGTTACCCTGCGCAGTGGAATCAGTTTGTGGTGTTGCACAGAGATTTCAGCTGCTGAAAGTACTCAAAAACTCTTTGCAAAACTCTGGGTGACACTGGTGTGGAAATACTGATCTCTGCATTTTATTCCCCACAATTTTGTGGTCCCAGTTATTACTCTGCCTTTGGTTTACTGTGATTCACGATAACAGTAATTTTAGGTGAGAAGAAAGAAAGAAAGGAAAATATAAAGGAAGAAAGGATGGAAGAAAGAAAAGAAAGAAAAGAAAGGAAGAAGGAAAAAAAGAACTGAAGAAAGAAAGAGAAAGGAAGAAAGAAGATTACTCCAGCTTACTTATATTGTAGAGCTAATGGAACATTCTTGCAGTGAGACTGGGGCAGACAAGGTTCTACTAAATCAAGGAATTTGCTAGAGGACCAGCAGGAAGCTTAAAACCTGCTGTTAGACAAGAGCCAAATGATAATACTGCTAATCTAGCTGCTATGCCCAATATATTACAAACATCAACTACACCTTTTTTACGCTGAGTTTTAAAGTGTCGAGCAGTATTTTACTTGGTTATCCTTCAAATTTTTTTGTCCAGTGTATACATTTTTGTTGTGATTTTTTTTCTAATTCTTGATGCCTGCAAGAGTATTTTGCTCCTGTTTAAAATACATCCACTTGAGCTGGAATTCACGGTAATTTATTCTCTTTACAAGTGTTAACCCTTGATGTATTGATGTATTGTTGTTTTTCTTTATTCGTAGTATTCGCCAGATCTTGATTACTAGGTGTCATTTTGGCAGTGTGAGGTCAGTGTTAGAGTTGGTTTTTATGACTTGTATCATACACATATTGAAACCCACCAATCTCCCTGCACAGATACACCAAGAACCTGCTGTCCTTGAGGAAATCACACAAGACTGGCCTTCTCTTGCAGGCTAAACAAAGACTTGAGGCGCCTCAAAAAGTCTGTGATGCTTTGGAGCGGTGATGCTTAGGGCCAGATGTATCAAAGCTTTTTGCATTCGCAAACGGTGCGAATGCCCGTTTGCGAATGCAAAAAGCCATTTCAGAATGTATCAAAGGCATTCTGAATGCAATTTTAAGGAATCGCTAAAATAGCGATTTCTTAAAATTGCGACCCTGTTTAGAGAGTCACAAATTGCGACTCTCTAAATAAGAAATCGCAAATAAGGAATCCTTATTTGCGATTTCTTAAGCACATGTATGAAGCAATTCCTAAATGCGATTTGGGCATTAAGGAATCGCTATTTGAACTTGGTGGTAACGATGTGCAAATTTAAAAAATGCATTTAAAATGCATTTTTAAAATTCACATGTAAAGCACACATGCCCTTTTGGCATGTGTGCACCTTACATGTTGTAAAAAAATATTTTGGGGTGCAGCAGAGGGGGCCTAAGGCCCCCAGCACCCTGGACTTTGCATTTCCAAAAATTGCGAATTCCAGTTAGGAATTCGCAATTTTGGAGATGCAAAAAATTCGCAAATATGGGCCTACAGGCCCATAGGTGCGAATGGGGACGGTATCGCAATATGCAATTCGGTAATAGCATTTGCGATTTTAAGAAATCACTATTACCGAATCGCAAATTTGATACATTGCATTTTGCAAATCAGAAATAGCGATTTCTTAAAAATTGCTATTTCCGAGTCGCAAAAGGCATTCTTGATACATCTGGCCCTTAGTGATGAAAGGCATATACACAACATACTGTAATGCAACACACTATAAGGTACAACCATTGATATTTAGTTAATGCTCCAGGTCTGCCTTCTGGCCTCTTGACTCAGATACTTGTAGAGGTGGTGATGTGCCTTCCTGGAAGTGTGCAGTTGCCCTACCTATCTGCCCTAATTTCCTTTCTTTTGTCTTCTCAGTCTAGGGTGCAGGTCTCAAATTCCCTGCCCACTGCTTGTGTTCCTGGGTAGTCTAGGGTGCAGGTCTCAAATTCCCTGTCCACTGCTTGTGTTCCTGGGTAGTCTAGGGTGCAGGTCTCAAATTCCCTGTCCACTGCTTGTGTTCCTGGGTCTGCATCCTGGTGCCCTTGTCTCAGTGTTTGTGTCTTCGGTTTCTGTCCAAGTATTCTTTTCTCATTGTTCTGTCTAGGATTTCTTGTCCAAGTTCCATCTCTAATGCCCTTGTGCCAGTATTATTGTCCAAGTTCTTGCTTAGTGTCTGTTTCCCTTCTCCTAGTGTTCTTGTGCCAGAAACATTCCCAGTCTCCTTGTCAGAGCTATTGTCTCAGTGTTCTTCTCTCACGTCCTGGTTTGTGTCCTTGTCTTATTCTTTTATCAACATTTGTTGTGGTGTTATTGCCTGTTGCTTTACTTGTCCCAGTTTATTTGTCTCACTGTTATTGTGTCAGGCTTTTTGTCTCAGTGTCCTTTTTTCATGGTTCTAGACTATGTTCTCGTTCCCATGTCCACATCTCAACAGGCTTACCATTGTGTGCTCGTCTTTGTGACCTTGTCGGAGAATGTAGAACAGATAACAATGCAACATGAAACAATAAGACACAATTTTAGGGCCTTCTGTTCTGAGATGGCCACAAGATGTCACCCCCTTCCTAACATGGCCACCTTCTGTTGACCATGGCCCATGGCCACTCTACTCATCTGTTTCTTTCCTCCTGTTCTGTTGTGATATGAAGGTCACCACTGCTGCCGGAGTCTAGAAGAAACAAGATATATAATTTCAGTTCTGATTCCCTCTTTGTGTTGCAGCTTGAACTGCAATTGTTGTCGCGTGACAGCTGCACGAAGCGGGCGCTTTTGTCTCGCAGCACCAACACAAAGCCCTTCCCGCCTTCCTGTGTCAGGAAAATGCCTCCAATTTGTGTCAGATGCTGAGCAGCACCTGTCACTCAACATGATTAGCACACTTCACCAGCGGAAGCTGCGCTTCCTTCCAGTGTTCCACCTAAACGCGACTTCCAAATGGAGCCTAATTCCTGGAAACCCAATCGGAGAAATAAGTGGTAAAGACGCGTCCCTCCTCGATCATCAAGAGGAGGACGAACAGCGGAATTTCTGTCCTGGTGTCTTTGATACTAGATGGATCCAGATGTAAATTCATGTAGAAAACAAGTTTATTGAAGACAGCTGCCCATTGCTGGCATACATCAGTGGCGTCCCATACTGATATCCGTTCATAGACTCCATAACAGAACTTTCTTAACTCCACGTTCTAATGATGACATCACACTCCAGTTCTAACTAGAAGCTACCATAGAGAATATAGAAAACTCCACTTCTCCACCAGTGTTACCTGGGGATGATCTTTAGACTAGAACCCATCTAGCTCAACAACCCAGAAGAGGGAGTTCAATGTTACTCAAAAGCCTGGAGACTCCAGACCTGCCAACTTAAAAATAAATGTTGCCATGTGAGACAGGAGCATGTCCTGCAGGGGGTGCGGCGCTTTATTCTGAGGTCCGTCTGCCCCCATCGACCTCCTTCCCCCTCAAATAAAACAAAAAACTCCAAGGTTGCTGGGGCTGCAGCCGATGTCCTGGGGTGTTTTCATACCTTTTATTGGACTTTGCTGCTTACAGCCAACAAAGAGGAGCTGGAAATCCTCATGTTCAGTGGTTTACAGCTACCCTCGCCTGTCAATGTGTGATTTTGTCTCCTCACCGGGTGACTGTGTGAAGAGAGACAAAATAGTGTGACACACACTGTGGCACTGTGTGAGTTAGCAGGTCTGAGATTCTTCTGAACTTTTTATACACGATAAAGCACCCCCTGCCATAAATTATGAGGCCACTGAGGAGTTTGGTGGAACACCACTGAAGGTCGTGTTCCTTTTATAAGATCATGGAACTCAAGGACACTTGCAATATCCTTAAAATGTACAGCAGGGTTTACTTTATTCCCCATTTTCGACGCCATTGGAATTATGCAGAAGGGAAGACCAAATCAATTGGCAGTGTTGACTGAATTATACAACAAGCAAAGGCAAATTATGCGGCAAAATGCAACTCATTTTGTGGCACTGTTCACTATTTTGTAGTTTTTATGCATGCTAACACTGGGCAAAGGTTTCACCTCATTAGTTCTAGTTTAAAACCCAAATACAGCTATAAGCACTTGAAAAGTGACCAGTCAACTTTTGCAAAGGGTATTACACTGCACTAAATGTGTTGTGGCATGAAACAACATTTTTTTATTTGCAAATTGTGCAGCATGTGATGGATTATTTGGTAAAAGTGACAAATACATAAATGAGTGGAGAACACCACAGCTGCCAAATTGCTTTATTCTGTCCTAACTGTAATGCCCTGTCGTATGCAAAAAAATGTGTTGTCACGCATCTGATTTTTGCTGATCACTGTTTGTTTTAGAAAAGAAGATCAGAAGAATGGAAAGCTACATTTTGGTTTCATTGTTTCCCCTACAGTTGTAAATATGGTCTGTGACCTGACTTTAACCTTGGTTGCTGACTTTGGCAGGTAGCAAACTCAACTGTGATAACATTACAGTTGTGCAATAACCATGTTTTCTTATTATGGGTGACTAGACACAGCACAATGTGACTACAATAAGGACATTAGAGAAAGGACTTTATACATGGATTGCAGGCTCCCACGTATTATGGACATATGCCAATGGCTTCGTAGAGGAGTTGGAAGGGATTTTGTCACAGAAGCTTAATAAAGAACACCAGAGCGATCTGTGAGGACTACTGGAGAAGATAAAATCTCCAAAGTGAAGACCTTTCATCACTCTATTGATATGCCAACCCATACTTTGCTACTTTAAAGAAAAAATAGTTATAAAACTACATTCTGATTATTTATAATCAACGCCGTCGAGTAAAATGCGTTCCATCTGTTTACAGTTGGATCTCATGGCAACCAGCACTAGAGGTTCATCAGTTGGTCAGTGAGAACCTGCTTGAACCTTTGTTCCTAGATATTGGGATTAGAGGCTTCTTTGAAAGGGTTCTATAGGAAATCCCCTTTTCCCGTGTAGTCACCCTAGATTTTTCACCTTTTTCTGTATCCTATATTTTTTGGTTGCTTTAGAACTCTTTGCACTTTACCCCTGCTGACCCATAGTAAGGTACCTATGTTGAATTGACATACTGCTAATTGGCATTTCTGATTTGCTTATAAGTCCTTAGAACGTGGTACAAAGTGTGCTTTGGGCCTAGAATTCAAGTGCCACTAGTTGACTGCAGCATCTTTTCTACCACCCACTAAAGGTGGATTGCAAACATGGCTTTACGCCTACGAGTGTAGCCTGAACTTAGCAATGTCAAAACTGCAATTCAGCATGTTAAAATAAACCCCTTTGACAGCTAAAACTTTCCTTTTACATGTTTAGTAACCTCTATGTATACCTTGTTGCCCGCGATATAGGGTGCATGGTTATTAAAGTAGGACATATAGAAATGTAATATTAACATGTCCTTAAAGTGACTAGGGCCCAGAAGCTATTCATCTCTACTAGGATAGCCAGGCTGTACTCACATGTATAAACTGTGTTACGATTAGAATAGTTCCGCTATTTTCTTGCACACTTGACTGCGCAGTCTGGACATCGACGCAGGTTCTAGTCACAAGGTCATTATGCAAACCGCTTGTGTACCACTGCTGCTCAAGAACACAGTGACAGTCAACAGTTCCTAACTTGCAACAGGGTTTTATAAATTTTGCATATTATTTAGCTGATGGTGGATTATGGCAATTGCAACAAAACCATAACTAGGCGGAAATCACCAATCCTGCAGAATTGCAGAATTCCAGTGACCCTGATCATATCCCATGTAATTTGCACTAGAACTCAAGAAAAAGAACTTCTTTGCAGACTGCCAATATACATAAGTGAAGTCTTTACTTTATTTTATTTATTTTATAAATGTAATCTCTGTTCTTAGATAGAACACTCCTTTGGATTGCAGTATGGGAAACCCAAGAAACTGGAGAGAACTCTTAACCTGGGCTACCGTTCAGATTATTAACCCTGCCAAATACCACGCATCAGGGGTTAAACTAACGCATTGCAGGGCTACATTACCGCAATTAGAGCTCCTCTCTGCGTTTGTATTAGTAATGGTGCACAGGGCAGCAGTGTGTATTTATTATCTGCTTGAGTGCGGCTCTGCTGCTCCCACATGCCAGGGAGAGGCAGAGGTGGAGCAGAGGCGAGATTGTTTCAAATACAACAGTATCTTAAGATATTGGCTGGAGCTTGGCCTGCTCAGAAAATATTGAAGGCGTTGCTTAATTTGTAAATAAAAATGTGCCAGTGCCCACAGTCCTCCTCTAACACAGCGGCTGCTGTCATAAAATGTGAGAGTAGAGTATACTAAGGTAGCATAATCCTGAAGTCATTTCGGGTCTCTTTGATCCATTTACAGCCACTCCCTGCCCATTCAGCTCTCTTGCAGGTTTTTTTCATTCACCCTTTCTGACGCTTTTTCGTATTTTCACTTTCTCCGTCTTTCCCCTATGTGTTTTTTGTTCGCACCAAATGCTTGAGGCAGGAAAATAAGTGCCGGCCCTCAAAAATAACACCGGAAACCACCGGCTCAAATTAAGCACTGATTTAAAGTATCAAGAGGCTAAGCAGTGCCTCACTGTGCAGGTTGATGTATGAAGACAAATGGAGGTATTTCCTTGATGCCGAGACTGCCTGCTCCCTCCTTTCTGTGGATCGCCACCCCCTTACCTAAAAGTAAGGCTCAGTGGAGCAAGCTGCTATAACATGGGCAGCATCAGTGACTGGCACCAACATCCTGTGCCCAAATAAAAGGACAGGTTTGTCCAAATTTACTCATATGCTTAATCAGCATGATTCATTGTCAGCGCATTGCACAGGAGATGGTCCACATCCTCAAATGTCTGCTGGTGTGCATGTTTATTTTTGATAGGATATGCCACTCCCTGTCTCTGGACTGTAATCTACCAAAACAGGGCCCAGGGGTACACAGGGAGTGCAGCATTGGGTTTGCTTTGTGCCACATTTAGAAAGGGATGGGCTAGTGACCTACCATGTGCCCCTCGGCACTACTGTAGCTGTTGGAAAGCAGTTTGTAGACCATTATAATCATTATAAGGGGTAATTAAATTCCGAAGATGTATCTCCTTTCTCCTTGCTATAAAGTGTCACTCAAGGCGTCCCACTTAAAGCTTGGAGATGTCACACGCAAGTACCACAAGACAGAGACGGATGATGAGACCTCCACGTTCAGCTTCCGTGTACTCGAAGCTCCCATTTAGTTGCTTCTTCAGAAAACAATTAGCCATGAAAAGGGATAATTTTCTAACACGAAAATGAGTCCATAATTGCTCATTAAAGTAATCATCACTGAAAGTGATGCTCTTGATTTTATCAGGTGTTTTAGAAGTCAGAAGCTTTCTGGGTTACTTGAGGCAATCTACCTCCCATGACGCCTTCCAACATGCTCCAAGTAAATTTCTATTTTCATATAAATGACTCAGTTAGGGCTGTTCGCCTTCTTTTCTGAGTAGAACAGGTGTACCAGACAGCTGAAGAAACTTTTCTGCATGCAGACGTTTCCCACTCCATCTCTTCACCCCAGTAAACCACCACGTCTCCCAACAAACACATTGTGGTGGTATGTAGGCGACTTCAGATCCTATGGAAGCGGAAGTGGCGTCACACCCCTTTTGGGGGCATATTTATACTCTGTTTGTGCTGAATTAGTGTCATTGTTTTTACGCATATTCGGCGCAAACTTAACTCCATATTTGTAGTTTGACGCTAGACCCGTCTAGCATAAAAAATATGGAGTTAACGTCATTTTTTGCTTGCAGAAAGCTACCTTCCATCAAAGAGATGAAAGGTAGGCGTTCCCAAGCAAAAAATGACTCTGAGGCCCTAGTGCCTTATTTATCCTCCTGTGCACAAATGGCGCATGGGAGGCGGGCCTATATAATGGCACTAAGCCTGCTTAGCACCATTATTTAACGCCTGGGTCAGGGCAGGCGTTAGGGGACCTGTGGGCCTATTTCCATGGTGGCACACCACGGAAAGAGCCCACAGGTGCCCTCCCCAAGCCCCATGGAAACCCCCACTCCTACAAGAGGAACAGCAGAGGATTTCGGACCCCATCCCAGATAAGTATAGGTAGGTATTTTCATTTTTTTTAAAGTGCCATTGGGGGCCCTGACATGGGCCCCCATACATGGCACAGGGTGCAATGGCCATGCCCAGGGGACCCTTGTCCCATGTGCTGGCCATTGGGGTGGTGGGCATGACTCCTGTCATGGCTCAGGGCAGCGTCAGGATTGGCTGGGAGCCTGTTCCTGCTCTCTCTGCTGGGCTGGAGAGAGCCTACTGCTCATGTGTGTTTGGCCGGCCCAAGACGGCCGGCCAAACACACATGCGCTCTGAGGGGGAGTGCTGTGCACTCCCCCTCACTACTCATCACCCCCGTGGCCCGCCCCTTTACAAGAAAACAATAATAAACACAGTTTATTATACTTTTCTTGTAAAGGTTTTGCAGCTGCCCCTCCTAGATGTGGGGCCAAATGTATGGGGATTTGGCTAGGGCAGCTCAGCAAGTCATCTTGCTGCGCTGCCCTATGCCAATGTGAAAGGGCAGGAATTAACTGTAATTATGCAAAACCGTGCATTCCTGTCCTTGCCCCTGCACTGGCACCTTCCTGCACAAAAACAATCCAGAGTGGCGTTTCGGCTTTCTATGTGTGCTGCAGGAAAAATATTTCTCCTCTTTACGCCTTACTTAGAGGCGTAACACTTTGGCACTTCCCCAGGTTTACATGATTTAGTAAATCTAGGGCAGCACAAAAATCCATGGGTGTTGCTTGGGAAAACCCACCGCAGTGCCCATAGAACGCCTCCCTGGCGCAAAGCAAGGCAGCACAGCGACTTGCGCGCCTTGCCTTACTCCATATTTCAGGCCACTCAAAGCCAAGCAAAGTGTCTTTGCATGGCCTCATAGATATGGGTTTGTAGTCGGCACAAGGCTTGTAAATATACCCTGTGGTTTGTGAGAAGCTCTATGTAGTAGAATTATGGAAACGTTGTTGAATGCATTCAGTTGTAAATGTTTCTTTTCACTATATTCTGATTGATTTAGAGTCTGTGAACCATGTACTTCTGTATTGGATGTATGAAGTCCTTTGTTTGGAACCCTCTAAAAGAGCGTGATTTTTTTATTTAGAGAGAGCCCTTTTCCACTTTCTTTAGAAGACAAATCTATACTGGAATTCAAATTTGAACTTGAATGAGTTTTTATCTGATTCTGTACTTTAATTAAGCTTTGCACTCTGATTTATCGACTAGTTGATTTTGACTATATTTAATAACTCCAGTATGCTTAGAATTCTTAAAATAAAATCCTTAAGGTTGAGACTTCATAGTTTGCATACGAAAAAGTGCGAGTAAGCAGGAACCAAAGTGGTGCACATTGGGATTTGTAGACTGAAAAAGATTGTAGTGTCATGCATTGGTCTGATTTTAAATTTACATACTATGTGGCTTTGAACTGTGGACTTGAAGGGACTGTGATCATGGTTTTGTTGATGTTTTTCTTGGGTGTTTTGTGGGCGAGTGTTGTGTGATTTTGCTTACTTTGGAGACAATTAATTACATTTCGATAATGTTGTGGTTTAAGTTAGTAGGACTCGTCAAAGTCAGTGAACTTGGGATCTAGTGGTTTTGTTGAATTTTCTGCTAGGGTTGAGGTGTGTACTATGAAGCGCTATCAGCCACATCAAGGTTGGGATGTAATATCACTGTGTGAATGTATTGTCTTTGATTGGTATTTGTTTATTCCTTGATGCACAGCAGTGAACGTATCAGTTAATAGTGGGCTCCCGCAGGTTGAGAGCATGTGATTGCGAGTGCTGTGAAAGCACTATCTATATCTATGAACTGACAATTTCCTTTCCATTTAGGAAAAGCAGACAGTAGTAGTTAAGAAAAAGTTTATTGAGCTTTGTTCATTGAAATGTTGTTCTGGGCTGTGCTGATTGTGTCATTGGGTGCCACGCTGGGATAGGTCAATTGGTGTCAAGAGCCACTCTGTGATTGGTTGAACTTTGCCCTGGTCTCGTTGGAATTGGCGGACTGGTAGTAGAGGCTACTTCCTGATTGGATCAATTGCGAGAAGCTTCTACAAGGACTTGAGCGACTCAAATGTTTGTTGACAATTGAGGAAAACTGGGGAATTTTTCTTTGAAAGTCTCAAAATCTTTGACCAAGGATTAGAAGTTACTGCCAGAGGGAACACCTGCTAGGGAGATGGCAGCAAGGAAAGGGTTATCCACGCTTGTATGGCTCAAACAATGGCATCGGTATACTGAGAAAGATGATTTACAATTCCCATTATGCGGTACTTTCCACATAGTGAAACTTAAAAATCTGAGAAAGAGAATGTAGGACATGAAACCCCAACCCAGAACCACACAATCTGAGGCATTGAACCTACAGGAACAGATAGTGAACAAAAGGAACCATGAGAGATATAAGATTCAGACCCGAAATTAAATCTGCACATTGGTTGGATGTTCAAGATGATCAGAGGCAAAAGATCTAGAGCAAAAATTTAATTGAAGCAGTAGGTACCTACCCTGCAATAGCCACTCAAGCCCTAGACAAGGAAAAATCCCTCATCAAAAAAGAAATATGAGAATGACGCAGGGCAGAGAGCGATGATGTGGATGATTTCTTAGACCGCGCCTGTACGACTTAGTTTTACCCACTGGGCAAACACCTCAGAATTCCCTAGAAGGAATAATGAAGGCATGCTCCATTACAGAGATGAATAGCCCTCCAAGCTGTGGAGACACCATTGGTCCAAAGTGTCCCCCAAACACCAATTACCTTGATTATATCTCAGACTTTGACAAACACAAGCCTTCCCCTAAAGCCATGGTTACGTGCACCCCACAAGTTCAGACAACCTCAAGTATTCCCCAGACCCCAGTTGGCATAGGTATGTCCTTACCACCCAGGATTCTGGAAGTAGGCCCCCCTGATTCACCTACCACAGGGGAAGCTGCAGCAGTTCTAGCTACTGAAGTTTCACCCCGCCTAGGGGAAACGTCTCCCAAAAATTCAATGTCACCCAGTTGAAAACTGAGTTTGAGGAGATTGTGGAGTGGAATTTCTGATACACTATGATGAGAATGGATTTATGTTTATGAGGATGGTGGCTGCAAGAGTGGCATATGAGACACATGCTAATATGGAAAAGTTAGCGGATTTGATTTGTCCCAAAGAAAGAAGTTATGAAAGAATTTCAGAATGACCGTATGAGACGGGGATTTGAAAGCAATGAAGCTGTGAGGACTCTTAACCCATGCTAAGGAATTGGTAGAGTATATAAGAGAAAAGAGTGACTTTGAAAAGTTCAGAGAGTAATGGTCCTAAAAAGAGAGGTCGAAGGTGAAAAGGAAAAAGGAGGTGAAACGAAGGGTGAAAACACTAAGGTAGCAGCAAGAGAATACTCCTTGGGAGAGGTGCAGGGAGGAGCATATGTGCATTTCCCATGGACTCGAGCAGACCTTTCCCATTTCACAACCAGCCTCCCGAAGTTGAGAGAGTACCCAGACAAACTGTACCCAGTTAGCCAAAAGTGTTGCCATTTCAAAGATTTTATGGGAGGATCTAGACATGTTCTTTGAAGTGGTGGCTCTGAAAGATTTCTGAGCTGAGCGTAAGCCAGTTGTAAACTAGCCGACCCAGGAGCCCCGATGGTACCAAACATGAATGCCCCGTCTGCTGCGGTAAAAGCATGGTGCAGTCATTTCACATTTAAAAACAAAGGTCCAGCTGAAAGAGGTGATTGCTTTCTTTAAGCGATTGATGCAAGTGTATCGAGAACACAGTAGTATGAATGCCTAGTTTTTGAGAACATGGGAGGGTTAATTTAATCTTTTGTCTTTGTCTTGTGTCCAGAGATGCTCTGTTGAATACAGCTGAATGTGATTTGTTGGCAGACGAAGCCACTTGATGCAGTTTTGAAATATGCAAAATACTGTAGTGACACCTTAGAGGTGAAATAGAAGAGAGTGAAAGAGAGATTCATGATTTCACAGACCAAGTTAGAGCAGAATGGTGGTGCAAGAGGTTCAGTCATGATAGATTCAGGGTTGGATCTTGCTGGTGGTGCAGGTGTGAACATGCAGGGAGTTTCCATGCAGTAAGCGCAAGGAGGGAACATAGTCCCGCATGGGAGAGGTAGAAGAAATATCAGTGGTACAAGTATTGGTGCTTTAAAGATAGTTACTCCTTGCCACATCTGTAACAAGGTCAGACCTTGGAAGATGGAATGTAGAGTCTCGTAGGACTCAACAGTCACAGTGACAGTGCCCATATATGGAAGGAGAAGTGAATAAACATGTTATATCATTTTTGATTGACAAAGGAGCCACTCATTCAACTCTCAGGAGAGTTGGGGTTATGAACCTGCCCCTCTCGGGTAGAGAAATCCAAGGTCTAGGCATCACAAAACAGCAATGCACAAATAAAGTTTCATACCCAGTTCTTGTAAAAATAGGGTCAATCAGAGACAGTTGCCAGTTTGTACTTTGTGATTCGAGTCCCGTGAACCTACTGGGAAGAGACCTGCTTTGCAAACTCAACATGTGATTTACTGCATGCTGGAAGGTGTGGAGATGAAGATGCAAGCAGCTAACGTGGAATTCAAATCAAAGTACAAAGAATCTGTAAGTCTTAACCACAGACGATCTGGCTAATTTAAAGGGAACAGTGGAAGAGAAGGAAAGTTTGGGATTAGGCAGGGTAAGAGACTGGCCTTATCATAACCCCAGCCATTGAAAGCATGCTAGAATAAGGCATTCTGAAAGAAGTCATTGGGAGTCCATGCAACTCCCTGATTATGGCCTAGTAGAAATTAAATGGAGAATAGTGCAGGACCTTAGGAAAATTGACGAAATAGTCCTTGTATGCCACCCAGTGGTACCAAACCCTGCTGGTATCCTCTTCCAAATTCCCCTAGATGCTGTATGGTTTAAGGTGATTGGCTTGTGTTACATATTCTTTTCCAGAGCCAGTATCTCTTCACATTCAGATTCCAAGGTAAGATTGTAGGGTGGTGTTGAGCCCCCAAGGGTATACAGAAATTCCCTCATACTAATCAGATACCGAACAAGAATTTAGAGACTATACGGGTGCCTTGCAGTTTGACACTGGTGCAGTACATCGATCTGCTTGTAGCATCCGTGACAAACGAGGCATGCAGAGAGAACACAACTGGCCTGCTCAACCACCTTGCCATGAATGAGCACAAGGCTCTCTCCTGCAAATTGCTGTATTGTCAGAGAGATGTCAGGTATCTAGGACATGAAACTGAGAAAGGAACAAGAAGAGAGTCACCTGAGCACGTCTTGGCAGATCAAAAGATGAAATACCCTACTGCGCAGAGAGAAATGAGAATGTTCTTGGGAATGGTGGGCTACTGTTGTCAGTTGATTCCCAACTTTTCTCTTGTGGAGAAGCCCCTACAGATGCTCATGCACAATGATGTCAATGCCCCGGTCCCAGTGTATGAAGAAAATGTAGAAGCATTCCTAGAGCTCCAAGATTTACTCTATATCACACTTGCTCTTGGAATGCCACACTACAACAAAGAAATTGGGGGTTTTATTATGAATGTGATAGATGTGCATGGTCTGTTTTGTTGCATGGGGAGAGACCAGTGGCTTTCTTCTCAGCCACACTGATCCTATAGCCTCTTGATACTGCACTTCCTGTTTGACTCATAAGTGGGTTGCTTTTGAGTCTACCATAATGTTCCTCACCCATGAGCTGTCTCAGTATTTCATTTTCATAAGCTGCATTGTCCTGTGTAACAATTGCGCCTCCTATGTCGTCAGGTTTGATAGCAATCTGCCTACCGTTGCTCAGACTCACTAATTCTGTTTCTTCCTCTTTCGTGATGATGTAATGTATACTAATTTCTCTCTCCCAGTGCTTGAATTTGTTTCATAACCAAATTCTCAAACGTGAGAAATTCTGGCTTGAGATGTGTTGGAGGATAAAATGTGGGGGTCAGTTTTAATCCAGAATATTCTTAAATGTGGTGAAAGGGTCTGTCCCTAAAGAATACATAATACACTCGAGTTTGAAGATGGCCACCAAGGTGAGTGGTCTAGTTTTCCTGAGGTGTCCGGGTGATGAGAACAGAGCCCCTTTCTATGCGACATTCGAGTCCGAGTACTTACACGAGCGGGTGCGAGACTGTCCTGTTATCTTGGCGACTTGGTTTAGCGTGTGTGGCGAGGGAAAACCTGAGAGGTGAGTTTTTGTAAAAAGAGAATGACCAGTGGCTCGTGCAGTGCGATATTCCCACATAGGGGCACTAGAAGGGAATAATAGTGTGTATTGGGCTTTTTACTATCAGTGGTATCTGGAATGTGACCATCCCAATGAGGTTCATGCCAACTTGATGTGCAGACTAATTAGTTATTTTGTGAATAACAGATGTTACAAGGAGGTGGTGAGACAGTACTGGTATTGGTCTTGCTATCCTTGAGTATACTTTTGTGATTGGCCTGTGTGCTTTACGGGGGCTGTATAGTTGACATTACACAGTAGTAACTTTAGGTAAAGATCATATGTTCATTTTAGTGGTAAGCAGTTACAATGGCTTTGCTAACGATACCGGCACTATATGTGATGATAGGTGTTTGGATAAACAGAGTAACACCATAAAGCAGTTACCTGACGTGTATATGGAGATATGGATTAGTTCATGGAGGAGATGATGCAATGGGCACCTTATAGGAGTATTAAAGGTAATCTGATTAATTGTTTTGGAAGAGTAATTCACTATATCCACGCATTGTGATGTATATGTGTATATTTAATGCAGTCGGGAACATTGTTGCGCCTGTTTGAGACCTCTACAAATTCAGGATAAATACAGTTGAAAGGTATGAGCTTTATGAAGTAGGTGTATGTTTGACTTAAGTAAAATACCTATGAGGTTAATGGACGTTTCTATAATTCATTCTGCTAGGTGCTTTGTCAGATGAAGTTTTGTCCCGAGGAAACCCATTTAAAATAGCTTGTGGGTGTAAACGTTGACTCAGAGTGGATATTGGCCAATATTGAATTAGTTTTTAATTCTGTATCACTGTCTCACTTTTGCCCTTATGAGAACTGCACTGTCTGCACTTTATTGATTTACTGTCTAGCACCTTCCTGGAAGAATAATAAATTGTGATCTTTGTTGATTTAGATCGGTATGTATTTTAACCTCATGAGTAATCTTAATTGAGACCCATGGAACCACGTGTTCTATGCTACAGTAAACCCAGTTTCTGTTGTTCGGGCAGACTGGGGATGGTCCTGCGGACTTCTACATCAAGGCTGACTCGAGTCGCTAGTCTAGCTCTGGCTCGGCTCGAGGTCTCTTGGGTCTTAAAGCTCAAAGCAAGCTGATGCTTAGCTTTCATGTGGCTTCTGCCTGCCACCCATGCTCTAACCTCATGTACAAAGAATTAATAAAAACAAAGTAGTGACCTTTGATGTAAAAAAAAGAGAGAGAGAGTGAAATCAATCTATTTGCTTAATTGCATAATGTGAAACCAGTAACCCTGGAATCAATCCCGGCTTCCCCACTTTGCCAAACTGTGATATCCTGGGCAAATATTTTATTTCACAGAGCCTCTTTTTTTCATTATTCACCAAATATTAGAACACATTCAAATGCATGGGTTAAGGACGTGTGCTGTACAAAAACCTCGTGTTTGATTTAATAGGCTATAATGTTGGCCCATGCATAATAAGAATGTAGCCCACATGTAGGATACACGTGACAGCTGGCTTGCCTCTTAGTTCACTAGTAGCATTGCCAACATGGCAGGGGAGTGGGGGCATTTTAAAAACTATCGCAATCACTCTAAATAAATGCATCTAAAAGCGGTGACGTCTTCTGCATGTTAAAGGAGTACATGATATTTGCCACTTGATTTATGTCATGCCAAATATATTCAAGGCTCATCCCATGGCTCAGCTGTCCCTGATAATTGTTTTGGCTCACCCACCTCTACCTGATCTGAGAATCTAAACAGGAGGCAGACAGTGAAAGAAGAAACAAGCCTTCTTGCCAGGAGGTTTGCTACTTAAAAGAAACACAAATGTGTGTAATTGGATATAAAGGCTTGGGCGACAGTGTAAGCTTTAATTAATATTCATTTGAGACAAATACTTATTATTTTTGAGGTGTAATGTAAGGGTGTTATCAGCATAGTTCGGAAGGGTGTCCTTCCAATGAAAATGTATAATGGAAAACAAGGTTTACACTCAGTAAGTTTGATTTACGATATCCACTTGTTTTATGTTAAAAACTAAAGATCCAATTCTGAGTTTGTTGGAATACAGGTGCTTTTTATTGCACCAAATAAATGACGATAACCTGAGGTATGTTTGTAGTGTCGGCGACGTCCGGCACTACTTCTGAAATAAATACTACTGACACTCTGGGTGCTTGTCTACCGGATCGGGCCTGCGCGCGTCAACACTGCAGCACACCGCCACAATATCTTCTCGTGCTCGACGCTGCCTCACTGTTGCCACGCCCTTGACCCTTCGGACCTTTATTACCGTGGTCACCTGACCACGGGTAAACCAAGTTAAACAGAACTACAGGGGGGAAATAACAGAGGTGCAGGGGAGCGCCACACCCCTCCAGTACCACCGGAATATATAGTGCCCAGCGTCCAGTTACATCACTGGCGCGACACTACATTCCTCCTAAAAATTGAAAAGGAACAATTATACAAATACAGATCAAACATTGTTACACATCCACAACATGGTCACGGAGTCTCACAGATGGGGCAGGATTACTGCGCAAATTGTACCTAGTACTCTCGGCTCGCCCTGCGCTTGCAGAGGGGTTCAAGTCATTGGAAGACACCTCACCCGGACGTGGAGACTGGCGGGACACCATCCCTGGCATCTGGACAACAAACTTCATTGTCCTCGCTGTTGTCAACTGAAGACAGGTCGTCACTGGATGCGTGGACTTCCGAATCCACCTGAGGCCCTTCTGAACAGTGGAACCTCTTGAACAATGACACATTTCGGGCCACTACTTCGACACCTCGTCGAACAACCACCAAGGACCCACGTCACCGAACAGTCACCCACGGAGAAGGATCGAAAGGCATACGGAACTTGCTTCCTGGAGCTGTTGCCCTGAGTAACACTGGATCCCCCACTTTCAGATCGGATGTCCGGGCTCTCCGGCGGCGGCTGGTATGCCTATTGGTGGCAGACCGGCGTTCCTGGACTTGACCAGGATCAATCGGACTTGGAAGCCATGAATGATGATGAGGTGTTGAGTCCACCACGGGTCTCCCAAATACAACATGCCCTTGGACCCTACCAGTCGTGGAATGGGGAGTCTGACGGTAGTTTCTTAGAAATGAATATATTGCGTATTCACTGGGTTGACCACTGGCGTGAGCGATGCGTGACACCTTGTTTACAGTCCGCATGAAGCGTTCGACTTCACTATTGGCCTGAGGCCACCTGGGGGTGATCCTTCAGTGGCAGACACCAGATTTTTCAAAGTACTCGGATAGTTCCCTGCTCTGGAACGGTGGACCATTGTCAGTCTTGATCTCGGCTATCAGGCCATGAGTTGCCATTATTTTTTCAAGGCGTGGAATTACCACTTCCGCGGCAAGGGAGGAGATTACTTCGACTTCCGGATATTTGGAAAAATCATCCAGCAGAACCAGAGTGTGTCGGCCATCAGGAAGGCTCCCGAAATCCATGCTGGCAGACGTCCAAGGGGATGTTGGGCCGGGTTCAGTTTCTACCGGAGTGGGGCGGCTCAATTCCCCCGACGCTTGACACCATTCACAGGTTTTAACCACCCCTTCCACTTGCTCATCCATGAGTGGGAACCATACCTTGGATCTTAGCCGGCTTTTTGTTTTCACCATTCCTTGGTGTCCATTGTGAGCTAATTGTACCACTCTGGAGGTGAGAGACGACGGGATCACCAATCGGCACCCTCTGAGGAGACACCCCTCAGCATCTACAGTCAATTCATCTCTGACGTTATACAAACTCCCCATGACCCTTAGGGACGAGGCAGTCAACGTGGGAATCTGTTTCTTTATCAAGAACCACTAACTGTCTTGGACGGCTCTTAAAACCTTTTGGAGGCATTCATTGTTGTCTGTGGCTTGAACGACTTCACTTACTGACAGAGGTCTCGGCCGGGACCGGTCGGAGACCAAACGGACGTATTCCTCTGTTTCCTCTGCGTCATTGATCTCGCTGTCTGAGGCGGCTCAGGGGTGCCTGGATAGGTAGTCCGCAGGATTGTCTGACCCCGGACGATACTCGAGCTGGCACATGTAGTCCTGCAACTGGAGCATCCATTTTTCAATCCTCGGCGGAGGCTTTGAGGCAGTACCGTTGAACAGAGGTATGAGAGGCTTCAAATCAAATCAAATCATTAACATTTATAAAGCGCGCTACTCACCCGTGCGGGTCTCAAGGCGCTAGGGGGAAGGGGGTTACTGCTGCTCGAAGAGCCAGGTCTTGAGGAGTCTCCGGAATACGGAGTGGTCCTGGGTGGTCCTGAAGCTGGTGGGGAGGGTGTTCCAGGTCTTGGCCACCGGGTAGGAGAAGGACCTCCCACTCGCCGTGGAGCGGCGGATGCGAGGGATGGCGGCGAGAGCGAGGCCGGTGGAACGGAGGAGACGGGTGGGGGCATAGAAGCTGAGGCGTCGGTTGAGGTATTCTGGTCCCTTGTCGTGGAGGGCTTTGTGTGCGTGGGTGAGAAGTCGGAAGGTGATCCTTTTGCTGACTGGGAGCCAATACAGGTGTCTCAGGTGGGCGGAGATGTGGCTGTTGCGGGGTACGTCGAGGATGAGGCGGGCGGAGGCGTTTTGAATACGTTGCAGACGTTTTTGGAGTTTAGCGGTGGTCCCAGCATACAGGGTGTTGCCGTAATCCAGGCGGCTAGTGACGAGGGCGTGGGTCACGGTTCTTCTGGTGTCGGCGGGGATCCAGCGGAAGATCTTGCAGAGCATGCGGAGGGTGAGGAAGCAGGCGGAGGACACGGCGTTGACTTGTTTGGTCATGGTGAGAAGAGGGTCCAAGATGAAGCCGAGGTTGCGGGCGTGGGCAGAGGGGGTCGGAGCGGTGCCAAGGGCCGTGGGCCACCAGGAGTCGTCCCATGCGGTCGGGGTGTTGCCGAGGATGAGGACTTCCGTTTTGTCTGAGTTCAGTTTCAGACGGCTGAGCCTCATCCAATCTGCGACGTCCTTCATACCATCTTGTAGGTTGGTCTTTGCGCTGGCGGGGTCCTTGGTGAGGGAGAGTATAAGTTGGGTGTCGTCGGCGTAGGAGGTGATGATGATGTTGTGCTTGAGTACGATGTCGGCGAGGGGGCTCATGTAGACGTTGAAGAGTGTCGGGCTGAGCGAGGAGCCTTGAGGGACGCCGCAGATGATCTCGGTGGGGTCTGAGCGAAAAGGTGGGAGGTAGACTCTTTGGGAGCGGTTGGAGAGGAAGGAGGCGATCCAGTTCAGGGCCTGGCCTTGGATCCCGGTGGAGCGGAGGCGGGTTATTAGGGTGCGGTGACAGACGGTGTCGAAGGCAGCCGAGAGGTCGAGGAGGATGAGGACGACTGTTTCACCGTTGTCCATCAGGGTTCTGATGTCGTCTGTGACTGAGATGAGGGCGGTTTCAGTGCTGTGGTTGGCTCGGAATCCGGATTGTGAGGGGTCGAGAAGGTTGTTGACTTCCAGGAAGTTGGTAAGCTGTTTGTTGACGGTCTTCTCTATTACTTTGGCAGGGAACGGGAGGAACGAGATGGGGCGGAAGTTCTTCAGGTCGCTTGGGTCAGCCGTAGGTTTCTTTAGTAGGGCGTTGACTTCGGCGTGTTTCCAGCTTTCGGGGAAGGTAGCCGATGAAAAAGAGGAGTTGATGATGGTCTGGAGGTGCGGGGCGATGATGTCGTCGGCTTTATTGAAGATGAAGTGTGGGCAGGGGTCCGAAGGGGCGCCAGAGTGGATTGAGTTCATGGTGGTTTTGGTCTCTTCAGTGTTGACGTGGGTCCAGGCGTTGAGGGTGATGGCTGGGGGTGTGGGTTCCGTGTTGCTCGGCTGGGTCTGGTGTCCGAAGCTGTCGTGGAGGTCGGTGATCTTGCGATGGAAGAAGGTGGCGAGGGAGTTGCACAGGTCTTGTGAGGGCGTGATGGCGTTGGCGTTGGGGCTGGAGAACTCTTTAACGATGCTGAAGAGTTCTCTGCTGTTGTGGCTGTTTTTGTCCAGTCTATCAGTGAAGAAATTCCGTTTGGCTGCGCGGATCAGGTGGTGGTGTTCGTGGGTCGCGTTCTTGAGGGCGGTCATGTTGTCAGCGGTGTGGTCCTTGCGCCAGGCTTTCTCGAGGGCGCAACAGGTTTTCTTTGATTCCTTAAGGGTGTCAGAGAACCAGAGAGGTTTTTTGGTGTTGGCCTGTCGTGGAGGGCGTCTGAGGGGAGCAAGGTTGTCTGCGCAGTTGGTGATCCAGTTCGTGAGGTTGAGGGCTGCGTCGTTGGGGTCGGTGGTGAAGGTAGGTTGGTTGTCTATGAGCGTGGAGAAGAGCTGTTCTTCGGGGATTTTGTTCCACTGTCGACGAGGGATGGGTTGAGTGCGGAGGTGGTGGGTCTCGCGTCGGAAGGTGAAGTGGACACAGCTGTGGTCGGTCCAGTGTAGAGCGGAGGCGTGGCTGAAGGAAACGTGTTTGCTGGCGGAGAAGAGGGGGTCAAGCGTGTGTCCGGCGATGTGGGTGGGGGTGTTCACCAGTTGCTTGAGGCCGAGGTTGGCGAGGTTGTCGAGCAGGGCGGTGGTGTTGGGGTCGTTGTTCTGTTCCAGATGGAAGTTGAGGTCGCCGAGGAGGATGTAGTCCTGCGAGGCGAGGGCGTGCGGGGAGACGAAGTCGGTGATGGAGTCGCTGAAAAGGATGCGCGGTCCGGGGGGACGGTAGATGAGGGATCCTCTGAGGGTGGTCCTGGGGTCGGTGCGAATCTGGAAGTGCAGGTGTTCTGCGGCGAGGGGGGTGTCTTCGGTGGAGGTGGTGACGCTGATGGAGTCTTTGAAGACGATGGCGATTCCTCCTCCTACTTGGTTGGTGCGGTCTTTCCTGGAAATCTTGTAGCCTTCGGGGATGGCTATGGCGATGTCAGGGGCCGAAGAGGCGTTCATCCAGGTCTCCGTGATGAAGGCGACGTCCGGTGCTGTGGAGTCCAGGAGGTCCCAGAGTTCAACGGCGTGCTTGTGGACGGATCGAGCGTTGACCAGGATGCATTTGAGGTGGTTGATGGCGCGAGGGCTGGTGGTCATGGTAGTTACGTGGTGGAAGATACGTTTGCAGGTGTGGCAAGCGAAAGGTCCATGGGTGCGTTTTGGGTTAGCTTGGAAGCAGGTGCTGGAGCGCCCTGGGTTGAGGGCGTGGAGGGTGGTGGGGTCGTAGCGGAGCAGCGGGGTTTGGGAGTGCTGAGGACCAGGGGTCGTGGCGCTGGGCGCGGGCCAGGCGCGGACGGGCGCAGATGGGCTTGCCTTTGGCACGCCAGCGGCACGCCCGCTGCGCGGTCGCACAGCGCCCGCCATAAGAGGGAGGAGGGGGGGAGGGGTCAACTGGGGGCGGGGGACGGGAGTGGGGCGACGAATGGGAGCTGGGGGCGGGGGCGTGCAGGAGGTGGCGGCGGGAAAGCGGAGGGAGGGGGGACAGGTAGAGGGGAGAAAAGATGGGGGAGGGGGGATAAGGGTGGTGGGGGTGAGTTTTAGGAAGTTTAGGAGTTAGGGAGAGAGATAGGAGGAAGGTTGGGAAGATAGGGGAGGGGGGGTTGTAGAGGTGGGTGAGGGTGAGAGGTAGAGTGAAAGGATAGGAAGATAGGGGTGGTAACAGAGGGGGTGGCGAGTGGGGGGGAAAGATAGAGAGATAGGTAGATAGGAGGAGGTGGTGAGTGAGGGAGACAGATAGAGAGATAGGGGTAGATAGGGGTGATAGAGAGGGGGAGGCGAGTGAGGGGGAGAGACAAGACAGGAGCGGGAAGAACCAGGAAGCAGGTAGCAGAGGAAACAGAGCTAACAGAGGAAGAGGAGCCGAAGAACAGAAGACAGGAGCCGAAGATCAGAAGACAGAAGACCACAGAAGAAGAGGAGCCGAAGAACAGAAGACAGAAGACCACAGAAGGAGGTACAGAAGAAGAGGAGCGCAGAAGACAGAAAAATACAGATGAAGGTGAAGAAGAGGAGCGCAGAAGACAGAAGAATACAGATGAAGGTGAAGAAGAAGAGGGCGACGAGCAGCAGAGGAAGGAGCCAAGAAGAGGGACAGAGAAGAAGAGGCACACGCGGGTCGCGGTGCAAAGGAGAGAGAGAGGAGCACACAGATGAAGAGAGAAGACGGGGAGCAGGAGGGGAAGAAGAGTACAGAAGGAAACTACAGAGGAAGAGCGCAGAGGAAGAACAGAGAAGAAGAAAAGAAGCAGGAGAGAGGGTGAGTAGCTCGGGGCAGGGCGAGGGGCTGGGAGGTGGGGGGGTACTTACTGCGAGGTAGCTGGGCTTGCTGGGAGGTCTCAGGAACCTGGGCTGGAGGAGCTGGAAGGAGCTGCAGCGGCAGGGGGAGCGACCTACCCTTGGGTCAAGGGTTGCTACCACTGTCGCGCAGCGGCCGCCATAAGAGGGAGGAGGGGGGGGGAGGGGTCAGCTGGGGGCGGGGGACGGGAGTGGGGTGACGAATGGGAGCTGGGGGGCGGGGGCGTGCAGGAGGTGGCGGCGGGAAAGCGGAGGGAGGGGGGGACAGGTAGAGAGGAGAAAAGATGGGGGAGGGGGTGTTAAGGGTCGTGGGGGTGAGTTTTAGGAAGTTTAGGAGTTAGGGAGAGAGAGAGGAGGAAGGTTGGGAAGATAGGGGAGGGGGGGTTGTAGAGGTGGGTGAGGGTGAGAGGTAGAGTGAAAGGATAGGAAGATAGGTGTGGTAACAGAGGGGGTGGCGAGTGGGGGGGAAGATAGAGAGATAGGTACATAGGAGGAGGTGGTGAGTGAGGGAGACAGATAGAGAGATAGGGGTAGATAGGGGTGATAGAGAGGGGGAGGCGAGTGAGGGGGAGAGACGAGACAGGAGCGGGAAGAACCAGGAAGCAGGTAGCAGAGGAAACAGAGCTAACAGAGGAAGAGGAGCCGAAGAACAGAAGACAGGAGCCGAAGATCAGAAGACAGAAGACCACAGAAGAAGAGGAGCCGAAGAACAGAAGACAGAAGACCACAGAAGGAGGTACAGAAGAAGAGGAGCGCAGAAGACAGAAAAATACAGATTAAGGTGAAGAAGAGGAGCGCAGAAGACAGAAGAATACAGATGAAGGTGAAGAAGAAGAGGGCGACGAGCAGCAGAGGAAGGAGCCAAGAAGAGGGACAGAGAAGAAGAGGCACACGCGGGTCGCGGTGCCAAGGAGAGAGAGAGGAGCACACAGATGAAGAGAGAAGACGGGGAGCAGGAGGGAAAGAAGAGTACAGAAGGAAACTACAGAGGAAGAGCGCAGAGGAAGAACAGAGAAGAAGAAAAGAAGCAGGAGAGAGGGTGAGTAGCGCGGGGCAGGGCGAGGGGCTGGGAGGTGGGGGGGTACTTACTGCAAGGTAGCTGGGCTTGCTGGGAGGTCTCAGGAACCTGGGCTGGAGGAGCTGGAGGAGCTGCAGCGGCAGGGGGAGCGACCTACCCTTGGGTCAAGGGTCAAGGCTTATGGTCAGTAGTGACTAAGAAAGGGCGACCATATACATATATGTGAAAGTGTTTGCAGCCCAGATGCACCGCAATGGCCTCCTTCTCTATGTGGGAGTACCTCTGCTCTGTCTCAGTCAAAGACCTGCTTGCGAACGCCACCGGGGACCAGTCTTCACTGCTCTGCTTTTGAAACAGCACAGCACCTAGTCCACCGCTACCTTGGTTTCCTGCTTTGGGTCAAAATATCTTAACATGGTGTCACTCGAGAGAGCATTCTTGATTGCTTCAAACGCTTCTTGCTGGACCGAGCCCCAGGTCCAGGGTTCCGACTACTTAGTCAGGGTTCAAAGAGGTTGGGTTAACAACGCCAAGTCTTGGATAAACCGGTCACAATAGTTTACCATCCCTAAAAAGCTTCGGACCTCGGTCACATAGGTGGGGGGAGGGGCCTCCTTGACGTCTCGTACCTTGGCGGGTCGGGAGCTACACCAGCAGCGGAGAACACATAGCCAAAGAATTGTATGTGGTCAGTTAAGAATTCACATTTTTGGCGATGGAGCGTGAGACCCGATTCCTGGATCCGGCGTAGTACATTTCGGAGCCGAGAGTGGTGCTCCGCAATCCTGGGGGCATGAATCAAAATGTCATTACTGACATTAATCGTGCCTGCCAGATCTCTAAATAGTTCCTGTATAGTGTTCTGAAACACCTCAGCGGCACTCGATATCACGAAATTCAAACGTTTATAACGCCTCAAACCAACAAGGGTGGAGAAGGTCGTTATGTAACGCGATTCCTTGGACAGAACTAACTGGTGGTATCCTGAGCATAAATCCAGTTTGGAGAACCAACATGACTCACTGAGCTCCGCTATTAGGTCATCTATTGTGGGTATTAGATGTCTCTCGCGCTTGATAGCTGTGTTGGGGAGGTGCATATCCACACAGATGCGGACTTCTCCTGGTTGTTTTGGTTTGCACGCCACCACTATGGGCGACACCCACGGCGTTGGTCCCGTCACTCTCTCAATTATGCCAGCCTTTTCAAGCTGTTTGAGTTCTTTTTCTATGAGGGTCCGGAGGTGGAATGCTATCCTTCTGTGCCTGAGTCCAACAGGTTGAACAGTCTACTCAATGTGTAATCTCACCTCCTTGTTCTTCGAACACCCAATTCCATTGAACACCTCGTGATACTGGGCGATGAGTTCTGCCATCGTCTCCTGGTGTATGCCAAACACAAACGTGACTACTCCCAGCTCTTCTGCCGTCTGGCAGCCTAGTAGCATTCCGTGTCCTTCTTCAGCTACATATATTTTTGCGCCAACTGTGTTGGACTCATGCGTGACTGTGGTTTGGAACATACCTTTTAAAGCAAGCGGTGTGTTCTGTCCATATGCATACACTCTGACTTTGGTCTTAGTTAACAAGGGTAGTGGGCTCATTCTGTGGTATTCACTGGCAGCGAGAATGTTTATAGACGCTCCGGTGTCGACAACTGCTAGGATATCATGAGTGTCCACCCTTACTGGGCATCTGGGTAATCTCTTCGATGACTGGGCTGTGTTTCCGATGGTAAATAGCGAATTAATGACATGCTCTTCTGCCTCATCGTCATCCATGTCACTCCCATGTTCCGATTTACCTGCTGTGATGTTGACTGCCGCGGTGCCAGTACGTGACTTGCCTGATCGACATACTTTCACAAAATGATTTAACTTCCCGCAGCCTGCACATTTTCTTCCTTTTGCCGGGCATTCCGTCGGTCTTTGTGGTGGACCACCACAGTATCCAAATTGTTTCTGCTGCGGTCTTTGCGGGTGCTGCTTTGTTTTGGTCGTGGGTGCAACCACCAAGTTTAGAGATTCCTCCTTGATGGGTCTCTGCAACGCTGCCTCCTTGTGAGACACTTGTGCCTTTTACAGTTCCTTGGTGCGTCCCATCATGAGGATGTTAGCCAGGGACCTCCCTGACTCCTCAAGGATTCGTTCACGTAGTTTTTTTGACGCGCACCCCTGTATTACCTGCCCTCGTATCTCTTCCGCTTCATCAGCGAATCGACAGGTGCTGGCCAGACCACGCAGCTGCAGGTGGAACGAGTCAATATATTCCTCCAGTTGCTGTCGTGCTTGTCTGAAGACGAAACGCTCGTAATCAGTGTTAGCCATTGGTTCAAAATGTTTGTTCAGGGCCGCTATCCAGGTGTGATGTGTTTTGGGGGCGTCTTCTGGAAGGTTCTTTGATATTTTATAAATATCCTTTCCCCCTAAATGGATAATCATGGCCCGTTTCTGATCGTCCTCCACTTTAGTTGCCTCAAAAATAATAGGACCCTTTCCACCCAGTCTCTCCACTTTGGAGCTTGTGCTGAAGGAGCTCCTTCCTCCACAAACGGTTCTATGGGCGGAATAACAGACATGATAGATGATGGTGAACTTGGTTTTCTGAATGCAGGGGGTCTGTGGTAGTACCGGAGCGCAGTCTTTATAACAGTGAAATGTCCTTGGCAAGCTCACCTGGAGAGAAAACTCCAACCATGTGAAGCAGCACTCCTTTCCTTGGGTCCTTCGTGACTGACACGGCAGAATTCTCAAACGCTTGTCTTGTTTGGGGCCAGAAATGCTTGACCGGGCAGCACCAGGGGCCTTGGGGCGTGGCCCGTCTTCGTAGGCGGGGCCAATAGAACAGGCCTGCAGCCAAGCGATGTGCTCGACGACCGGAGCCGTCGTGCGTGCGCTTCAACGCCAGTAGCTGTCAGCCAGCTGTCAGCCTGCCGGCCGGGACGCTCCCCAGCTCCTGAGTGGTCGAGGCGGCGGTGACACTGTTGCCTGGCAAAACGATCCGGTTGCCGAGCATCTGCCGGAGCCCACGGGCACGAGCACTGCAAGTATTGCGGCCGCCACGGGGCAGCTCACACAGTGAGAACTGACAATCCTTGTCGCCAAATTGTAGTGTCAGCGACGTCCGGCACTACTTCCGAAATAAATACTACTGACACTCTGGGTGCTTGTCTTCCGGATCGGGCCTGTGCGCATCAACACTGCAGCACGCCGCCACAATATCTTCTCGTGTTCGACGCTGCCTCACTGTTGCCACGCCCTTGACCCTTTCGACCTTTATTACCATGGTCACCTGACCACGCGTAAACCAAGTTACACCGAACTACAGGGGGGAAATAACAGAGGTGCAGGGGAGCACCACACCCCTCCAGTACCACCGGAATATGTTGTGCCCAGCGTCCAGTTACATCACTGGCGCGACACTACAATGTTATTTATCAGCTGCAATAAATATCACCTATAATGAGCTTATCACACTAAAATGTGCTTGGCACTGTAAATACAGTCCACTTTTCTGCCATTAAATTCTGCCACGTTTGCCTTGCCCAAATGTAACCAAGGGCGATATATTTAATGCACTTTGCAATTACCAGATGTGGTAAATACCGCCCAGCTCGGAATTCCAGTCCTAGTGCGAAGAAGGGTTTATGCAGGGGTCTGAAAATTCAGACTAATTCATAATAAGGGCCTAACTCACGTCACATTTTGTGCCAGCCTATCTCACCCTGTGTGTTATACAGTTTTAACATAAAGAGGTGCATATTAATGTGCTTCCAGTGGCAAGCGGGGACCTCAAAGCGCTCTAAATACACATCACTATTCTCTAGTGCACCAAGCAGGCTTCACTTTTGCCACTCTCTGGTGTCTCTCCCTCTCTCACACGCACGCAGGCACGCACTCACGCACGCACGCAGGCACACGCACGCACACACCCACACGTATGCACTGATCGCAATAATCAATTGAGCTTTCATGACATAATAGTGCATTTCCCAGCGATTACTTCATCTTGCATTTCTTTTTTATTTAAGGAGTTTACGTTATATTGTATATTTATTTGCCTGAAGGTGAAAGGATTACAAAATAGTTGCAGAATAATGTGTACTTTTTATCCCACCCCCTGCCTGCCATCGGTAGCCCGCATTGCACTCAGAATCACGGTTTCCATACATTTTCCATGTAACCTCTGGGTGACTTTACGAAATATTTTGTGAGGCTGTCACTGAGGCCACA
The DNA here is from genome assembly GCF_031143425.1 of Pleurodeles waltl. Classification (NCBI taxonomy): domain Eukaryota; kingdom Metazoa; phylum Chordata; class Amphibia; order Caudata; family Salamandridae; genus Pleurodeles; species Pleurodeles waltl. The sequence goes on from NC_090436.1 coordinate 61,667,118, forward strand.
GTTTCATCGAGGCCCAGCGCACACCAGCTGAAGGCCTGCAGCATCCGAGCTAAGGTACAGGAGGGAGGATGAAGCCCCTCTAGACCAATGGGCGATGCATGTCTAGCTTTAGACATCCACCAAGGCTTAGTCCCTCCTTCTTAACCCCTCCTCTCCCCGGGCAGACAAAACACAAAATTATCATTTCCACAATGGAAGCAAATGGCGTTTACCAGCAGGTAGTAACATCCCATCCCTATCGTTCACAGAGCTGGGGTTTCCAGGAACATCTCTGTGCATGAAATTAGCATGCAGGGCTGAACCTTACAGAACAGCCATGGGGATGATGGGATGATGGGCTCGGCTCATTTCAGTGCTGTGCATCGGCTGAATCCCACCTACAGTTATTATATGGTGTCTTGGGTGCATAAGTGAACGGTAACCCCTACTTCATGCACAGTTTGACAGCTTCTCGACCTTAAAGCTGCTCCTCCAGGGCTACTGGTGTCCTGTAGCTTAAGTGACTCGGGCTCCATTTAATAATGGAATGTAGTGTGATTTACCATTGGAGGGCTAACACCACTCTTGAGTATGCTTTCTTCTGCACTCTAGCCCACAGGCTTCACAACATAGCATGAATAACCCACCTCGCCTGAAGAAGGCCTCTCAGGGGCGATCAACTGCAGTGGTTAATTTGTAAATAAAAACGTGCAGGTGCCCAAGCTCTCCTTTTGAAGCACGCGACTGCTGCATTTAAATGTGCGAGGACAGAACAGTGAGGCAGTGTAATCCCGAAGCCCTCCCAGGCCTCCTGAATCCCTTTACAGCCACTCCCCACCCTTTCAGCTCACTCTTGCAGCTTTCTCCCTTTGTGACGCTTTTCCGTCTTTCTTTGCTCCGTATTTCCCATGTTTGTCTTTTGTTCACAGTAAATGCCCGATGCAGAAAAATAATAGTGCACTTTTAATCGTGCAGTTATCAGCACACTGAGCCTCATAACATTAAAGGGAGCTTCAGTGAAGGATGTCACAACAGATCTCAAAAGCCCCACAGGGTGTTATCGAACAAAGCAACATTCTAGGATGCTCATAGTCGATCAACATTAGTGTGTAGGGCTGAGTAAAACAGATGCATTATTTCAATGTATGCCCCTTTACGGGAAAACACAGACGATACCATCAGCAAAATTGGTATCTAATTATTGCTCTGTTACCTCCAGCAGGAAAAGGTTTGGAACACCCCAGGTGCCTCAGAAAGTGGCAGCTCCTGCATCAGGTGCAAAGGTCGTGTAGACTACCAAGTCTGTAATTGTGGATCCCTGTTGGAGACCATGCGGGGCCATATTATGGAAGTGCCCTGTGGGAGCAACGGGAGTTTGCGCCCGCTCAGTGCACCCCAGGGTACTTTGGTACTACATAAAGGGGCTGCAGATGCTTGTGCGGCCTCTTCTGTAATAGCGATAGCGTACATATCACCAGAGAGTGTTCCTTCATTTGCATCGGGACATGGCCACATGCAAACGAGGGAATCCCTTTGCCTCTGCGCCCCTGCCATAATCATACACGCGGGCGCAGAGGCAAAGAAGCTGTCAGGAGGCGCACTGACAGAGTGCCCCCGTAAAGGTGGTGCACTGTCAGTGCCCCCCCCCCCCGATGGCAGCCCGATGGATGGGGGAAACGGGGTCCCATGGACCACCCAGACATCCCCTTGCAGGCAGATGCAGTCACTCACTGCACCCGCCTGCAAAGGCATCTCTAATCTCGCTTCAAGGCAGCCGCTCCGTTTTTCACGAGTGCACTGTCTTGGGGTCAGCGCTTGATCGTGGCTGCCCAGGGGGCAGCGCATTATATGTACTAGGACGCACTGTCTCTGCTTCAGGTGCACAGGGAGCAAACAGAAAAAGTGCACACTATGTATAACGGGGCCCCTGGTGTGGATGGGCGTTCCTTTTTCATGATGCAAAAATGGTCCTTCACACAGCTCTCACAAGGATGAAACTTCCAGACAAGATCAGGCTGCCCAGGCTCTTTAAAAGTGGTGTAGGATAAATGGTGCTGCCTGGAAAGGCTGTGTGACAGAAAGGAGTGCCCAGGTGTGTTTCTGTGTAATGTGAGTGGACACCAGCCTCCCCCTACAGATTGATCCAAAGTGGAAGGTGGTCTGGCCAGCTCACCTGAAAGATGCAATACACAACACCTGATGCTAACAGCGTACACCCTTGTAATGTAAGACCCAGGCAACAAAAACAAGCAGACTGCAAGCATTCCTTCAGCAGTGAACATACATTCGTTTAACAGCATGGCTTATAAAATAAAAGTGTGTTGCCGTGTGCACCCTCTAACTATGTGAGGTGTATGCTTCAACTGACTAGTTGGGATCCAGTCCAAAAAAGTAAGAACCACTAGCTGAAATGCAGCCTTAAACAGGAAACAAACTGGGGGTACACTCAGTTTACAGCTAGTAGGGTGTGCAAGTTTATAGGTTTATGTGGGCTTGTGTGTGTGTAAGTTACCAGATGGAAGCGTAATTTTAGTGACTAAGCTGCATCAGCGAGGTTAAAGCAAGAGACACAGAGCAGAATATAGGGGCTCATTTACAAGATACTGATGCATCATCATTGATGCGTCAGATTTCTTGTGCCTGCCGCACATCCCCTAACGATGCCATGAATGCTCTGTATTTACAGTACAGAGCTCCATGGCGCACGTTTTCACAGATGTGCCAGAAATTCTGACGTATTTGTTGGCGCTAAAGTGACGCATTTTTGGAGCTGTGCTGTTAAACTAACGTAACTCCAGCAATGCAAGGAGAGTCCCATTGGAAAAAGCCCTGCATCAATTTTATACGTAGTCTGAGCAGGTGCTTAAATTGTGACGCATTGAAGTCGTAGAGTGATGAAGTGAAAAGGTGTAAATTTCACTGTGTCAGTTGTTCATGGCTTTTTCCGTGGGAATGCCTACCCTCGATACATTATACCTGGCACAGGTATAATGTGATGAAGGGATTTAGATACTGACGCATTGGGCCCAATGCGTCACTTTGTAACTATGGAGCAGTGTAGTGCAATGCTAGCACGGCCACTGCGCCAAAAATAAATTATGCAGCGGCAGCGCAAGGGGCTTGTAAATGAAGCCCATAGTGTCTGGCTAAGATGCACAACATCAAAGGACTTTATTTGTCCAAAGCTTTGCTGCAGCTTCCAGGACTCTGCATTGGGTTCACTGTGAATTCTACCCCCACCCGACTGATGCGTTGCAACTGTGCGGATGACTGTACACGACGTAGTATTTCTCACATCCAGGCGCTTAGTATTCATTAATGCCTGCCCATCATGGGGCTTATTTACTGAAGATTTGTGCCAAATTCTGTGCTGCACGAACAGCAGAGAGCTGAACAGCATCATATCTACTAAGACATGATACTCTTCAGCCCTCTACCTGTGCTGCCTCACTTGAGGTTGCCTGGCAGCGTGCGGGCACTCTGGCACCATGGTGCAAGGAAGCCCGCGATATGAGCAGGATTGTTCGGTGCAGGAAAGGATACCGTCCTGCTCAAAAACAATACTAAGAGGCAATTCGCTCTTTCTGTGTGTGATGCACAATGCATTACTGATAGAAAGAGGAAGTAACGAGGAAAAATTAGCATACTTCTCCTGGTTATGCCATGATAAAAGTGGCACCTCAGTTTGGTGCAATCCCAGGTTTACTGATTTCAGTAAATCTGTGATTGTGTCAAATTCCATGGATGGATGCATGGGAATTTCAGTGCTCCGTCCATGTAATACCTACCACTACAAAATGTAACACAACTCAGCGTAAACCAGTGTGTTGCATTACATTTCTTTACAAAGTTGTGCAAAGCCGCACAAATCACCCCTTTCGCAGTTTTGTAAGTCTTACTTAAGACTTTGCGTTGACGTGCGTCACCTTTCACAATGTAAGGTCAGTGCAAAGACCCGGTAGATCAGGGCCCCTGTGGTTGCAATGCTGTTGCAGCACTAGAACTACATATCCATCTCTAGAAACGGCTCAAGATATTTTAGCATTCCAAGCAAAATACAATTTTGCCTGACGACGCTCTCCTCCATATTCTGGCATAAAGCTCAGTCGTGAGCCTTTTGGCCCCACCACTAGGTGACGCCCTCAGGCTTCTGAATTTCCTTACCTTGCCAACCCCTTTCTGCCCCCACACCTACCACAGTGCAAAGCTGTTTGGTTACAATGTCGTGTCTTGGAAGGGTGTGCTGCAGCACAATGAGGGCCACGCCAAATGTAAAGCAAGATGCGTTTAGTCATGCTAATAGTGTTATTGCCTCTGCTGACGGATGGCCAGTGTCTAGGCCTGGAGAGACAGTGACCACATGCAGTGATGCAGCCCAGGTGAAAATCCATGGACACCCTGGTTGAGACACCCTACTAGGTCAGGCCAGTTCTCCTTTGTAGTCACACCATTGCCAACAGGCCAAGTCTTCCTTTTGGGTTTTGTGTCTACTTCAGAGACATTTGAGTCCTGGGATACAACACAAAAGGACTTCCTGGTGATAATGCAGCAATTCTCTTCATCAGTGCTTAATTTGTGCTTGTTGTTTCCGGTGCGGAGCACCAGCACTGATTTTTGAGTGCCGGCGCTTATTTTTCTTCCACAAGCATTTACTGCCAGCAAAAGGCACATATGGGAAAGATGGAGGAAGAGAGAAACAAAAAAGCGTCATGAAGGGAGAAAGCAGAAAGCTGCAAGAGTGAGCTGAAAGGGCAGGGGTGGCTGTAAATGGATTGAGAGGCCGAGGTGGCTTCAGGATTCCGCTGCCTCAGTTTTCCGTGTTCACACATTTAATTGCAGGAGCCACGTGTTTAGGACGTTTTTATTTACAAATTAAGCACTGCTTTTCATCCATCTGCACATCACCAGCAGGAAGGATTCGTTTGCAGAATGACCTTTAGTTTAATGAGATCTCGCTTGTGCTTATATTCCAGACTGTCAATTTTTTGCTGTGGTCTGTTTAAAATTTTGGTTACAGAATGTGCATTTTTGCATGGCTTTAGATTCCATAATTTACATGTATTTAGTGACATTTGGGTGAGAGATTGGTTCCGGGCTGCTGTCTTTGTATTTGATTGGTTTTGACTGAGTTCTGGATTTCTGAAAATTCCATTGTAAGATTATGAATGGGCAGGTTTTTGATTCTAGAATTTTCCTGAAGGAAACCCGCCTTATATTTCACAGAGATTTTGTGACTTTGGATTTTTTTTTTTTTTTTAGCTTTCGCCATTTTGGAACGGTTACACGTCTCAAACTGCATGTGCTTTTCCCTAAACCTGGAAATATTTTTGTTAGAAAATTAGTACATTCAGTGCTTTTTGTTTTTTAAAGTCCTCTGAGAACCCATAAATTGGGGGTTGAGGTGTAGCAGAGGAAAGGGTGTGGAGCCAAGGGGGCAGTCAAGAAAAGCAGAGCCTGACAGTCAACTTATACATTTAGGGCCTCCTTTACAAGGCCCGAGGCGCAGGTCGGCACAGCCGCCCTGCACCACCGGTTAAGGAAAGAACTGCACCATGTCTACAAGATACAGCACATTTCTGCCCTCTCTCCCTGCACTGGTGCACACATTTCTGCTGTGCGCCAACACAGGCACTCTTGCACCATGGTGCAAGGGTGCCTGCGTTGTGGGGATGATTGTTTTCGTGCACGAAGGGACACCTTCCTGCACAAAAAAAACAATCCGAAGAGGTGTATTCCTCTTGTTATGTGTGCTGCAGAATACAGCACACATAGAAAGAGATAAAAACGGGCAGAAATAAAGATATTTCTCCCTGTTGCGTAACTCTTATTCTACCCCTGAGGGGGCGTAGGAATCTGATGCATCCACAGACTCGTAAATCTGGGGATGCGTCAGATTCCTTTGGGTTCCATATGTGTTGTATGGGAACACCCCAAGCATCACCCATGGTACACTCCTTTCATGCAGTGTTATGCGTGAAATGGGTCCATATTTACAAGGCCAGGAAAAGTCACGCAAGGTGGCTTTGCGTAGCCTTGTGAATATGAGCTGGCATGCTCCGGTGGCGCAGTGTGCCACTAAGGCCTCGTAAATGTGGCACTTAGTTTTTAAAATATGCCACGGAGAAAGACACAACAAGGTCATATGTGACAGTCAATCTGTTCTGTTTATTTAATTGGCCACTGAATTTTAGAATATATTACAGGCTTAAGGCATCTTCTATAGATACCTTTGTGTGCTTTTGACTTTTCAGGGGATAATATTGGTAAGATAATTCTGGTGGTTAATGCACTTGCTGGAGAGATCTGTGTTTTGTCTAGTCAGAGTTTTGACTAAGTAGCATATAAGGTTAATGTGCCTGCTGCAAAGCACATCGTTTGGTATGCAGATAACAGATTTGTGTTTATGTAGATATGTAAGTGTTTGTTACTTTAAGTTCACCAACTGCAATCCTTCTAATATCACACAGTGTGCTATTAACAGGCATCAAGGAGCTGCATGCAAACGACAAGTCATAGGTTTAGATCGTCTTATTTTTTCTCATTCTGTTAATATTCTAAACTTGCAAAGAAGATTTTTTTGGGTTGTGATAGTCTTTTTAGTACAGACAGCCCTCACCATTGTGTTACCTTTTAAATCCTGACTTTGTGTTTCTCCCGACCATGCACTCGACAAATAATGTGTACAAGTATGGCTGGCATGAGACTCCTGCTGAAATGAGTTCCGGTGTCAGAAAATTACAGCAGGACAGATTCAGCATATTCCACTGAGTTCACCAGATCTTAGATCTGGCTCAGAAATATCTGCCAGACCCTTGATCAGAAACTGCAGTCCCACCTCTCCCCTGCTCAGGAAGAACTAATCAGCAGCCCTTTGCTAGCAAGGTCCTTGGTGAATTTCTAAAGGTAGTCCTGTCTCTCCCCCCCCCCCTTACTGCAGTGGTTGTGTCTCCACCCCTAGCTACAGGAATGCTGACAATACACTTCCACTGTCTGGGGGAAGATGTCTTCATCCTCCGTCTCGTGCCATGATAAATGAGGAGCATTCAAAAGAGGTCCCACTTGCCCAATAACTCGGAATCAGGTAACACACAGAGCCCCACCATCATACATGTGCTGCACATTCACTGCGCACACTCACTTGACATACACACGGGACGTCAGCACAAGGTCTTTTATATCTAGCAATGCAGAAGTGAGCTTACGCACTGCAGTGTGCTGTGCTGTTCTTAAATTTGAAATGCAGGCTACACATTTACACATGTAAGATGTGTATACCTGCTATCATACAAGGGAACAGGTACAAGCTTCTAAAAATGTGCATTTGGCTAAAACTTATTTCATGCTAACTCCAGCAAGGAAATATGGAAAACTACCATTCCTAAGTGATATGGTTAGTCACAAAAATTAAAACCACTCATCAGGGTAGGTTTTATCATATATGCTACTAAAGTGACTTTCAGAACTTGTCGGCATTTGTTGTGTCTTTAAAGTGATCAGTGCGTGCCACTGGTTTTAATCCATTTCCAGCAGTTGAACCACTGTCTCACAAGCAATTAGGACCTTTCACATCTCCTATGGTCCTGGAAAAGTTGGTCATCTGGCACTACCTTTGATGTGAAAGAAATACCTTCTTGCCCTTCAGTTCCCTTCTCTTATAACACTTGCTGGACAATTGTGAGACTTGGCGTCCATACCTGGCTTTTTCATCCGTCCTGTCATTGAGGTGGCAACCGGTCCAGCTTCCTCACTTTCATTCAGCCTTTTGTCTCTTAACCAGAAAGGTTCCACAAGGCTCTGGTCCTAGTCTCATACTTTTTAATCTCCACTTGCCTATGCTCTCCTTTTTAATTTACCAGCGTGGATTCTCTTTTTTTTACATATGTGGATGGCACCCAGCTGCTGGTAAGCAGTTATCTGAAAGCAGATATGTCTATGAGTTTGTTTCTTGGATGTGCTCCAACCACCTAAAGCTGAATTCGGACAAAACCTAGATATTAATTTTTAGTGCCTCTGATTCCTATTCTATTTGGTCAGTTACCTGGTGGCCTCCTGCACCGGGCACATCCCCTGTTCCTGTATTGAATATGCCTGAAATCTCGGCATTAGATTTCACAACAAGCTGTCTTTTTTGGCTCAAATTAGAAAACGTTCAGCCTCATGTTTTTAACACTGAGAGTTTTACGCGAATGTTTACAGTTTCGTCAATCTGCTGCCGTAAACCATTATATGTGTTTATCTGATCTAAATTGGATTTGGCAAAGCAGTTTATCCAAGTCTTCCTGAATTACATGTTGAAACGCTTGCAAATGACTCAGAATATGGCTGCCTGTTGATGATATGTCTTCTTGGACCATATTTATGGTACTTTGAAGGGTTTTCATTCCAGGTCAAACTGGGTTGTGAGTCCTGTTGTTCATCATTCAGTAAATGAACCTTACTTGGGGATGACTGCAGGAGAGAAGGGGAGACCCTGTGAGAGTGAATTTTTGTGAGGGCACAGGTGGAAGGATCCTGCTCATGTAAGGCTTTGCGGAGAACATCCCTCCTCAGGGATCTTTTTATAGTGTGAGTAGACAAAAGTGGAGGTCAACAACGAAACAGCTTTAAAAACAAGTTAGTTGTCATCTTTTGAGAAGAGCGCCCACGAGCAAAAACAAAAGAAAACATGAGTGGAAACTGAGAAAAGATGACTTAACAAAATAAAAGAAAGTTAGCTTTAAAAACTTTCAAATTTAGTTTGTCCTGCTGGGCACGTTTTTGTCAGTCACAAGCCTTCTGTTTGTGAGGCACTGGAAGTTAGAACAGAATAGTACCTCGCTCACATCGGGAGCAGCGGACGGTCACTAATTAAGTTGTATTAATTAGTGCTTGATCCCTGCTCCACACAGAGGAACGGAAATGATGCCAGACGTGCCTTGACGAATTACGGGTCTGCAAAGAAGAGTGCCACGCTAACCAACAAATGGTGAGTGACAGGCAGGCTGAAGTCAGCAGTGTTGCGCATGCACTCGCAGGCTTTATCCTAAAAACTACCACTCACGTAGGTGGGAAAGGGTTGGTGCCAGCCAGGGCAAAGCTGTGATGCATCTGGAAGGGGATTGAGCAGACTCACTGTGCCTCATTACTTTTTCAGGTGTGAGTTTCTGTGAATCCATCAATCTGTGGTCCAACTCATCAACATAACAATCATTCATTGACGGTTGTTGGACTCAGTGAAAGTCGATGGGTTCAGATTCAAGCCAGGGTTACTTTGTTCTTCAGATTCCAGTTACAGAGAGGATTTAAGAAGGTTGAAGGAACATGCTTCACTGGGATCTCCAGGTGTCATCAGCTCAGCCCAAATACTGAGGCACTGCAACTCTGCAACTTCTGCTGAAGGAACACTCCCAGGGCTGGAGCACTGACAGCACATGAACCCTTGTTGTATATCTGAATACATCTACGGAATTACAGACTGACATAAAAATGGTGTCCTAAATATCATTTGGGCATAGATTTCCTCTTCTTGACTCCAGTGAGACGAGATTTTTGTAAACAAGAATCAAAACACAATATTGAAGTACGATACTCTGCCAATGATGTTTTGGTACCATACCTTAACCCAGGGATCTGCAAAGTCGGTCCTGGAGAGCCGGGTCCATCCCAGGTTTTTAGCATATCCACATTTAGAAAAAAGATGTTTCAGAAATCTACAGTTTTCTAAATGTGGATATGCTAAAAATCTGGCATGGACCCAACACTCCAGGACTGACTTTGCAGAACCCTGCCTTAACCCAAGCATCACAGCAGGGGGTGAAGCACCTTTACTCTGCCAGACACACAGCACACTGAGAGGCAACACAGGTCTGATAACTTCAATTTCAAGGACCTGAGGGACACCAGGACAGAAGGATTGAACGTTCCCATCTGTGTCTTCTTTCTTACAGTGAATACAAGGCCCTTACAATGCAACTAAAGAAACACAAAACAAAGTAACAACATAAGAACTTGAACCTTGTTATACAGTGAAAGATGCCAGAGAAGCATAAGTACCAGCAGGCACTTAGGAAACTAGCAAAAGTAAAGTGAAGACATCTAACTACATTCATAAATATTACCAGTATTCCTCCAAATACGAACTATGTTCAAGTGCAGCAACCCAAGCAACACAACCTGGCTTGTTTTCTTCCCCAAAGATGTACATTTATCCTCACCCTAGAAAATATGTGCACACGCACACTCTCAAATGCATGGACATTTCTTAATCTGTGCATAAGACCTTTGTGTCTCATTGGGCAATTCATCCAATTTGTCACAGAAATGGCTGATCATACCAGGAGGTGGTATATGGTCAGTATGTTTGCTTTGAATGGGGAGCTGACAGATGGTGGGTGTTATTTGAAGGCAATTGGGGCATTGCCTGGTGTGAGAGTAGGTTTGGTCATAGTATTTTGCTTAAATGGACGCCCACACCCCCTACTGCTACTGCGGGGTGAATGAGAGAAGGTGTCCTGGTCGAAGCAGAGTTCTGCTGATGGGGCTGAATCATTATAACGAAGGATCATGAAAGTCAAGTAGGTCAGTGATGAACAGTACTTTATTGCACACTGAGGCCTTCATTATGAGTTTGGCGGGCGGAAAATGCCGCCCGCCAAACTCTTGGGTTCAGGAGACCGCCAGTGCGGTCGCCTTACTGCGATCCCTATTACGAGTTTCCTGCTGGCCCAGTGGGAAACAGCCCACAACATTGACCCCTCCTCATAATCGAGCCAGTGGCAATGTTGCGGTGCATCGGGTGCAGCAGCACCCGTCACGCTTTTCACTGTCTGATAAGCAGTCAGCGAAAAGCGCGACGGGGGCTGTCCATGGGGGCCCCAGCACTGCCCATGCCGATGCATGGAAAGTGCAGGGGCCCCCATGGGGCCTCTCACACCCCGTCTCTGCCAGCTTTTACATGTCGGTGCAACCGCCATGTAAAAGCCGGCGGAGAAGGGACTCATAATTCCCAAGGCAGTGATGCCCTGGCTGATTAAGACCACCGCCAGGCCTGTGAAAAAGTGGCTGTGCTGGTGGTCCGACCGTGGCGCGTTCTCCACGGTCATAATGTGGAGGCCAGACTGCCGCATTGGCGGCGGTTTGACTGCTATCGTGAGTCTAGCGGGCCTAGGACCCCCAGACTCGTAATAAGAGCCTGAGTGTGTGCTCCATAAGCTGAATGAGATGGGGAGCCTGTTAGAGGGAAGATGTGAGAGCTCAGAGGTCTACTTGGTGTCATGTATCTGAGTGTGGGGTAGTTTGGTTGACTAGTGCTTGTTTTGAGTGTACCATTGTGGCAGTGGGTACAGAAGCTGTCCACCTTTGCCAGAAGTTTTGGATAATAGAAGACAGAGGAGAAGGAGTGATAAGAATGCGTGGAGTACCAGTGTGATGGGAATTTGTGGTTGAATACGATTCAGGAGAGTTAAATATTTTAGCGTCCATCCCATGTGGTTAACAATGTACTTTATGAATTACATTTGGCAGACAATAACATAAAAACACATTTAGGTGACAATATCAGTTTGATTGCAAGTTACTGCATGTCGACAGAGCTTAAATAGTGGCTTAGGTGAATTAAGATGCTAGGAAAGTGCTTAGTAATATAAATGAACAATAGAAATGTTTATTGGATAGGACTTGCTAGAGGTTCTGTTTACTTTATAGTTCTGGCGCTGTGCACTCCTTTCTGCTAATTGGCAAAAAAAGATTACATACTTTGCATTCACAAGGTCTTTGGGAGCAAGGGTGCAGGATTTATACAAGGTTTACCCCCATTACAAGCTATCCAGAAACACGGAATCAGCCATGGGTCCTGGTGCAAGCAAGGAGAATGCCCCGCTCGCCACTGGCTGGGCAGTAAAATAAAGCAGTAATCAGGCTTTAGTGGGTCCCTTTGGTCTCTGCGTCCCGGTGCCACTGCACCTGCTACACCATTGATAGATACGCCTCTGTGTTGAATACCCTTCCTTGTAATGCCCTTTATGCAGGAGCGTCTCCCCCCATGCTAAGAGCCAGCAGATGAAATATAAAGCAATAGTTTACTATTGTTTTGTCAGCAGGGAGGGTGGGGCTGGGCCACAAGAGGGGGGAGAGGGGACGGGGAGTGGAGTGGAGTGTAAAGAGACAACCCCTTGCCAAAAAACACCCAACGTGGTGTAGTTTGCTACAAATGTAGGTCAGAGTGTCAGTGCCACACAGGGTAGTAAGTGCTATATAAATGCTGCACTATAATAGAATACAATGGACGTCTGGGACTGGTTGGGGCTTTTTTTTCTGGATGAGGCAACAAAATGAAATTCAGAAGGAAGTGTGTAGGCAGACACCTCATGCCATGCTCAGTTTTAGATGGGTGATCCTCTACCCTGGAGTGGAGTTCACTCTGTGGTGAGTATGGTCAGAGGCACTCTCCCAGAAACCATTCTCCCACCTCTTGGCTTACACCGTGCTCCATTGGGACAGTGTGGTGTTATATAGTAGGAACTCCCTCATAGAGGGATTACTGAGGGATTGCTGAGGGGGATTTAAGTTAGTATGTAAGGCAGGAGGAGCTCTCTGGGGTCTCCACTCTTTTCAGGAAGTGCGTGTCATGGTCCCATCATGTGTGCCGCAGTGTAGGCGTGCCTGCGGCCTGGTTGTAAAAAGTGGTTGGCCTTGTACTCCCAAACATGTTGACCTGATTGAAGTCACTCTTGTGTGTCGTGTACTTCTGATGGCTTTAGATGTATACATTTTCCAGACTCCTGTTGTGTGTAGTTACCCCATTCTGGCCCACAACATACCACCAAAACCCACCACTCTCACACCGGTATCATGCATGCCAACATGATTTTAGAAGTAGAAACTGAGAGATAAAAAAAATATTGGGAAAATGTATTTCTCCCGTTGACTTCCGTTGAGGGAGAGGCGATTTCAGGTGCGAGACAGCCAAAATAGAGCCAATTTCTGCTTTTGCTTAAACAATCGGGAGCCCCCCGCGTGGGTCGGGTGTACTGTCAAGTACGAGGTATGCATCACAGTACAATGACACCCGACACGAGAGCTATTCTTGTTAACACGCGAGAAGTGCCTGGCCGTACACAAAAGATAGAAAATAGATAGCGAGTCGGATGACACCTATTGGTGTGAATCTCGGAAAAGCACATCATATTGGAACTGCGGAAGTGACGGAGTCATGGCAACCTTGGAGCGTGTGGCTGAAGAGAAAGCTTTTTAATTATATCCTAGATTGCGGGGGGCGTGGGACGCGCTGTGCTGCGCCCCTGCGAGGAGCCCCGGGCCCGTTGTTGGTCTGACACAACAGCTTCCGGCTGCCTCCTCCCGCCACCGGGTGACTCACGCCGTCTGCCCCCCGTCTCCGCGTTATGTCACCCCGGAAGCCATCTCTTCCAAGTGCTTGTGTTTGGTCCTGCATCCCTCTCCTCCCCATCTCCCCGTCTTAGGACATGACAGCACACCGTGTTCCAGAAGAGCGGAGGGAAAACACCAGCTGCACGCATAGTACACAGGCAGCCCCCCACCACCACCAAAGCGGGGGTCCTACACACAGAGCAGAAGGGGATGGGGTGGCTGGCAGGGCAGACCGAGGGGGAGTGGGTGGGTCGGATGCATCCGCGAGGCTAATAGATGCGAAGGAAGACGAGAACGCTGTCGTGGGCGCAGCAGGCGCCTCGACTGCTAGTGGGCGCTATCCGCGCGCCCACCGCTGCGTGCTGAGCGCGGCTAGAACATTTCACGGGCACTTTAACCATTTCACCCCCGGCCCGCACAATGCTGCAATCTGAGAAAGAGACACGACTTGCAGAGCGCCACACTGCAGAGTGGAGTACTTCCAGGCGCTTTCAGGCTAGGCAGAACATGGCAGTTTTGAGTGGTCGTGCCAGAGCGGCTCTACCAGTTTCAAAGCCGTGTCTTTTTTTGTATATAGAATGATCAGCCTCGCACACATTTGGTTAAGAGGGGCGGGCCCGCCTAGATAGAACAGAAATCTTTGAGTCACAAATCGGCAATTTAGTCACCAGACCACTTTTGCTAACACGATTTGTGTGTATATTTGAAGCTCCTTCCGCAAGTGTACAAATCAACACAAACGGTATGTGTGCCCTGTCTAAGAGGTGGGCAAGCCAGTAGTTTAATAGGGAGAGCCGAGCCAACGTCTGGCGTGGTACTCATCTGGCGTGTAAATTGTGCAATAAAATCCAAGTAAAAATATGAGAAAGACGCTTCAAAATTCAAAGAAGTGAAAGTTTTAGTACAGCTAACCTTGATAGGGAGCTCAGCAAGTGTGGGGTTGGGGTTGGAGGGGCAGCCACACAAATGCTTCCCAGGTAGGGAAGGGGGAGTCCACTTTAACACAATTTAATAATCCTCATCATTGAATGACACCATATGCCTAATTGGTGGCTTTGGAATTTAAAAAATTGGTTATGCAATTGGCCGGAACATGTGTGATTCTGGGTAAATTACCTCTTCTGTACCTAAAGCGGTATGACGTAAGAAAACAACTTTAGAGTGTGGCGGCTGATATTGGCGTAAATACATCTTCTCACTCACGATCACCTTTTGATGTCTACGAACCGGCCTCAACAGGGCCTCACGCACGGTGCTGTTTTGTGCTTATCAACTCATGTATTCCGTGTGCCTGATTCTTTGCAAAGCATTCTGCTGCTTCTGGGAGCTATGTCACCCTCCTAAGTCGTGAAACGTGCCAAAAATAAGTGAAAACCTCGGACTGATGAACAGCTGAGCTTTTCCATGCAGGTTACTCTGACGAGTGTGCAGCTGAGCTTTTACATGCAGGTTACTCTGACGAGTGTGCAGCTGAGCTTTTACATGCAGGTTACTCTGACGTGTATGCAGCTGAGCTTTTACATGCATGTTACTCTGACGTGTGTGCAGCTGAGCTTTTCCATGCAGGTTACTCTGACGAGTGTGCAGCAGGTGAGCAGCTCCCGAGGTATGCTACTACTTTTAAATCCCTAATTCGCTTCGTGCAAACTTTGCACGACTGCGGTCTTCAGGGCACTAGGGGCCAGATGTACTACCATTTTGTATGGTGACTCACAATTTGCAAATTATTGAGAATCGCAAATTACGAGTCACACTACAAAATGTACAATAGTGTCCTCTACACTGTTAGCGATTTGCAATATTCATGAGGCAGGTCGCAATTTGCTACTCATTGTGAATGGCTACAACCACAGAGATGATGGCTTGCTGGGATTGCTTTTTTAATACAGCATTTTTTTAAATGCAGCCCATTTTCCTTAAAGGAAAACAGGATGCATTACAAAAAGAAATCTGAAAAGCTTTCTTTTCATTTTTGAAGAGTAGGCAGTGGTCCCTGGGACCACTGCCTGCTTTTAAAACATGTTTGCACCCCCATTTGCAAAGAGGCAGTGGTCCCTTCGGGACCCCATCCCATTTGCGAATGGCAAGTTGGTGGTAGGTAATTGCGGGTGCAAAAACAATCATACATGTGCCTGCTAGTTGCTATTAGGAAGGGATGCCCTTGGCCCTTCTTAATAGTGAGTCACAAACACATTTTGTGAGTCGCTAATAGGTTACCAACTCAGATAATGGGGATGGTACATGCCAAACAGCCTTTTACTGGTCGCAAATGGAAAAAAAGTCTTCATACACCTGGCCTCCTATCCTGCGGCTGCTGTAATAGAGCGTGGACAGCTAAATATGTCTCCCAGAGAGCTCTGGGGCCAGATGTACCACCAATTCATTTTGTGAGTCTCTAATAGAGATTCATTGCGAATCGCAATTAGAGACCTGTAAAATGAAATGTACAAATATGTTTCAGACATGTTTAGTGATTCCTTATGGGATCGCAAATGACCTACCTCATCAATATTCATGAGGTAGGTCGCAATTTGCAATCCCATTGGGAGTGGCTGCACTCACAGGGATGGTGGCCTGCTGGGGTCAGCAGACCACCGTGTCTGTGACTGCTTTTAAAACAAAGCAGTTTTTGTTGTTGTAATGCAGCCAGTTTTCCTTAAAGAAAAAGGGGATGCATTACAAACAAACCAACCTACTCTGAATTTTTTTTGGCACCCCCATTCACAGAGGGGAAGGAGTCCTGTGGGGACCCCTTCCCGTTTGCGAATGGGTTAACACCAATTTGAAGTTGGTGGTAACTGCGATTGTTTTGTGACCACGTTCACCGTCGCAAAACAATCATACATGCCATTGTGACTCGCTATTTGGAAGGGATGCCCTCAGCACGCCCCTTCCAAATAGCGGCTCGCAAACTATTTTGCTACTCGGTAAATAGATTACCGAATCAGAAAATAGCATTGGTACATACCAAAATGCTATTTTCTGGTCGCAAACAGGACAATTCTGCAAATCGGGAAGTTTGCGAGCAGAAAATAGGTACGTGCATCAGGCCCTGTGTTCTGTGGCTGGACGGAGGAGGGATGTGCTGTCCAAGGGATTGGAGCCGGCACGCCAGCTCTTCAAACACAAGGAGAGCATCCTATTACCCAGAGACCTCCCTGATCCTCTGTAAGATGCTGAAGCGAGAAGGAGGGCTCTGCTTTTCAGAGGGCAATCACCACCAGAGCTGTGCGCACCCCCGCCGCCCACCCCCTTCAGCTGCATCGCGCCCCGTGTCTGTTTCCCTGGGAAGCCTTGAAGCCAGGATAGCTCCTCTCCAAGGCACTGTAGCGCGTAGCAAGGTCTACGACACTAGCATCATGTTGTTCGTTGTAAAGTGACGTCACGCTCGTGCACAGTTGATCAATAGACCTACTGCCATAGGGGTGTGTAGATCAGGAGTAGAAGAATTTTATATATGTGTGTGTGATGGGGATGTAAAAAAAAAAAATATATATATATATTTATATCATTAAGGGCAGTGATGTATATTCCACAAGAAAACAGGGAAATTAAACACAGCATGGCATTCTTATTCCCTGAAGCCCTTGTTAGTTTCTCTATTTTTCCTATATTTTCCACATTTTATTTTATCACTAGTGCCCAAGCCTCCCACCTCGAGATCACCACACTCATTCGTTGTAAATCACACACTCACATGTGGCAGTTCTTACACCCATGTCTTCAATACTCACACCTTGTAGTCCCTACACTCACTGGTGGCAGATCCTACACAAACACGTATTACAACCACCATATTCACACGTTGCAATTCCCACACTCTCTCTCATTGCAGTACACGCACTCATATATTACAATCACTATACTCACACCCTGCCGTTCCCACTCGCACATTGTAATATCCATACCCATTGGTTTCAGTCCCCACACGCACACCTTGCTAGTGCTTAATTTGTAAATAAAAACATGCCGGTGCCCAAAGCTCTCCTCAGAAACACGCGACTGCTGCAATTAAATGTGTGAGCAAGTAATACTGAGACAGCGTAATCCTAAAGCAATCTAGGGCCTCTTTAATTTATTTACAGCCACTCCCTGCCCCTTCAACTCACTCTTGCAGCTTTCTGCGTTCTCCCTATATGACGCTTTTTCGCCTTTCTCTGCCTCCGTCTTTACAGTAACTGCCTGATGCAGAAAAATAAGTATCAGCCCCCAAAAATAAGTGCTGGTGCCCCACATCGGCAATCACTGGCTTAAATTAAGCACTGCACCTTGCAGTTCCAACACCCACACATTGCAATCCTTGCACTAATGCTTTGCAACCTTTGCAACGTGTTTCAATTCCCACACTCCCACCTGTAATCATCACACTCATACCGTAGAGTCCTCATATTCAGTGCTTGCACTCACCACGATCAGACCCTGCACGACCCACATTTACGCCTTGAAATGTGAACATACAAACCTTCCTGTTCCCACACTCACATGTCACTATTTCCTTATGCAAAAGTCCTTGAAGTCCTCGCTCACGTCTTGTAATCTCCATGCGCACACCTTGCAATTCACGTACTCACACATTGCACTCCGCACACACTCTCAATGTTCTGTCCTTACAATCACACTTTTCTCATTTTCACACCCACTCCATGCAACCCCCACTTACACCTTGTATCCTCATATTCACAACTTGCCAACCCCATATTCACACCTTACAATCCTTATACTCCCAGTTTACATTCTCTGCACCCATCTCCTTGCAATCCTCACTCACCTTACATCCTCATTTTTACAATCCCCACACCCTGATCTTCAATTCACTCACATCCTGCAATCCCCACACTCATACCTTGCAATTCCCAGACTAATACTTTGCATTCCCCACACACTTTCACTCCTATCTTCCAATTTTTACATTCACACCTTATAACCCATATATTCCCACAGTCCTCAAAACCTTGCAGTCCCCACAATGACACCTTAGAGTTCTTGCACTCACATCTTCCAGTCACCACACCCACACCTTGCAATCCAACACCCACAATTTGCTATTCCCACACTCACACCTTGCAGTCCATACATTCACATATACAAGTTTCCACACCCACACGTTTGTATTCCCCACACTTACACCTTGCAATCATTCTACTCACGTCTTCCAATCTCTGCACCCACACCTTGCAATCCTTACACTCACATTTTCCGGTGTCTGCACTCACACCTTGCAGTCCCAGTTCTCGCATCTTACAATTGCAGTACCCTAACTCACACTTTGAATCCTCATATTCACACCACAAAATCCCCACACTCACATCTTGCAATATATGCACTCACAACTTGCAGTCACCGCACTCACACCATCAGTCTCTGCACTCACACCTTCATTGCATCTTACAATCCCCAAAATGCACACACTTTGCATCCTCATATTCACAACTTGCGAACCATACTCTCACAACTTTCAATCCGTACACTCATGCATTACAATAGCCACACACACACACACCTTGCAACCTCTGCTTACAAACCTTGCAACCTCTGATCTCACTCTAGCAATCCCCTTACCTTGGATTCTCACACCCACACCTTGCAAATTTTACACTCAGATCTTTCAGTTTCCACACTCACACCATGCATTTCCGTCTCTCACACCTTTCAGTCCACATTCTCACACCTTGCTTTCCCCACTATGCCCACACTCACACCTTGCAGTCCCCAAACTACCACCTTACAATTCTTACACTCACTCCTTACAATCTCCATATTTCCTCCTTGGAGCCCAGATACGTACACATTGCAGTCAGTACACTCATATTCGCTAGTTCCAACATTAAAGTCTTGCAGGCCTCACACTCATACCTTCCAATCTCTGCACCCACACCTTCAGTCTCAACACTCACACTTTGCAATTTTTGCACTCAGATCTTACAATCCCAGCACTTCCTTCACGCAGACTCCACCCACACACCTTGCAGTCCCCACACTAACACCTTGCAATCCTTACAAAGTTTTTCAAAGTAAAAAAACTTTCTTAGTTTTGCCTGTTCTTTAGTATGGGGAAATCTCTGCCACGGGGGTAAAGATCTCCCTATCATAAAGTATAGGCAACTTTTCCCTATACTTTACCATACGGAGATCGCCATCACAACTGCAGAGTCTCCCTAAGGTAAAGTATAGAGAAAAGTAAAAAAAAACGTTTTCAACATGGAAAAAGTTTGTTCAAATATTTGTTATCCAAAATATTAATGTAAAATATTTGTATGCATTTCATATAACCACAGAACTAAAGAAGAACTGCTGCAGCACTATTAACTACATTTTGTGTAGTGGGAAGAGTGAGGGGTCTGATGTCCTGTCTCAGAAGAGAGGGAGTGGGGACAGGCAGAGGCCCAGGTTCCCCGAGACCCAGCCCCAGAGCCTGGAGGGTTCCATGAGAGAACAACAGGGAGGGAGCCCAGTCTCTACCAGGAGACCATCTGCTGAGGGGGACCCCCATAGTGTCAGGAGGACTTTAGGGGGTCAGCTGTCACCAGCATCCCGCCAGTCCTGGTGTCTGGCAGAAGCATTCCAGAGAGCCTGTAAATCAAATGCTACTAGTGGGCCTGCAGCACTGATTGTGCCACCCACACGAGTAGCCCTGTAAACATGTCTCAGACCTGCCACCGCAGTGTCTGTGTGTGCAGTTTTAAACTGCTAGTTCGAACTGGCAAGTGTACCCACTTGCCAGGCCCAAACCTCCCCTTTTACTACATGTAAGTCACCCCTAAAGTGGCCCTAGGTTGCCCCATGGGCAGGGTGCAGTGTATGTAAAAGGTAGTACATGTACTGTTGTGTTTTACATATCCTGATAGTGAAATACTGCCAAGTTCGTTTTTCACTATTGTAAGGCCTATCTCTCCCATAGTTTAACATGAGGATTGCCTTTAAATATCTTTTCAGTACAGTTTCCCATTGAGAGCATAGTGAGATGTGGAGGTTGGGGTCTCTGAATTTACAATTTTAAAATACATCTTTCGGTAAAGTTGATTTTTAGATTGTCTGTTTGAAAATGCCACTTTTAGAAAGTGGGCATTTTCTTGCTTAACAATTCTGTGCCTCTGCTTGGCTGCTGAATACACGTCTGGGTCAGACTGACAGTTGGGCTGTTTGTGAATTCACTCTAGTCAGTGACACAAAGAGAGCTGAGGTGTGTCCTCATATCCTGATGAGTCTTCTTGGGCTAGAATGGAGGGAGGAGCTGACCCCTGCTCTTAAAAGTGCTGTGCTTGTTCTCACACAATACAGACTCCGACCCCCTGGTGTGTCCCTGGGCCAGGGCAGAGAAGAGGCAGGGTCCTGTGCACTACAAAGAGTTTCCTTTGATGTTTGCCTACTTCAAAGGCAGAAATGGGTATAAGTATTGGGCTGCTGACCCCACAACTTTAGATTACTTCTGGATCAAGAGGAACCTCTCCAAGGAGAAGTGCTTGATGCTTGAGGAGGACCTGCACTCTGCCTGTTGCTTTCCTATGCTGGCCTGCTGCTGCTTCTGCCTGAAGTGGAAAAGCACTGGACTTTGCTTTCTGAAATCCTGCTTGTGAAGTTTCTCCAAGGGATTGGACTCAGCTTGCCCCCTGTTCAGAAGTCCCAGGGACATCAAAGACTTCATCTGCCAGTGCCTGGGCTCCTCTGCTGAGAGTTCTGACTTGCTAAGTGGTACCAAATCCAGTCCCTGGGCCCTTAGAAGTGGAAACTTTGCTTCTTATGGGATTTTATTTTAAGTCCCTAAGTCCATTATTTTCTATGTAAGGGTTCTACAGTACCAATGTTTGGCAAAGTGTGGTGCTGGACTTGCTACTGCTCTGTGCTCCCTTTTGGCTGGAGTAACTTTAGAAGTGTAGTTTGTGAATTGGAGTAGGGTTACTCTTTTGTGAGTGGGGTGGGTACATGTCTGTGCCTAACTGTAGGAGGCTGGCCTGGTTTGTAGTGGGTACCTACACCTTATACCAGGTCCAGTTATCCCTTATTAGTGAGATGTAAGCAGTGTTCTAGCAGCTTAGGCTGTCTAGAGGTAGCTATAGCAGAGCATCTCAGGCTGAACTAGGAGACATGCAAAGCTCCTGCAATACCACTATAGTTACACAGTACTTCTACAAAATAAAAGCCAATACTCAGTGTTACCAAAAATAAAGATACTTTATTTTAGGGACACAAGGCCAAAAATATCTTAGAGGCAATACTCCTTCTGGAGGTAAGTATTATACACAATATATACACTAGTAACCAAAATCAAGTAAGTAAATTGTTATAGAATAGTGCAAACAGTAGAAAATATAATAGATTGCAATGGGCCTATGGGCAACACAAACCATATACTAAAATAGTGGAATGCAAATCACAAATTCCCCCCTAGGCAAGTGTAGTGTGTAGAGGGGCGCTGGGAGTGTAAGAAAACACCAAAGGTAAGTAAAGTACCCCACCCCAGAGCCCAGGAAAGCAGGAGTAAAGTACAGCAAGTTTCCTCAGTACACACTACAAGTCGTGATGAAGAATTATGCAGGAACCAAGTAAGACTGCAAGCAACAAACAATGGATTCCTGTTGCTGAAGACCTGTGGAGAGGGGAGATCAAGTCCAGAAGTCGAAGAAGAGTCCAGGAAGGACAGGAGCCCCTACCAACCTAGAAGATGGTGCAAAAGTGGATTCTCCAGTAAGAAGAAGAGTACAGAAGAGCACCAAAGAAGATGGCGGCGGGTTCCTGCTTGGAGCAGGTGATGTACCACGTCGAGTTGTTGGATGCAGGCTGTTTGCGTCGCTTTGTTCCACCAACAAGCCTTGGTTCACAGGAGGGACCTGGGGGTCTCAACTCGGTTGAGGAGACAGAGGGGGCTCTCAGCATTTTAGAGAGCCCACAGAAGACCAGGCAGCACCCACGGGAGTCCCAGAACACGGGGACAAAGAAGATGCAAAGTGCGGTCGTTGCAGCACTGCAAAGGAAGGTCCCACACCACCGGAGAACAACTCAGCGAGTTGTGCGTTGCAGGGAGGAGTGCTGGGGACCTGGACTACACTGTGCATGAAGGATTCTTGAAAGAAGTGCACAGAAGCCCAAGGAGATGGAGAAGACGCTGTGCACAGGGGTACTGTCGCAGCACGGGGAGGCAAGCTCTTACCTCCACCAAATCTGAACAGCTGGACCTTAGGACAGTCTGGGTCTTGTCAGTCCACCACCTGTGTTCCAGGGAGCACGCTCATTGTCAGGAGAAGAGTCCCAGAGTACCAATCGTCATCGCAGAAGGATGCCTGCAGAAGCAGGGAAGTGACTCTGTCACTCCACGGGAGATTCCTTTGGTTCTTCTGGTGCAGGGTGAAGAAAGCCAGTCCTCAGAGCGTGCACACCTTGGAAACTGTTGCAAATGCTGGCTGGAGCTGAAGTTGAAGGTCACAGGAGTCGTCCTGGATACTTTGTTGCAGTTACAGCGGTTCCTGGAGCAGTCTGCGGTTGATCCGATGGTCAAAAGCTGAAGCAGAGGACGCAGAGGATTCCTGGAGGAGTCTTGCAAGCTGAATCTGAGGAAACACCCAGAGGAGAGACCCTATAGCCCTGAGAGGGGGATTGGCTACCTACCCAGGTATGCACCTATCAGGAGGGGGTCTCTGACGTCACCTGCTGGCACTGGCCACTCAGAGGTCTCCAGAGTGTCCCCACGCCTTGGAATCCAAGATGGATAACACCAGGGCCACACTGGGGAGCTCTGGGCACCACCCCTGGGGTGGTGATGGACAGGGGAGTGGTCACTCCCCTTTCCTTTGTCCAGTTTCACGCCAGAGCAGGGACTGGAGGGTCCCTGAACCAGTGTAGACTGGCTTATGCAAGGAGAGCACCATCTGCATCCTTCAAAGCATTTCCAGAGGCTCTGGGAGGCTACCGCTCCCAAGCCTGTAACACCCTCTTCCCAAAGGAAATGCATTGTTCTGTCTTCCTGGGACTGAGCTGCTCAGTCCCCAGGGGGGCAGAGACCTGTCTGTGAGGTGGCAGCAGCTGCGGCTGCAGTGGAAACCTCAGAGAGCTGGTTTGGCAGTAGAGGGGGTCCATGGTGGAGCCCCCAGGGTGCATGGGATTGGCCCCCCAATACCAGATTTAAAATGGGGGGACAATTCCATGATCTTAGACACCTCACATGGCCATATTCGGAGTAACCATTGTGAAGCTACATATATGTATTGACATATATGTAGTGCATGCATGTAATTGTATCCCGGCACTCATGAAGTCCGGGGAATTGGCCCTGGACAATGTGGGGGCACCTTTGCTAGTGCAAGGGTGCCCTCACACACACTAACTTTGCACCTAGCCTTCAGTAAATGAAGGTTAGACATAGGTGACTTATACGTTACTTAAGTGCAGTGAAAATGGCTGTGAAATAGTGTGTGCACTATTTCACTCAGGCTGCAGTGGCAGTCCTGAAGAAAGGTTTGTCTGAGCTACTTATGGGTGGCAAAAGAAATGCTGCAGCCCATAAGGATCTTCTGGAACCCCAATATCCTGGGTACCTAGGTACCATATACTAGGGAATTATAAGCGGTGTCCAGTGTGCCAATCAGAATTGGAATATGGAGTCACTAAACTATGGTAAATAGTCAAATTTGGTTACAGATTTGGTAAGTAGAGAGAGCATAAGCACTGGAGTTCTGGTTAGCAGAACTTCAGTGACACAGTTAAGCATACTGGCTACACACACATAGGCTACAAACTATGAGCAGTGGGGTCCTGGCTAGCACGATCCCAGTGACAGTAAAAACACACTGACACACACTCACAAACAGGCCAAAAATGGGGCATGCTAGAAAGAGGCTACTTTCTCACACTAACCCCCTCCCTGGCCCTCACGTAAGCCCTCCTTACTCTTCCCTGTTCCCCTCTCCTTTATTAGTAAGTATTCTACAGCCACTCCCCTCTATCTCTCCCACATTTACTACTAAAGCGTATACTTATGTGTGCACAGACTCTGCATTTGGGGAGAAAATCTGCACACAGAATAAGATAGGAGAGACAGAGACATAAACTCTGCATGTAGGTTTGTGAATACCACTTTATAGTATGTTTAGGAGTATTGCAAAACACACTACCAAATGCAGTTTGATAATAGGCACCAAGGTATCTAAAATTCAGATACTTTCTGTCTTTAACTCTAGATGGCGTATGACTGTTGATATTGCACTTAGGAATGATAGTAAAAAACAATTGTATTTGCCATTTAATTTTTTTTTTTCAACCGTCATAATATATTGTGGGAGGCCATTAAAGAATACATTAGAGAAACAACAATTTCATTCTGAAGTGTCTGATTTTGAAAAAGGAATTGCTGAATTTGAAGTCTTTTTGTCATCTCTAAAAACAATATTTATTAATAAAAACTAAAAATGTGCCATTTTGAATACAAATCACTGCTTAGGTGAAGAACTGGTTTGCAATTATTATATGACAATGCAAAAGTCTATTTTAACTAAAAGAGATATGCAAAAATATGAGCTAATGACAATGACAGAGCAGATTATGCCTGCCCAGGATTAGATCTTTGTTGTGCTGTCCAGGATTTGCTAGTGGTGATCACAGTAGATGTTGCCTGCCCAGTTAGAGGACATCATACATCCCCTCTCCACTCAGCAAAGCACTTTGCCCTACCTGGCGTTGCTTCTTACCGGCCCAAGTGAAAAGAGATGCCTGTCTGTCCAGCCATTACAGCCTGACAGACACATTACTTCCTTCTTAGGTGTCCAGTAAATGTAGCCAAGAGGACAACTTCGGCCATAACGGGAAGCTCCAACAGTGACATCTGTAAGTACCCAGGGGATTGGGCAGGTACCACAGCCTGGCAACCCTCAAGTGTACCTCAGGAACCTGAAATGTCAGATGCACAGTCTGCTCTATGGTTCACTCCATAAAAGTACCCTCTAGAAGTATTTATAGAATACTCATATACTCGCTCACAGACTCACACACTCAACTCATTTACTCTTAGGCCATGTCACAAATTCTTCACTTATTGACTCACACTTACTCAATCACACCCACTCAACTCATTTGTTCACTCACAGACTCACTCATCTCATTCACTCACCTGCAATCAACAAGTAAATGGAGAAACAATGGTTTAGTAATCCGAATTGGGCCAAAATGACATTTTCTTCAACTTCTAATTTGGCAAATGCTGCTCGCAAGTGGTAAAATCCCTCTCCATCTCTCTCCTCCCTCACCCCCTCCCCTTATTTAACACACGTGCTTCCTAATTTTCTAAAGTATGATACAGGAAGTGGGACCACCTATAAAGCCAGAAGATGGGGTTGATCTCTCTATCCTTTGAGTGGTGATGCAAGGGTCATGGCATTAGTCCATCAAACCTTCGACAACTGTTTGTCGGATATGACCACAACCAATTGTCCTCCCAAAGGTAAAGTTTAAAGATTCACGGAACCCCTATGAAAGAGGTCTGTGAGCAAAGGGTCAGGACATGGTGGTACACAGCTCAGGGCTGCAGCTCGTAAGCAGACACATCCCAGATCCATAAATCAAAAACAGGGAAAGAAACTGACAATAAACACTGCACAGGAATTTCAGTGGACAGCTTTACTATTTTACTCTACTTTTATTGTTGGGGCACTCCTTTGTTTATTTGTGTTTATTGCACCACACTTTGTTGCTCTCAGGTCTTCTTACATGGAGAGAGCTTATTGTTCAAAATCTGCACTGTTTTTCCCCCACATATTAAGACACATTAAAGCCACCATCTTCATTAGTGTGCACTCTAGTGTTTCATCTTGGAGATCTGCAGATCTTCCCATTACCTACTAAAGGGCAGCTGCAGCATGGACAGGCAGCGGGCGCGCCACTAGGAAGCCAAATACATGCCAAAAGCAATTCTTACTGCATCAAGGCCAGACCGAGGGCCAGTGATACTGCCCAGTTTATTACTGGGAGGTAAGAAGAGACCTGAATTTATCCCTGAGTAACTTACCACTAAGCAATATTAAACCAGATATTCTAACTTCTATGCCTGGCCTTGCCTATTTTGTAAAGCACAAATCTACTCCATGAATTTTCTCAATACGCTGGGCAGCTTTGCCCCCAAGTAATCTCACACTACCTTGCACCTCTGTTTTGCTTTTCACTAATGACCGAGCAGAAACATTCATGCACTGACAAAAATCTCTGGAATGTGCTTCTTTGTCTAAAGAAGACATTTATTATTTCACTACGCAAGGTTCCTAAAAGGAGATTAGCATGTTGAAAGCACACATTTAAAAATGGTCACAGCAATAATGTACAAATGATTCTCCACTGTAATATACACAGCAAATATATGTATCTAGATTATAATGCAAAGCAAATAATGAATTAAAAAGTATGCATCACTCGAGGCAAGGGCAACCCTCCTTCATCTCTCTCCTAATCAGCATCAAATCGCCAAATCCCTCCTTCTCCCCACCCCCTCCTCCTATCTGGGCTATCATGTCAAGTTAATAAACCATACACCCCGTCCTGGAGGTGGTATTGGAGTTCTTTATAAAAGCAAATTACTACTCTGTACATGAACAGTTACAAAAAACACACATTACTATAGTGCTCCCTGGCACTGGAAGGAACTACTTTGTGTGTGATGTGCCCCTTGTGAAAGGACAGCATGACATAACTCAGAGTGAACGCAGCCAATGGTGAAGTGGGTTGACGCATGACCCCCTGATGCATGCTGGAGAGGATGGAAGAACAATGTGAATGGCACAGCCACAGATTAATGGGTGAAGACTGGCTGAAACCCCCCATAAGTAGCTATCTTATACACAAGTTTATTAATATCTAAAGGTCTTGGCAAACACAGCCCTAAAAAAGCCAAATGGTCTGGGATTGGCTGCCAGCCTACTGCCTTTGAGAAACAAGGCAAGAAAGAAAGAACAAAAAGTCAGGAAAGGAAGAAAGAGTTAGAAAGCAAAGAAAGAAGGCAACAAAGAGAAAGAAGGAAAGAAAAAGAAAAAACAAGAAAGAAAGAGAAAGAAAGAACGTTAGAAAGCAAGGAAAGTAGACAACAAAGAGAAAGAATGACAGCAAGAAAGTAAGAAAGAAAAGAAAGAAGGAAACAAAGAGAAAGAAAGAAGGCAAGAAAGTAAAAAAAGAAAGCAACAAAGAGAAAGAAAGAAACAAACAAATGAAGGAAGGAAGAAAGAACATGCTTTCTCTCCCTTTCCCTGCCCTCCGGGCTATCATGTCAAATTAATAAAACATTACGTCCTGCCCTGGAGGTGGTATTGGAGTTCTGCATAAAGGCAAATTACAAGTCTCTATGTGGACAATTACTCTGCCTCCTGATATGGAATCTTTGTCACTTACCATTACAATGAATCCTAATTATTTGATTAAAGTGCTTCTGCTCTACAGATCTCCTGGTCCTGTGAAGAATTGTATTTGTTCTCTATAGGACTTCCTTTCTTTGGCTCATTTTGACACTAATAATCTAATTATTCTTGGTGATCTCAACCTGCATGCTGATGAGGAGCAGGAGAAGGCAGCAATTGAACTGCTTAATGTGTGCTCAATTTTTCATCTAGTCCAGCAGGTAAATGAATGTAGCTGTTCGGCAGGACATATACTCAGCCATATTTATGCGCAACAGAGCCCGATTGATCCACTTCAACTAAGAGAACTTGCCTGGACTGATAACAAGGCTATGTTGTGTACCATTAATCAGGCAAATCACTCTAAAACCAATAGCAATCTACCCTTCAAGTCATTGCATTGTCAGTGGGCCAAACATGACTACTATTTTAGACAATATGCGGCCCACTCTGCATAAACACTCTGCATGTCCGCTCTGCATTATCATCTCTACTAATGGCTTTAATGAATGGATCACACCTGCCCTTGATACCACTCTTTCTATAAAAGCTTCCTCTTCACATAGATCTTCACCGACTGCCCCATGCCACACTTAAGACCTCAGTGTGACAAACCGGAAATGCAAACAAATTGAAAGGATAAGGTGGCTGAACTACAATAGTCTAGTTCTTTACCTTAGTCCTGCCCCATGCTGTATGTTGTAGTGGGTGGAAGCAAATGAAATGTGAAGGACACTGCAACAGACCAATGGATGAAGGGAGGTAGCTCAAAGCCCCTTTAAGTGAGTGTATTATACATGTAAGTTTAGTAAAACCAACAGAGCCTGGCTAAGGCCAGACCTGAAAAGCTTCACACAATTTGGTGAAGCAGGGAAGCTGAGATTGATCTCCGATTTCCCAGTTTCACGCTGTGCGATTCAGCCACTACATGGGTATTTCTGACATCAATAATGCTTTGTCCTTAATTCTTGGAGGATGGGATTAAAGTGTGAGTGGCAGGTAGAATTGGCATTTTATTTTGGGTAGTTATTACATAGCACAAAGCCTGCCCAAGAACATTGGAGCACCTCACAACAGATAGAGTTGCATGTTTTTTTTCAGTATGGGGACATTTACTGAAGTTTACAAGATGGTAAGCCGATGGCAGAATTCAAAACGGGTTCCTTATGGTAAGTTGTTGGTAGCTGTAGCTACTAGGACAGACCACCACCTTTGAAATCTTGGCTTTTTTTGGGCTTTTGGTTCCAAGAATCCTTAAGCTAATCTAGGCATCTGAATTGAGTCCTGCTCAAGCCTTTGGTGGATTACCCACCTCTAGTTTTCATCCTATTTGTGGTACAGAACCCTGTTATATGCCACCAGCAATGATATCCACATGATTCTAGATGCTAGAGGTTCACTCCCTTTATTCCCCTTGATTTGTCTGCAGCTTGTGATAGGTTTTACATGCTACTCTTCTAGATAGATTTGCCACAGTCGGCCTCCAGGAAAAGGTTTGAGCTGGTTTGCTTCCTTTTTAACATTGCGTTAGCAGGCAGTCTCTCTTGCTCACTAAAGCTCTACTTTCAAAGTATACTAAGTGATTCCGCAGGGCTCCTTATGAGCCCTACACTTTTTTATTCATATGTGGCCCCTTTAGAGGGCCTTATTGCCTGTTTTGGCTTTCAAGTGTATACATGCGCTGAAGTTTCCGAGGTCCTGGTCTTTGGCAGTCCCTTCCTTGGGTTCTCAAGTTAGTGGACAAAGTATTTAGAAGTCTGTCCCACCCCTACCCCTAATGTCCGTAAGCTGGGAGTAATTTGCGAACCTAAACTTTCCTCACAGCCACTTGCTGTTTCATGATGAATGTTTTGAAGACAATTATGCTTCTTCCTAGGACGGGTCACTAAATTAACCTGTGCATAACCCTCTGGAAGCTTGGCACAAAATTAGTCAGGTTTAACTTAGGGGCACTTAAGTATTTAAGCAGCACATAGTAATAAAGTGAAAATACAACGCAAGAAAAATCTGACATCAATTGAGAAAAATAGAGTAAAATGTAAAAACATAATTTGAGACCAAAATGACAAAAATCCAATCAGTAGAACCAGAGTTCTGAATTTTTAAAGTTTTTAAAGTGAAAATCACCAAAAGAACAAAGCACCAACCGCGGGTATCTGGTTGTATGAGACCAGATCAAAGTAAAAAGTTAAGGTTGACTGCGATCGAGCGCAGTTCAGATACATGAGGTGGATTGGGCCCGGTCTCGGCTTACTTTTGGACTTAGAAGAATTTTTGAAGAAAAATGTCTGGGAAGGTAAAATTCCAACTCTGCAGTGGTAGCCTTTGTACTCACACACCTCATAAAAATCACCTAAATCCACTTTCGTTTGGCATCCACTGAAACCTCTCATGTTCAGGCAAGAAAACAAACGGCCGTATGAAATCCAAGCATACTTTTTCCCATGAAAACTGTGCTTCAGTCACATGTTGATCATTTTCCAACACACCCAAACCTACTCTGAACCTCTTCTCTGATTTTTTTCACACCTCACATTCCTCCACCCTTTTCTTCACCTGACCATCCATTTGCAGGCCACCAACACCTTTCTTTGAGTATCTTGAGTGTCTATGTCTGACCCAAGTGCCCGTCATGCGTTAAACATATAAGTTTGTTCCTTACTGCACTAGGTGGCGCAAACTTCTCACCTCTCATGATGAGTTTGTCCCCATGCAAAGACAATTCTTAGGCCACCTTGTAAAAAGGCTTAACTGCATCCAGAAGGGTATTCTCCCTTTTTACACCACCTTTGGTCATATTCTCCACTGCTTTGAGAACAGCAACTCCTTCCGTGGCACACACCAAATCCTCCATAGATGCACAATCCTGCAAACCCTCTGTGGCATCCTTTACACCCGCCACCACTTCCTGTGTATCAAATTCCCAATCATCCACTGCCTTATCTGGCAACCTTTACAGGACATCTGCTACCTTGTTCTTCCGGCCTGGCACATATTTGAGGCAATAGTCATAATCCCTTAATTTAACAGCCAACCTTGCCAACTGATCCAAACAATTTTTTGTGTCATTAGGTCCCAACACGTTCCAGAAGATCCATCCTCAGAGTGGCCCTGATACCCCAAATAAAGATGTGAAAATAGTGGGTCACCCATGAACCAGCTAATGCCTCCTGTTCAATTGCGGAATACTTCCTTTGTACTGGTCAATGAATAGGAAGCAAACACCACTGTTTTCTCTGTCTTCCCATGTAAATACACAATGTAAGTCCACATTACAATAATACCCAATGTTATCCTATTGAAGAGGTAGACCTTGCAGTATTGAAAAACTAATTTAAGAGTTTTTCAATACCAGGACATGTAAAATCTAAAAGTACATGTCTAACTTAAATACCTTGCACCCTGCCCTAAGGGCTGTTTAGGGCCTACCATAAGGATGACATATGTATTATAAATTAAGGTTTAGGTTTGGCAAAAGGGTTAATTTGCCAAGTTGAATTAGTTGATTAAAACTTCACATAGGCTACAGTGGCAGGCCTGAGATATGTTTATAAGGGCTACTTTGATGGGTAGCACAATGAGTGCTGCAGGACTATTATTAGTATTTGACTACTGGTTAGCAGTGGTAAAGTGCACAGAGTCCTAAAAGCCAACAAAACATGTTCCTAAAACAGAAGGGGTGAAGGCAAAAAGTCTGGTAGTGACCCTGCAGAGAGGGCCAGGTCCCACAGGGTAGGGAAACCATGGTCCAATTTCTCATCACAAGCAGGAAAGACTATTGCAATTCTCGGTTGGCCTTTCAACTTATCTTTTGGCTGCAAACAGCTGATATTCAATGTGTGAGGTTTGTTTTACACCTCTGCAAATAATCTAGGATCTCTCATATTTTTTTATCCTTCACTTGCTCCTTTTTCTGGATGCATTGCTGCTTGAATGCATTGTGCTTCTGACATAAAGATATGCACAACTCTGTTCCTAGCAACTATATGACATCTCTTCAATCTAGTTCTTCTCATCTGGTAAACATTCCAAAGTTCTCTCGGAGGCACATGTGGCTGGGCTTTTTCAGTCTTAATAGCTCAGGTGGGCAACAATCTTCTGCACTGAACCTAATCTCCTAAATTTTCCTGGAATACCAACATCTCAAATTTTTCAGCCCTAAATCAGAATCTGCTTCTTTGATCCTTTAAGTAGCCTGACATCCTCAGTTATTTGCGAGCTATCTAAAATCATTTTAAAATCAAATCACAGGTGTGATTGCCTACGTCCTTTGCATAATCAATTTATTTTAAATCACTCTGCTTTCTCTGACAGTCAGTGCAAAACTGTAAGCCTTTAACAGAAATCTTTGAAAAAAAGGATAGGAACATCTCCACCCTGCCTCCTTTGACATCATACTCACGAGTACGTTTCTTGCAGTACCTCTTCCTACCGTCTCATTAAAACAGGTGGCTGCATCCAATGCTACGTTTGCATGCCTAGTTCCAGATGTTGTCACTGGTGCGACTGCACATGAAGAGTGTTTTCGATCTCTAACTGGACGGAGACAACAAGGGAATCAACAATATTAAACAATTTAGATTTCTGTGAAGCCCATTTAGATTCACAATAAGAACCAAAAACTGTAAATTAAAGTTAAGTGTTTTTTTTTCTAATCAATAATCAATCGAATGCATATGCAAGTCGCTGAATATTAAAAAAAGGTACATAATTGCAGCTGGCAAACTGAAATATCCGAATTCGGTCAGTCTCATCAAATTAACCCATTTGCTCCCAGGCATTTTCCCCCTCAGGTGTCAGGCCTTTTTTTTGGCTATTTGGGGTAGTTCGGGCTTAGGCCGACGCCAAATTTACGTCCTTTTTTTCCAACATCCTAGGGATTCTAGAGGTACCCAGAGTTTGTGGGTTCCCTTGGAGGAGACCAAGAAATTATCCAAAATACAGCAAAAATTCAGTTTAAAAAAAAAAGAAAATGTGGAACAAAGATCTGCAGAAAAAGTTTGTGTTTTTTTCCCCTGAAAATGGCATCAACAAAGGGTTTGCGGTGCTAAAATCACCATCTTCCCAGCTTTCAGGAACAGGCAGACTTGAATCAGAAAACCACATTTTTCCACACAATTTTGGCATTTTTCCTGGAACATACCCCATTTTTTACTATTTTTTGTGCTTTCAGCCTCCTTCCAGTCAGTGACAATAATGGGTATGAAACCAATGCTGGATTCCGGACAGCTAAACATTTCTGAAAAGTAGACGCAATTCTGAATTCAGCAAGGGTCATTTGTGTAGGTTTCCCTACAGAAAATAACAGCTGAAATAAAAAAAAAGATTGAAATTGAGGTGAAAAAAACAGCCATTACTCTCTATGTTTTACTCTGTAACGTTTTCCTGCGATGTCAGATTTTCAAAAGCAATATACCGTTACGTCAGCTGGACTCTCCTGGTTTCGGGATATATAGGGCTTCTAGGTTCATCAAGATCCCTAGGTACCCAGAGCCTTGCAATCGGTTTTCATTGTATACCGGGTATACAGCAATTCATTTGGTGAAATATAAAGAGTGATAAATAGGTATCAAAAA
The DNA here is from genome assembly GCF_031143425.1 of Pleurodeles waltl. NCBI lineage: Eukaryota > Metazoa > Chordata > Amphibia > Caudata > Salamandridae > Pleurodeles > Pleurodeles waltl. Next base: position 61,700,398 of record NC_090436.1, read on the forward strand.
AACATTTCCAAAATGGGCACAAGATAAGGTGTGGAGAAGCAGTGGTTATTTGCACATCTCTGAATTCCGGGGTCCCCATACTAGCATTTGAAATACAGGCCATTTCTCAAATAGACGTCTTTTTACACACTGTCTTACATTTGGAAGGAAAAATGTAGAGTAAGACAAGGGGTAGTAACACTTGTTCTTCTATTCTGTGTTCCCCCAAGTCTCCCGATAAAAATGGTACCTCACTTGCATGGGTAGGCCTAATGCTCGCAACAGGAAACGGAACATGGACACATCACATTTTTCAAATTGAAACCTGACGTGTTTTTTCGCTCAGCTGGACCTAAGGAAACCTAGCAAAGCTGTACAGTTTTGAAAACTAGACACCTAGGGGAATCCAGGATGGGGTGACTTGTGGTGTTCTCACCAGGTTCTGTTACCCAGAATTCTTAGCAAACTCAAAATTTGGCAGAAAACACTTTTTCCTCACATTTCGGTGCTACTAAGTTCTGGAATCTGAGGGGAGCCGCAAACTGCCTTCTACCCAGAGTTCCCCCAGGTCTCCAGATAAAAATGGTACCTAACTTGTGTGGGTAGGCCTAGCGCCCGTGAAAGGAAATGCCCCAAAACACAACGTCGATACATCACATTTTCCCAAAGAAAACTGAGCTGTTTTTTGCAAAGTGCCTAGCTGTGGATTTTGGCATTTCGCTCAGCTGGACCTAAGGAAGCCTACCAAACCTGTGCATTTTTTAAAACTAGACACCTACGGGAATCCAAGGTGGGGTGACTTGTGGGGCTCTCACCAGGTTCTGTAACCCAGAATCCTTTGCAAACCTCAAAATTTGGCTAAAAAATCACTTTTTCCTCGCATTTCGGTGACACAAAGTTCTGGAATCTGAGAGGAGCCACACATTTCCTTCCACCCAGCGTTCCCCTAAGTCTCCCGATAAAGATGGTACCTCACTTGTGTGAGTAGGCCTAGCGTCCGCGACAGGAAATGCCCCAAAACACAACATAGACACATCACATTTTCCCCAAAGAAAACAGAGCCTAGCTGTGGATTTTGACCTCTAGCTCAGCCGGCACGTAGGGAAACCTACCAAACCTGTGCATCTTTTAAAACTAGACACGTAGGGGAATAAAAGATTAGGTGACCTGCAGGGCTCTCACCAGGTTCTGTTACCCAGAATCCTGTGCAAACCTCAAAATGTGGCAATAAAAACACTTTTTCCTCACATTTCAATGACAAAAAGTTCTGGAATCTGAGAGGAGCCATAAATTTCCTTCCACCGAGCGTTCCCTCAAGTCTCCCGATAAAAATAGTACCTCACTTGTGTGGGTAGGCCTAGTGCCTGCGAAAGGAAATGCCTCAAAACTCTATGTGGACACATCAAAATTATCAAATACAAAACTAACTGTTTTTGCGCGGGGGGCACCTGCATTTTTGGTCTTGGGCTCAGCAGCCATATAAGGAAACCTACCAAACCCAAACATTTCTGAAAACTAGACACCAGAGCGAGTCCAGGGAGGTGTGACTTGCGTTGATCTCCCAGTGTCCCAGAATCCTTTGCAAACCTCAATTTGTCTAAAAAACACTTTTTCCTCACATTTTGGTGACAGAATGTTCTGAAAGATGAGAGGAGCCACAAATTTCCTTCCATCCAGCGCTCCCCCAAGTCTCCCAGTAAAACTGATACCTCACTTGTGTGGGTGGCCCAGGTGCCTGCAACAGAAAAAGGCCAAAAACCTGTAGAGATTGAGGGGATAGCACAGCAAGTTGATAAGCACATATTTTTCTTTTATACATCTTTAGGCTGACTCTGCTTTGGGGACCCACAAAATCATTTTACTTGTGAGACTGAGGGAAACGCTAAGTGGTAGGAAATGTATGCCGGGGCAGTGATCCTACAAAGAAAAGTGAGGAAAATATGCTTTTTAAGCAAATTTGGAGGTTTGCAGAGGAGTCTGGGTAAGAAAATGTTGGGGGATCCAGGCAAGTGACACCTCCCTGGACTCCTTGGGGTGTCTAATTTAAAAAAATGTCTGGGTTTGGTAGGTTTCCCTAGATGAAGGACGCACCCGGAACCAAAAACATAAGTCCCCCCCAAAACACAGGTAAGTTGCAATAGATCATTTTGATGTGTCCACGTACTTCTGTAATGTTCCAAACACTGAAATTGTGAAAAGAAACGAACATAGGTTATTTTAAAAAGACCTCTCACCCACCAACCAAGGTGGTGGCATGCCTCATCATCGGGGTCCCACTGTTAATTCACTGTTAATAATTGAAAGGCCAAAAAACTGAAACAATGACTCACAGCTCGTGAGCTGTAAAGCCGCGTCAAGGCACCAACTGCTGTACAGTCCATTCACACACCTTTTATACATGACATGCATAAGACCATTCACGCTGCCAGCCACGAGCCCAGCACATTACGACACTCGCAGCAACAGACAGCGCCATTCAAGGGCCCATCACTTTCATACGCCCACATGCCTGATACAGCAATCACACCAGCTGATGGGAGTGTGTAGACTGCCACTCCACGCACACCGCCTGACCAGTGCCAACCTATGCACACCGACAGCCAAGCGCCACCCCACGCACACCGCCTGCCAAGCGCCACCCCACGCACACCACAAGCCAAGCGAAGCGCCAGTCCATGCACACCGCCATCACTTTTTTGTGTTTTTAAACAACAAAGAAACCACTAATTATAGATAAGTACAAAACTACAAACACAAAAGCTCCAACTGAATACATGACAGTAATGCGAACCATGAAACTGAACATATGAAAATATAGAACAGCAGTTTACGCTCACTGTATTTCCCAATAATTCTTCTGTGTGTGGTAGCTCCTGAAACAGCCACCCACACACAGCCCAGGCTTTGAAGGACAATCAGGGCAGTACATCCTAGTCTCCTTCCTGATACCTCTTCGAGCACAGACTCTACATCTCTTAGCAGGAAAGTTTTTGGGCCGTGGGAGGAATGTGCTCAGCAAAGTGACGATCTTTCAATCTAGCCACATCCTCCACCACTGGTTCTCTAGGAACTCTTGCCTGTTTCAGCACAACAAGGCTCGCTATGACAGACTCCTGAAATTTCACAAATGTCATCCTTGACTCTGTAGAACTATCCATAAACACAACAAAAGCATTTAAGTTGCCACTAATTTCTTATACCAAACATAAGCCTTACGAGCAGCAGTGTAAGGTTCCAACCTCTGATCTACTTAATCAACACCACCCATGTGCTTATTGTAATCTAAAATGCACACAGGTTTGTGCACTTCAGCAACTTGACCCCAAACAGCCACAGGTGAAGTATTCTCATCATGGATGGTAGTTAGCATGTACACATCCCTCCTGTCAGAGCTAGCAGCTCATCATTCCACAAGGCACTACTCTGTCCCTTCTAGTTTTTTACAGACAAGCTCTCTTGGATAGCCTTTCCGGTCTGAACAATTCCTTGAATAACTGAACTCCAGTGTAGAAGTTATCTACATATAAATGGTGACCTTTGTTAAACAGTCGTCTACCAAGTTCCCAAACAATTTTCTCACTAACGCCAGAAGTGGGTGGACAACCCGGGAGGAGGGTGTGGGGGACAGGAGGGTCAATACTGGAATCCCTACCAGTGTAGACCGTGAAATTATAAACATATCCTGTACTGCTTTCAGACAGCATATACAATTTAATTCCATACCATCCCTCTTGCTAGCAATGTACTGCCTAAAAACCAAACGACCCTTGAACAGGACCAAAGACTCATCTACAGATATTTCTTTGCCTGGAACATAGATCTCTGAAAACCGATCTACCAAATGATCAAGGACAGGTCTAATTTTAAAAAGACGGTCAGAATCAGGGTGATCTCTTGGCAAGGCTAAAGCATTATCTACAAAATGCAACATCCGAAGAAGAAGCTCATACCGGTTACGACTCATGATTGCAGGAAATATAGCAGTTGCCATCAAGGGACTAGTAGACCAATATGAAGACAGTGATCAGCCCCATCAAAAAAGTTAAACCCAAGAACTTTTTTAACTGTTCCAGATTTGTGGGAATCCACTGGCTAGCTCTAGAGTGTGGCCTAAGTCTGGCAGCCTTGTCCCTCAAATACTGCTCTGCATACAAATTAGTCTGCTCAACAATCTCTTCAAAAAATATATTGTCCATAAACAACTCAAAGAAGTTGACAGGCAAAAAGTTTTCCATATTAACTCGACACCCTGGGAAAACAGTAAACGCAGGCAACTGTGGCTGCTCCATGTTTGGTGCAACCCACGTGTCAGGTCTTCCAATGGGAAGCCTTTCAGCCGCTGGCTCCTGCACCAAAGGCACATCAGTGTCCTCCTCTAAAACAGGCACTTCATCAGCACTGAGAGTGGCTTCATCATCAGATGATTCCTCTCTGACAGAAAATTAACTTCCAGAATCTTGCACTTCCTCCTTTGCCCCAGATGCAGAGTCAGTCTCATAATCATGGTCAGAAGACGACTCAAAAAGCGCACCAACAACCTGCTGAGCGGTCATCCTACGGCTAGCCATGATCCTTCCTACAAAAATTAACTGGACAAATACACCACCAACAACCAGCACTGTGTAAGATAAGTAGCAAACAAAGTGTAGATTTATCACTAGGAGTTATAAACTCAAAAACTATACCGCTCACTTGCCTGAAAACTCACCAGCAACTACTTGCACAGCCACAGCAATCACCAATGATATCCCACTAAAAAGAAAAAAGAAAAGCAAATTAGTCATAAGACAACACAAATATCATTGTGCACAAATCTAAGGACAATTTCACACACAATCCTGCATTGAGTACACCACCACCAAACATGTCATTCATGCATGGCAACACCACTCCTTTGGAATAAATGTATTTACTTACCTAAAACATGCAACTACGCAAACCGCAGGACGATCACTGCTAAAACCGCAACAAGCCACAGCAAAGGAAGCTAAAGCTTTGAACTAGAACAAAAAGGAGAAATAAACTTAAAATCACAAATGCAAATACTTCCCCACCACAATATATTTATAAATTTTCCCTGGTAACTAATGTTCTCTGCTTGGGGGCAGATGGGCCTAAAAAAGATAAGCCAATCTGCCCCTAAGTGGGGGACAGAAATGGCATAGAATATATTGCCCCTTTGGGGAGGGCGACCCTTACCAAAGGGGCCACCCCCCCCACACAAAGCACACACACACACACACACACACATGATCCTTGGCTCTAGGTGGATTCTGCAGGGGAGCCTAGGTGAATAGTGCTTTTTGCCCCTTGGGGGCGACCCTTGCCCAAGGGGGAGCCCTCCAAAAAAAACACAACAAAAAGCCCCAAAAACACAAAAAAAGCCCCAAAAACAATTCCTGATTTCTAGTGCCTTCTACCTCTCTTGGGGGCAGATAAGCCTAAAAATAAAAGGGCAATCTGCCCCCATGGGGGGCAGAAATGGCAATAAATATATTGGCACCCCAAGGGGAGTGACCATTGCCCAAGGGGCCGCTCCCCCACATTGTAAAAGCACACACACATATGCTAATTCCCTGGTGTCTAGCGGGATGCGATCGGGCAGCAGGAACGCTGAAAGAGACATTGAGGGGAAGGAAAACCCTTTCCTTTCCCCGATGCCTCTTTTTGTGCAATCCACCCCCGCCTGGAGGAAAAACGTACCTCCTTGCCTGAAGACGCGCTGGAAGCAAATGGCTTCCAGCGCGTCTGGCACCCTCTGATGATGTCAGCACGCGATCGCGAGCTGACGTCATTGGGGAGGTGGAGGGGGGTCAGATGTGGAAGGGGAAGCGATTCTCCTTCCAACCCTGACCTTGGCCCTCGACGGGGAGCGCTAGCGCTTCCCGCGAAGGCCGGTTCTAGGACGTAATGGTTACGTCCGTGGCACCTCAGCGCAGCAGCCACGAACGTAACCCTTACATCCATGGCGGGGAAGGGGTTAAGATACAATGCAGTAACAACCATAGCAATATGGAAACTGAGAATTAGAAATAGGTATTCCATAACGAAAACCCTTTTCTCTCTTCTAAACATGAAATAATTCTAAAATCATTTAGTCAGAATTCTAAGTCAGGAATAATGATGCTTAGAATGGAGTTTAGGGAAATTGGAAAAATGCGAGACGGTGTCAGCATAGCAAAGGCTTCAGTAGAAGTCCTTCAGAAAAAAGAAAAAGTGTTTAGCATAAAGCTTCACACTTGCATGAAGAAGGGAAGGAGGGAGGTCTATACCTCTTAAACTCTAAGGGATGTCTGTCCTAAGTTCTAAGAATAACATTAATTAAAACAAGTAGAATCTCCAACATGAAGGTTATCGGTTTCCTCCCCTTGAAGGACCAATCAGCTTCGGATCTGTCATCTGCATTTGCAACACCTGAATTTCTCAGCCAACATATCTGGGACAGCCACTACGACCTTAGACATCCTACGCTCGTGGTACACAATGAATAGGAGGCTTCCGCTGCTCAATAAATCCTCACACCTCTTGCAAAGATTTATTTTCTCAGACCTTACTATCAGCAAAATTAATACATAAGACAATACTCCCTTTCACTTGCTGACGAAGCCTTGAAGAACACACTATCCAGGCAAAACACAATTTAGAATTAAGATCTTCTGTCTGTAAAGTTAGCCTTCCTTTAAATAAACATTTAATGTGCACTTCGAATACATGGTTATACCTGCACACTTTTCAGATTAACATTATTGGAAAAGAGTGATACAATTTACTTAAGTAAATACAACATAAAGAATAAATGCAAAACGTGAATAATGAATACATGTAAGCACTTGACATGAACATTAGTATGCACGTTATAAAACTTCAATCTTTCAGTGACTGCATTACATTAATGCATTTTAACATTGTTAATGATATTAAGCCACACAATAAAGATAATGTCAAAGGTAAATGTGTAATTTGTGCAATGATGAAGTGTAAAGGATGGAGTCTAAATTGAGCTACTCCACTGGTGCCTACTTTTGTTCTGAATCCAGGTACCTAACTGGTGTGAGATGTTTTGTAAGACCACAGAAGCTCACCAGTCAGTGAAGATTGCCATCAGACTTTCTTGTCCGCCAGAGCCCAGCATTATTAAAATCTTACTAGGGTGTACTGACATCTAGGAAGAAATTAAGTAAAAAGATTGTGAGGTCTAAAGTGTAGTCTTCTGCGAAGGGAGGGGACATGGAGGGATTACATGAGTATGGTGTGCTACGAGGGACTGCCAATGTTTCTAATAGGCCTGGGCAGAATTTAGATTATGCCGGAGTACTCAGAGTCATTTCAGTAATTCTAAATTACTCTTTGATGCGTAATTGCAGATAATTTTGCGATTACTTCTGCTTGTGTAATTAAGAGTGATTTGGGGGAAGCAATCCTACTATAAGAGCACATTTAGCGAGCGGCCAGTCGCTATTTACATTCCACTGCATTGAGCACTGTTCCTTAGTGCAAAATGGCAGAAGTGAGTTGGGGGGAAATTGCTGCTCGCTATTCATGTTCTGTTGTATTTAGCATGATTTCTTAGTGCAAAATGCAGTCTCGAGTCCATTTTGGACCTGAAACATAGAATTCCAGTAAACAATTGTAAATCTCATTTTTGAAAACTCTGTTAAATTTTTGTTTTACATGTTCTAAGAAAAGTCTGTCTAGCCCAGACCAGGGGTGGTGGAACAGACCCCTCCCGCTCAAAGCGTGACTAAGCAGGGTGGAGGAAGGGTGCTCCATTAAGGCAGGGAGCTGGCACAGGTCTACCTTGTATCAAGTTCTGCTGGGGATGTCACACTGAGGTGGGGCAAGGGTGTACCTACCATTGGTGCAACAGGTTCATTGAACACTCACAATGCTGTATTATAGTACCTTAACAGCAGTCAAAGGGGCATTTTTCTTGCTTGCACCAGGGCCCTTAGCATCCTTTCTACGCTACTGATGCTTGGTTATGACCACCAGTGTGGATATGTACAACAAAGGGACAATAGCACAAAAGAACACTGCAAAGCAAGAAGTAGCCACTGAAATCCATAACTTGCATTTAGGACACTAAAGGATTTGCTGATTTACCACAAATGGTCTGCAACATTTCTTGAACTGTCCATAACAAAGAGTACAATTGAGTCAGCTGTGCTTTTTTAATAATTGCCTAATTTGGAGTTTAGTGGATGTATGAAATCCAACCAAAAAAAGGCAGATGTTATATCCTCCATTTTTAGAGTGTATAAGCTGCCTATGCAGACTAAGGGTCTGATTTAGATATCAGCAGAAGTGTTACTCTGTCACGATTCGGATGACAGATCTCCTGTCCGCAAAAATGTAAATCCCAATATATCTTATAGGATTTAGATTTAGGCGTACGGGATATCCGTCACCAATATCTAAATCAGGCTCCAAGTAATGAGGATGGGATATCTGCAACTTTTTAGGGATTCCCTGCATCCGTCAAACTCTAAATAAGTCCCTAATGGGCTTTTGCTACCAAGTTACAGAGTTTGCCCTTGTGTGCACCTTCCAATGCGCGAAGCAGGTTTGCTGCTGACAGATGCATTGGGGTAGCCATGTTTAGCAGTGAACAGTACGTCTGCATACAGAAAACTTCCTACGCCTTCGGCGAACATTCACCTTGAGATAAATCCAGACCCGTGCTCAGTAATTGTGAGACATTTCCCTCAGAGAGCTAGAATTGGAACAGCATTATTATTGCTAGTGCCATTTCTGGAAAGCAATGCATTAGACTCTCTGTTGGGTTGCTTCTCTGTACACTGCTGAGTATTTATTTTTAATATGTAAAGAGCGTTGACCGCTTCAGCACAGGCAATAGCATGCATTACTTTACCAAGCCAGTGCTCATGTATAATTATGTCCATGGATGGAAATCTTGAGTTCTTTAGACTCCACGAGAGAGCGTCACGAAGCTTTCATTTCTTTATACACTTTGAAAAATATTGAGAAGTTGATGTGATGTGATTATAGTTTCCTGCAAATAAATGGCTGCTTAGGTCATGATCTACAGCAGTCTTATTTCTGAGAACTGAAGCAAGTTTATAGTAAAGTTATGCTTAGGAAGACGAAGGCCCATGCAGTGACTTTGTCAATGCATGGTTTCATAGTGAAACTACCATGGGTAAGCTTACCTCCCGCCTCTGGTGACCTCCACAGATCCTTTTTGAAGGTTTATATATCTCTATGTTGAGGACAAGAATATTGACGTTCAAAAATTTCGCATTCAGTACATTCAGCTTACAACATCATGAAGTAAAGTATACATTTACTATTCTTAACTTAACGTCTACTTACCTTGACAGTGTAGTGGTAGCCGATTTAGTGGGTGCAATATTTTTATCATGCAATATGTCACCAGTGATATTGTGACACACAGTCATCTTTTTGAAGCATCTTTAGCTGGATTCAGTCATGGATGATTCTATTGCTATTAGGAGCAGCCAACAAATCATGAATGGAACTGTAGTAAACATGGGTCAGGCTGCCCTTATATTAGTGCCCAAGAGCGCACCTCCCCCCAGGGTGTGGGTCGGACGTGAGCTGTGCCACTCTTTAGGATAAGAGATTCCTTATAAGGTGACACCTGCATGCAAAGAGAACACTATTTCCATGTAGCCTTCTCAAGACACGGCCATTAGACATGGTCTTCAACTTTTCATGCTGCTGTGATGTCGCGTTGACCCCAGGCTGTTTATCCATGCCCATGCCATGATTCTGCAACAGAGGAAAAATGTATTAAAAATGTAAGATCAATTCAAGGCGATGATCTTACCTACATTTAGGGAGAAGGCTTCACAAGAATGAATCAGCTTTTTTTTTCTTATGAATAGAGTAGGAAGGGCAAATATCAGTTTGTGCTCCTTAAAACTGTCAATCCGGAATGGGACTGGCAGGTGCCAGGACTTTTGGTACTTTCCTATTTCATTCTCAGCTAGCACAGTGTCAGAAAGCTGAATGTAAATTATTATGGGCCTGATTACAATTTTGGAGGAGGTGTTAATCCGTCCCAAATGTGACGGATATACCACCAGCTGTATTACGAGTTCCATGGGATATAATGGACTCGTAATACGGCTGGTGGTATATCCGTCACTTTACCGTCACTTTTGGGACGGATTAACACCTCCTCCAAAGTTGTAATCAGGCCCTAAACTTTTTAGACTAAAATGACAGTTTATAGCAATTCACTAGAGCACTCAATAAATTTTCTTTGCACCAGCCTACACGTAAGCAATGTGGCTTGGTCAGAGTATTCAGCCTTGCCAGGGTGGTCTCTATTTCATTCCCAAAATCAAGTGGAATCCCTGGGGCTGGTGGGTGAAGACTGTGTGGGGTTTTCTGTGAAGCTATAAGGGTGTGAACACTAGGAAGGAAGATTTTTTATGTTGGAATTTTGCAGCCTGTTTGAGTAAGCTTGACTCGCTAGAAGGCTTTTTGAAACAATGATTTCGACATCAACTTGTTTCGATGGTCCCATGGCCATACCTATTGTTGGTGATCTGTTGTTGTTAAAATGCATTTGTGTGGCTCTCTTACCTTGGTACCTCTGTGGTTCCAACAGGCAGTACAGGACATTACATGGTGGACTCAATTCATAATGGTAAATTTGGTTGCAAACATATGTTTATGACCAAATATGCTCTTGTTTTATAGGTGCCAGGAATTCACAAAGGAAGGAAGAGAAATGCATCACTACCACATTTGGTGGGATTGCCAGAGAGGGATTTCTACAGGGGGAAAAACATTTCCCATGTAATGAAATTAAATGTGCATTTGCCAGTGGTGGCTACCACCAATCAAGGGTGGTGGGGTGGGGGGATCGGAGGAGGGTAACGAGGTTTGGGGGAGAGTAAAAAAAACAAAAAACATACCCGCTGCTCCATCCCGCGCTGCTCCTGATCCTGCTGCCAGTCGTTTCCTCTCTTCCCAGCAGTCACCACAGGCTCCCAATCCAGACGCTGCTCTTGGGCTAAAGTTAACATGAGAGCATTACCATGATTAGCCTGAGTGGGCTGGTGCAACACAGCCAGGTTGGAGAAATGTCAGCCAAACAGACATGTGCACTTTACAGTGCCCACCACTCCTTCATATGGCCCGGCCCGGCCCTCCCTACATTACGAGCTGTCACACAGACAGCAGCAAATAAAATGATAAGAACATTATTTTATTATCATTTTCTTTGCCGCTGCCTGCCTGACTGAGCGGGGGGGCGAAGCTCCTCTGCTAAAATGGCGGCGCTGCCCCTGGCATTTACGCAGCGGATCCTATTTCCTCATTGTGGAGTCCTCTGCTGTTGAGAGCTCCATAAAAGGAGGCTAGAGCCTTGCTGGGAAAGTCACATGACCTTCCCAAAAGTAAGCATAGAAATACTGCGCCAGGTGCTGCTTTCTTGATTATTCTTGGGAATTTCTATCAATAGTAGAACACGACACCCAGGCGGAGTTGAAGTTTGCACCTATGGCTTTTGGTTAGGTTGAGCCTAGGCAGCGCTTGCGCTGTTGCTTAGCGACCTGTTATGTATGCTTTGTGGGGTTCAATTCCACCCATTGCCTGTCATTTGCCTATGTCAGTGTTCTTTAAAAATACTTGCTTACTAATGGGTAATCCTTCCTCTTTGTCCCTCCTTTTTTGACTTTTGTTTACCCGCAGGGATCAACTTCTGGATCTTTGCGCTTTGAATCTTTATGTTTCTTGGAGGGACTATTTTATTATTTCTTCCCTGCTCATTTACATTCCGGGCTAGAATTTCCCACTCAGCGCAGCACTCGGCTCATGGCCACCAAACTTCATTTTAACCATCCATTTCCCTCAAGTGTTTGTGTATTTTGGGATTCATTAGTGCGGCACCCACTTCACAGACGTTGCGCTTCGCAAGCCTTTTTTTTGTTTTATGCTTGACTGCCGTGCTGCTCACAAACGTTTTTTTTACATTATAATTGGCTGCCCAACACCCCCATGCTGCCCCCATTCTGCTCCCTGGCCAGACTTACACAGTACAGTTTTGAGGTGGGGGGGTGTTATCAGACAAGCAAGTACACAGAGTAACTGCGTGTTCAGTGAAAACTTTGTGAATTTGAAAACAACGGCAGCCTGCTAAGCTGTTGTAAGCGCAATCCGGACAGCTACTTTCTATGGCTCATGGCCACCGGGCTTCATTTTAACTGTACATTTTCCTCAAGTGTTTTTTGTACTTTGAGCTTGATTAGCATGACATACACTTCACAGACGCGACACTTCGGAAGCCTTTGTTTTGTTTTATGCTTAACCAGCTTGCTGCTCATAAACTTTACATTATGGACGGCTACCACTCATCCACTGTGCAGCCGCTATTCTGCCCCCTGGGTGGACTCACACAGTACAGTTTCGGGGAGGGGGTGGAATCAGACAAGTAAGTACACAGAGTAACTGCGAGCTCTGTAAATTCTTTGTGAATTTGAAAACAACACCCGCTTGCTAAGTGGGCAAGCAGGCACCTACTTTCTACGTGTCTTTATGCTGTTTTTGAGTGCATCTTTATTTCCTTTCTCGGCCTTCAAACTTAAAGGATTTCCTAGTTTTGCTTGGACATCCCCAACCTCCCTCCCCTTTCACTGCTTGCTATTTTAGGCGCAATGGCTGCTTTTTTTGTTTGTGTTCCTGAAGCATCTCTGGAAGCCATCTGACACCATCTTCCTATTCATGGTGCACTTCGTGAATCTGAGATGTCCACCTTATTGTTGCCAATATCTGAGTACTCCTCCAAACACCATCATACTTCTAACAGGGCACACAAAGAAAACATCACCATCTTGCTTCTCAACTGGGTTTGATTTGGGCACAAAGTTGATCTATTGAATATATTTTCTACTGACGAATAGCATTCTGGCTCTCTAAAATGCATAGGAATGTAAAGCCGAATGTGACATTTGTGAAGATTACCGGTCATCAATTTTCAACAAAAACCTTATTCCCCAACGTGCTACCAACAAAACAATTGAGTTATTTTGGTAAGTACTCCACTGCACCACTTGGCTACATGATTCTATAAATTAAAATAATTGAGTTGGACTCTTCACTTCTATGTTTACTAAAAACAACTGCAGCAATATGACCATCCATGTCATTATTTCAAAGAGGGGGAACATTCAGGCCCTTTTCTACAGGCGAATCACACCACTCCAAAATGCTCTGCACCTGAAAGGCAAAGTCACGCAAGTAGAGATCCTCAGTGCCTGCTTCTACTGGAGGTGCTGTGCCAACAGGAGCTGTCCAACTGCAGTAATACTTGGAGTGCAGGCTGTGACTGTGAGCCTGGGATTCGAGCAGTAGTGAGTGTGCTTTAGATACAACAAGGCTTGGGCTTGTTGTGATGACATGGTTACATGTGATTAGCCCTCATCATCACCCTCTGCTGTGACTTGAAGTGGCGGCGCGGCGCTTGCCTCACTTCAGACCCCCGCCCATTCAGAGCACCTGGTGACTATTTTATTTTTATTTTTTTAGTTAAATTACATAAACAGTGCTGAGGTTTTGTACAGCAGGTGTGTGAAAGATCACTTAGCTGCTTCTGTGTGCAATGATCATCATTCTTTCAAGTAATTTTCTTTTTTCTAATCTATGGAGGTATATTCTGGCCATTATTCCCGGAAACCCTATTATGATTTGTGCTACTCTCCACACCACATACATCCACTCTGAACCAAAACACATGGGTAAAAGACATTACCATTTATAACGCCAATAGCTCTAACTCTCACCAGTGCGAGACCTATTGCATTACAAATACTTGTTTACTTTCTTTGTGAGTAGGGACAAGCCAGCAACTGGTGAAACAATCAGGATGGCTGGCTTCTCCTTTTTGTGTTAGCAGTAATGCACAAGAGCACGAGGGAGAAGGGAGGTGGGTTGGTGGTAGTTCACCATGCCTCAAAGTGGTATTCACTTTGAACTTTCTAAAAGTATAATTGTGTAGTTGCACATATTGTATTTTTTTTAATTATATCAGGGATTTTAGCAGGTCTTCCTATGTTCTGGGGACATCTGGTACCGGGATAGCACTAACTTGACTAACTTCTCTAGATGTTTTGGTCCCTTGGTTCGTGAATGGTCAACTTTAGGGCCGTCCTTGTACAGCTTTACTTGCAGTTATTTAGAGTTGTTGATTAAATGTCACGTAATAGAAACAGACAATCCCACATAGTTATTTACTTTGTGTTTTTAAGTAATTTGTTCCATTATAATTCACAACAAACCCCATTCTACAGTAAGATTGAGTGTCTCCTTAGAGCGGGTCAAGCTGAGCAGGCCTGTCCCTGGTTCCAGACAAATATCTGGCTTGAGCTCGAGCCTTGTCCTGTGAAAACTGTCTCCAGATTAAAGCCAAGACAAGTATCCAAGGTGCTGCCCACATTCTCTCCTTAATATAGGTTTTAAAACACAAAGGGGGTTATTACAACTTTGGAGGAGGTGATAATCCGTCCCAAAAGTGACGGTAAAGTGACGGATATACCACCAGCCGTATTACGTAATAACCCCCAAAAACTGTAAAACGCACAACTTCTGAGCAGGAACCTAAAATCAGGTGTTTTGCTTGATTCAAAATCAGAACATGAGTGAATGTCTCTCCAAAGCCAACTACACTTCAAATGTGTCTCATGAATACCTGGAAATCAGAGTGCCCACCCTGCGATCAACGAGGTTGCTTTGTTATTCTATTTGACTGCCATCATTAGGGTATTATGCTGCACCTAAAACTGGCCTGTTTAGGTCCAAACCTACCAGACAGATGTGCTGTCTGGTTTGCTAACCACTTCTTGTGGGCATCCTGAAAGGATCCTTGGGAACGCATTTCTCCCATTGCTGACTATTGGCTTTGTGGTTTGTAACTCACATTTACTTGCTTTCTATTTTTTGGCTTTATTTGTTTTAGGCTGTCTTGCTTGAGTTTTTCTGTCCGGTGAAGCATTGCTTGTTTACAGTATCCATCTGAGTTCTTGTTTTCAGTAAACAGGCCTTTAAATCTATTCTTATCTAGTCACATTTGCTGTGCATTCAAAGATAGAGGTCAAATGTCAGGCTCTGTCTTCCGAGCTAGCTTGGTGTTTACTTTTCCTTCTTTGACTTCAAAGTGAGAGAATTTCTATCACAAGCTTGCTGTGAAACAAAAGGCTTTCTGCACGCGCACAACAAAAAAGAACTGTGCTGATGTTTCAGAATATATCAGCATTAGGAAAGTACAAACTAAGTTTATTTTTTTTGTAAGTCTGAAGTGTGGTGGAAACAACTATTTTAAAATGATCAAAGCATATCAATAAACTAGGTGATGACATTTTCACACATTATCGTTTGTGTGCAGTAAAATGGTATGTCCATGCAAATGCAATGGTCATTTCAGTTGAAAATATGTAAAAGCAGTGTGCTCCCACACGATATGTACTCCACACTATTCGATTCCACTCTACACCACACCCCTCTACAACACTCTACTCCACTTTATGCCTCACCACTCTACACCACAGCACTCCATTCTGACACTCTACTCCACTCTATGAAATGCCACTGTATTGTACGGCACTCCACTCCACGGCACGCCACTCTACTCTGACATGAAAGCTCCATCCTACACCCCTGCACTCTGACACAGCACTCCACTTTATGCCACTTCACTCCATTCCACCCCAGTCTACCCCGCAACACTACAATGTATCTCAATCTACCTCACTCAGCTCCAGTTTACTCCACTCCAGTCTAGCCTAATGTACTCCAATCTACCCCAATGCACTCCACTCCAATCTACCCCCTCCATTCTTCCCCACTCAACTCCAATCTATTACACTCCAGTCTACCCCACTCCACTCCAATCAACCCGATTTCAATCTATCCCAATCTATACCACTCCACTGTACCCCAATCTATACCACACCACTTTACCCCAATCTACCCCTCTCCGCTCCAATCTACAGCAGTCGACTCTACTTCAGTCTACCACCACTCCACTGCAATTTACCCCACTCCACCCCAAACTACCCCACTCTACACCAATCCACCTCAATCCACAATAATCCACCCAAAGCTTAATTTGTAAAAACAAAAAACAATAAATAAGTGCCAGCGCCCTTCCTATTAGACCGCTGTAGCCTTCACCACACATTGTCCCTGCCAGCAGTGCTGCTAACAGTACCACCACAACTACTAACCATTGCACTCTTTCAAGTGTGACAATTCACACTACTCCATGTCATCAAAAGCTATAAGAATGGCGTTGAATAGTCTGAATTTTCTTTTTTAATGTGTATTGAATTATTAAACAATCTTGTTGGGCTAATCTCAAAATGAGTCAGACAGCGCCACCATCTGGTAATAAGTCTCTAGCGCGAGAGGTGAGAATTAAGTGACAGTGCTGAGCACTGGAAACCACTGGCTCATATTAAGCACTAAATCTACCCCTCTCCAACTCACTCCAGTCTATCCCACCCCACCCCAATGTACCCCAGTCTACCCAGATCCACTCCAGTCTACCCCACTATCCTCAAAGCTACCCCACTCTACCTCACTCCAGTCTACCTCAATCACTCCACTCCGATCCAATCTACCAGTCTACTCTACTGCGGTCTACTCTGCTCAACTCCAATCTACCCCACTCCACTCCAGTCACCCCACCACACTCCAATCTAACCCAATCTACTCCAATATACTACAGTCTACCCTATCCACCCTACTCCAATCTATCCCAATTCACGCCATTCTACCCCACTCTACCCAAATCTGCCCAACTCCAATACAATCTAACTCACTTCATTCCAATCAACCTCACTCCACCCCAATCTACCCCACTCCACTCTAATCACATCAATCAAATCTACTCCACTCTAATCTTCCCCACCCCAGTCTACCCCACTCCAACCTAAACTACTGCATTCTAGCACAGTCTACACCACTCCACTCCAATCTACCGCACTCCACGCCATCTCACTGCACGTCAATCTACCACACTCCAATGTACCACAACCTACCCACTTCAATCTACCAAAATCTACCCCACTCCACTCCACTAGAATCTCCTCAGTCCACTCCAATCCACCCCACTCCAATCCCCCAATCTACCTGCATTCCACTCAAATCTACCCTACTCCACTCTAGTCTACCCCAGTCCACCCCACTCCAGTCTACCAAATCCACCCCACCCACTCAAGTCTACCCCACTCTACTCCAATTTACCACACTCCACTCCAATCTATCGAACTCCAATCTACCCTACTCTACTGCAATTTACCCTACTCCACTCCAGTCTATCCCAATCCACCCCACCCCACTCTTCCTCAATCCACTCCAAACTACCCCACTCCAATGTACCCCACTTCAATCTACCACACTCCACTCTACTCCAATCTATACCACTCCACCCTATCCCAATCCACCCATTCCACTGCAGTCTACCCAAAGCCACTCCAATCTACGCTAATCAACCCCACTCTAGTCTACTCAATTCCTCCCCAATATACCCCACTCCACCTCAATTTACCCCAATCTACATCAATACACCCCAATCCACCCAGTGCTTAATTTGTAAAAAAAAATAAGGGCCAGTGCCCTTCGTTTTAGACCATTGTAGCCTGCACCACCCATTGTCCCTGCCAGCGGTGATACTAATAGTACCAACACAATCACTAACCATAGCAAGTGCAAGTGTGACAACTCGGACTACTCCGGCCCATCCAAAGCTATAAGAATGGCTTGGAATAGTCTGAATTGGCATTTTAAATGTATATTTAATTATTAAACACTTTTGCTGTGCTCAACTCAAAATAAGATATACAGAACCACCACATCGCGGTGTGTCTTTAGTGCCAGAGATGAGAATTAAGTGCTGGTGCCGAGCACCAGAAACCATTACCTCAAATTAAACACTGAATCACCTCACTCCATTCTATCCCACCATACAAAACTCAAACCATCTCACCACACTCCAATTTACTCCAGTCTACCCAATTCTGCTCCAGTCTACCCCACTCCCCTCAAATCTACTCCAATCTACCTCACTCCACTCCAATCTACCCCAATCCACTTCACTCCACTCCAATCGACCCCATTCTACTCCACAATAAATCTACTCTAATCTGCTCTACTCCAGACTACCCCACTTCACTCTGATGTACCCCACTCCACTCTACCCGAATCTATCCCACTCCACTCACCCTACTCCACTCCAATCTACCCCAATCTACTCCAGTAGACTTAAATCTACCCCACTCAAGTTCATACCACTGCACTCCAATCTGCCCCAATGCATCCCACTCCTATCTACCCCAATCCACCCAACTCCACTCTTCCCCACTCCACTCCATTCCAATCTACCAAACTCCACTACAGTCTACCCATCTGCACTCCAATCAACACCACTCTATGCCAATCTACCCCACTCCACTCCAATCTACCCCACTCAAATCTACTCCACTCTAATCAGACCCACTTCAGTCTGCCCCACTCTACTTCAATTTACCCCACTCCATTCCACCACAATCTACCCTACTTCACTCCAATCTACCTCACTCCACTCCAATCTCCACTATACCCAACTCCATTCCACTCCAATTTACCCCACTCCAATCTAACACAATCTACGCACTCCAATCTATCAAAATGTACTCCACTCCACCACAATCTTCCCACTACACTCCGATCTAACCCACTCCAATCCCTCAGTCTACTCCACTCCAGTCTACACTAGTTCACTCCAGTGTACCCTAGTCACCCCCACTCCAGTCTAGCCCATCCACTCCAATCTACCACTCTACTCCACCCCAATCTACTCCAGTCCACTCCAATACCCTCCAGCCCGCCCTACTCCAGTCCAGTTTACCCCACTCCACTCCAGTTTACCTCACTCCACTTCAATCTACCCAAACCATGTCCACTCCAATCTACCACAGTCTACCCCACTCCAACCTGCTACTACCCAACCCCACTCCATTCTGTACTCCACTCTATACCACTCCACTCCAATCTACAACACTCCACATCAACCTATGTCACCCCACTCCAATCTACCCGACTCCAACTTCAGACTTAGCTGGATCTCAGATGTAGCTGGAACTAGATAAAGGATGCACACTGGACCAACACCCTCTCTGCCCAACACCCACAACTCATAAGCGATCTGTAGGCCAACATCAAGGCCTTCAACAAATGGATAACTACCAGCCCAGACGCCCTAGCCCCTCTGCAAAATGTCAGACACTTAAGAATCAACACATGATCCAGCTGGAACACCGAAGACCTTAGAAACTCCAAATGACTCAGCAAACAAATGGAGAGAAAATGGAGAACCAGTTGGGACACCATCGCAAGAAACTCTTACAAGTCTGTACTCAGGAAATACCACACTCAACTCAACGAGGCAAGGAAAACATGCTACTCTCAAACAGGTAAACCGCTCCAACAACTGGAAAGTGCTCTTCAACATTGTCAAGGAATTCTCCAACACCTCAGCCACTACCATCTCTATCATCCTTTCGCAAAACATCTGCAACAACCCAATTTCTTCCACAACACAATCGTCAACATCTATAGCAACTTCACTCCCCAATGCACGTCACAAGCACTCATCAACCAGCTTCCCACCAAAACCAGGTTGGAGTGCCACCAGATCACAAATTGGAAACCCCTCACCCGAGGAGACACCGCTTAAATCATGAGAACAATCCACTGTGGGGCCCCCACCGGCCCTTCCCCCACCATATCTTCAAGCTTGGAGGAACTCTGATCAGCTTCCACCTCACCTCCATTATCAACACCTCCATCCAAAGTGGACCCTTCCTGGACAAATGGAAACACGTAGAAATCACAACTCTCCTGAAAAACCCATGGCTGACGTAAGAGAGCTCAGCAACTCAGGACCCATCTCACACCTGCCCTTTCCATCTAAAGTCGCAGAGAATGCTATCAACAAATAGCTCTCCAATCATTTCGAACAACATAACCTATCTTGCAGCCTGGATCCCGCAAGAACCACAGTGGGGAAACCGCTCTCATCGCAGCAACTGATGACATCCGGACCATTTTGGACAAAGAAAAAGCCCCGCACTCATATTACTCGACCTCAGCGCTGCCTTCGACACTGTCTCACGCAGCACTCTAATTACAAGACTCCACAACTTTGGAATACATGGTCCACCCTGACCTGACTGTCTCTTTCCTCTCTGACTGAGCCCAGTGAATCAGACTTCTGCCCTACACCTCTAAACCCAAGAACCGCACCTGTGGTGTCCCTCAAAGATCATCACCGATCCCTACCCTCTTCAAAATTTACAATGCACCACTCGCTCACATTATAACATACCAAGGAATCAACATTGTATACTATGCAGGCAACATCCAGTTCATCCTCTCCTTCACAGACAACAACCACACCACCAGGACAAGCTTCACTGGCTGCATGTCCATCATAGTTAACTGGATGAAACAGAACTGGCTAAAGCTCAAAACTGATAAAACTGAAGTCCTGATCTTCAGTAACAAGAGCTCTCCATGGGATGACTCCTGGTGTCCAGCAGACATAGGACCCATGCCCACCTCCATCGACCATGGCAAAAACCTGGGTATCATCATAGATGGCAAACTCACAATGACCAAACAAGTAAACGCTATCACCTCCTCCTGTTTCTTCACAAAATATTCCACTGGTTCTCCATTGTCACCAGATGCATGTTCACCCAGGCTCTCATCACCTGCAGACTGGTCTACGCACTCTATGTCGGCATCACAAATACCTTCAGCCCACCCAGAATGCTGCCACCAGACACATTCTCAACATCCCCCGAAATGCACACATCACGTCTCACGTCAGAGAGCACCCCTGCCTACCAATCCAGAAGTGATGTGAACTCAAACTGGTCACCCAAGCATACAAAGCTTTCCAGAATGTAGGACCTGCTTACCTCAACCAGCTCCAGACAACTCCATCCTACCCTGCTCTACTCGACTCCAATCTACTTCACTAACCCCACTCCAATCTACCCCACTCTACTCCAATACAATCTACCCCAATCTCCTCTGCTCCACCTCTATCTACCCCACTCCACTTTACCTCACTCTACTCCACTCGACTCCAGCCCAGTCTACCCCACTCCATCCTCCCCGATTACCTGAAATGCAGATTTTGGTGCAGTAAGTGCCACCATCTGCATATTATTTCCCAAAACTCATAAATGGGTGGTATTTTATCATACCTGGTAAATTCCGACTCAACAGAGTCGAATTTTGTGAGGTGTGATAAATAAGACATTGATTAAAGCCCAAGCGTAAAGTAGGACCGTGTTGTTAAAGTTAAAGGAGAGATTGAAGGAGATATCCATCCAGAAGCTCAATTGCACAGTGTATACCCAGGAAACTGGACTCAAATTGGTTTACGCACTTGACCGAATTGGGGGATCCTACTTCACAGTACCTTCATTTCCTTGAGTAACCGTAATGTTAATTCACATCTGACAACATTGGCCATATATCCAGTGCACAACTAACAGATCTCTTTCTTGCCTTACTCCTGGCACTGTGTTATGGCACAGATATATTTTTCAATTATTCTAAGTTTATGTTTAGAAGCCTTTGCCATCAATAAATGTTGTTCAATGCACTGATATAATAAAATGTAATAAACTGAAAAATGTGCAAATGGTTTGAGCCCTCTCTCTTAAGGCCACGCGGCTGTGGCTCGTCCTCCCTGTGGATTTGCTCGATTCCTCACTTCTATCTCTCTTGATGGGCATTATCCAAAAACCATGCACTTTCTGGTAACACACTTGCAAGTTCCCTATTAGGAAGCACACATACACATGACAGCTACAAACCGCCAATGTAAGTGCTTGTCAGGGGGTAAACCAACCTGCACAGGCACTTTTATGATCCCGCAGGATATTAGTGTTCAGATTTAAGGACTTCAGATCCAGAGAGTCCTCTGGCCCACACAGTTGGCACCGGTGCAAGTTTAATTTTGCGCTGACATTTCTAGATGACCCACTTGAGGTTGGTGCATCTTTGCGGCTGTATTTTCACCGGTATGGTTATCGACTGACCTGCGCATTAGGCCGCTTTTGCACTGACCAGTTGGTGCAGATGGTAGGTGTGCACTAATACTGGGGGTGCCAAAAGTGGATGTTGATACAGCACTGCAGTCCAGGGAGTTCTGAAATGTCAGTGCCAAGGTGGCCTGCCCCAGTGCAGTCGTGGTGAGCCGGCCCGGATTGCATCGACTGTGTGGAGCACTGGGTAGCCGGGGTGGACTGAGGACAGAGTGTCCGCCAGTTCTTAGAACATGGTCTTCCTCCTGAACAGCATTAGCTAGGCTCGAGTAAAGAAGACTCCGCCCCCTTAATTGTGGCCTATTTTCAAGTCTTGGTGCTAAAATAAGAGACCTGTTATTATTGCCATTCCTGGAAGCAGATGTGTTGGGTCCTCAGACGTCCTCGTGTCGTGCTTTGCTGTGTCCGAGGCGTTCTCGTGCAATGAATATCCGAACCAGCCGCAAGGACAATAACAGACTTTATGACGCAGTACTAGGAAAGGTGGGCGCGAAAACAGGGCTTTACGTGCAGAGCGTGACCCCGTCCCTGGACGTCCATAGAGCGTGGTGAGGCAGAGGGTCACGAAGCCTTCATCCCTCCATACTCCACGAAACATTAAGGGATTTAAATTCTGCCAGTGGGATATTTATGACACAATTGCAGGTTTTGACTTTCAATAGAGTTTTTATTGTTATGTTGAAGTGCACATTAAATCATTATTTCAGGCGTTTACAGCCTACTGGAGACATTGCCAGTTGTTTTCTATTTTTTTCTTTTAAAAGATAGATTTTTTTCTTCATTGCTTGGGAAGTGGAGGCTGCCAGCCGCAAATAAATCTCTCTCCACACTATGGGCACCTTTGGAAATATCTTCTTTGGTTGTTGTGGATGACTATGGTCAATGATTTTCCAGCAATGTTGGGTGAGCAGAGTGTATTCCAAGACACCAGGTGGACAGAGGCCAAGATTTACGAGAAAATGACAGCGCGAGGTGCTGTGCCGAATTTAGCACCACCGTACTCTGTCAGTTTCAAAACACAGGGATGCGCTGTATTTAATAGAATTCGGCGCATCTCTTGGTTGTCACCTGCGTCAATGCAGCCACCCTTGCGCCATGGTGAAAGGATGACTGCGCTGCAGGGAAGATTGTTTTTGCTCTTTCTATGTGTGCTGCAGCACATGGAAAGAGCAAAATACAAGAAGAAATGAAAGCATTTCTCTTTGTTGCTCCATGCTAACGCCACCCCTGGGGTGGCGTTAGGTTTAGGCGCTGCCTCAGGTTCACAAAAACTCGTAAATCTGGGGCAGCGTAAAAATGCAATGGCTGTTGCTGTGGAATGCCCACTGCAACACCTATTGCACGCCTCTTCCACGCAAAGTGCTGCGTGTGAAGGGGCCATATTTACAAGATGGCGTTATGCCACAAAAAGTATCTTAATGCCACCTTGTAAATACGACGCAGTGCATAGCGCCACCGGAGCGTCACTAAAAGTGACACTCCGATGGCGATGAATGAAATGATATGTAGATTTTTATAGCATGGCTTATTGCCTGTGAGGGTCTCAAGGCGCTGTCCATGGGCACAGAGGGATTAAGTGCTTTGCCCAGAATCCCAAGACGTTGCACTGACACTGAGGCTCATACCCAGATCTTCAGCTCCGGAGGCTGTCGCTCTGACCGATGCGCTATATCCTCTACTGTAAATCTGTCCCAGTGTTTCTTTATTTGGAATCACGACATACACCTGCACTTGGGATAGAGCTGATGAGAAACATGAGGTGCGTCGTGAGCTTACAAGACTGTGGAGACCAGAACACGAGTCAACGCATAGTTGGAATTGATCACTTACTCCTTAGTAGTGAACTCTGCCTAAATAACGGAGCACTTTTTGCGGTAGACGGGTGTGGGACTTACTGCACAGGCTGTGACCAAGGCTGTGTGTTCAAGTTCAGTCCGGTTACATGACATTACAACAAATACCTTTACCACGCATGCCTTTACCATGCATCCTTTACCACACAATGCCTTTACCACACATTTCCGTATGCGTGTGTATATATACACATAAACATGTATATAACTTCCCTTATCGACCCCTAACTAACCCCTAAACTCACCCACCCCTAAACTCTAAAAACACCCTTATTGCCCAATACACTAAACCAATCCTAAACCCTAAAAATACCCTCACCAACCAATACCCTTGCCCACCCACTAAACCCTAAAAACACCCTGTGTGGTAAAGGCAATGTGTGGTGAAGGATGCGTGGTACATGCCACGTTGTAAAGGCTGCCTTCCGTTCAGTCCATACACCTGGCTCTCCGTGAAATCCTTCTTGAGATGTAGGACACAGAAAGGTACTGCAAAGGCTGCACCTTGTGCCTTCATGGATCGATTCCTCTCATTCAAAGCCTTTGCCTCTCCCCTGAAAGAGCAACATGTAATCATTAATCACCCAACAAAGAAGCTTCAGCTTTGACAGGTGGTCAGGACAGCGGTCCTTCCATGCTTGGGTAGGAGGCCGAGGGGTTTGAATTTGACAAGCAGCTTGTCAATGGACTCCAGGTCTTCAGAGCTGGTGTCCTGTGGTTGGTTCTTCTCACAACAAGGCTGCAGAAACCGAGCCTGCCAAGCAGAATAATTCTACTTTCTTTCATGCTTTCCCAGTTTTTATCTCACCTGAAGTCCTCCTCTGCCCTTTTTTTTTACCCTCCACTCCAGACTTCTCCCTATTCCTTTCTTCTTCCCTTATTTCTTCATTATTTTGCTCGGTATTTGCTTGTTTCTACCCTCTTTTGGTTCTTTTAGTCCATTTTTGTTGCTGCTGATCTTTTTTGCCCCTTCCCATTCCTTTTGCTCCTTTCTTGACGAGTCTATTCTCAATCCACTGTTATGTAGCTGAATCCTATCAAGACTACTTCATAAGTTAAGCAATTTTCTTCTCCCCAACAGCTACCTGGTTCCTTGTTAAATTTACGATCCTTTATGAAACACTCAGGGGAATTTGCCATACTATTTGAAGACAATGATCTTAATTCATTTTATGCCTGAGACCTGGTTGAACAATAGACATTTGCCCTGCCTTACATCCTGTCCCAGGATCATTCATGTAGGCCGGTAGGACAGAACGGGGGGAGGGGAGTAGCTATTATTTTTAGGGATTTCCTGTATGTTAAACTAATTAAGTTTGAGACTTTCACATTAGAAGACACTCTAGCCTTCTCCGTCTCCCCTACACCTTCCTGTGCTTTTACCGGGGTGTGGGTCTATCGCCCATCTGGCCACAGTTACGGTTTTGGTCTTTTTTTAGTAATTGCATATCACTATTTAATTGTGACCCTTTCCAAGTTTTTCACTTTATGTAATTTTAGCCCTCATATTGATGCGCCTTCTTCCTAAGCCTCAATTAACCCAATTCCCACATGTGTCACACTGGGATTTGAGCCGTTAGTGGTAAATTCTACTCACGCCTCAGGACATGTACCAGATGAAGAAGTCCTTTTTTTAAATTTAATTTGTTTTCGATTAGTCGTACATTGGTGCCTCATGACAAACTTCTCTTAAGTGAATGAAAACACTCCTTATTGAACACTGTTGACCAGTGGCGTAACGAAACTGGAGGGGGCTCCCCTGCAAAGAACATGGAGCGGGTGTTAAGTCGGAGACTTCAAGTTAAAATCTTCTTTATTACAAGTTGTAAAAACAATAAGGCTTAACAAGCGATCATGGAAAAAAGCGTGTGTCTCTCGCAGGTCTCTCTCTGCCTTCTCCCCTCCCGATCTCCAACCACCTCGAATTCGAATCCCCACACGCAACTACACACGAACGAAAACAATTCTAAATACCTAACCACGCGCTAATACAACACTAGCGCTAATAAACTATATCACATATATACTATATAACATATCAACATAACACATCTCCTTCCTTTAAACAAAAAAACAAAAGTACACACAGTAAAAAGAACATAATTATATTATTACACAATATAATCATTTAACCATTTCGGTTTGGAAACAATCCTTTTACCATTACTTGTTGTTTCTTCATTGTTACTATCATTGGAAGTACTGCCTATTTCCATAGATTTAGCACACTCCTCCACGTCACTAGTAATACAATCCGAATCACCTTCCGGAGCTCCTTCTTCCAAAACTTGCTCCGAATTCCTTCTATACATATCTTTCTCAACATTGTCACTCAAACACATCTCTTTTCCCAAATTGACATTCATTTCATTATTTTTATCTACCCCAATCTCATCTAGAGAATCACTTACATTCATTCTATTCGTTGGCTGACCCTTAAACACAGCAATCCTTTTAAGGTTCCATACCTTGCCATCACTCAGAAGGACTGCATTACGCAAAACTTTGCTTACTTGAATAGGTTCTGAATATTGACTCTCACCCTTCCTTACTCTCCACGGTTTCTTCACCTTAACCCAATTCCCTTCACAAATTTCCACCTCTCTTTTTGAACCTCTACTCTTGTCAAAAGTCTGTTTATAAGCCATATGTTTCCTCATAATTTGATCTCTCACACTTCCAAAAGGCACCCTACATTCATCGACTTCCAACAACCACTCTGGGTTGCACTTAGTCCTTGGTACCCTTCCTCTCATTAATTCAAAAGGAGATAAACCCAAGGCTTCATGATAACATGTCCTATAAGACCACAACGTTTTATAAATTTGTACCGACCAATCGTCCCCATTCCTACACGCAATCTGAATAGCATTCTTCATAACCCTATTAAACCTTTCGATCATTCCATTGCCACTAGGATTGTATAAAGATGTAGTTCTATGCTTAATTCCTATCCTTTCAAAATATTCTTTTGTCAAAGTGGACGTAAATTGCACTCCATTGTCACTAATAATCTGTACAGGTAAACCCTCCTCCACAAAGGTATTGTCCATAAATGTTAAAACCTCCAAAGAGTCCACCTTGTCCACAATTTTCACAACTGGCCACCTTGAAAAAATATCAATCATGGCAATAATATACCTTCCAGGATTCCCAATGGGACCCATGATGTCTATAGCAATAGTGTGCCACGGCTTACTCGGAATAATAGGTTCACACATATTTGGTTTTAAAGTATTTAAAGTCTTATCTGAATTGGCACAAATGACACATTCCCTTACCACCCTTTCAGCTTGAACATCAATTCCAGGCCACCAATACCATCTCTTCACCCTCTGTTTTGTTTTAACTATGCCACAGTGAGTTTCATGACATAATTTTAAAATTGTATTTCTAAGTGTCTTAGGTGGTATAGCTCTATCACCTCTAAAAATAGTTCCATGAACCAATGAAAGTTCACATCTCACCTCCCAAAACTGTTTAAGTATATTGGACATTTTAGACTTGTTGGGCCAACCTTTCATTACACATTCCGACACTGATTGTAAATCCTTATCCTTAGAATATTCCTCCTTCCACACTTCCTCCTTTATACTTAAGCCATCGTCATCATGAATTAATGCCACTTGTAACTCTTCTCCTTCACCAATATCACATTCTACAATCTCAGTAGGCATTCTAGACAAGTAATCTGCCAGCACATTACTTTTCCCAGGAACATATTCAATTACATAAATAAAATCTTGCAAACGCATAGACATTCTAGCAATCCTCGCTGTTGCTTTACACATTCCTTCAGTGGTCAACAATTTCACTAATGGCTTATGATCTGTACGTAATATACATTCCTTTCCCCACACAAACTGTCTATAATGCTCCAGTGCCCAAATACATGCAAGTGTCTCCTTCTCTATCACCGAAAACTTTTCTTCATTCGGTGATAACGCACGAGATGCAAAAGCAATTATAACTTCCTTCCCAGAAGTATCGATTTGTGTTAACACACCACCTAAACCTTTATTGCTGGCATCTACAGTTACTACATTCGTACGTTCAGGATCAAAGCTACTCAAAATAGGGGCCTGTGCAATTGCTCTCTTTACATTATTAAACTCCATTTCACAATCTCTAGACCAAACAAATTTTACATGGTTTTTCAGCAATTGTCTGATATTGTATACCATGCTAGAAAATCCCTTCACAAATTTTGCATAGAACTCAACCATTCCTAAAAATGACTTAATATCCTCCTTGCACGTAGGATGTGGTGAATCCATAATGGCATCTACCAGCTTAGGTTTCATGGTTACACCGTCCCCACATAACACATGTCCTAGATAAGTTACAGATTGTACCCCAAACTTACACTTCGAATGTTCCACAGTTAAACCTTTTTTTTCCAAAATACTTAAAACCTCCCTCAAAACTGCGTCATGTTCCTTCCTATCCTTGCCAAATAGTAAAATATCATCTTGAAAACATCTCACATTAGTATGTCTCCCAAATAACTGATGCATTAACCTCTGGAATATAGCAGCTGCTGAAGCTAAACCGAACGGTAATCTTTTATATTGAAAACATCCCACAGGAGTAATAAAAGCAGTATATTTCTTACTGGTTTCGCTTAATTTGATTTGGTGATATGCAGCAGATAAATCTATAGTGGAAAACCATCTTGCTCCTTTGATTAACGTTAACATCTCTGAAATTTTTGGCAGAGGAAATTTATCTACTACAATATTTTTGTTCAGATGGCGCAAATCTATGCATAACCGAATCTTTCCATTCGCACGTTTAGCAACTACTATAGGAGAAATCCATTCTGAAGACTCAATTGGTTCGATGATCTCGGCTTCTACCAATTTATCCAATTCTCTCTCCACTTCACTCCTAACTAAAATGGGAATGTTCCTTACCTTATGTATCTTTGGACTAGCATTAGTTTTAAGAACAATACTATGTTCAAAATCATCCAAAACACCCATTTTTCCACTAAAAACTTTAGGAAAATTCTTAAACATTTCATTTGCAATGCATTCTCCCTCGTCCACAACCATAACTGGTTCAGGACTATTCGGATCAAGAGTGATATGCAAATCACCCTGATCTTTCCAACCTAAAACTGAAGGTCCCTTCTTTGCTACATATAACTTCCCCACAGATTTTCTGTTTTTAAAAACAAATGTAAGTTCTCTGAAACCCAATAACTCTATTTTCTCTCCAGAAAATCCTTCTGGACTAACATCTGCTTTTTGTAAATTGCTACCTATTTTTCCTATAAACTTCGATTTCCACACTCCCTCATTAATGATGGTAAAAGGCGAACCTGAATCAACATAAACCTGAATCTCAACCCCTCCTATGTGCATTAAACATACTGGTTTCTTCTTGTTACTGACAGACTCTTCCTGAACATTAAATACAAACATTTGATCTTTACTTATACTCTTGCTGTCCTGCTTAATTTTATTTACCCTACTCTCATCCTCACTTGAATTGTCACTCAGTCCATCTACGTACTTCACATTATCATTCTTCTTTTTCTTTTTACACACCCTAGCAAAATGCCCTATAACTCCACACGCCGCACACTTCTGCTTCAATGCAGGACAATATTTGTGTGAAGCTAAATGTGAAGTGCTATCACAACGGTAACACCTTTGACCATTATACTTATTTGCTTGTTGATTCTTTCCACTTTCATTCTTTGTTCTGCCCATTCCTTTATACTTTACTTTGTTTACTGTATCTTCATTAATATCACAATGCTCTGTTTTAACTGCTTTCGCACTTCGACTAGATAACTCAGCTTTTCTAACAATCGCTAAAATATCATCCAGCTCAGTATCTCCATTTATCCACAATCTTTCTTGAATCGCAGGGTCACGGATATGCATTACTACTTGGTCTCTAATTAACTGGTTTTGCAAATGATCGAATTTACAATCACTTGCCAAAACTCTAAGCGCAGCTACATACTCATCCACAGTCTCACCATGCTCTTGTTTTCTTTGAAAAAATGTATATCTTAAAATCCCTATACACACTTTAGGTGCGAAATAATTATCAAATTCTTTCAAAACATTTTCAAATACATTTGTGTCCTCGTTGCTGTTAGTTTTCGTCATAGACTCAAATACTTTTAGTCCTTCTGGTCCCACAGAATGCAAGAAAATCTTTTTTTTCCTCTCCGGACTCATTTTTCCTTCCTCATCAATAGTCTCCAAGAAATTTATAAAGTACGATTTCCATTCTGTCCATTTCATACATGGACTTCCCCCTGCTGGCCAGAATGCTTGTGGGGGTTGAAGCGAAAATTGTTGTGTGGCCATTAAAAATTTTGTAATGCAAAATATATGTTTAAATTAATTATTCTAAGAAAATTGTGCTGTACCATATGTAATTGTCCAGATAATGAACTTCCTTCCACTTAGTTTCCAAAAACTGTTGCAAAAGAATTCAATCAGTGAAAATACACATTTCAAATGAATATGTCCTTTTATCCAGAATTCATCTGTGAATTGTCTGTAAATTACTGTACTGTTCCTCTGTACATTTCCAATGACACGCACGCTGTTTCTTTTACGCCTCAAATGTCACTCACGCTATTCCTCTGTCCTATTCCGTGTGAATAACACACAAAATAACGTTCCGATTCCCAGCTGATATGCCTTTCCAAAAAAACAAGTTTTGCCAAGGCCCACTCCTCTAATGTACGTGAATACGTCCGATCACTTCTCTAAATCAGACTCTCGAGGAATGGAACAGAGAGCACAGCTTGAATATCGCCCATCTCTGTAACGGCAAGTTCCTTCAATACTTTCTGTTTATTTCCTGCAAAACGATCCTCAATAAATCACTAGTCTTGTCAAGCCTTACAGTTTTATATTTCTAAATTCCATCGTCGTATAAGATTTCTCCTTGTTTTCCAAACCGAAAGTAATAACTCTTTCCGGCACTTCGCACTCCGTTTCCACCGTAGGTTCCACAATTAAGCTCGTCGCCAGAATTGTTAAGTCGGAGACTTCAAGTTAAAATCTTCTTTATTACAAGTTGTAAAAACAATAAGGCTTAACAAGCGATCATGGAAAAAAGCGTGTGTCTCTCGCAGGTCTCTCTCTGCCTTCTCCCCTCCCGATCTCCAACCACCTCGAATTCGAATCCCCACACGCAACTACACACGAACGAAAACAATTCTAAATACCTAACCACGCGCTAATACAACACTAGCGCTAATAAACTATATCACATATATACTATATAACATATCAACATAACAGCAGGCCCTCCCTTCTCCGGACTAACTCAGGCCAAGTGCTGTGCTGAGGGGGCTCTCTGGAGTTCGGGGCTCCCTCGCATTGCGGGGGCTGCGAGGGCCTGCCACTGCTGTTGATTTGGCTTCTGCTCTTGAGAAGAGAAATTACTCTGTTGGCCCCTGAGTTTTGCATGGGTTTAAAAGTTGTCGTGGTAGAGACGTATTATAACCATTTAAAACTGAACTTTGATAAATTAGAGGTACAGATCCTCAGGGGCTCCACTTCCCTCTGGTCCCCAGAGTGGTGGCAAGTTCTCTCAAACCTAGGTGTTGTCTTTCCTTTCAAATTCACATCAATACATTTACATGCTGTTGATTTCTGCTGAAGTTTTCCTCTGAAGTTGAAAAGGTTTAGAAGAATCCTACCCTTTCCTCTGCAATCTTCACATTTTCCTCCATTGATGTAATTCTAGAGGCACATGTGCACAACTGCAATGCACTCTTCCTGGGCCTTCCCTCCTAGTCTGTTCCCAAAATGCACGGCACACCTACTTTTCCCTCAACACACTCCTCTCACTCACCAATCGCACCGACTGCACCGATCACTAGTGGAAAAAGATGTCTGTGCATTGGTCTTCAGGCCTTCAATCATTCAGATCCTTCCTTTGTCCACCAGCCTCTTCGTCATTATTGTGGGCCCAGGATGCTTCGCTTTGCCTCAGGAGTTTACCTCCAAGATCCTAGAATCTGTGAAACTAGGCAGGATGAGCTCTCATTTGCATATCTGACAGAAAAAAATTGGGGTAAGCTCCCACTCTCTCTTCATTCTGAGGCCAGTTTGATGAGATTTAGGAAAAAGCTGAAAATGTGTTTTTGCACCTGTAATTAGTCTGTACTTCCGCAGCTGTGCATTTTCTTCTGAACTACCAGGATTATTTTATCATCATTTTTTTCAGGGCCAGGACGCCATTTGGGAATAGGGTAATCTATAAAAACTGAAAATAAATAAAATGCACAATTTGAGGCCAGATTTTCCAGGCTTTTTTTGGTTATCTTGACACGGGCCTCCAGGTTGCACGGTCCACAATTTGGCAACTGAACAACATTTCCTCACAATGATCAGGGTTGCCAATGTGTGTTCCATGCACTGACCATGTATCCTCCACAGATATTTAATTTGTTGATTCCATGGTCTGATCCTTGCATTGGATAGTTGTGTGTTAGGAGTGACCATCTCATGGTACCTGCACTGAAACTGATTGCAAATTTTTTTTTGCAAAAACACAGACTAACAAAACCTCAATGTGGCATAATGTGTACAGAAATGGAATCTTCAGCCACTCCTGTTATCAATCACTTGTCCTCAAATGTGGTAGGACTGGAATGGTGGGAATAGTAAATTCACCCAGTCCTAATATATGTGGGTGCTCAGTTTGTCTAGGTTTAGGTATTAAATACAGGTTACGTTTTTAGTTTTTTGGATTTTGCATATAAACATTTCGGCACATTAACAAACGCTATGGACAGATGCGCATCGCTGGGGGGGGTCTCCTGCGCTTTCAGAACTTGATAGAAATAGAAGTGAAATGATCTTGTTGACATGTGGCTTGACTGGCTTTTTTCTATTGGTCATTTCTGTGGTGGCTGCAACCCTTCCTTGGACCCGGTTTTGAAAGCCCAGGGCCACTCCTGGTGCCAGTCACTTTCCCCAGCTCCCTGAGGTTCATTGCAATAGCCACAAGGTGGCTTCAAGAGAGAGAAAGGGGGAAGGGAGAAAGAAAGCGATGAGTGCAAAAATAGAGAGAACAGAGAGAAAGAATAGATGGATGAAAAGAGAGAGGTTGCAAGAGGAGAAGGGAGTGGGGCTGTTTTTAACATTTTTGCCAGACTTGCATATGGTTCCCTTATCCGGCCCTGTTCACGATATGGCTTGGATGTCATTCTACAGCCTTCACTCTCCATACTTACATAGTGCAGTTTCTCAGAACAGGCGCTAGAATTAGGATAGTCGAGGTATGCTGAAGGGATCACAGCTGCTTATAGAGCTTTAAGTGGGGCAGGTCCTTCCGGGACTCAGATCCAGCAGTAATTAAAAGCTGGCTTTGAAATGGGTACCTATCAGGTCCTATATTAATGTCCTTTACAGGGAAAACACTGATCAATTTCTCAACATTGATATCTCAATAATAACGATAAAAAACATTCAGGTAATCAATGACACTGACATTTCACATGTTTCATTTAGTTTACCTCTCTAGGGGTACTCGCTTTTCCAAGATATTGTTTTTCTGTAGATCTTTCTATTATGTGTCCTGTGAAATGGGCACTCCGTATGTGCCTTGCAAGTTCAGGTTGTCAGTATGTGGCTGCTTAAACAGGGGTGGCTCCTGTTGGGCACAGAGTCTAAGCTGGGGGGGGGGCACAAAAAGACAACAAAATTCGAACAAAAAAAAAAATAAACATACCTGACCCGCTGCATCGCCGCTGCGGCGCCACTCTTTTGGCTCCTCTCACTGCAGGCACAAGCTCTCAGCCTGCCCTGCGGCCAATCCTAATGCTGCTCACATGCTGCTGGCAGCATGAGAGCAGCGTTAGGATTGGCCTGAGCGCCCTGAATTTGAGCTCCCACACTGGGAGCCTGTACCTGCTGTCTCCAACCCAGCAACACAGCTCGGGTTGGAGAGAGCTCAGTGCGCGTGTGTGCTTGGCTGTCCTGAGACGTTCGTCCAAACACATATGCGCACTGAGGGGAGTGCACACCACTGCCCCTCCCTGCCTGTCGTCCCCCATGGGCCCACCCTTTGAAAAAAAAACGATAATAAACGTTGTTTATTATCATTTTATTTTTCCATTTGCGGTTGCTGCTGCTCGCGACGCTCTACCGCCATAGCGGCGGAACTGCTGCTGTGTTTATAACAGGCCACAACTGAGAGCTCAGGAGTT
This sequence comes from Pleurodeles waltl, assembly GCF_031143425.1. Taxonomy (NCBI): domain Eukaryota; kingdom Metazoa; phylum Chordata; class Amphibia; order Caudata; family Salamandridae; genus Pleurodeles; species Pleurodeles waltl. The sequence goes on from NC_090436.1 coordinate 61,734,522, forward strand.
GAGGCTGTAGGCAGTGCAAGGTTCTAACAGAGATTGTCAGTGGGTCATAAAGGTGTTCACAATACATGTTCATCCAATCCTTGGCCCCTTTGCAAAGAGCACAGAGTAACAGTGACATGCCAATTGTTATTGTGTTTATATGCAAAAGTGTGAGAAGAGGGGACACAGGTGCTGAAATATTGACAGGGCAAAAGGAAAAGAAAATGCACTGCTTACAGGTGAATGGGTGTTTTGCATGTGTGTGTAGGGGATGTGCTGAAGTGAGGGCAATGAAAGGAAGTACAGGTGTGCACCCAGAATATTCACATGGGAATATCGATGGGACACAATATCAGCAACAAAATATTGAAAACAAAATATCGACAGGTAAGTCTACTTGTTCTATACCTAATGTAGGAGGCTGGCCTGGCTTGTAGTGGATACCAATGGTACTTACACCTTGTGGCAGGTCCAGTTATCCTTTATTAGTAGAGTGTAGTAGTGTTCTAGCAGCTTAGGCTGATAGAGGTAGCTATGCAGAGCAGCCAAGGCTGAACTAGGAGACATGCTAAGCTCATGCAATACCACTTATATCATATAGGTACTATATCATAAGAAAGACAATACTCATAGTTACTAAAAATAAAGGTACTTTATTTTAGTGACAGTGTGCCAAAGATATTTCTGAGGATATACTCTCTTAGGAGGTAAATAACATACACAAAATATACACAACTAACCAAGTCAGGTAAGTAAAACAGTCAGAAATTAGTGCAAACACTGTATAACACAATAGGATGCAATAGGCCTAGGGGCAACACAAACCATATGCTAAGTGGAATGGGAACCACAAATGCACCCAAGGCAAGTGTAGTGTGTAGAGGGTCGCTGGGAGTGTGAGAAAACACTAAGGGTGTAAAGGAGACCCCAACCCAAGACCCTGGAAAGTAGGAGTAAAGAATACTATTTCCCCCAAAACATACTAAAGTCGTGATAAAGGATTTTGCAAGGACGACAACAGACTGCAAAGCACTGAAGACGGATTCCTGGACCTGAAGACCTGCAAAGGAAGAGGCCCAAGTCCAAGAGTCACTAAAGTGTCTGGGGGGGGGGGGGGGGGCAGGAGCCCACTAAACCCCGGATGAAGGTACAAAATGGATGCCTCCGGTTGGAAGAAGATGCTGGTTTTGCACCAACGAAAGGAGGTAGGAGGTTCTTCTTCGTGCAGAAGATGTTCCACGGCGTGCTGGAGGATGCAGAGTTATTTCTTTGGCAAAAATACCGCAAACAAGCCTTGCTACCTGCAAGACTCGCGGTTGGAGAAAAAGGGTGCTGCTTCGGCCCTGGAAGGACCAGGATGTCGCCACTTGGGAGAGGAGACAGAGGGGGCCCTCAGCAACATAGAGACCCCACGTAAAGGAAGGAAGCACCCACAGAAGTCCTTGAACACAGGTTCAAGAAGACTTAACACAGCGGTCGTCTCAACACTGCAAAGAGAGGTCCCACGACACCGAAGGTCAACTCAGGGAGCTGAGCCTCACAGGATAGAGTGCTGGGGACCTAGGGCCAGATGTAGCAAAGTAAAATTTTGCAAGTTGCAAATTGCGAGACATACCGACTCGCAATTTGCAACTCGCAAAATTTTATGCAGAAAGGTGTCTCAGACACCTTTTGCGACTCGCTATGGGGTCACAAAGACCCACCTCATGAATATTAATGAGGTGGGTCGCATTTTGTGACCCCATAGCGAGTCCATGCACTCACAGGGATGGTGGCCTGCTGGAGACAGCAGACCTCCATGTCTGTGACTGCTTTTTTAATAAAGCAGTTTTTTTTTTCTTTTTGCAGCCCGTTTTCCTTAAAGGAAAACGAGTTGCAAAAAGAAAAACTTCCGAAACCATTTGGTTTAGGTTTTTTCAGAGTAGGCAGTGGTCCATAGGACCACTGCCCGCTCTGAAAAAACATATTTTTCGGCATTCACAAAGGGGAAGGGGTCCCATGGGGACCCCTTCCCTTTAGCGAATGAGTTACCACCCACTTCAAGTGGGTGGTAACTGCGAGTTGGTTTGCGACCGCATTCGCGGTCACAAAGCAACTCAGCATGGCGATGCGGTCGCAAATAGGAAGGGAACACCCCTTCCTATTTGCGAGTCGCATCCTCAAATTGCGAGTCGGTACCGACTCGCAATTTGGGGATGTGCATCGCGTTAGGCTGTTTGCATGCCGCAAACTGCATTTTTCGCAGTTTGCGACATGCAAACAGCTACCTACATCTGGCCCCTAGTCTCGGCTGTGCATGCAGGATTCTTGGAAATGTGCACAGAAGCCCTTGTAGCTGCAGATCACACAGTGCACAGGATTACTGTCTGGGGAGGGGAGGCAAGGACTTACCTCCTCCAAATTCAGACAGTTGGACCTCTGGACAGTCTGGGTCACTTGGGTCCACCACCTGTGTTCCAGGGGCCACGCTCGTCAGGATGAGAGGGGACCCAGTGTACCGGTGAAGCTGAAGTTTGGTACCTGCTGAAGCAGGTGGAAGATTCCGTTGACCCACGGGAGATTTCTTTGTGGTTTCCAGTGCAGGGTGAAGGCAGGCAGCCCCCAGAGCATGCACCAACAGGAAACAGTTGAGAAAGCCGGCAGGATTAGGCGCTACAATGTCGCTGGTAGTCTTCTGGCTACTTTGTTGCAGTTTTGCAGGCGTCCTGGAGCAGTCAGCGGTCGATCCTTGGCAGAAGTCGAAGAGAGAAGTGCAGAGGAGTCCTGCTGGATTCTTGCAAATCGTAATCTGAGGAAAAGCCCACAGGAGAAATCGCCCTCAGAGGAGGATTGGCCACCTAGTCAGGTATGCACCTATCAGGAGGGGTCTCTGACGTCACCTGCTGGCACTGGCCACTCAGAGGCCTCCAGAATGCCCCCACACCTCTGAAAACAAGATGGCAGAGGTCTGAGACACACTGGAGGAGCTCTGGGCACCACCCCTGGGGTGGTGATGGACATGGGAGTGGTCACTCCCCTTTCCTTTGTCCAGTTTCGCGCCAGAGCAGGGACTGGGGGTTCCCTAAACCGGTGTAGACTGGCTTATGCAAGGAGGGCACCATCTGTGCCCTTCAAAGCATTTCCAGAGGCTGGGAGAGGCTACTCCTCCCCAGCCTTTAACACCTATTTCCAAAGTGAGAGGGTGTAACACCTTGCTCTCAGAGAAAATGCTTTGTTCTGCATTCCTGGGACTGGGCTGCCCAGACCCCAAGAGGGCAGAACTCTGTCTTTGGGGTGGCAGCAACTGTAGCTGCAGAAAAACCCCAGAGAGCTGGTTTGGCAGTACTGGGGGTTCATAGTGGAGCCCCCAGGATGCATGGATTGGCTCCCCAATACCAGATTTGGAATGGGGGGACAATTCCATGATCTTAGACATGTTACATGGCCATATTCGGAGTTACCATTGTGAAGCTACATATAGGTATTGTCCTGTATGTAGTGCACGCATGTAATGGCGTCCCCGTAGTCACACAGTCCGGGGAAATGGCCCTGAACTATGTGGGGGCACCTTTGCTAGTGCAAGGTTGCCCTCACACTTAGTAACTTTGCACCTAACCTTCAGCAAGTGAAGGTTAGACATATAGGTGACTTATAAGTTACTTAAGTGCAGTGAAAATGGCTGTGAAATAACGTGCGTTATTTCACGCAGGCTGCAATGGCAGGCCTGTGCAAGGGTTTGTCTGAGCTCCCTATGGGTGGTAAAAGAAATGCTGCAGCCCATCCATATGGATCTCCTGGAACCCTGATGCCCTGTGTACCTAGGTACCATACATTAGGGACTTATAAGGGGGGTCCAGTATGCCAATTGAAATTGGTAAATGTAGTCACTGGCCTACAGTGACAAATTTAAAAGCAGAGAGAGCATAAGCACTGAGGTTCTGATTAGCAGAGCCTCAGTGACACAGTTAGGCACTACACATGCATACACATTAGGCCATAAACTATGAGCACGGGGGTCCTGGCTTGCAGGATCCCAGTGAGACAGGCAAAAACATACTGACATACATGTAAAATTGGGGGTAACATGCCAAGAAAGATGGTACTTTCCTACACCTAACTCCACATATATGTACCTATATGGTACATAATATCTTCAGGATACATAGATGTGAAGTTACGAATAGTAAACCTATACTTCCCTATATGCATTTACCTTTTAATATTTTGCCCCTCGATATTCTTGTACCCCAAAGTACGTGAAGTGGGAGAGAGGGAAAATGCAGCGTGAAAGAAAAAAAAAGAGATAAGGTGTGAGATATGCAGGTGGATTTTTCAGAAAGGATAACGAAAAACTAATAGCACTAGCTCGTGGTAAGTGCATGTTTGTTACTGCGTATGCTTGGATACAACTCACAGAGAGGCACCCAAACACTGATCAGGCTCTTGATGAAACAAGCCACGCCTCTTGGGAATAATTCATTGTTATGCTTCTTTGGCCACGCCCCCCTCTGGCCACGCCCTACCATTGTCATCCCACTTAAAGCCCTGGCTGCCTGCCGTCACAGCGCGTGACACCTCGCCTGCAGCGTTCGGTGAAACACAAGTGGAGCCCGCTCCTGTGTAATTGTGGACTATTTCTGTGATGGAGCAGCCGCACAACACTGTTATTAAAGCCGGATCCGTTCTTGGAAGGGACGCATAGGCTCCTTGGGTTGCTGTATGTTTTTGTGTCCAAAGCTCTTTCCATAACTCCTTATTAACTGCCCAGATCATGGCTGCCCACGGAATGCTTTGCCAGCGAGGCTGAGTCTGAAAATACAGGTTCACGCTTTGTTTACTTTTCCTCGTATAAAAATAGGCGCATGGTCGTGATTTGCTGGACCAGGGATGCGTGAAGAGGCTGGCACGAGCCGCAGAGACCCTTCTTCGTGATGCTCCATGCTTTTCCAAGTATCAGCCATTTACATCCTCGTTAATGATCTGTGTCACGACTGACAGCCCGGCCCACTCGAATTATGTGGCAGGGGAGGTCTGAATTATGCAGTAGGGCTGGCTAATTTATGCGGCAAGCAAATGCTAATTATGCAGCACATTTTGTGACAGTATTAGCTCATCATGGGGTCCGTTTTACACGTTAACGTTAGCCGAGCAACGGGTTCATCTCATTATTGCAAATCTGACCCCCAAATGTACGCATAAGCAAGATAACGGTGACCTATGTGACGGGTCTTCAACTTTGTAGCAACACGCGTTGCTGCGTTGTTGGTCTTTTTCGATCTGTTTGAATATAGAAACAGTATTTTAAAAGGAACATCTGTAGATTATGCAACAGATTGATTACGTGGCAAATGTGGCAAATCCATAATTATGCGGAACGCACTGCACAATCACTTAATTCCAGTAAATGAAATATGTTGGGAATAGCCAATGTGCCCAATCCTGTAACAAAATGCAATTGTTACTGTTAGAACTTGTAACACATGGCCATGGTATTTTACTCATGAATTTCTGCCTCCCTGAACATTTGTCACGTATTATAAAACATGAACAAAACATTGCCATAGAGATGGTGGTACAGAAAGCCAAGGAAGTTCCTACTAATTATTCGTGCTTAGGATTCCATCTAGCTCCTGCAATTAAACTACCCAGCTTGCAAGTCATTTGTTTAGTGGCAAGATATTCACTATTTTACACACTTGTGTGACCAAAAGGCATTGCTACTATATAGCTGCTAGTGTATTCTCATGGTTAGATATGAATTAGATTGCGTTAGTTACCAAAGACAGTATTTGTGAGAATGTTTCAGTATTAAGGCACATATATATTTAAGAGGCTGCCATGAGTTAGACTGGGTTTGGCACTAGAGGCACTATTTGTGAGAGATGGCTCTAATATATCAGTACAAAAATAGTCTCTCTGAATTGTGTTCAGTGTCTTTCATATGGTCCGTAATGTAATGAATGGTCAAATATATTATCACCAGTGCTTAATTTGTGCTTGTTGTCTCCGGTGCGGAGCACCAGCGCTTGTTTTTGAGGGCCGGCACTTATTTTACTGCCTCCAGCATTTATTGCAAGCAAAAGACACATATGGGAAAGATGAAGCAAGAGAAAAATGAAAAAGCATCACAAAGGGAGAAAGCAGAAAGCTGCAAGAGAGCTGAAGGGGCAGGGAGTGGCTGTAAATTGATTAAAGATACCTGAGATGGCTTCAGGAATACACTGCCTTAGTATTCTGAGTTTGCACATTTAATTGCAGCAGCTGCATGTTTAAGAGGAGGGCTTTGGGCACTGGCACATTTCTATTTACAAATTAAGTACTGATTATCACAATGCTGCACATCTAAATGTCATTTTGATTCAGGCTGTTAACACCCCACCATAGTCCTTGGACCTGGTCCTAGGAATCACTAATGTGTTCATCTTTTTCACCAGCTGATGCCATCATCGAACCTTCTGACTAAATCACCTTTTCTATAATCCTCTAATGATTTGGCTAACACACAAGTGCATTTGCAGTTTAGCTTCCATCTTTTCACATCTGTGCTCTTTCTGTGTACCAATATTTATTAACGCTGTATTTTAGGTTTTATTTGGTGTGTTCAGTATCCCGTGAAACAGCGAATTTGTGCAACCTCTTAAGCAGCAATAACCTTCACAAAATTGTGAATGTGATTGTTCGGTACCTCGCTCCTGACAAAGCCTTTGGAGGTTCTAGATTTTGAACGTGCCAAAACATGTTGACCCCAAGGCAGTTTGATATAGTTGTTAATGTTGATTTTCATTCATATTTGTTGTGTGTGGATAAATACAATTTTAACAGTCCCCTCCACACCCTTTTTCTGCCTGTGCAATCTTGTCCTCTCTGGCACATGGCCCAGCTTCTCTGAGAGATTATGTACTGTGTGGAAGATGCTCAAACATAAGGCCTCAGTGACTAGGTGCATACATGGGAGTCTGTAATGATTACAAAATGTGGAGGATAGAGTGAATATCTTTCCTCCTAATGTTACTAAAGGATACCACACAAAAATGGTTCTGATGGCCTTTCATCAGGTTGCCCTAGACCATTAATGGTCCTTCCACCTTCTGAAACTCAAGGAATGTTGCATAAACCAAGGCCAAACCAGAATAGTTGCAAAATTGGGTGTATTTCTGTGGTTATTTGTAAGTCTAACAAGAACGCCCCTCCATTTTGTTTTCTAGAACATTCTTTTTGTGAAGTCTGTACAGGACCAGATCTATTATGCATTTGTGTGACTGCTTGCAGAAATCAAGACAGCAGTTTGTGGTGCTAAGTGAAGCTAAAAGCAGCGACAATAAACTTTTGTGTGCAAAAGCTAATTTGTGCTGACAGTAGACTTGATTGCAGCACCAAAAATCTCCCTCCTCCCCATAATCTATGCAAAGGAGTGCACTGAGGCAGGAACTGAGCAAATTATCCTAGAATTCCACGCAGGGCCAGACAGGTAACGCAATGGTAAATCTCACACACGGTGGCATTGCCTCACCTTTATGCCACAGTGCAAAGCTTAGCGCTGCACTAAAATGGCTTTTGTAGTGCGAGCGTGGCTACTGACACGAATCTTTGTAAATATGGCGCTGCAAAAGATTTTACCATTGGTGAAATGCAGTGCTTTTAACTTTCACGCAGCGTTGCAAAAAATTTAATAAGTCTGGGCTCAAGTTGTCTGGGTAAGGGGAACACCTTCAGCTTACACCTTAGTCTTGTGCTACTGAGGACTAAAACAGTAGCGTCTGGTACCATAGTAAAGGTAACATCTAGTTACACCCCCGGTGTCTTTCAGTTCCACTTGTGAGAAGCCACTAGGATATGGTGTGGATGAGTAGTTCTTATGCGTTGCCCTGAGTTTGTTTAGTATGCTGTGGGTTGTTTTTAGAGACCATACTCTGGACTTATGGGCTGAAAAGAATTTCACTCCCCTATAGATGGTACTTAGATTAAATGAGATCCTGGTGGTCTTACATCGGCCCTAAAAAGAATCGGACCATGATATCCTGGGCACCAAATTTCTCCCTATTGAGAGGCAGGGAGAGGGCGCGGCATGTTGGCGCCCTTACACCACAGTGCCTCAATCCAGAACTGGGGCATTGATCATGTCACTTCACAGGTACCACCAGTCTTGTTACTAGTGGGATGGAAACGTACACCCTTCCCAGTGGCCAGGAGTAGAAGGCGGCATCAAGTATGACAGACAAAGCCTTTGCAGGGAGAAGTTCTAGAAAAGAAGCAAGATTAGAAAATAAATGTCAGAGATGAAGAGTTATGTATCCCCTCAATGTCCACTTCCATCAAATTCGATGACCCACCATCAAAAGCAGAGGAGCATCAGCAGAGGCGCGTGTCCATCCTACCCCTCCCTGGTGCGCAAATCCAAAGACACGTTGCAGCCATTTAATACTATTAGAATGGAAGACTTACTTAAAATTATAATGAAAACTAAACCCTCAGACCACTTTGTAGTTCCAGTGCCAGGTGACCTTGCCAAAGACCTTTATGCTCACCTGCTTCCCTACTAGACAAAACTCATGAGTCTCTCTTAGCCAAGGAACATTTCCTGACTGCCTCAAAACTGGACAATACAGCCCTCTCCTCAGAAACCCCTCTGTAGATAATAATAATCTCATCAACTACCACCGATCTCCAACCTGTCTTTCATTGCAAAATTCATTGAAAGATGTGTAGCGGAGCAGCTCACCCAACGCATCAAAAACAACAACCTCCAAGATTAATACCAATCTGGTTTCAATCAGTTACAGCACTGAATCTGAACTACTACAGGTGGTTGATGATGGTCTTTGAATCCTAGACTCAGATTATCCCTGCCTCCTGATTCTCCTCGACCTATCATCAGCCTTCCATACAGTCAACCACCACACACTTCTAGACACACTCAAATATCCTATCGGAATTAATAACGTGGTCCTTAAATGGTTCTCTTCATTCCTTATGGGCAGGTCTCAGGGGATGAAAATTGATGACTATCTCTCTCTACCGATTGTGGATGCACAAAGGGCCTCCAGGGCTCTATCCTTGCCCGGACCCTGTTCAACCTATACATCGAGCCACATACAATCCTTCTTAAAAAGCAGGGGGTGGCTTTTATATGCAGAAGACACACAACTGGATGTGAAAGTCGCCTCACCAAACGACACCTGGTACTTCACACATCGTCATCACCCTAAACTCTCTTTATGACTGGATGACATCTCATTGTCTAAAATGAACCCGTCCAAAACGGAATTTCTCCTTATCTCCCCTTGAAACAGTCATTTTCCCTGCAATCCTGGATGGACCCATACAACATCCTTAACATTAAAACCCACCATTGTAAACCCACCATTATTGACAGTGTCCAGTCTCTAGGAGTCATTCTAGACAAACGGCTCAACCTACTGTAGACGGGTCTCGGAGCCCGCTCTAACTTACCCCGAATTCGCCATTACTCGGCAGACTCCCTGGAGACGATGTTGCGTTCCCCTGACAACGAGGGGACGCCACGCCGGAACAGCTACGACGACTTCCGGGTTCCGGGAGCAATACAAAAGAAGGACAACGATCCAGAAAGGAGAGGAGACGCGACGGAGAAACAGTGCGAACAGGAGAGAACGTCAACTGAGAGAACAGAGTCACCGCCAGCCACATCGAGGAAACAGGAGTTGGACCGCCGGAGGTGTACAGCACCGCGGGAAACGGCGAAAAAAGAGACGCCGGAGAGACGAGAGTGCGCCACGACCTCGGAGGGTCGTGGCTTAACAAGGTACGGTCACTCTTAGGGACAGGAGGGTTACGGGGAACCTCGGGCACCGGGAAAGGCACGAGGGAGGCGGGAGGAAGTACTGGGAGGGTGAGTGAGACACAAGGGAAGGGGAAGGAAGGGAACCAGGCACTTTATGGACACCAGGAACCCTGAACCCCACCACTGACCACCCCCTCACGGACTCACCCTGCTTGCTGCCTTTTCCCTCACGAGCACAATAAACAGCCCGGTTCCACAGAAGGACTTACCTGTTCCTTTCTTTTCCCTTCATGCCCGGAGTTCGAGGGAGACGCCCACATCCTTCCTAACCAGGACCGACCAGAGGGAGAAGAAACCTAAAGGAAAAGGGAAAGAAATTGAGAAGAGCAGAAAACCAAGGCTTACCAAATATATAAAAACATTGAATAAGAGAATGTCCTGTGAATAAAACAGAGAATAAAACTTCAAATATAAAAAGCAGATACCCCTTCTCTGACTCTACTTGATCCGCTCGTAACTGCAGCCTACCACAGTGGTGTCAGAAGTGGGATACAGTTCCCGGTGGGCTTACGAGCGTGGTTTATCATGAGTGAATCCCCATCCCTCGAGGAGATGATTAAGCAACTTGCAGAAGGACAAAGACACCTACAGTTGGTGTGGGAAGCACACCAAAGAGAGGCCAAGGAGGACCGGGAGGCCTTACAATCGGCCTTAAAAAGTCAGGCTACAATCTTAGCCAGTAACCAACTAGTGCATGAGACCCCATTACAAAAGTTAACAGATACAATAGCGACCAGTAAGGTACATCTAAACGTTCCCAGTTCGGTTCTGCAAAAGTACCAAGAGGGGGAAGACCCGGACTCGTTCTTTACTAATTTTGAGAGGGTAGCCTCGTCTGCTCAATGGCCAGAGGACCGCAGGGGTCAGTATGTGGCACCCCTGCTTACTGGATTCCTACAGACCGCATACCAATCCGCGAACCCTGATGGGACTACCCCCTACCAAGATATAAAAAAAAGTATCCTGGGACGAGTCGGACATGATACGGAATATTATCGTTTAAAATTTAGAAAAATAAAATGGAGTACGAACGAGGACCCTCGTTCCTTCTACTTTCGGGTGAAAGACTTGGCCCTAAAATGGTTGGGACCCATAGGGACAACCCGGGAGGATGTCATTAAGACAATTACTTTAGAGCAGTACTTAGATTCCCTGCCCCCTAGTACTAAGAACTGGATACGACAACATCCAAAAGTGGACACGGAGGGTGCTATTGATTTGGCTTGTGCTTTCCATCGCTCCACAGAAATTAAGCCTTTGTCTCCGAGACCTTTCCAAAAACCTCCCATCCCTCCAGCAAAACCAGTTCCCAGGTATATCCCAGAAGAAATACGGTTCCCTAAACCCGCTGAATATCACCCTATGCAGTCCCCACAATGTTTCCACTGTGGAGAGTGGGGCCATATTGCAAGAATGTGTCCCAGGAAAGCTGAAGGACCGGAACGCATGGAAATTGGGTTCACGCGACGTAGAGTCCTATGTACAGGGAAAGGGAATGAGAAATTTAGATATGCTGTCAACATAAATGGACAGGTCATTTCGGCATTAATTGATTCAGGGTGCAGCCAATCTGTAATCCGAAAGGATCTAATCCCTTTTGATACCTCGGGTACTGACCGCTGGGTCTCCATTTGTTGTATACATGGAGACAAAGGAAGTTATCCCCTCACAATGGTTAAAATTGAATGGGGTCCCTTTCAGGATATGGTTTCGATAGGGGTGATGGATCGATTAATCGAGGACTGCATTATAGGGACGGATTATACTTGATTCTATGACCTATTGGATCAAGTCCGCAGAACCGCTGTAACTCCCGAGTTGTGGACCGAGGCCCCCTTTTCCGATTCTACCATAGAAGTACCACCCCGCCGAAAGAAACTCACACGAAAGGAGAAAAGACTTGAGAGAAGACAGTATCAGGTAACCCGAAAGACGAAGGAAATTCCTAATCTAGTAGCGGAAATTAGCAGCAGGCCCATCTCCTTCCAAACCAGCCAGAGAGAAGATCCTACCCTTTCCCACGCCTGGAACTCGGCCAAAACGGAGATCACCAATGAGGTGGGTCCTTATTTTCTTATCAAGAAAAACCTCCTATACCGAATAACTATAACTGTTAAGGGAGAAACCAAGCAACAGTTAGTAGTCCCTGAACCATTTCGAGCCCAAGTACTGTTTTTAGCCCATAATCAACCCGGGAGAGGTCATTATGGTCGGGAAAAAAACAGAAGAATATCTGATGCGAAAATTCTATTGGCCCGGGGTGTATGCACAGATACGCAGATACTGTTCCCAATGTCCTAGATGCCAATTAACTGAACCAGGAACGCCCAGGAAAGCACCACTATACCCGTTACCCATTATTGATATCCCTTTTAAACGGGTGGGTATGGATCTTGTAGGACCCCTACTTCCCCCTTCTAAAGGACATACTTACATTTTAGTCATAGTTGACTACGCGACGAGATACCCCGAAGCCATACCCCTCTCCAGCATGACCACCAAAACAATAGCACAAGCCATGATAACAGTATTCTCACGAATAGGTTTTCCCCAGGAAATACTGACAGATCAAGGTACACCCTTTATGTCAAAACTCATGAAACAGATATGTCAGATATTAGGGATCACCCAACTACGGACCTCGGTCTATCACCCCCAGACAGACGGGCTGGTAGAACGATATAACCGTACTATAAAGACACTGTTGAGGAAAACTGTGGATGAATCCGGTCGCAACTGGGATCAGAAACTTCCCTTGGTCCTATATGCCATACGAACCCACGAACAATCTTCCACGGGACACAGTCCCTTTGAATTAGTTTTCGGGAGACAGCCTCGTTGTCTCCTAGATATGGCTGCTGAGACGTGGGAGGAAGAACAGGAAGAAGGGAAACCCCTGATTGACTATATCCACCAACTCAAAAGTCAGTTGCAGACCCTCTGGGAGGATGTCCATAGTCATTTAGCCACGGCTCAAAAACAACAAAAATCCTACTATGACGAGGGAAGCAAAATGCATTCTTTTCTTCCCAATGACCAGGTCCTCATCATGAGACCGACATCTGAACATAAACTGATTGCTAAATGGCAAGGACCCTATAGGGTTATTAGAGCAGTCTCTGCTGTTTCTTATCTATTAGAGATAAACACCGGCCCGCGGAAAACCCAAATTTACCATATAAATTTATTAAAACAATGGAGACCTTCAGAAGAGACTGAAGAGCAAACGAACGCCGGTTGTTTCGTCTCTTCTACCGAAGAACGGGAAATAGATCTATACCCTTTACGAACAACACATCCAGAAGAGAAACCCAGTATTAATAAAGAACTCACCGAAACTGAAAAAACCCAATTAAACACCCTAATCGAACAACATCCCCATTTCTTCTCAGAAATACCGGGAAGAACTTCATTGATACATCATCACATTAAAACACCTGTAGGACATGTAGTGCGTCTTCGCCCTTATCGCATCCCTGAAGCACGAAAACCCATCATTGAAACCGAAGTCGAAACAATGTTAGCATTAGGGGTTATTGAACCCTCTAACAGCCCCTGGAATTCCCCAGTAGTGTTGGTTCCTAAACCAGACGGATCGATAAGATTTTGTATTGATTTTCGCAAACTTAATGAGATCTCCCTGTTCGACACCTACCCTATCCCCAGAGTGGATGACATCTTAGAGAAATTAGGGAAGGCTCGGTATTTATCATCCCTTGACTTAACCAAGGGTTATTGGCAGATACCCCTCCACCCCGATGCCAAAGAAAAGACAGCCTTTTCAACCTCCTCCGGCCTTTATCAATTCACGGTTTTACCTTTTGGTCTTCACGGCACTCCCGCAACTTTTCAGCGCCTGATGGATCAAATCTTAAAACCCTTCCAGACCTTTACCGCGGCCTACCTAGACGACATTGTCATCTTTAGTGAAACTTGGCAAGATCACTTATTGCATCTCCATTCAATCTTCTCCGCCTTAACGGAAGCCGGTCTAACTGCCAACCCTAAGAAATGTTTACTAGGTAACACTGAAGTCTCATATCTAGGTCATATCATAGGGAGTGGCACTTTACAACCGCAGAAAAGCAAGGTTGAGGCCATACTTCAAGCAGCTAAACCCAGGACGAAGAAAGACCTACGATCATTCCTAGGCTTAGTAGGATACTACCGCCGATTTATCCCCAATTATTCTACCGTTGCAGCCCCTCTGACTGATCTCCTGACCAAACAAAGACCCACGAAACTGACTCCATTTACCGACTCCCAACAGAGTAGTTTTGAAAGGCTAAAACAGTCCCTTACCACAGACCCGATACTAAAATGCCCTGATTTTTCAAACAGTTTTCACTTATATACTGATGCTTCGGACATCGGTCTCGGAGCTGTACTCACTCAGCCAGATGGAGAGGGATTCGACCGCCCTGTGGTTTTTCTAAGTAGAAAACTGTTTCCGCGAGAGACCCATTACCCAACTATTGAAAAAGAATGTCTCGCCATCAAATGGGCGGTAGATTCCTTGCAATATTATCTTTTAGGCAGGTCCTTCGTTTTATTTACTGACCATGCTCCTCTCACATGGCTTGCTTCTCACAAAGACTCTAACTCCAGAATCTTGAGATGGTTCCTAGAACTCCAACCCTTTACGTTCCAGGTACGCCACATCCCTGGTTCCCAACAAGGTCCAGCCGACTACCTCTCCCGGTTTCCTCCTTCCTCCTCCTCGGTCCTCGAGCAGTCCCGATCAAGGGTAGGGGATTGTAGACGGGTCTCGGAGACCGCGTCTAACTTACCCCGAATTCGCCATTACTCGGCAGACTCCCTGGAGACGATGTTGCGTTCCCCTGACAACGAGGGGACGCCACGCCGGAACAGCTACGACGACTTCCGGGTTCCGGGAGCAATACAAAAGAAGGACAACGATCCAGAAAGGAGAGGAGACGCGACGGAGAAACAGTGCGAACAGGAGAGAACGTCAACTGAGAGAACAGAGTCACCGCCAGCCACATCGAGGAAACAGGAGTTGGACCGCCGGAGGTGTACAGCACCGCGGGAAACGGCGAAAAAAGAGACGCCGGAGAGACGAGAGTGCGCCACGACCTCGGAGGGTCGTGGCTTAACAAGGTACGGTCCCTCTTAGGGACAGGAGGGTTACGGGGAACCTCGGGCACCGGGAAAGGCACGAGGGAGGCGGGAGGAAGTACTGGGAGGGTGAGTGAGACACAAGGGAAGGGGAAGGAAGGGATCCAGGCACTTTATGGACACCAGGAACCCTGAACCCCACCACTGACCACCCCCTCACGGACTCACCCTGCTTGCTGCCTTTTCCCTCACAAGCACAATAAACAGCCCGGTTCCACAGAAGGACTTACCTGTTCCTTTCTTTTCCCTTCATGCCCGGAGTTCGAGGGAGACGCCCACATCCTTCCTAACCAGGACCGACCAGAGGGAGAAGAAACCTAAAGGAAAAGGGAAAGAAATTGAGAAGAGCAGAAAACCAAGGCTTACCAAATATATAAAAACATTGAATAAGAGAATGTCCTGTGAATAAAACAGAGAATAAAACTTCAAATATAAAAAGCAGATACCCCTTCTCTGACTCTACTTGATCCGCTCGTAACTGCAGCCTACCACACCTACATTCTCAAATCAACACCATGGCCAGAAATGCACACTATCAACTACTACTTCAGAAGGGCATCCCAGTTACATTACAGAACAAGATCTGAAATCTCTTCCTCATACACTGGTGCTCTCCAGAATAGACTATTGTAACTCTCTTGACTGGTCAACACAAAACTCATCTCACCCCCCTGAAACACTAAGCAGCACGGTTCATCCACGGGGTCAAAAGGAGTGACCACATTACACCTATGCTGGTCACTCTCTGATGCCTGCCAGTTGAAGCCAGGACTATTTACAAGATGGCTTGCATCACCCAAGAAGCTCTGCATACATTTATGCCTTAATACCTGACAAACAAACCCAAGCTTTCAGGCGTCTTAGGACCTTTGTGATATGCTGAAGCAATACTTCTATGACCCGCCCTTTAAAAGCGATGATCATGGCGCAATCCTTCTCGGGTAGCTCATCCAGAACTTGCAGCTCATTTCCTCCAAATCTATGGACAACCACCTCGCTGGCGACTTTCAAATCCGACCTAAAAGCTCTTCCCCTCCATCGATATTTTACCTAAGACATTGCAATTTATCTTGGTTCAGACATCTACACTAACTCCACCTCACCAGGTGCTTATAACCTTTTCACTGCTGTGTTCACCTCTTGTACATTTTGCTTTTCTGTAATGAGTTCCCATTTTACAATTCTCAGCCTTTGTTATTACTTTTGGTAGGGCTTGGTAATCTTAAACCATTTGTAACTTTCCATGTAACAATATATTTCTGTTGTAAAGCGCTCTAGCGCAGTGGTTCCCAACCTTTTGACTTCTGGGGACCCCCACTTTATCGTTAGTGGAACCCAGGGACCCCCAATGAATCATTATTTGAACCTGTGGACCCCACACTGAGAATTACTGGAAGCGGGGGACTTAATCTGTTAATATTATTTAATTTTCTAAGCAGTCGCGGACTCCCTGAAGTGGCTTCGCGGACCCCCAGGGGTCCCCGGACCACAGGTTGGGAACCACTGCTTAGCACCTTCGGATAATGTCTGCACTATTTAAATATGCACAAATAAATAAATAATGGAAATGAACTGTGTGAGAGGAACAGAGCGAGGAAAAGATAGAGGCAGCGAGAAAGGGGGTGCTTTCGGTAAAGCAGAGAGGTACTTTTGGAAATAGGGATGGGTGTGATATTGAAACTGGCAATGGATACACCCAGGTGGCACACTCAGAGGCTAAGCTAACCTTTATTCAGCAATTCCATGGCACTTTCGGGAATCTGCTGCTTAATGGCTGCGGCTGGTGAGCTGCAGGGGAGCAGATAGCCGAAAACCGCTTTCATCAGAAGAAAATTGCAGTATATTTTAAGCCAGTTACTGTAATTGCAGTGCTCAGAAATCAGTCCCTGGAAAAGTACGAGAAGTAAAAAGGGTTGGATGGAAAAAAATGTAAAAGTCAAGTTTGGCAAATGTTAACCACTTATGTAGGGGTGCACTCTGAGGGGGAGGGAGGAAGCTGGAAAGTCACTCCACAGTTTCCCACAGACAAGCAGATTATGTCCCGCATTAAATACAATATTCTGTTGGTAGGTGAGACTTGCGGTATTTAAAAGAAGGGAAGGCCATAGTTATCAGAGCCTCCGTGTCAACAGGACCTCACGTTTCCAGTCTCAAACATCTTACAAATCAGCTTCTTACAGGTTGTTCTCAGGTGCTTTACTCCGTTTGGTTCCACCGCCGTCAAGCGGCCTCGTGTGTGAGTTTAGCCACCAGCACTACGCAGAAGCGTGCTGCGAGGGCGAGAATCAAACAGTATGGAATGTCATGTTGTGTTATGCTATTCATTTCTTATGGACCCATACCTCTTTACATCCTAAAAGGCTGCTTCAGAGTGCAAGAATTAAAAAAGTTAAAATCAACAGAACCGGAAGATATAGGGTACAGACCTCAGGCAGTGATGAACGGAGCATCTTTTGGAAACCATGTGATTTTTTAATGGCCTTTCTGAAACTCAGATTTTGGACTCCAAGAATTCATCACCCTTCCACCCTTTCTCATGCTTTCCTATGTTTTGACTCACCCAGAAAGGAGGCTGCTGGAAGCATGGAGGGGGGGGGGGGGGGGCGCTATGGTACATGTAGAAGCAGCAGTTCTGTGATGTACTTAGTGCCTAAACCTAGTGGTGATCAGCGAGCAACTCCACAGCAACATGATCTTGAGCTTATAGGAAGTCCCTGATCGCTTGGAGGAGGGCCAAGGCATAAGTGAGACAGTGAACTCACAAAGTGCAATAGTCAACCCTCTTGCATTGAATAGGACTACATCCTTGTTGAAATTCAGAAGAGAAGGGTTATTTTGGCCCATAACAAAGTTACAAGATTTGACTGCTGAAATTACCTTCTTACGTTGAGATTGTGATCAACCCGAAACCTTACATTATTCACATTCAAAGAGAAGGTGGAATGGGATCAAAGATGGAGGCCACAAAAAATATCACAAGATATCTGAAACCTTTCCATGCACATAACCTCCACCCTGGACCTGTTCTTTGCCAACCTGGTGTGCTGCATCTCAGCCAAATAATTAATCCACATCTCAAAGAATTAATGATCCTCCTTGTCGTCCTCTAAATCTTAACCTCTAGGTGGTGGTGACACTTCCTGTGATGTCATCAGGCTTGGTGTGCAGAGTTCCAAAGGCAGGTAGTGTCACTTCAACAAGCTCTGAAATTTGGTGCCCAAAATTTAGATTAATGAAGGGAGGCATGCTTTGGACTAAGAAGAAAACAACGAATTGGAGGGAATTTCAAAAATGAGTCGGAGAAGCTCCTAGACTTTTGATGTTTGAGCCACTTGGCCTGTGTAGTGGTCATGAGCATTTGAAGCACAATTCCCCAACTGTTCCCACATTATACTAACCTTTAATGAACTCCAGGGAAACTTTTTTTACTTTTTGCCGCCTAGCCTAGCCTGTTTCTGACATAATGCAAGTTTGGTTGACATTCACATATATTGTTCACACTTCGGTTCGCATCATGCTTAAAGACAAATGTTATGCTTGCCTCAAAGAATGAATGGCTGGCAACATGTCCACAGGCTCAACATTGGAGGGAGGCCTTTAAATGTAATCAAAGGCCGAATATATAAATCTGTGGCTGTGCTCTGCATGGCTTCAGCACCCATTTCAGATACCACAGAGACCTCAGGTTCTCTCATTGCAGGTCATGGAAGTGCCTTGGCTGCAGCCATGGCTTGACCTGGCTTGCCCTTTGGCACTCCAGGCACTATGGCTCTCTGATGGAGTACAGTGGGCCCCCACTCCAGGCCATGAGGGACAGCCTGCTTCCCTGAAAGAAATGTAAATATGCGTGTAGGAAAATGCCTCTCATGGCATGGTTACCCCTTAACTTTTTTCCTTTTGTAGATGCTAGTTATGATTGAAAGTGTGCTGGGATCCTGCTAACCGGGCCCCAGCACCAATGTTCTTTCCCTAAACTGTACCTTTTTTCCCACAATTGGCACAGCCCTGGCACACAGATAAGTCCCTTGTAATTGGTACCCCTGGTACCAAGGGCCCTGTGGCCAGGGAAGGTCTCTAAGGGCTGCAGCATGTATTATGCCACCCTGGGGACCCCTCACTCAGCACATGCATACTGCCTCACAGCTTGTGTGTGCTGGTGGGGAGAAAAAGACTAAGTCGACATGGCACTCCCCTCAGAGTGCCATTCCCACAACCCACTGCCGGCGGCATAGGTAAGTAACCCCTCTAGCAGAACTTACAGCACTATGGCAGGGTGCAATATACCACAGGTGAGTGTCTAAGCCAAACCTTAGACATTGTAAGTGAGGGTAGCCATAAAGAGTATATGGTCTGGTAATTTGTCAAACACAAACTCCACAGTTCCATAATGGCTACACTGAAATCTGGGAAGTTTGGTATCAAGGGAACAGCTGTGTAAGAGACAAAAGAGTTGTCCCACTCTTGAAGGCCTAAGACAGCAAGCAACTGAGGAAGAAAAAGGTAATGTCAGTGGAACTCACAGGGTCTATTGGGAAGATGGACTCCTTTGCACTGAGGCAAGAGATCCCAAACCTGGTGCCACTAGGAGAGTGGTAGTGCCTCAGGAGTTTAGGAAGTTCATTCTAACCTTAGCCCCTTGCTGGGCATTTGGGACAAACCAAGACCTGGGAGAGACTAGTCAAACATTTCTATTAGCCCAATATGTCCCAGAAGGTTAAGGAGTTTTGCACCTCCTGTGTCACCTGTCAAGCCATTGGAAAGACAGGTGGCCATCCAAAGCCCCCCTCATTCCACTTCCAGTGGTGGGGGTCCCCTTTGAGAGAGTGGGAGTAGATATAGTGGGTCCACTTGAACCTCCCACAGCATCAGGGAACCAATATATACTGGTAGTAGTGGATCATGCTACCAGGTACCATGAGGCAATTCCCCTTAGGTCCACTACTGCTCCTGCAGTAGCTAAGGCACTCATAGGTATTACAGGTATTTTTTACCAGAGTTGGATTTCCTAAGGATGTGGTTTCTGACAGAGGTAGCAACTTCATGTCAGCTTACCTAAAGCAGATGTGGAATGAGTGTGGGTTGACTTATACGTTCACCACACCATGCCATCCACAAGCCAGTGGTTTTGTAGAAAGGTTTAACAAGTGTAGAAAGGTTTAACAAGACATTGAAGGGCATGATCATGGGGCTCCCTGAAAAACTCAAAAGGAGATGGGATGTCCTCTTGCCTTGCCTGCTTTTCGCCTATAGAGTGGTGCCACATAAGGGAGTAGGGTTTCCCCCCTTTGAGCTTCTGTTTGGCCATCCTGTAAGGGGACCACTGGCACTTGTAAAAGAAGACTGGGAGAGACCTCTACATGAACCTAAACAAGATGTAGTGGATTATGTACTAGGCCTCCGCTCTAGGATGGCAGAGTACATGGAAAAGGCAAGCAAAAACCTTGAGGCCAGCCAACAACTCCAGAAGTTGTGGTATGACCAAAAGGCTGCTATGGTTGAGTCTCAGCCAGGGCAGAAGGTCTGGGTTCTGTTGCCTGTATCTCCCTGGGCACTTAAAGACAGATGGAGTGGCCCTTACCCAGTGCTAGAAAAGAAGAGTCAGGTCACTTACTTAGTGGACCAAGGCACTAGCAGGACACCCAAGAGGGTGATCCATGTTAACCGCTTTAAGCTCTATCATGACAGGGCAGATGTAGAACCACTCCCTGACCTCCTCTCAACTGACCCTAACGATGGCTCAGTGGATGGAGTTGTCTACTCAGACACCCTCTCTGGCCAACAGCAAGCTGACTGCAGGAAGGTTCTCCAGCAGTTTGCTGAGCTCTTTTTTTCCGACCCCTGGTCAGACACACCTGTTTACCCATGATGTGGACACAGGAGACAGTTTACCTGTCAAAAATAAAATATTCAGACGGTCTGACCAAGTCAAGAAAAGCATCAAAGTAGAAGTCCACAAGATGCTGGAATTGGCAGTGAAAGAGCACTCACACCAAAGATGGAAAGAGAGAGATGAGGTTGTGTGTGGACTACAAAGGGCTCAACTCTGTCCCCAAGACAGATGCTCACTGTAGGAAGTTGGCTCTGTATATACTATCTCAAAGTAGGAGATAGTGTGCACAGAGTCCAAGGGTTCCCCTTAGAGGTTGATAATGACAAAATTAGATAATGCTAATGCTCTATTTTGTGGTAGTGTGGTCGAGCAGTAGGCTTATCAGAGGGTGGTGTTAAGCATTTGTTGTACACACACAGGCAATAAGTGAGGAACACACACACACTCAAAGACTTAACTCCAGGCAAATAGGTTTTATATAGAAAAATATATTTTCTTAATTTATTTTAGAACCACAAGATTCAAGATTTGAGGTAAGTACATAAAATGCAAGGTACTTCACACAGGTAAGTATAGAACTTTGATTAAAAACAGTAGCACACACAGTTTTGGTTAAAAAGCCAATAAGGTATTTTAAAAGTGGACATAGTGCAAAAATGAACAGTTCCTGAGGGAGGTAAGTTTGGTTAGGTTTCTCAGGTAAGTAAAGCACTTACACACTCAGTCTCCTGGGCATAGGCAGCCCACTATTGGGGGTTCAAGGCAACCCTAAAGCCACAGCACCAGCAACTCAGGGTCGGTCAGGTGCAGAGATCAATTTCACATTTTGTAGCAGCCTATCTTATATTATGAGTAATGGACGTTTAAAATAATGATTTACATGTTCACAGTACTTTCTGTCACAGACTGGACTTGGACCTTGTAGCACTAAACACACACAAGTCACTATTCTTCATTACTCCAACCAGGATTCTATGTCAGGACCGGAGGCTTCGGATTATGCTTTCTCTTTCTTTGCTGACAAAATGGCAGCAGCCAATCAACATTAAAATCACACAAAACTACTTTCCCAATACCACTTGTAGTCCATATCATGCCCAATTCTAGGCCTGATCTCCGTATAAATAGCTCTGCAACCTTAGTCCTTCCTCTCTCTTTGCTGCTCACAGCCAGAGATAAGTTATTTCGTATTTATATGCTCATTTGGTGATAAATTGTTTTATTGTCTGTATTATTACTAGAATCACTCATGGCCGTGAAGAGGGAGCGGGGATTGCTCAGCGCTTCGCATTGAGAGAGTTTCCCTCTTTCATTCATTGTGTCGCATTCGTGCGCGGGCCAATTGATTCCCTTTTCCGATTGGTCCACGCTTGACCCTGACAGACGGCAGCGTCTCTTGTTGGACGGAGCGCCCGCATTGAGCGCTTTGCATTCAGATGCTGTTTTTCTTGCCTGTGCTCATAGAGGACAAGCAAGCGTTTTGGTGGTGAGGACTCAGTCCTCTTTTTATGTCAAAGTGCGCGAGTGGTGATCTCGGAGCTTCAGATATGTCCAGGGACAGGCTCGGGCCCAGTGCTGCATGTCTACAAATGGTTAGCATCCCCTTGAAAGCCCAATGGGGTGTAAAAACGATTTAGAGCTTTGCCCTAGGGGAATTTCCGGCAGGTGCTCTGTCCACAGTTAATTTTGGCTGACAGATTATGAAGGAGTTTTCTTCTTATTTGACCTCCTGGGCTATTTACTCCCCTCTGAACTCGACCATATCCTCTTGTTTAACCAGCATGGTGTACTACGCCGAAGAGGCCGAATATTTTCAAGAGATGGCTGATGTGCCCTATGAACACCAGATGGAGGAGAGACTAATGCAAACCCTTTACTCAACCTGTGGTGAGGTTTGGACAACAAGAGTTGATGGGGAAACCCCCCTTTGAGACACAGACGAGAGATAGTCAAACTTCTGATGTGGGCCTTGCCTGAGAGCCTCTGTGGGGCCTGCTTCCTCAGCGGAAATGTTTGTGCAAATGGCAGCATCAGTCCTTAAAGACCAAACATACGGACTAATGGCCTTCTTAGATTCTTCTGGGCTCTTCTCAGTCCCTTCTGCGCCATATACAGAGGCAGCCCACTCCTCTTCTCACACTTCCGATTCTGAGCAAGCGCTAAATGAGCCCAGCAAACCGCAAACGTAAGACCCGCCATATCACTGAAGAGGCACTAGTTCAGAAAAATGTATTCTTTGACCCAGAAAATATCATACATCCACGATCCACAGAGTGGATTCCATGTGTGGAAGTAGCACATTATGTGCAGGAGAGGTTATGAAGGAGTTTCGACAACGATGTACGTAATACCTTGCACTCGGAGTGTCCCTACCCCTTCCTGTTAGGCAAAGTGGTTGATACTCCAGAATTAGACCCTAGCATGGCCACGTTCCTCAAAAAGTTTGCTAAGGACCTAAAGAAAGGCCTAGATTGAGCGTGGAGAGGTTGTTAAGACAATCTTGTCGACATCTCGAGTCCTATCACTATGATCCTTGAGCTGACGGTGCAGGCAAAAGAATCCAGTTCACAATTAGACCCTGAAGTTATTTTAGAATGGACACCAAGGGCAATTTATCTATTAGGTGATGCCAACTGTACTATGTCCACAGAGCAGGAAAATCCTTCTTGATGCGGATCGATCTTAAACTGGCCAAATTGGCCTCTTGAGAACCAGGAACCTTGCTGAATGGTCTGTTGTTCAGGGACAAATTTGTGAAAGATTTAGGAAAATATGTGGCCACCTATTCTGCTCTTGATAAAGCCCAGATGTCTATCAATCAGTCAGTTAATTTGTAGAGCACTCTACTCACCCGCGAGGGTCTCAAGGTGCGAGGAGATGGGGTGGGGGAGCTGCTACTACTCGAACAGCCAGGTCTTGAGGTGTCTCCTGAAGGTCAGTAGGTGCTTCGTCTGCCGTAAGTGGATGGGGAGGGTGTTCCAGGTCTTGGCGGTGAGGTAGGAGAATGATCTGCCACCGGTTGTTGTCCTGTGGATGCGTGGGATGGTGGCGAGGTTGTCAGAGCGGAGCTGTCGGTTCGGGATGTAGAAGGTGAGACGTTCATTGATGTATGCTGGTCTGGTGTTGTGGAGTGCTTTGTGGGCGTGGGTGAGGAGCTTGAAGGTGATCCTCTTGTTGACGGGGAGCCAGAGTAGGTCTCTCGGGTGGGCTGTGATGTGGCTGTGGCGGGGGATGTCAAGGATGAGGTGTGCAGCGGCATTCTGTATGTGTTGCAGTCTTTTCTGGCGATTGGCCGTGGTTCCCGCATAGAGAGCGTTGCCGTAGTCCAGCCTGCTGCTGACGAGGGCCTGGGTGACGTCCTTCTGGTTTCGGTGTGAATCCACCTGTAGATCTTGCGGAGCATGCGGAGGGTGTTGAAGCAGGAGGATGAGACGGCGTTGACTTGTTGGGTCAATGGAGAGCGATGAGTCCAGGATGAACCCAGGTTGCGTGCGTGGTTGGCGGGTGTCGGTGCGGCTCCCAGTGTGGTCGGCCACCAGGAGTTGTCCCAGGCGGAGGGGGTGGGGCCAAGGATGATGACCTCTGTCTTGTACGAGTTCAGTTTTAGGCGACTGTCCTCCATCCAGTTGGTGACGGCCTTCATTCCTTTGTGAAGGTTGGTTTTGGCGGTGGCGGGGTCATTGGTGAGGGAAAGGATCAGCTAGGTGTCATCGGCGTATGAGACGATGTTGATGTTGTGAGATCGGACAATATTGGCGAGCGGTGCCATGTAGATGTTGAAGAGGTTCGGGCTGAGGGAAGATCCTTGGGGTACGCCGCAGATGGTCTTGGTGGCTTCATTAAGAAGATGTTCAGTGAGGGCCCTTTTACCAGGGCTGGACGCTACCAAGGCTGAATGCCAAGCCAGGGCTTCTACCAAGCCTCATGAGGATATCCCCAGAGGGGTCGAGGCAATTAACAAGCCATATCTGGATTCTACCCCACCCGGACCAACAGAGGTCGTGGTCGCGCCTACAGAGGCGGAGGTCGAGGTGGCTTCAATACAACAGGCACCATAGCATCAGGTGAGAGTAATTCCCTTTTCAGAGGTTATTCTGGGGGGAGGTTAAAATGGCATCTTTCAGCTTGAGATCACATTTCTCAAGATCTATGGATCTTGCAAACAGTACAGGGTTACAGAATGGAGTTCTACTCCCCTCCAAAGCAGGAGTCTCTTCCCCTTCCGCTTCTTTTTTGCCCAAACAGAGAGCAGTTTCATAGACAACAAAACTGGCTTGCTTCTTGGAAACAGGCGATAGTCAAAACTGTTCCCGACTCTGCAGGATTTACCAGCACATTATTTTTGATGTTGAAAAAATGCAGGGGCTCCTGCTTGGTCCTCAGTCTAAAGACGTTCAACTCTTGGAAAGTATACTGCCATTTCTAAGTGGAGGGTATCCATCTTATAAGAGATCTTTTACAAGAAGGAGATTGGCTTGTATGGTTAGATCTCAAAGACACCTATATAACAGTGCCAATTTTCACACCTCACCATCGCTTTCTTCAGTTTTGTTGGCGAGGCCAATGGTACAAGTTCACCGTCTTCCCCTTTGGTCTGTCCTCGGCCCCTTGGTGTTTCACCTGGGGTCTGCTGAGGCCAGTGGTGCAATTCCTTCGGGAAAGGGGTGTGCGCCTCATTATCTATCTCGACGACATTCTGATCGTGCCCCAAAACAAAGAGTTGGTTCTATTGCATCTATCCTGGACTATCCAGATTCTACAAGATCTGGGTTTTTCGATAAACTCAGACAAGTTGGTCATGAATCCCTCTCAATGTATACAATTCTTAGGTTTTCAAGTGGATTCCATCAGAGCCCAGTTGAAATTACCTCTAGTGAAACAAGTTTAGATCAAGAAAGAGTTGAGGAGAGTCCTTGCCTCTCCGACTATATCATTGAAGACCCTTGCTCGCCTGGTGGGGCTTTTAGCCTCTTCCATCCAGGTGCTTTTTCTGGGGCCCCCTCACTATCGGGCCCTTCAATGTCTAAAGATCCTTCATCTTTGCAAGGGACTGTCTTATTCAGAGCAGCTTCTGTTATCAGACAAGGCCAGATTGGAGATATTTTGGTGGCTAGACCACATGGATGCATGGAACAGCAAAGCCATTTTTGCATCCTCCCCAGAGAAGGTGATAGTCAGACACCAGCTAATGGGGCTGGGGTGCTTGGTGCGGAGCTGTGGAAATGGGAGCCAGTGGTCCCCGGAGGAATCGTTTGTTTGGAGCTTGTAGCAGGGGCCTTCGTGGTTCGCTCTCTCTCCCCACAAGGCCAGTTGTTGCATACTGTTACCTATGGACAACATAGCGGTGAGATACATAAATCGCCTAGGAGGGACCAGATTACGTGTTCGGGGTGATAGAGATTGCCAAGGAGTTTTGGCACTATGCCCTCAACACCAGATATCAGTGACGATAGTGTACTTTCTGGGATGCTCGAATGTGGTGGCAGACTGGAACTCGTTTCTTGAGGGATGGCAGCGATTGGAAACTCCACCAGTCAGCATTTCACAGTCTGGTGAGACGGTAGGGCGAGTGCTTGATTGACCTGTTTGCATCACA
The DNA here is from genome assembly GCF_031143425.1 of Pleurodeles waltl. NCBI lineage: Eukaryota > Metazoa > Chordata > Amphibia > Caudata > Salamandridae > Pleurodeles > Pleurodeles waltl. The sequence goes on from NC_090436.1 coordinate 61,760,865, forward strand.
GCTCAATGCTCAGCTTCCACGGTTTTACAGCTGGAGACTGGATCCCCAAGCCCTGGGATCAGATGCTTTTCTCCAGGATTGGTCCCTGGATCTCCTTTATGCCTTCCATGATTCGGAGAGTACTCTCTCAGGTAAAGAGTTAAGTGGCGGAGATCATTTTGGTGACCCCTCTCTGGAAAGCTCAGTTGTGGTTTCCCATAGCGATGTCGCTATTGTGAGCTCCCCTGGTTTCACTCCCACCCTTTCCATCCCTGCTCCTAGATCCGTTGGTTCTTCCTCATCCATTAATATTGCAGGTACAGTTGTCACTCGGCATGGATACTTTCAGGAGACACTGGAAAGTGCCAGAAGTTCAAAAAGACGCGATGTTCTTCTTATCCAAGTCTTGGGCTCCCTCCACCCATAAGCGCTGAGGCTTCCTGGAGAAGATGGGTGGGTTGGTGTGGTGAACGACGTGTTGATCCCATGGGGGCCCACATTAGTATGATTGTCAACTTTCTTTCAGATTTGGTATCTTAGGGTTTAGCATACAGGACTATTAATAATTTTAATTTTGCTATTTCAGCTGGAAATTCTCATCTAGAGAACAAGCCAGTGTGTGAGCATCCTCTGATTTGTAAGCTTGTACGGGGCATCCGAATGGCCAGACCTCCTCAACCCAAATATGCATCCTTAAGGGATGTAAATATTGTTTTATGTTTTTTGAGAGCCTGGCCATGTGACGAGGATCTCTCTTGTGAACAATTGTCAGCCAAACTCACTGTGCTTCTTTGCCTCATTTCCTGTTGGTGTGTGTCTGATGTGCACGCTCTGGACTTTCACTATTTCCGGATGTACAAAGATGGCTACTAGGTGCATTTCGTATCCAGCTTTTCCCCATAACCAAAAGTTGTGTGTTGTTAAATGTTTAAAGGCTTATGGGGATTGTACTTGGAAGATTCAAAGAGATGCACGGGGCAATTACTCATATCCCTGCAAAATCTATTTGCACCGGTATCCTCAGCCACATTAGTCAAATGGGTTCAATGGTTATTAGGGGAGGCTGGCACAGATACTACTAGGTTTGGAGCACATTCTGTGTGTGGGGTTATGGCATCTAAGTACTTTGGCGCTGAGTCTTATTTAGAAGATTTCGTGGCTGTCGCAGATTGGTCTTCTGACCCTACTTTCAAGATTTTTTATCATAAACCTATTGTGGATGTGGCATCTACAGTGGTGGATCAGCTTTGAACTAGCATAATCCGAAGCCTCTGGTCCTCACATAGAATTAAAAAAAATCTACTATCATGTCAAGAATTTTCGATTCTATTAAGAACACGGAGGCAAGGATTATCCCACCCGTACCATGATTTTTATACAAGATGATGATTCTGAACATTTCTGCATTTATAATGTAAATTTTACAGTTTGAACTGTATGCATGCTGTATTTCTTACGTGGTTTATTCTTATACCTGCCCATGTAATTTGTGATCAGTAGAAGTCTATAAGCATATTTCTTTTAGTCTTAGGATCTGACAATAAAGGAGCATGAAAGACCCGGAAGATCGCAGATAAGACAACATGGTTGTTCCAGATTCACCCGGAGGCTGCAGTCCAGAGTTCTTCGTTTGGGATTTATGGATATTCCAGTTCGTTGGGATTCAGGCTGACATGTTCTTTTGTTGCAAAGAAAGAGGAAGGACTAAGGTTGCAGAGACATTTATACGGAGAGCAGGCCTAGGATTGGGCATGACATGGACGACAAGTGGTAAGGGGAAAAGTAGTTTTTGTGTGATTTTAATGTTGATTGGCTGCTGTCATTTTCTCAGTAAAGAAAGAGAATGCATAATCCTTGCCTCCATGTCCCTAATAGAATTGACAACTCTTGATACAATAGCTAGAACATCTTTTATTCAATTTTATGCCTCTCTGGTGCAGTGCATAAACTCATATAGGTTTGATATTATCTGATAACGTATTTCCCACTGATTAACATAACTTGCATTTAATTTTTATTTAAGCTGTGCATGATTTTATATGTAATTAACTGAGGATGAAACACCTAAAAAAAAGTACAGAATATTTTGTTTTTTTTGCCAATCCATTGACACCCCCATCCCCCGCTCACCTACCCTGCCCCTATTGCGCCCAGCATCTTAGTTCCCATACTTTTTTTTTACCACTGCTTGCAAACTATGGTACTCCTGGGGATGCGTCATTTGCATGTGATTTGCATGTGCCACGAATGTGCCACATCGTAGAACAAATCTGGGAATTTCCAGAATTCACTGATACCATGGCAGAATATATATATATTATGTATTCATTTAGAAAATATGCACGTTGAACCTGATCACACCTCTACGCAAAATTCTGTAAATATTGAAAAGTGAAGAATACACGATGCGCTGAAACACCAAGGGAGCCCTTTCAAGGAGAATACCAAGAAAGGCGGCACGGATCCCGGAAGGGTTTATGTAAGACTCCGCCTGTGTCGTAGATGTTCTGAGAATAGCTCAGCGCGACCCACTTCCTGCAGCGTCTTGTTCCTGGAACAGGTTTTTATCGCAGTATCCGAACTGGTGCCTGCTCCTCGTGCCACCCACCATCCCACCACCCTTCCACACCCCCCACCATCGCCCCCCCAATTACCCTTGACCTATCAGGGTCTCTTCCGGTGTACCCTTGGAGCCGTTCTGCCGGCTGCACAATTTGTCAAAATCTGGCTTCTGTTTCACCTAGCGCTTCGACGCCTCGTCAGGGGTAGTAAGCGCTATATAAATATGATCACAATACAATACCTGCTCCCCCAAGTCTGCGATCACCCCTGTAACCCGTGACGTGTACACCCAGCCCCCTCGCGCGCTGCACACCCGCCCCTCTGTGTGCATGCCTCGCTGGTGACGATTACTACTTACAGCAATTTAAAGGGGGCAAGCATGGGTTTCAAGTCTAGGAGAGGCCTATCTTTATGTGTGGAGGTAGTGAAGGGTGATCGCTGCATTTTTGTCTTTTGGTCCAGAGGCGCCATTGCACCCTATATTCCCTCCACCCTTTCCTAGCATCCCTGGGTATATGTTCTTTATACTGGGAGTATCTTTAGAACCTATGCCTAGCCTCTAGGGGTAACATAACGCTGTACTTAGAAACAAGGATATGTGACCAGAATGTGAGGTGCATTTGTATGCAAATAATGTTTATAAAAGAAGTATGAGACAAAGCAGGAATGGCTGTGTCCCATGCGAGGCACCGTAGGAAGTCCCCCTTCTTGTGTTACCTTCGCCCATTCCTGTATCCGGGACAGAGGACGTCCTTACTCAAAGCTTTTAAGTAATCACGATTCTGAACATTGACATCAATTGACCAAAAATGGCAGGTTGCGGTAGTAAAATGACACTCCCTTTGAAACTGTGATACCCTCACAGGACACCATTTCACTCTTGGCTGCAATATTATCACAGCCTGTATTACCAAATGACCTTTGACCCCCCCCCCCCCCCCTTACATCACAGGAAACAGAAGCATTGAGGTTAGAAAACACTGTACAATTGCATTTAATTAATGAAATAGTATATACTAAACTGTATACACGTCTTTTAAAGCTATTAATCAGATAGCAACTCGGTCAATTCAAATATATGCCGACACATGTCACATACAGCAATTGTATGCATACGTAGCCTCGCAGACCTAGGTTCATATTTGTATGTCCCATTACACTCCCAAACTACTAATTACAGCTTAAATCTCACAGTTCCAGCTTCAGATGCCCGGGCACAACCTCAAATGCTCAGAGACACCTTTGTATGGCCAGGGACCACCTCAGAGACCCTTGCACAACCACCAGATGCCCAAGCCTTCTGAGCAGAGGATGGAGCCTCTTCACCAGCTTGTACATCACAAGCAGATGTGGGAGGGTGCTGACCCCAGTGCACCAATTGGAGAGGAGCTCTCATGAGTACGGTTACTTATCCTCTGAACTGGCTGTGGGAAGTGCGCCTTGAGGGGAGGGCTGGGAAGCCCTGCCAACCATCCTCTGTGTATTGCCTCCCTTTGGTGGTAGCATGCAGGCTTCACCCCTTCTGTATGTATGGTAAGTAGGAAACATTTACACTTCTTGTCCTAGCCACAACTTCAAACAATTGAAAAGAGCCTAGTTTAATTTATGAACTTCACAACTGAAGCCTGTTCTTCAGACCTCCAGGAACAAGCACTGCTCATTCTCTCTGCCGCCCCTTAGGCACTTCCAGGCTAACTCAGAGCCCCACGGTAATCCCGCCTACTGCACATTGGTCCAGTTGTGCAATTAGAGTTCGGAGATAACACTACTATGGTTGATGGAGTTTTACTGCATCACATGCATACAGGCACATTGTCCTGGCTGTCAACAAAATTCAGGTGGAAGTCTTGGGGGAGATATGTGCACAAACTAGACATATTGGTATCCCTGCACTCAATTACTCATTTGTTGCAAACCCACGCACCATCCATTGATAAACCAGTTGCACCTCATTGTAGTACCTTCACATATTCGCCCGCACTAGTGTTCCCAGAGTGTTTTCAGCATCAGGGGATACCGCTTTGGTGGCCAAGCCTCACTGAAGGTCCATGTCTATCCACAGTATTACCACAGAAACCAAAGACGGCTGAGGAGTATTCTCAAGATACGTCACCAGTGGTCCTCTTCAGTGATAATTCGCTGTAACGGATTACTTGGTTCGTGTTTCACATTCCACCAGAGTAATACCTCCTGGATTAGGCATTTTTCAGGCGTGTCTCTTTCGCCTGCATCCCATCAGTACTCTATTTTTTATGTCGTGCTGGTTAGCCTATCTTAAAGTGAGTGGGTGGGTGTGTTTGGCTTTTTAGTACTGCCTTGTATCAGTGCTTGTATCATTTCGTGTTTTTTCTTAGTTTTCATATTATTCCCTTCTTGGGTTTTGCTTAGCATTTTAGGTTAGGCTCACCAATTTCGTACACAACAAGAATTAGTCAGCTGAATCTGGTATGTGAAATTGTAAAATTGCTTGGACGAGTTACAAAAGCATTTATGGTTTATGAGCATTAAAGATATTACTACAGGAGTAATATTTTACATACTCTTCCAGACCTTTGTAACTTGGCCCGGAACGTCAAACTCCCTATTAGCAAAAGTGCTCTGAGGGCACAATAATTTCTTTTTGTACTAATTGTGTACAAATGTTCACTGAACATTCCCATTTAAATGTTTTGGGGGCAATTAACAAAGGCATGTAGGAATACATAAAAGGTTACAACAGGAGTACTACTTTATGACTATAAAATACTTTGTGAATAGGCAATTATGATTTGTTCATCAAAAGATAGATACAAGTGTGATGTGTGGAGTTTAACAATTTCACCATGCTAATATGGAATCCCCTGTTCTCATTGGTTCACAATGTCACAATCTTGTGCTGGTTGACAGATGTATAAGGGAGCCAGGTATTGTCTCTAATTTCTTGTGTGCGTGTGAGCTGGTGATTGAAAGGTGTTAATTTTACTGTAATTTCTCTTTATACCTCATTCATTTATTGTATGAGTAGTTCATGTCCCTAGGAAAATGGAAAGAAGGCGAATGAAACTGTAAAATGCAAGTGGAGGAGACGGTGTAACATTTTTTGTTCTATATTTATTTTTTTGCTGGCAGACTGCTCTGTTAAAGTACCTGAGATCCAAAGATAAATTGCCTTACAAAGACCGGATTGCTCTGAAACATGAATACATTTGACTGTAAAACAGTACAGCGACAAGAGAGAGCGCTGCTGAGGTTTGTGTAGGACTGCAGGTCCCAGGTTTAAACCTCGCAAAGTTGGCTCGGCCTTTCATCCTTCAGAGGTTGATAAACTCAGTGCCAGTTTCTCTTGTGTAGCAACAACGATATATAACATTCTTCTAAGTCAAAAACTTTTGCGGTATATTGATGGATATCTAATTTAGAAGTCAATGACGGAATGAGTAGGAGAATAGTTTGAATGCAAGGATGCTGAATTTTACTGTCACCCTCCAGAGGTCATATCATAAGGGAGACTCCATGGATTATTTTGACATTAACAGTCTACTCCTTTCGTGACACTGAATGTGATTTTGTTTAAGGAGGACCTTTACAACCAGTATCACGAATCCTGCAACATTCTTCTAATACATAGGGTCTGAGTCACAAAATGCACTTTGTAGTACATTTTGTGGTACATAGCGTGGTACAAAGCATATGTTTCCCTCGTGTACTTATCATTGGTAATGGAACGTAGCTTACCTCGAGGGACATGAGATCTTTCCTAGATAATTGTGGCATTAAGCATCATCGCACAGCTTTGTATCATCCCTGTTAGACCTGACAAACTTAGGGTGGTCTTCCCCCCAACATTTTGCCTGCTCCTTCCACTTTTCTGACCTGGTTTCTGCTGGATTTAGGATTCTGTGCCCTTTACAAGTGCTAACCACTGCCAAAGTGCTTGTGCACTCTCCTTTAAACATGGTAACATTGGTTTATCCACAATTGGCATATTTAGTTTACTTATACGTCCATTTAAACAGTGCTACACGTGCCCAGGGCCTGTAAATTAAATGTTGCTTGTAGGCCCGCAGTACTGATTGTGCCACTTAATTAAGTAGCCCTTAAACTATGGCTCAGGCCTGCCATTGCACAACCTGTTAATGCAGTTTTACAGTGCCAAGTCAAGATGGCAAAATAACCCTTTTGCCAGTCCTAAACCTTCCCTTTTTAGGTCGAGCGTGCAAGCGATCTGGCCTGTTTTAATCTATCTTTGGGCTTTTAACCACGCCGACGGCACGCCCTTCACTTTTACTCGTTCGTGGGCTTGCCTTTCAAAAATCCTTTGTTATCATTGGTAAATGCTTTACATTTGTTACTCTTAGGAGCGGTTTTGTTACCGCCTTGGACACCGACCCTGTTACATGGATAATTGCACGTTTGCTGATACGTTTGACTGCAAGCGAACATTTTCCTTTTGTGTCTCTCCTTCGCATTCATTCTCATGGCGGCCATGGTGCTTTGAGTTGGCTTGCTTATGTCAAATAATGTTTTACTTTTCATTTTCAATTTAAGTGGAAGGAAAAGTCCAGTTAAGAATTTACAATGCCAATAGCTCTAAATTGAGCCATTGCGAGACCCAGTTCATTGTAAATGCTTGTTATACATATGTCACCCCTAAAGTAGGCTCTGGACAACCCAGAGGGCAGGGTGCAATGTACTTAAAAGGCAGGACATGTACTTTTAACCCCTCCCATGCCTTGGACGAGCTGGTCTCGTCCAGGCACACGGTGGCCGTGAGCCTGGGACAAGACCAGCTCGTCCGGCACCGGGCCCATGGGGGAAGCGGTAGCGCTCCCCCTGGGGCCCCCCACCCACACCCTCTCCATCAGGGATGAAAGGGGAGTCGCTTCCCCTTTCACCCCCGAAGAAATGCCTACTAGACACCAGGGATTTCTTTTTTTGTATATTTCCATAAGGGGAGCAGATTATTTTAAGGCCATCTCTGGCCCCCCGCAGGGGCAGATCCCAGGGGGGGCAGAAAACCACTAGACACCAGGGATATTTATTTTTGTTTATTTTAATTTTTTTATGTTTGGGAAGCGACCCCTTAGGCAAGGGTTGCTCCCGGCGCAGCCAAATTATTATTAGGCCATTTCTGCCCCCCGGGGGGCAGATCGGCCTTGCGATCTGGCCGATCTGCCCCCGGGGGGACATAAACCATTAGACACTAGGGATTACTTATTTTATTCATACTTGCGCAAAAGGGGAGCGGCCCTTGCCCAGGGAGGCAATTTTTTTTTAGGCCATTTCTGCCCCCCCCCCCCCCCGGGGCAGATTAGGCCGATGGGGCAGAAAACCACTAGACACCAGGGATAATTATTTTTGTTTGTTTATTTTTATTTTTTTATGTTTAGGGAGCGACCCCTTAGGCAAGGGTCGCCCCCAGGGGGCCAAATTATTTTTAGGTCATTAGATCGGCCTAATATAATTAGGCCGATCTGCCCCCAGGGGTGGCAGAAACCACTAGACACCAGGGATTATTTATTTTATTCATACTTGCGCATAAGGGGAGCGGCCCCTTGGGCAAGGGCCGCTCCCCAGGGGGCCAAATTATTTTTAGGCCATTTCTGCCCCCAGGGGGGCAGGAAACCACTATACACCAGGGATCATTTTTTTTTGTTTATTTTTATTTTTTTTATGCGTGGGGAGCGACCCCTTAGGCAATGGTCACTCCCGGGGGCCAAATTATTTTTAGGCAATTTCTGCCCCCCCTATCCCCGGGGGTGAAATCACAATACACCAGGGAATTTTTATTTTTTTATACTAACACATAGGGGAGCGGCCCCTTTGGCAAGGGGCACTCCCCAGGGGGGGCAAAATATTTTTAGGCCTTTTCTGCCCCCCTGGAGGCAGATCGACCTAATATAATCAGGCAGATCTGCCTCCGGGGGGGGGCAGAAACCTCTAGACACCAGGGATACATATTTTTTTTATTTACTTTATGTTTTTATGTATGGGGAGCGACCCCTTAGACAAGGGTCCCTCCCCTGGGGGGCAAATTGTATTTAGGCCATTTCTGCCCCACTTGGGGGCAGATCCGCCTATTTTTGTTAGGTCAATCTGCCCCCAAAGGGGGCAGAAACCTCTAGACACCATGGATTGGTGTGTGTATGTGTGTGTTTTGTTTGGGGGGGGGCAGCTCCTTGGGCAAGGATCGCTCACCATGGGGGCACATTACTGTTGGCCATAACTGCCCCCCTTGGGGGCAGATTGGCCCAAAGCTCCCAGAGACTAGGGAATAATTTTTTTCAAAATAAGAGGTTGGGGGTAAGGCTATACCCCCACCCCAAATAAATGGGGCCAAAGCTGTTCTGCCCTCCAGTGGGCAGATTGGGCAGTTACCCCCGATCCACACCCCAGGGGGACAGAAAGTCTACTAGATGCCAGGGAATAAAATTATATAAAAGAAAATAGTGGGGTGGTGGCTACCAACCAGTATGGGCCTGGTTATGCCCCCACCCGAACTGAAGGGGCTAACAGTCTTTCAGCTCTCCCCTGCACACTAAAACATCGTATCCCATGGCAAGCAAGAGGACATTTGATTATTTTTGGTTTTTGTTTTACATTTGGGCCATGAGAGCTTGGTAACTCTCAAAATCGTCCCACTTAGAATGGTGAGGGCTGCACTTTTTTTTACTTTGGGACGCTGCCATGTAGAAAAATCCACAAGACCTAGACACATCTGAAAACTAAACATCTAGTTGATTACAGGGTGGTGTTCTTCACATGCACCCGCACCATTTCCTTACCCACAATGCCCTGCAAACCTGCAACTTTGCTGGAAGGCACACATTTTTCCCACATTTTTGTGATGAACCTTCCGGAATCTGAGGCAATCCACAAAATTCCGACCATCCAGCATTGTCCCATCTACACCGATAAAAATTCTGCTGCACTTGTCAGCCTAAAAATGTTTTTTTTCAAACTGCCCTTTTGGACCTACTTTGGTTCCCCCTCAATTTCGACATGTTTTTGTCTCTTCCTGTCACAAGCACTTAGCCCACCTGCACAAGTGAGGTATCATTTTTACTGGGAGACTGAGGGGAAATGCTGGGTGGTAGGAAATTTGTCCCGGTGCGGTGATCCCACACAGAAATGTGGGAAAAATGTGATTTTTTAGCTAAATTCAAGGTTTGCTGAGGATTCTGGGTAAGAAAACATTGGGGAATCCCCGAAAGTCACACCTCCCTGGGCTCCCTCGGGTGTCTAGTTTTCAGAAATGTCTGGGTTTGGTAGGTTCCCCTCAATGGCTGCTGACCCCTGGACCAAAAACGCAGGTGCCCCCTGCAAAAACAGGTAGTTTTGTATTTGATAATTTTGATGTGTCCAGATTGTGTTTTGGGGCATTTCCTGTTGCAAGTACAAGGCCTACCCACACAAGTGACGTACCATTTTTATCGGGAGACTTGGGGGAACGCTGGGTGGAAGGAAATTTGTGGCTCCTCTCAGATTCCAGAACTTTCTGTCACCAAAATGTGGGGAAAAAGTGTTTTTTTAGCCAAAGTTTGAGGTTTGCAAAGGATTCTGGGTAACAGAACCTGGTGAGAGCCCCACAAGTCACCCCATCTTGGATTCCCCTAGGTGTATAGTTTTAAAAAATGCACAGGTTTGGTAGGTTCCCCAGGTGCCGGCTGAGCTAGAGGCCAAAATACACAGGTAGGCACTTTGCAAAAACACCTCTGTTTTCTTTGGAAAAATGTGATGTGTCCACGTTGTGATTTGGGGCATTTCCTGTCGCAGGCGCTAGGCCTACCCACACAAGTGAGATACAGTTTTTATCAGGAGACTTGGGGGAACATAGAATAGCAAAACAAGTGTTATTGCCCCTTGTCTTTCTCTACATTTTTTCCTTCCAAATATAAGACAGTGTGTATAAAAGACATCTATCTGAGAAATGCCCTGTAATTCACATGCTAGTATGGGCACCCCAGAATTCAGAGATGTGCAAATAACCACTGCTCCTCAACACCTTATTTTGTGCCCAGTTTGGAAATACAAAGGTTTTCTTGATACCTATTTTTCAGTCTTAATATTTCAGCAAATGAATTGCTGTATACCCGGTATAGAATGAAAACCCACTGCAAGGTGCAGGTCATTTAATGGCTCTGGGTTCCTAGGGTTCTTGATGAACCTAAAAGCCCTATATATCCCTGCAACCAGAAGAGTCCAGCAGACATAAGGGTATATTGCTTTAAAAAATCAGACATTGCTGGAAAAAGTTACAGAGTAAAACATAGAGAAAAATGGCTGGTTTTCTTCACCTCAATTTCAATATTTTTCGATTTCAGTTGTTATTTTCTATAGGAAACCCTTGTAGGATCTACACAAATTACTTATTGCTGAATTCAGAATTATGTCTACTTTTCGGAAATATTTGGGTTTCTGGGATCCAACATTGGTTTCATACCCATTTCTGTCACTGACTGGAAGGAGTCTGAAAGGACAAAAAATCGTAAAAATTGGGTATGTCCCAGTACAATACCGAAATTGTGTTGAAAAATTGGGCTTTCTGATTCAAGTCTGCCTGTTTCTGAAAGCTGGAAAGCTGGTGATTTTACCACCGCAAACCCTTTGTTGATGCCATTTTCAGGGAGAAAACCACAAGCCTTCTTCTGCAGACCTTTTTCCCAATTTTTTTGAAAAAAAACAACATTTTCACTGTATTTTGGCTAATTTCTTGGTCTCCTTCAGGGGAACCCACAAAGTCTGGGTACCTCTAGAATCCCTAGGATGTTGGGAAAAAAGGACGCAAATTTGGCGTGGGTAGCTTATGTGGACAAAAAGTTATGAGGGCCTAAGCGCACCCTGTCCCAAATAGCCAAAAAAAGGCCTGGCACCTGAGGGGGAAAAGGCCTGGCAGCGAAGGGGTTTACATGTCCTGGTAGTAAAAAAACTCCCTGTTAGAAATGGGGTCTCTAGTTGCCAGTCAGTTTACACCCTGTCCAAATAGGGACCTTCACCCTCACTCTAGTCAGGATAAGGTAGTCACACTCCTAAAATAACCCCTGCTCACCCACTTGGTAGCTTGATTCGAGTAGTCAGCCGGTGCAGCGTCTGTTCCATATTGCTACGCAGGAGGTAAGGCATTAGTTCCTTACTGCTGCTCAGGGGAGGTGAGGTGTCAGTTCCTTTTCGGAGGCAGTGGAGGTGAGGTGTCAGTTCCTTACATTCTGGCGGTGTCGACGGCGAGGCGTCAGTTCCTTATGATCCAGCGGGGTCATTGAGTCCAGTGGGTCAAGATGCGATGGGGCGACTTCGTGGTGTTGTGTTCACACCCCGGGGCCACAGGCGGCATGGCAGAGTTGGGTGTCATGGCATCAGTGACATGGCACTCGGAACTCACAATGTTGCGGGACTTCAGAGGCGCTGCAGCAGCTTTGCACCTGAGGTATTGGTCGCGGTTGTCAGCGGGGACTACAGCTTCAGGTGCAGGCAGCGGCACGTAGTTGGGCAGTCGCACAGGTTCTGGAGTCGTCCAGAGTCGATGTGCCTGTCTCTTTTTGTTTTATGCCAGATTTCACTCTCAAGGGCCCAGGAGTTGGAGTGGGCACCTCTTGGCAAGTCCTCAGCAAGAGAATCCAGGGGCTGGCGGTGAAGTCTTTGAGGTCCCTGAGATTTCTTAACAGGGGGCAAACTGAGTCCAAGCCCTTAGAGAAACTTCATAAGCAGGATACACAGCAAAGTCCAGGCTTTGTCCTCTCCAAAGCAGAAGCAGCAACTGCAGTCCAAACCAGCAAAGCACACACAGCAAAGGGGCAGTACTCCTCCTCACAGCTCTTCAGCTCTCCTCCTTGGCAGAGTCTCCTCTTGATCCAGAAGTGTTCTAAAAGTCTGGGTTTGGGGTCCAATACTTATACTCATTCCTGTTGTTGAAGTAGGCAAACTTCAAAAGAAAGTCTTTGTAGTGCACAAGACCCTGCCTTTCCTGCCCTTTTCCCAGACACACTCCAGGGGGTTGGAGACTACATTGTGCCAGTACAGGCACAGCCCTATTCAGGTGCAAGTTCCAGCTCCTCCCACCACTCTAGCCCAGGAAGACTCATCAAGATATGCAGGGCACACCTCAGCTCCCTTTGTGTGACTGTCTAGAGTGAATTCACAACCAGCCCTACTGTCATCCTGACCCAGATGTGTATTCCACAGGTAGGCAGAGGCACAGAATGGTTAAGCAAAAAAAAATGCCCACTTTCTAAAAGTGGCATTTTCAAACATGCAATTCCAAAACCACCTTCACTAAAAGATGTATTTTTAAATTCTTTAGTTCAGAGACCCCAAACTCCACATCCCGATCTGCTCCCGAAGGGAAATTACACTTAAGAGATATTTCAAGGCAATCCTCATGTTAACCTAAGGGAGAGATATGCTTTGCAATAGTGAAAACTGAATTTGTCAGTATTTAACTATCAGGACATATAAAACACCAGTACATATCCTGCCTTTTAAATACACTGCACCCTGCTCAGGGGGCTACCTTGGGCCTACCTTAGGGGTGCCTTATATGTACTGAAAGGGAAGGGCTGGGCCTGGAAAGTGAATGCACTTGCAAGGTCGAAATGGCAGTTTAAAACACACAGACACTGCAATGGCAGGTATGAGGTATATTTACAGGGCTACTCAAGTGGGTGGCACAATCAGTGCTGCAGGCCCACTAGTAGCATTTGATTTACAGACCCTGGGCACACATGGTGCACTATACTAGGGAATTACTAATAAATCAAATATACCAATCATGGATAACCAATCATAATCACAATTTACACAGGGAGAACTTGCACTTTAGCACTGATCAGCAGTGGTAAAGAGCTCAGTGTACCAAAACCATCAAAATTAAAATCCAGCACACAGTGAAAAATACAGGAGGCAGAGGCAAAAACACAGGGGAAACCATGCCAAGGATGCCAGGTCTATCACGTGTGTCCACCCCCCACCCCCCAGCCGAGAGTGGGGAGAACTACCCAACCTCATGGGAGTTCTCATCACTAAGTTGGAAGAATCTGGACAGACCATCAGAATTGGCATGTTTTGTACCAGGTTGGTGTACCACCTTAAAGTCCATTCCCTGTAGGGAGATGAACCACCCCAACAGTTTTGGGTTCTCACCCCTCATCTGCATCAACTATCTGAGTGGCCTGTGATCTGTCTGGGCGCTGAAGAAGCTAAGACCCTACTTGTTTGGAACTCACTTCCAGGTTCAGACAGACCACAGGCCTCTCAGATAGTTGATGCAGATGACGGGTACAGGCTGGTCTATGGCCTCTTCCTTTAGCTGTGCTTGAACTGCCCCCACATCATGCTCTGAAGCGTTTGTCAGCACAATGAATTCCTTGGAGAAGTCGGGTGCCTTCAGCATGGGTAACATGCACATGGCTTCCTTCAGGGCATCAAAAGCGGTCTGACAAGCTTCAGTCGAGATCACATTTTTGTGCTGCTTCTTTACAAGTCAGCTCTGTCCAAGGGGCAACAATTGTGTCATAGCCCTTGACAAATCTCCTGTAATAACCAGTGAGACCTAAAAAGGCTCTCACCTCTGTCTGGGCTTGGTGTTTCCCAAGCCAGAAGGATGTCAATCTTGGGTTGTAGAGGCACCACCTGACCGCTCCCCACTTGGTGGCCCAAGTATACTATCAACACCTACCCTATCTGGCACTTGCTGGCCTTAATAGTGATTTCTACCTTCTGCAGGGCCTCCAACACTTCCCAGAGGTGATGCAAGTGATCCACCCAGCTGAAGCTGAACACTGTAGTGTCATCCAGGTAGGCAGCACTGAAATCCTCCAACCCAGCCAAGACCTGATTGACCAACCTCTGAAATGTGGCAAGGGTGTTTTTCAACCAAAAGGACATGGCCCGGAACTGGTAGTGCCCCTCTGGCTTTGAAAATGTTGACTTCTCTTTTGCCCCTTTTGTCAAGGTAATTTGTCAGTACCCAGATGTTAAATCAAATGTCCTGAGGAACTTGGCAGCTCCTAGCTGATCTATGAGATCATCAGCTCTAGGGATGGTGTGCACATTAGTCTTAGTGACTGCATTAAGCCCACAGTAGTCCACACAGAACCTAAGTTCAGGGGTGGCACCTGAGGCAGCAGCCTTTCGGACCAAGGCCACTGGGCTCACCCAAGGACCGCTGAAGAACTCTATCACCCCTAACAATAGCATCTTGGAGACCTCTTCCTTGATGCTGGCTTTGACCTTGTCAGTCACCCTGTAGATTTTATGTTTCAAGGGTGGACTGTTCCCATTGTCCACATCGTGGGTACACAAATGGGTGACTCCTGGGGTCAAGGAAAACAGAGAGGCAACCTGCCCTAGCAACTGGCGACAGTGCCCTATGCTATTCCAGGGTCAGTGTTGGGGAGAGATTCACACCCTCCACAGACCCATCTTGCTTTTTGACACACAGGAGGTCAAGAAGAGGTTCACTGTCCTCCTCGATCCCATCATCTGTTGCCAAGAGCATGCTCAGTTCAGACCACCTATGCCTCATGGAGTCTGACAGACCCATAATCATGCCTTTCAGGGTACAGTTGAACCTCTCACCGAACCCATTTCCTTGGGGGTGGTAAGGAGTGGTGAACTTGTAGGTCACTCCACACTCTTTCCACAGAGACTTCATATATGTGGATATGAAGTTGGTACCCTGGTTGGATACCACATCCTTGTGGAAGCCCATGTGAGAAAAGATACCTATGAATGCTCATCCCACCATGAGTGCGATCACTGACCTGAGAGGGATAGGCTCCGGGTACCGAGTGGCATGGTCCACCAAGACCAGGATCTACCTGTTGCCCATGGCTGTCTTGAGGTTAGGAGGTCCCACAATGTCGATCCCCACCCGCTCAAAATGGGTATTCACAACGGGGATTGCTTGTCAAATCTGGCAAAACCTACAATGCGCATCAGAGTGCCTTCACATTTGGGGCCAGTAAAAGTGAATGACAATCCTCTCAAATGTTTTGTCCTGCCCCAAATGTCCTGCCAAAGGCACATCATGAGCCAGACCCAGTAGGAAGGTTCTGAAATGCTCGGGTAACACCAGCACTCGGGCCGCACCAGGCTCAGCAACCTTAGGCTCACTATACAGGAGACCATTCTCCCCGTAGATCCAATGTGATTGAGACTCCTTTCCAGCCACCTGGTCTGCAGCCTACCATTACAGACCCTCAAGAGAAGGGCATGTCTTTTGCACCTCACAGAACTCCTCCCTGGTAGGACCCCCTTCTTGCTGCCAATGGGTCAGCTCAGTCACATCCCCTAGTTTGGTCACCTGCTTCCCTGTAGGTTCCAGAGCATCCCTCTCAGGTTTAGCCTCCTCCCGGACCTTGGGAACGTCTGGGGCGGGTTTTCTGCACCCCATGCTTCTTCTCTTCCTGGCAGGTACGTGGGCCACTCTTTCAGGAAGGTCCTCCTGATCACCCTTACTGACTGACATAGACTGAGTAGTCCACTCAGGCAGACCTACCATCTCCAAGTGTGACCTGCATTCCACCTCATGCCAATGGGAATCCTCCAGGTCATTACCTAGCAGACAATCAACAGGCATTGTTGGACTCACAGCTACCTTCAAGGAACCTGAGACTCCCCCCCCCCCACATTCAAAAGGAACCTGTGCCACCTTTTACTGGCACTCAGAGTTGTTCACAGCAACTACTTGGTGAAACACACTGGGGAACACCTGCTCTTCAGACACCAAGTGACACCTGATAATAGTCACGCTGGCTCATGTGTCTCTCAGAGCTTCCACCCTCTTTCCATTGATGGTCACCCATTGCCTGTATGTCTTAGTGTTCTCAGACAAGAGGGTTCTCTGGACCATCTCACTGCCCCTGGCGAGACAAGGGTCATGTCAGCTGGCTCACACCCTTCTCCTGGAACCCATTCCTCCCCAAGAGCTACAGTGGCCAACCAGTGTGACTGTGCAGCAGTGGTTGTCGGTGTCCACTTGGGACACTTTGAATCTCCTGATCACATGCATAATACTTTCGGGGACCCTTCTCTGGAGGCTTCCCTGTAGAGATCCAAGGCTTATTCTCAGCTTGGGCACAGGAATCCTTACCGGGGAACTAGGTTGGGGCCCTTTAGAGAACTCCCCCTGTTTACCCTTGCCCCCCCACTTCTTCTGATAAGTACCCTGCCCACCCTTGCGTGAGTCTCCCCCATAAGTCTTGTGGACCATGGTACTCTCCCTGGTTGGCGCTTCTTGCTCCTAAGTGCTATTTTACAGTTTATTCATAACTCACTTTATTTGATGTTTGTCGTTCTGGTCGTGTTTTATTTATTAAAATCAGAATTATTTTTCCAATCTGATGTAGAATCTTTTTTGTGTGGTGTTGTCACTCTTTTACTGTTGGAAATGTTGCATGAATTTGTTACACACCACCTCTTAGCTAAGCCTGGCTGCTCTGTGCAAAGTGACCAGAGTGTGATCAAATGTTAATTTAAGGTTTACCTGACACGTACCCTGACTAAGACTATGGTGGCTGTGTTACTAAGGTTTACATCCCAGTCAACCAACAACCCAATTTCTAACAATCCCCAAGCCAATGGTATTGCTGAAAGTACTTTGGGGCTCATTCTGAGCCCGGCGGGCGGCGGGAGCCGCCCGCCTGGAGGGAGCCGCCAAATGGCCGCTCCGCGGTCGAAAGACCGCGGAGGCCATTCTGGCTTTCCCGCTGGGCTGGCGGGCGACCGCCAGAGGGCCGCCCGCCAGCCCAGCGGGAAACCCCTCCCCACGAGGAAGCCGGCTCCAAATGGAGCCGGCGGAGTGGGTATGTGCGACGGGTGCAGTGGCACCTGTCACGTATTTCAGTGTCTGCAAAGCAGACACTGAAATACAAAGTGGGGCCCTCTTACGGGGGCCCCTGCAGTGCCCATGCCACTGGCATGGACACTGCAGGGGCCCCCAGGGGCCCGACGACACCCCTCACCGCCATCCTGTTCCTGGCGGTCGGAGCCGCCAGGAACAGGATGGCGGTGAGGGGGTCGGAATCCCCCATGGCGGTGGAAAACCGGCGGGAGACCGCCGGTTTTCCTTGTCTGACCGCGGCCAAACCGCCGCGGTCAGAATGCCCTGCGGGGCACCGCCAGCCTGTTGGCGGTGCTTCCGCATCCCCGGCCCCGGCGGTCCTTGACCGCCGGGGTCGGAATGACCCCCTAAATGTCTTGTCAAAAGGGTAATTCAAATGGCAGTACAGAGAAATCAAGATATATCAAAAATCCAGTATGAGGGGGAGGAAACCTGGGACTAAATTGGGGCTAGCGTGGTTTAAATGTTTTGGTGAGGAGAGTAGCATTAAACTGTTCCCACTAAAAAAGGTACGACTGTGTGTTGGGGTGGCAGATCTTCAGGATGAGAGGACTGAGTCCATTTACACCATACGAAACTGTCGACCCATTTCCTAGCTCGCTCAAATTGCCTCATCCTTCCAGGGTAACAGATGATTACAGCAACCTCAAACATTACACTCTGACTCCCAAGGAAGTTGTGGGAACAGATCTTACCCCTTTTATTGTTTACTCATGCATGCCCAGGTTAAACACAAGAAAGATGTAATTAACAGTTTTCAAACATTTATTGAATCGGGGCATTACCTTTACATCCCTTGTCCTTGCCCCAGTCCTTAACCATGAGGTTATGCCAAAGCAGAGGACATGTCTTTTGAGAAACCAGAAGAGTCAGACATGATACCACACCAAGTGATTTAATGTCACAATAGCTCCTGAACAATAAACAGCAACATACAGTGCTCAATCAAGAAGCAACACTGACTGTAAAACACCAGAGGCAACATTTGTGTGTCCCCATAGCAGTTCATGCAACCTGTAATGCTTAACAAAGGTGTGCTCTGAAGCCCAAGTTCCAGCTCTACAAACCTCCCCCAAAGGGACCCCATGTCGGGCAGCCCAAAAGGCAGCCATCCCCCTGGTGGAACGGCCCTGCAGACCAACAGGTGGGGACACACCAGAGCGGGTATAGGCCAAACCAATAGTCTCCTTGATCCAGTGACTCAGTATGATCTTGGATGCCTGCTTCCTCTTCCCTACGATGCCAAACATGACGAACAAAGAATTACATTTCCTGCAGGCTTTGGATCTGTCATGGTAAATCAAAAAAGCACATTTAACATCCAAAAAATGCAGGGGAGATTCCTCATTCTGAGAAACATGACACTTCGACACCGCCTTAGGAAGAAAGAAGGGATCAGGATGAAGAACCACTGAGTCATTAAGAAAAGAAAGGAAGGGAGGATGACAGAGTAAAGCAGAAAGCTCACCCAGCCGACGGGCAGAAGTGAGAGCTAATAAAAATAAAACCTTAAATGAAAGGAATTTGAGAGCCACTGAATCCAAAATGTTCAAAAGGTGGGTTCTGCAAGGCTTTCAGAACCAAGAGAAGGCACCAAGGAGGGAAAGGAGACATCACCAAAGGGCAATAGATATCAAAGCTCTTGAATAACTAGTAACCAATGAAACTGCTTCGTTGACTAGGTCATGCCTCACATGGAACGCCTTAGTTGCATACTAATGAGACTTTAAAGTTGACAGAGAAAGATTCTTATGAAACCCACCCAACAGAAACTGAAGAAAAGAAGAGACAGAACTGTCCACTGAAGAAAACCCCTAAGCAGAACACCAGGAATGGAAGACCTTCCAGTATCTAGAATTGAAAACAAGAGTAGAAGATTTCCTAGATTTCTGAACAATATCAATAATAAGAGGCGAGAAACCTTGTCCTACCAACCTTATCCCTTCAACCTTCAAACTGAGAGCAAAAGAATCCAAAGCTGAGGTTGTGTGCACTACATCAGAGGTGCCGGGGAGGGAGGAAGGAACCATGTGCCTTGTGTCGTAGCAGCAGGTACCAACTGCGCCTAGGACAGTAAGGTACCACCACAATCACTTGGGCCTTCTCTTGCTGAATCCTGCACAAGAACCTCTGGGTCACAGGAATGGGAGGAAAGGCAAACAGAAGTTTCCTAAGCCAAGCCAACATCAGTGCTTCTACACCCCAAGCATCCTTCTCCTCGAACCTGGAGCAAATCCTCTGAAGAAACGCACTGTGCCTGGAGGCAAAAAGATCCAGAAATGGAAGGCCAAATCTCCAGCAAATGGCTCTGAAAATGGTCTGTCAGCTGCAAATGCTGGAAAGGAAAGAACTTTTGACTCAATGAGTCTGTCACCACATTGTCCAGAACCTTAATGTGAACCGCTGTCAATGAGAGAAGACGAGTGGCCCAGACTGCAGGCCAACTCATTCAGTGATTGGCAACGTGTAGCCCCGTGATGATTGATATAAGTCACCATCCCTGTGTTGTCTAGTCTCACTAACACATACTGGTGGAGCAGGTAAAGAGAGAAGTGGCACAGAGCATGGAACACTGCCATCAGTTCTTTCCAAATTGATGATTTCTTGGATTCTACAGCAGACCATTTTGCCTGAGCTGAGAAGAACCCTAATGATGCCCCACCAGCCCAAAGCATTGCATCCATTGTCACCACAACTGGCAGGTCTGGATGCATCACTATCCCCTTGCAAAGGTTGTCGTTGACCATCCACCACTGCATAGAGAGTTTGACATCCACAGGGATAGGAATAAGACAGTTCAGGTCCTTGGAAGCCGACTCCCTGGGTGATCAGATGGAACATGAGTGGCCTCATATGAAGTCTTGCCCATGGAACTGTAAAAACAGTCTCCGCCATATGACCTGGAATCTTCAACTAGTGAAACAGGGAGGCCGACTTGCTGTCCAGGAGGGCCTTTATCAACCCTTGGAGTCTCACCATCCTGTCTGTTGGGAGAAACACCTTGCCCAGCTGAGTTTCGAACCATGCTCCATTGTCCTGAAGGTCCCTGGAGGAAAGAAGATGACATTTTGGATGGTTCAGGAGGAATCCATGACGGCTTAGCATCACAATGATAAGAGGTAAATGACACTTGAGGAATGTCGGAGATGGAGCTTGGACCAACCAATCGTCCAGATAAGGGAATAACGAGACACTCTTGAGATGAAGATGCATCACCAGGGGGGCCACCATCTTTGTGAAAACTCTTGGAGAAGACCTGAAACACAGAACTGGAGGAATTTCTGATGACCGGTGCTCACTGGGATAGTTAGATAGGTGTCCATCAAATATAACATGGCCAACCAAGCGTTCAGTTCTATCAAAGGAATGATCCTCAGTAGGGTTTCCATTTTGAAGGGCATCTTCCTCCCAAACTTATTTAATGATTTCAGATGTATGACAATCTGAAACCCTCCATTGGTTTTGGTGACGAGGAACACAATAGAGTAAACCCACTGTCCTTCTACCACCTCTGGAATGTGGACGATTGCTCTTTTCTTGGCCAGGTCCCGAATGCCCTCCCTCAAAGCCACCGCTTTTACAAAAGATCTCGGAACTAGGGTGTTAATGGTCTCCCACTGAACTGGAGGGGTGCTGGACTCGATTTGCTATCTTCACTGCAGAGCCTCTAGAACCCACACATCTGTAGTCGTGATTTCTAGAATTAGAAATCTTTGTCTCTCAGCTTCAATGGGATCCAACATAACATGCATTTTCAAAGGGCGGATTCACCTGTTGGCAGCTTGGTGCAGAATAATAGACACTGTGAAGCTTATTTATGGGATTTGGCGTACAGTTGTGCTGCAAGGGCTCGATTAATAGTTACTTTAGGGCACAAGTTACAGTTACCTGAAATAACCCTCCCTATAACAGCTGAATTTATATGGTTTTATATGGTTTTGTGCGTGTAAAATATAAACTGGACTATAACGTCCATGTAACCTTTGTTTTTTTTTAGTGAAAACAAATAATATATATTTGTGTATGTGTGTGTGTGTGTATGTGTGTGTATATATATATATATATATGCATATATATATATATATATATGCTTACAAGGACTTTCAATCACTCCTCCTCACTCATTCATCTGTTCAAGTGCCATTCACGTTTTCCTTCCACCCACAATAGCATACAGTAATTTGGCAATGGACGAGCCTACTTTGCCACTGGCTGCATTGCAAGTGATGGCATTTAGTTAAATCACACGTCCACATGCCCCTGAAAATGAATGCACTTTGCTGCACATTTGTCTGCTGTGGCTAGTGGGTAGCAAGTAACTTGGAAATTACTAGGATACAAGGTAACATTTTCTTTTAAGGATCAGAAATAGCATTACACAGAAAGGCATAGTGTATCACTTTGGCTTAAATAATGTTCTCCCCAATTCAAAATGAATGTTGTAATCTCTCCTCTTCCCCTATGAGATTACAGGACAAACCACAGTCTCTGACACAAAATGCTGTGAGCTTTGAGGTAATCTCTTTAGAACTCCAAGCCCTAAGATGCACCTTTGCTCATCTGTCCATTTATGTATGGCATGTACTATTGAACATTAACAATAAAGAGCCACCGCTTTCATCTCAGTAGCAGCAGGTCCTTGGCATTCACATGTGTTGGACTAGGTTCTTTCTGCAGGGCATCCACAAACAGTTTGCCTTTACCCTCCTGATTTTGTTGACTTTTAGGACTCTGCACACTTTATCACTGCTCACTAGTTCTAAAGCACTTGTGCCCTCTCTCGAAACACGTATAATGGGCTAATACACAAATGTCCTATTTAACTTACCTGTAAGTCCCTAATAAAGTACCACTACCTGTGCCCAGCGCCTGTAAATTAAATGCTACTAGCGGGCCTGCAGCACTGATTGTGCCACCCACTTAAGTAGCCCTTTAAACATGTCTCATGCCTGTCATTGCAGCTTGGGTGTACAGCTTCAAACTGCCATTTCGACCTAATAAAATAAACCTTTTGCCAGACCAAAACCTTCCATTTTAATATGTGTAAGTCCCCCTTCAGATATGCCCTAAACAGCCCACAGGTGAGGGTGCAGTGTATTTAAAAAGTAGAACAGTGATTATAAGTTTTAAATGACCTGGTAGTGAAAAACTCTTGAATATGTTTTTCACTACTGCAAGGCCTACCTCTCCCATATGATAACATTTGTGTTATCTTATTATATTTAATAAGCTGTAATTTCCAAATGGAAACAGAAATTAGTTTATGTTTGGTGTCCTTGGAATTGTAATGAAAAATCCTCCCTCATAGTAAAGTCAGATTTTAAGTGACATTTTTGAAAAACCAACTTTTAAAAGTTGATATTTTCCTGCTTTAGTCATTAAGGGCCTGATTTAGAGTTTGGCAGACGGGTTACTCCGTCAAAATTGTGACAGAGTAACCCTATCCACCAAACTCTAAGCCAGGACCTTGAAGCCTGTAGCCTGTCTCTAGGTCACATAACTCGGTGTAGCTGACAGCTGGTTTTGGGCATTCATCCTAGACAGCAACTCACAATAGAGAGCTTAGGCGTACCTGGCTGGGCCATAACTGGCAGGATGGCTGGGTGCAGCCCTATTTGCACTTGAATAGGCTATGTCCTACCTCCACACACAAAGGGCTGCCTACCACCTGTAGTTAGTCTGGAGGAGCCAAGACAGGGAAGGCAGGATGGCCCAGGATGGCCAGCGACTTCAAAGGGAAACATCTAGAAGTTACTCCCATTTCAAAGTCAGAACTGGGTATAAATATTGGGCCTCAGACACCAACGCTTCAGTAAATATCTGAACCTGTGGATACTCTGACAGGAAGAACAACTGCTGTTCTGCTGAAAAGACTGACACTCTGCTGCACTGCAAGGTCTGAAGGAACTGCTACCCTGCTGTGCTGACCTGCTGCCCCCTTGCCTGGGTGAGAAGGATTGGACCTGCATCTGTTGAACCCAGGACCACAAAATGACTCCATGGGCTAGTTGGCTGGTCTCCTAACTGTAGCCTCAGGGACAGAAGGTTTCGACAAACCTGAATCCAGCACCTGGACTGTGTCATTTGTGAGTTCTACCCTGTGAAGTGGTGCCATCCCACTCTTGGACCCTTGGAAGTGGGCCTGAAGGTGCTCTGCCAGCCCCTTGGTGGACCCAACAGAACCGGCGCATCTCCTCTGCTGTGTGGAACAAACATGACCAGAACGGTTAATTGCCTCTGCTGTGAAGGTTCACCCGCCACAAATGACTCCACATCAGCCTCACAGCTGGCACTGGAACACCCTTCTGTGTGAAGCTTTCTCTGTGCAGGCCCTCACATTGCAACTCTGTAATTCACGGTACCCTTCGACAATGACTCATCACCAACTGTGCAATGTATCCACAAGTTCAGACTTCACAAGTCCTCTTCAACGGGATCTTCGATGACAATGCAGGACCTCGCATTGCAGTTCCTCTGAACAAATGCATAGTTGGTGCAGGAACTTGCATTGCTTTGGAACCAGGATCTAAGGGACTCTATTCAGTGGGCATAACTGGATCCCTGTAGCCGTCCCGTGCTCCATTGCAACCAGCTGGCACTTATGACTTTTTCCTGGTCCGGTGCAGCAAGATATCCACCACTGGTGCTTTGTTTGTTTTGGTGCTAATTTATACTGAAATCTCTAAACCTGCATATTTGCAGTTCTACTGATTGGATTTCTGTTATTTTTATTTGTTTGAGGTATTAAAAATTACTCTATTTTTCTATTTTGGTGTGGTATCCTTTTGTGGTGTGTTTTCTCTGTGTTAGTGTTTGATGTGTTGCACAAATACTTTACACATTGCCTCTAAATTAAGCCTGACTGCTCTATGCTAAGCTACCTGAGGATTTAGCCCAGGTTAATTTAGGGTTGGTTGTGACTTCACCCTAACATGGATTGTGATTCCTGCTTGAATACCATTTAATACACCTCCCTCTCCACACACAATCAGCTACCCAATTTCTTACAACATGACTTTCTGTCTGGTCTGGTGATAGCGAGCAATCAACACTTGGGACGTTTTATGCCGATAAACTGCAACCTTAAAATTTCCATACTACACTGGGCAATAAATCAAACAGTAGACATATACATACAATATGATTTGTCATGCAATTAAAGTGCACTTTATTTAATCACTATTTAAAGCATTTACAGAAAAATCACAAACCTTCAAGTCCTAAAAGCAATTTTGGCCTTGATTAAAAAATACTGTAGTGTTGTGGGAGGTTCAACCCACTTGGACCAAGACAGAAAATGAGGCCTGGGTCACACACACCTGCAGGCACGGGCCCGGATGGTACGGTCCTGTGTGACGTAAGGAATCTAATAAAAGGTTGGCCGCTGTGAGGCAGGAAAGCAAAAAGCCACTACATGGGTCCAGCTTCTTTTGTCTGAGCATGTGCTTCATGCTACTCTGCAGACAGCACACATAAAAACTTCAGTTTTAACCCCATTAGTGCGTGTGACACACACACACCCTCCCTGGTGCAGGCCACGACTATTGACCGACATCAGGGAGGGGTTTTATTACAAATCCTCCAGTGCTTCGCACAGGAGGATTTTTATTTAATTTAAAACCCCTTGTGAGACACAGAACAGCTTCTGTGTCTTCCCCCTTTTCTACCCCACCTGCCCATTTGTGACATCAGCACACCGTCAGGTGTGCTGATATCACAATTTTTTGTCCCCACTGGAGCAGGAAGCAGCAGGTAAGGCAGCTTTCTACTCTAGTGGGGAAAACGGGCCCAAAAGGGCCTCAACGCCTTTCTGGAAGGCCTCATTTGAAAGGAGGGGGGAGGGTAGAGGGGTCGTTGGACCCAATCACCCCCCCAGGGGTTAAAAGGTAAACAAAATAAAAAAATAATAAATAAAATGAAATTGACAGGGGTTTGCCCATCAGCAGGGCTGACCACCTGTGTGGGCAATTTTATTTTTTATACATGTATGGTTTACCTGGGGGCCACGATCACCCCCCAGGGAAACCACATTGCTATAAAAAACTCTCTCTCTCTCTCTCTCTCTCTACTCTCTCTTCTCTCTCTCTCTCTCTCTCTCTCTCTCTCTCTCTCTCTCTCTCTCTCTATATATATATATATATACACATCCAAATTATGCTGTGCCCAACCTCTGGTATTATTTGTGCAATAAATCAGACAATACAACCATATAGCACCACAAAAATACACCACACAGTCTTTAGATAAATATATAATATTTATCTGGTGAAATGCAGGTTAAAACGATCAAAGATGCAATAAGTAAATGTAGAGATATCACTGAAAAGTTATATAAAGGGGGTCATTCTAACCCTGGCGGTCGGTGACCGCCAGGGCTAAAATTACAGAAGCACCGCCAACAGGCTGGCGGTGCTTCCTTGGCCATTCTGACCGCGGCGGTAAAGCCGCGGTCAGAAAAGGGCAACCGGTGGTTTCCCGCCGGTTTACCCCTGGCCCAGGGAATCCTCCATGGCGGCGCTGCTTGCAGCGCCGCCATGGGGATTCCGACCCCCTTACCGCCATCCTGTTCCTGGCGGTTTTCACCGCCAGGAACAGGATGGCGGTAACGGGTGTCATGGGGCCCCTGGGGGCCCCTGCAGTGCCCATTCCACTGGCATGGGCACTGCAGGGGCCCCCTAACAGGGCCCCACTAAGATTTTCAGTGTCTGCAAAGCAGACACTGAAAATCGCGACGGGTGCCACTGCACCCGTCGCACCCCTTCGACTCCGCCGGCTCCATTCGGAGCCGCCATCCTCGTGGAAGGGGGTTTCCCGCTGGGCCGGCGGGCGGCCTTCTGGCGGTCGCCCGCCGGCCCAGCGGGAAAGCCAGAATGGCCGCCGCGGTCTTTTGACCGCGGTGTGGTCATTCGGCGGTTCCCGCTTGGCGGGCGGATGACCCCCAAAGTGTCTTAAGTCTTTTAAAAGCAAACAAAGTCTCTTTCAGGGACAAAGTACCTGGTTTGCGTGAAAAATCTCCGCAAAGGGCCGCAGAGTTTGAGAAGCGTGAAAACAAAGGGGTGTGCGTCGATTTCTTGGGCCGCACACAGCGATGCTTCATTTAGTTTCCACGCAGAAACGGCTGTGCATCGATTTCCGGCACTCAGTCATGGATCCTCTTCGGGTTGCAGGGTTTTCAGATGCCCCAGGGATGGTGCATGGATTTTTCTGTGTTGGCAGGATGAAGTCACAGGAGCTGCGTCGATCCGGTGGGCGTTGCATCTAATTTTCTACCGCAGGCGCTGTGTCGAATTCTCTCTGTAAGTCGGGCTGAATCTTTCCGGCTCGGCTATGCGTCGATCCAGTGGGCCGTGTGTCAAATTTCCAGTTGCTTCGATCTTCTTGCTGCAAAGTCGGGCTGCATCGTTCTGGTTCGGCGTGCGGTGACATTTTCACCCCAGTGCAGGCTGTCCGTTGTTTCTGGCAGGCTGTGCGTCGAATTTCGCCGCACAAGGAGTCCTTCTTGAAGAGATGAAGTCTTTTTGGTCCTCAGACTTCAGGGAACAGGAGGCAAGCTCTATCCAAGCCCTCTGCCAGAGAGCAGCAAGGTAGCAGGGCAACAGCAAGGCAGCAGTCCTTCACAGAAAGCAGTCAGGTGTGTCCTTTGGACAGCCAGGCAGTTCTTCTTGGCAGGATGCAGGTTCTGGTTACAAGTTTCTTCTCCAGGAAGTGTCTGAGTTGGTAGGGGCAGAGGCCCTGTTTATATACCCAAATGTGCCTTTGAAGTGGGGGAGACTTCAAAGAGTGGCTTAGAAGTGCACCAGGTCCCCTTTCAGTTCAATCCTATCTGCCAGGGTCCAAGTAGGGGGTGTGGCAGTCCTTTGTGTGAAAGCAGGCCCTCCACCCTCCCAGCCCAGGAAGACCCATTCAAAATGCAGATATATGCAAGTGAGGCTAAGTATCCTGTGTTTGGAGTGTGCCAGAGTGAATGCACAAGGAGCTGTCAGCTAAACCCAGCCAGACGTAGATTGTAAGGCACAGAAAGATTTAAGTGCAGAGAAATGCTCACTTTCTAGAAGTGGCATTTCTAAAATAGTAATATTAAATCCAACTTCACCAGTCAGCAGGATTTAATGTCACCATTCTGGCCATACTAAATATGACCTTCCTACTCCTTTCAGATCAGCAGCTACCACTCAAACAATGTATGAGGGCAGCCCCAATGTTAGCCTATAAAGGGAGCAGGCCTCACAGCAGTGTAAAAACGAATTTAGGAGGACATGTAAACTACCTAGGTACATGTCCTGCCTTTTGCCTACACAGAACCCTGCCTTATGGGGTACCTAGGGCATACCTTAGGGGTGTCTTATATGTAGAAAAAGGGGAGTTTTAGGCTTGGAAAGTTCTTTTAAATGCCAAGTCAAATTGGCGGTGAAACTGCACACACAGGCCTTGCAATGGCAGGCCTGAGACAAGGTTAAGGTGCTACTTAAGTGGGTGGCACAATCAGTGCTGCATGCCCACTAGTAGCATTTAATCCACAGGCCCTGGGCACACATAGTGCACTCTACCAGGAACTTATAAGTAAATTAAATAGTCCAATTGGGTATCATCCAATGTCACCATGTTTAAAGGGAGAGAGCATATGCACTTTAGCACTGGTTAGCAGTGGTAAAGTGCACAGAGTCTTAAAACCAGCAAAAATAGTATCCAAAAAGTGGAGGGAAGCAGGCAAAAAGTTAGGGGTGACCACCCTACGGATGTGAGGTCTAACAATATGTATATATATATATATATATGTATATGTATATATATAAAATAAAATCCTGCAACAGCTGACTACAACCACCAAGGGGGCCGGTGCCAGGCTCCGGATGCAGGCTCCGTAATTATACCCAGTTTTTTCCTTCAGTTTCTAATCTTGAAAGAGAACGCCGGCACTCTGTACTGCTGCACAATAATTGATTTATTGCGATCACATCAATCCAAAGGTTCTGGGCTAACGCGTTTCAACCAGAACGGTCTTTGTCAAAGCCCACCTTATTCCAACTAAACATATACAAACTGCACCGTCTCTCCCCCCTCATTATATCCTGTTTCCCATTAGACATAGAAAAAATCCTATAATTCAAATTGACAATCCTCAACGCCTAAAATTCTAAATAAACCTTTATAATTTTTAAAGTATTTTCTCCATCATTAATTCATTATCTCAATCTCATGACTATAATTAATTTCCAAATAACATCACTTTTACATCATTTCATATTTCCAAGACTTTTTACTCACTATGGTATCTATTTTCCCATTATCATCAAAAATTATATATTGCATATTAAAGAAACATTTAAATTAATTTCCTAAACGAGGGTATTGGTGCCAACTTACATAAACAGCGCCTGGTTCTGCTATATTACCCATTAACCCACATGTACATACAGTTCTTCATCCTGGTTCAGCCCCCACGGGGCTCTACTATTGAGTCTGATGATATATTCCGATTCCATTTTCCTCAACATCCGTTCCCTGTCTCCTCCTCGCGGGGATAACACCACCCTGTCAATCCCAAAAAATATCATACCATCAACTTTCCCCTCATGAAATTGTCTACAATGTCGAGCTATGGGATAATTGGAATCATTGTTTTTAATTGCCCGCCAATGTTCCAATATCCGTTTCTTCACAGGAAAAATTGTGCTGCCTACATAACAGAGGTTACATGGACATTTGATAACATACACCGTATAATCCGAATTACAATTTATAAATCTATTAATTTCCTTCTCCTCCCCTGTGGGCAGCATATATGTCTTACAGTTTGTACTATGTTTGCATGCCTTACACCTCATACATTTGTAAAAACCTTTATCTTTCAAAAATCCCATACTTTCACTCTTACTTTTATTCTCATAGCTGTGTACTAATATATCCCGTAGAGATTGACTCTTCCTATATGTTATCCTCGGACAGGGACCCACTAACGGACCTATCGCCCTGTCCGTTCTAATCAAATGCCAATACTGCTTTAAAATATTTACCATTGCTTTGGAACCGGCATTGTAGGTTGTAATACATCTTATCACCTTCTCAGCACTTTCTCGTTTTTTTGGAAATAGGATACTCTCCCGATTAATATTTGCTACCTTGCTGCAAGCATCCCTAATAACGCTACCAGGATAACTCCTGGATCTGAACCTTGCAATCATGTTACTCTGTTCTTTCTCAAATCTAGTCTTTGTGCTACAATTCCTTCTTGCTCTTAAGAGCTCCCCATAGGGTATACTCCATTTGAGTTTAGCAGGGTGGGCACTCCTAGCATGTAAAATACTATTTCCTGCAGTACTTTTTCTATATAACCTTGTCTGAACCTTGTCACCCTCTATTTCAACTAGAACATCCAAAAACTCCATCATATGCCTATCCATTGTATATGTGAATTTCAAATTAAAGGCATTCCTCTGTAAGCCCTCCATAAATTCCAGTAGGACATCCTCCGGGCCATCCCAAATCATGAAAATATCATCAATGAATCTTGTCCAAAAAATCACATGCTTTATCCATCTATCATTTTCTTCTGTCATTACATATCGGGTCTCCCACCAACCCATAAAAAGACATGCAAAACTTGGAGCGAAACAGCTTCCCATCGCAGTCCCTGTAATCTGCCTGAACCACTTATCTTCATATAGAAAAAAGTTATTTTCCAAACAAAATTTCAACATTTCTAATAACATTTTTGTGTGTTCATACATCTTTAGGGGCTTATCTCTAAAAAAATGATCACATGCCTTAATCCCTAAATCATGATTAATGCTGGTATAAAGGGATACCACATCTATGGTAACCATAATATAACTCTGCTTCCAGGGGATATCCTTTATCTTAGTAATAAAATCCATACTATCCCTGCAATACGAGGTCAGACTAAAAACATATGGACATAAAAAATGATCTAGATAAATAGACGTATTTTCCAAAAGACTGCCTCTTGCTGACACTATCGGTCTTCCTGGCGGGTTATCCCTATCTTTATGAATTTTAGGCAACATATAAAAACAGGGTGCTATTGGTTTTTTTATCACTAAGAATTCATATTCCTCTCTGCTCAATAAGCCTCGATCATGCCAATCTAGAAGCATAGAATAATACATCTTAATTGAGGCCTTATATACCAACCCCGTTGATGCCTCATAACATCTTGACAATTCCAACTGCTTCTTCGCCTCCTGCTTGTATTTGTTCACATCCCACAATACCACATTTCCCCCTTTGTCAGCAGGCTTAATGACAAAAGATGTTGCCTTCCTCAAAGTCTCAAGCGCTCGTTTTTGCCCCATTGTCAAATTGTTCGCCCAACATTTTGCACTATTCTTCCATAGTTGTAATAAATCAAATCCTACTGCCTCATGGAAGGCATCAATATTATCATGTGGAGTAATCGGATTACATTTTGACTTAGGTTTAAAACCACTTCCACTTGAACTATCACAATCCAATCCTAATTCATCCAACAAATCTTTCTCAGTCTCCCACATTCTTTCTCCTACTTCCAACTCCCTCAAAGCGGCTAAACCCTCAAGGTCTCCTATACACAGTTCCTCTGATATCACAAAATCCCCCCCATTCTCCTTCTGCGGCACCTGCTCTCTCACCTTTTCTTTTTGTTGCGTAAATATTTTTAACAATTTCAACTTCCTTACAAATTGAAAAATATCCACTCGTGCTTTAACATCATCAAATTCCCCCATAGGACAAAATGAAAGACCCAATTCCAATACAGAACGCTCATCCTCAGTCAAAATATGGGAAGAAATGTTCACCACTGTGAGCTTGTTCTCACTTACTACTTCTTCTTTCGGGTCTGTCGCAGAAATCGACCCTGTTGTCCAAAATCTCCTTCCAGACGACCTCCCTCTCCGCCTCCTTTTCCGTTTCCTCTTTCTCCTGGAGGTTTTCTCCGGGGTCGTTGGTTCAATTGTAAAAAACGATATTCTTCCGCTGTTGTTAACGGTGCACCTAAATTCCCACTTAGACCTGACTGTTCATCCACATCTGAGATACTCTCCGAGCTGGATCCCCCCGAGACCAGCTCCCGCTGTTGTAACGACTCAGTACGCCGAAAATCCTGCCTTGCCAAGTCAAATCTTCTTCCAAAAGTGAGAACCCTTCCCATGGTATAATCCATCTTGTCCCTCAGAAATTTTCGCTTTTTCCTTAATTTAATTTCATCCTCATATTTATTCAATCTAACTTCC
This sequence comes from Pleurodeles waltl, assembly GCF_031143425.1. Classification (NCBI taxonomy): domain Eukaryota; kingdom Metazoa; phylum Chordata; class Amphibia; order Caudata; family Salamandridae; genus Pleurodeles; species Pleurodeles waltl. Next base: position 61,792,455 of record NC_090436.1, read on the forward strand.
ATTTCTTTCATAAAGCCATTCACTTCCTCCTTCTCTGGGCTATTTTCCAGGCTTGCTCTCAATTTCATAATCTCCTCACTGGTTTCCTTTAATTCCATTGCTGCATATTTGGACAACAATTCCAACATGCCCTTGCCAGTTGATGCCATTAATAACGACCACTCTTCTAACAGTTTCGGGTGAGGGTTTGCATATGTCGGAGTTATTAGGATACGTAAACCACGAGGGATCCTGCCCACCTCTATGTAATTGTTCAAAGAAATGACCTCCCAACTCCTATTTACCTCTTTTTTACAAAGACGCTCAAGTTGCCATAATTGCTGCTTAATATTCATCCTACCATTTACACCAGCATTCCTTTTTCGATCATCAAATGGTGAACCTGATTCACTTTCATCAAATAAGCTACGTGCCGATTCCAATCTTATTTTTATAGCTTCTTCCATCTCCAATCCGTTACTGTTTCTGCTTATTAGTTCACCCTATCCACCGTATGTAACGTGGATTACCTCCTCTATCAATATTATATTAATTAATGGTCCTTCGTAATAGCCAAGAAAAGATTGTTTAAAAAATCTCTATCCCATTGCAGCGTCAACAATTTACTAGGAATGTCTTTTTTATATAACGTGCCTCACTTGCCCTGGGGACGCCCCTCGTTTTTCTCATAAAAGTTTAAATGGTTTCCAGCTTGTGCCCGGCACACCGACAAAACCCCCACTCCTACGTTTCTCTTTATGGAGGAAAAACAAATCCAGGGAACACCCCTCGCTCCTCACGCTACTTCGTCAGGGTCTTTCAAAGGATTTCCGACTCGTTTCCGGCACCGCTTTTTATCAGCGTTAACAATTTACCAGGAATGTCTTTTTTACTACGTGCCTCATTTGCCCTGGGGACGCCCCTCGTCTTTCTCGTAAAAGTTTAAATGGTTTCCAGCTTGTGCCCGGCACACCGACAAAACCCCACTCCTACGTTTCTCTTTATAGAAGAAAAACAAATCCAGGGAACACCCCTCGCTCCTCACGTTACTCCGTCAGAGTCTTTTAAAGGATTTCCGACTCGTTTCCGGCACCGCTTTTTATCAAGAGATAAAACACTTCTTTTCCCGGCCGTGCCTCACAGAAAATGACTCGCTGTCACGGACCATTACATTTAAACCAAGCGCTGAAATTTAAATCCCACAACTCTTGTTTGCCGGTTCATTAACCTTCCTTCGTGCAGACAAACGTACACCGCTCACCTTAAAGGGAGCGAAGCCCCTGCCCCTGGCTCCACAAAATCCTTGAAGTTAATTCAAATAACACAGCTGTTCTTCGCCTCGTATTCAAACTCCGGGGGCGGCAGGAATCAGATATCAAAAATGAATAAAATAAAATCCTGCAACAGCTGACTACAACCACCAAGGGGGCCGGTGCCAGGCTCCGGATGCAGGCTCCGTAATTATACCCAGTTTTTTCCTTCAGTTTCTAATCTTGAAAGAGAACGCCGGCACTCTGTACTGCTGCACAATAATTGATTTATTGCGATCACATCAATCCAAAGGTTCTGGGCTAACGCGTTTCAACCAGAACGGTCTTTGTCAAAGCCCACCTTATTCCAACTAAACATATACAAACTGCACCGTCTCTCCCCCCTCATTATATCCTGTTTCCCATTAGACATAGAAAAAATCCTATAATTCAAATTGACAATCCTCAACACCTAAAATTCTAAATAAACCTTTATAATTTTTAAAGTATTTTCTCCATCATTAATTCATTATCTCAATCTCATGACTATAATTAATTTCCAAATAACATCACTTTTACATCATTTCATATTTCCAAGACTTTTTACTCACTATGGTATCTATTTTCCCATTATCATCAAAAATTATATATTGCATATTAAAGAAACATTTAAATTAATTTCCTAAACGAGGGTATTGGTGCCAACTTACATAAACAGCGCCTGGTTCTGCTATATTACCCATTAACCCACATGTACATACAGTTCTTCATCCTGGTTCAGTAGATGGATAAAGCATGTGATTTTTTGGACAAGATTCATTGATGATATTTTCATGATTTGGGATGGCCCGGAGGATGTCCTACTGGAATTTATGGAGGGCTTACAGAGGAATGCCTTTAATTTGAAATTCACATATACAATGGATAGGCATATGATGGAGTTTTTGGATGTTCTAGTTGAAATAGAGGGTGACAAGGTTCAGACAAGGTTATATAGAAAAAGTACTGCAGGAAATAGTATTTTACATGCTAGGAGTGCCCACCCTGCTAAACTCAAATGGAGTATACCCTATGGGGAGCTCTTAAGAGCAAGAAGGAATTGTAGCACAAAGACTAGATTTGAGAAAGAACAGAGTAACATGATTGCAAGGTTCAGATCCAGGAGTTATCCTGGTAGCGTTATTAGGGATGCTTGCAGCAAGGTAGCAAATATTAATCGGGAGAGTATCCTATTTCCAAAAAAACGAGAAAGTGCTGAGAAGGTGATAAGATGTATTACAACCTACAATGCCGGTTCCAAAGCAATGGTAAATATTTTAAAGCAGTATTGGCATTTGATTAGAACGGACAGGGCGATAAGTCCGTTAGTGGGTCCCTGTCCGAGGATAACATATAGGAAGAGTCAATCTCTACGGGATATATTAGTACACAGCTATGAGAATAAAAGTAAGAGTGAAAGTATGGGATTTTTGAAAGATAAAGGTTTTTACAAATGTATGAGGTGTAAGGCATGCAAACATAGTAAAAATTGTAAGACATATATGCTGCCCACAGGGGAGGAGAAGGAAATTAATAGATTTATAAATTGTAATTCGGATTATACGGTGTATGTTATCAAATGTCCATGTAACCTCTGTTATGTAGGCAGCACAATTTTTCCTGTGAAGAAACGGATATTGGAACATTGGCGGGCAATTAAAAACAATGATTCCAATTATCCCATAGCTCGACATTGTAGACAATTTCATGAGGGGAAAGTTGATGGTATGATATTTTTTGGGATTGACAGGGTGGTGTTATCCCCGCGAGGAGGAGACAGGGAACGGATGTTGAGGAAAATGGAATCGGAATATATCATCAGACTCAATAGTAGAGCCCCGTGGGGGCTGAACCAGGATGAAGAACTGTATGTACATGTGGGTTAATGGGTAATATAGCAGAACCAGGCGCTGTTTATGTAAGTTGGCACCAATACCCTCGTTTAGGAAATTAATTTAAATGTTTCTTTAATATGCAATATATAATTTTTGATGATAATGGGAAAATAGATACCATAGTGAGTAAAAAGTCTTGGAAATATGAAATGATGTAAAAGTGATGTTATTTGGAAATTAATTATAGTCATGAGATTGAGATAATGAATTAATGATGGAGAAAATACTTTAAAAATTATAAAGGTTTATTTAGAATTTTAGGTGTTGAGGATTGTCAATTTGAATTATAGGATTTTTTCTATGTCTAATGGGAAACAGGATATAATGAGGGGGGAGAGACGGTGCAGTTTGTATATGTTTAGTTGGAATAAGGTGGGCTTTGACAAAGACCGTTCTGGTTGAAACACGTTAGCCCAGAACCTTTGGATTGATGTGATCGCAATAAATCAATTATTGTGCAGCAGTACAGAGTGCCGGCGTTCTCTTTCAAGATTAGAAACTGAAGGAAAAAACTGGGTATGTATATGTATATATATATATATATATACATATATATATATATATATATATATATATATATATATGCAAAAAGCAAAGGAGAACTCTGGGAAGTTCCCAATTTTAGGTGGAGAGCTGCTCTAGTAAGGAGCACCCGGCAACACCAGCGACACTCTAGATTTGCTCACCTCAAATGTCTGCTTATCTAGCAAAGTTTTTAAGCATAGGATCAGCACAGTGCTATCCTCGCCGAGCTAGATAGTGACAAAGTCTTTTGCCATTTGTACAGCAAAATCTTTAAGCATAACCCATATACTGGGTGCTCCCTTGTGTCTGGACAAAGCTATACCCCTCTGAAGAGCTCTAATGAGAGCGAAACACGTGTCAGGGGTTGCTTTACTCATTCCAGGTTGGCTTGGATGGTATTAGACCAGTTCAAAGCTGTAATACTGTGCCTGGAGTGGTAAATGGCTTTTGTCATTTTACAGCTCGGCGAGGATGACACTGTGTCAATCCTATGCTTAAAGATTTTGCTGTACAAATGGCAAAAGACTTTGTCACTATCTAGCTCGGCGAGGATAGCACTGCAGCCAGGCCTTGGAGCCAAGCTCTTATAACACCTAAACCTGCACCATGCAAGGCTTTTGGCCGTGCACAATGCAGGTTGGCCACTGGGCTTGTCTCTGTCAGTGGATGCATGAGTGGGTGCGTGAGTGCGTGGATCTGAAAGTGGGTGTGTGAGTCTGAGTGGGTGTGAGTGGGTGCATGAGTGTCTGAGTCGGTGTGTGAGTGGGTTCATGAGCTTCTGAGTGCATGTATGAGTGAATAAATTAGGTATGAATGAGCCTGTGGTTTTTCTTTCCAATTTTTCCATAATTGCCAATATTTTATAAATACATTGAGGAAATTTGTGAAAGTTCTCAAATTTTCACAAATATTGCACAACTTGACACAAAATGATATTAAACCTATAATTTGCCCCTAAAACACACCTATACCACATCCCTGGGGTCAGGGTACCTTCACCCTGACCCCTTAGGCCACTTTCCATTTCAATTTTCACCCCCGGGGACCCTGTTCCATGAAATAAAATGGCGGTCCTAACTTTCTAGTCAGGTTGCAGTCAGCCAATTGCAATGCTTCTTTTCGCATGAGTATTCACAAAAATTCACAAATTTCACGATAACTCCCGGCCAGATATGTGCAAGTTTATTGTCCCTTAAATATCTCCTAAACTACTGAACGGATTTACACCAAATAACAACAAACACAATCTGTGTACCAGAAGCTAGCTTTCTACCAAATTTGGTGTAATTCTGTCCAGTGGTTTGGGCTGTAGACGTGTGGACAGGTCCAATGGGAATTAACATGGGAAATGCAACGCTTTTTGAGCCCCTTTTTTCTTGGCTCCCGCTTGACGCATCACTCTGTGGAAACTTTCATGAAGATTCATCAAACTGTGCCAAAGATATAGGCAAAAAAACACTTTTTCTATGGAAACACGGTCCTAACTATAACTACCTACTGGCTGCTGCCAGTAGGTAATATATATGGGAAAGACCCGGAACCACGCCAGCGTTGTTCACGCAAGCGGAACAACGCTTGCCTGAACAACGCAGGCCTTTTTCTCTGCCTTAACCACGCATGTGCTGAACAACGCCTATGTGTGGTTAAGGGAAAAGGAAGATCGATTGGGAGAGGACGCGGTCAGGTAAGTGGGGCTGGGGGAATTTTTAGGGGTGGGGCGGGGGTGAAGGGGTTGGGGTGGTTAGGATATTTATTTATTTTAAGGGGTGGGTTGGGGTTGGGGTTGGGACTATGATTTTTAGGGCGGGGTGGGGGGTCGGGGTAATTTTGTATTTGGGGTGGGGGGTCAGGTTTTTAGGGTCGGGGTTGGGGTAATTTTGTATTTAGGGCGGGTGGGGGAGGGTCAGGTTTTTAGGGGCGGGTTGGGTGGTCAGGGTAATTTTGTATTTGGGGTAGTTATGTTTTTAGGGCGGGTTTTTAGAGGTGGGGGTCGGGGTAATTTTGTATTTAGGGTGGGTGGGGGTTGGGTTTTTAGGGTCGGCAAATTTGGTATTTAGGGCAGGTGGGGGAGGGTTGGGTTTTTAGGGGCGGGGTGGGAGGGACAGGGTAATTTTGTATTTGGGGGTTGGGGTAATTATGTTTTTAGGGCGGGTGGGGGCAGGTTTTTAGAGGATGGGGCCTGGGTAATTTTGTATTTATGGCAGGTGGGGGGGTTGGGTTTTTAGGGGCAGGGTTGTGGTAATTTTTTATTTATGATGGTTGGGAGGGAGATCTTATGGGTGGGGGGTTTGGGGTAATTTTGTATTTAGGGTGGGGGCGTGTTTTAAGGGATGGGGGGGCCAGGGTAATTTTGTATTCAGGGCAGGCGGAAGGGTCGGAGTAATTTTGTTTTTAGGGGTTGGGTTGTTTTATTTTTGGGGGCGGGGCGCTTTTAGGGCTCAGGGTGGGTGAGGGGGTATCAGGGTAGTTTTTAAGGGTGGGGGTCAGGGTACTTCTGTTTTTAGGGTGGGGGGGGGTGGCATGCGACAACCACACATGCCGTTTCCACACATGCCTTTACAATGAAAAATTGTTGTAAAGGCATGCGTGGTAAAGGGATGTGTGGAAACAACGCGTTGTTGTTCTGACCGCGTTGTTCAGGCATGTGTGGTTGCCGTATGCGTGGTTCTTTCATACAACCAATATATATATATATGTGTATATATATATATATATATATATATATATATATATATATACACAGCTTTTAGGTAGCAATAGAAATGTCAAGATGCCTCTTGTGATTATGTTCCTGCGAGAGAAAGAGATCGGACTTTTGTCTAGTGGCAGTTTTGAACCCATAAAGTAACACAGAATCTTTATATGACCGCTGTAAAGAACAGATCTGTACTTTATGTGAATTGCTGAGTGGATTAGTAAAGCCAGCCATTACCTGCACTTTCGAACAAATGAAATATATGTGCAAGGGTGGCAGTTTTGCTGTGTGGTAGGGAGGGAATCCAAGGAGGAGGTCATGAGAGGAGGAGCGTAAAAAAAGCTTGTCCCACTGGACGCCACCAGCGCTAAAGGCTGTGGTGATGAGTATGTGGCAAGGTGAAGTTATAGTGTGTCTTGTTTTTTTTTTTAGTGTCTTCCGAGAACCTACTGATTGAGGGTAAAAAGCGAAGGTAAGGTAACTGACATTTACTGTTGCACACGTCACACACACACACACACACACACACACACCCGTTAGCAATTTTGTCACAATATCTGCCTTTTACGTAAGCCAGTGTTTTATAGGGACAGTTTAGCCAGTAGCAGAGATGGCGTCTCATTGGATGACTGCTGCTGAAGCCATAACTCGGGTATGGCGGAGCGCTCTGAGGCAGGATCAGAGACTGACAGCAGATACTGAGACAGCATCTGAGGGAGAGGACAATGGGGCAGAATCTGGGAGTGATTTTTCAGTCAGTGGAGTCCCATCCGACGACACCTCTTCCCGTGATTCTGAGGGAGACGTTGTTCTGTCCCGTCGCAAGCACCGTCTGTGCAGAGGGACAACAGCGAGTTAGCCCAACCCAGAGAGCAGGTGCGTGTGGCGGCAAGCACAGACAGAATGCTCTCTTGGCAGCCCCCCAATTCAGTTGGGCCCAAAATTCTACCTTTTACTGGTGATGCTGGCTGAAAAGTTGATACAGCCAGCTTTTTGCCAGTCAACTACATCCATCTCTTTTTGGATGTTGACTTCCTTCAGCAAATTGTGCAGCAGACAAATTTGTGTGCAGAACAATTTCTGAGGGAGCTTCTTTCGCATGCCAGCTGACTCCCAATTCGCTGATGGAGTTGAAAATAATTTTGAGCCTTACGCTTAAAATTGCATTAGTGCAGAAACCCACCTCGCAGTCCTACTGGATGACTCGCACGGTTGTGGTAACACCCATCTTCGCACAAGGCAGCGACACGGAAGGGCCCATATCGTATTGTGGAGACATCAAAATTATCTATCACAAAACAACCGGGTTTTGTAAGATGGGCAGCTGTGTTTTGGGCCTGGGCTCAGAGGCCATATAGAGAAACCTACCAAACCCAGACATTTCTGAAAACTAGACACCCGGGGGAGTCCACAGAGGTGTGGCTTGTGTGGAATCCCCAATGTTTTCTTACCCAGAATACCCTGCAAAGTACAGAAATATGCAGAGATCCACCCAATTCCTACTCCCCAACATTTCCCCACTTGTCCTGATAAAAATGCTACCCCACTTGTGTGCCTGTGCCTAGTGCCTGCATCAGGAAAGGATCACCCCAGGGTCAACAGTAGCCCTCATGTACGGACTACCGTTAACCGTTGTGTGAACCATTCCTGTCATGGACTCTAAGGCCAATTGCACCAGTGGGGTAGCTTTTTTATATGGACAAGTTTGGGAACGCTGGGTGATAAGCAGTTTGTGGATCCCTGCGTATTCCTGTAGTTTACATCACAGAAATGCAAGGAAAAATAGTGCTTTTATTCAACGTTTCACCTTTGCAGGGCATTCTGGGGAAAAAACGTCCTCACAAGCGATACCTCCCTGGACTCCCCTTGATGTCTATTTTTCAGGAATGTCGGTTTCCCTAAACGGTTCTAGATCCCAGGACTAGTTAGTACACTTACCTTAGTTATCATTATCACCACAATATGTTTTGGGACCTTCCCTGTCACGTGTGCTACGCCTACCCACACAAGTGAGGCACGATTTTTATCAGGAGAAGTGGGGGAGCGCTGGATGGAAGGACGTTTTTGGCTCTCCTCAGATTCCAGAGCTTTGCATCGCTGAAATGTAAGGAAAATGTATGTTTTTTGGCAAATTTGGAGGTTTGCAAAGGATTCTGGGTGACAAAACCTGGTGAGAGCCCCACAAGTCACCCCATTCTGGATTTTCCTATGTATCTAGTTTTTAAAAAATGTATAGGTTTGCTAAGTTTCCCTAGGTACCGACTGAGCTTGAGGCCAAAATCCACAGCTAGACACTTTGCCGAAAACAAGTCAGTTCTCTGTGGAAAAATGTAATGTGTCCACGTTGAGTTTTGGGGCTTTTCCTGTCACGGGCACTAGGCCTACCCACACAAGTGAGGTACCATTTTTTATCAGGAGACCTAGAGGAACACAGAATAGAACACGTGTTATTGCCATTTTCCTTTCTCTACATTTGTGCCTTCCAAATGTAAGACAATGTGTAAGAAAGAAGTGATTTTGAGAAACGCCTTGTAATTGACATGCTAGTATGGGTACCCCCGAATTCAGAGATGTGCAAATAACCACTGTTTCAAACTCCATATCTTGTGCCTATTTTGGAAATACATAGGTTTCCTTGATACCTATTTCTCACTGTTTATATTTTACCAAATTAATTGCTGTATACCGGGTACACAATGAAAACCCATTGCAAGGTACAGATCATTTATTGGCTCTGGGTACCCTAGGTTCTTGATTAACCTAAAAGCCCTATATAACCCCACAACCAGAAGGGTCCAGCAGATGTAACAGTATTTTGTTTTTAAAAAGTCTGCCATTGTTTGGAAAAGTTACAGAAGAAATGTTAGACAGAAATGGCTGTATTTTTCAACACAATTCCATTTTTTTTATTTCAACTGTTACTTTCAATAGGAAAACCTTGAAGTATCTACAGAAATGACCCCTTGCTGAATTCAGAATTTTGCCTACTTTTCAGAAATGTTCAGCTGTCCAGGATCCATAGTTAGTTTCATACTCATTTCTGTCACTGACTGGAAGGAGGCTGAAAGCACTCAAAATAGTAAAAATGGGGTATGTCCCAGTAAAATGCCAAAACTGTGCTGAAAAATTTCGTTTTCTGATTCAAGTCTGCCTGTTCCTGAAAGCTGGAAAAATTGTGATTTTATCACTGCAAACCCTTTATTGATCCCATTTGCAGGAAAAAACACAGATGCTTTCATCTGCAGCACCTTTTCCCAATTTTCCCCAAAAACCCAAATATGAGCTGTATTTTGACTAATTTCTCAGTCTCCTCTAGGAAAACCCACAAACTCTGCATACCTTTAGAATCCCAAGGACGTTGGATAAAAACAACGCAAATTTTGGCATGGGTATCTTATGTGGACAAAAAGTTATGGGGGCCTGTGACAGATCAAACAGTATAAAGGCAACGGAGAGGTATGGAATTGTTTAGATAAGTGGTTTATTCTAAGTAATTGGTAGAAATAAAGTGTTATAATAGAGGTGGTTGGTCTCCCCGCGCTTGTGGACTTCTTCGTCTGCTTCCCCGGATTGGTGTTTCCTTCTAATTGGTTCTTGTCTCTTTCAGGTTGCGTGGTGGCTCTTCCTCTCAGGGGGATCCAGGACAACACCGAAAACAGAAGGAAGAAAACGCCCGGGTAAGTATGGGGTCTTACAACAGGGTTTTCCTCTCTCTCTAGCATGGACTGGGGAAAAGGTAAAAAACACAAGGAGGGGGTTGGTGGCCGTGAGGAGGTGGGGAAATGAAATGTGACCAAATATTGGTGGGGTAAAGGTGCCACACAGGTGCTGGTCGAGGTGCCCCTTATTAATCCTCCCTTTCCACCCCTCCTCTATATCCCCTCCCCAGTCCCTTTTTTAGTTGTGTCCCTTTTCTGTGTCCACAAGGACCGTACCTTGGTTAGCCACGACCCTCCAGGGTCGTGGCTGGCGTTGTAGCGGTCCTCCTGCTGCACTCTCCTTCCAGGGGCTTTTCGCTCGATCTCCTCGGGGTCTTCAGGCTTTCCTTGTTCTTCCGTCCTGGTTAGTATTCCGCTTTGGTGCTCCTGCTCGCTGGTAGTCTCCTCGGGTCTCCTCCTCTCCTTTCCCCGGGCGGGTTCCTCTTCTCGTTGCGGCGCGTCTTCCTTTTTACTATCGCCGTGCCGGGAAACCATAACGGTTTCCCTGGCAACGGCAGTATGCCAGCCTCGCTCTCGGCGCGTTTCCCCGGCAACGGGGAGACGCACGTCATTGGGAGCGTTCTGTGCCGGGGACACCCGGTCACACACCTCCCCCCATGAACGGTCCTGTTCGAGGACCGCAGTAGAGTCCGGGAACCTAGACAAATAATCAGCCGGGGCCTGTTGGGGTCCTGGTATGTGACAGACCTGAAAGGAAAATGGTTGGAGTTCAAGGAACCATCTCAAAATCCGCGAATTCGTATCTTTATGAGCGGATAACCAAGTGAGGGGAGCATGGTCCGTAAACAGTATAAAAGGTCGACCTAAAAGGTAATATTGTAAAGTCTCCACGGCCCATTTAATGGCCAAACATTCCTTTTCGATGGTAGGATAGTGGCGTTCCCGGGGAAACAGCTTCCTACTGACATACACTACTGGGTGATCCCTACCGTCCCCATCTGGTTGGGCCAGTACTCCTCCCAAACCCACATCAGAGGCATCTGTATATAGATGGAAGGGTTTTGAGAAATCTGGGCACCGTAATATTGGGTCCCTAGTCAGACAGGACTTTAGTTGCTCAAAGCTAGCTTTCTGTTGCTCCGAAAAAGGGGCCAACCGATTAGGATGGGTTTTAGACAGAAGATCAGTGAGGGGAGCGGCTAGGGTGGAATAGTCGGGTATGAATCGCCGATAGTAGCCCACCAACCCTAGGAATGAGCGCAAATCTTTTTTTGTTGTGGGGTTAGGTGCATTCAGAATGGCATCTACTTTCTTAGTTTGAGGTTGTAGGTTCCCCTGACTGATTTTGTATCCTAAGTATGATATGTCGGGCTGTCCTATAACACACTTTTTTGGGTTGGCGGTCAAGCCAGCATTTGCAAGAGTGTGGAATATCTGTTGTAAATGCATTAGATGATCATCCCAGGTTTCACTAAAGATAACAACGTCATCTAAATAAGCTGCTGTAAATGTTTGAAATGGATTTAAGAGTCTATCCATTAACCGTTGGAACGTAGCTGGTGCTCCATGCAGTCCGAACGGTAACACGGTGAAATGATAAAGACCGGACTGAGTGGCAAAAGCCGTTTTCTCCTTATCCTCTGGGGCTAATGGAATCTGCCAATATCCTTTAGTCAAATCTAGTGTGGACATATACTTTGCCTTTCCCAGTTTTTCTAGTACGTCATCCACTCTAGGTATGGGATATGTGTCGAACATGGAATTTTCGTTAAGCTTCCGGAAGTCAATACAGAATCGAATAGTACCGTCAGGTTTCGGTACTAGAACAACTGGGGAGCACCATGGACTAGTCGAGGGCTCTATCACACCTAGTTCTAACATTTTCTGGATTTCATCCTCCATAATCTGTCTTCTTGCCTCGGGGATACGATACGGCCTTAACCTAACAATTTTACCCGGTGTAGTCCTTATTTTATGGGTTATCATGGTGGTTTTACCTGGCACTTCTGAAAAAAACTTTCTGAAGGGTTTTAGTAGGCGATATACCTGTTCCTTTTCTGATTTCGTTAAGGTTTCGTTTACTGCGGGTAGCCCCTCCCCATCATCGTGTTCGGTTGGGCAAAACTCGATATGCCAGTTTTTGCTAGGACATAGGAATCGGCCCATTGCTTCGACAGAGTCGGAGTTATTTGGTTCTTCCCATTTTTTTAAGAGATTTATATGGTAAATTTGGGTTTTATGGGGAGTGTTCGAGATTTCAATTAGGTAAGTGACCGGAGAAACGGATCGTAACACCTTATAGGGACCCTGCCATTTTGCCACCAGTTTTTGTTCAGACGTGGGACGCATAATTAGTACTTGATCTCCAGGTTGTAAAACCCTTAATTTACTTCCTCGATCATAATACTGTTTTTGGGTTTGTTGAGCTCGTTCCATATTTACTCTGACTGTTTCCCATAACTCTTGCAGTTGAGAACGTAAGTTGTGGGCATATTCTAATATGGGTCTTCCCCCTTCCTCAGCCTCTTCTTCCCATGTTTCAATGGCCATGTCCAAAAGGGACCGTGGCTGTCTTCCGAACACGAGTTCAAAAGGGCTATGGCCTGTTGAGGCCTGTTCATGCGTTCGTATTGCGTATAATACTAATGGTAACTTCTGATCCCAGTCTCTCCCTGAATCCTCCACTACTTTCCTCAGTAGGGTTTTTATTGTTTGGTTGTACCTTTCCACCAGTCCATCCGTCTGTGGATGGTACACAGAAGTTCTAATGTGGGAAATACCTAATGTCTTACACACCTGCTTCATAAGTGTAGACATAAAAGGGGTTCACTGATTGGTGAGTATTTCATGCGGATATCCAACTCGAGAAAAGACATTTATCATAGCTTGGGCAACGGTTTTGGTTGTCATACTCTTTAGAGGAACGGCCTCGGGGTATCTAGTGGCATAATCAACCATAACTAAGATATACGTGTGACCTTTAGTCGAGTGTACCACAGGACCAATCAGGTCCATTCCCATCCTACTAAAAGGGATGTCTATGATGGGTAGGGGCATTAGAGGTGCTTTTTTAAGTCTACCCGGTTCAGTAAGTTGGCACCTGGGACATTGGGAACAATATTTGCGTATGTGGGCGAAAACCCCCGGCCAATAAAACCGCCGAAGAAGGTATTCTTCGGTTTTTTCCCTCCCATAATGACCCCCACCCGGTTGACAATGAGCCAAAGTGAGGACCTGTTCTCTATAATACTCGGGCACTAATAGTTGTAGTTTATGGTCCCCTGCACGAGTGGTGGTTACCCTGTACAAAAGGTTTTTCTTAATTAAGAAGTAGGGACCCACCTCCTCGGTTTCTTCTGATTTAGCAGACTTCCAGGCTTGGGCAAGAGAAGGGTCTTCTCTCTGTCGCTGGGGAAAACTGACAGGTACCTCATGTGTTTCGGCATCAAGATCTGGGTTTTGTCCATATCTCTCTCTTCCCTGGTGATTCGTTTTTTCTGCCCGCTTTTCTCTACGTGACAATTTCCTACAGGTTATGGGACATTCAATCTCGCTGTCAGAAGAGGGAGCTTCCCCCCCACCAGTCCTGTGCCCCTTTGGGTTTTCTGACGTGATCCAGGAGTTCTTGGAAATGTTCATAATCTGTCCCGATGATACACTCCTCAATTAGATCGGTCATTAGCCCCATAGGTAGGACATCCCGGTAATTTCTCCACTCTACTGTTAGATCATGTAAGGGGTATTGCTCTCTGTCCCCGTGAATACAGCAAATATTCACCCATCGCTCTACTTCCTTGCCTGCTATGTTGACAACATCGTTCCTCACTACGGATTGGCTACACCCGGAATCAATAAGGGCCCATACCGCTCGTCCATTGATGTTCAGGATATGTTTATACTTCAGGTTACCTCGGCCTGTACACAGTACCCGTCGCCGTGTTACTCCGATTTCCATTGGCTCACTACTATCCTGTTTCCTCGGACACATGCGGGCGATGTGTCCCCATTCCCCACAGTTGTAACATTGGGGCCCAGTCACTGGTGGATGGTCGATTAGCCTGCGAGGAACGGGTTCGTTGGGGAGGGCTCTGGGAGTGCTTTTAGGGTTGGATATCCCCGGTTTTATGCTGGGTCGGGTTGGTATACTCCTTACATCCACCGATCGATGATAGGCACATGCTAAATCAATCGCCATGTCCGTATTCACTTTTGGATGTTGACGAATCCAATGTTTTGTAGCCGTAGGCAAAGCATCTAGATATTGTTCGAGAACGATTGTTTGGATCACTTCTTCTCTACTATTACCGGAGGGACCCAACCACTTCAAAGCCAAATCCTTTACACGGTAGTAAAATGTTCGGGGGTCTTCATTTGGTCCCCATTTGATTTTCCGGAATTTGACCCTATAATATTCAGTGTCATGTCCCACCCGTTCTAAGATACTAGTCTTTATTTCTTGGTATGGCGTGGTTCCACCCGGGTTTGCTGCTTGATACGCTGCTTGTAATATCCCTGTAAGTAGGGGCGCGACATACTGACCCCATCTATCCTCAGGCCATTGGGCAGATGAAGCTACCCTCTCGAAATTAGTGAAAAAGGCTTCGGGTCTTCACCTTCTTGATACTTCTGTAACACAGAACTCGGGACATTGGGGTGGACCTTACTAACAGCGATAGTTTCAGTTAGTTTCTTCATGGCCGTCTCGTGGACCAGTTGATTATTAGCAAGGATTGTTGCCTGGCTTTTCAAAGCCGACTGCAAGGCTTCCCTATCCTCTTTTGCTTCTCGCTGGTGGGCCTCCCACACCAGCTGCAGGTGTCGCTGTCCTTCGGCCAATTGTTTTATCATATCCTCCAACGAGGGGGTGTCGCTCATGATGTATACTGTTCGGTTGTCTGGGAAGGCGTCCTAAACAAGATCCCACTTCTGACACCACTGTGACAGATCGAACAGTATAAAGGCAACGGAGAGGTATGGAATTGTTTAGATAAGTGGTTTATTCTAAGTAATTGGTAGAAATAAAGTGTTATAATAGAGGTGGTTGGTCTCCCCGCGCTTGTGGACTTCTTCGTCTGCTTCCCCGGATTGGTGTTTCCTTCTAATTGGTTCTTGTCTCTTTCAGGTTGCGTGGTGGCTCTTCCTCTCAGGGGGATCCAGGACAACACCGGAAACAGAAGGAAGAAAACGCTCGGGTAAGTATGGGGTCTTACAACAGGGTTTTCCTCTCTCTCTAGCATGGACTGGGGAAAAGGTAAAAAACACAAGGAGGGGGTTGGTGGCCGTGAGGAGGTGGGGAAATGAAATGTGACCAAATATTGGTGGGGATAAGGTGCCACACAGGTGCTGGTCGAGGTGCCCCTTATTAATCCTCCCTTTCCACCCCTCCTCTATATCCCCTCCCCAGTCCCTTTTTTAGTTGTGTCCCTTTTCTGTGTCCACAAGGACCGTACCTTGGTTGGAGGGTCGTGGCTGGCGTTGTAGCGGTCCTCCTGCTGCACTCTCCTTCCAAGGGCTTTTCGCTCGATCTCCTCTGGGTCTTCAGGCTTTCCTTGTTCTTCCGTCCTAGTTAGTTTTCCGCTTTGGTGCTCCTGCTCGCTGGTAGTCTCCTCGGGTCTCCTCCTCTCCTTTCCCCGGGCGGGTTCCTCCTCTCGTTGCGGCGCGTCTTCCTTTTTACTATCGCCGTGCCGGGAAACCATAACGGTTTCCCTGACAACGGCAGTATGCCAGCCTCGCTCTCGGCGCGTTTCCCCGGCAACGGGGAGACGCGGAAATGACGTGTCGGCACCGTCCGATACGTCATTGGGAGCGTTCTGTGCCGGGGACACCCGGTCACAGGGCCTAAGCGCGATCTACCCCAAATAGCCAAAAAAGGGCTCAGCACTGGGGTGGGGGAAAACCCCAGCAGCTATGGGGTTAAATTTTGGGAGGTACCAACATTGGTTGTTTCATAGGACCAATGTCGGTATACAAAGCCATTCCCAAATGGTGGATGCCGGTTAAAAGTGCTTTGCGCAAAGTCCTTCTTCACTTTCAAGAGTTATTTTGGATTTCCCTTGAGATATTTTGCCACTGTTCCAACATAAGCCAGTTAGCTATATCCAACCGATGGGCCAGAAGGCAGACAACTGGACACCAGGCACAGAATGACAGGAGCTCAGATTTGTGTGCTTCACCATTAATAGCTGCATTTTAGTTTTTCTTTCTCTTTTGACCTTTATTGTTCATCATTTTTATCTTCCTTTTTCTTCCGTATGCCACCCTTTTTTCTTAGGTTTTCATACTTTTTCTTTGTTTTCCCTTTCTAATCTTATCTTACCTCATTTGCATTTTTCTCCTTCCTTTCAATCTCATTTCTGTTTCACGTCATGTCTGGGACGTCGTCTATACATGTTAATTCACCTTGAGGTCATGGACAAGCTTCTTGCAGTACTAACATGCGTTTTTAGGATGAAACCTCTGATGTGCAAAGACTTCTTTAGGACATTCGGAAAGCTTCCTAGGGATTACATTCCGGCAATTGCTTACCGTTGACTTTGTGTTTTGTAACCCTCTGTGCTTGCTTTCTGTTTGCTTGCTTTATTGGGTGTAGGCTGTCTAGTATGTCTTTGTCCCTCCTGTGGAGCATAGTCTGAGTACTGCATTCTTTCACAAGTGCTTGCATTCTGTAAACAGGCCTGTAATTTATTTTATCTTGTCACATTTTCTGTGTAGTCAAAGACCGGTCAAATATCAGGCTCCGTCTCTTGAGGGAGCTTGGTGTTTACTTTTCATTCTCTGACATTTAACTGAGGATTTATGTGACAATAATGCTGGGAACTGGGGGTGTGCTGGAGAAAGGCTGTATGAAGTTATTTTTTTCTAGCACATATCAGTATTAGGTAAATACTAATGAAGCACATTTTTTGTAATTTGGAAGAGTGGTGGAAACATATATTTGAATACGGTCATAACAAATCAATACATTAGGTGATGCCATTTCCATATTTTATTATTAGTGCGCTGTATAACTTTATCAGTAAAACTGTATGTCTGTGCAAATGTAGTGGTCATTTCAATAAAAAATGTGTTGTCTGTAATGACAGTGCCCTATCACACCCTCTACTCCACAGACCTCTATGACTGTCTAGTCCCCTCTATGCGACGCCACTCTGCTCTACAACTCTCTACCTTACGACACTCCACAACACTTTCCCACTGTAAGCCACTCCATGGCACTATAACCACTCCATGATACTCTACTATACTCTATGCTACTCCACTCCGCTCTACATCACTTCACACCACTCTGCCCCACTCTGACACTCTACACCATTCTACTCCATTCGACACCACTTTATGCCACTGTATGCCACTCCATGCCACTCCACTTTACGACACTCTACTTTACGACACTCCTCTCCACTCTATGCACTCAGTCCTCTCCAGGACGTTCCATTCCATGATATGGAGTCATAGACATTCAACTCCATTTCACTCTAAGACACTGTACTCCACTCAGCGCCACTCCACTCTACGCCACTTCATTTTAGGTCACTCTACTCCACTCTAAGCTACTGCATCATACAAAACTCCACTCTACGACACTCCACAAAAACACAGCGCCACTCCAATCTAAGACACTGTACTCTACGACACTATGCCACTCTACGACACTCCACTGTACGACAGTTCACTCTGACCTTTTACTGCACTCTATGCTATGCCATTCCAGGGCACCGCACTTCACTCTGAAGCACTCCACTCTACTCCACTATATTGCACTTTACACCACCCTATACTATGCTTCATGCTAAGTCGCACTATGCCACTCCAATCTACGCTCCTCCACTCTATATCCATCCACTCTATGGCACTCTACCCCACTTCACCCTAAAACACTCTGCTCCAGTCTATTCCACTCTACATCCGCTCCACTTCACTCTATGGTACTCCACTCTATGGTACTCTGCGATACTTCACTCAACTCTACAACACCCCATTCTACTTCACTCTACTCCACTCTGCACCACAACACTCTATGCCCCTCCACTTTACACCACTTTACTGTAGGCCCCTCCACTCCACACCACTCTATTCCACTCTACCACATTCCACCCTGACACTCTACTCCATTGCACGCTACTTCACTGTACACCACTCCACTCTACGCTACTCCATGACACTCCACTCTACTCTATAACTCTCCACACTATGCCACAGCACTCTACGCCACTCTGTGCTACTCCACTCTGACACTCTACTCCACGCTACTCCACTTTATAACAGTGCACTACTCTGCGACTCCACCACACTATGACTCTTTACTTTATGACACTCCATTCTATGACCCTCTAATCTACTATGCTCTAAGACACTCCACTCTTTGACATTTTACTCTATGACACTCCGCCCTATGCCACACAATGCCACTCTATGCCACTCCACTCTGACAAGTCACGCCACTCCAGTCTGCAACTGTGCACTCCACTCTACATCACTCCACGCCACTCCACTCTGACATTCCACAACACTGTACTCCACTCTATGCCACTCTGCTCTAAGCCCCTTCACTCTACAACACTCTACTCCACCTTACATACTCTACTCATATCTACGGTGAAAAAGTCTATAGCACTCTTCTTCACTCTATGTCCCTGTGTTCTACGACTCTCCACTCTGTCCCCTTCGACTCTACTTCACTTAATATCATTCCACTCTACACCACTCAACTCCAGGACACTCCACTATGCGAAATGTTATGATAATCGATGCCACCTTAACGCCCTCCCCGACCCACTCAACTCTGTGCCACTCCACGCTACAGCATTCCACTCCACACTACTCCACAACACTCTACGCTATTCCACTCTACGCTGCTCTACTCCACTCTATGCCACTCCACTCCATGCCACTCTTCCCGACGCCACTAACTTTCAGCCATACTGAACAGCAACTGGGCTGGTGTGCAACATGTCTAAAACACATTGGCGAAGCCATTAACACTTGCATAGGAACAACCTATCGGCTTTGCCAATGCTTGTTTAATACAGTGATGTGGCTCCGTTCAGTGACTTTGGCCCGCCAACATGTCCACTATATTCTAGGATGTGCACATTAAGGTTTCCATTTACCGTAATGCTGTGGTCTTTGCCAGTCACATGCCTTTTGTTTGTTGTGCTCATCAGGCATGTGTTACCAGAGAGACAGAAGCACAGTCTTGAAAGGGCTTCATGCTTCCTGTTTACATTAGCAATTTAGGGATGGTGGGAAAAGGTGGCCTCAGACCAATCAATCTTAATTTAGCATTCTGAAGTAGCAACAGAAATGCCCATTGTATTTCAAAAGCCACCATGGCTGCTCATCGTAGAACCCGTTTTTGCATTTCTGATTAAAAAAAAACTCATGGTAGTATGTTTTCAAAAATCTAAATTTGTACACTTTCCTTTCTATGCAAAGTTTGCTTCAAGCTTCAGTAATCTCTAAAATACGTTTCTTTGGACATAGGTTTTGTAAATGTTTTCATGCAAGGGAATTATGTACTTTCTAAGCATTCCTAAAGGCCCTTAGAGGATAACTGGTACAAAGAGCAAAGGATTTGCCTAATATCAGACAATGCAATTAAGTGGAAGCTGAGATTAAACATTCAGCTCTCTTTGTTCTACAGTCTTCAAACGAAGAGTAGCCCACATTGCTTGTTGCAGTGCTCTGCCTCCGTGCTACTAATATTTTTTTACTGTAAGTATGTGCACTCCTTGTTCAGGCAGCAGCATTTTCTCTCTTATTTCATTTTATTCTTTTCATTTATCTTACATATGCTTGCAAAAATTACATTAAAAATTGTGTCACAAACAAAGTAGGCCAGACCAATAGGCTTTGCCAGTGCTTGTTGATAAAGGCAGACTAGAGTTGTCTGCATTACCAACAGCTGACTTGGCTTCAGCACCAACGTCTGACATTATGTACCAGTCTTTTTGATATGTAAATTTCTGGCTCAGTGCGGATCTACTAAGCGCCACCTAATTGCCACCTACGTTCTCACGCATTCACCGCTGTGATGAGGATAAAGGGCAAGGGAGTGATGCACTCATTACTTACTGGTAATCTTCATTACACTGAGCCCGACTCTTCCTCGTCATAGTGCATCAGGCAGTCACCCCATCTGTGAGATGGGGTGGGGGCGGGTGCATGGGCTTCAGCAGAAATTTTTTCAGGGGGGCCTTATTTTAACGTCATCGATCGGCTGTAGTGGTGTGGCAGGCGTAGTGCTACACTGCACTGTGAGCCTGAACACCAGTATGTACCCAAATCCTTGCCCCCTCTCGCGGACGCCCGTGGGCGGGTGCTAATTGAAGGGATGCTACTTGTCAATAATCTTGCCCAGCAGACAGTAAGGGTAGGGATTAAAAGGTAGAGTAGTGCACTCTTGTGACAAAGTTACTAAGAATGTGCATTTTAATCATTGGCGTAGCTTCAGAGGGGGTGTTTCACCTGCCTAATAAATGTATTTTCTTATACATACTTGGGCATGAGACTGCTGACCCCCCACTCTGTGACGAGCTGGCGCTGATTGCCACTCTGCCCTGGGCACTTCAGGGCTTAAAACTGAAGCACCCAGGTCAGAGTCAATGAGTGACACTACCCCTTGTCACCGAGGGGGAGGGCTGTGAGGACCTTTTATGAGCTGGGACGGTCAAGCCCACAGGACCTGTGACCTCCTCAGATCAGCAATGTTCAGCTCAGGCAGCCAGGAGCCTGCGCGAATAGCACATGTCTAGCTCCTGGCTGCCTGATCTGAAAATGAAGAGTGTCTGTGATGCTGACCTTTGCTCAGCCTGACAGACACTCTTCTTGAGGGGCAAAAGGTGAGGGGTGTGGCCCCTCAGCCCCAAAGGACGGGCTGAAGCTGTACTTGGGTACAACTGCTTCCATTCGGGTATGGTGAGCTTCCTGTCGGATTTCACCAGGAATTTTTACATATACACAGACAAAACCGCACACACACTCGCTCCCTCTCTGTTTTTAAAGTTCCTGAAAATGTTGGTTATTTTACAAAATATTGGGCCACATGTACGAGTCGCAAAACCTGATGTACAACAGTGTCAACGACACTGTTTGCGATTCCCAATGGGTCGCAAATGACCTACCTCATGAATATTCATGTGGTAGGTCGCAATTTGCGACCCCATTGGGAATGGCCGCCTTCACAGGGATGGTGGCCTGCTGGAGACAGCAGACCACCATGTCTGTGACTGCTTTTAAATAAAGCATTTTTTTTCTTGAAATGCTGCCCGTTTTCCGTAAAGGAAAATGAGATGCGTTTCAAAAACAAAAAATGAAAAAAAATATTGCTGCCATTCACAAAGGGGAAGGGGTCGCATGCGAATGGGTTAGCACCAGTGTGACACTGGTGCTAACTGTGATTGTTTTGCAACCACATTCACGGTCACAAAACAATCATACATGGGACTGCAACTCGCAATTAGGAAGGGAACACCCCTTCCTAATTGCGACTCGCAGACCCCTTTTTGCGATTTGGTAAATAGATTACCGAATCGCAAAAATGGGTCTGTACATCCCAAATAGCATTTTCCACTTCGCAAACGGCCCGATTCACCTTTTGCAACGTGGAAAATGCTTTGTACATCTGGTCATTGTGTTTTCTTTCACTTATTACTCCTACCAGTACTCACTCCTCTCCGTTTCCATTTCCCCCAGGCCTCTCTCGTACGCCCTGCTTGCCCTATAATGCATTTTAACATTTTATGGCAGTGTAATTGTTGGGAAATCTGATGTACTTCCCCCCACACCCCACCCAGGCCACGTCCCTGATTTATTTAACCAATTATTGAAAGATGCCAGTCTCCAGGGGTGTCCCAGGCTCCTGCAGTTAGGATGTGTCTCAGGATAATGCAGCTTGCTGGTAAGCAGTCTGGGTAATGCACGCTGTTGTTTCTGTCTGCGCCTTGGCTAAGCTCTGTGGTCACACTCGGATCCCTGACTCTTCCTGAACTATTAATACCAGAATACCTGGAAGTACTCTCACATCTGGTACAGTATTCCATTACAATCCTAGGCAGGCATAACCAACCTGGCTTTCACCTAGGTTCACTAGCACCTTCCAGGTCATTACAGACACTTTCCATTCCTGCACTTGTTTTCCGAGCATAATGCATTCTGGGTGTTGTAGTATTGTTTTACTTACATCAAACTAGCTTAGAATAATCCACCTGAAATCAATGATTTGAAGATGAAAAGTTCCAAGCTGGAAGCCCCGTGGTCACCCCACTTTCACAATGCACATAATGGACATGAGGCAGAGATGAAAAGCATCCTGGTCTACGAGCTACCCAATGCCATCCCTAATAATATCTGTTGTTCCACTATTGTCAGTGTTGTTGCTTTCAACTTCAAGTTGAGGTAAAGTATACAAGAACTCCCAGTTATCTTTCAGTACATTGCATGGTTCTTCTTTGCAATATTCATAAATGCCAATTCCCTGTCTCACTTTCAGAGACCCAGGAGGTGCAATGGCCGCATGCATGCCATGGCCTCTTTAACTGATATTCTGCCATCAGAGGTGCAAATTAGATTAATGATTACGTAGCCTTTAGGGTGCTGATTGCCTGCTGTTTAGTAACCTGGCTATCTGACAACTTTTATATTATTTTGTCATGTATTTACTTCAGACCACATATCATGGTTAATATTAGCAGCTAGTAAGTATTAATTCCCTGTGACATTTGTGTGTCACATTTCTTATATCATGAAAATGACTTATCGTGCTGTCGGGCAGAATTAAGTGACCTTGAAGACTTGTTATAATAACTAAATCTGAGCCCTGCCTGCAGGGTTGGGACCGCAGGCGCAGCACAGCAGGCACTGCTGCCCTCTGTGCCCTACTGCCCTCTACTGCATCCTTCTAGACTGCACCTTTCTGCTCCTGTCTGTCAACAGTGGTTTACTCTGAAATCTATGCAGCAAGTGCATTAACCAGCCGGGTACCACATTGGCATTCAAACTGGTGATATGCCGCTGCCAGGTCCATTGGCCCGATGAACTATGTTAGTGGAATTGAAAACTTCTCCTTTTTCTCACACATTGATACAAAGCAGCAGAGACAATAGATCTTTGTGTTCAACATACAAACGCTTTTCACAATTCAAACAAGCATTGGCAATGCCAATACCTGTAGGTTGTAAGTGAAAGAGCCTTTAGTGTCATTGATTAGTTTAGTCACTTAGTAAGTCATACTTGCTCTCTGGCACTT
Organism: Pleurodeles waltl; assembly: GCF_031143425.1. NCBI lineage: Eukaryota > Metazoa > Chordata > Amphibia > Caudata > Salamandridae > Pleurodeles > Pleurodeles waltl. The sequence continues at coordinate 61,815,743 of NC_090436.1, forward strand.
ACTTTGCCCTTGTGCATACATTCATCCACCCACTGACTCAGTCTTGCATTCACCCTCTGACACAACTCTAAAAATACACACACACAAACTCAACAACATATGTGAGATAATTCAAAAGAGTACAAGTAGGAAAAAGAAAACATGCTGCCGTTTGAACACTGCAGGCATCTGCTTGCAATAATTAAACTAACGATAGCAGTGAGTTAGACATCCTGGAGTAGTAACACAGTGGTACACCTTGGACAACTGTATTCCCTATCAGTCCCTGATTTAGAGGAAGTGGCCATGTGGGATGCGGTGCACTGCAGAGAAATGAGGCAAGCACAGAGCCATTGCACTGCCTGGGGAGCTGTAGTAACATGTTAAGCAAAATTAAACTAAAAAGGGGAGAAGCAATATGTTCAAAGCAGAAACAGAGGAGGCAGTAAAAATGATGTATCATGTCATATTTGTGCTACTGTGTCCGGATGGGAGGTTACGTTGTGACTAAGGTTTAAAGTTTAAGATGATGTATCTGTGTGCTGGGCCTGGACTCCAGGCATTTAAATCAGTAAAGCTATATTTAAAAAAGGAGAAGCAAAGAAATAAGAAGGGAACTACAAAGTAAGAAAATTGAAAACTAAAAGACTTCCTAACCTGCCCTGACATTGAAGCACACTCATTTTCCGGTGGATATTTATATGTGATCAGAAAATGCCATCATCCACAGGGCAAGACAACCAATTACCGATGTAGACTGAACCATTTCCCCATCAGTGCACTGTCGAAACTGCACGGATGAAAGCAGAGTGCAAATGACACCCAGACCGACCAATAGCAGAAGAGAGATGACCCAAAGGTATTCTAATTATCTAAATGGATATATAGATTCATATATAAGTATGTATTATTTAGTGATTGTTTTATTATAAGACCCTGGCAGTCAGCTAAACTTTCCAAAGAGATTCTATCAAGAATGATTACAGTGCAAATCTTCTACCCCTAGAGTTGTCAAGTGGGTTAATAAATGCCAAAAACCTTCCCTGCAGAGGCAATCCATGGGATTTCATGTAACAAAATACCTGAGCAGGCTTTAACATAGTGCAAAAGTAATTCACCCAGGATTTGTCAGAGTGGGTGATGAAAACCAAAACCCTTATCCTGCTATGGTAATCTGTGAGATTACATGTAACACAAGACCTGTATACAGCCTATAACATAGTTTGATAACATTAGAGGTGTATTGGCTTTAACAAATGTTTTTTTGTTGTTGTTTTTTTTAAATCTTTATTTATATTTTAGTATAATCAGTTACAACATAACAAAGTATTCACCTTGCTGCAAACTTATCAATCACTTAACGTATTTAGGCGGTCGTATACGGTAAACAGTTCTGCACATTTCCCCTCCACCTTAAAACATCAGGTCATCAAACTAGTCACAGTCACTGCCCATGTTCATGTGATTCAGTTTTATTATGTCCCATCAGAGTGTCTCTCCTGTTTCTGGTTCGCTTGTTTCCATTCCAGCGAGGTAGCGGCCATAGGCCTCCCAGTATTTCTTCGGCCTAGTGGTGGGGGGGAGCATCTCACTATAGTTGTCTGACTGTGTGTTACAGTATGCCATATCTCTATGCCACTCTTATATTGTGGGGACTGGGCCGCGATCCCATCTCATTGCTATCCGTCGTTTGGCTAATAGGAACCCCATCGCCAGTAGCCTGCGGTTTTGGGCCGCTAATTGTTTGTCCCAGCCCAAAAGTGCTGTCATCGGTTCGCAGGTCATCTGCTCTCCAGTGATACTATTTAGTTCCTGTGTCACTGCCTTCCAAAATTGCTGTACCATTCCGCACCCCCAGGACATGTGTACGAATCCAGCCCGTTCCTCTCCACATCTGGGACAATTAGCTGTCTCTCTCAGTCCATATTGATAGAGTCGTAGGGGGGTATAATAGACTCTATTTAGATATTTAAAATGTATTAGCCGGTGTTGGCCATTTAAGGATATGGATTTTGTTCTAGGGCAGCAGTATCGCCATTGTGCGTCTGTGATCTGCACCTCCAGCTCTCTCTGCCACTCTAGGCGAAATCAGTCGGCGAGGTAGTTTACCCAACAGTACTACCGAGAGGGCCTGTACCTCGGGGGGTTCCTGCATATCCTCTACCAATAATTTCGTCAGAGCGCGTCTCACCCTGTGGTACTGATTTCGGTGTAGGGAAGTGGGTGTCTCCGTGTCCCTTGCTATTGCGTCCCAGGTCTTCACTATGCCCTCTTTGAAGATATCTCCCATTTTGTCAATGCCTATTTCGCGCATGAATTGCACCAAACTACGGTCTCTCCCAGGAGAAAACCAGGCACAGCATTCTACCGGGGCATGCAGAGAATATAATAATACCAGCCCCTGCTTTTTAATGAGTTCATGCCATGCTCGTGTGACCGAATTTATGGACGCAAATTCCCTATTTCATCTATGGGGTGTATGGAACAACCTACTACTCAGCTGCTCAGGTGCTCTGGGGCAGCCAGTTCCCTCTCAATCCTTAGCCACGGGGCCTCACCCGTCCCATGAAGCCACTCCTGTGCCACTGCCGCATGCGCTACTATGTAATATATCTCAAGGTCTGGGGCGCCCAATCCCCCCATCTCATATGGGAGTGTCAGAGTTCGCCAATTCACGCGAGGTACCTTGTTCGCCCATGCCAATTTTATTAATAACGTTTTCAAAGCGGCAAAGTATGTCTTCGGCAGGACTATAGGTATATTTTGAAACAGGAATAAAAAGCGCAGCAAAACCACAATTTTCATCAGTGCTATGCGCCCAAGTAATGACAACGGCAGTTTGATCCACCTCTCCACATCTATCGAGAATTTTTCAGTGCAGTTTCAAAATTATCCTCTATCACTCTCTTGGGGTCAGTATGCACTTGTATCCCCAGATATCTGACAGTGTTAGTCTCCATCTACCTGCGTTGTTACTGGAGTTAAGGGAAATACAATGGACTTATTCCAATTTATTACTAGTCCTGACAGAGAGCCAAATTTTATGATTTCACAGAGTATTGGAGCGACGTTACGCTCAGGATTTTTGATATATAATAGGGTATCGTCTGCATACGTAGACAAAACAAGGGTGTAGTTCTGAAATCTGAGGCCCCGGTGTACATGGTACTCTCTTATTGTACACGCCAGGGGCTCCGCTACCAACGCATATAACAGGGGAGACAACGGGCATCCCTGTCTAGTGCCCCTCGTGATCCCAAACAATTCAGTCACCGTACCGTTAGCGCAAACTCTGGCTCGGGGGTCACCATACAATGTGGAGATCATTTGGAGGAAGGTGTCGCCCACCCCAAATCTGCGCAGAGCCGCCCTTAGGAACTCCCATTCTACTGAGTCAAACGCCTTTTCAGCATCCAGGAAGACTGCCACCGCCTTCAACTCCGAGTTAATGTTTTGTATTGTGTCAAATAATGTGCAAAGACTTATGGACAGACTGCGACCGGGGACAAAACCGGCTTGCTCAGGTCGAATCAGACGCGGCTGCACTCCAGCCAAGTGATCAGCCAAAATCCGGGCGAAAATCTTCACATCTACATTTAATAGTGACAATGGCCTATAAAAGGAGCAGCTTTCTCGGGGTTTGCCCGGTTTGAGCAAGGCAATTATCATTGCTTCTCTCATTGATGGGGGCATGCTCTACCATTTCATCATATACGTCTTTTAACTTTGGGAGTAATAGGTGTTGGTATGCTTTGTAGAAGTATACGGTCCATCTGGACCAGGAGCTTTCCCCTCAGCCATACCTCCCAGTGCTTTCGTAATTTCGCTTAGGGTCAAGGGTGCACCAAGTGCCTCTCTATCCTCCTGTGTCAGTCTGGGCATAGAGATATGTGTGAGGTAGTCTGCTATTGCATCTGAGCTTGGGTCTACCCTGGAGGAGTATAATGATTGATAGTATTCTCGGAATCTATCAGCTATACGTTCAGGGTCTCTTATTTCCTCTCCCCCCTCGGATCGTATGGTTTCAATTGTGTTTTTGCCTCGCTGGGGACGTATCAATCCTGCCAGTACTGCCCCCGTTCTTTCTCCCTCCCCGTATATTCGGGCTGTGGCGTATTTACCCAGGTGTTGTATTTCTGCGTGAGCTGTCTCTTGATATTCTTGTATCTTAGCGCGAATTTGGCTCAACACGTTAGCGTCTGCGGTGTCTGTGGTCTCACTCCAGTTTTGATAAGTCACTTTCAAGTATTTGGAGCCGCCGCCTTATCGATCGGAGCACCCCAGCATGTTTGGCTATGGTGATCCCTCTGATGTACACCTTGAAGGTTTCCCATACCGTGCCTACCTCGGGAACGGAACCCTCATTAATCCGAAAGAACTCTGTGATCTCTGAGGCCAATTCGGCCTTAAAGACAGTATCTAGAAGAGAAAAGGGAGGGAACCTCCATGAAAATGGAGGAGCCTTTATCGTACCAGTCGTCAACAGTATTGGTACTGGGGAGTGGTCTGAATATGTTCGAGGCCAAGGAGCTTCCGGGGTTAGGCTGCACAACAACCGGCGAGCCACCAGCCAAAAATCTATACGCGTGTGTAGATTGTGCGCAGCCGAATAGTGTGTATAGCCCCCTCTCTCAGGGAGTCTATCACGCCAACGTCAACCATATCCAGTTCAGCAGCTAAACGCGATATCTCTCGTGCCGCCGGTCTTCTAGCCACCCCACCCGATCTGTCTAGTGCCGGGTCCAATGTACAGTTGAAGTCACCGCACCAGAGCTGTGGCTGTCCTCTCCACGAGCCCGCCCTACGTGCCAGTTCTCGATAAAATAGTGGGTCATCATAATTGGGGCCATATATACCTATCAGTAAGAATGTGAATGCTCGCAACGTGAAACGTGCCACCACATATCGCCCTCCCGGGTCCGCTGCCACCAAGGAGAGACCAATATCAGTTTCTTTTGAAGCCCACATCAGCACACCCCTGGAATGTGATGTGTATCCTGCCGCAACAAATTGTCCCTGCAATCTCCGAGATGTGAGAATGGGGTTGTTGGGGGCCAAGTGTGTCTCCTGTAGGATAGCTATATCTACCCTGTGATTACGTAGGTATGCAATTACCTTGCGAGTCGTTCACGCATCATTGAGGCCCCGTACGTTCCAAGTTATTAATCGAAGCTGCTTGCGATCTTTATCTATGTTAGGATGTGTGTGTGCGGAGGTTTGTCTTCTCTATTACTGTGCAGTGTTGTGTTAATTCTATTTGTGTTGTAAATTTGCAGTTCCTTATCTTGTGTAAGAGTATGTACTCAAATAACTGTCCCCAAACCCCCCTCTGCCCTCCCGCCCCCCTCCCACGATAGGCTATATCCCAACTTGCCCATCTCACCCATCCCTTACCCAACTTCGTCTTCCCCCACCCCCCTCCCAAAACAACACCTCTCCTTTCCTGAGGTATAAGTGGAGCACACATCAGGGCAGATGTTGCCCCGCTTTGTCTCTGTGTGTTAGCGTGCCAGCCACTTATTTGGTGAGTAATCATGTCACTTTTGCTCTCATATTGCGCTCAGTTTGTTCGATAACGTGCGGTGCATGTATTCTCTTTGTTCCGTTGTGTTCTTCGTTGCTCAAATTGCTGCCGGGCTTGCGTTTTGTCTGTCTTGCCCATGTTTTAGGTGTCGTAGAGTTTTTTACTCGCGGCCCCAAGAAGCACCCGCCGCCAGCGCACCCCGCTGGCCTCTATGGACGGCGCTGTGCGCTAATGGCTATCGACACTGGGTGTAATCGTCTCGTTTTGCTCGGTTGTACGTTGAAAGTGCTATGCTTGTTAATCATACTCTTTAATGTTCCAGTCTCGCCTAGTCAAGTGCGGCAATAGCGGAGCCCCCCTGCGGAACCAGCGCCCTCCCAGGCCCCCCAAGGCCCTGCCATACGATGTCCAATCCAGCGTACTCCGTTGCCCCTAATGCGCCGTTTCTAATTTTCTCCAAAAGACCGATCCCAACTTTATAGGGGAGGGGGTGCCCACCTGCATCCACACACCGTGTTTCTCGAGCGCACACGTGCCCTCAGTGCTCTCTCGCGTCGTACTCCGGCCCACCTCACCTCTCCTCGTCGCACGGTGTCCAAGGCTCGCCTCTGGGGCCGCCCTCATCTGCTGGGCCCGAGAGACGCTCCACCTCTCTCTGTCTCTCTGGGCTTTTGTCCTCGATCGTCTTTCCTCCAGGGCCGCACTAGTCCGCACCCGCGGTACACCACGCGTCCCTCTCTCGGCTAGCCGCCGTCGCGATTCGCTCTACAGGGCTCCCGTACTTCCTTTTTTTGGGGGGAAAAAGGGCATCCGCATGTGCCTCCACCTCGTAGCTGTCCTTGGGATCGCACTTGGTAGCGTAATTCGAATGTGACATGTAGGATTGTGAACGGATTTTACGGTGGCTGGCGGAGCCTCACTACAACGCGGCCATCTTGTAGCCGGGCAAGCTCCGCCCCCCGGCTTTAACAAATGTTTTTACCAATATTTAAGATTGGCCTACTGCCTTTGTTATTTTCACAATAAACAGATCAGACCTGGCATCTAGCATAACTTTTCCCTGTACACCAGTCAGACCTATAGCTCTTATTGTTGGCTTGTTTCCATAATTAACTCAGGGGTACAGGCATAAGCTTTCTCATAAGGCAAGCTTCACGTATACCAAAATAATATTACAAATATATGCAACACTACACTTGTTGAAACAATCGCTTCTAACAGTGCCTAATAAGGATTGCCTTAATGTATATCGTCTATCCCCATAGTTTGTTTGTATGAGTCACCAACACCAAAGCCCTTGCCTATTATGACAATCTGTGAGATTCCATGTAACAAAATACTTGCCTGCAGACTTTACCATAGTGTAATAAAAGTCCAGCCTCTAAGGTTGTGGTGGACCTGGCCCTTTTTGCAGGGTCATACCCAAGCTTTTTGCCTCCTTCCTCCTAGTTCTTCTGACCTGTTTGTGTTGGCTTTAGGACTTTTGGCACTTTACCACTGCTAACTTGTGGTAAAGTGCATATGCTCTCTGTCTAAATTGTATTGGTGATTGGTTTATCCATGAGTGGCATATTTGATTTACTTTTAAGTCTCTAGTAAAGTGCACCAGGGTTGCACATGGCCTGTAAATCAAATACTACTAGTGGGCCTGTAGCACGGATTGTGCCACCCACAGGCGTAGCCCTGTAAACATGTCTCAGACCTGCCACTGCAGTGTCAGTGTGCAGTTTTGTACTGCCAATTCGACTTGGCAAGTGTCCCACTTGCCAGGCCCAAACCTTCAATTTTTCTATATGTGTATCACCCCTAAGGTTGGCCCAAGGCAGCCTCATGGGCAGGGTGTAGTGTATTTAAAAGGTAGGACATGTACTGGCGTGTTTTACAGGTCCTGATAGTGAAATACTGCTAAATTTGTTTTCACTATTGTAAGGCCTATCGATCTCTCCTATAGGTTAACATGGGGATTGCCTTGAAATATCTTAAGTGCAGTTTCCCATTGGGAGCAGATGGAGATATGGAGTTTGGATTCTCTGAACTCACAATTAAAATACATGTTTTGGTGAAGTTGGTTTTTAGATTGTAAGTTAGAAAAAGCCAATTTTAGAAAGTGGGCATGTTCTTTCTTAACCATTCTGTGCTTCTGCCTGGCTGCTGAATACATGTCTGGGTCAGACTGACAGTTTGGCTGTTTGTGAATTCACTTTAGACAATCACACTAAGGGGGCAGAGGTGTGTCCTGCATATCCTGATGAGTCCAATCCACTCCTGATGAGTGGAGGGAGGAGCTGACACTTGCACCCGAATAGGGCTGTGCCTGTCCTTACACAAGTGAGTCTCTAACCCCCTAGAGTGTGGGTGGGGCCAGGGCAGGGAAAGGCAGGGTCTTGTGCCCTACAAAGACTTTCCTTTGAAGTTTGCCTACTTCAAAGGCAGAAATGAGTATAAGTATTGGACTGCTGACCCCACAACTTCAGAATACTTCTGAATCAAGAACCTCTGCAAAGAAGAAGAGCTTGATGCTTGAGTAGGACCTGCCACTCTGCCTGTTGCTTTGCTGTGCTGGCCTGCTGCTGCTGCTTCTGCTTTGGGAGTGAAATGACTGGACTTTGCTTTTTTAAATCCTGCTTGTGAAGTTTCTCCAAGGGCTTGGACTGAGCTTGCCCCCTGTTATGGAGTCTCAGGGCCATCAAAGACAGACTTCAACTGCCAGCACCTAGCCTCTCTTGCTGAGACCCCTACCCTGCCAAGTGGTGCCCCATCCAGTCCATGGACCCTTGAAAGGAGAAGCTGGTGAACCCAAGGTGCAAATAAACACACTGGAGCTGAGCGGCTGAAAAAATCGATGGAGCACCAGTGAAATCGATGCATCCCCAGCTCAGTGCGGATTAATTACTGCAGTGCATCTGGATTTTCCATACATCGTGCCTTGGCATCAAAATCTTCAACATCACCGCACGGACCTGAGGCTCCGAGGAAAGAATCGAGGCTTCGCCTACCCGGCAGTGAAAGAATCAACACACGGCCTCACTTGCAAGTAAGGAATCAAGGTATTGTTTGTTTTTCCAACACACACTCACCCCTGCTGCTTTATTTTTGACACATACCACAGCACATCCATTCCTATGGCCCAAGACTTTTTTACTTTAAAATTTGATATCTCTTTTTGCGTATGTTGGATGTTTGTCATTTTGGTCTTATTTGATTTAGATACATATTGGCTATTTTTCTAAACTGGCATCGAGTTCTTTTGTGGTGTTTTCACTGTGTTACTGTGTGTGTCTGTACAAATACTTTACAAATTGTGTCTGCGATAAGCCTGGCTGCTTGTGCCAAGCTAGCAAGGGGGTGAGCAGGGGTTATTTTAGCTGTGTGACTAGAGTGAGGGTCTTTATGTGGACACGGTGTATACTGACTGCCAACCAGAAACCCCATTTCTAACAGTCAGGCACTAGGATCCGAGCAAGGCGACTCCACTGACATGGACAGGAAGTGGATCCCTGTAAGCAGGGGATAGAGGGGGAACGGAAGTGATGAGCACATGTGAGGCACATAGGAAGAAGTTGTACTCCTTGAGTCCTGTGTCATCTCTTTATTTCCAAGCCTGAGTTGGAGTCCTGGCGAGATGGACTCTGCATTTACTTACACCTGCAGAGCGCATGCTCGTACCTGCTGACATTCCAGGTTCATGTGCATTCAATACAGTGCATCTGCTTCCCCCGCTGCCACGGGTGTGCCCACAGCAGCATGGAGGTCAGCACAAAAAAGAAGAAAACAAAACACACAAGACAACAACAGAATCTGCAAACCCTACCAGTCACACTGCAGGGGCCAGGATTGTGCACTCCACTGTACTACAGGGCAGCTCCTTCGTCCTCTGGCACAGGCAGGTGAGCAAGAGAGACTGGACAACACTGCCATTGGTGCTGAAGTCTGCGCATGTGCTGAGCATCATCGAAGATTGACACACATGTTGTGTGTGCAGCTAGTCCAGAAGGTGACCTGGAGACTCCCTGCTCAACCTGGGAACAGTACATGAGTCACAGCCACTGATGCCCCAAAACAGGCCACGCACCACTCACTGAGCTCATCATTACAACTTACCTGTGTGGAGCTGGAAAAAGGAGATAGAAATGAGTAAGCCAGCGTACACTCACTCACCTGCGTGGTATGGCACAAGATCGAAGGGCTAAAAAGAATGAAGCTGCGTTTCTGTTGCTGCCACCCCCGTTTAACACTAGAAAGAAACAGAACATTGGGGGCAGTGAGTTGCCTTGGTTGAATTGTTTGATGATTTAATTGATACCCTAGAAGAGGACAACAAAAAATCATCAAATACCTCAAAAACCTAACAGGTGAGGATGTGAAAGAAGTCCTAAAGAAACTCCCACGGGATGATGATGCTTTGTATGAAAAAGTCAAGGCAGCTCTGGCCAGGAAGCTCCAACTGGCACTAAACATTGACTATGAAAGATACATCCTTAACAAAGCACAACAAGAAGCAGGAGAAACAAAGGATGAGTTTGTGGAGAGACTTGAAACCCTCATCAAACACTGCAAGTTTTGTGACCTCAGTGATAGGAAGCCATGCACCTTGGAATTATTGACGGATGCCTGTCAGTCTCATTCAGGAGATGCCTTCTGTGGGAAATGCTCAGTCTTGACAAGATGCTGCTAGCTGCAAGGGTAGAGGAAAGAGCGGTATACTAAGCGGCGGCAATAGAGACGGGTTCCAAACAAAGTGAAACAGCACTAGCTGTAAGGAACAGGCGCAACACAGGCTGGGAAATATGCAAGTCCATGATGAACAAAGTGACAAAATTATGCTACTGATGCAGCCTGACGTTCCCACATGAAGGAACGTGTCCTGCACTAGGGCAGACATGCAACAGTTATGGAAAAGCAGCCCACTTAAAAATTGTGGGTCAAGCACACACAAAGAAGTTGCAGCATGGGAGAAGAGAGAACCAAAGGACGACAGGAGAAGGTTGCGCCACATCACGAATGAAAAGGGGAAGCATCATGTACATCAGTTTGACTCAGCTCAGTCAGCGATCTTTCAAGTCCTCGTGCATTGGGTCAATAGAATCCAGTTGAGTGAGAGTGAGGAGGACAGATATTTACTGATGATGGTGGCAGAAATACTTGACTCTTGTGTGGTCCTAGTCAAGATGAAGCTGGGTGATCAGCTGGTAAACTTCATAGTGGACAATGAGGCATCAGTGAATGTGGTGGGGGTCACAAAAACTGACCCGCCTACGTCCTAAACCAGATAGAGGAGTATAAAAACAAGGTTCACATGGCTGCTGAAAGCAAAGCCCTGAGGTGCCAAGGGACATTTCAGTCAGTGATCCAGTATCAAGGAATAGAAGCCAAGGCTTAAGTGGGGGGGCATCGGTCTGCACCAAGTATTATATGTCTCGACGCCCCGTCACTGTGGGGGATTAAGAAACAATGCTAATGAGACACACAAAAGCTGAGAGCAAATGTCCTGTGGTTTCACTGCAGATAAATGATCACCAAGTGCCCTTCATTGTGGGCAGTGGAGCATCCATTAACATAATGCAGCTGGACAAATGTAAAGAACTTCAGCCCCCTCCAATACTTACGCCATTGAGCATAAGAGTGTACACTTGGGCGGCTTCAAAACAAATGTGGAGTAGTGGATCATTCAAGGCAGCGGTGTGACACAAGGCAAGGTGGGTTCAAACAACAATCCATGTACTGCAAGGAAGTGCATCAAGTGCATGCCTTCTCAGTTTGCAGCTGCAGTAGAAATAGAGCTGATATCAGTCAACTACCATATACATACGGATCCAGAAATTGCTCACAAATTCCCTCCACTGTTTCATGGCCAAGGAAAACTGAGAGGTATCACGGTACAGCTGCATATCAACAAGTATGTTCACCCAGTGGTTCTAGGGCACCGAAGGATTGCTTTTCATTTGCAGAAAGCTGTTGAAAAGGAAATAACAAAATCACTGAAGCTTGACATAATTGAACATTCCATAGGGCCACCCTGTGGGATTCACCAATAGTGGTAGAGCCATAAAAGGACACCAAAGGAGATGTGCATATTTGCGTTGACATGCTCCACCCAAACAAAGCTACTGGACAAGAAAGATACCCAGGACCTCACATAGCTGACATGATAACAGAAATAAATGGTGCCAAAGTATTCTTTAAGCTTGACCTCAGCAAGAGCTGGAAGAGAACTTTCAATACATCACAATGTTTTCAATGCACATAGGTCATATTCAGATGCAAACGGTTACGTTTTGGCATCTCCTCGGCAGCTGAAATCTTCCAAAATGTCGTCAGGTGAATCATCCAGCCAGTATCCAATATCCTCAAATATAGTGATGATATATGAATATTTGGGAGCACCAGACGGGAACATGACAAGAAGTTCCTAAAAGTGTGTCAACTACTCACAAACACTGGACTGCCAATGCAGGCACATGTGAATTTCACAAGTCCAGGCTCAAATATTTTGGCCACTTCTTCTCGGAGGAATTAATGATCCCACATACAGATGAAGAGAAGGCACTAGCAACAACCAATCCTCCCCAAGATGTGAGCACGTTGCAATGCTTTCTAGGCATGGTTAGCTACTGTGCTCGGAACATACACGACTACGCCACACTAAGTGCACTGCTTCTTGACTTTGTGACTTAATAAAATAAAATGTAGAATTCCACAGGTCATCAGCCTGTGACAAAAGTTTTCAAGGATCAAGAGAGCCAATGAAAAATCAGCTTTCATGGTGTACTCCAACCCTAAGCTCGGAATGCAAGTCACAGTGGATGCGAGCCCGGTAGGGTTAGGAGCCATTCTTGCACACTATAGTGGTCATCCAAATGTTCAGAGGTACATCGTTGCATATTGCAGCAGGAGTTTGTCGAACACTGAACATTCACAGCCAGAAAAAGAAAGTTTAGCCATTGTAGGGGCTTGTGTGTGAACATTTTTTTTTTTTCATATCTTTATTTTGTTTTACCATAATAAACTTCAAACATAAAGACCGTTACATTCAAGTATGTTTCTCAATATGATCTCCGACATAGTTGTTCTACAGACAAAAGCTCCAATTGTTAAACATATAGCATCATTTCTACCTGCATTCCACATCAGTTTTGTATGCATTCATCTAGGGAACCCTTGACTTGGGGCCTACATCCATTCTAGTGTGTGTGCCACCTAGTCCTGGGTAGTGTTTGGTGTGTACAGGACTGTTCCCATCCCATGGTATGCACGCCACCTCCCCCATATTCTCTCAAATTTGCAGGGACATCCTCTTGTGGTATACCACTTTTTCTGCTGCCGTGTACATGTCTATGCCTGTTCGCCATTCATGTATGTTAGGAGGCTCAGTTGCACCCTAGTGTCTGACCAGGTCCTTGCTACCACCAGGCCCAATGCACAGAACAGGAGTTTACTTTGTGGGATGTCTACATCGTTTGGGATGCCTAGCAATACGAACTTCGGGTCTAGAGGGATTGTCGTCTCCAGTATCGCAGACAAATCTCAAGTTATCTTGCTCCAGTGTGTTTGGATTGTGGGACTGTCCCAAAGTGTGTGCAGGAAGGAGCCATTGTGCATCGCACATCGCCGGCATAGTGGTGAAGGGCCCCCCCATCTGGTGTAGGTTTTGCCTGATGTAATAGATCCGGTGAAGGATCTTGAATTGGATTAGTCGTAGTCTTGCTTTGGTGGTGACCTTGCGGGAGTGCATGAGTGCTGCCTCCCACTCTAAGTCATCTAATTCTCCCAAGTCTTGTTTCAGTGTAGCTCTTAGGGCTGCCATGGTATCAGGCATGTTATTGTTGATCATTTTATATGTGCAGGAGACTACACCCCGTCCTATACTCTCCATTAGTAACCATCAGTCCAGGGGGGCTTAAACAAGGATTTCCATGGCCTTCAACCCTTGCGCCTGCAAAGCATGACGCAGTTGTGTATACTTCAGAAAGTGGGACTGGTGCATCCCACCGAGAAGGATAGAATGTCTCCTTCGTCTAGAACATCACATTGTTGAGATACCTATTGTGTCCAACATCAGGAAACCCCCGAGTTTTGCGAGTTCCTGTAACCACGTTGCCTTCCACAATGGTGCCTCTTTGATCATTTGGGTGACCAACCCCGCGTTCGGGTTGCGTTACGCCAAGCCAAGATTGTGGTTTGTGTCACTGGCAGAAGGCCAGGTAGGCCTGGACCCCCATACAGGTAGTGAAGATATGATTTCCCACCCAACAGTCCCCTCTCGAACGGTATGTTGGGTGGTCATGGGGGGTGTGAATTCATTCATTTATGACAATCAGGTGTGACGCCCAGCAGTAGCCTTCTCTGTCTGGAAGGGCTAGTTCTCCATCATAGGGATTGCGTTGTAGCGTTTTGAGTGTTATCCATGGGTGTCTTTCTGACCAGAGAAATGTGCGAAGTTCGGTATTTATTGTGTTCATTGTTGTCCAAGGTATTGGGTAATATGTATTTTTATAACGTGTAAAGCAGTTTGGAAAGGGTAATCATTTTGAAGAGGGCGGCCCGGCCCATGAATGTAAGGGACAACTTCTTCCACTGTTTTGCGTCTTTTTGGAAGTCTGATACAATGCGGCCCACATTGCGGGTAGCACACAGTTCTTTTTTGGCCGTCAGAAAGATACCCAGGTATGTGAAACCTTCCATAGCAACCCCAGGGCCTTGTGGTGTTGGTAAGGGACCGCTTAATGTCTTTGAAGAGTAGAGGATTGATTTATCCCAATTGATGTTATAGCCTGAATGCGCCCCATATTCCTGTATGATTTGAAACAGAAGTGGAATGGTATGAGCAGGGTCCGTGACATAAAGGAGTAGGTCGTTGGCGTTCAGGGACATTTCTTCCTCCTGACCAACCCCGTTTTGAGTTTGGAAGCCGTGAACGTCAGGGTGATGTTGGATCTTATTAGCTAGCAATTCTAACATCAGGGCAAACAGGAGAGGGGACAAAGGGCATCCCTGTCTAGTGCTCCTTGCTATCGGGAACTCAGTAGATGATAGCCCGTTAACCTTAGCGGTCTGCGTTGACTCTTGATATAGTAGCACAATCCAGTCTTTGAGTTTGGGGCCAAAGCCGAATTTGCATAGTGTCGGCTCTAGGAAGGGCCAGTAGACCGCATCAAAGGCCTTTTCGGCATCAAGGGATAAAAATACGTATCTTGTGCCTGTATCTTAGTTGGCCAGTTGTGTGCCCTGCGGAGTTTAAGGCGTGTGAATCTACCTGGCATGAGGCTGGATTGGTCTTTCTGGATCAGTTTGGACATAACCAGCAGCAGTCACGTTGCCTGGATCGTGGCAAGCAGTTTTGCTTCTATATGAAGTAGGGAGATTGGGCGATAAGATACACATTTGTCCCGCGGGTTCCCTTCTTTGGGTATGGTAACAATTGTGGCTCTCCGGAGGTCTGGGGGGAACTCTCCCTTCTCTCCCACTTCTAGAAATATGTGTAATAGATGGGGCCCCAATAGGTCTGAGTATTTTTTTATAAAACTCAGCTGGGAGACCGCTAGGTCTGTGAGTTTTCCCCAGACAGAGCTGGGCTAGTATATCCTGCACCTCTGCAAGTGTTAAATCGTGTTCTAATGTCTCTTGATCTGTGGCTTCTACTTCTGGGAATTGTGTCTAGATAACAGGCAATCACAGCAAAATCTGCAAGGGGCTGGGTACTGTACAAATGTGTATAGAAGTGCATGATTTATATCACTATTTGAGTGTCTATGGTGAATGTTTCCCCCGTCTGACTTGTTCGTGTTAATCCATTTACCTTCTTGTTCTTTACTGCTAAGCCATGCAAGCATTTTCCCTTTTCCCCTCGTTTTCCCCTGATTCGTATAGTTTGTGGTGTGTGTCCTGTTTGTGTTTCCTGGCCTTAAGTTGTGCTAGTTCTCTATATTTTGCTTGGAGGGAAGCTATTTGCCTTAAGAGGAGGGGGTTTGTCTCTGCCCCTGGGTGTCCCTCTAGTTGCAGTTTTCGGGCTTCAATCTCTTCTAGCTCTTGGTCATCTCTCCTCTTTTTCTGTGCTATTGTGTTTTGTCCTTTATCATGGAGGACTTATTTGTAGGCCTCCTACAGGGTAACCCTACAAGGCACAGAGTTCAGATTCTCTACGAAGTACCACTTTGTCTCAGCTTGGAGTCTATGTGATACCTCTTTGTCTCGTAAGGCCCAGGCATTCAGTCACTGTCCTATAGTCCTTTGTCCCTTGGGGTATCCCACTGTAACCCGGATGGGGAGTGGTCTGAAAATCCTTGTCCTAAGTAGCGAGCCTAGTGTATGTCTCTGGCCCCATTTGACGATATGAGTATGTGTCCAGGCGTGAGTACCCCTGTGTGCTCCAGAGAAATATGAATATTGTCGTTCGGTCGGGTGTTTCGACTGCCAAGTGTCTGTTAGTCCCATCTCTTCTACAAATTGTGCAAGTGCTATCTGTGTAGGGTTGGTGGAGCGTGTCCTTGAATCGTCTAGGCCGTTGTCCATAACGTCATTAAAATAACCCCCTAAGATGTGTAGTGGCAAGGGTAGTGTCAGTAGGATGTCTGTGATTTCAGTCATGGTCAGGGCCTGCAGTCGTGGTGATGCGTATACCTTCCACACTGTTATCTCGGTACATCCCCGATGTCCATGGACCCCTACAAACCTGCCAACCGGATCCGCCCATATCATGTTTTTTTAAATGGTGGGTGTCGTCTCACCAGAATCACCACTCCGCGCGCCCCTCTGGTGAAGCCAGCGTGGTCCAGTGTGTAACATGCCCCTCGTCCCAGGACGCGACAATTTGTACCCTGTAGGTGCGTCTCTTGGAGGATAACCAAGTCGGGCTGTTGCCTTTTAATGTATTGGGTGACCAACCCACGCTTGATCTTGTTCCCTAATCTGCTAACATTCAATGACAGAATTTCTTCTGTGCATAGTGTCCAACCACATTTTGTCAGTCTCAACAACAAACTGTCAGAACATGTCCCAACCCAACTTTCTCACGTCTGTGAGTTCCTCCCACCACACTCCCCATTGAAAACCACATCTCCTGGTCTCTGTGTCTCAGAAAGTCTGAGTGGTCTGTAACCCCAGCCTCTGTAGGATGTAGAGAACCCAAGTAGGCATGAACCCTTAATACGTTCAACCAATGGGTAACTTAAACTTTCAGAAAACCTTTAAAGAAAATGGTTTATATTCTTTCACAGTGTGTGCTCAACAGGTCCTCGAGGAGCAGCTTGGTAGAAGGATGTGACTGGGTTGTAAGTGTTCCGTGGTCAGCCCAGTTCTGTTAGTTGCCTACTCCTTCCTCGTTCGGGGCCCATCATCAGCCATAAGTGTGGCTTCATGCCTTTTCGGAGCCCGATGGTGAGTTGTTGGTGGTGTTCGCTAGCACAGGGTTAGTGTTCATCTGCCTCTGCTTGGTTTTCTTTCCCGCGTTCACTGTGCGTTCATCTCCTGAGTCCGAGGAGAGTCCCAATTTCTGTGAGAGTCACACCCCAGCCAACAGGGTTCCAGAACACTTTTGCCACCGCATTTGAGTTCGCCCCCCCCATTGCAGAGCTTATTATTAATTAATAAGTAATTAAGTAAGTGGCCTATCGCAGTCCTTGGTGGGGTCCCTGATGGCAGTTTTGGACTCAGGGTGCAATGGGCTCATTTCAGTACAAAACAGGGAGAGAACTGGCCATTCAAAAGGGGCTCTTTCAGCCATTGCATCAGGAAGGCTTTCATATTGGTTCCCTCTTCCCCTTCAGAGAAGCCAACAAAGCATAGATTGTTTCTTCTCGTCCGTTTTTCTGCATCATCCACTTTCCATTGGAGTTCTTTCATTGTCATGCAGAGGTCCATGACTTTCTTTCGTAGCCTGGGCATTGTGTCTTCGACTGCCAAGTTCCTATTCTCTGCAGTCTTTACACTTTTGATACATTTTGGAGGTCCTGGCGCTGCAAGGTGACCTCAGACCTGACCTCGCCTATCCTTTCCTCCATCGTGTCACGGCAGAGTGGATAGCCGACAGTAGAGCTGCATTGTCAGGCATTGGAGAGGCCGTGACCTCTGGGTCAGCTGGAGGGTGCAATGCTTTGGCATACCAATCTATCTTGCTTTGTTTTGAGTGTTTTTGGTCTTTGTCTTTTGCCATTACGCCAGATGTTTGCAATTTAATCCTTGGTATGTAGAGGGGGTGGCCGTTCCCGCGTTTCCACTCTACCCCGCGTACTGTTGCCGTTGATTTCCTTCTCTCGTCCGGTGCCCCGGGGCAATGCGTCGGTGTGTCTCTGTTTGCATGGGAGGCCACGCTAGTTGTATCCGTCGTGCTGGGGATGAATGTCATCGTTCAGCACCTCAAGCGGGTTTCTGGTGCCGGTGCCCAAAGTGGGTCACTGCACTGCCCCCTTTGCAAATCAGTGCTTCTGCCCACCCTTGAGTGGGCTGAGTCTAGCAGGACTCTGCTCTTAGGGCAGTGTGCACCGTATTGCAGTAGTGTGGGATGACCTTTCGCACAGCTCCTGGGGCACCGTGGGTCAGGTGGTGATATTCCGGAGAGGTTTATGGTAGTAGTTCCAATGGTGTTACCCCATAAGTGGGGGGCGCGTGCCAGTATATATGCCACTAATCGAGTAGTTGGATTCTCAGGTCCCTGGAGGTGTTGGTGTGGAGTTGCCTTGGGGTGCAGCCTGATTCTAGGCCAGCGTGTAGGGGCTGATTTACTCTCTCAGCTGTGGGCCGCCTGCCTCCCTCACTGCATTGGGCCGCTTACCGCTGTGCTGGATCATCCTTCCAGTATCATGGCTCCGTCAATGCCCCCGCGGGGTCAGCTGCGACACCGGTCCTTCCGTCCACCCCAGTTGCAGCTGCCAGTGAGCGGTGTCCCAGCGACCCTCTCCGGGCCTTTGCCGCCACAGTGTACTTTCCAAGTCTTTCAGGCTTTTGAGCCCATTGCAGCTAGGGCCTGCCAAGGGAGCCGCCTTGGCTTTGCACCCACAGAGCAGGTATCGCACCTCTGCCCCCGGGTCTCCTCTCACCCACGACAAGATCCAGGAGGAGGGCGTCACACCCAGGCCCCACTGTGCCATGGCCGAGGGGCAGGCCTGTGTCTCTCCTTCAGGGCCACACCCACTCCCAGCTCATTTTTCTGGGTGCGGCTCCCTGCACCTCGGGCCGGAGGATGCCCCCTCCGGTGTTAACTGCGCGGTAGTCCACAGGTGCCCCTACGAGAGGGTGTCGGCCGCTGGGGCCTGCCTGCACATGCCCTTCAGTTGCAGTCACGTGGGGCGGACTTTTGCATGTGGCAGGCCTTGATGTTGTTGTCCGATGCCAGGGCAAGGGCCAGTGTACCCCCCGGCACTGCGACTGCAGGTCTGCAGTGCAAGCCCCGGCTCGCTTATCAAAATGCGCCCGGGCCACCGCTGCCATCTTTACTTCCTTGCACTCTGCAGCCCGGACCTTTCAGGGGTGCCCTTTCTTCATGTCACAGGTCTCAGCTAGTGTTTCTCCGTTCTGCGGTGTTGGGGTTCATTTAGTTTGTGTTTCAGTACTGATCGGATGGCAGGATAGCAGTTGGATTTTAGCTGGGCTCACGAAGCTTTACTGGAACCCGTCTATTCGGTCATCTTGTCGGCCACACTTAGGGCCATATTTATACTTTTTGACGCAAAACTGCGCTAAAGCAGTTTTGCGTCAAAAAAATTAGCGCCGGCTAACGCCATTCTGAAGCACCATGCGGGCGCCGTATTTATTCAATGACGTTAGCCGGCGTTAGCCGCCGGCGCTGCCTGGTGTGCGTGAAAAAAAATGACGTACACCAGGCAGCGCCGGCGTAGGGGAATATGGAGCTTGGGCGCCAAAAAATGGGGCAAGTCAGGCTAAGGCAAATTTTTCGCTTCAACCCGATTTGCGCCATTTTTTTCGACTCCCAACCCCCATTGAAATGACTCCTGTCTTAGGAAAGACAGGAGTCATGCCCCCTTGCCCAATGGCCATGCCCAGGGGACTTCTGTCCCCTGGGCATGGTCATTGGGCATAGTGGCATGTAGGTGGGCACAAATCAGGCCCCACTATGCCACAAAAAAATAAAAAAATAAAACTTACCTGAACTTACCTTAATGTCCCTGGGATGGGTCCCTCCAGCCTTGGGCGTCCTCCTGGGGTGGGCAAGGGTGACAGGGGGTGTCCCTGGGGGCATGGGAGGGCACCTCTGGGCTCCTTCCGAGCCCACAGGTACCTTAACGCCTTCCCTGACCAGGCGCTAAAAAACGGCGCAAAAGCGGCTGGACGTCATTTTTTTTGACCCGCCCACTCCCGGGCGTGAATTTTGCCCGGGAGTGTAAATACGGCGCACATGCCTCTGAGTCAATTTTTTAGACGGGAACGCCTACCTTGCATATCATTAACACAAAGTAGGTGTCCATGCTAAAAAATGACGCAAACTCCATGGACTTTGGCGCTAGACGCGTCTAACGCCAAAGTATAAATATGGAGTTAGTTTTACGTCGGAATTGCGTAAAAAAAAAAACTACGCAATTCAGGCGCAAACAGAGTATAAATATGGCCCTTAGTGTGTGAACATTTTCATGTGTTTTATTTGTTTCTCTATGAGAAGTAATTTACAGTGGTCACAGACCATCAAGAGCTACTGACCATTAGCAACCCCAAATCCAAGATGCGGCCCAGAATTGAACACAGGGATTGTGACTACAAGATTATGACTAAAACACTATCCCAGGCCAGAAAAGGGACACAATCAGGTGACTACTTCTTACAAGTCCCATTACAGCTGACAACATCATCCTCGGTTGTGGAAGAATTCCTCTGTTTCATCATATGGTCGATCACACCCTCGGCATTGGCAGTGCATCAAGTTGTTGCGCCCACCCAGCAGGATGAAGACATAGCCATAGTCAAACGGCTAATTGACAATCTGTCCATGAAAAGAAGAAGCGCTAGATAAACTCAAAGTTTTACAAAGTTCACAAAGAACTTGTGGTGACCCTGCAAGGAATCGTACTAAGAGGACACAGAATTGTTCTTCCTAAAAGTCTAAGACAAATGGTGGTTTATCGTGGCATCGTAGTCCCCAAACAAACTCTGCATGAGAGGATATGGTTCCTGATATTGGATGAGATGGTAGAGGAAGAACTGAAAGCATGTCACATGTGCTGTTGCCTATCAGCAAAGACAATGCAACATCCACTAACAATGTCAGATCTTGATAATGTGTGGGCGAGGGTGGCCATTGATTTCAAACGGCAAGTACCTGGTGGTACTCATGGATGAACATTTGCAATTTCCAGTGATCAAGTGTCTCGTCCCCAGGGCACATAAAAGTAATGAGTCTTAGATGACATATTTGGAATGTGAAGAATTCCAAAAATCCTAAAATATTAGATAATGGCTTTCCCTTCAACAGCAAGGAGCTCAAAGAATTCCTGACCCTCCTGGACACTGAGCATCAATGCATTGCCCAGTTGTAGCTTCAGTTGAATGGTGTAATTAAAAGATTCCTAGGCACCCTTAAAAGAAATATGCAGAGTGTCTGCGGAGGGAATGGTTCTTGGCCAGGCTCTGTATTGGGTCTTACGAGCATACCGCACGATGCCACTCTTGACAACTGGAGAAAGTCCTGCTACCATCATAATTGGTCCAGTATTCAGGACAAAGATTACCCACTGAACAGCAACACGAGAAGTAGATGTCACAAAGAATAAGACATCAGATGCCACCAAGAAAGAAAAGATTAAAGCGTGTGTTGACACTAACAGAAAGACCAGAGGAAACCCAGTTAGCAAAGGAGATTGGGTAATAGTGAGGCAGAAACAAAGACAGAAGTCTGACACCCCGTTTGCCATCGACTCATTACAAGTGGCTGAAAGAAAAGGATACAGGATCACTGCGACAAGGCTAGGGAGGTCTGCACTCGATATGTGTTGCACTTCCCACGGATCCTACAGCCCTCAGTGTCATTGGGCACCGTCAAAGGTCAGGCATTGGAGTCTCAACCAACCCTTGGCAGCAAGAACTCTGGTGGTCACCATGAGATCCAGACGTCAGGTGCACCACCCCCGCAAAATGATTGAGGAGATCTAAGATTCATGTCTAAGGTAAGGTCGGGCACTAGGACTCCGGTGAGGTGACTCCACTCACATGGGGAGGAAGTGCATCGCTGTTCGCAGGGGATGAAGGGGGGTGGAAGGGATGAGAGCGGTCGAGGCGTGAAGGGAGAAGGTGGAAGGGAGAAAATTAAACTGTTGTTCCTTGAGTCCTGTGTTGTCTCTTTATTTTCACTCCTGGGTCATAGAAGACTCAACACAGCCTTGGAAAGCTATTGCCTTTAATACCTGCTTTTCATAATAAGTAAGTCAGGCCTATTAGCTTTTCCATAAAATTTCATAATGAATAGATCAAACATATGCAATCTGGCATAACTTTTTCCAATGAACCAGTAAGCACTATAGCCTTTAACATTCGCTTGACACCGTAACCAGTACAGGCTTATGCAACTGCTCATAAACTGGTAACTATCATGCATCTATTTTTAAAAATACAAATATGTAAAAAAAGAGTTTTCAAAACAATATGCAGCCCTTCTCAATAAAGGCTAACTAAAATTACCACGGTAAAAAATAAAAAACACGATTTGCCAAAGTGGGTGGCCGGCACCAAAACCCTTGCCTACTATGGTAATCTGTGAGATTACATGTAACAAAATATGTGTCTACATACTTTATCTTAATGTGATGACAGCCCACTGTTAAAAGCTTACTGTCTTTTGCAAATGCTTTTCACAATAAACAAGATAGGCCTACTGCCTTTGTCCTAACTTAGATCAAACCTCTGATATCGGACATAACATTTCCCAGTGCACCAATCAGGCCTATAGCTTGTCACCATAAGCAATTTAGTCCTACTATTTTCAGTGTAAATTTCCCACACGATACATGTCAGGCATGTAGCAATCCACTTGCAAAGTTGTAACAAATTACAGTTGTCTAAGCAAAATGTCGTCCCTCCGAAAATAGGTAAGATCATTGGTTTGCCACCATAACTAACTTGGACCTGCTCCTTTGCCACAAGCTAAAATGTGCAATACAAGAACTATTTTCAGTGGAAGCACACAACCTGAAACCAATCAAGTCCTGCAGTCAGGACACCTATCCTGTTGGTGGAACCAAAGCCCTTCTTTAGCAGTTCTATTTTGTTGATCACACAAAGGAGCGAGAGATAGCTGCGCTGTAAAGCCAGGCCTAAAAGGGAAAACAAGACATGTTGGTTTTGTCAATGCTTGTTTCCTTAATATGGCCCCTTTGTAACATATCGGATTCTCAGAATAGTCAAATATATTACATATGAGACTGAATAGCTCACATTCCGCCCTTGCGCACCCACTGTATATTTTCTGTCGATTGAGAGGGTGTGGTCTAAGGGTCAGAGCTGAGGAATTTGGCGATGGTGAACCAGGTTGAGTCTCAGCGTTGGCTCAACATCCTGTGATCCTCGGCAAATCACAGTCTCTCCGTGCCTATTGAAAATGAACGTGTTCTCGTGTAACGTAACTGGTGCTCATGTAAGCGCTCCAATACCTGCGGGACGAGTTCGGGCTATATAAAACTGCAAAAAAAAAAAATTACCAGAGAGTTGGCAGTGTTAACCCCTTTGATTTCTGACACCCCAGAGAAGACCAAGCCGGGAACAGTGTGAGCATTAGACAAATAAATGTGTTCTTCGCGACAAATGAACGAGAGTGTCGCGGTGTGTACGTGGGCTGGTTCAGGAACAGTTTTCTGTGAAATCTGCTATTGAATTAAGCACGGGGCGGGGGAGAAAGGGGCAAAACAGGCAGACTTCGAGCATAAGGACACCAGAACTAGCTGCAGCGGCGCGTCCGCTAAGGATGCCCATATGGCTCTCAGGCTGTCTGGGGCGCACGATTTGACTGTTCCAACAGCGCCATCTGCTGGATGTTTTTTAGTATGCATCACAATCACACAGGTTTACTGTTCGCTTTAGCGCTCTGTGTTACAAATACAACAAATTGTACTGTGCCAGCGCCACCAGGAAACCAGGGGCCATTTTATGAAAAAAATATACGTTTATTTGTTTTTGAATTACAGAAGTTGCAAAAATAGTGAAACAAATTATCAAGTCATTTGTTGTGAACTTCAATTTATTTTAATTCAATTGTTACTCATTAAAACGTATTTGTAAGACATTTTTCATGATCCATATCCGTGTCCTCCATTTTTACTCTCTTGCAAAAATATTTGTGTAATATGTAGAAAGCAAATCTGCTTCCCCATAATCAGGCAGTGGTACATATGGATTTGCTTTGTAGTTTGCGCCAGTACAGCATTTCTAAAACATGGCCAGCAATGCAGGAGAAACCTATGATTCCCTAAAGCTAACACACAGATAATAACTCGACTGAAGTTTCAATTCGCAACTAATTAAAGCTTTGATACTGCAAATCCCAATGTCTAGGTTGGTTGCCACTGAGTCGCATGGGAAAGGGGCTGATAAGTGAACATTGTTTCTTATTACACGGAAGTACATCAGTGCTTACACTGACATTACAAGAAGGAATTAGTGCATGATAGGCAGCTCTTATTGTGCAATGTGCATACGCCTTCAGCAAGCACCAGTCCTGTCTGCTCCCTTGCTGTTCAATCCCAGTAGACAATGTATTCCAGTTACGCCACCTTGTGGTGCAGGAAGCAAAAACCGGTGGTTTGCTTTCCCTTGCAAGCATTTGCCCCTGCTTGGACTGCTGCAGAATGAGGTGCACAGCCAAAACTCACCTGATCAACATACATGAGGTAGTTTAAAATCTTAAGTAACTCTGCATGAGTCATGGACGTCAATTCACCAACATGCCAGGGGTAGCAGAAGTGACATGTGCCCTTTGACCTCCACTTTCACTCACAGACACATATTTACACATGCACACAAATTCACACTTACACACACACTCTCTCACATAAACACACTCACACCCACAAGCATGCGTACACCATACATTTAACAGCATTTTCACTTTCTTTGGCTTCCATGGAAGGACATATTCAAGCTAAATGTACCTTTTTAATTACACAAATAGTGAATAACATGGTATCATTCACTATTAGTGTAATAAAAATTGACAGACAACAAAGGGCCAGATTTACAAGAAACTGGTGCATCAGTACTGATGCGCCAGTTTGTTTGCGTTGCCCCTGCCCCATCTAATGACACTATGCGTGCTCTGTATTTATAATAGGCCCGCCATGTCAGTCGGTGGGCCAATAGCATCAGAATTTTTGACACTATTGTGGTGCTTTGCTCTACTAGCATCAAAAATGTTGACGCTAGTGGAGCAAAGTGCAAGGAGGCCCATAGGTCAATATGGGTGCGTCATTTTAATGCCTGCTCTAAGCAGGCGTTAAAAATGAGGCCAAAAATGCCACAATGAAATCTTGTAGATTTCACGGTGCCCTTTTTGCGGGCCTCCTAACACAGGAACACCCCTTTGCATACATTGTGCCTGATGCAAGCATAATATGGCACAAGGGGTTGCAAAGTAGCACAATGCGTGCATTGTGCCACTTTGTAAATATGGTGCTGCAAAAATTGCCTCCTTGAACCACATTAGCTCTAAAAAAATGACGCTAGTGTGGCACAAGGAGGTGCTAGGGCCTTGTAAATCGGGCCTAAAAAGCGCAGAGCTCCAACTCACGTTCATGAGCACGAGCTGCCACTGTTCCTGGCAGGGAAGGCTTCTCCATTAGGGCAGAGGAGCGTTGCCCCACCACCAGCAGCGGCAGCTACAAAACCTTTACAAGAAAAGGATAATAAACTGTGTTTATTATTGTTTTCTTGTAAAGGGGCGGGGCCACAGCACTCCCTCTCACAGCGCATGTGTGTTTGCCTGGCCATTTCGGGCTGGCAAAACACACATTTGCAGTAGGCTCTTTCCAGCCCAGGAACCCAGTTGCCAGGCTGGAGAGAGCAGGCATAGGCTTCCAGTCGGTGTCCCAGCCAATCCTAACACTGCTTTGAGCAGCATCAGGATTGGCTCTAGGGCAGGCTGGGAGGCTTTGCCTGCGGCCTGGAGCGACGAGGGAAAGAGGAGCGGCGGCAACAGAGGAGGTAAGTTTTTATTTTTTATTAAATGTCCCCCCCTCCTGTGCCCCACCCCTTCAGAGGGCAGCGAGCTGTGACTGAAGCCAGGGGTCTTAAAGTCAGTGCCAGGGGTCACAAATGGCAAGCCAGAGGTCGTAGATGCGGCCACTAAATGACGTCATGGCAGGAATGTCCCGGAGATAGATGATACTCTGTCTCCTCCACCAAAATCTCTTGGAGATCCGATGTCAGAACAAACTCTAAGAAAGACCAGGGGAAAGGGGAGTGGGACGAGAAAAGCCAGTAGCCGCTGACCTTATTCAGCGGGGCTCACCTTTTCCTGAGCTGTGTTGCCTGTGAGTGGTGAAAAGAAGAGTCAATTTAATAGCAAAGGGAGATTTTAGTAAATGACTGAAATAAGTAATGGATAGTTCTTTGTAGACAATTACACATACCTAGTCATAGGGTCAAAATAGCTTCAGATGGGATTTTCTGCGTATATATTCATATAGGATTAATGTCCTTTACTTAAATGCCGTAAATACATCACCAAATGTACCCAAATCAAGGTGTTAAAACAGAACCTGAAGCAAAAAAACAGTATCTTATTAGAAGGGAAGTGACTGTTTCTCCATAGCAGCTCAGCAATCCTGAAACAAACAGTGATCAGACTTCCACACAGTGCTTAATTTGTGAATAAAAACGTGCCGGTGCCCAAAGCTCTCCTCTGAAACACTCTGCTGCTGCACTTAAATGTGCGAGCACGGAATACTGAGGCAGAGTAATCCTGAAGCCATCTCGGGCCTCTTTAATCTGTTTACAGTCACTCCCTGCCCCTTCAGCTCACTCTTGCAGCTTCCTGCTTCCTCCCTTTGTGACGCTTTCCGTTTTTCTCTTCCTCCGTCTTTCCCACATGTGTCTTTTGCTCGCAGTAAAAGCCTGATACAGAAACCTAGGAGCCGGCCGTCAAAAATAAGTGCCGGTGCTTGCCACCGGAAACCACCGGCTCAAATTAAGCACTGCTTCCACAGGATACATTAGAGCACAGTCCTAGCGTCTCCTTAAGTACATTGGAAATTTACATTTTTCTGTAGAATGTTATAGCACAATCCACTGTTGAATAATCCTTTGCTTGCAACTATAAGTTCTGAGAACATCCAACAAGTAAATGGAGAAAAGATGTACCTGGATGCATGGTTCTTGAGGTTCTGGTATAAATAACTCCTGTGACTATTCAGTGGAGACGGAGATTCAATGCAGAGCACTTAGAAAGGATTGATAGGATGCTGAGCCCTTCTTTATATACTGAAAGCTAAACATATCTACCAGACAGAAAGTCTTTGGAAATGTCAGTAGGCTACCAAAGTTCTGAAGTTACAGCCGCCAGGTGGTACATTCATAGCAGGACAGGGCATTTTCCACTCTGACATTTTCCCAGTAGAAGGTTTCCAGAACAGGATGGGCTGCCATTGCACAACCATCCTAGTTGTGGTCTCTTGCACTGTGGGGATGATTTGAACATTTTAGCCAGCACTGACTTTAGTTTCTAGGCTGGGCCTGAATACTTGGGTGTAAAAAGAAGAACTGGCCCAGTAGCAGAACTTGGCACACCTAACTCAGTAGGGTGACAGGATAAGTTAGCATCTAGACATGGACCGATTGGGCTCAAGTGCCAAAAAGCACTGCCTGGTTACAATTACTTTAAAGCCATACTTGTTTACTTCGAAACTCCCAGCAGTCGGCTAAGGATTGGTTACACATTGTGTCCAGGTAACACCAAGGAACCTTTTCCCAGTGCGTGTTAATAGCTATACGATGCTAACATGTTTTTGGTTGGTAGCTTTCAAGAACAGAAGTGCGCCTTCCTCAGGTATAAGTGTGCATGTGTTTATTTTCCCTGTATAGCCCATGCCTGGCTGTTCCATAAATTGCTCTGTATATCCATAGAGATTTATAATATAAATTGTTCAGCAAATTAATTTCTGTGCTCTAGCTATTCTGCTAAAACCTGGTTTACAGTTAACTTTATTGCATCAGGGTGGAATTCTGTCCTCGAGTAGAGCAGAAAAAATCTCTGGGTTTGATTCAAGCACTGCTGTAATTTACTGCCCTTCGGATTTATCAATGACTGTTAAGCTGGTGGCCATTTATAATGCATTGGCAGGAACCGCTGTCATGGCGGTTCTTGTTAATGCTTTTCGCTGTTTGGTACAGGGCTCCATCAATGTGACGGAGCCTTGCACCAATCAGCTCTCTTTTTTATAAAAAAAAACAAAATCCCAAAACAGTATTTTGAAAATCAAAAAGAAAATATCCCCCTCGCCATGGTAGTCATCTCCCATGGTGAAGGAGGTATTAATTTTCATTTTTTACTGTCTCTCACATTGAAAAAATGGCTATATGTCCGCCCATCCTAAATGTGCATGTCGCCGATTGATTAGAGATTTCTGTTCCAAACACCCGAATAAACCAGGAGCAGCCAGTACATCCCGGGGGTGGAGTTTCCCTGCATTTCTTTTAAGAATATGAAGCAGGAGTGACACTAAGGGCAGCAGTTTGGGAAATAGAAGACCACAAGGTAGAGGAGTCCGGTAAGACTCCAGTTTCCAGGAACAGTCACAAAGAGTCTGCGGCGAGGTCTTAAGGTTACTTGGAAGTATTAGAGAACTGGTTTATGGACGTTAGGAGCAAGATCTAGAGACCACCAACCTATGTGTGTACCTCTTCCGGTTCAAGCCCACCACTTCTAGGGCTCTTCAGGCAGTGGGAGTCGAGTGACCCGGAACTGGAAGAGGCATGAAAAGCTATTTTCAAACTCTCTAGACATTTTCATAACTAGACAAATTGAAGTTGTAAGTAGCACAATTATATATTGTGCTAAATTACGTTTTTTAAATTCTGGTCTTAATTTGAGTTAGTTACACTAGCTAAAAGTGATTTTACAACATTTTTGAGTTGCAAAAGCAGTTGTAATTTATAGACACCGTTTAGTTGTCATTTTGTTGCATAGCATACAATATAGAATTATTTTACCAATATAAAGCAATACATAAGTAACTAATCAGTTACAAATTGTGCATGGTGCAGTGAAATGTTCTCTACTGCTCTCAAACTTGTTTTTATTCTGCATGTCTCAACATGGCCTGTCGTCAGTATTTCAGTGTATGCGTTGGAGCAATTTGCAATGCAATACGAGCAAAACAGAAATATTAGTATTTGGGTCCCCCCCTCTCCCACTTGGGATGGAGATTACTGGCCACGCTCTGTTCTGCTTGCACCAACTCCTACCACTGTTGTTCGCAGCCTTGGGGTAAAAGCTGATAACAGATTGTCCTTTGGCCCCCAGGTAGACAGCGTGGTAGGTGCAGGGTGGAGGAGCGTCGCCCACCGCCAGCAGCGACAGCTGCAAACCTTCTCCCAAAAAACGATAAACTGCGTTTATTATCATTTTTTTGTAAAAGGGGCGGGGCCACAGGAGTGACGAGCACTGAGGGGGAGTGCACAGCATTCGCATGTATGCATGGCACTGAGCCTTTCGTCAGACCGGGCCACTGTCTGTTTAAAAGGCTTACCCCCTACCTTCCTGCAAGAACTTAGCAGTCATCTGAAGCCATGTTGGCGGTTGTTCCTAAAACCAAAATATTGGGCGGGTCATCCTTCTCGTTTCTCGTCACATCTGCTTGGAATTCATTCTCTTTTTATTTTTGGGCTTTAAATTATGAGGGCTCTTTTAAACGCAGCCTCGAAACCTGGCTGTTTGGTCCGGCATATATATTAGTAATCCCTTAGGTCTCATGGTCAATTAGCATGGGCGTAGCTTGAGGGGGAGTGTTTGGGCTGTTACACCCCCCTAATAAATGTAGTTTCTGGAAAATAGTTGGGTACAGGTGCTTTCAGTCAGGTATGGCGAGCTGTCTGTTGGATTTCACAAGGAATATTGACATAAACACAGACAAAAACGCACACATGCTATCTCCTTCTGGCCTTTGAAAGTCTTAATTTTTTTAGTTTTTTTGACAAAATATAGTGTTTTCTCTCACATTGTGCCCATACCAACTGCCCCTAGAGCTCCTCCCATGTACCCTGCTTGTTGTATAATGTATTTTAACATTATGTGCCTGCGTGTTTCTAGGAAAATCTGAAGCTCACCCCCACCCCAGTCTTACTGACCAACCTACGCCCCCGTCAATTAGCCGTAGCGCCGGGATACTTGCTGGGTAGCTGTGTGCTCTATAAGTAGCTTGATTGATTGAAAATCACAGTTACAAAAATGACAAAAACTGCAAATCATAGAACATGTATGTTAATAGAATTTGATTACATATATAGCAATTCTTTACTACAACAAAACGTAAAATGAAAACAATTGTAAACCTACTAATGGTCATAAAAGCATTTCACTGTAAACTTTTGTAATTGTTTAATGTTCGAATATACCGATAAGAAGGCATTGACTACAGTTTAGCCTATAGGAGTTATATGGAATTTTGAAATACGTAACCCTTTTATGGTGCTGCAAATAACATATATTGGGGGTCATTCTGACTCCGGCGGTCTAAGACCGCCGGGGCCAGGGTCGGCGGGAGCACCGCCGACAGGCCGGCGGTGCCCCGCAGGGCATTCTGACCGCGGCGGTTCGGCCGCGGTCAGAAGAGGCAAACCGGCAGTCTCCCGCCGGTTTACCGCTGCCCTTAGAATCCCCCATGGCGGCGCAGCTTGCTGCGCCGCCATGGGGGATTCTGACACCCCCTACCGCCATCCTGTTCCTGGCGGTTCGCCCGCCAGGAACAGGATGGCTGTAGGGGGTGCCGCGGGGCCCCTGGGGGCCCCTGACGTGCCCATGCCAAATGCATGGGCACGGCAGGGACCCCCGTAAGAGGGCCCCGCAAAGTATTTCAGTGTCTGCTGTGCAGACACTGAAATACGCGACGGGTGCCACTGCACCCGTCGCACCTTCCCACTACGCCGGCTCCATTCGGAGCCGGCGTACTCGTGGGAAGGTTGGTTTGCCCTGGGCTGGTGGGCGGCCTTTTGGCGGCCGCCCGCCAGCCCAGGGCAAACCTCAAAATACCGTCAGCGGTCTTCGGACCGCGGAGCGGTATTTTGAAGGGGGAACTTCGGCGGGCGGCCTCCGCCGCCCGCCGAAGTCAGAATCACCCCCATTGTGTACAGATGCACTCTGGGGACCAAAACTGCTTCCAGAAATGTATCTGTCAAAGATATTATTTTAATGATAGGGGTGAGGTCAGAACATCCTACCGACAATAAGCAACCATCTGTATCTGACAGATAAACAGCTGCTGAGTGTTCCTGATGCTACCTACTGGCAGGAAAGCTTAGGTCCATCTCCATCAGGAAATGATGAGACATATTAGACTGTAAGTCACTGGAAAGGAGTTCAATGATGTCAGACTTTGCCTACACCCTTCATAAACACACATTGGGCCAATGCGCAGAGGCATGTAAGAGTACAGTTTTAGAACTCAATTATGTACTTTTACAGGTCTTTGTGAATCAGCCCAAAACATCTAAAATAGGACTATTCAGGTCGTAATGGGATACAATCAGTATCAATGGAAAGGACTGTGCCTGCTTTGTACTTTTACAACAGGGACTTGGACGTTTCAGGCCCATCCACCAAAGTGCGAATGACTACGTAAAAGAGTACGCGTGTATCCTACACCTGTACTCATAAATGCGCCTGTAAATCGGCTCATAATCTTACTTCATACATTGACTATTATAGAATTTAAAAACTGTTAAAATTCTTATCTAGCTCCTGTTTACCATCAACCATAGCTTTGGCAACTTTCAGCCCGATGTACGACCATTTAATTGTGATTTTTTTGTGACTCACAATTAGAGACTCACAAAATGAAATGTACTTAGCAATTCCCAATGGGGTGGCAAAGGAACCATCTCACAGACATGGTGGCCTGCTGGGGACAGCAGACCACCATGTCTGTGACTGCTTTTTAAATAAAGCAGTTTCTTATTGGGTTGAGCATAGCAGCGCACAAGCGCTGCTTTTCCAATTTGTTGGCATCTATGTCAGCTTTTGACCACGCCCACCTCACTCCCATCACTATCACTCATTCATGGGCTTGCCTTTCAAAAATCCTTTGACATTCGTAAGTGCTTTATGTTTGTCCCTCCTTGAGGCGGTTTTGTTACCGCCTTGGGGACCTACTCTGTTACATGGATAATTGCACGTTTGCTGATATGTTTGACTCCGAGTTAACTTTTTTCTCTTTTTGTGTCTCCCGTTTGGGCTCACGGCGGCCATGGCGCATTGAATTGACTTGCTTATGTGAACTGTTTTGCTTTACATTTTCAATTTATGTGGCAAGAAATGTCCAGTTAGAAATTTACACCGCTAATATCTCTAACTCGAGCAAACACAAGAGCCATGCTTGTTTTAAATGCAGCCCATTTTCCTTAAAGGAAACAACAAAAAAATGAAAAAAATGAAATGTTTTCTTTTCATTTCTTCACAGTAGGCAGTGGTCCGTGGGACACTTCCTGCTCTAAAAATATATTTTCACTTCCATTCACAAAGGGGATGGGGTCTCTTTGGGACCCCTTCCCGTTTGCGAATGGGTTACCACCAACTTGAAGCTGGTGGTAACTGCGATTGTTTTGCGACCACATTCACTTCCGCAAATAGTCTTACATACCACTGCGACTCGCTATTTGGCAGGAATGCCCTTGGCACGCCCCTTCCAAATAGAGACTCTTATTTTGTGATTCGGTAAATAAATTACTGAATCATATAATAGCATTGGTACATACCAAAATGCTATTTTCACATCGCAAACTGTCCTGTTCTGCGAATCTGGCCGTTTGCGACATGAAAATATCTACGTACATCTGGCCCTTTGACATTCCTTTTCACAATACTGACATTAGACTAAAATAAAACCTTTATGATAACAAAGTAGTTTTTTAGCCTCAGGCTTGTACTTAAAACTCAGAAATTCAAAAGAAGGCACTGATTCTGGCATCCTGGTGATATAAGTAACTTATTTGTAATATTCCAGCAGGTATCGATCTAAAATAAACGCTCATTATTTATCTAATATGCTGTTTCCCTCAAATATGTGCATTTTTATACTGGCAAAATGGCCCATTTCAACCCAAAAGTGGCTTTTATATTTTGGGGTGTTCACCATAAGATAATCTTCAAGGATTTATCTTTTCTCCGCTCTAAAATAGGGCGATGACAGTGTATGTACTAGGGGCGGCTCCTCCATTTTAGTGGAGGAGCGTTGCCCTACTGTTAAAAATTACCCCAGACACTGACCATAGATGAAAAATAAAATGGTAATAAAGTTAATTTATTATCATTTTATTTTTCCTCCTCTATCCCAAATCGAGTGTCAGGACTAGATGAGTACCAGTAGCGGGGAGGGGTGGTGGGCTGCCTTTGCACTTATTTAAAGTGCGAATGTCTCTTTGGCCAGCTCTCTTGCAACGGCCAGCCAGACATGCGCACTTAAAACTTCTCAACCCAGCTGTCTTAGACAGCTGAGTTGAGAGCAAGCACAGGCCTCCAGTGCCCTCAGGAGCGCCGAGAGAGGCCGCTCCCTCCAATCCTGGGGCTTCTCTCATGCTGGGTAACAGCATGAGAGCAGCACCAGGAGTGGTTAAAGGTGTTGAAGCCTGAAGAGAAGACGGAAACCAGAGCAAGGAGGACACCACCTTGCAAGCAAGGTAAGTTATTTTTATGTTTTTACATTTTATTTAACCCCGTTTTTGCACCCATCCCCACTCATTTGCCTGTCTGACCACTCTCAGTAGTAGTTGTATGTAACATGAGCTCTTAATGGGACGTGGTTCTGGGACGGCAGCAGCACATTCTGAGACCAGACATACAAATAACGTAATGGAAATCACTATGGGAATTCTCACTTGTCTAGTAATCTCTTTTTTTGAATCTTAAATCCTGTTTCTTCCATCCAAAGAACATGTCCACAAACCTATTTTTTTTTTACAAATTATTTCAGCTTGGGCAACAGCATTTTTTCATCTATGTAGACGGAGTTTTAGACAGAGCCGAATTTTACATTTCAGATAAAAAGTTTAGTCTTCAAACATCCTGCAGAAATCCTCTAGGACAGCAGTAACTATTATCCTCATCATACCGCTGATTTCCCTGGCTACTCCTACCTCCTTGATGTGCACTCTAGGCCATTTCCTTTTCTAGATTTTAAAATATTTCTGAACGCAATTTATAAAAATATGCAACACTTTAAAATTTGTCAGTTACTTTTATAGGCCTGAAATCTGCCTAGAACAGATATAGCCTCCAGCAGAGATCTACTAGTATTTTAACGATAAGTAACCAACAGTGCCTGTTGTCCTCTGGTGTAGGGATCCGGATTGATAGATTGGGCAAATTCTCTCACCACCGTTCAAAGCTAGCTCCTTGTCCTGCAAACACTGTTCCTATAGGCATCCTTGTCTGCCCCATGATAGAGCGGGACTAGGATGGAAGGCTACGTCAGAGAATGTGCATTAACAATCAGAGGTACCTGCACAGCACTTGAATCAATAAATCACACAGTAAAGGTCCCAGATCCATTTAGTCAAATGATGACTGATGTAAGACCAAAATGACAAAAATTGAATCCGTCACTGCAAAGATATTTAGTTCTAAAGGTACTGTTCCATGTCATGGTCCTTCTTTGTTCTGCCTCAACAGTTAGTGGAAGGTCCTGCACATTACTCAAGAGTGGCCCCATAAGGCGTCCTCCCACTCCAAGAGTATAGCACATCTCTCAGCAGGTCAGGCTGGATGGGTTTGATGGGAGTCAGCTCCCTTGTCCTGGCTATCATATTTCACAGCTTCCAGACTTAAAAGACTTCCTTCAGGGGTGTCTCAGGCTCTTCACGGCAGGCTTTCTGGGCCACCTGAGTCTGCCTAAGACAGATGGTACCCCCACGTTCCCAGATGCAAGCTCAGTCTTTGGCGCTGACACCAGAGTTCTTACCTTGCATGTTTTCCTCAGTTATATATAGAAGATTAAGTGATTTGCTCAGAATCACAGGATGTTGAGCCGACACTGGGACTCAGACCTGTTCCCCAGGTCCGAAGTCTGCAGCTCTGGCCATCAGGCCACATCTCCTCCTTGTACTGGCGAGTCCTTTTCATGGAGACCAAAACACAGTGAATGAGTTTTGTCTTTGTCACTCACTCCCAAGTTTCAACCATGCATCATCACAGAAAACATCTCAGATCAGTTACAACGGGTCAACTGGTCTACTTCACAAGAAATGTAACTGTTGGTGCCCTTTTGTGTCCATGGGGTCCACCAGGGGAGGTCTTATAGAAAAACACACAGTTCTTGATGTGGGCAGCTGCAACGTTTTTCAACCATTCCACCAGTTTCTCTTCTGCTTCCAGGTTCTGCACTATGTAGGTGCATCGTTTGGCTGTTTTTCAGACACCTCTAGACGTCCAGCCGTGGTATATCCTGAGAGTTCTCTCAAGACTTGGCTCTGGTGGCTGACAGGCCACACACAACCCCAACCACTTCCTTCTAGTCAGGGATCTGTGTCATTTCTTGCTCTGTTCTCTCATAGCCCACCTTGCTTCCACCTCAAACACAATGAGATATAGTAAACCTAGCAGAGGGGTGGAAGGTGTCACCAATCTTGGTCACCACTCCAACCACTCTCTAGTTTGCTACAGGTTTCTCAGTTATGGTTAAAAGTCTGTAAAGTTAGTGGTCACTTTGATGCTTTCACAATATCAGAACTCTTTACGATAAAAAAGGAAGTCAGTGGAAAAGGCCACTTGCATCTGTTCCCCTTAACAATAAAACAGCACTGCCTGGTTTCAGTATCCACAAACCCACGCTTTTCAGAAAACCTGTCTTGGGATGTATCTCTTGTCTCCTTTGGTCTATATAATGGGCCACTCATTGAAAGCTACACTGCTCTGGAGAGCTGGGCCCTGGGCCAGGCTCCCCACTCTACACTCCTATCTCACCTTTGTCTGAGGTGCTCCATTCATGATTCTTGCAAAGGGAAGTGGTGGGACATCCTCTATCCAGCACCCACTTGTGATGCTGCATACTATAAAAGATGAGCAGGCTGCAGCAGAGAAGCTAAATATTATAGTGCATTTACGTGCATTTACAAGCCCTTGTACGTTGAGTCTCTTCAACCTCTCTTCATGTAATAAGGGAAACACATGCAATGAGACGGCAATAAGTTATTCTTCAATGTGCTGAGTCAAAATACCTACAGAATCTAGCAGAGAAAGAAATGAGGGGAACTAGGCGAAAAAGTGGATTTTTAAACTGAGTGACAATCTCAGCATTACTGTAAACCAGTTTTTGTATAATATAATTATACCAAATCATAAAGCCAAGCAGATATGGGCAACCTTTGGTGGACCCTCAGCTCATTCTCAAAACTTGAAATAATCCTATTTATGAACACCTTAGCCAGACTCTAGGGTTCCGGTGCCCTGAATTGTTATTACATTTCCCCCAAACTCTGTATATTTTTAAACTAAAACTCCAGATGTGTCTCATGTACTCTAACGAAAGCCTTATCTGGATCAAGGGAAACTCCTGGAGCCTGATGTACCTATATTGATTAGTTGCTTATTATTGTCAATAATGCATCTGCCCTTGATGAAGCCCATCTGACATGGTTGAAGTAACTAGAGCTTGAATAATCCCATTCAAATGATTGGAAAGTACTTTAGCCAAAAACACCACTTGTTCTAGAGATCAGCTACTAGAGACTGTGACCCACAATGGTGAAGACATGAGCAGCCTGCAAAAAGAACCCATAGACAGGACCATAGCAGAAATTTCATTGCATCAGGGTTTATGTATCTATTTGCATATTCACAAAGCGCAGGCCTGGCCACGTGATATCTGTTCTTCAGTCCATACACTATGTCCAGCTGAGTGAATCCCAAGCCTTTAGGTGGCAGTTCATGCTGAGCAGCTTTTCTGTATTCATATGTTACGCGGCAGAACACCGGTCAGGAAGCTGGATGTAAGTTACCTGCCACCTTACCATGTTACCAAAGATGAATGTGTAATAGGAGGGGCTGCGTAAGGGAGGCACCTCCTGGAGGGGGGATACTGGCTTTCAGTTTCCACCCAAATCTTGAGCATGTGCTGGTTTTGTTGAAGACTCCGTAATATAAGTTATGTGTTGCACGGCAAAGTGTGTCTGTCTCAGGGGGCCCCTTCCACACTGCACTGGGATGCCAAAGACATGTAAGGAAGGCATTTCACTGGTTACATATACCTGGGGTGTAGGGAGTTTAAGGATACCTTTTTACCAGGTAACCTGCTTCCACACCCTCTGGCTCCTATAGAATTTCAGATGGATACCAACCGAATGCCGAAAAACCGTGACACAGACTCCTAATCACGAGCAGACGTGACTACAGCAGTGCCCTCTATGCTGGAACCTCCAAGAAGAACCACAACAAGCTGCAACAAATTCAGACCGCCGCCACCAAACTCGTCCTGAACATCCCCCACAAAGTTTGGAACACCTTACCTCTTCACCTCAGACAGTCACCATCGCTACCTCAATTCAGGAAGGACCTCAAGACCAGGCTCTTCGACTGAACCCTGAGGACATACCTGTCAGACCCTTGAGACCCTGTGGGTGAGTAGAGCGCTCTAAAAATATTTGATTGATTGATTAATTTAACACCAATCTAATTCATCTCCACCAGGGATCTCTCCTCTGCATCCTCAGGCCGAGGCATTTGGATTGTACCCTTTGGGATGCTGCTCTGATTGAAAGAAACCAAGTGGGTAGTCTGGTTCAAGGTAGGCTGAGAGTTAATGAGATTGAGGCTGGTGCGCATCTGATTTTGTGAATAGGATAGAGTGGTTTATTTGTTGTGATCCATGTTTGTGAAAGTTGCACAGTAAGTATCATCTCTGCTGGGCAGCGAGCTAAATCAGTTACAGAATTAATTCAGTGCGATGAGATGGTCCATGGAGTCCCCATTGAGATGGGGTAAGACGGAAGAGAGGATTGGATGGGCTGAGCAATTGGCTTCCTTGCATGAGGCAAAGGAGCCCTTCATCCAGTGGCCAACGTCCCGCGACCCCCCCTACCGCCATCCGGATCTCGGCTGCGCCGCCGCGGAGGATTCAATGGGGCCGCGGTACACTGGCGGGACCCCGCCAGTGGTGCCGGTCCGACCGCGGCTTTACCGCCGCGGTCGGAATCCCCATTGGAGCACCGCCGGCCTGTCGGCGGTGCTCCCGCGGTCCTCCGCCCTGGCGGTCAAAGACCGCCAGGGTCAGAATGACCACCAATGTGTGACCACACGCTGCTTTGTTTCAGCCAACATGGCTGGTAGTGCCTGCCTTTAAGCTGACACTTGGGTAAAGCCAAAGCATGCCACCTGCAGAATTCAAGAGGCAACTGTCTGCAGGTTGATACAAGAGACAGCTGTCTGCAGGTTGGTGCATTACTGGCACTGCAATCAGGACTTAAATGCTGGAGGATAAAGAACTGGCAAGGACAATTGTCAAGACAACTATCCCCACCCCTTGTACCAGACAAATGATCCTCCTGTGAGTTCTGTGTATTGTTTTGCCTGCATGTGCCACACCATGTGCCAACAGCCCTTGGTAACAGATGAGACGGAAGTTTGGGAGGGTGTGAGACGCATGTCTCTAACACTCATGAAGGTTCCTACATACTAAACACTGTGAGTCAGCCTCGGCGGAGCCAGGGATTTACAGTAGCAAGAGCTGGTGCGACAGCAGAACCGCGTAGGACGTAGGTAAAGCTGAGCCCAGGATACTGTGCAGCAGATGGGCAGCATGGCGCGCAGACCATGGCGCGGACCTGGTGGTACGCGCACCCTGCCAACGTCTGAGAGTTCTTGGATGGGGTGCAATGCTCACCGCCACCTTCCCTTCAATCTGTTGGCATGTTGGCAGAGCCATCAATGCATGATTCACACAACTACCATGGCACACTACCAACCACAGAGACAGATACATCTCAATGAGCTGAACCTACCAGAGGCCGATCAATGAAGTGAAACCAGCAGGTTGTCTACCTGAGCGAACCCTTTGCAAAGGTGAGGACCAGGGGCAATCAAGGGAGAATGGCTTTCAAAATGCAATGCTGAGTGCTGAATTCTCCATATATTGCTAATTAGTCAGGAAACCGGTAACATTTCCAAAGTGGAATGTAATTCAAAAGATGTTGCATTTGTTGTTAAATGTAATGCCCAATAGGTTTTAGAGGAGAAAAGGCTCGATGTATGAATGGAAGTGTCAAAGCTGTTTTCACGGTGTCTGGGAGGAGACCAGGCCTGTTGTTCCCGCTTTGCTCACTTTAGGAATGCAGAGCAGTGCATGGGTTCGCAGAATGCAGAGTAATGCATGGGTTCGCAGAATGCAGAGTAGTTCAAGGGTTCGCAGAATGCAGAGTAGTTCAAGGGTTTGCGGAATGCAGAGTAGGGCAAAGGTTTGCAGAATGCAGAGTAGTTCAAGGGTTTGCGGAATGCAGAGTAGGGCAAAGGTTTGCAGAATGCAGAGTAGTGCAAGGGTTTGCGGAATGCAGAGTAGGGCAAAGGTTTGCAGAATGCAGAGTAGTGCAAGGGTTTGCAGAATGCAGAGTAGTGCAAGGGTTCGCACAATGCAGAGTAGTGCACAGGTTCATAGAATACAGAGTAGTGAACGGATTCGCAGAATGCTGAGTAGTGCAAGGGATTGCAGAATGCCAAGTAGTGCAAGGGTTTGCAGAATGCAGAGTAGTGCAAGGGTTCACACACTGCAGAGTAGTGCACAGGTTCATAGAATACAGAGTAGTGAACGGATTCGCAGAATGCTGAGTAGTGCAAGGGTTTGCGGAATGCAGAGTAGGGCAAAGGTTTGCAGAATGCAGAGTAGTGCAAGGGTTTGCAGAATGCAGAGTAGTGCAAGGGTTCGCACAATGCAGAGTAGTGCACAGGTTCATAGAATACAGGGTAGTGAACGGATTCTCAGAATGCAGAGTAGTGTAAGGGTTTGTAGAATGAAAAGTACTGCACGGGTTTGCAGACTGCAGAGTAATGCAAAGGTTTGCAGAAGGCAGAGTAGTGCAAGGGTTTGCAGAATGCAGAGTAGTGCAAGGGTTCGCACAATGCAGAGTAGTGCACAGGTTCATAGAATACAGAGTAGTGAACGGATTCGCAGAATGCTGAGTAGTGCAAGGGTTTGCGGAATGCAGAGTAGGGCAAAGGTTTGCAGAATGCAGAGTAGTGCAAGGGTTTGCAGAATGCAGAGTAGTGCAAGGGTTCGCACAATGCAGAGTAGTGCACAGGTTCATAGAATACAGGGTAGTGAACGGATTCTCAGAATGCAGAGTAGTGTAAGGGTTTGTAGAATGAAAAGTACTGCACGGGTTTGCAGACTGCAGAGTAATGCAAAGGTTTGCAGAAGGCAGAGTAGTGCACGGGTTCACAGGATGCAGAGTAGGGTTCACGCAATGCAGCTTAGTGCAAGGGTTCACAGAGTGCAGCTTAGTGCAAGGGTTCACAGAATGTAGAGTAGTGTAAGGGTTTGCAGAATGCAAAGTAGTGCAAGGGTTTGCAAAATGAAGAGAAGTGCAAGGGTTCGCAGAATATAGAGTAGTACAAGTGTTTGCGGAATACAGAGTAGTGCACAGGTTTACAGAATGCAGAGTTGTGCAAGGGTTTGCCGAATGCAGAGTAGTGCAAGTGTTTGCAGAATGCAGAGTAATACAAGGGTTTGCAGAATGCAGAGTAGTGCAAAGGTTCTCAGTGCAGAGAAGTGCAAGGATTCACAGAACACAGAGTAGTACAAGGGTTCTCAGTGCAGAGTAGTGCAAGGGTTCTCAGTGCAGAGTGGTACAAGGACTCACAGAACACAGAGTAGTGCAAGGGTTCGCAGAATGCAGAGTGGAGCAAGGGGGTATGCATAGTGCAGAGTAGTGCAAGAGTTCACAGAATGCAGAGTAGTGTAAGCATTTGCAGAATGCAGAGTAGTGCAGGGATTCACAGAATGAAGAGTAGTGCACTGGTTCACAGAATGCAGAGTAGTGCAAGGGTTTGCAGAACATAAAGTAGTGCAAGCGTTCGCAGAATAGTGCAAGGGTCACAGAATGCAGCATAGTGCAAGGGTTCACAGAATGCAGAGTAGTGTAAGCATTTGCAGAATGCAGAGTAGTGCAGGGATTCACAGAATGCAGAGTAGTGCAAGGGTTTGCAGAACATAGAGTAGTGCAGGCGTTCGCAGAATAGTGAAAGGGTCACAGAATGCAGCATAGTGCAAGGGTTCACAGAATGCAGAGTAGTGCTCCATTAATTTTCATGAGTCAAGATTACCTCTGTGAGCCCTCTCTAATGCAGAGGCGCAGCAGACCTCCACCTCTACATTCAGACCAGGAGCAGGACGAGGGGGCACCACACCTCTGTGCTACCCTCATTTTCTTACAATTCACAAAGGAATGCACAGTTGACCTTAAGAGTCCCAAACTCATTAGAGACTTGCAATCTTACCAATAGCGGCAAGGATGCCTTGGGCCCTGGTGCATGCAAGCATAATGGGCCTTGGCTGCAGCAGTTACCTGGGTTCACTGGGCCCTTTATGGTTCTGGCCCCTGGCACCACTGAGCTTGCTGCACCAATGGTAGCAACGGCCTGAAACTCACTTTAGAGCAGTGCGGGTTTCTGCAAACGCGAAGCTGCCAGCTTTAGCCTTTCAAGGCCTCACTGTACATCTCAAACACAATGCAGGCTGTACTGTAAGGAAGCTGTGACAATCTTCCTGCCAGGAGATGAGAAGTGGGTGCATGTGGCATGTGCACATTAACACCTAGACTGCTTCAGGCCATGGTGGGGGCAGGTATGTGCCTGAGCAGCTGGATTTGTATTAAACTGCTAATATCCCATCCAGCAAACTCTACATCCACCAAGCTCTACATCAGGCCCTCGTTTATGAAAATTCACAATATCTTGGCTCAAACAGATGTCCCTTAAAAGCATTCAGTATGCATCAATGTAAAAAATTAGATTTTCAGTTGAAGGGGCGGAAAACTGTTCTCAAGCAACAATCAGAATCATTGTCAGGTTGAACCACAAATGTCACTAAATTAACCTGTGCTTGAACCTATGGTAGCATGGCACAAAAGCAGCTAGGTTTAACTTAGAGGCACTGTGTTAAGTATTTACGCAACACACAGACAGTAATAAAGAAAAACATAACACAAGAGATATTCCACACCAATTCAGAAAATAGAGTAAAATGTATTAAATAAAATGAGACAAAAATGACAAAAATCCAATCAGTAGAACTGAAGATATGCAATTTTAAATGTTTAAGCAAAAGTAGCACCAAGATGCACAAAGCACTAACTGACTGTGGGTATCTGGTTGTGCTAGACTGGGACAGTGACAAGTTCAGGGCTGACTGCGATGGAGTGTTAGCTAGATACAGGGACCAGGTTAGTCCTGCTGAAAAAGTTACCTTGTAAAACTCTGGTGCTAAGTTCAACACTTCAGGATTTCACAGGAGGAGCTCAACTGATGCCAGCTAAGGGACCAGGACCCGGGGAGACACTGCATGGGGATCAGAAACTCAATCCAGCAGAGGCTAGCTAGTACCCAGTTTAACGGCCAAGTTAACTTTGATGAATTGCCACCTCTCTGAACTTTAAGGTTGCCTTAAATATGTTCTTTTTTTCATTCACCAATGGAGAAATGTGAATGTTGGGTGTTAGTGTCACATCCCAGAGGAGTGTCCAGAAAGTGATGGCTAGAGACCTCAAAAGATAGAGATGTGCACCTAGAGTGAAAGTGGATGTCATACAACTGAAACATGTTAGCAGAAACAATATGGTGCGGCTTTCATTGTAAACCAGAAGCAGAGAACCCTCTGTCTTTTATATTTTGTTAATATATTATATTACCATGGCTGTGATGCTGGGAGATGTCTCTGATTTCCACCATCACTTGTGATAGAAGACATTACAACACATGATAGTTATGTCAAATTCTCACCACCTCTGTCACCCTTTCAGTGGCCTGTAAACCCCGCCTCCTGGATCCTGTAAACAACTCCTCCTGGAGCCTGTTTCTATCAACTCTGGATCTAGTGTAAAAATATATGTGTGCTCCTGGAAGAGGGGTGTTTGTCATGCATGAGTGTGGGCTTAGGGTGCTGATGCATTTTAGAATCATCCTTTTTTTCATA
The DNA here is from genome assembly GCF_031143425.1 of Pleurodeles waltl. NCBI lineage: Eukaryota > Metazoa > Chordata > Amphibia > Caudata > Salamandridae > Pleurodeles > Pleurodeles waltl. The sequence continues at coordinate 61,858,553 of NC_090436.1, forward strand.
ACTCTTTATTGATTTTTTTTCAGTTTAGTAATAGAGCTTCATATTTATATAGTGCTTACTAACCCTGACTAGGTGTTGAAGCACTTTGCTGCAAATGGCATACTACTCCGGAACCCAAGATTAGAGGTTAATAGTAGGTTAGTAAAAAAAAAAAATTATTTTCTTTGTGTGTTTGTTGTGTTAGGTTTGTGCTCTTCATTTCTTGTGTGTTTAGTAGACACAAGAGAGAAGTGCAATTTTGTGCATAGCGTGTTTACAAAAGAATCAAGGAAAACAATATGATCTGTTATTTTTCAAGTAAGAAACACTTAGGCCCTCATTACGAGTCTGGTAGCGGTCTTAACGCCACAGGGCCGGCGGTAAAGACCACCATATTACGAATTCGGCAATTTGGCCGAAGCCAAACCGCCAAAATGCCGCCTGTACCGCAGGGCGGTCAGACCAGTGGGGAGGAGGTGCTCACCTCCGGCCCGCCGGTAGCTGTAATACCGCCATCGGTATTACGACTCGGCAGACCACCAGCATTTTCGTGGCAGTCACACCGCCATGAAAATGCTGGTGGTTATGCACCCGGTGACAGGAATCTCCATTCCTGTTGCCGGCAGACCCCCCCCCCCACATGACTACACACATACATTCACGCCTTACATGCATACCGGCGCTAACATACAGGTGTGCGCCGGTTTCTCCAGGCGTACACAGACGATGCATCAATGTTTTTCCATGCAGCAAGGGCTTTGTGTTGATTTCCAGCATGTAGGCTTGGATCCTCTTTGGTTTGCGGGAGTATTTGGATGCCCCGGGACGATGCAGAGAAATCCTGGGTGTGCATGGAGAAGTCATAGGGGCTGCGTCGATCCGGTGGGCGATGCAGGGAAATTTCTGTTGCACTGCAGGCGCTGCATTGATTCTTTATTGCAGGACGTCGGGTTGCATCATTCCGGCTCAGCTATGCATTGATCCAGTGGGCCGTGCGTCGAAGTTCCGGTCGTAATGTGGGCTCTGCGTCGATCTCCACTCAGGGAGCCGGGCTGCGTCGTTCCTGTTCGGCATTGCAGTGATTTTCTCACCGCAGGGCAGGCTGTGCATCGATTCCGGCAGGTTGTGCGCCTATTTTTGCCGCACAAGGAGTTCTTTGCAGAGATAAAGTCTTTTTGGCCCTGAGACTTCAGGAAACAGGAAACAAGCTCAATCTAAGCCCTTGGAGAGCACTTCTCCGCAGAGCCAGGGGGCAGCAAGGTAGCAGGGCAACAGCAAGGCAGCAGTCCTTTACAGCAAAGCAGTCAGGTGAGTCCTTTGGGCAGCCAGGCAGCTTCTCTTAGCAGGTTGCAGGTTCTGGTTCAGAGTTCCTTTCCCAGTAGGTATCTTGTCAAGAAGTGTCTGAGTTGTTACAGTCAGGGACCCGGTTCAAATACCCAAATGTGCCTTTGAAGTGGGGGAGACTTTAAAGAGTGGCTGAGAAGTGCACAAGGTCCCCTTTGAGTTCCATCCTGTCTGCCAGCGTCCCAGTAGGGGGTGTGGCAGTCCATTGTGTGAGGGCAAACCACTGTCCTTTGACATGTAAGTGTCAGGCCCTCCACCCTCCCAGCCCAAGAAGACCCATTCAGTATGCAGATGTGTGCAGGTGTGACTGAGCATCCTGTGTTTGGGGTTGTCTGAGTGAAATGCACAAGGGAGCTGTCAACTAACCCAGCCAGACGTGAAATGTAAGGCACAGAAGGATTTAAGTGCAGAGAAATGCTCACTTTCTAAAAGTGGCATTTCTAAAATAGTAATTATAACTCCAACTTCACCAGTCAGCAGGATTTTGTATTACCATTCTGGCCGTACTAAATATGACTCTATTACTCCTTTCAGATCAGAATCTACCACTCAAACAGTACATGAGTGTAGCCCTAATGTTAGCCTACAAAAGGAGCAGGCCTCACAGCAGTGAAAAACAAATTTAGGAGTTTTACATTACCAGGACTTATAAACTACACAGGTATATGTCCTGCCTTTTATCTACATAGCACCTGGCCCTATGGTTTACCTAGGGCCTACCTTAGGGGTGACTTAAATGTAGAAAAAGAGGAGTTTAAGGCATGGCAAGTACTTTTAAATGCCAAGTCGAATTGGCAGTGTAACTGCACACACAAGCCTTGCAATGGCAGGCCTGAGACATGGTTAAGGGGCTACTTATGTGGGTGGCACAATCAGTGCTGCAGGCCCACTAGTAGCATTTAATCTACATGCCCTGGGCACATATAGTGCACTTTACTAGGGACTTATAAGTAAATTAAATAACCCAATTGAGTATGAGCCAATGTCACTATGTTTTAAGGGAGAGAGCATATGCACTTTAGCACTGTTTAGCAGTGGTAAAGTGCGCAGAGTCCTAAAATCCAGCAACAATTGGAGGGAGGCTGGCAAAAAGTTGAGGGTGACCACCTCAGGCTGTCAGGTCTAACACATACCATGTGGACAAAGTCTCCATATTCTGCTGTGCACCTAGGACATGACGATGGGACATGACGATGCAGATCCGCGGTATACACTAGCGAGTCCCACTGTGGAGAGGTAAGTGCAATGCAAGTAGTTAAGCTGTGTAAATGTAAAGCCTGGGGTCCTGCTCACTACTATGGTGTATTCTGGGATTTGTGTCCATTCCTTAATAACAATATCTTCCCTCACCCTCTTTTCCCATAAGATTTTAAGTGTGGTTGCTGGTGAATATAAAATAGAAGCCAGGAGTGAACTCCATTTGTTAGGAGAGAGGACAGCGCATCTGATTTAAGGTGTATCTTGGATTGCCTAAACTAGGGCTCTAACATTGCTCTGTATGTAAACCATAGCCCTCTACTAGGCTGTCAAAGGTGAGAAGGATGTCAGCATCATAGACATCACCCTCTATAGAAATCCCTACCTGTGTCCATGGTCGCAAGCCGTGGTTGTTCACCACTGCCACCAGCTGTGGCAATGACCAAATGGGGAGTTGCAGAAAGTATGGCGGGGTGCCTTCCACCTTCTGCACATACTTATTCCAACATTTCCTAATTACGTAGAGTGGTCTTGGGTACCTTTGAATTTTATCTTATTATGTAATTTTTCTAAAAAGAAGCCATTTCCTACAAGGTTCTTCATCTCTAGCCTCTCAGGATCCATCTCCAATGCCAGCCACCGTGTCAACCAAACCAGCTGGAAAGACAGGTAGTAAGGGGCATATTTATACTCTGTTTGCGCCGAATGTGTGTCAACATTTTTGACACACAATCGGCGCAAACCCTGCCCCATATTTATACTTTGACGTCCGATCCCACGGGCGTCAAAGTTCCACCATGTGCGTCATTTTTTGGAAGGGGGAACCAGCCTTGCGTTAATTATATGCAAGGTAGGCGTTCCCATCCAAAAAATGACTTTAAGGCCTGTGCCCCATATTTATACTGTGACGTCATTTTGACGCACAGGAGGGGGCAGGCCTTAAAAACAGCGCCCAGCCTGATGGGTGCCGTTTTTTAACGCCTGGTCAGGGCAGGCGTTAAGGGACCTGTGGGCTCATAAGGAGCCCAGAGGTGCCCTCCCATGCCCCCAGGGACACCCCCTGCCACCCTTGCCCACCCCAGGAGGACACCCAAGGATGGAGGGACCCATCCCAGGGAAGTAGAGGTAAGTTGGGGTAAGTATTTTTTTGCGTATTTTTTTTGTGGCATGGGGGGCCTGATTTGGGCCCCCCTACATGCCACTATGCCCAATGACCATACCCAGGGGACAGAAGTCCCCTGGGCATGGTCATTGGGCAAGGGGGCATGACTCCTGTCTTTGCTAAGACAGGAGTCATTTCAATGGGGGTTGGGCGTAAAAAAGAATGGCGCAAATCGGGTTGAGGCCTGAATTTTGCCTCAGCCTGAGTTGCCCCATTTTTTGACGCCCAACCTCCATTTTCCCCTACGCCGGCGCTGCTTGGTGTGAGTCTTTTTTTTTGACGCACACGAGTCCGCAGCGCCGGCTAACGTCATTCAATAAATAAGGCGCCCGCATGGCGCTTTGGAATGGCGTTAGCTGGCGGTAAAAATTTTGATGCACAACTGCGTTGGCGCAGTTGTGCGTCAAAATGTATAAATATGGGCCTAAATCTCTTAATTAGGTGCACCCATCCCTCCCTCATCTAGAGGGCGTATTGCTTTCTTGATCGAGATAAATCATCTCTGATCACCTGATATCAGAGTGGAGAGGATGGAGCTCAAGTGTCGGGAAAAGGACCATAGCGAGCACAGAGGCAGCACCATAAAATAATACAGCAATCTGGGGAGAATACGAGTTTTAGTAATATACACTCTTCCCATGGACGGAACTGTAGCTGAGTCCAGAACGGGATAGAGTGCCTAATATTAGTGGCACACTTATACAAGTTCCCACCCTTTAATTTGGCATTCCTATGGTAAATCTGAGCCCCCAGGTATTTAAAAGTTTCTGACTCCCATTGCAAGGAGTCTCTGAGGTATCTAGGGTGCTCAATAGATCCGGGTTCCCTAAGGGGATATGAGAAGGATTTATCCCAATTACTTCGGAGACCAGAGCCCACACCAAACTGAGTCAGCGGTGGTACCAGGTGGGGAAGAGCCTTCTCCGGGTCTCGCAGGAATAGTAGTGCGTTGTCCACATACCCGGCAGCTGCATGATATTTCCTGCAGGCTTCAGTACCCCAGACCCGGCGACGAACCTGTGACAACCATGCTAATGGCTCCAGTGCCAGTGCAAACAGGATGGGAGATAGAGGGCCCCCCTGTCGGATTTCCCTATCTATTTGCCATCCATCTGAAAAGATCTGCCTCTCCGCCCCCTAGCAAGTGGTTGCGTTTTAAGCAATTGGATCCACTTCAAAATATTCCCTCTAATCCCCAATGTAAGAAGCACTTCAAACAGATAGGGCATAAAAGCGCATTAAAGGCCTCCTCAATATCTAGAGAGGCCACAGCCTGGGGACCAGGCCCAGAGGCCACCCCGTACATAATGTGCCGGAGGCATTGTATGAGTGTTTCCGCCAAGGATAAATTCACACTCGTCTGGGTGTATTGGGCCAGGCAGGTACAGCAGTATGTGATTTGCTATTATTTTACATTAATTTTACCTCTGATAGTAAGGGTGGGTGGAGCTCGCAGAGTTTCACTCCGTGGAATTCCGCAGAGTTACATGAAAACTCAGCGAAATTCCGCCGAGTTCTGCGAATGGGTGGAAATTGGCATGTTGTGCTGATTTTTATCGCGGGAGCTTGTTGCTAGCTGAAAAATCAGTGCGAAGTGCACCACGTGTCTCGCCAGAGGGAACTGCTACTCGAGTTGATTTTGCTAGTGTCCTAGTAGATTACTTACTGGAGCAGCAGCTTTCTCACTCGGAAGGGTCAAGACCACTCGTGACCACCCGCCTTGGGAAAATGTCACTGGGTTTCCCTCTTAGCACCCGAAAGCCGTGCCTGGGGACTCCAGTTTTTGCTTTCCAACTTACCATTGGTGAGCAGTACGCGAGAAAAAACTCCGGCACGATGCATTGGGGGAACTTGGCTGAAACTCCGCATTACAAGCGTAACGTAGAGTCGCTAAAATTTTGCCAACTTTGACGGCGGAGCAGAATTTATCGCACACTCCTAGTAGTAAGTGGTGTTTATGGTCTATAGGACCTGAAATCCATGGGGTTGTGGCCCTGTTTACATATTACCTGAATAACCGTCTTCCTGGTTGATTCCGGAAGCACTTTGGTGCGGTAGGCTGCAGTACGCAACGTACGCATCTGAGTGACTAACTGCGACCGGTAAGTAATATAAAATTCGAGAGGCAGCTTGTCTATGCCCGGCATCTTCTCCGCGGCCAACTGATCAATGGCGAATGAAGGATGTCCACCAGGTTCAGCTGTTCTTCTAGTTGTGTGGCGTGCAACTACAATTTATTTATTGCTTTTTTTGCAATTTTATATAGCGCGAACTCCACCTGAAAGTATTGTTGCGCTTTACATGAGCACCGATTACGTTACACAAGGACACACTCATTTTTCATAGGAATGGGGAGATTAAGTGATAGGCCCAGAAACACAGGACATTGAGTCGACGCTCAGATTCAAAACTGGTTCCCCCATTTCAAAGTCGTCAGCTCTGGCCATAACATCAAATCCTTTCCCTAATTTGTAGGTTCCCAAAAGAAAACTTTTTAAAGTTCTTGGTGTGGCTCGTCATGCTTTTCTGGTGCAGCCCCAGGGTTCAGCTTTGAAAAACATAAGATTTATTCACTTGGAAGAGTCTTGCGCCACAGAAGGCCACACTAGAGTTTCTACAGGAGGCTCTAAAGCAGTGACTTGCTCCCCACAGACCTCAGCTCAACCAGTGGTTCTCTCTTGCAAGAGAAACAGTGGTAGAGGATTGTAGAAAACATCATTTCTCAGTGCAATGCATCTTGAGTTGAAAGGGTAATGGACGCAGCTTTCTCATCTGGGCACAGTCCATGTTAGCAGCAACAGGTCCTCACTGCAAGGGTTGGTGCAACTGGGCCTCTGATGCTCTTGAGGTGAATTAGGGTAGGTTCTTAATAGGGAAACAGCAACAGTAGGATTTCTTCATCAGTCCAGAGTCCACAGCTGGCTCTTGGCTCTTAAAGAAGGGTATCACCACTGAGTGCTGCCGCTGGTTCTGTCCTATCCACAGTGCTGCTGCTCAAAGCTTTCCTGTGTTTAAAAGTTGAACCGATTTTTTGGCTCCTATATTGACCGTTTTTAACACCAAGTTGTGGCTGACAGTGCCTGACCAACCAGCCACTTATATTTAATTCTACTCTGTATTCGAGTGTATTCCTCTTTATACATAGTCCAGTCCAGTCTCATAACGGGAACAGTGTCTCCGAATCCTTGGTGGTGGCAGACTGCACATAACATCCTGTTGTGTAAATTCTCCAATCAGAGGCTGTTGCTGCAGAGCTTCTTCCTGAGACGAGCAGATGCAGCATCCGGTGGATGATGCTGCGTCACATCCTTTTGTTTCAGCTGAGAGGAGGCGGCCATGTTGCTTCTTGTAGACCAGTGGCTGACTTTTTGAATCGTACTTATGCTGATGGAATAATTTAGAGAGATCCTCTCCTATTTCTTGTAGCCCTTGGTAATTTTTTTTTTTAAACGCTAATTAATTTTGCAACTAAAAGAATGATACAGTAAATGAGAGGAGGCACTAGACACATAGGGGGTCATTCTGATGACGGAAGCACCGCCAACAGGCTGGCGGTGCTTCCATGCCCATTCTGACCGCGGAGGTAAAGCCGCGGTCAGAAAAACGGGACCGGCGGTTTCCCGCCGGTTTTCCCCCGGCTGGGCGAATCCGCCAGGGCAGCACTGCAAGCAGCGCTGCCATGGGGATTCTGACCCCCTTCCCGCCAGCCTGTTTCTGGCGGTTGTCACCGCCAGGAAGAGGCTGGCGGGAACGGATGTCTTGGGGCCCCTGGGGGCCCCTGCACTGCCCATGCCGGCCCAGCGGGAAGGTTGGAATGCCGGCAGCGGTCTTTTGACCAAAGCGGCCAAATGGCGGTTCCCGCCTGGCGGGCGGCAACCGCCGCCCGCCAGGGTCAGAATGACCGCCATAATCATTCCAATATTTCAATCATAAATACAGTCTGTCTAGCACTTCTTGGGGGCAGGTATCTGTTCAGTGTTCCTGCAATTAGGAATATGTACTATCTCTACTTTCTGAAGCCTGAGGTGCCAACAGCAGGCTCAAGGATCTGTGATTCCTGGAATTATTGCACTGGAGCTTTGATTAATACCCAGGAAAATGCTGTGTCACCTTCTCAGAAAATACTTATAGGTGCAAGATTAGGAAGATGGCATATTAGTTACAAGTCAGCATGGGGTCATAAAAATAAATGTGTGAAACTAAGATCTTTATCTTCTTTGCCAAATGTGAGCACACAGGAGCAAGGAAATGCTAGCTTAGTGGGTGTAACTGCAGAACAATGTTTGTTATTGCGACTTAGGAGCCGTGTCATGGCTTTGGGGTGCCACGGAAACCCGATTGTGAATGGAACGCGCTCCACCAGCAACATTCTTTTTTATGTTTTTTGCCTGGCGAGCTAAAATTTCTTTCATAGTTCTAGCATGCTGATAATAGGTATCTAAGAGCATTGTGCCATTGTGTGTAAGCCTACTGAACCTTATGGAGGCAAGTCGTCCCTTGAATTCTGTGCTTAATTTGTAAATAAAAACGTGCCGGTGCGCAAAGCTCTCCTCTGAAACTCGCGGCCGCTGCAATTGAATGTACGAGCACAGAATACTGTGGCAGCGTAATCCTGAAGCCGTCTCGGGCCTCTTCAATCCATTTACAGCCACTCCCTGCCCCTTCAACTCACTTTTGCAGCTTTCTCCCTTTGTGACGCTTTTTCGTTTTTCTCTTCCTGAATTGTCTGTGTACAAGGTGTGCCAGGGAGCAGTATTCACCTAGGATGTGACCAGGGCACTGGTTGTATGCGATTTTGCAACCAAAGCTATTTTTGCACAATGAGGGGCTTACCACATTTGCCACATAATTAACCACCTGCTGCATAATGAGAAGATTTCAACAAAGATGTATTAATAGCCCAAATGGATCAAAAGTTGGTTCTAAAAGTGCCACATGATAACTGATCGCCTTTGAGTTGGTGATTGCTGCATTCATTTGTTTAATTAGTACAAATAAGGTGATACATTGGCTCAGGCAGTAGTTGTGTATTATGAATTGATAGAATTGAAATGACAGAATGTGTCGTATTATGCCACATAATCTAATCAACACTGCAACATTATTTGGTGTTTTTCCGCATAATTCCAATCCTCTTGGATAGCACATTTTGGAATTGACATACATTGTTCAACGTCACCGTTCGCGCTTCTCTTGCTCTGTGTGAACTGGAGACTTTCTCCTTGCAATAAACAACAGAGTATCTCTGTAGCTGCCTCTTATGTATTACTGTATTGTTCTTAAAGGTGATCGTCTAGTATCTTATAGAATTCCCCAACTGGATATCAGCAGCACAAGTGCACGTATCTCCAGGTGTGTTTTTAAGCTGGGCCTGCTTTCCTTTGTAACACTAACCTGCTGGCCACAATGTCACAGTCCGAGCTAGAAGTCCTTCATGGCGTATTTTGCCAACATTTTGCCCTGTCTGACCCATTTAGTGTAGCTTTTCATGCCTTCACCATGCCTCTTGGTCAGCCTTCAATCACCTCATTTCTGCCCTCCCCGGCAGTGATGTCATGAAGTGTCAGCACTGACCTTGTTTCTCATTTTTCTCAGTCTCAGATGTCCCTTTAGCACCTGAATCTCACTGCGCTCGGTCACTAAGGACCACATGACAACACTACATCACCTCATTGCTTCAAAACTCAATCTCCGTGACATCACAGAGACTCAGCATCTACCCCTTTTCCTGTCCTCTTGATGTGCGCGGACCTCATGGCAGCATCAGGTTATTCCCTCTCTCCTAACTTTGCATAAAGCTCATGGCAGCCAGCATCACCCCATTCCCTCTAGGTTTGGTCTAAATGAACATCATGGAGACCCAGAATCACCTCGTCCCCTGTCCACTCGGTCTGCATGATCCTCATGGCGGCCCAACATCACGTCATTCCATCTAAGTTTGATGTACATGAACTTCATGGTGCCCACCATCACCTCATTCCTCTAAGCCTTGTCTACACAAACATTATGGACTCCCAGCATCACCTTATTCTCTTTCGTCTTGGTTTGCAGGAACCTCATGGCAGCCCAGTATCACCGCATCCCATCTAAGTTTGGTGTACACAAACATATGGAGACCCAGCATCAACTCATTCTCTGTCCCCTTGGTTTGCAGGAACCTCATGGCAGCCAGCATCAACTCATTCCATCTGAGCTTGTTTTATATGAACATCATGGTGACCCAGCATCACCTTATTCCCTGTCACCTTAGTTTGCATGAAGCTCATGGTAGCCAGTATCACCTCATTCTCTCTAATTTTGGTATACACGAACATCATGGAGACCCAGCATCACCTCATTCTATGCCCACTTGGTTTGCAGGAACCTCCTAGTAGCCCAGTATCATGGCATGTTTTTAACGTTTGGTGTACATGAACCTCATGGTGACCCAGCATCACTTCATTCCCTGTATCCTTGGTTGGCACAAGCCTCATGGCGACCCAGCATCACCTCAGTCCCTCTAAGCATGGTCTACTCGAACGTCATGGTGTCCAGGCCAGCATCACCTCATTCCCTAACCTTTTGGTTTGCATGAAGCCCAGGATGGCCCAGTATCCCCACATTTCCTCTAAACATGGTCTGGTAGAATCACATGGTGGCCAAGCATCATCTCATTTCATGTCTCCTTGTTTCACACTGACCTCATGGTGGCCCAGCATAGCCACATTTTCACACAGTGTTTCTCAGCATGGGCCATGTGTCAACACTGTACCATCTCATTCTTTTTAAACTCAGTCTTCACAGACACGCACCATTGTGAGCCAGTATCACCTCATTACATGCCTGTTCATTTTGCACAGACCTCATGGCGACGCGGCCTTCATGACTGTCTTGTACTTGCATTATGGTGCTCCGGGGGTGCCCACCCACACCGCATCCCCTGTCCCCTCGGACGTCACGGTGTCTTTATATACTGTCCCTATATAATCAAAGACAGACATATTTCCTCTTGAGAAGGTGCATCATAGAGTGTATTTTTTTTTTTTTTAGAAATTCCATGTAAAGCCCAAGCCCTTATATTCTAATTATAAAAGTAAATGCATTTGTTCCAAAAGCCTAGAAAATTAAAATCTTTCATATTCGTTCATCAGTAGAGAGATTCCAAATACCATTCACTGCAATCTTGAAGACAAATTGCATAAAAATAAGGAAACAGCCAACGTGTTTCGATAATTAACCATTTTGTTAGGGCTGTAAGTGGCTTAAAAAAGGCTCCAATCAGTGGAAAATCACAATGCATGATCAATAATCAGATCCAAAATGCACATTAATAGACATACATAATGAAGAAATAACAAATACCGATCAGTGATGAATCACATTTTGTTCATGATCAGACACAGAATAAAAATTATTGATTAACTTGCACATATTTATTTAAAATTGCAATGTTCCGGATATTGATTATTTTCCAATAGCCAACATCTAGTGAATTAAATCGGTTCTGAATACTCTGAATATTGCTCTCCAGCCCAATTTACATCACAAAAATGAAGCCTAAACAAAATAATTTAGTCATCTTTAAAATAAGAAAAAAGATTTCTAATGTAGCCAGCTGACGTATGACCCCCTTTAGTGCTATAAATCATCTTAGTACATTGACAACACATTTAATGTAACATTATTCTTATAATAAATGTTAATCACCGACTCTCATCAACTAAAGAATGATGGTAACATTTGTTGGAAATTAAAGATTTACAAATTTGGCAGAGTCTACACCTACACTAGAAAGTTTGAAAATTTATTGTGTAAAATATCTGGTCAATTAAAAAATTGTGAAAAAGATACGAGAACCGTCCTTTAGCCTCTAGTTCAATCAACATCCAATCTAGAGACTAGCAGTAATTGTTCTGATTTGAAACCTAATGCAGAGTCTGGTCTCAGCAAGCCAGACAGAGGGTGGGATATTATGACAGAGAAAATATACCTAGAGGTCAATCATATCTCTAAGGGCCTGATGTACGTTTGTGACTGTAAAATACATTTTGGGATGTACAAAACCCAAATTGGAATTCAGTAACCTGTTTCCGAATAGCAATTTGGGTTGTAGGATTCAGTATTCAGAAGGAGAATGTTGCGGGCGTCCTTTCCCATCCAAATTCTGAATTGAAATGGCTATTCTTAAAAAATGAAAAGAAAACTTTTCTTTTTTTTTTAACACGTCTTATTTTTCTTTAAGAAAAATGAGCTGCATATCAAAAGCAAGTTTGCTTTATTTGAAAGCAATCACAGACATAGTTCTTTGCCGACCCCAGCAGGCCACCATTCATGTGATTTCTGCGATCTCCAATGGGTTATAAACTGAGACCTACCTCATTAATATTCATGAGGCAGGTCTATTTGCGACCCACTAGGAATTGCAATAAACTCAAAAACATTTCATACATTAGAAATAACGATTTCCTAATTGCGATTTGCAGGGAATTGCAATTTGTAAGTCACCATTCATTACTTTCGTACATGAAGCCCTTAATGCCTAAGGATTAATATCTTTCCAGCTGTTGAGGATTTAAATGAGATGAGAGCAGAAATCTGGGAAAAGCAGTTAAATCACACATTTGGAGATCTGATGGGTATGCTTACCGATGATGTTGAATATCAAACATTGAAACCGAATAAGGGAATTCAGGAAATTAAATTAGAAATATAAGCATTAAAAGTACCCAAAAAAGGAAGAGCTGTTAAATAAATATCAGGAAGAACTTAGAATAAGAAAACATCAAAATGTCTTTGAGACAATGGGATTGTAAATGAGGCAAAGTCTACACATAGGCTAGAAAACTTTACAATTTATTATATAAAAGATTTGATCAATTGATAAAATATGAAAATGATGCTAGAACATATACTTCAGCCTTGTTCAACATCCAGTCTAGAGACTGGCAGTATTGGTTCTGATTCGGAATCTAACATAAGTCTGGACCCCCAAGCCAAAAAGATCAGTTTCTTTTTTTAAAAGAACTGAAACATATCAGACTAGCAGAACAAAGAGCACCGTCAAGAAGACAACCTCTCAGAAGCAAAAAATGAAACAGAGAGAAGCTTGGAGGGACAAAGCGTACAGCAAGAAGATGGAAAGGTAACAAAGAGTGGGATAATAACAAGAGCACAGAGGATGAGAAAAGAAATTATTATGGTAGGATTTAGAATCCAAAGCAGCTCTATTGAGACTTGTTCACATTCATAAATAAATACATTTTTTGCAATGAACCCAAATCCAACAAAATATATTACTGTAAGAACCGAAATGTCATGACAGAAAGTTGTTATGACCTATCCAAGATCCGAAAGTCATTTCTTTGGACTTGAATTTTGAAAATGATGTAAAGCAGGGCATAGAAAATTTAGCATCTAATTTGGGTATCGACGAATCCTCACCAAACGACAGTGGTTTACAATCAAAGTCAGTCTTTACTACTCAGTCAAATTCTGAATACTTTATTGATACATTCTTCAACTAGTTTTGAATGATTTGGAATTATTCTAAAATGTAAGCAAGCCTCAAATTTAAATAAAAGGGCATTTGAAGCACTTAAGAATCCTAAAGAAGATATGTTTATTGTATTTAGACAGACAAATACAGCTGGATACAGTTGCTGTATCATTATGAAACCGAAAGACAATTAAGGGCCTCATTTCGAGTTTGGCGGACGGAAAAGTCTGACCGCCAAACTCCCCACAGGATGGCCACCACCTATGCAGCGGCCTACCTGCCTAAGTCATTAAGAGTTTCCCACTAGGTCAAGGGGAGGAAACATAGGTTTCTGCATGGCAGCCTTTCGGGAACCAGGTTACAGCATTGTTTCTGGCTCGTAATCAAGCCGGCGGCAATGCTGTAGCCAGCAGGGTTCTGGGCAGGGGGGCTCCTGAAAAAACCATCCCAAGTGCATGGGCAGTGCAAGGGCCCCCCTGTGGCCCCATGCACCTGTTCTCCACCAGCCTTTTCATGGCGATGTTACCAGACCGCCACACTCGTAATGAGGCCCTTAATTATTTTAATTCATCTTTAGCTATCAATTTTCTGTAAAATAATTATTTCAGCATTATTTTCAAAACCTCTCTTGAATGAATAAGCATGTTCTGTTCTACAAATTTATAGTTGTTAACCTTACTTAGGGCCTCATTAAGAGTGTGAAGGTCTTAGGATCGCCACGCTTACGGTGGCGGTCTGGACCGTCGTGGATGTGGTGGTCTGAACACCAGATACCGCCAGCTCTGCCAGAGATCGTAATCCGCAGGGCAGCGCTGCGTGCAGGTAACACTGCCATGAAAAGGCTGGTCGAGAACAGGTGCAGAGGGCCACATGCACTTGGCATGGACAGTGCAGGGGCCCCCTGCCCAGCACCGTCGCAATGTTTACTTTGCAGACAGTAAATGTTTACCCCTCCTGTAACTGCTGTAATCTATTTTCAGTCCAAAATTCGTTAGGGAGGTGAAATCGATCCTTCTAGACCAATATTGCCCGGGATAGGCCTATATGCTGAAAAGGCTGCTGAATGTTTTGGTATCTATATTTCTCTGATGATTGCTACGCTACTGTCCTATATAAGAGACACAACATTCTAAGACAAATAAATGATATACCATGGAGTTATAGTTACTTGCTCTTCACCATAGATATAGCACATTTGTATGCTAACACAGAGCACAGTAAATGTATGGAGACCCTTCATTTCTTTTCTCTGACTAAAGTTGAACTTGAGAATATTTGTTTCCTTTACCAAAGCACGTAATATAAACACAAATTTGTGATCATATGGGTTCCAAATTAGCCCCAGGTATACAAATCTTTGCCTGGTGGTCTATGAGAGAGAACTTGCCTGGACAGGTCATATGCTCCTGACAAGATAGCATGCGCTACATTGACAATATTTTTATGGTTTGGAATGGACCTGTAGCTGATCACAAATATGAATATCTCAATAAAAAGTACTCCTATGAACAACTAAGGGCCTCATTACAAGTCCGGTGGTCGGTACACCCGGCCAACAGACTTGCGGTGATGAGACTGCCACAGTGCTGGCGCTCTCCTCACCAGCCTCATTACGAGTTTTCCACTGGGCTTGGTTTCTGCCAGTCAGCCCAGTGGAAAACATGCAGACCTACCAACACCCTCGGAATGCACACTGTCTGCTGAGCAGACAGTGCACATTCTGATGGTGCTGGGCAGGGGGCCCCCCCGTAGCCAACCTTATAATATGGCAGTCAGACTGCCACAGCCAAGGCAGTCCAAATGCCACTGCGAGTCTGGCGGTCTTGTGACCGCCAGACTTGTACTGTGGTCCTAAGTTTGGAATTTGATCTGAATAAAATGATGATGTGGAACTGTACACTCAGTTCCGGTCTACTCCACTCTACTGCTCTCCACTCTAGGCCACTCTACTCCACTCTACACCACACCACTCTGCATCACTCCACTCTTCACCACTCCACTCTGCAACTCTACTCCAGAGTATGCCACTCCACTCTATGACTCTACCCTACTCCACTCTATGACTCTACTGACCTCTGCGCCTCTCTATGACACTCCAATCTATGACAATATATTCTACTCCACACCCCTCCACTCCACTCCACTCCATTCCACTCTACTCTACGCCCCTTCACTACATTGCAGGCCATGACACTCCACTCCACACTGCGACACTCTTCTCCACTCTGCCACTTTACTCCACTTTTTGCCAGTCCACTCTTTGCCACTCCATTCTACACCACTAACTTTTTGCCATTTTGACCAGCAGCCACACTGGTGTACAACATGGTTAAAACAGATTTGGCAAAGCAAATAGCTCTTGCATTGGCGGACGTTTTGGCTTTGCCACTGCTTGTTTAATACAGACCGTAAGTCTAGCAGTGTATTTCAAAACACTGGTGTAGCATATTATATATATATAATAATATAGAAATGTTTGTTTTTCACTCTGCTCTACAGTGAGAAAGATAAACTATAAGTATATCGGATCTTTGGTTAAACAGTTCTTTCCAGAATATTATCACCTACTCACATAACAAGAATATTGTGGAAACAAAATGCAGAATGTTGTGGCTGCCCCTTTTTGTAACATCAGCAGGTGAGCCACCCATCAAGTAGTCCAAATGGAAAAAGAAATGTGGACTCTATGCACACGTATCTGATGATAGCAGAAAGAAAGACGTCACTGCTTATGCATTGTTTGGAAAGTTAAGGCCGAAGGTATTTGAGAATCTGCTGAATCTAGAGGAAGAGAAAGGTTTCAATGAATCTGAACTTAGCAATAAAAGTTGTTTTGTACTACTTGCCATAGGTTAGTATAGTATAGGAAAGGTATTGATTTGGCACGAGAGAGGAAAGATATGGTAAGAGTGTAGAGGAAAAGGTCACTAATTAAAAAAAGTTAGCATCATCTTACAAGTTTGAAACAATTTTGGATGAATGCATCCGGGATCAGCTTGTGTCATTTAGACAAAGTCAGTCAAGAATTCTGTTTGCAACTATCCTATGCTGAATGAAGTTATAGCCATCACTAAGCATTTTGAACACTTAGTAACTGGTGTCACAGAATTAGACAGACACAAGACTCTGGTCAGCAAAATTGATGTAAAAGATAAAGAAGTTAAAGGCATAAATCTGCAATTGGTGAACATTAAGTTTAAAGGAGTTGGTAACCGATGTGATGTTATAGGGCACATAGCTTCATACGTAAGTAGTACTTGGGGATTCAACGTTTTGCCTCGAAGAATATGTACACCAAATACGGTTGAAGAAGGAATCAATGCAGGTAGTATGTAAAGTCAAAAACATTCCTATTTCAAAGTGAATGAGGCTGTTGAGAATTATTTGGCACAATTGTGTAAAGAAAGTATATTTAATTCTATTGAGAGTGCAGAATGGGTAGTTCCATTCGTTGTGGCCTCTAAACAAGTGGCTGAGATCCAACTGTATGTGGACCTTAGAGTGCAAAAGAAATGTGTTGTAGTTTATCATTTTCCATTGGCAAATACCACTGAGATGGTTGCAGTGTAGTATGGGGCCCACTTTTCCTCCATTTGGAACCTCCTGGCCGTGTACCATCTGGTAAAACTACATCCTGACTCTTAAGATCATTACACCATTTGGAGCCTTTCATTTTGTATGGATGCCATTTGCTCTGGTATCAGTTGCAGCTGTCTTCCAGAGAGCTGTCATGAAGAAAATCATCCTTCAAAGACAGACTTGACAACAACTCCCACAACAGCAAAGAACTTTTCGGCATCGTCAGAGAACTCTCCAACCCCGACGCCAAAAACAACACCATCACCCCCTCACAAGACCTCTGCGACTCCCTCGCAGCCTTCTTCCACCACAAAATCACCGACATCTACAACAGCTTCACCACAACAAACGCGAACCCACCACCAGAACCCACCCCCCACAGCACCACCATCCACGCCTGGAACCCGATCACCACTGAGGAAACCACCCGCACGATGAACTCCATCCACTCAGGATCACCCGCCGACCCATGCCCCCACCACATCTTCAACAAAGCCGACAACATCATCGCCCCCCATCTCCGAGACGTCATCAACACATCCTTCACCACCGCCACCTTCCCCGAGAGCTGGAAACACGCCGAACTCAAGGCCCTCCTCAAGAAGCCGACAGCAGACCCCACAGACCTCCAGAACTTCCGACCCATCTCTCTCCTCCCGTTCCCAGCAAAGGTTATCGAGAAAACCGTCAACACTCAACTGACAACCTTCCTCGAAACCAACGAATCACTCGACCCCTCGCAGTTCGGTTTCAGGGCCAACCACAGCACCGAGACCGCCCTCATCGCAGCCACGGACGACATCAGTTCCTTGACCGACAAGGGAGAGACCGTGGCCCTCATACTCCTTGACCTCTCCGCAGACTTCGACACGGTATGCCACTGCACCCTGATACAGCGCCTCAACAACGCCGGCATCCGAGGCAAGGCCTTGGACTGGATCATCTCGTTCCTCGCCGGAAGAACTCAGAGAGTCCACCTCCCCCCCTTCAGATGAACAGCTACCGAGGTCATCTGCTGCGTCCCGCAAGGATCCTCCCTCAGCCCCACCCTCTTCAACATCTACATGACGCCCCTAGCAAACATCGCACGCAAACACGGACTCAACCTCATCTCCTACGCAGACGACACTCAACTCATCCTCTCCCTCACCAACGACCCTTCCTCTGCTAGAACCAGACTACACGAAGGAATGAAGGAAGTAGCGGACTGGATGAGGGACAGCCGGCTTAAACTCAACACCGACAAGACAGAAGTCCTCATCCTAGGCCCTACTCCCACCGCATGGGACGACTCCTGGTGGCCCCCCGCCCTAGGCAGCACTCCCCAACCCACCAACCACGCCCGCAACCTGGGCTTCATCCTGGACTCCTCCCTCTCCATGACCAGACAAGTCAACGCGGTCACATCGGCATGCTTCAACACCCTTCGCATGCTCCGCAAGATCTTCCGCTGGATCCCCACCGACACAAGGAAGACCGTCACCCACGCCCTCGTCACCAGCCGCCTGGACTACGGCAACACCCTCTACGCCGGCACCACGATCAAACTACAGAAGAAACTCCAACGAATCCAGAACGCCGCCGCACGCCTCATCCTGGACGTCCCGAGCCACCACCACATCTCCGGACACCTGAAAAAGCTTCACTGGCTCCCAGTCAGCAAGAGGATCACGTTCAGACTCCTCACCCACGCACACAAAGCCCTTCACAACCAAGGACCCAAACTCATCAACCACCGCGTCTCCTTCTACGTACCCACCCGCACCCTGCGATCGACCGGACAAGCCCTGGCAGCCGTCCCCCGCATCCGCAAAGCCCCCGTCGGAGGCAAATCTTTTTCTTACCTCGCAGCGAAGACCTGGAACTCTCTCCCCAGCCATCTCCGCTCAACACAGGACCACCTCTCCTTCAGAAGGCAGCTCAAGACCTGGCTGTACGAGCAATAACCCCCTCCCCCCCAGCACCTTGAGACCCTTTCGGGTGAGTAGCGCGCTTTATAAATGCCATTGATTGATTGATTGATTGATTGAGAGTGATTGATGTATAAACTATTTAGAAAAAATGGTATAAGGTGTTTACGGGATGACATTATGTTTTTCGGAGACACTACTGAAATCTATGATTTGAGAGTCAGATACGTTCTTGAAACACTTGGTAGGACTGGATACGACTCTCAAACTCAATAGGTGAAGTTTGCAAGAGAAGAGATTGACTATTCAGGACACTGCATCTCTAGTGGAGGAATTAGTCCTAAGAGAGATCCAGTCTACAATATTGTGAGTTTGTGGAGTCCATCAGGAAAAGAGAGATATTCTAATGTTTAGGGGAGCTAGAGTTCCTTGCTAAATTTATTTCAAATTTAGTTTCAAAGACTATCAAAAATAGAAGTCTGCTCAAGAAAGGGAAATAATTCGAGTGGTCTGAAGAATGTGAACTGGTCTTGATCACTGTAAAGGAAGATTTGAAGTGTGCAGACAACCTTCAGTGCTTTGATCTGACTGAACAATGTTACATTATGACGTCTGGCAGTGCTGTGGACTGGGTCCTGTGTTGCTGCAGAAAGAAGAGAGTGATGAAGAGTACAGGACTATAACTTATTTCCAAATCCTTTTGTGGTGTAGAGGCTAAGTACTGCAAAACTGAGAGAGAAGCTCTAAGGGCCAGATGTATCAAGCCTTTTTGCATTCGCAAACGGTGCCAATGCCCGTTTACGAATGCAAAAATGCCTTTCAGTATTTATGAAAGGCACTCGCAACGCAAATTTAAGGAATCGGTAAAATAGCGATTCCTTAAAATTGCGAGCCCGTTTAGAGAATCGCAAATTGCGACTCTCTAAATAAGAAATCGCAAATAAGGAATCCTCATTTGCGATTTCTAAACCACATGTATCAAGCAATTCCTTAATGCGAATTTGGCATTAAGGAGTCGCTATTACCACCAAGTAAAACTTGGTGGTAACCATGTGCAAATTTTAAAAATGCATTAAAAATGCATTTTTAAAATTGACATGTAACGCACACATGCCCTTTGGCATCTGTGCGTCTTACATGTCCCCAAAAACTTTTTGGGGTGCAGCAGAGGGGGCCTTAGGCCCCCAGCAGCCTGGGGTTTTGCATTTCCAAAATTGCGAATTCCAGTTAGGAATTCGCTAGTTGAAAAATGCAAAAAAATCGCAAATATGGGCCTACAGGCCCATAGGTGCGAATGGGAGCTGTATCGCTATTTGCGATTCGGTAATAGCATTTGCGATTTTTAAGAAATCGCTATTATCGAATCGCAAATATGATACATAGCATTTTGCAAATCAGAAATAGCAATTTCTTAAAATTCGCTATTACCGATTCGCAAAAGGCTTTTTTGATACATCTGGCCCTAAGTGCTTTCTGGGTTATTAAAAAATTTAAGACTTTTGTGTGAGGAAAGCAGTTCACATTCTTTACAGATCATAAGCCCATGACAAACATTTTGAGTAAGAAGTTTTTGGTACTTTGTCTATGCAAGCCACTAGATGGATATTGTGACTGCAAGAAAACAGTTATGAAGTCCTCCATGAACCTGAACCAAACACAACAGCTACAGACTTTCTTTCTAGACTGTGTTCAGCAGTTTTGGAAGAAGATGAATGTGAAAAGGCTGCAAAAGTGACTGTGTGCATTATTGTGAGGGGAGTTATTTCACCAGAAGAATGGATGTTAGCGCTTCGAAGTGATGAAGAGTAAAGCTATACAGAGTGATGGAAGCTTGAGAAGAAATCCCAAGGCATGGATGTGTTTTGAAAAGTGAGACATGCATTATGTTGTAATGGTACTGGTATCTTATGTTCAAAAAAGTTTTGTTGTTCCTATCTAACTTAAGAGGAGGGTTATGAAGTTAGGACATGAATGTCATCAAGGAGCTAATAAAATCAATGCAAGAATTAAATTATTGGTGACGTGGAATGGATATCCAAATATAAAGAATTGTCAAGACAATGTTATGACTGTATGTGACAAAGACATGCCAAGTAAGCCATGGGAAAGTGTTTCCCTTGAAATTGTCCGACCTTTACCTAGCAAGAAGTTGTACAACTATGTTTTGGTACTCTTACATCAGTTTTCTCAGTGTGCTGAGATAGGGATAGCAGGAAGTGTTGAAACAAAAAAAAACTTTTTTAGAAAAAATCTTATGTAAAGAAGGACTACCCAACTGTATTCTTACCGATAAGGGGGTCACAATTTGTATCAAGGAAGATGACTGAGTTTTTAACGATTAAAGGGATTAATCATAGGAAATGTGCTTTGGAACATCCAGAGGGTAATGGCATTGTGGAAAGATTCAATAGGGCAGTAAAAGAATGTATACATCTGGTGTTGATTGTTGGTAGGAATTGGAAAGAGTGGCTATTTATTTTTCTGTATGCCTACACAGTTACTTCGCATTCCACAACTGAGCGTGCAATTTGAGGGAGAGGAAAGGAAGTACAGAGATTATTCCTAATTGCATGTCTTAGGGAAAGGAAACAGTGTTCACTGGGAGATTGACATTGATAAAGCCAGAGAACAAAGATGTATGTGTAAGTGCATGGAAAACATTGACTTGTGCAAGGCTGTTGCAGGTCGTGATATAGGAGCAGGTGGTACAGTTGTAACAAAGAATTCTATGAGATCCAAAGGAGTTTCTACATTTTTTTGGACCATACAAAGTTAAAACAGTGTTTTGCAATACACTTAAACTTGAGAAAGGGAGAATATGGAACCTCAACCGAGCGGTTCCATTCCAGGGAATATGGTGGAGTGAATCTCATCTTAGATGTATTATTCAAATGTTGTAATTGTGTCTTTAGTTTTAGCACCGTATTACATTCATGTTCCTATACTACAGTTGTTTGTTTGAAAGATGTTCTGTTTTGTCCTCTTTCTTTTCTTATTGTTTAAAATGCTGGGATGGAAGAAATGTGATATTTCTTCCTTTGCTAAATTCTAATGAAATCCTGTCCGCAGGAGGATCAATGCTTGTGCTTATCTCACTGAAAGTTCCACTGGCAGTCAGTGGTACCTAGGCTCAGATATCCTGCCGGATGTGGTTGAGATGCTCTGAATAAAAGATCTCTTGTGTTATTTCTTGAATTCTGTTTTCACTACTTTACAGAGCCTTGTTGCAAGGCATATATGAGTGATCAATAGAAATCTCTTCTCTGCCAATGTTATTTTACAAGACTGAATTCCACAAGGGTTGCCATGTCAGGAGGGATCAGCAACAAGTGTAGTACACACACCTTGGCAGATCCATGCACATGGCTTTCATTTCCTCTCTTCTGGTTGTGAGCCACAGGAAACCGTGGATACACATCTTGGCAGATCTTGTCCTCCCGCCTTTGTTGTCAGCTACAGGAAGCAGTGGATACGCATCTTGGCAGATCATGGCTTCCCACCCTTGTTGTGAGCCACAGGAAGCAGTGAATACACGTCTTGGCAATCCAGTGCTTACAACCTACGTCTCTTCTATTCAAGTCTGAGCCGCTTTCAGAGCACAGACGTTCTTTCGTTAAATAGGTGGGGGGTTAAAAAATATCTGTGTCCTATGCTATTGTATGTGTACACTACCAGTTGTTCACAATTACACTTTGCATGGAAGCGGGCCTTGACTGTTGCTTTGGTTAGATCTAGCATCCTTGGTGTGGTTCTCTACTAACTTTTTGTCTTTGGCCCGCCAGTTTTACTTACTTTGTTTTTGCTGGCTTTAGGACTCTGCAGCACTGCTAACCAGTGCTAAAATGATTGTGCTCTCGCTTTTAAATGTGGTAGAGTTGGCTTACACAAATTTGGTGCATTAATTTACTTGTAAGTCCCTAGTAAAGTGGTGCTACTTGTCCCCAGGGCCTTTAAATTAAATGCTGCAAATGGGCCTCCAGCACTTATTGTGCCACCCACTTAAGTAACCCTTAAACATGTTTCAGGCCTGCCATTGCAGCTCGGTTGTGTTGATTTAAACTGCCATGTCGACCTGGCAAAATAAACTTTTTGCCAGGCCTAAACTTAACTTTTTAATACAAATAAGTCACCCTTAGCGTTAGCCCTGACCAGCTCAGAGGGCAGGGTTCAATGAATTTAAAAAGTAAGACATGTACTTTTATGTTTTATATGTCTTGGTGGTGAAAAACTCCTAAAATCGTTTTTCACTATTGTAAGGTCTACCTCTCCCATACAATATCATTGGGTTAACTTATTATATTTAATAAATGATAACTTTAAATTGGGAACAGGTAGATAGGTCGACTTTGGTGTATGCAATTGTGAATGAGAGCCCGCTTTATGAGTAAAGTGTGTTTTTTTAATAACTATTCTGAACAGGCCTCCTTTATTCCACAATTGAGAGAGAACCTCTAAGTGTTTTCTGTGCTATTAAAAAATTGAGGCACTGTGTCTGAGGAGAGCACTTCACAGTCTTTACATATCATAAGCCCACGATAGAGGTTTTGACTAGGAAGATTTTAGGTGCTGTGTCTATGCGAATCAGAAGATGGACATATTCTTATCCTAACCATTTGGTGCCTGCAGCCTGGTCCTGGGTCACATGACTAGGTGCTGCTGGCAGTTGGTCCTTGTTTACTGTTCCCAGACAGTGAGACAAAGGGATGATAGGTGATGGCAGATGGACCACATTGAGTTAATGAGGGGGAGGAGCTGTCACCTACCACACTTGCACATCACAAAAGCTCTGTCTAAGCACTCTCACAAAGGGTTTTACACTGGTTTTTGTGACCCCAGACAAGCTGGTGTCAGGACAGGGAGGAAGGGGATGTCTGGCATCTCAAAGGGGTGGAAACCTCTGGAAGCTTGCTGTACTTTAAAGTGGGCACAAGGTTTAAATATTGGGAACTTCGAACAAACTCTTCAGTACACTTCTGGACCTGTGAACTCTGCTAGGAAAAAGGACTGCTGTGGTGCTTAAAGGATTGCTACTCTGCTGGACCGCTGCTCTGAAGGACTGCTGACCGCTGTGCTGACCTGCTACCCTCCTGCCTGGGTGAGAAGGACTCACCCAGGCAGTGCATCTCTAAACCCAGGACCCCAGAGTGACTTCTAGGACTAGTTGGCTGGCCTCCTGATCAGAAGCCTCAGGAAAAGAACAGGCTTCTGACAACCTTGAACCCAGCACAGGGACTCTGTCATCTGTGAGTCCTGCCCTCCCAAATGGTGCCACCCCAGTTCTGGCCTCTTGGAAGTGAGCCTGAAAGTGCTCTGCTAGCCCATCTATGGATTCAGCAGAACCAACGCATCTCATCTGATGTGTGGTGCTTCTCTCACAGTACCGGCACATTGCCTCTGTTGCTCGATGCATAGCCCTCAGAACCAACACATTGCCTGTGCTGCACAGACTTGCCAGGTGCAAGGACTTTGGATTGTTATTGCAGTCCATTGGAACATTGGAACTGCCACTTCACAACTCACCTCCGACCAAGGACATGGCTGTGCCCAACGCAGCCCATCAGATCTGCCACTGCACTATATATTTCCATGCAAGGACATTGCATCCCACTTTGCAGTTCCCCGTAACCACTGCTGCACAGTGCATCTCCTTGCTCGGATCTCACATCGCCTCTGCTGTGCGATGCATCCTCGATGAGGGACTCTGCATCTCTTCGCAATCACGATTAAGGTACTGTGTTCAATGGACCTAAGTGGGCCCTTGTTGCTGGCCCACGCTCTATCTGGATCAGCCTCAACTTGTGACTTTGACCTAGTCTGGCACGACCAGATACCCACAGTTGCCGCTTTGTGCTTTAAAGCCTGACTACTCTGTGCCAAGCTACCGGAAGGTTGAGCACAGGTTATGTGACTTCACCTTGACAAGGATTGTTGTTGCTGCTTGAGCAGGGTTTCACCCACAACCAGTGACCCAATTTCTAACAGGTATTCAATTACACAGGAGGTGCCTTACTTGTTCTCTTATTTCTTCTTTAAGTAATCATTCATTAATATAGGTAACCTTCACTGCAGAGTTGCTCCAGTGATAAATTGAATTATTGTCATGTTTATAAATTCTGGCCTCTGCAGAATTTTTTTGTTGTTGCTGTTTTCATGCTCTCATGGTGACTATCTACATCTAGTCCTAATTTCTTTATCTCTCTATCTATAGCTGGTTGAATGCCTATAACTGTCTATAGCTGTGTACCTGTTTTCTGTTTTTAGGGTCGAGCCTGTGAGTGCATGCGCTAGGGCATGCATCTTGCTTGCAAGACTCTCTTGTGTTCAGTAAAGGGCTTGGAGCCCGCCTGTCAATCACCATTTGTTGGTTTGCGTGGCACTCTTCTTTACAGCTTCGTAATTCGTCAAGGCAAGTATGGCATCATTTCCGTTTCTCTGTGTGGAGCAGGAGTCAAGCACTAATTGATTCAACTTAATTAGTGGTCGTCAGCTGCTCCCCATGTGATCGAGGAACTGTTTGTACTTTTTAACTTCTAGTACCCTGCAAACAGAAGACTTGCGAATGGCATAAACATGCTCAGCAGGACAAACAAAATTGCAAAGTTTTATTTTTTTAAAGCTAACTTTTTTATTTCACCTAGACGCCTTTTCTCAGTTTCCATGCATGTTTTCTTTTGTTTTTGCTCATGGGTGCTGTCGTCAAAAGATGACAATTAACTTGTTCTAAATATGCAAGACCTATTGCATTGCAAATGCTTGTTTTAATACCTGCCTGTCTTTCTACAGAGGCCTGTTCACTCTTCTGTTTCTATTTTTGCTTGTCTGTCCCTTTCTATTTCCCCCTACAAATAGCTTTTGAATTTACCTGTTGTATATATCAATTTTTCCAGTTTATTAATGTCTACCTGCCTTTCTTTGCAGAAGTCTGTTTGTTCCCGTATGTGTGAATGTCTATAGCTATTTGTCTTTGTACAGCTTTCTGTTTGTGTAAGTTTTTCTCTATACCTGTCTGTCCTCTATTTTGTTTCATAATGTGCCTATCACAGCCTTTTGCCTGTCTAAAAATCTTCATTCACAGCTATCTAGAGATAGAAGTGAAACAATTGTATCACCATCAGTAACAGATAGGCAGCTGTGTAGGCTTCACACACAGACACATGTGCAAACACATGAGCACATTTACACTAGGGGGCGTAGCGTGATGGGCTTCATTGGCACCGAGCGCCTGTTTTTATGCGTCTGCAGTCAGTGGCGACTCCTCCGCTATGGCGAAGAAGCATCGCCCCCCGCCAGCAGCAGACGCTGCAAGCCTTTCACAATGAAATGATAATAAACTTATTATCCTCTAGTTGTGAAAGGGGAGGGGCATCGGGGTGCACTGTGCACTCCTCTCAGTGCGCATGTATGTTTGGCTGGCTGTCTCGGGCCAGCCAAACATACACGCGCAGTAGGCTCTCTCCAGCACGGCACTGTTGCCAGGCTGGAGAGAGCCTGCACAGGCTCCCAGTCTGTCTGGGAGGACCCTGGCTGGGCGCTCCCAGCCAATCCTAACACTGCTTTGAACAGCGTCAGGAATGGCCGCAGGGCAGGCTGGGAGCCTGTGCCTGCTGAGACGATGGAGGATCAGCGGTGCGACGGGGAAGTACGTTTTTTGATTTTCAGAAAGTACAGCTCAGAAGCGGTGATCAGGGTTTAACAATTTATGTTTCTCTGTTGTATTGTCTGAAATAATGCACTGACTCTGAGAAATGTTGGGCTAAATGTAAGGGTGTCATCGACCCCCCCACTTTAACAGCTTGAGCAGGGACTGGGGCCACTGAGCGGTTCTGATTAACATGAAAAGTTTCACTTTTTGTTTATAGCTCATTTACTTTGATCAGCAACATCTAGTCTCTGCACTCAAGCTCATAAATATCACTGTAGTAGAGGAGTATGAATGTGTTGTGAGGTGAGGGAACACATGGCAGAAGAGAGCCTTGAAGGAAGGAAGAGACTGTGGGATGAGAGAAGGATGGATGGATGGATGGAAGTATCGATGGTGAAACTGATAGAGAGGTGGATAGATGGAGAGAAGGATGGATGATAAATGGAGAGAAGTGGATGGATGCAGAAAAGAGTGGATGTATGTAGAGAAGAATGAATGGATGAAGAGATTGATGGGTGGAAAGGTTTGGAGGAAGAAGAAAGGATAACAGAGGAAAGGAAGGGCAGAAGCATGAATGGATGGATGGAGAAAGGAAGTAAAACAGAAGGAAGGATGGATAAATGAAGAACAAACGATGAATGGAAAAATGACAAAGAACAATGGTAAAAGAAGGATAGTAAGAAACAGAAAAAGACAGAAATAAGGTTTGAGAGAAGGAGGGAAAAGCCTAAAAGAGGGATGGGGACAGGAAGAATGTTTCAGAATCCCCTCAGTGGGAGCTCTCCCTGAAAGCCTGTTGGGATTGCTAACCTTAATCGATTGTTGCCATTTTGAGCATGGTTTAAGTGGGGGGTATTTTATTTTTCTGGCTACTCCCTTGATTAAATGAGAGCTGCCTATACCTTGTGCCCCACCATGCTTATGACCTCACATATTACATCACTCATGACTTGTTCTATGACATCATTTATGATATCATTAATGACATCTCAAATAACATCATTGATGACATCATCCAAGCTTCTTTTGTACACATTGCTCTATAAACGAGTATAGGATTAGAGCTATGAAAGTAAGTGCAAAAAAGTTCAGAATAATCTGAAGCATCATTACTGGTATCATAAATACAACTCCCCTAGGTAAAGTAAGCTAGTGTATGTGCAACATTGAACCTATACCACATACTTCATGAGTAGGTGAATTAATGTTGACTATGAACCACAGATGAAATAATAACTTATCCGGCACAAGGTGTTCAACCTGTATACAACTGCTTAGGGAAAGCCAAGTTTCTCCAGACACTGATGTCTTGTTAGATAACTACTGCCCTACTACGGACAGCCTTTACCTGTATCAAACCCTTAGCAGTCACCGAATCTACACTGAGGAAGGAAGTGGATATAAGTAGAGAAGTGGGCACTGTTGACACTGTTCACTCTATGGAGAGAGTTTACTCTGTAGCACATATGGAGGTTGCCCACAAGGCCTTATGTTTTTTAAAGGGGAGTGGAGGCGCAAGCCCCCCGAACCTTATTATACCCTGGCCACCCCATCCCCCAGGGCTGTTTTTCTTTAACTAAAGGGGAGGAGGGCTGTTTGTCCCCCCTTCCTGAGCTTTATTAGG
The DNA here is from genome assembly GCF_031143425.1 of Pleurodeles waltl. NCBI lineage: Eukaryota > Metazoa > Chordata > Amphibia > Caudata > Salamandridae > Pleurodeles > Pleurodeles waltl. The sequence goes on from NC_090436.1 coordinate 61,886,465, forward strand.
CCCTCGAGACCCCATCCCCCAGGGCTGTGACTTAAAATAAATGTGAGGGGATCCTGCAAAACCCTGTTAGGCCCGGGGGACTCCATCCCCCGTATATGTTGTTTTAAAATAAAGGGGAGGGGTCCACCTGGCCACCCTCCCGACCCTTGTTAGGTCCTGGGGACCCCATTGGACAGGGCAGTTTATTTTAATTAGAGGGGAATGGGGGCTGCATGTTTCCCCCCTCCCCCCCAAAGCCTTGTAAGGCCCTGGGGACCCCATTCCCCAGGGCCAATAGTACAATTAAAGGGGGAGGGCCCCCCTCCTGAAGCTTCTGTGGCCCACCTGAGGCCCGCATTTCTTAAAGTGGGTGGGTGCCAGGGTGCCCACATGGGGCACCCACCATGTGCTCTCCTCCTCATAAAAAATACTTTGGACCCCGTAGAATGGGGGCCCCAGGGGCAGAATCTGACTTGAGGAGGGAGGCCAAATGCTCCCTTTCCCATTATATTTAAATTGGACAACAGGAGATGAGGTCCCCAGGGCCAAAAACTGCTCGGGGAAGTGGGCTGCAACGCTCCCCTCCCCTAATTAAATTCACTGGCCCTGGGAGATGGGGTTCCTGGGTCAGAATGCGGCTTGGTTAAAGGAGTCACACGCCCCTTCCCCAAAATAAGTAAATTAGGCGCGGGGATTGGGTCCCCATGGCCAAAAATGGCTCAGGAATAGGGCCAGGTGCCCCCCTCCCCTTAATTAAAGAATGTGGCCCGGGCTGCCAATTTTTTTTTCGATCCCTTGGGAGTCCTGGGACTTTTTTTCAACTTTGGCCCCAGAGGGGGTCCCTCTGGGTCTCCCCAAGGGGGCCTAGTGGGGCAGAGGTTCCCTAACCTGCCCCCTTATATCACTTTTTTAAAGTTCAGGGCAGGGGACTCTGAGCATGATCACGAGTTTGACAGTTGGACGAGTCGACTGCCAAACTTGCATGGAGGATGCCACCATGATACAGGTGACGTCCCCCCAAAGTGTATTACATTGTTCCCATCGGGCTGACCGGTGGGAATATCGTATTACGCATACCCGCCGAGCTGAACAGTTCTATGATATTGGTCTTGGCTCATTTAAGGGAGCTAAGGCCAATATCGTAGCACACCAGCACCTTCGGAATGCGCATTGTCTGCAAAGCTGACAGTGCGCATTCCGGTGGTGCTGGCCAGGGGGGGTCCTGCATTGCCCATGCCATGGGCATTGGCAGTGCAGGGTCCCCTCTCTGGCCCCCGGCACTGGCTTTCCACCAGCCTTTCCATGGCAGGGTCCCCACCACGGAAAGGCTGGCAGAAAGCTGAGTTGTAATCAGCCAGTCGGCACTGAGTTCAGCGCTTCCATGACTGAGTACAACTCAGACTGCCGTCAGCCAGTCGGGAACCATGTTCCTGGTGGGGACGGCGGTTGGCTGGGTGGTCCACCCGCCAGGGCTGTAATGTGGCGGTCCGACTGTGACCACGAGTCTGGCAGTCCTCAGACCGCCAGACTGACGATCAGGCCCTCAGTCGGGGAGTCTGACTCTCGATGGAGCGAATTAGCCCAAAGTTAATAGCAGCACAAATGACACCAATCCTATGGAAATGCTGACCTAACTATAACTACCTGTTCACCAAATGATAAATTCCAGTGAGCACTTAAACAAAACTTTTGGGCTTAGATTATGGGAATGCCATTTTTAAGGCTTCCTAAAATGCTTAGCACCTGCGAATGATACAGCATCCTGCCACTAGGCTTTTTCATATTGCACTTGTAGCAAAATCATTTTTGCCCGTTTAATCTCCCCGGCTTTTTTGCTTTTGGCTGTCCTGGTTATAGGCTTTTCACTGTGGGTGAGCCTCACAATAGATGTCTCATCCACAATAATCACACTGTAAATGGGCTCCCTGTGTTTACCACCAGTGTCTGCCTTTTAGGATAAGGCTACTGCGATGCAGCAGGGATAAGGGGCACCTGACTGGTTACATGTTAAGATATGTGCACATGCATGTGCACATGTGTGAGGGGTGCACTTGTGAAACTACCATTGTGCTCAGTCAAATAACTGCGCACAGGTAACGTGATGCAGAGGGGAATATGTAGGGTTGATTATTGCCCTGGAGTACGCCTTATAATAATGGTGGACACTCATAGGTAAACTCAGTATTGTTTACTGATTTGTCTGCAGAACCACTTTATTATGCACAGTGGGGAATTCTGCCTTAGCATGCAGTTTTGCTTGTCTTTGGCCTACAAAATACAGCAAGATATCAAACCTGGGTGAAACGTGTGCGCCCAGTTTAAATGTGCAAGTCACAAGCAGATATATGTACACCTAGCAGATATATGTACACCTAGCAGATATATGTACACCTTATTGGTCATGCAGAATTGTCATATTTCTCTCACTCAGCTCAGAATCAGAGTCCAGGCCTCTTGTCACCCTGCTTGGCCAAGATAATAACATTGCATCCAGCAGAAGGAACAAAGGGAGCAATTAACAGTGCTTTACTCAGCTCCTGGGGAGTAAGAGATGGGGGGAAAATCTGCATATATTAATTAGCTGTCACTCTGTACTAGGTTTGGGACAGCTCAGGCCTACTGAGCAATGAAGGGAGTCCAGACCTTTGGAGCCAACACAGGAGGGGGCTCCTCTTTGACGTTTTTATGGGAAAGGCCTTGCCAGTGATCCCAGCTAGGGACAGAGCCAAGGCCCCCAGAGGAAATATTATCAATGACTCCAGAATACGCCATCTTGAACTGGCCCAGCATGATGTGCAAGACGGCTGGGACAGAGGTGGAGCAGTTCTGTGGCACTCTAGGATTTAGCCAGTGGTGCTGCCCCATTTCAAAACTCTTGCACAAGGGTGAGAGAGTGTTTTTGTTGGAGCTGGACACTGGAATTGGACGGCTGCAGCTATAGACAAGTGGAAGATCAAACCCCCTGATGCTCTCATGGACCAAGGGCCCTGCCTACAGTTGACCCCAGGACTAATGGGTCTCTCTCCAGGATCCGGGAAGCTGGTCCACTTACACCCCCTAAGGACCAGCTGGGGGAGGAACTGGACTTCTGCACCCACACAGGAGGAGAGAAGCACCAGAGGACAAGAAAAAGAACAGCGGATGTTGCAGGCAGCAAGTAGAACCGATTCCCTGCAAAGTGCATCACCTGAGAGGCCAGGCGGACTGAGGAAAAGTCTCCAGGTTTTTAGGGCTTGGCATCTAAGCAAAATGAGTCTAAGATTGTGAAAATTAGACCAAAAGGCCCAAAATATGCAAGGAACAAGGACTTGGCCTTTGACACCCAGCCGAGTAATGTAGCACATGGAGCTTGCCTGCAAAGTCTCCAACAAACCCCAGGGTAGGCAACTGCTTGGAAGTCGACATAAACTCTATAAATTATTAATAATCATTTGGAGGTGGTGTGCATTGGTTTCCTGCCCCAGAGCCCTTTGAGGCCCGGAGATCCCTACCCCCAGGTGCGGTTGTTGCAAAGGGGGACTGTGACCCCATCTTGGGGCCCCTGCCAAGCCAGAGAAGAGGGAAGCACCATTTCGCCCTCACCCACCTCAGAAGAAAGGGGGCCCAGGACCCTATCTGTGGGCCCGCCATGAAGAGGACCAGAGAGCACCATTGCACCCCCAAACCAAGAGAAGAGGGGCCACAGACCCCACCTCAGGACCCCCATCCTGAGGAGGGAGTGCATCCCCAGCACAGAGCAAAAGGGCCTGAGAAACCACATCCATGCCCCCAATGACATATGAAGCAGGAGGAGTGCTCCCTCTGGCTGTGATAAGCCTGATCCCCATGTCAGGGGAAGCAAAAAAGCCACAACAAAGAAGAAACCCTACCCACATGGAGCGGGCAGGGGAGAAGCACGCTGCAAGCTCCCGCCTTGGCAGAGGACGATTCTGGCCAGTTGAGGAAGCCGGTTGAGGAAAAAGCAGGTGGGCTCCCTGAGAAGCTCCAATATAAGGAGGCCATGCAGGGTGGGACTGAGCATTTCAATAAAAAAAAAATACATAGAAAGGAGAAATAAAAAGAAGCCGCAGCAAAAGAATGCGTCCGGAAACGCTTATTGAGCATTCACATTCACAGGAGGGAGCGCCCCACAATACCCTGTGGGGCTTGCAAGCCACCAAGCCTTCCCTTAATGTGGTTGCCCCAGAAGAGCATGAGCGCCACCGCAACCCCAAGAAAGTGTGCGGGATGGGCTTCAGGAGTGCAGCAGCGTCCCTCCCCCACCAAAGAAATTTGCAGGGTCAGAGAAAAGATGGCCCACCTGGCTTTCTTAGCTGAAGCTCAACATTTCCAAGGTTGGAACTTCTGTTCTACAGCCTGGGGGTATAGCGATCTCTATTGGTTGGGTCTATGGCTGCAGGTTTTGTGGTCTAAGTTGGGTAATGAAAGACATGTATATAGTTTTACAATACTTTATTCCATATTCCAAATGTGTTGCTGACAGTAATGATGTTCTTGAGTGTCTGCAAAGCCTTATTATATTAATTATAATAATTGCAAATGAATATGGTTACTGACGTTAGTGAGTTATGTGTTATAATATGTGGTACTTAGTCTGTAAATGTGATTACATTAATAAAGCCAATAGGCCTCCTTTATTTAAAGTGACACCACCCTAGATGGTTATGTGCTACATTGTATGTGACGGGGGTACGGTGATTTTTGGGGTTGTGACCCTTTAGGGCTAAAACGTAATGTTATCAAAGATATTCCCACTGGACTTCTGTATATTTGTAAACTACTGTGTAGTATTAAGAAGTAATTAAGTGGTGTGTGTGTAATACGTGCACTTTTCCTTTTCCTAAAGAAAAAGCACAGAGTGGACTATAATTTATTGATTATTATTAGTGTGTTCCAGTGAATGGTGATTACTAGCCCACACCACCTCACCTGAGTAGGTTTTGGACTGCTGTACTTCACTACCCTGAGAGAATCAAGCGCTACAATGGGGCGCTTAGGTCCCAGAGAAGGAATAATTGTGGACCTATTACTTGAGCAGACCTCACAACTAATAGCCCAATTCCTTGGATTATCCTAACCAGTTACACTAGCTTGCCATCCCAAAATGTGTCCTTTGCAAAGCACTTTGCCATTGCCATGAGGCTCAGCTCTTCTCTGACCCACTTCTTCTACAGTCTTATTTCTGTTTGTGGTGCCTGACACAGAACCAAATATCCTCTGTGCCTCTGTTCCACACAGAAGACATACCAGGAGTGGTGGTAGACCTTCTCTCATCTGGCCACAAAAATGTGTAACACTCTCTTACATATGACTAGTAATCATCAAACGTCCAGAAGGAGTTTCAAAACTTGTCTTTTCACCACCACTTTTTAAGCCTCATGTCATCTGTTTGCTTGTTGAATATCTTTTGTATGGGGAAACCAATTATCAGGTCACTGTAGCGCTTTGCACATTGTGTTTAATTCATTTATTCATTCAATGACATTCAGACACAACTACAAATCTGCTATAATTTGGGTTTCTATTTCAAGCAATAGAGTAATGAGATAAACTCAGTCTTGTGGACTAGCTACACATGCTTATTGCATGATGAACTTTCTCATATTTGTGCACAGTTTATTTTTATTTGGGTATAGATTATATGTGTGCTAATTGCTGGCTTGTGACAGTCTCCTCCAAGAGTCACACATGAGACCGGAAGGGTGGTGATGCGAGCAACTGGTACTTTGTTTTATAAATACCTTTTCACTAGGGTTTTGTACTTCAATCTGACACTTTAACTGATCCCCTGGTTTTGATAGCTTTAAGATAAATGGCAATTGTGTTTGTAAGATGCTGGGTTACCTGAGTAGTACAATCCTCTCATCACAGTAGAAAACTAGGTTTAGTTAGGCAGTTTCTCGAGGATCACTGATCTACCTGTTACTAGTGATGGCGCAAGTCTGAAGGATGACTTAGGGTGCTTGTGTTCAGAAACAACAGTACCAATGTAACACTTGAGTTATGAAACCACCCAGTAAAACTCCAGAGCAATTTAGTGAAATTAAAAAGTTTTTTTTTTTATAAACCAGTAACTCAGTTAGTGTTCATTGAATACAGTTGTTGAAAATACCATCAGTTCAGTCAAAAGGAATAGTCAGCTGAGTGTCCCAAAGAAATGTGGGAATTCTTGCAGTTTGCAATTGAATAATAGCCATACTTTGGAAGGGGTCATTCTTGAGGCTTACAACTATCGTCTGCATCCTGTCAGGGAAGATTGTAGTGTTTGTGGCAATGGTCAAGGAGAGGGTGATGTATGGATTGTCTCTTCCTGTGATCCTCCTGTTCTCCAGGTGGGCTCACAGGCTACTGGCACGATTATAGATAGTTGCTATTACTGGGTGCTTGTTGGGCTCCTACTGTGCCAATAATCACAGTTTGATAAATGTTCAGTACCCTGCTATGCCTGTTGGTACTTGCTTGTCTACCACATAGAGTAGGGGGTATCCAAGTGCCTGGATGCCCTCTCTGGTGATTAGTGACCTATACAAATCAACGTAACATAACAATATAGACTTTCCAAGCAGCTATGGTCTTGCGTCAAGCTCTTGGCACCTAACAACAAACATTTTCCAGTGATGGAGCATAACACTGGTGCAATGGTATCATGTACAAGGTGTGCAGAGTGAATAACCTATGGGCAGTCTAAACAAAGGCCAGAGGGTGAGAGCCCGGTAATACTAGATGACAAAGTGATGGGATCTGTTGCAGAAGAGGGAGGGAATGCTACAGACCTCCTGGAAAGGCTGTCCAGATCATAAGATATGCTCTGTGCTTATTTGAAGAGCAGTTATGGTCCAAGGGATACCTAGCAGAATTATGGCATAAAAAGGACACTGGTACCAGCATGGACATTAGAGCCCTCTTAAAGAGTTTACAGATGTATCTGCTGATCCACCTAACCACACGTCCTCTTTAGATGCTTTGATCCTCCCTTTGTAGAACTGCATGACAATCAATGCAAGGATCTTTACTCTAGCAGTTCTAGTTTACAACTAGTTCTGCCTTCTTGCGAAATTTCACAGAAGAGACTGGATGAGCTTGCTGATTCTAATGCAGCAGTGGAAGGACCTTTATCATAGGAGATCGTTACTCATGAATCAATGCATAACAAGAGGTTGTGGGTGCCGATGTATGTTCTCCTGGATTAAGGACGAACACCTCAGATAATGCTGAATCTACTGGTCGCTAGCCAGTTATAGGCTCCCAGATCTCAGACAGACACACAGCTTCTCCTGCAAGATATGCAGATTTGAGGCGATGCCCCCTCACTCCAGCGAGGCTGGCTGTTAGTGATACCAGCCCTGCATCACAGCAGCTCTATGAGTACTTTGCAGAGTGCACCCATCCTTGGTCTGTGAAGCAGCTTGGAACTGGAACCAAGTGGGAAGGTCTGGGCTCCTATTGTATCCATAGTTTCCAGACAGGACTGTCTACAGTTCAGGAAACAGCTCTTTCTGCACTGCAGACAATTCTTTGTGTAAGGCAATGGCTCTCACAGCAGGTAGTGATGATGTGCTCCAGCCCTCTATAATGATAAAGGTGAAACACAGAAAGCCCCGACTGCCTCACGACAGTCTCCCTTGAGCCCACCTCTCACTCCCCTGCACATACCCTTGATAAGCAGGTGAACTATCCCACTGGAAAGGAAAATACTAAGCGTAATTTGACTCAGAAAAAAAGTCTGTCTTTATTGCCTAATCTGTAGGTGACGGATCCCCTTTCAGAGGGCCACGGAGAAAGCAGGCGCTACTAGGCTCAATTGTGGGGTTGAGACCTTTAATTCCTGTTGTCCTGGGGCCCAAACTACTATGGGCCCTGAGCAACTGGGCCAAGTAACGATCCCTTCAGCATTTGACTCTCAGTTATAGCACTGTTCAACTAGTCCAAAGCTTCTCGGGAGGAGTTCTTCTGGGTGATAGGTGCAAGATTTTTATGAGCATAAGATTCAAAACATGCTCAGCAGCCACAGGTGATGAATGTCCAGCCAGATATTTGCTTTTATGAAAAAAGTTGTATTTATATGCAAAAACAGCACATCACAAACAATAAACGTAGTCTTTGTGAGGCCGACACTGTAGTGTTGCCCAGTTAAGATCCTGAGTAGCTCTTCCCTACCTAAGATCTTTAATTATTACCCATTTACATGAGGCAACATTCAGGCTAGGCTCTACTAGTGAGTACAAGTCTTAGAAGTTGCACAATGGCTCTTAACAAGTCATAGTATCTTAGTGCTGTAGAGTCTCAGTCAGCACAAGTTCCCCCAGGGCCCGGTGGCTCTGTAATCAGCCTTACTCGCTCTCAATAGAGTTGTGATACTGAAGGTGCAGGGCACATCAGTGACGCAACAGTGAGCATGAGTCTGGATTCTCTGGACGTGCAGTTAAGACTTCCTGAACTCCATGCTACAGGTCTTGTAGTTGAATTCATCCCTTCACTGTCACACGCTGTTCCATGTTGATGCACTGCCTCTTCACCACAGCTATCACCTTGCATATGATGGTTGTAAACCGCAGCACATGGGGCAATGGCACCTGTGGGTCACAGCACTACACAGGATAACGGCCCTCTTCTTGTCACAGCAATGCTCCAGGGCAACATCCCTTAATCTTCACATCGGTCCCCACCTGGCATATGGGGGGTCGCGAGGGGCGCACATAAGGTGACAGCCACTGTGTTGGGTAGCCATTTTAGTTATAGCTCCATGCACGTTATTTTAACACACTAGGCCGCTGTGCACTTTAACCTAGATATATTTTATTCAGAATCGTCTTATTATTGTTACAATAACCATTTTTACGGTCTTGTTTTATTTTCTGTTTATCTAACTGTTTTTGCCTAGGCCAGCACTCTGTTCTCAAACAAGACATTCTTGATCACTCTGTGCTTCTTCCAAGGCTACAGCACAGTACATTGCTGGTGAACGTGGTAGAAGGTTAGTCTCCAACATTCGTAGAAAACACACATCCTTACATAGGGACATTTTCTCAGAACATCAGTTGTGTTATTATAAAAACACTTCCTTGTCCCTTACACGTTAGAGGGAGATTCCAGCCAGGGAACCACGACTGTATGCTGATTGCTGAATGCTTCGCTGCAGATGCTAATGCAGACCGCAGGCCTTTGCTCAGGTATGGGGGTTGATGTCTTCCCAGGTGAACCTGAAAGGCAGAATTAGAGCTTAACATGCTGTGCTCAATTATAACCTATATAGGAACTAGTCCATTGATCATAGTGACAATATGATAGCGTTGTTTTTATCCTTCACTCTTCTTGTGACAATTTTAATACTGTCATGTTGTGTTGTCCTGGTTATTGCAGCTCACGCTTCTGTTTGTCATTTATATATGAGACTGAATTGTAAATGAGAGAACCAGATGAGACCTGAGTGACCACGACTTCCCTGAGAAGCCAATTATGTCATGCGCTCGGCTGCCTAGTCATCCCTGCCCTCGGGTAGAGATGAGGCACTGCTAATTAGCCGGAGCAAAACCCGGATTGGAGCGACAGGGGTCACCAGCAGTGGGTTAGACTTAGTCTCCCACACCGCGGGTGATTCCGCCGCTCAAAATCCAGTAGTCTCATTAGAATAATGAGAGCCTACGGGACAACTGCGCAAGGCAACAGTCTGCTTCTTGTCACTGTGATGATCACAGTGAAAGCCCTTAAACTTTACAGTGGACCCCACCTGGCATATGGGGGTTGTGAAAAACGGCTCATAGACTGAAGGTCCGATCAATGCGGCCATCCCGACATGGACCAAAATTTCACACTCTGCTTCAGGGACCCACTTAACAGGATCCCCACTGGACCTTGCTCCCTCCAGACACTCTCCTTCTCACACAGGGCCCACTGTTCTCAGCAGGCAAACAGATACTGTTGCTTCACGCTTGATGGCAAGTGGTCTTGATTCTCCTGGGTGATATCCACTCACCCAGCAGGGAAACTAGCAGACCTTTAGTCCTAGTCCTGGTCACAATGGCAGAAATCGTGCTGTGCTTCTCTATGCTGATATACAGCTTCAGTTTGACAATCTTGGGACAATTGAGCTCCCCTTCCATAATCTGTGTTCAAACTCAGATGTGATTTAGTGCCTTAGTCTTTGAAGTTTATATGTGGGGGTTACCCACTTTGAAGTGCCCACTCACCCGTCCTGTCCTTTGATCAGAAAGCAGTCTGTTACAGCAACGACTCCACTCTTGATAGCTTCACAACACAGGCCAGGTAAGTGAATAGAGAATCACACCTTGATATCAGCCTCACTGATATGTTACAAAGCCCCCCCTACTTATTATGATTTTCTTCTCAGACCCATCTCTTTCCTGAGATGTCCCCGGGCTCCACTGGCCAGTGACCTTTCCAGAATCAAACAAAAAGCACCTTTAAAGTGCACAGGAGGGCCTGGCTCTCCCTTCCTACAGTATGTGTGTCATGCCCAACTTTCAGGAATGTAGCTATCCACAAATCTGTCTTGGGGCTCTTCCAACCCCACATGGCTTCCTGAAGACCCTGGGATTTCAATATGGAAACCAGAGACCATGCATTGCACCACTCACAGGCACACATACATCCCAACATGCATATGCACAGATGTGTGCTGCACAGCGCTACATTTTAACACCATGTAGGCCAAGGGTGAGTTAAGCACACGTCGTCTGAACTTTAGCAGTGTGAACAGGCCTTTTTACCTGTGTTACTAGTATGAGGCTTACCAGCCCAAGCATCTAATCATCATTACTAAAACATGGTATGCTACTACCACCGCGCTCATGCTACTTAATCATTTGGTAAGGGAGTTGCTTTTTACCACTTGTAAGGGTAGAGCTTGGAGTGCTCCTCCCAGTCCAACAAGACAAAGAGACAGGCCTAAGTCATGGCACACACAGATGATTTGTGTTTGCTCTGGACAAAAAATCAGCACTAGGGATCCAGAATGCAGCTGGGCACTCGTTACATGTCTGTTACCATGCTAGGGACGTTTCCATCTCAACAGAAGCCCCTACCAGATCAGACTGCCCTGAACTAACTCCTAATCCGGTGTCAGATCGGTAATACCACCACAACGTCCATCAGCATTCTCATGGCTCTGACAGGCTTTCTGCCCCAGTACAAAAGCTGACTTTTGCAGAGAAATGGCCCATCTCAGCAACTTGGGATTCTCTCCATTCATAGCCCTCAACTTCTTCAACTGGAAAGGGTAGGAATACGCCATATGTGACAATATACAGACGATCCCTGTCCTTTCCTAACACTGGCGCACTTTTGGCTGCCTAGCACCAGTGAAGGCTCCCTGGCGTCATGTTGCAAGGGTACCTGTGTTGTTGGGAGGATTGGTCTGTGCCGGAAGGAACACCTTCTTGCACAAAAACAATCCAGAGAGGCATTTTCCTACTTCTTTGTAAGCTCCAGAATGCAGCACACGTAGAAAGAGGAAAAAACGAGAAATAAAGATATTTCTCCTGGTTATGCTTTGCCTTTTGGGGGGAGGTGAATAGCATTTTGATGCATTCCCAGGTCTGCCACTAACGGTAAATCTGGGATGCGCCAGATTCCTTGGACGGATGTGGGGGAACACCCACGCTTTACCCATGGAACACCTCCCGGCTGCAGAGTAACGCAAGACAGCGATTTACCCAGCCTTGTGTTATTCTAGATTTATCAAGTCATGCAGGGCCACACAAGGTGGCCTTGCGTGGCTTGATAAATCTCACTTAGGTTTTGTGTCGCCTTGAGCCACCTTCTGTGGTGCAAGGGTGACACAAAACCTTGATCAATACGGGCCCCAGTTCCAAACAAGTAAGGGTGCAAGTTTAACAAGGCCCATTCATTGGCAAAGCACACTTTCTCAGTTGCCACCCAGTTCTGTTCTCTGGGTAGTAACCTTCTTCTAATGAAGGCTACTGGACACTATCTATCTTTCTCATCCAGTTGAGCTAACATTGCTTTTACATGCCTTGACAGAGGCATCCATTGGACAATGAAAGGCGTACTGTAGTCAAGTGCTTTCAGTACAGGTGGATTGCATAGTGCCTTCTTCAGTTCTTCAAATGCCTTTTGACACTCGATTCAGATCACGTTTCTGGGCTACTTCTTGGAGATCAAAGCAGTCAATAGGGCAACTGTACTTCCTTAGTTTGCCACAAAGTTTGCCCATGACTAAAAATTGGCATCAAGGATCCACATATTGTTGTAGCTGGGGCACTCATGGCAGGGGTGCATATCTGTCACCATGTGAGTGACTTTTCTGTCCCATCCGAGGGATTAAAGTGTACTGATGGTGTGTGACTTAAAGGTACTGGTGTTTAGTGGCATGAAGTTGGCACCCAGCCATTACTGTGAAACTTGTAATTGGGACTAAGGAAACCCTGCACATAGGCTGATGCCATCTGTGAGCTCAGCAGAGGGAGAGTAGTCACTGGGGAACCCTGCAAACCCCTCAGTCCCTCCAGCCCATATTCTAACAAATAAGCCAGGCATCCTAGAGCTAGCTGGTTCTACCTTCTGAACCTTCATAGTTATTTTCAAATACCTGTTGTCCTGCCAACTCTGCCTGACTCAGTAATCCATTGGGCCTTCCACTCTGCCTCTAAGTTAAGGACTGTCCTCACTGCTATTAATGAGAGAGTGGAGAGCAGGTGCCATGCCAGAGAGATCATGCTACAACTGCTCTGCCTGTGTCCCTGTCAGGTGTACCTCTTGCCTGTAATGAGTCCACACAGACCCTTTGCATGCATCAACATAGTGATTGTGGGTGCAAGAGCCTCACCTGTCATCCCTTTCGTCTCTCTGGTTTGTGTAGATCCCAGACAGTTAGGCATTTCGCCTCATTACTGGCAATGGAAACCCGAGGAGCTCAGGAGAGGGCAAGAAAGATGACATATGATCATTTGGCTTTCCTTAGTCTCCATCGGTTCTCTGGGGAGCCCTGTGCGGCAGCAGGTCATCAGCAGAGATGTCTTAAGGCATGGACAAAGTGGTCTCTGGCCCAGGGCCCCATTCTTTCAGATGGTCCCGTGGGAGCCAGCTCTGCAGTCACGGTCCGCAGCTCCGAAAAACGGCGAGGCGGGTGCAGCGTGACGGAGGGCAATGGGGGACAGGGGAGGTTGGAGCAGGGGAGAGGAATACATTAAATTATTTTTTTTTAAATAAAAACTTACCTTAACTCGCCACGTGCCTCTCATTCGTCACAGATTGATAGCACAGACTCCCAGCCTGCCCTGCGCCAATCCTGATGCTGCTCAGAGCAGTGTCAGGATTGGCTGGGAGTGCCTAGCCAGGGCGCTCCCTCTCTCCAGCCAAGCAACACAAGACAACCTACTGCGCATGTATGTTTGGCCGGCCCAAGACGGCCGGCCAAACACACATGCGCTGGGCACTCTCCCTCATGTGGACATAACCCCCGTGGCCCCGCCCCTTTCAGAACGAAAGGATACTGAACATATTTTATTATCCTTTTGTTCTGAAAGGTTTGCAGCTTCTGCTGCTGGCGGGGGCGACGCTCCTCATATGTGGGAGCCGCCCCTGCACCTCCGTTCTGCAGTCCTGCCCTGAGCACCTTGAATCATTCTTCAACAGATTCTTTTAGATCGAACAGTACTTTGCATATTCAAAACAGGAGAGAGTCATGGAGATTATTAATAGTAGTGAGTTGCTGCTGTATTACAATACTGAAAACACACGTCAGTGTCACTATCCCTAAATATTAGATGGGAACACATTTAGAATTTGGACCAGTCTGCCTGTCAGTGTGTCAAGGGCCTGCGCAAAAGAGGGTACAAAAGAGCTGTAATTAGATTATAAATTCAAAGCTGTTCCGAAAAGGGCCCTCTGAAATATGTTTGTCTCGCGGCCCCCCCCCAAATCCTTAAAAATCACAAATTTTTCCCACATTTTTGTGATGGAACCTTCCGGAATCTGCAGGAATCCACAAAATTCCTACCACCCAGCATTGTCGCATCTATACTGGTAAACATTCTGCTCCACTTTTTTTTTTTTCAAACTGCCCTTTTGGCTCTTCCCTGTCACAGGCACTTGGCCCCCCTACACAAGTGAGGTATCATTTTTATCGGGAGACTAAGAGGAACATTGGGTGGTAGGAAATTTGTGCCGGTGCTGTGATCCCACACAGAAATGTGGGGAAAATGTGATATTTTTTTTTTAGCTAAATTTGAGGTTTGCTGAGGATTCTGGGTAAGAAAACACAGAATATCCACGCAAGTCACACCTCCCTGGACTCCCTCGGGTGTCTGCTTTTCAGAAATGTCCGGGTTTGGTAGGTTTCCCTAGATGGCTGCTGAGCCCAGGATTGTCCCCCCCCCCCGCCCCCCTTGGAAAACAGGTAGTTTTGTATTTGATAATTTTGATGTGTCCACGTAGTGTTTTGGGGCATTTCCTGTCACGGGCACTAAGCCAACCCACACAAGTGAGGTACCATTTTTATCGGAACACCTGGGGCAATGCTGGGTGAAAGGAAATGAGTGGCTCCTCTCAGATTCCAGAACTGTCTATCACCGAAATGTAAAGAAACAGTGTTTTTTGCCACATTTTGAGGTTTGCAAAGGATTCTGGGTAACAGAATCTGGTGAGAGCCCAACATGTCACCCCATCTTGGATTCCCCTAGGTGTCTAGTTTTAAAAAATGCACAGGTTTGGTAGGTTTCCCCCGGTGCCGACTGGGCTAGAGGCCAAAATCCACAGCTAGGCCCTTTGCAAAAAACAGGTCTGTTTTCTTTGGGAAAATGTGATATGTCCATGTTGCGTTTCCTGTCGCTGGCACTAGGCCTACCCATGCAAGTGAGCAACCATTTTTATTGGTAGACTTGGGGAAACACAGAATAGAAGAACAAGTGTTATTGCCCCTTGTCCTGCTCTACATTTTTTCCTTCCAAATGTAAGACAGTGTGTAAAAAAGACGTCTATTTAAGAAATGCCCTGTAATTCACATGCTAGTATGGGCACCCCGGAATTCAGAGATGTGCAAATAACCACTGCTCCTCAACACCTTATCTTGTGCCCATTTTGGAAATGCAAAGGTTTCCTTGATACCTATTTTTGACTCTTTATATTTGACCAAATGAATTGCTGTATACCGGTATAAAAATGAAAACCCATTGCAAGGTGCAGCTCCTTTATTGGCTCTGGGTACCTAGAGTTCTTGATGAACCTACAAGCCCTATATACATCCCCGCAGCTAGAAGAGTCCAGCTGATGTAGCAGCATATTGCTTTAAAAAATCTGACACTGCAGGAAAAAGTTACAGAGTAAAACGTGTAGGAAAATGGCTGTTTTTTTCACCTCAGTTTCAATATTTTTTTTATTTCAGCTGTTATTTTCTGTAGGAAAACCTTGTAGGATCTACACACTTGCTGAATTCAGAATTTTGGCCTAGGTAGCTGATGTGGACAGAGCGTTACGAGGGCCTAAGCGCGAACTGTCCCAAATAGCCAGAAAAAGAGGCCTGGTACCTGAGGGGAAGAGGCCCGGCAGGAGGCGTTAATTTTGACCTGCTTCATCACACAATAAACATAATACTTTTGCTGAACCACACAATCACCTATATGAACACTAGATGGCACCATTCTTCATAAAATCGGTATGTCCACACATTTCCAAGGCTGTAACGCAAACAGCCTTTAATTGCTAACAAGTTGCTTTTCGGGTGGCTGACGTAAGAGAGACATTATCTCATGCAAGTACTTGGGAGGAGGGGTGGGGGGGAGGTTTTTTAGAGGGGGGGGGGTTGCACCCCCTGTCCCCGGATTTCGGTACAGCCTGGTGTGTAGGCTCACAGTTCAGCGTAACACTAGCCGTAGTGTTACGCTGCCTGCATTAGTGCCGTACTTAAATTAACCCCCACCGCCCTAGAAAAAATGTCTGCGGAAACCAATGTGCAAGTATATTATTTCTCGCAACCGCACAGTCAACAACGGACAGTCTTTTATCTAAACTGATTGGCCCTCAGGAACAGCATTGACAACCCTCACAACACCGCGCCGAAGAGAAACCGTCCCACATTAGCTCCGTCAACAAAAGCGCAGGTCCTGCCATTTTAGTTAATTACCTCATCTATTGTTAGCTGTGTACTCAGCGTATTTTGATATTTAGCTGAATACCAAACAGTTGGGCTCGAATTTCCCCAATGTGTAATTCAATATTTTTGCCATGAAATAGTTCCAAACGGAATGGACACAGCGCACAAAACATATGTACAAGAGTGTATTTTTCTCCAAAGTGTCAGTTAACAGATTGACTTTAGGATGCAAACTGAGCATCTGACAATGCATTTTTCGATTCTGGGTTTTAATAGGCTAGTGCCAAACATCTGACTTGAGGTTAAACACTTGTACAATACCTGCTGTAATATTGGGAACATTCTGTGACCATTGAATGAGTATACTATGACCCATATGTATACCGTTATTGGGCTGCATTTGCGTTTTTGGGTCATTTTTTGACGAAAAGCGGCGCAAATTTACAAAATGAAATTATATTTTGTGAGTTTGCGTCGCTTTTGCGTCGAAAAATGACGCAAATGCGGCGCAAACAAAGTATAAATATGGGCTTGTGAACGATACACAAAGGTTCTTGCAAAATGGTGGGGAAATTCTCAAAGGTAGTTTTTCATGCAGGGGTTTCACATATGACTGCTTGATTCTGTGATGACTGCACATTATCCACTTTCCAAAGTGGCATCTTGTAGCCAATGAGGTTGTAGAACTGTTTGGAGCTCTGACTGAGGTCCAGGTGACCCCTAAAAGCTAAGGCGGTTTCTACATGGACTCCTTGGCTCATCCTTGGACGCTTGGCACAAGCGGAAGGATCTTGCTCACTGAAACTGCACTTGGTATTTGTGTGAAACACAACAACATTATAGAAACATCAAGAACATAAATAGCAAGTTAGATAAAATACAAACATTTTATGAGTAAAATGCTGCATAGAACAAGAAATTCCGATGTAGTGCTTAAACAGTACATTAAAAACGAATTGTAATTATTTATTAGTAAATATGGGCTTTGTATAGTTAAATCGGAGTTCTGTTCCTAAAATGGACACATGTTCATCAGCACTGTATTCAGTTTCTTTTTATTTAAAGAGAGAAACAAAGCTCCACAACCTAAAGGTGAGAAAGCTTTGGTAAAAATATCTTAAGCAAATATTCTTCCAATCTCAGCAAACTTGCTGCAGTTCTACTCAACCTCTCGATTAATGATTTTGATAAAAAAAAGTGCCTGAAACTTGCATTTCTTCAGTACTGTTTTTTCAGACTCTAAACTGTGGTTTCCAGTTGCAGGAGGTCCGCTCATCTCCTGTTCAGATCCACAACATTTCCAGTTGCACAGTTCCAACTGGGCTTCAGATTTTGCTGCTTCTGAGCCATCCGCATCCTTCAGCTGAAGAAATGTCGAATTGCAATGGGTCCCTTGGAAAATTCCAAATCAAAATTGACCACTTGATTTCTATCCTACGGTTTTCGCTTCCCCCTCAGGCCTTCTGTATCTCCAAGCCTCAGGAGGGAAGATCCACAAAGGCAGGCAGCTTTCCTTGACTGCATTCGTTAGCTTTATGTGGTATTGAGGTACTAAAATCACTTTAGATTCTGGGCTTAAATTCCAAAATTCAAGTTATGAGGAATGGGAGACACCCCCCTCCAACTCTGAGTGAGGCAGTCATTTCACATACGGATGGGTGAAAAATTCTGCTTTACCAGTTTGCGGAGTTTTGGCCGCTTCGAGTTACATGCATAAAGCGGAGTTCGAGCGAAATTCTGCACTCCACCACGTGGCAGTTTTTTCTTGGGTGCTGCTCACCAACGTTAAGTTGGGAAGTAAGAATTGGCATTCCCTAGTGCGATTTTCGGGTGTTAGGAGGGCACCAGGCGAGATTTTCCCAGCATGGGTGCTCGCAGGTTGTCATGACCGTTCACACTGGAAAAGCTGCTGTTCGAGTAGAAAATCTACTTGAGTGGCAGCAAAACCAACTCGAGCAGCAGTGCCCTCTGGTGCATCACATGGTGCCGCTGGTGCTCATTTCTCAGTGTGGAACAAGATCCTGGTGCTCAAAATTGGGCAGCACACTGTACTGACTTCCGGCCCACTCGCAGAACTACGCAAAAAAGTTTTTATGTAGCTCTGCGGAATTCTGTGGAGTGAAACCCCATGGGTTCCGCCCACCCCTTATTCTACAGCAAGTAGGGAAGTGTTCCTTGTTTCATCTGTTCCAGAGGTTTTTCTCCCAGTAGTGCGGCAATCAGAATGTTTTAAAAGTTAAAACTAATTACCTAATAGGAGAAAAAGGACTAAAATTCCTTGTCTCCCCCTTCCAATGTTTTGAGTAAATGTGACTCAGTTCCTGTTTCAGGAATATGCTTTCAGGCAGAATGCTATACGAAGATCTGATGCACCACAAACAGAAAGCCACCATAGAGAATTCTGTGCATAATTACCTCTGTCTGCTAACTTACACAGACCATTAAATTAAATCTTCACAGTCAAACCCCTATTTTCTCCAATATTTTAAGCTAAAAGGAGGGGGTGATGTTAGACTTTTCAGAGCAGATGTGACTGGGATAATGTTAAGAGTAATGTTTCCTCACAAATAAACAGGGTGAATTAATGATTAATGTGAATTTTGGAGTCATAAACAATGATATAGGAATACCAAAGGAGCATGTGCGTATGTTCAGAGATGACCAGACATGCCTCACTAAAGGGTGTATGTACAAAACGTTTTTGGAGGTTGCAAATAACCCAATTCACAGAATTGGGCCTAAGTGACCACACATTTTTTTTTTAAATGTTAAAAAAATAAATTGCGATTCACAATTTGGTTTTGCTATTCTGTATTCGGAAGGGGTGTGTTTAGGTAATTCCTTCCAAATACAGAATTGCAGAGTTAGGAATTAATGATTTGTGACTAAATTACTGTTACAAAACAAATCTTTTACCGGCACCTCGGAAGAGGTGGTAACCAGTCTCAAATAGGAAAGGGTTTCCCCTTAAAATATTTTTTAAGAACAGGCAGTGGTCCCAAGGAGCAATTCCTACTCCTAAAGAATTAAGCGTTTTTGAAATGCATCCTGTTTCCCTTTAAGGAAAATGGTCTGCATTTAATAAAACTGCTTTATTTAAAAACAAATGGAAACATAGTGGTCTGCTGACCCTGTGGGCCACCATCCATGTGATGGCTATCATTCCTGATGGGCGAAGATCCTGACTGGCGTGGGCATGCCGTGGTATTGCTGAAAGCGGCCCGATTCCAGACAGGAGAGCTTCGACAGCTCAGCGCGCCCTGGCCAAAATGGCGGTTGGAGCAGATTAAAATGGCTGAACGGGTGTGAGTGGAGGCCAGCCTGCACGGTGTTGCCGTGGAGGGGCAGCCTCTCACCTGCCCTCAGATTGGTGGGGGTGCCTGGAGACGCAGGGAGCAGTGAATAAGGAACGAAGGGACGGCCTGGAGGCAAGACTGAGAGGCGATTGGGATGGAGCGGCGGAGGAGAGGCCCCAGGGCCACCGGCAGGTTTGGTGGCAGAGCGCGAGGGGGGGATTGCCGGGGACGAGGTCATCTGAGTGTGGGGGTAGTGGGGAAGTGAGCGGTCGCCTCCTCCCTCCCGGCACCCCTCCGTGGACGAGAGCCGCTGGAGTGGAGCACAAAACACTGGCACAGAGCTGGCACCTTTGAGGCCACGTTGGGGCCCGGCTGGGCCAAGTGAGGAGACACTCTAAGGGCAGAGGAGGGGCGGAGGAAAGAGAAGCCTGCACACATTAAACC
Source organism: Pleurodeles waltl (assembly GCF_031143425.1). Lineage (NCBI taxonomy): Eukaryota > Metazoa > Chordata > Amphibia > Caudata > Salamandridae > Pleurodeles > Pleurodeles waltl. The sequence goes on from NC_090436.1 coordinate 61,906,253, forward strand.
CCGTGAGCGGTCGCACTCTCTGCCGCTCTCCTGCCCCCTCCCCCACCCCCACCTGCCATCGCTGCAGACCACGATCACAGGCTGTAGTGTGGGAGACTTGATGACTGCCCTATAGGGGGATCTTGTGAACGGAGGCCCAGCCCGGATTTGGGGAACAGGAGGGGATCCCCTCCACTATTTTCAGTATATCCCAGGGAGAATCAGGGTTTGACCTCCATTAAGAGCACAGACGAACATAAGGGAGGTCGCAGGCCAAAGGGAGTGGTGCGGTGCCTGCCGCGATTGGGGCATTCCGGCAAGAGGTACTGGTGCAAGGGGAGTGGGAAAGGACCGTGTCAATGGGTAATGGTCATGGTCAAGGGCAAGCAGCCAAAATCTTTGCAAGTTAACAGACTGGACAGATACACAGTGAAGATGGCAGCCTCTTGGGGACAGCAGTAGAGACCTAGGGGCGAGGCTCCGGAAGTCGGCCCAGTACAGAGTGGTGAACCTTCTTTAAGCTCCAATGTGGCAGCTATTCAGGATATCCGAGGCTCAATTTCACCCATTTAGCCTAAACTGGATGCAGTGATGCTTGAGGTCAATCTGTTGAGGGCAGATTTTGGGAAAATATCTGAGGAGATGGCGGAGTCTCATATTGAGGGGCTTCTTTCAACCATGAAGCGGCTGGAGGACCAGGTTTGGTCCCTCACAAAGCAAAGGTTGGCAGTGGCGGCCCGGCTGGAGGATCAGAAGGGCAGGGCCAGATGAAATAACATTTGTATAGTTGGTGTGCCAGTGGGCATGGAGGGCCCCAGTGTGTGCCTCTTCCTTGAGAATCTTGTCCTTAGCAAGCTGTAGCCAAAGAGGTTGTCAAACTTCTTCACAGTCAAGAGAGCTCACAGGATGCCAGGCCTGCCCTCTAAGCCTTGCTGGTGGACAATGCTGTGATCCGCCTTTTCCCCGATTTCACCCTTCAGGTGCAATGTCAAAGGAAATGCTTTGAGGACGTAAAAAAGGCACTGCAAGCCAATGGTGTGAAATATATGATGCTGTTCCCGGCAAGGTTGCAGGTGGTGGCAGATGGGAAGACTTGGCATTTTGCACTGCCAGAGGAGGCATGGGACTGGCTTGCAGGGTGGAGGGTTGCGGGCAGGAGACTAAATGGAGAAAAGAGTCCATCCGGGCCTGCTAAAATGGTGAGTGTGGGCCCCAGTGCCCTCCCGGAGAAGCGACAAATGAAACACAATGCAAGGGGGTCGTGAGGGGATGCTGGGGGGCCCTCCAACTTGGCTGCAGAGGACATGTGGATGGTGCGCACTGAGGACATGCCTCCAGATTGAGATACAGATTTGGCAGGTAGGTCAGAGATACTGGGTCCAGTGATCAAAGGTGGATAGGATGGTATTCCTAATTTCTAGGGGGAGTAGACTTAAATATTATATGTTACAGTATCCGTTGTGTATCGAGCAGGCAATGGCTCACCCTCAATATAAAATGTTTGGTTTTGGGGGCTACAGGCGCTCTGTAAGTTGGGGTGGGGTGGGTGTGTCGTAACTCACTCAGCTGGGTAGCCGGAAGGGGGGATTTTGTGGGAACTGTTTTCTTGGTCTAGTTTAATGCTATTATGTTTTCGGTTCACATATTCTTGAGGTTGGAGGGGAATTGCATGTCTTTGAGACTCAGCACATTATGCCGCAGTCGGGTGAGAGGAGCCACACTTAATGAACCAGATATTCTAATACAGATCTGGACCAAAATGAATGCCTCACACCATGAACACAAACCTAACTATCTGGTCGTGGAACGTTAATGGCCTCGGTAGCTCAGTGAAGCGCACACTGGTCCTACAATACTTGAAGCGCCACGCCCCAGATATTACTCATGCAGGAAACCCATCTCAAAGGGAACTATTATATGGCCTTAGATAGGTTTGGTTATATACCAAGAGCAGATGCTGCTACACTATGAACCTGAGAGGTGTGGAAATCCTTATTAATAAATCGGTGGCTTTTACTCCTCATCAGGTTTGGTAAGATGTAGCAGGGCGCTACATGGCACTGTCCGGCACTTGGGAGGGCACAACACTGAACCTCTGCTCATTATATGTCCCACCACGACTCCATGGTGCCATCTTCCCGGAGGTGGGGGATCGTCTGGTGAGCCTCCCTACAGGCACTCTGGCATTGGGGGGTGACATGAATTCACTTATGGACGTGGTGCTGGATAGATCCGGGCGGCTTGAGGGAGGAAAGGGGGAGGGTCCGTTACTTCACTTTGCGAGAGCCTTCGGTCCGGTGGACCTATGGCGAGGATGCAACCCTCAACTGCTTCATTACGCGTACTACTCAGCTGCACATGGGAGTTTCTCTCGCGTAGATTATATTTTCACCCAGGCCTCGCGGTTTGGACCGGCGACCCATCATGCGAGAGAGATCTCTGACCATTCTACGGTTGAAGTCCAGCTACGGGGTCCATCCCAGGACTTCAAGCTGCCTCCTTGATTGGATGCGTGGAGTCTGAGAGACAGAGAGGTCCAGGACAAACTTAGGGATGGAGCAGAACTTTATTTTAAAGAAAATCTGGGTTCGGTCTCCTCGTCAGGCGTTGCATGGGAGGCCTTCAAGTCAGTTATAAGGGGGCGGGCACAAGCCATATTAGGAGGATGAAGAAAAGAAACTTATTTAGAATGCACTGTCATCGAAAGGGATATAGCTTGCCTGGAGGAGGAGGTCCGGGATACTGAGAAGCAGGTGGAACACCATAAATTAAGGTTGCGCCAGCAGGAGTTGAGAGCGCTGGCAGAGAATCAGGTGTGCAAACACGCCCTTACGACGTAGCGTAGGCTATACGATATGGGTGAGAATGCTAGCAAATTACTGACCTGGCAGGAACGGAGGGACTTGGAGCGTTCTCGGGTGCTCAGTGTGCACTCAGAGGATGGGGCATTGCAGACAACAAGCGTGGCTATTACCGAAACGTTTGCAACATATTACGAGGGCATATATGCCTCCAACACAAGAATGTCAGGGGAGAACTGTGCAGACTTTCTAAAAGATATTTCTTTACGGCAGCTCACTGAGAAAGAAAGGGACATGCTAGAGGCCAACCTAACAGAATACGAATTGCTACGGGCCTTATGAGGCATACAAGTGGGTAAAGCTCCAGGTCCTAACGGCGCCACGATTAAGATGTATAAGGGGTTAGCCGGTGTTATTGTTAAATCGATGTTGGCCATGTTGGGAGAATCTAATGATAGAGGAAGCCTGTTGGATAATCAAAGAACTGCAATGACAGTAGTGTTGCACAAAGAGGGTAAGCCGCCAATGGAGTGTGGTTCCTACAGACGGATCTCCCTGTTGTATGTGGAGGTCAAGGTATTGGCCAGGGCCCTGGTGTCCAGACTCAGATGGGTGATTACCGCACTTATCCATCCCAATCAGTCGGGGTTTATGCCCAATAGAAGCACTAGGCTTAACCTTCGCCGCCTTTATGGCTCATCAGCAGAGCAGGCAGTCATAATGGCATTAGATTCCAGGATGGCCTTCGATTCCCTTGAGTGGAACTATCTGTTTGCCACACTGGAGCGGCTGGGGTTTGGTCCCAGTTTCTGCGCCTGGGTAAGGCTCCTTTACAAATTTCCCAGGGCTAGAGTACGGGTGAAACGGGGTAATATCTCAGGACTTTAGGCTGCCGAGAGGGACCGGACAGGGCTGTCCCCATGCTCTTTGCCCTAGCACTGGAGCAGCTAGCGGCATGGGTCCTTTGTGAGCCACTGGTGTGAGGGATTCGGGCCGCAGATGGTTGGGAGGAGCACATATCCCTTTATGATGATAATGTTTTTCTGTATGTGACACAGCCCTCTTTAACAATCAATAGGCTTATGCGGATTTTTGGTATTTTTGGAGTTCATGCTGGATACACCATCAATTGGTCCAAATCTGTTGTGTATCCTCTTTCAGGGGAAAGACCCAGACTGCCCCGGGAATCCGCCGGTGTCCACTGATGGTTTCAAGTCCTTGGTAATATATATCACACGGGAACCCAGGGAATTCCAGCGTAAAAATATAATCCCACAGGTGGAGAGTTCAGGAAGATGTTACTCAACGGTGGGGGCTCCCTTTAACATTAATGGGGAGAGCTGCGCTGTAGAATCAGTCTGCCCAGGCTCCTGTATGTTTTGCAGAATACGCCATACAGGATCCCTAGAGAGGTCTTTCGGAGCATAGATAAAGAGGTCCGCCGCCTGCTTTGGAGTGGGGGGACACCCAGGATTTCCCTGGCCAAGTTACTAAACAGTGTCTATGATGGGGTCTTAGTGATTCCAGATGTTAGAAAGTATTATTGGGCTGCAAACCTTTTGATAATTAATGACTGGATTTTCACGGATCAACGAGATCCAGCCTACAGAGTGGACAGGAGTGCAATGGGCAGGGGTGGCCCTGAGGCCCTGCTGTGTGATGCACGTCGAGAGAGGCTCCTCCCACAACACACATTGGTAGTGGTCCGAGCATGGAAGGAGGCAAATGCATTTCTCGGCTGGGGACGGGGAGGCTAACTGCACTTACTCCACTTTGGCATAGTGATTTGTTGTCGGAAATGAGGGGCCTGACCGGGTTCAAACAGTGGGAACTGATAGGTATTGAGTGCCTGGGAGATGTATGGAGTGGATCTGCCATTGATACCTTCGAGGAGCTCCGTAGGGGCTTTGGCCTCAGGGAGACCGAACAATTTAGATATCTTCGGTTGGGCCACGCGCTCTGGAGACATATTGTAGAAGGTGAGCAGTTGCCTGAATTTTCCCTGTTGGAGGACAGGGTGTTCACAGAGTCCATGCCGGAAAAAGGGATCTCAATGATCTATAAGAAATTGGTTCACAATGCTCCAGACTTACTGGTTGGGTTTAGGGAGGCATGATCTGCAGATCTTGGGGCTCTAGAAGATGAGGAATGGGAGGAGGCATTGAAAGAACCCCGGGAGATTGCAATAAAGGCACGCTTTCAACTGATACAACTTCGAATATTCCATAGATCATAATATACTTGGACCCTTCTACATAAAATAGGGAGATCGAACTCACCACTCTGCCTGAGGGTCTGTCCTGAAGAGGGCATTTTTTCCATAATATATGGGGGTGCCCCCTAATACAGGGATACTGGTCCAAACTAATTCAGGAGATGTCCTGGGTCCTGGAGTTAGAGATTACCCTGGATCCCAAGACGTTACTGTTGGGGTTTCAGGGGGATGTCCCGTGGCCAGGTATAGAGGGATCTGGTTGAAACTAGTCTTGGGAATTGCAAAGCGTATATTGCAAAGGACTGGGAGGTTCCTGGACTGACGGACTGAGAAGCGGATTTAGATTGGTGCCAGAGGGCAGAATGGGTGATTTATAAAGGGAGGGGTTGCACTACAAAGTGGAAGAAGATTTTGGGCGCATAGATGGCCTACAGAGTCTCAGACTTGTTGGACACATTAAGGTTGTAGGGGAGGGGATGGGAAGAAGGTCAGGCTTCTAGGGTCAATATGTATAATGACTTGGCCTTACAAGTGCCACTGCGACCAGCGGGCAGGAGGAGGTGTCTCCTGCCTAATGGACTGTGTGATGAAGTATACTGTATGCAATTAATTCTTCCACCATGGTTTTGTACCCTCTTTGTTTAATACAAATAAAACGAATTAAAAAAAAAAAATTAATAGAACTGTTGTGTTAGCAAACCACGTTTTCATTCAAACATTTTTAGAATTTAATAACACCAATGGGATTTCTTCACATAAGAATTCTTCGTGGATTACGACCGAATCAAATATTGTTTCTAAGAATAAACTTTAAGGAGTACAGAGTCTCCTTGAAATGTTTCCCAGAGTGCCTCCTTTATCAAGGAGGTTCCTTGCATTAGACATACAGTTGGTTGATCCTCCCTCCAAGTCCTGGCTATTGCATGGCTTTCCACTGAAGTGGGTGCGCCTGGTTTAGCTTCCCAGGAATGTGAACTGGATGCAATGTTGTAGGTTCTTAGTCAAGACTTTGGATGACTTTTTATCCAATCAGCTGAGTTGAGGCAAAATATATTTGATATTCACATGGTAGTAGAAGCATTTAAATTACAATAATCTAGACTAGAATTCCCTTTTGTAATAGCTAGTGTATTAACGTTTTAATTCATTTTACACATTGGGAATGTGCACATTTGAAGGGACGTGTTACATGTTAAGGTGCAAGTGGAAAAATAATTTCCTTTACTCGAGCACAAAATCTCAGTTACAAGTTTGACAGCTATGGCAAGTTGGAAAAAAATCATTTATCTTTTCAAGCAAAGCTCATATGACAGAGGCTTGGTTCGCAGAAGTTGAGCCACTTCAGATGTCAAAAACACAAGCTTTGTAGGGCGACAACACAACAAATAACTTGTTTTATTATTATTTTAAAGTAGTTGTTGGCTTCCCAGGGGAGTGTCAAAGGTGATTATAGAAATGAAATGCTAATCAGAAAAACACCCGCACATTGATACTTTGGTAGTTATTTGTAATATTTGCCGTGACTCTTTTAATGCTTATCTGCACTCACAATGTCACACCTGAGTTGTACAGGCATTCATCTGCAGCCGAGATGGCTGTGAGTTTTGTAAAGGAATCTCTACAAAGCATGGGCCTAAGGATATGGGGATGTATGACTTCTGTGCAGATTGGGTCAGATGCATACCCTGGATATCACTCGGCTTGTAGAATTTCTCTGCATCAGAAACTAAACCACCAGATCCTTCCTCTAATTTGACAGATATTTTGGGTAGCCCAGGAAGCTCTAATTTTTATTCCAGTCTTATTTTTCACTTCCTCTTAAAGCCTTGGCAATTATTGCCCTGATATGACATGCGTGCAATAATCGAGAGCCTCTGAATATATTTAGGGCTTTTGACTTTATGATATTTATTTTGTAATACATTTCTTTCTGTACCTATCCATATTCACTTTTATTACTTTTATCTGCATTTATTTTGTGTTTTGTGAAAAACTGAAGGCGACTGGTGTCTTTCCACATGTGCACCCTCACAAGGAAGCCTGATGGATTTTAGTACATAATGCATCACTCACAAATGAATGGATGAGTGAACGATTTTTTAAGTGCACAGCCGTGTAACAGACGTGCTGGTGCTACATACACTATATAGGGAGACAAGGACAGGCTGATTACCATGACTAAAATAACCAGTGGTTTTCTCAAGGTCTGCTCATTGGGGGCATTGGAATTTCAAGTGGGAGGGCGTTCCAGAGTCTAGAAGCCCAGAAGAAGGAGGACCGGCCTCCCAAACATGTCGTAGTGCTGGGACTACCAGGAATGAATGAGTAGAGGACCTGCGAGATCTTGTAGGATGGTATAATACACCTATGTACCTGTCCGCATTCTAGTACTAATGCAAACACATCTGCAGTTGTTTAAATCTTCGTTAGGAAGCCTGACAGTATTGAATTAATTACCAGTGCCATTTCAACATTGGTCTGGCATGATGGTGGCCACGCAGTCCTGATGCACAATGAAATGGCTTTGCATATATCTCTTATCACACGTCAATCATGATAGGATGGTCTATATAAGTTCAACTGCTATCCTATGCAAATCGATCAATAATATGCCTTTCAAAGTATGATGACCATGAGGTGTGGGGGGTATGGTGGACTCTGAAGGCAGCTATTACCTAAGTGGGCACTCTGCCTCTGGTCTGTGGCAGAGGTCTGTAACATTTTGACTTCTACGGACCCCCCATTAAATGACTACTGGAAGCAAAGGACCACAGCCCAAGCAATATATACAATTGGAATCTAAAAGCAATAGATACGCAAAAATACTGAAACAAGAATACATTGAACTAACACACATATTATGAAATATTTTATTCAAAAACAAAACAAAAAACAAAAAACAAAATTTTTATTTCAAAGGGAAGGCCAGAGCTTTTCATCATCTAGTTTTATTTGTAAAAGACAAAGTGATGTGCTAGACTCCAGCACTTCACTTTCGTTCTCGCTGCTAATGCATGCTCCCAATTTGTCGGCCAGTATTTCAGCTGAGCCACCAGACTACCATACTAGATTCTGTTTGTGTATTTGAGCTTTTCCCATGAACCAATCTAAGAATACTAATTAAATTTTTACCACCAATTTAAGATTCTTTGACATTTACAATACATTTAAAAATTCTCAATTGATACTTCATCTGCTAAAATTATTATTCTTTTTTAAACAGTTTCAGATCCTCTAAGAGGGCTTGGCAGACCCATATGAAATGGAACTGTTCCTCGAGATATTGGAGACTTGGCTAGAACCCTGGGATTTGGCTCATCGCTGTGTGATGCAAACATGCATATTGCTGGTTTGCCTCATCTTCCTAGTGCAGAAAACCTGCTTTCTGGTGCTAGGTGCAATCTGTGGGATAAAGGGGTAATCAATATCCGCCAGGATATTAGGGAAACCCTGTACATTGAGAAACTTTGCCTACATAGGAATCACTCTCCGTCCAAGGGAAACAAGGTGTTTTGTCTGACTTCAATTGATTTGGGGGTTGATGACTTGTATCAGTATCTTATAAGATGATGCTTGTGCTAATCTGTGTACTAGGCACTCTGTTTGATGGTAAGGGCAGTACTTAATTTGAACCAGTGGTTTCATGTGCTCTGCGCCAGCACTTGTAAACACTGGCACTTATGACAGTCTGCCACTTGGTGGCACTGTTTGTCTAATTTAGAGATGAGCACCACAAAAGTTGTTTATTAATTCAAATATACATTACAAATGACTAACATCTGCCACTCAGTTCTCTCTTATAGCTCTGTGAGCCTGGAATAGTAAGAATTCTCACACTTATAAGAGTGTGATGGTTAGTAGCTGTGTTTGTACTGTAATTGGCAGCGCTGGCTTGGAAAATGGATCGCGCAAGTGGCAGTGGCCTCTTGACAAGGGCCCTGGCACTTATTCCCTTTTTGTTTCACAAATCAAGCACTGGGTAAGAGACAGTTGCAATAAACAAATGCAGCAGTGCAAGCAGCTTGGCAAAGGAGTGGTAGTCTGTGCCCCAGTGTTTGACTCAAAAGCCTCTCTGAAGGCAAACTGGATGTGCTGCATTGTATTGAGGGGATAGCTTATTGTGACGGATTCATATCATTTATAGGGATAAAATATTGAACTGACCCTTTCTCTTCCACCAGGGTTGTGACATAGCACTTCTGCGCTTGACGGCCCGGCCCTCTCCCCGAGCCCCTTGACGTACTGGGTCATCATTGGGACCTGGTGAAGTGGCATGGGATGTGACAAGAGCTGCCCCCATGATGGTGCCTGTGAGAGTAAGGGGGTGTTAGGACAGTGTTACTGGGTCTCTGTTGTCTTGTGGGTAATGGTGTCTCAAAGCTGTCATTATGGCAGGTATTTTACCTTTCGGCATTTCTTTGTGGTGAGCTGTAATGTGCTTTTTGTCTGTCTGTTTTTACCTTTACAAAATGTCATTTGTTTGTCATTCATGACTGATCTGATTTGCCACCTGGTCTTGCCTGGAGGAGTTTTTCTCGGGTATTTCTACCAGTTCTGCTATGGCACAGCCAGCTTGAAATACCTGTGTTCTATTTTCCTGCATGCGATTTTAGCACTTGCGGTTTAACCTCTTGGTCTAAAAATGCACAGGTTATTGCAGGAGACTCAAAATCAAGTCTAGCCATTGTACTAAGTGCTGTAGCCTGAATCTGTAGGCCTCACGTACAAAGAGTTCTGTAAATCTGAGGTTTTGCGACCACTAAACTCTTTTTGAAATGTACTAAACCCAATTAACGATTTGGAAATGATAAGGAATCAAATACTGATTGCTTATAGTATGTATTAATGTTTTGCAGTTCCATTGCAGATCATTAGCATTTTACCACCATCTCGAAGGAGAGGGTAAGCAATTCACAAAGGAAAAACGGATAGCCAAGGGATCCCCCTTCCCATTTGTGAATGTTAACAAAACATTTTTTAGTAGGAGGCTGTGATCTATTGGACGACTCTCTGCTCACTTTTGTTTTTAAACGCATCCTGGTTTCCTTTAAGAAAAACAGACCTTAAATTGTTTTATTTAAAACAAATTACAGACATTGTGGTCTTCTGACCCGAGCAGGCCACCATCCCTGTGATTGTGACTAATAGTAGTAGGTCACAATTTGCAGCCTATCTCATGAATATTGATGAGGCAGTTAAAATTGCAAATGCAATTCTGTGTTTTGTGACCCGACGTATTAGTGCATAGGTCAGTTTGCAAAATACCAATACATTTGGTGAAAGTTGGCTGGCAAATTGTGACCCCTTTTACCAAGTGTATTCTCCATACATGAGGCCTAGTATTCAAGAATAGTGAGTCCTAAGAAATCATTACTAGAAGACTGGACTCGTAGGGTCTAATTTACTAGAAAGTGATGCAGCGCGGCACTGCACCATATTTGGAAGCGATGTGATGCATCACTTCACAATGCAGGGATGCGCCGTATTTAAGACAATGCGGTGCACCCCTGTGTTTTCCCTAGTGCTGACGCTATATTTAGCTGCCTAGCGGCAACACAGGCACCCTTGCACCGCAGTGCAATCAATAATGGCGATTTTTTACTTCTATATGTGCTGCAGGATGCAGCACACATAGAAGTAGGAAATCGTCATTATTTAATAATTGTTTATGTGCAGGAAGGGACGCCTTCCTGCACATAAACAATCTTTCATGGCCTTTTGCACTTTCTGTACGTGCTGCAGAATGCAGCACACATAGAAAAAGAACAAGAACATGCAATGCGTCTCACGTTTGCTCGAGTTAGAGCTATTAGCATTGTGAATTCCTACTTGGACTTTTCTTGCCACATAAATTGAAAATGGAAAGAATGCAGCACACATAGAAGTGGGAAATCGTCATTATGTAATAATTGTTTCTGTGCAGGAAGGGACACCTTCCTGCGTGTAAACAATCTTTCATGGCCACATAAATTGAAAATGGAAAGTAAGACAGTTGACAGAAGCAAGTCAGTTCAAAGCGTCACAGCCACCATGAGCGTGAACGCGAGGGTTACTGGCTCCCTGCGTGAATGTCTCGAAAGAATCGCACACTATAACAGGAGGAAGCGTGGCGTAGTGTGATGGCCAATAGAAAGGCTCAGAAATGTTCACTTAGTTAAAAGGGGAGGGAGCTCATCACACAAAGGATGGACATTTCACAAAAAACACCAATAACAATAAAGCATTTAAGACAAGCATAGCAACAAATGAATAGCAAGAGTGGGCGTGGTTAAAAGCCCACAGAGAGATTACAAAAGGCCCTGAGCGTTTGCGCGCTTGACCCTAAAAAAAAAGTCTTACCATGGTTTGTTAATGGGGATTTCAAACAGTAGAAAAGGAGACAGCATCAAGAGTGAGAAGGACATGAAATTAAAGTACCAACTATTACAATGGTAACTGGTGGCAGGAAATTTGCACACCTCAAAAGGGAAAATGTACAGCTAAAGTCTACAATCATGAATAACACTGATGGCGTTACAGAAGTACAAACCATACTGACACCCTGCTACCCACTAGTGTTAAATGAGTTACCAATGCAACGGTCAGACGAGTATGCAACAAACAGAAGGGTACACAGCAAATATCTATGATGGTGCAGTTGATTTTGAAAAGTCAAAAATGATCCAAAAGTAATCTTGTGAATATTTAATGATTCTCCATTGACATGGATCCCTGTTCCAGGATAAAACAGTCACTCTGGAAACAGCCAATATGTTTTTTGCCCAAGCAGACTTCAGCAAGGTCATTTGTTGCAAATATGCTGTTGACTTGTATCAAAGATGGGTATTAACCCACAAGTAGAAACGTGAGATCACAGGTAATGCGCATTGTCGGAAGGCCCATCAGTACCAGCCGTGGAAAGAGATTAAACGGAGACGTTTCGAGCCAACACTGCTGTTCGAACAAGTATGGCGCTCCTCCGGTATAGATCCCACTTTACACAGCCATACTCACAATCAACATTACCTGAACGTTTCTACTCCCAGATTACCACCAGTCTTTGGGGTCTTGATAAAGTCTGCTTGGACGCAACATATTGGCTGCTTTCAGAGTGACTATTTTTCACTAGGACATGTGATCCGTGAACCACCTAGAAATTATTAAATACTCAAAAGATAGATCACATTTGGCTCATTATTGACTTTTCAAGAATAAACTGCTCCATCTTAACCATTTGCTGTGGTCCTTTCTGTTCGTTTTGTATAAATTAAAGTACTGCACAAGATCATACATGGACATTTAAGGGAGTTCAAGAACACTTGTGATAAGTAACTGCATCGTGGCAGAGAAGGTGCAGACACTGGAGGTAGAGCGGCGCTATGCATCTTATATGGGGTATACCTGAACACATCTTCAAGACACATGATGGTTATCTTTCCACCAAAAACAAAGCAATAAAAGTTAATTGATGGGGAAAGAAAATGTCAATGCTGCGTACTATGTGCCACAAAACAGATTTGGTTGAAAAGCTAAAGGAGCCATCCTTTTGTGCCCAACCTTTCTTTCCTAGTGGCCTGAAGAAGTAAAGTTATTTTCTAAGCACACAATAGCAAAGGCAGCCCCTGAAGGGGCCACGAAGGGCCGGCGCCATAATGGCTGCCTTGGACCCGGAAGGGACCGGTGAGACCGGTTTTGGGGGACGGTCGTGCCCTCATCCGTAGACGCCCCCCCAGGCACCTAGTTGGGGGGGATGGCGCGACAGGCAAGGGACCAATGGGGGTGTTTGAGTCATTCAAAACCCCCAATGAGGAAGTGGGAGACACCTGCAGGGGGCAGGGATGGACAATTAATACCGCGCTGTCCCCTTGAACAGGCAGACTGACGATCCGGGACAGCGCACGAACAGGAGCAGAGAGAAAACGGAGAAAGCAGGGGCATACCTGGCAGAGACCCTTTTTGGTGGTTTGGAGGACTGCTGTTTTTCCAGCAACGCGACTCCAGTGTGACTCAACAGAGGACCAACGAGAGGGACACTGCGGTTGAATTTGGACACTGATGTCGGAGTGGAGGACCGGGCGATGGGACTCCACGCTGTTGGGGGCCAGGTTTGCAGCCCTTGCTGTCATTTAATGGCTTCCAGCACTGGGTTTCAGCAGACGTTATTTCCGGGAGGCCGTCGCGGCTGCAGGCGACAGGAGTAGTTTGTCGCTCGGCTCCAAACAGCCGCCATCTTTGGTCCTCGGGGACTGGGTTTCTTCCCACTGGGACCCGCAGTGGGAGGCTGGTGGGGCGCCACGTGGAGGACCGCACGGCCGCGCAGGGCACCACGTGCAGGACCACCTGGCCGGGCGACACGACTCCACAGAGAAGCCTTTCTGCCTTCGAAGCCGTCACGGAGGCATTGTTGGAGGTGTGGCCAGAGCTCTACGTGCGATTCCTTAAAAGGATAGACACATGCTGGAACTGCAGGCCTCGTTTCCTTCTGGGGCCCGCAGTTCGAGGTTGGAGGGGTGCCACGTGAAGGACCGCCTGGCCGGGTGACGCAACCCCACGGAAGGGCCTTTCTGCCTTCGAAGCCTTCACGGAGGTATTGTTTGAGGCATGGCCAGAGCTCTCCAGGTGATTCCTTAAAGGGATAGGCACACGCCGGAACTGCAGGCCTAGTTTCCTTTTGAGGCCCGCAGTTCGAGGTTGGAGGGGCGCCACGTGGAGGACTGCCTGGCCGGGCGTTGCGACTCCACAGAGGGGCCTTCATTCCTATTGAAGGCGGCATGGAGGCATTTGGGAGGCGTGGCCGGAGCTCTCCCTTGATTTTTTAAAGGGATAGACACACGCTGGAACTGCAGGCCTTTGTTCCTCCTCGCTACCGTCCCACAGGATACTTTCAACCACCTATTTGGAGGGTGTGGCCAGGGCTAGCCCCTTTCCTTCCTTAAAGAGACAGGCTCATATTTACACTTTTTTCGGGGACATACGGAGATTATTGTGATTTGAGTATTTTATGAACCGCGTTTATCTTGTGGTCCCAAAAAAAACCAAATATATATATATAAAAAGGAAGTAAGAGCATATCATGATATGAAGGAGCTAGAGAATGGGGATCACCAAGATGAACTGGAAAAGATGTTGGCACATATGAGAGCAGAGGCATTGAAGCGTGGGAAGGATTGGCTGTGCACAAAGATGGCAGAGAATGGCACAGATGGGAATGTTATACAACCGGCAGGCCAAAGTTCAAATCCACTGGATGAAGCAGGGTGTCCAAGTGCCGAGAGTGAATCTACGGAAAAAACAAGGAAGTGTCAGAAAGTAGAGGGCAAACCAGCAAGGAAGGCTACAAAGAAGACAAGGGGCTCAAATCTGCCACCCACTACCTCCTTGACAGCGGAAAAACCCGGGAGCAGCAGCCTGTTGAAATCAGCAGAGGGTGAGCATTTAAGTGCAATAATCAAAGAATGCTTTAAGTCTTTTGCACCATCGTTATTTACCGGCAACAGCGCAGGGCAGAGTCAAGAATGCGCTGGTGGAGGGGGAAAGCAGGTGAGCATTACCAGGGGAGAAGGCCCGGAAGCAGAGAAAGTCAGGAGCAGGCAGGCCGCCGCTAGGGATCCCATGCCAGCCTGGGGGCAAGGGGGCATAGAAAAGGATCCCCTTATAGTAGTAGGACAGGTGCATGAGGCGTACGCAAGACCCTCATTAGTGCCCCCTACAATGTCCACAAAGTCAGCAGGTTTGAAAAACGCTATCCCATTAGCAGTAAAGGAAAAAATATGGAGGAAGGAGTTCATAGATATATTTTCCCTCCTCGAAATTCAGTTAGAAGGGTTAGACCTCACTCTGCGTGATAAAAAAGACAAAGATAGACGGGAGAGAAAGAGAGTTAGGAAAGAAATTTAGGAAATTGGTTGGATACATTCAGGATCATGGCTTGTGTTATAGTCGAAAAATTCCCACGATGCGCAGTGGACCTCTGGTTATATGAGTCCGAAATTTATGAGGCACACCGGCAATTCCCAAGAGATGCATGGTTAGAACACAATAAGAGTTTCAGGTTAAAAATGCAGGCCCACCCAGAGATGAAGTGGAATAAGGAGGACGTGTCTAGCTACATACATAAGATGCTGGTCGCCAAAGAGGTCAGATCCTGGGCTGGGAGGGGGGAGCAGCCCTTTCAGGACACGTACAAGGCCATGGGGACAATGTGTCGCAGGCAATCTGTTGGAAATTTGAGACAGATGAGTGCACATGGGGAACCGGGCTGTAAGTTCAGGCACAGTTGTTCATCATGTGGTGGCGACCACCCAGCTGCAGCATGCATGAAAACCAAACACCGATCAGACAAAAAAAAGAAAGGGAAAAGAAACACTAAAGAAAGTCACTTAACGCAGCGGGTTGGGGAACTTTTCAGCTGGCCAAATCCTCAATCAACACACACATGCTGAGAAGGTTAGCCAACGAGTATTACAACAAAAAAGAAGCAGAATTACTAGTAAAAGGTTTTAAAGAAGGTTTTAAGATTCCATTCACAGGCCAGATAGCGGGCAGTGTCATCAGGAATTTAAAATCAGCAATGGAGCACCCAGAGGTGGTTCAGCAAAAAATAGAAAACAAGATGAGGCTGGGTCGCATCGAGGGTCCCTGCCTCTCCCCCTCCCAAAAGACTAAATAATTTCCCCCCTACGCGTGTTTCCAAAGAAAGAGGCAGGACAGTAGAGACCCATACACCATTTATCGTTCCCAGACAGTGCATCAATAAATTATGGTATCCCCCCTGAATCATGTTTGGCAGGATACGCCACCGTATACGATGCCATTGATATGATAAAGGCAGCAGGCAGGGTGGCGTTAAGGGCAAAGGCTGACATTGAGTCAGCTTTCAGCTTGCTACCAATCCATCCAGACAGTTTTCACTTGCTAGGTTTTCAGCACAATGGGGAGGTGTATGTGGACAAGCTCATGCCCATGGGCTGCTCCATCTCATGCGCATATTTTGAACAGTTCAGTACATTCTTGGAATGGGCGCTACATAGGCACCATCCATCTGGGGGGAAGATTCACTATCTAGATGATTTCTTATTTGTGGGTGAGGCAGGTACAGGTGAATATACTAGTTTACTGAGGACTTTTGCAAACTTTGGCAAAGTAGCTGGGTGTCCCATTGGCAGAAGAAAAGACGGTGGGTCCAATAACAGCACTGGTATTTCTGGGCATTGAACTAGATTCAGTTGCGGGAACATCCAGGATTCCGGAGGGGAAAGTGTCAGAGCTAAGGGAGGAAATCAGGTCCCTACGGGGGAAGCAGAAAGCAACCCTAGGGGAATTATAAAGGATGGTTGGCAAACTGAACTTTGCAACCAGAGTCATCCCAGCAGGAAGAGTGTTTGCAAGGCGTTTAAGCAGATTGACAGCAGGTTTGCGCGACAAATACCACCACATCAGGCTAGGAGCGCGGGGTAAAGAGCGACTTGGCCATGTGGGATGCCTTTTTGGTGCATCTTAATGGCCTGCTTATTTGGAGAGATGGCTGGATATCATCCAATGAGATTGCACTGTTCATGGATGCCGCAGGCAGCTGTGGTTTCAGGGCATTACTGGGCAAAGAGTGGTGTGCAGGCAAATAGCCAAACAGGTGGCGCAACCTAGGAATTACTGGGAACATCACATTCTTGGAGTTTTCCCCATAGTGGTGGCTCTGACGGTTTGGAAAGATAAGCTGCGGAACCTGAAACTAACAATGTGGTCAGACAACCTGGGAGTGGTCTTAGCTATAAACAGGGGATCAGCATCATGCCCAGATACACTGAGACTTTTGAGGTGATTGGTTAGTCTTCAACTCGAGTTGAACCTTGACGTCAGGGCAAGACATGTCCCGGGCATAAAAAATTCACAGGCGGATGCACTCTCTCGTTCCCGGTTGAACAAATTCAAGAGACTACCCCTGGAGGCGCGACGAGCGATTACACCTTTTCCAAAAGAGATGTGGGAGCTGGCGGAGCGGACTTGTCAATATTAGTTCACAATGCGCTCAAGCCAGAGATGCATAAGAGGTTCACCAAATATGTCAGCTCACTGATGAACATAGGGGTCTAAGGTCACTGAGGGATCCGGAGCCCACTGCACCTGCAGTGGAACGCTTCATCAAATGGGCCTAGGAAGTCCTGGGCGCAGGCCCACCTGGCAGCGGTGGTTCATTTCTCAAAGATACAGACAGGCACAGATGCCACAGCCTCATACTACTTTAGAACAGCCATGAAGAGTTGGAGGCGCCTCACGGGACAAAGGCAGGACAACAAGCGCCCCATAGATTTCACAAAGCTGGCATTGCTATTAGACGCGCTGGAAGCAGTGGTAGACAACCCGTATGAGCTCGGGCTATTCAGAGCAGCATTCCCGACAGCTTTCTTTGGGGCTTTTTGAGTAAGCGAAATAGTAGCAACAGCAAAGAGAATGGGGAGGGGGCAGTTGCCTTCAGGTGAAAGATTGCAGACTGGAGACAGCCAGGGTGCGGCTGCTACTAAGAGATCAAAAACAGACCAGCAAGGCAGGGGCACCTGGGTTCAGCTCAGCTGCATAAAGCAAGCAAAGTACTGTCCAGTCTGCAATCTAAAAGACTACTTGATGATACGCCCTGGCTCACCGGGCCCCCTATTTATGCACAGTAATAGGGCGTGGGAGAGCAAATACCAGTTCTCTGCGGTCATGCGCAAAGCATTAAGGCAGGGAGGCATGGCACCAGCAGTGTTTGGTTCACATTCCTTTCGTATAGGTGTGGCCACAACAGCAGCAGATTTGGGGTTTGAGGAGAACGCCATCAAGGCGGTGGGTAGGTGGCACTCAAAAGCATACAAAAGTTATGTGCGGCCACATTTAATATAAACAGACCATGGCCCCTGCTCTCTTGACGAAGGTTGTCTCTTGATTACATTGACAGGTGTGCTACACAGAACAGTGTGGGTGGTTGGGCACTCATTTATTCATAAAATGCAGGCATGGTGGAACCATAGCGCCAAGAAGGTGAGAGGAGGCCTGACGGCGATGCACATCAGATGGTGGGGCTACCCTGGCATGAGGTGGGCCCAGCTCTCAGAGACACTCCGGGAATTACAAGAGACACCACAAAATGTCGGATTGCCTACAGAAAAAAGTGTCAAAGAGACATGACAAGCAGAGGCCAGGACTGAAAGGCTGATCAATCACTGTTACGCTTCATTTATGAACTGAACAGTTGATTTTGATTTTAATTTGATTTTGCTTTATGAGATCACCAATAGCTGGTGATAATGTGACAATAAAAATTTGATTATGATATCAGTGATTAACGAGGGCTATGTGATAGAAATGGATGCCTGTCCATTAACAATAATTATTAATGCTAATGGGCAATCGTCCCTGTTTTTATGTTAATAAAAGCGGCCAAGTTGTATTCCACAAAAGACGGTTGTGCATTGTTTTGTTGCTCTGAAGGGTGGCTGCCGGGTAATCATGGACTATGTAAGAAGATACTGGAGTGAGACAAGTGCGGGAGTTAGAACCATTTCCAGTTACAAACGTGAGCCTCTTGCTTGCAATGCTATTGAACCGGCAACACAAAATAGACAAAGACGTAAAAACGTGCTCCCGGCACTGCAGAAGAGGCAATTCCGGCGTAGGTTTTATTTACACATTTTACAGTGTTCTGCTGTGAATCCAGCATTACGCGAAGCGGCCATTTGTCTTCAGAACAAAAAGCAGGAGCAGGTTCCGCTAGAGCTTTCCTCCTTCTGCTTACGACGAGTTACAGGCAAAATATACTTAGCTGGCATGAAATAATCGCCAGGTTTATTGTTGTTTTGCTGTCAGTTTACCCCTTGCTAAGGGTCTGCTTTAACAGAAATGCAGTAATGAATGGCGTGGAATGTGTAGGGTTTAAAGCACACAAGCGGAGGGCCGGCTCCAAACTATAGCACTACAAACGTAAGGGGATGTTGGAAGCAGCTACCATGACCAATTATAAGGCTAAATGGCTTGTAAAGACACTGAGAAAAGTAAAACCGCAACTTAAAAAATGCAGTGGGTCTCGCGTTTGCTCGAGTTAGAGCTATTAGCATTGTAAATTCCTAACTGGACTTTTCTTGTGACACAGACTGAAAATAAAAAGTTAAACAGTTGACATACGTGAGCTGATTCAGAGCACCACAGCCGCTGTGCATGAACGAGAAACACAAAAGGAAAAACCAGTTTGCTCGCAGTCAAAGTTATTGGCAAAAGTGTAATTAGCCATGTAATAGGGTCGGTCCCCAAGGCGGTAACCAAACCGCCCCAAGGAGGGACAAACCTAAAGCATTTACCAGTGTCATCAAAGGATTTTTGAAAGGCAAGCCCACGAACGTGTGATAGTGACGGGAGTGCGGTGGGCACGGTTAAAACCCCAGATACATACCAACATGTCAGTAAAGCAGCGGTTGCGCACTGTTATGCTCGACCTAAAAACTGAGGAGAAATAAATGTGTTTCTCCTTGTTGCACCATGCTAACACCACCCCTAGGGCGGCGTTAGTTTTCAGCGCTGCCTCAGGTTTACGATTTCTCGTAAATTTGAGACAGCATCAAAATGCAATGGGTGTTGAGGTGGAACGCCCAGAGCAACACCCATTGCACACCCCTTTCACGCTAAATGACGCGTGTAAAGGGCCCGTATTCACAAGGCGGCCTTAAGCCACAAAAAGTGGCTTAATGCCGCCGTCTAAATATAGCGCAGGGCATTGTGCCACCGGGGCGTCGCTAAACGTGCGCAACGCAAGCACCTCGTAAATGAGGCCCATAGTGGACAGCTTTTTTAGATTTCTAAATAGTGAATCGTAATTTGCTATTAAGGAATCAGAAAATTTACTTTTTATACATGAGGCCCCGAATGAGATCATGGTTTATCCTATGGATCAGCATGATGGCCTCAATGCGCTTCTTTGCTTATAGAACCGGCAGAGGAAAGGCGTGCACGCATTTTATGTAATTCATTTATGATGCAACTTGCCAAGTAATTTATGTCGCATTCTTCAGTCTTGCCTGGCTTGAGTTTTATCCCCTTGGAAATTCCCTGACTAAATGAAGAACTTTGCAGTGACAATTTGCTAACTACGGGAAGGGTGAAAATTCGGACTTTCTCAAAACTTGCCAGGCAAACAAAACAGAACTTTGTAAACCCGACTTCAAAACAATTTGCTTCAATTTCTCAGCACTTAGAGAACGTGACGCGAACAGCACAAACATCTGCTCGTTGCGAAATTTGTCAGAGTTGGTTTAGGCTAATTTATGCATTTATAAATTAATCACATTATTGTTTTGCTTCGATTGTCTTTGATTATTTTGACAATTCAATCAGGTCTTGGCGATGCTTGTTTTCTGGACTCATTATTTCCTAATAAATCTTTTATTTTTTATTTTTTCGGTGAAAGGCGACGGGAAACATCTGGAAGCAATATCTTTGATGAGTGATGTCCCTGTGCAGCTTCAAAAAAAGCACCTAATGAACCATTTGGCTTGCACCTCAGCCTGAGAACAAGTTAACTCACAATAGATAAGTGAAAGCATTTGTGTTACATGATGCCAGAAATTGAGAACTAATTCCTAAATTGCTGTTCTCCGAGGCTGCTGTAGAATATTTCCAACCTCCGAGCTTCAAGGACACCTGTTTTGGGGCCTCTGCATCTTTTCATGTCTTGTACCTGCCATTTTCATATCATTAAGTCTTTTTATTGAAGTTATATTGTGCACAGCGCCAATGACTACAGCAGGTTTTGGGCCAGCTCATGGTTACCATTGGTTGACTTTTTTTTTTGTCACTTGCTTATTATTTGACAGCTTTCAGTCTCCTTCTCGTGTTTGTCCTCGAGCACAGCTTCTTTGCCAGCTTTTGATCGGGTGCCTTATATCCTTCCACTGCATACATTCAAGGAACCACTTTTTTCTTTTTCTTGGGGTACCCCGTGCAAACGCATGTGTTTTCTTGCTCTCACCCTCATGTGCTGCAAATGGGCTAAGGTTACCCGTCTGCAGAAATCTAATTCCTATAGGAAATAATGGGATTTATATTTTGGTAGATGGGATATCCGTCACAGTTGCGATGGAGTAACGCGTGTGCAGAAATCTAAATTAGGCCCTAAATCCCGGTCCGTGCTTTTGTGTTGCTCCATTTCACCTCCTTCCCAGCTCATCCACTACTTTTGCTGTCCATCCCTCTATTTTTGTTCCTCTGTTGCCTGCTCCTCGGTTGTTGCTCCCCAGCTTCTCCTGATGCTCGTCGGTAATTACTATACCTCTCCATCGTAGCGTCATGAACCATATATGTGACTATGTGGTGTTTTTTTCATTTTTGAAAGTGCTAAGCAACTTCAGCAAAGCCAATAGGTCAAAAAAGCAACACCTATTTATTTTGCTAATGCTTTTGTTTTTTTATTTTCCATTTTTTGCTGTTTTGCATTAGGGGATACTGTTGAGTCCCGTCTTTTCTTCCATGTCTCGCTTCCTTTTTATTCTTTCATAGGGGATAAGTTGTTCACTCTGTTTTTCCTTCGTATTCCGGTCCCACACTGCTGTTGCTCTGGACCTCAGCCCTTGGATGTTGTGCGGCTTTTCAATCTACCACTGCCTGCTCCCCATCACTTCCTACCCATCCCGATGCATCCTTTCTCACATCCTCCCCCCACTCATCACTCCTTTGCTTGTAAACATACCCTGTGGTGATGCCTTCTTCCTCCTGTAAATTAAGCTCAGTGAAAGGGGCTCCCCTGAACTTTATCTCTTCACTGATTGATAGTGTGTCAGGTGTTCAGTATAATAGTGATGATAATGCTGATTGTGAGGACTGAAGCAACACCCCATGTTGAAAGGCCTACACTCAATCCTCTGCTGAGCCCAGACTACCTTCAGGGCCAGCTGCATCACTTATAAAGCCCTCATAATGGCTACCTGGTAGACGAGACAGCTGCAGCCAAGATGCTGGATATCACCCGATAGGAGAGCAAACATTGCAAGAAGGAAAATACATGATCTCGGACAATTTCCCTATCAATTTCAAATCAAGTCAGACTGTCCTGCAATTCAGGAAAAAGCTGAAGACATCTCTTCAAGGGGAAGTACTACTCGCCCGGGCAGCCTGAAACTGACCCTCTTCAATGATTGTGGCACAAGGGCCGTGGCCCTGTTTGCCAACTGTTGCTTTAAGCTACGGTCAGACTCTAACAATAACCACACATACACAGGCATACACACATATTAGTGGAAAGGTGATCACAATCATCTCTGGTGCTCATGTAGTTAGGGATAACCATAGGAAATCACAAATATCTGTGTACAGTCTCGGTGCAAGCTAGAGGGTGAATGCCATGCACAGAAATGGTAAGGGCACTTCCTACCTCTCTCCACTGACTGACTGGGATATAGAAAGTTTGCCAACCAGCACAGTCATCCTGTCGTTATCCATTGTGTAGAAGCAGATGCAGTGCATGCTGGGTGATAAAGTAGACAAGAGTTGTGGCCCTCAACACACTCTTGTAACAGAAAGTGGCATAGAGTTCAGAAAAAGCTCAAACCCACGTGCACCCCAGGCATTGCCATAGCAATCCTTGAGGGATATAAAATCACTAACGAAGACTGCACCAGCAAGTCAGGAGGAGGAACAGCCACAGTCCACAAAGAAACTGTACAGTGTGCCGCCTCCACCGACAACACTACCAACCCCATGGACCACCTCAACTTCATATTCTGCATGTACCACAAGACTACCATCAAAGGTACCCTAGCATACCGACCCCAGGCCCACGCTCCAGCTTCTGCAACACCATCACAGACTTCATTGCGCACCTAGCCTTAGAGTCCAAGGACTACATCTTCCTCAGCTACCTTAACTTCCACATCAACAACCCCAATGACAACAACACTGCACACCTCCTCAACAGTATGAGCTGCCTCAGATTAACCCAGATCATCCACGACCTTCCGCACACCGCAGGACACACACTGGACCCCATCATCACTTGCAGCAGCCACGTCACATACAGCCACGTCACCGAACTCACATGGACTGACCACTCCATCATCCTCTTCAACATCTCCAGCACTGACACCCCCAAGACATCCAGCACCCCCACCGTGCGTGGAGCAAAGTTTCAGAGACCAGCTGAATTGACGCCCTCAACACCTCCAGCCCCGCCACCAACCATGAACATAGGAGCAAAGAACTTCAACACCTGGATCGCCAACTGCGTTGACAGCACCGTCCCAGTCAAAAGCAGCATCAGGAGAAAAGCCTCCAAATAGGCCAGCTGGTACACCCCTGAACTCAGAACAGCTAAACAAGACAGCAAACAGCTGGAAAGGGAGTGGCGTGCTAGCAAAGGCACCTGCGACAGCGCAGCTTTCAAGTCCTTCCTCAACATCTATCACCACCTGCTGAGAGCAACAAAGAAGGCAGCACTAGCTACACATATTGAAACCAGCAGCAACAACACCAAGGAACTCTTTAACATTGTTAAGGAATTCACCAACTCGACGGCTAGCTAAAACAACATCACACCCTCACAGGAGTTGTGCGACAACCTTGCCGATTTCTTTCACAAGATTGAATCCATGTACAGGAACTTTGTACCCCAACCTACAACTACAGACTTTGTCGATAGAGTCGCTGCCACCACAACCAACACTAACCACAAACTAACCACCTGAAACCTTATCTCCAACTGGGACACCACCTACATCATGAAATCCATCCACTCGGGAGCACCAACAGACCCCGGCCGCATTACATCTTCAGTCTCGGAAACCAAAGGATTGGCCAGGAACTCACCACTTTACTGAACACCTCCATCACAAACTCAACCTTCCGCGATGCTTGGGAACACGCTAAAGTCACTACTCAAAGAAAACACCACAGACCCAGTGTACTCACAAACTCCCATCCAATCTACCTGCTCCCTTTCCCAGCTACGGCACTGAAAAAAACATCAGTAAGCAACTCGTGACCTATCTGGTGCAGAACCAGCTACTCATCGCCTCCCAATCCGGCCTCCCCAGCAATCACAGCACTGAGACGGCCCTGATCACAGCCTTGAATGGCATCTGTATCCTCCTCGACTGAGGAGTAAGAGTGGCCCTGATCATCTTTGACCTCTTTGCAGCCTTCAATACTGTATTCCACCACATGATGATCAAAAGACTCAACCACATCAGCATCCAAGGGGATGCACTCACATGGATCACCTCCTTCCTCACCAGGAGAACCCAAACAATTCACTACCTCCTTTCACCACTGAAAAAAAAGATATCACCTGCAGGGTCCCCCAAGAATTATCCCTCAGCCCCATGCTTTTTAACACATTTATGACCCCGCTGGCCAACATCGTCAGATTCCACGGCCTCAACATAATCTCCTACACAGATAACACCTAACTCATCCTCTCGCTCATGGACCACCCCATCATCACCAAAACCAACTTCCACAGATGCATGACAAGCAGCGCTGACTGGATGAAAGAGAACTGCCTGCAGCTAAACAGAGACAATACTGAAGTTCTGATCTTCGGCAAGAGCAGCAACACATGTAATGACTTCCGATGGCCTCCAGAACTAGGCCTAGCATCCACTCCCTCCGAACATGCCAGAAACCTCAGAATCATCATTGACAACAGGCTCACCATGAAATCATAGATTAACACCTGCTTCTTCACCCTGCGCATGCTATGTAAGTGGCCACCCCCGTATGCAAGACACACCAAGACACAGACCCTCTTCAACAGTCAACTAGAACACAGCAACATCCTCTACGTAGGAACCACCTTGCAACTGTTACAAAGACTTCAGACCTAACATAATGCCGCAGCCAGACTCATCCTTGACCTTCCGTGACAATCCGACATCACACCACACCTCAGGCAACTCCACTGACTACTTGTACAGAAGAGGTGCGTAGTCAAGCTGCTGACCCATGCACACAAAACTCTCCACAACCATGGACCCACTGTAGGAGGCTGGACTGGCTTGTAGTGAGTACCAAGGGGTACTTGCACCTTGCACCAGGTCCAGATATCCCTTATTAGTGTATAGGGTGTCTAGCAGCTTAGGCTGATAGATAATGGTAGCTTAGCAGAGCAGCTTAGGCTGAACTAGGAGACGTGTGAAGCTACTACAGTACCACTTAGTGTCATATGCACAATATCATAAGAAAACACAATACACAGTTATACTAAAAATAAAGGTACTTTATTTTTATGACAATATGCCAAAGTATCTTAGAGTGTACCCTCAGTGAGAGGATAGGAAATATACACAAGATATATATACACAATAGCAAAAATATGCAGTATAGTCTTAGAAAACAGTGCAAACAATGTATAGTTACAATAGGATGCAATGGGGAAACATAGGGATAGGGGCAACACAAACCATATACTCCAAAAGTGGAATGCGAACCACGAATGGACCCCAAACCTATGTGACCTTGTAGAGGGTCGCTAGGACTATTAGAAAATAGTGAGAGTTAGAAAAATAACCCTCCCCAAGACCCTGAAAAGTGAGTGCAAAGTGCACTAAAGTTCCCCTAAGGACAAAGAAGTCGTGTTAGAGGAATAATGCAGGAAAGACACAAACCAGCAATGCAACAACTGTGGATTTCCAATCTAGGGTACCTGTGGAACAAGGGGACCAAGTCCAAAAGTCACAAGCAAGTCGGAGATGGGCAGATGCCCAGGAAATGCCAGCTGCGGGTGCAAAGAAGCTTCTACTGGACAGAAGAAGCTGAGGTTTCTGCAGGAACGAAAAGGGCTAGAGACTTCCCCTTTGGTGGACGGATCCCTCTCGCCTTGGAGAGTCGTGCAGAAGTGTTTTCCCGCCGGAAGGACGCCAACAAGCCTTGCTAGTCGCAAATCGTGCATTTGGCGTTTTTGGACGCTGCTGGGGCCCAGGAGGGACCAGGAGGTCGCAAATTGGACCTGAAGAGAGAGGGGACGTCGAGCAAGACAAGGAGCCCTCACTGAAGCAGGTAGCACCCGGAGAAGTGCCAGAAACAGGCACTACGAGGATGCGTGAAACGGTGCTTGCCGAAGTTGCACAAAGGAGTCCCACGTCGCCGGAGACCAACTTAGAAAGTCGTGCAATGCAGGTTAGAGTGCTGTGGACCCAGGCTTGGCTGTGCACAAAGGATTTCCGCCGGAAGTGCACAGGGGCCGGAGTAGCTGCAAAGTCGCGGTTCCCAGCAATGCAGCCCAGCGAGGTGAGGCAAGGACTTACCTCCACCAAACTTGGACTGAAGAGTCACTGGACTGTGGGGGTCACTTGGACAGAGTCGCTGGATTCGAGGGACCTCGCTCGTCGTGCTGAGAGGAGACCCAAGGGACCGGTAATGCAGCTTTTTGGTGCCTGCGGTTGCAGGGGGAAGATTCCGTCGACCCACGGGAGATTTCTTCGGAGCTTCTGGTGCAGAGAGGAGGCAGACTACCCCTACAGCATGCACAAGCAGGAAAACAGTCGAGAAGGCGGCAGGATCAGCGTTACAGAGTTGCAGTAGTCGTCTTTGCTACTATGTTGCAGGTTTGCAGGCTTCCAGCGCAGTCAGCAGTCGATTCCTTATCAGAAGGTGAAGAGAGAGATGCAGAGGAACTCGGATGAGCTCTTGCATTCGTTATCTGAAGTTTCCCCAGAGACAGAGACCCTAAATAGCCAGAAAAGAGGGTTTGGCTACCTAGGAGAGAGGATAGGCTACTAACACTTGAAGGAGCCTATCACAAGGAGTCTCTGACGTCACCAGGTGGCACTGGCCACTCAGAGCAGTCCAGTGTGCCAGCAGCACCTCTGTTTCCAAGATGGCAGAGGTCTGGAGCACACTGGAGGAGCTCTGGACACCTCCCAGGGGAGGTGCAGGTCAGGGGAGTGGTCACTCCCCTTTCCTTTGTCCAGTTTCGCGCCAGAGCAGGGGCTAAGGGGTCCCTGAACCGGTGTAGACTGGCTTATGCAGAATTGGGCACATCTGTGCCCAAGAAAGCATTTCCAGAGGCTGGGGGAGGCTACTCCTCCCCTGCCTTCACACCATTTTCCAAAGGGAGAGGGTGTCACACCCTCTCTCAGAGGAAGTTCTTTGTTCTGCCATCCTGGGCCAGGCCTGGCTGGACCCCAGGAGGGCAGATGCCTGTCTGAGGGGTTGGCAGCAGCAGCAGCTGCAGTGAAACCCCAGGAAGGGCAGTTTGGCAGTACCAGGGTCTGTGCTACAGACCACTGGGATCATGGGATTGTGCCAACTATGCCAGGATGGCATAGAGAGGGCAATTCCATGATCATAGACATGTTACATGGCCATATTCGGAGTTACCATGGTGAAGCTACATATAGATAGTGACCTATATGTAGTGCACGCGTGTAATGGTGTCCCCGCACTCACAAAGTTCAGGGAATTGGCTCTGAACAATGTGGGGGCACCTTGGCTAGTGCCAGGGTGCCCTCACACTAAGTAACTTTGCACCTAACCTTTACCAGGTAAAGGTTAGACATATAGGTGACTTATAAGTTACTTAAGTGCAGTGTAAAATGGCTGTGAAATAACGTGGACGTTATTTCACTCAGGCTGCAGTGGCAGGCCTGTGTAAGAATTGTCAGAGCTCCCTATGGGTGGCAAAAGAATTGCTGCAGCCCATAGGGATCTCCTGGAACCCCAATACCCTGGGTACCTCAGTACCATATACTAGGGAATTATAAGGGTGTTCCAGTAAGCCAATGTAAATTGGTAAAAATGGTCACTAGCCTGTTAGTGACAATTTGGAAAGAAATGAGAGAGCATAACCACTGAGGTTCTGATTAGCAGAGCCTCAGTGAGACAGTTAGTCACTACACAGGTAACACATTCAGGCACACTTATGAGCACTGGGGCCCTGTGTTACCAGGGTCCCAGTGACACATACAACTAAAACAACATATATAGAGTGAAAAATGGGGGTAACATGCCAGGCAAGATGGTACTTTCCTACAGTCACCAACATTAACAACCACCTGAATTTCCACCAACCATCACGAAGACTACACTCCACCTCCCTACTGCTTGCCCACACTCTGCACATCCACCAAAGCAGAAGTGGAGGACGTGCCTTCTCCCGCATAGCAGCAAAAACATGCAACAGCCTCCCCACGCATCTCCGGACCATCACCTGTCATATGGAATTCCGTAGAGTCCTCAAGACCTGGCTATTGGAATGAGCTGCTGAGACCTGCAAATGCATGGATACCCTGGAGTATGATTAGTCGCGCTTTACAAATCCTGTTTGATTGATTGATTGAAAAAGTGTATTCTCAATTACAGGCCAGATATTTTGTTTTTTGTTCCTTTCTCTCCTGAATAGTGACATTTTATTCCCTAGATGTTTTGGGGTCAGTACACAAAGGAATGCAAGAGCATGTTAAAGAGTACTACAGGAGTCTTACTTTATGTACTCCAAAATGCCTTTGAGAACAGCCCTCAAGTCTAGCTTCAGGGCTCAAAATGTCCCTTTGGTTCCAGCAGCCATAACATACTGAGATGCTGTGAAGGGTTTTGCACTGCACACCGCTGTACTCTATTTTCAGAAATAGTTCACTTTTATGGGTTAGTTCTTCAAGCAGGGTTTTAGATGATTGCAGCACACTTTGTTCCCAATTAGTAGAGCACATGGAGATTTTCTAGAGTTGTGTTTTTACTTAAACATTTTCTTAATTGTATAATGTGACTCAAATACATCACTGTAGAGTGCAGGTGCCCAACATACAAAATGAATGATCAAATGTAATTACGTTAAAATTTACACTCAATGAAAAATGCAATAACAACATACATCCTACATTACTGCAAGGGGACTAGGCCGTTTCTTTGGAAGTAAATTGAGAAGCCTATGCATTCTAGATTGAAATAATTGCAACACTCAAACACTGCGGGTCTTCAGCTGCAGAATTATATACTCTTAGAGCTCTTCCTCCCACTAAAAGATTGTTGTGTCTGTGTCAGAGACTATAGGGTTCCAAGCTGGACTGATGTAAAAGTCACACACTGACTTTAAGGCCCAGATCTACAAGAATCTGGCACATCGGTACTAATTTGCCAGATTTCTTGCGTCCCCCCACCGCCACCTAACGACACCATTGGGCATATTAGACCACTAACGTAAAAATATTTGACGATTTGTGGCGCTTTGGTGCACTAGGGTCAAACATTTCTATATTAGTGAAGCAAATTGCAAGGATGCCCATTGATTTCAATGGGTGCGTCCTTTTAAAGCCTGCTTTGAGCAGGCGTTAAAAATGACGCAAAAAATGGTGCAATGAAATCTTGTAGATTTAATTGAATCATTTTTGTGGTCCTCCTAACGCCGGAACGACCCTTGCATACATTATGTATGGTGCAGTCATGAAGTGGTGCAAGGGGTCACAAGTGGTGCAATACACGCATTGCACCACTTTGTAAATATGCCACGGCGATTTTTGCCTCGTTAAGCCACATTATCGCTAAACAAAAGGACGCTAATGTGGCGCAAGGAGCCGCTACGGCCTTGTAAATCTGGCCCTTAAACTTCAGACTAGCAGACTCTGATGGCCAAGTGACATCCTTGAATCTGACTGTCCTGACAATGAAATTTGTGAAACCTGTCTGTTCTGGACCACAGTCAAAAAGTCACTCACTTATGACACATTTTTAGTGCTGACAGAGTGTATAATGGGCTTTATGGTTTTGTTTAGTTTCAGGCCAAACACAATGATGTGGAGAATAGTCAGCAACGGGGTCTCAATTTCGTGGGTCAGTTTTGAAGCAGGGTTGTGGCTCACGAAGGACGTCAATGGCCTAAAATAATTGAAACTTTATTTTTGTGCAATTCGGTTCCAATCAATGATTGAAAATCGATTATTTGGTAGTATTAAACAGTGCATTGGATTTTCGATGGGCTCAGTGGACAGATTTTGATGTTTGGAGACTTCCATCCGATTACCAAGGTCCATTTGGAGACTAATTCACATGGGAGACGTGATGAACACCAGGATTATACTAAAAGGAACCAGGATAAGCCGTAAATGGCCTTCCCCAAATGGTTGGACGAGAAGGCAATGTTCTCAAAACCCTGCCCCCAAAGCCAAAGGGTCCACCCTGTGACTGACGTCACAACAGATCTCAAAACCCAAAGCAACGTTCTAGAACACCCATTGTTGTGTATGGTTAGAGATTCAGGAAGTGGATGACCCCTTTAAAATGGGTCAAATGCTAATTTCCATAGAAGGCACATTTAAAGGGAGATAAACAGTGGTTCCGGAAATCAAGTTTGTGCAGAGTGCAGTCCAGTTCCTGGAGGTGAGTAATCGGAGTTCTGCTTCCACTCATGAAGAAATTGGTAAGATCAATTTGAATCATCTTTGGAGACTGCCCAAATACACAGCTTCATTACTTTACCGGAAAAGGGCAAATTAATAATGGTGCTACGGTTACTCAAAACTCCTGAGTGATGAATTTGTTCATTTAAAGAAGGTGTATCTTGTACATAGGGGCATATTAACAAGAAAGTGGTGCATCAGCATTGATGTGCCACTTTTCTTGAGCCCCCCTGCGCCCCCTAATGACACCATAGGTGCGCCATATTTCCAATCCCACGCACCATGGCGCCCAATATAACAATAGCATCAACATTTTTGGCTCTATTGTGGTGCTTTGTTGCACTAGTGCCCAAAACTTTGAGGCTAATCCAGCAAAGCACAGGGAGGCCCATAGGAGATTCTGGGTGCCTCATTTTAGTGCCTGCCCTGAGCAGGTATAAAAAATGATGCCAAAAATGGCACAGTGAAATCTAGTAAATTTCACTGCTCCATTTTTTTGGGCCTCCCTGCGTGGGAACACCCCTTTTGCATACATTATGGCTGGCGCAGGCATTATGTGGCCCGAGGGTTTACAAAGTGGTGCAATGCATGTAAATATGGCATGGGGAAGCTGCCTCCTTAACGCCACATTAGCGTAAAAAAAAATTACGCTTGTGTAGCGTAAGGAGGTGCAAGGGGCTTGTCTTAAACTCTCTCAGGCTACATCTCTACTTAGATACACTCATGGCCACTGTTGCCTGACAAGACATTGCGCGCTGTCTGAAGGATACAATATCCTCTGTGGCAGATCTGCACATATATTTCTTTTTAGTGTGTTATGAAGAAGCTACAGGACTTCGGCCAATTCTCATTGTGATGAGATCACTGAAAAGTCTAATAACATTTGGCGGGAGGAAAAGGAAACACACTAGAGTTAAAAAGAAGTGAGTACTAGTCACTCTCGGTTTCTTCTCAGTAACCTATTTCATGAGACTTACTTGATTGGGCGAGTACATAAAAAACACACACAATCTTCACGTCCTCTCTTTTTTGTTCCTCGGCTTTTCTGGCATCTTCCTCTGAATCCTTTTCATCCACCTAACTGATCCAGCTGTTTTTGCCCTTATTTGAACAATCCTTGGCCCATCTCCCCTACAGTTCTACAGGTTGGCTCCATATGGCTTTAATCTTCTTTTAATATTATTTTTATTATCGTTATTATTAGGAGATCATGAAAGATTAGACAATTTTTCATCTTCGCCGGGCAGTTTAATTGAGCTGTCACACAAGAGCTGCTTTGCAGAGGGTTTGTAGCAGATATGGCCTGGAACTAGACCAACTGTGTCATCGCCAAAGGTTTATTTTACGAACAAAAGATTAGGGTTTGTGTATGTAGAAATCATATTTGTTTCTTCCTGTTTTCACAAGCTCTGACTTAATGCAGAATACAGAGGTATTTTCTTTGAAGCCACTTTCAATTGCAGGTATTGTACATTTTTCAAGGTTTAACTGTTGACAAGGGTGTGTTCCTCTATGTAGAAAGTCATTCAATTTACAGCCCACACGGATCTTGTTAAGATCCTTTGGAGGGAAGGAATGTCTAGGGCTCTCAAAGTCCTACTGCTTTACAGAGAGCTCTGTGTGTGTCAGGATTAATGGTCTGGTGATTTGTAGGGGAGGTTACTGGAGCACTTAAGTTAAGAGTGAAAATCAAAGTGCTGCCCCTGAGAACTGTCAACATCTCATTGGTAAAAACTGAATAACATTCTCCTAATCTCTCTTCCCTGCCTTGTCCCTCTTTTTCTCTTTATATGTTGAAACTTCTCTGGCTAGAGAGTTACCTGTGACCGTGCTGAGTAAAGGGATGGGCAGGGTTCAAATGATGGGCCCAGTACATAAGGCCACAGTATACCACGAGAAGTGGTGGGAGAAGGGGCAGAGAGAGAGACCACATAGAAACATGTGTGAGCTATGGAGAGAAGTAAAGTAAACAAAGTAAGGTGAGGCAGCCAGAAGGAAAGATAAGGAGAAGTAGAAGGAAGAAAATGTAGGGACTCCAAGGAAGGCAAAGAAACAAGTAAGGTTTTAGAATATGGTGGAGAGGTATAGAGACATGGGGAGAAGGAAATGTAGAGAGTGACAATGCAATACAGTACTCCCAGGGAGAGGTAATGTAAAAAAGAGGTGAATTAAAGAGAGGTAAACACAACGAAAGGTAGACATAGAGAGACTTAATAAAAAACAAAGGGCCAAACGTGTCAGTATTAGAAATAATGATTGCCTAATTGCAATTTCTAATGTATGAAACTTATTTCATTTAGCGATTCCTAGTGGGACCTACCTCATTAATATTAATGAGGTAGTACACAACTTCCATACCATTAGGAAATGCAAGAATCACAGGGATAGTGGCCTGCTGTGGTCAGCAGACCACCATGTCTGCGATTGCTTTTAAATAAAGCAATATCTTATTTAAATGCAGCCCGTTTTTCTTAAAGGAAAACTGGATGCATTTAAAAACAAAAAAACAAAAAAAAAGTTTTCTTTTCATTTTTAGGAGTAGACAGTGGTCTGTGGGACCATTGCCTGCTCTTAAAAATTATTTTCACAAACATTCACAAGAGGGAAGGGGGTCCCTTAGGGACCCCTTCCCATTTGTGAATGGGTTACCACCTACTTGAAGTAGGTGGTAAACTGCAAATGTTTTGCGACCGCATTTCAGTCACAAAACATCTTACATACCGTTGTGATTTGGCATTACGAAGGAACGCCTTGAACGCACCCTTTCCTGATACCGAATCAGTATGTATTTGCAATTCCAAATTCAGTAACACGTTACCAAATCGCAATTTGGAATTCATACATACCAAAATGCACTTTTCCAGTCGCAATCGGACTGTTTGCGACCGGAAAAATGCGTGATACATCTGTCCCAAAGAGTTGCAAGGTAGAGAGAAGGCAAAATCAGAAGAGGTAGAGAAGGTGGTTCGGGTAGAGAGAGTCCTGGGCAAGAGAGAAAGGTAGAGAGAGAGAGGAATAAAGGTCTGAAAGAAAAAAAATTAGATGTAGAGTGAAAAGAGGAGGCTGAAAAATACATGTGAAATGGAGAAAGAGAGGTGAGGTTTATACAGAGGCGGAGAGTTGTGAGGTAGAGAAACAGGAAGAGGCGTTGAGTTAGAGAGATCTTTAAAGAAAGACGCTGCGAGAGACAGTTGAACTGGAGGGGGTGAGTTAAAAAGGAGGCGATCCATAAAGAGATATGTGTTTGTCTGTGATGGAGAGAGAGAGATACAGAGAGAGAGAGGCAAACAAGTTGATGACAGAGAAAAAGAGGTTCAGGTAGAGACAATGCCGCATGATGTTTAGAGAGGTGAAGGAATGGGAACAGAGGTAGAACCAAGAGCAGGGTTAGAGGCGAGGCAGTGAACTAATTGTGAGGTAAATTGAGACATTAAGTAGCCTCAGGGAGAGCAGCGGGGTACAGAGAGGCGACACTGTGAGGAAGTGATGAGGTAGAAAAGGAGCTAAGGGAGAGATAGGGCGGTAAGGTGGTGGAGACGGAGAAAGGGATAGAGAGGTGAGGCAATGAGGGTGTTTGAGCTGAGAAGTAAATGGAGGAGAGATAAATGAATGTCAGAAGAGTGCAGCGAGCCGAGAGAGTTGACAGAGAAGGGATCGGAAGAGATAGACATAGGCACACAGTGATAGAAAGCGGGTCAAGGTCATCAGAGGAAGGTGGAGAGATGAAGATGAGTGAGGTATATTCGGTATATTGAGATAAAGATGAGTTAGACAAAGATGAAGTCGCGAGAGCTGAGATAGAGCGAAAGGATGAAGGCGTGTAGCAAAATAAAGATTGAGAAAAAGAGGTTAAGAGAGAGGGTTAAGGTAGAAGTGGTGAGGTGACATAAGTACAGAGAAATGACACAAAGATTATTCTTCAATTCAATTGCCACCAGCTGCCCGAGAGAGAGAGGGTTACGGCTCAGGCATGTACACTATGGGGCTGATTTATTTTCGGTGCAATGCAGGGCAGCAGTCAAAGTTCCTGCGCTGGGCTACTCAAGGGGGAGAAGGGCGCACAGAACAACATTTATTAAAATGCACTGTATTACAAGTTACATCATATCCTATGGGACTTGTAATATGGCGGACAGGATATCCGTCACGCTTGTGACGGAGTATCCCATCTGCCAAACTCGTAAGGAGGCCCTTAGACACAAACGTTTGCACCATGATGAAGATGTGTGTGTTCTGCATAGCATATGATTTGTATTGAAGTTTCTGTTAAACATGCTCGCTGTCAAATCAGAAAATTTGCTATTTTTATGAACAAAGTTATTATGCCAGGGACTTTGAGTGTCCCACTCATTTTATCAGGGGACCCCTTGGAAGTTAAGGGCCCTGGGCATATTGTCCACTTTTGCCTTGAAACATCTCTGCAGACATGGCCGAATGATTTGTGGGATTTCTCTGTAATTGGTCGAGTGCACAGAGCTTCTTAGCAGATTAGAAGGAAGAGCGAATGGAAGTGGCTCATTTGACAATGTGGAGATTTTTCTCAAGCCTCTCATCCTTGCTTGTCTGGTAGTGCAGCACAACTGTAAGTTGCACAAGTAGGTGGTCCAGTTGTGATGGTGACATTGAAGTGGACATGAACCAGTAAATATAAGGATTTCTGACCCAAAAACATTATCCTAGTTAATGAGTGTCAATTCATCAGCTACAAACCTCAAGGGGAAGGGCGGGTGGGGGATGGACGGGAGGGGATAACAATTTTTTTTTCACTTAAAAACTTACCTTTTGCCATTGCTGCCATCTCCTGCCACATTGCTCCTCTTTCCAGCATTCACTGGGACACCAGCACAGACTCCCTAGCAATCCTGGCGCTGCTTTCATGCTACACCTAGCAATAAAGCAGCGTCAGGATTGGTCAGAGTGGCTTGGACTGCTGCTCAGACACTGCCATGGGGTCTGTGCACACAGCCGGGCTGGAGGAACCTACGTGTGTATATGTGTTTGGCTGACTTGAAACGGCTGGCCAAACACACATGCGCACTTAGGTGCACTTGCTCCTCCTCCCCCTCCCACCTTGTGTTGCCCAGCCTGCCCTTCACAAGCTGCTGGCTGAGCCAGGGGGGTGACGCTCCTTCTCCATTGCGAAGGAGCCGTCCCGCCAAAATGCCAGGCTTAGTGGAAGTGACATCACATGTCCTTTGACCTTCAATTTCACTCACACACATGCTAACACATACACACATTAACACTTGCACACATACTCTCAAATAAACATGCACCCGCAAGCATGCACACAACATACATTTAGAAGCACTTTTTTTAATTCACCTCAGCAGAGAAAGAAAAAGGGACCATATTCTGTCTAAAGATATACGAAGAGTCCATTAGGAGGAAGGAAGGAACGTAGCCGGTGGTTGGGAAGTGGGAGGTGTAAGTACGATTTGTTATCCCTTTTTATAACACTAATGAAACATTCACTGTAAGTGTAATAAACAAGTTGAGAGAATCTCAAACTGATGTCCATAAGGACGAAATGCCACTCTGTTCCTGGCACTGATTTTGCCACCTCTGAGGACAGGGGTCACAAAGGACAAGCCAGGGGTTGCAAGAGCCAAGCCAGGGGTCCCAACTGCGATCCCTGGTGACTCCTAAATGACATCCATCCTAGTTCTACAACTCGAGACAGTAATGTGACTGTTAGGTAAGGAAAATGTATACCAGTACTAGAGTACTGGACCATTGTCAGTTTTGCTTTGCTTTATTTTCCTATTTATTTTTCTTAACCACATGGATTAATAAACAGGGGTGACTCTTTTGCAATGGTGAAGGAGCTTAACCCCACAGGCTGAGCCAGCAGCTGAAAAAAAATACATATATTTTAATATTGTTTTATTTTTCAGCTGCTGGCTCAGCCAGGAGGTGCAGGGAGGGCGGGGCTGGTCCATGGGAGAGGGGATGAGGGGGAGTGGCGTCAGTGCACTAAGTGCGCATGTCAGTTTGGCCTGCCATCTGACATGCGCACTTCGGTTTCTCCAACCCAGCTGTTTTACAGTCGGGTTGGAGAAACTGCACAGACCCCAGGGCACTGTCTGAGCGGCAGAACAAACTGCACAGACCAATCTTGGTGCTACTCTCATGCTAGGTATAGGTAAGTTCTTTTTTTATATGATTTTATTTCCCCCCCGTGCCTCCCCCTGCCCCTCCCCTTGAGGTTAGCTCAAGCAGGCAAAAATGAGTATTTGTGCCGACCTAGGTTTGTACTGATTCACTCAGTAAAGCCAGATCTATTGGCTCTGACAATGCTTGCTGCCTCTTGCATCTGCAAGGTGCTTATGCTATTACTAAGCATGCTATGTTGAAATAGGATTGATTACTAAAGAATTGCTCAATAGAATAATCGCTAAATTCAGGGGTATATGCATAGCTTGTATCTAATTGCCATTTGATGACTTCTCAATCACCTATGCTTTTTTCATATATAGGTAATTCTACAAAAATCATCAAGGATGAGCTTATGGATAACAAGTACGTTTTTGTAGTCATTTGTAACATTGAAAGAGGTATTCTCCTTAATGTGGTATTACATGGTGTGTATGTATTTCGTAGTATTTGTATAGCACAAACCTCAGAAAGGCAGTGGAGCACCCGTATAGAGGCAAAAGCAGACAACAAGTGTTAAACGTTCTGCTCCATCATGATGCAATTTTCTTTAAAGAGATGCATCTTCAACACTTTCCTAAATTGCAGCAGTGATGTGATGGTCCTGATGGATACTGCAATGTTGTTCCAGATCCTGGGTGCAGAGATGGAAAAGAACTACTGTCTAGCTGTTTCTTTTTGTATGCTTCTTAGTCTCCAGTCTGATGTTGTCCTGGCTGTAGGTATGCCAAGAGCCACCGCACAGTGAGCTTGTCTGGAGGGTATGTGTTTGTGCTGATCCTGGGCCAGGGCATGCGGGTGGTCAATGGAGTTTCACCAAGATGGAGGTGAAGTTAACTTATTTCTTCCAATTCTAAATGAGACCTGCTGCAGTGTGTGGGATACCCTTAAGGGGTGCTAGTGGGGAGTCAGGAGGCCTCGGAGTGTGACCACTTCCTAGATGTGAGAGAACAAACAGCAGTTTTGAAGTTGTTTTCTGGAAGAAAAAGATTTCACTTTCTGTAACAGAGAAAGCTTGTACCAGTTACTCTTTGAGTTTTGGCATTGTGTTCATTGAAGATGGAATCTGTGTTCAGGATGAATCAAAGTGGCTTGGCATTAATTGAAAGTTGGATTTTGAAAACGTCAAGATTCATGTCTTTGTGCCAGGTTTGTACTATTTCTTCCTTGCTGTTCTTGGCAAATCAGGAAATGGTTCTTGGTTAGGATGAGCTTCAGGTAGGCTATGGACGTCCATGTCTAGATGGGATGCAGGTGGTGTTTGAGGTGGATGTCTGGAGTGGAGGAGACTTTTAAGTGGAGCTGTGTATCATCTGGATTTTGAAGTGGCGGCTGGTGAACACCTTCTTAAAACTTAAACAAGCAATCACACAATGCTAAAAAGCACAAGCTACTGCAAGGGGTCTCTGCTACAAACAGTTTGTAAAAACAATAGGGAAACATTGTTATTTTTAGAGCCCAACCTCCACATAAAGTAGCTTGAAATCTAGAGGTTTTGACTGTATCATTACTGATGACATATTAAAATACTTTTGTGATGTGTCAGGCAAGCCTTGCTTTTTCTAGGGATATTAGGACCCACTTTCTATAGGACACATATAAATATGATCGCAAAAAAACCTTCACATTTTTAATATTATCCCCTAAAACTTAGCTAAAGAGTTGTATTACAAATAGTTAGGAAAATAAAGTTCTGTAAAGTAATGTGGCTCAATGTGCTTCAACATGTTTTTATCACCCATCTATTCCCTACACATTTCCACCTTCTTAGATTCTCAGTCATGTCTTCGGGCGTACTCTATATGGAAAGAAGCAGGGTGGACACAGGAACACATCAAAGTTTTTATATATATATATATTTATATATATATATGTATATATATTTACACACACACGCACACACACACGTGTATATATAGCAAAGTAAGCTAGACACACATTAGAGACTTATAAAGCAATGGTACCTCTTTATTACGTAGAGCTTACAAATTCAGACAGACGGCTGGTTACATCAATCTTACATTCTCAGTGTTTAAATAGCAGCAGTGATAATATCAAAAAGCCTGATCAATATTAATGATGAAAGTCTTCGTGTAAGCCATGAAACATCAACCATCCGTAAAAATGCCCTTTGGGTCCAAGAAACCAATATAAGCCAGGTATCCCAATGACAATTCAATACGAATTGTTACCACATTAATATAAACTATAAATATGTTCAAGAAATGCTGTGTTTTCCAATTAGTGAAAATGTAAATATTTCACCTTGAACTAAACAGCACCTTGAGTCAATAAGTTCTATTCACCCAAATAGAAGCTTGTCTGTTTGTCTGTTTCAAGATCAAGTCTATAATTGTGTCTCAAAATACCTTATTTATATTTTTAGAAACTGCATATTTGGCCACCAAATAGTTTGTGTTTCACCCAATATCTATTACTGTCGCACTTTGAGAAATTCTACCTTTCATGTCCATTTAACATCATGGAACAGCCAAGAAACCAATAACATGGCTAGGGTTTTCTTCATAATCATATCACAGCTGGAATCATACCAAGAATATCATTTATACGCGTATCGTTTATCATTCCAGAGTCAGCTAGAAGTTTGGGATGAATGCCCACAATATGTCATGTATGTGCCTCTGTTATGCAGAGATGCCAGCATGCCACAAAGAATTTAGATAATATGTCACTAATGGAACAGCAGTACATCAGGAGGGCCTGTTTGTCTTTGGAATGCTCACTATTATGTCACTAGTGGCCCTCATTACACCAGTTCCACCAGCCGCCCCCTACATTCACACACTCACTCGATCTCACACAGTTAGGTGAGTACAGGATTTCAGCGAATTGCCTACAGTATTTCAGTGGGTACCTACAATTGTTCAGTAGGGTACCAGCAAAGATCATTGGTGCCTGCAGAGGCTCTGTTCTGTGCCATCAGTATCTCAGTTGTTCGACTGCAAGAGGCACATTAAATTGAATTTCTCTAGGTCAGGTGGGTGGCAGCAGAATATTTGTTGGTTGTTGTTGTCTATATCATAGCTGTGGGGGCCTTCTGCAGATGGTCCACCGAGTGTCTGCAAAATCTCATTTGAGTGGCTACATTGACACAGATAGTTGTCCAAATGAGCTCAGTTTGAACTCAACTGACACCTGAGAGAGCTAATTTAGGTGTCTTCATGAGCTCAGTGGAGTGTCTGCGTGAGCTCAGCTGTCACCTGTGGAGCTCAGTGGAGAGCCTTTGCAGACTCGCATGGGTTCTTGCAAACATGGGGCACTATTCACAAAGGTGAACTTGAACCTTTCTGTAAGTTTTCTGCTTTGAAGTAGTCACAAAATACATAGGGACATAGTTTGGCCTGTAAGATTGGGGGGGCCTTCACATTGCCCAACAATCACGCAGGCACATAATGTTGCAATACATTATACGACAAGCTGGTGAACTAGAGTGAGAGAAAGCACATTATTTTGTGAAATAACCAACTTTTTTGAAGTCTTTCCAAACAGAGAGGGAGAGAGTGTGTGTGCGTTTTTGTTTCTGTGTGTAAAATCCCTGGTGAAATCCGACATGACACCTCACCATACCCGACTAAAAGCTCCTGTACCAAACTATTTATCAGAAGTTACATTTGTTAGGGGGTGTAACATCCCCGTGCCCCCAAAAGCTATGCCCCTGAAAATACGCAAAGAGTTTTACGATTCTGCACTACACTATACTTATGTGTGAGGAGTTGTCTGCACCTGGAAACTCCGAAACTGGGTTGGAGAGCTCCACACAAGTATAGGAAGTGCAGTGTCATAAAAATCTGCATGTAGTTAGTGAGTACCTAAAAGTAGTGAACGTACAGAAAATTATAAGTTTACCTTTGTGAATCAGGACCGTAGACTGTACAAAAGTATAATATAAAAAAAAACAACACTATTGCACAGTATTCAAGATGTCTGCCTGCAAGTCATATGTTCACACTGAACAATCTAATATACTAAAACTTGACACTATTGTGCAGTATTAAAAATGTTGGCCTGTGGTTTATGTGGTCGCATTGAGATGTCAGAGAATGTCATCATTCAGGGGGTTGATAAAATTTGCATTGTAGATTGACAGCATACTAACGCTTATTCTAGAGCCTAATGGTACATGAGCTTGAGGGATGTGCTCTACAAATCAACTTTGTTGCTATATTAGTCTGTTTCGCTCAGAGAACTCGTCACTGAAGGGTTTTCCATCCAGCCCAATTCAAGCTGCCTTGATGCCAACAAAAACATAATAAATAGCAAGCACATTGGCACAGTGCACATAGACAGTCTGTAAAAGCTGATAACTGCCAGCCCAGGCGACATGCAAATTCACCTTTCTGCTCAAGATCACACAGCTTATATAGCTCAAAGCAAACACGACAACTTACAGTTGATTGCTGATTGCAAACACGGCACAGGACTTTCAAACCTTCCCACCTCACTCCCTTCACTGTACAGTGCTAATATTTATGACTGCTGCCCAGATTAACCTGAAAATGTTTTAACTAAAATACAGGGGGGTTGGCTGCCGTTTAGGCCCAACATTTACAATTATTAATATTGTTGAGTATAGAAAGTATAGGCGGCCCTGATGCTGTCTACTTTAGAATGAATGATGCACTGATGATGGCAAGTTTTGAATGAAACTGCAGTTTTTCACCTGTGATGTTTGGCTCAGAGCACTACACACATCATTCTATTGTAACTTTTAGTGTGAATGTATGTACTTCTCATGCACCGGTCATTAATGAGGAAAACTTAACAAATCAACTGAAATGAAACATGACCAGGGACATTTTAAGGATTTTGAGGGCTCTGGGCCAAACGTATTTTAGGGGCCCCTGTTCGGAACAGCTTTAAATTTATGATCCAGTTTCAAATCTTTCATGCCTCCTTTTGCCAGGTCACTGACAGTGCACAGGAACACACATCTACATTCTAAATCTATTTACACCTAATATTCAGTGATAGTGACATATGCTTTCAGTATTGTAACACAGCAGCAGCTCACTAATAGTACTGCAAATAATCTCTGTGGCACCCTCATTTCTCATATGTGAGGTCCTATTTTGTCCTAGAACAAACTTTTTTATGGGTGTTGCATGGAACGTAAACACAACATTTCTCTGCAAAATGTCTGTAATAGATTTAACACATCACCAACATTAAAAATAAATGAAAGGAAAACTGTATTTAAAACAATCCCTTTAAGAATGATTCAAGGTCATCTTGGCAAGACTCTCTGCAGAACAGAGATAGCTCTGCCAGGGCCCCCCTGAAAAACTGGGTCCCTGGGCCAGAGCCCACTTTGCTCATACCTTACAACGTCTCTGCTACTAACCAAGGATGCTGCATTTCCAATCAACGTACTGCAGATGAGCTCCTTCGTGGATCATCTTCTTTGGGCCTTACGAGGTCATGCATCAGACGTGCATCTCTACATAAGGAGCTGTGTGCTGACTGCCAAATCAGAAGGCAGGATACTAGTGCGTGCTGACCCTTCCTCACTAGCTGTATCCTGGCATATGAGAGGGCATGGGGGATTGTCTCAAAAACACATCACCGCCCGAGCAGGATGATATCTATAAACATACTGCACTGTCCTGAGCATGTCGAATGGTTTGTCGGTGTGAGACATGAACTGAAATGGAAAGCGCCCCTCATATGCGCAGTGCATTGACAGGCGCACTTTCATTTGTCTGAAGCGGAGACCTGGATAAGTAAACAGACAAATTGATATAGCTATAATTTCATCTGCATACACTTCTGCCGCTCAAAATTGCAGTGAAATGTCCTTTTCTGTAGATGCTGGTGATAGTGAGGCAACTCTCCAGCACCCCTAAGCACCAGCCACCTCTGACATATTGGTGAATATTGATGCTGTCATCTGTGAGTAAGGGGCTTCGTGTGGAATTTGAAGATAACAGGGGACACCTGAGGACTCAGCAGGTGGTATGGATCTTGTGGGACCTAGAGATGCTCATGAGAACAAACTTGTGTTGATTGGAAAGGTGGAGGAAGAACCATTGAAGGACATTGCCCGTGATTCCCATTTGAGACTCCAGAATGAAGGCAAGTCTGCTGAGAGGTGCGGCAACATCAGGAGGCAAAGTTCATTATTGTCCGTGGTCAGAAGGGTGTCGTCTACAGCATGATCTGAAGCCAGAATAATAGTCATGTAGGAGAGCATTAGCAAGGATGTGATCTTGGAGTTCAACGTAGATTGCTTTTTCGATATTCTTGTTAATGAAGGCTAGGTGAATGATAGTCCAGAAGTTGGTCGTGCCATGAGGATCTAATGTTGGTTTCTTTAGGATTTTGTGGATCTGGCCTTTCTTCAGAGCTTTTGGGAAGTTGCCTTGAGTGAAGGAGGCAGTGGCAATAGTGAAGAGGGGTGTGAAAGATTCTCTGGAGAGCCTCTGATGAAAGACGAGGGCAAGACATCATCATCATTAGAAGTGGCCTTGAGGAAGGACAGTATGTTACAACATCTATGTGAATGAAGGATAACAATTGCAGCATTGTATGAGAAGGGTAGTTGTAAGATGAGAAGCTGCTTGGTGTTGTTGATGTGCTGTGGGAAATTCCTGTATTTTTTCACTAAAAAGAAGATCAATGGCATGCCTGGGTCAGGCTGGAGGTTAAACATTATTCTGC
Organism: Pleurodeles waltl; assembly: GCF_031143425.1. Taxonomy (NCBI): domain Eukaryota; kingdom Metazoa; phylum Chordata; class Amphibia; order Caudata; family Salamandridae; genus Pleurodeles; species Pleurodeles waltl. Next base: position 61,949,404 of record NC_090436.1, read on the forward strand.
TTCTTTTCAATCTCCACTGGCAGCTTCACTGATGGTGTTGGTATAGTATATTGCTTTGGGTGATGTGGTGACCCTTCTGCATGTTGCACGGAGGGATTTCAGTATCATGAGGTCATTGGGAGCTCTGTTTATCTTCCATTTTCTTTCCTGTCTGCAAATGGAACAAATATTGTCAGTGTGGTCTTTGGAGTACCAGGGTGCTGAGGGATTTTGCTTATATTAGTGTGTTTTAGTTGGAGCTTGGATGTTCATAACAATTTCCCAAAAATTGTTGAAGTTGTTTAGAAGGCTGTTGATGATAGACTTGGAGTTGGCAGTGTAAGAGATGAGTTCAAGCATTAGGTTTGGTTTTCGCTTTTGGGTTGGCTGCAGTTTGCTGGTAGGAAGCTAAGCAGTGAGATAGGGATGACAAGGTGGCTTGACGAGGTGGCTCTCCAGTCCAGGTGTATAGGTGGTTTACAATGGATTGTTGGTGATGTTGAAAAGGCAAGGCCAAGGTGTGGTGGTTGGGGAACATGCTACACCACATTGAGTGATTCTGTGAGGCTGAGGTGGGGTGTCTCCTGTTTTTTGAGCTTGTGCTGTCTGGGAGGTTGAAGTCACACAAGAGGGTGGTATGGGTGTATCAGATGGGTGTGGTGGTGAGTAGATCAACACATTTATGAGTGAAGTCCTAGTTCATCCTGGGAAAACTGTAGATGAGACGGAATGTGGCAGTCTGAGTTGGGGAGTGGGAAGTGGCATGTCATGAGTGCCACAGAGTTTAGTTTCACTTGCTTCGGTAGGATGCAGGACTAGATGGTCTTATGGATGACAGTGAGGCTTTTCCCTTCTTGTGTATGTGGTAGACACAGAAGATACTGCAACCTGTGGAAAGATGGACATTTATGATGTGGGAGTATGTAGCTTTGAACCATGTTTTTGTGATGAAGAGGGCTTCAAGTTTGTGACAGGTGATGAGATCTGTGCTATCTGGTGCATGGAGTACTGAAAAGCAAGCATTAATGAGCATGAGTTGGAATGTGTACAGTTTGATGTTGTGTGGTAGCCTCCAGTGCTCCCCCATCTACAAAAACACCAGGAGCTGATGTAGAATTGCTTGCATGTCAGCCCTGGACCAGTGGTGCCCCTCTGCAATTGATTCCCACTATGGCTGAGGCTGCAATCCCCCAGCAGGAAACCCCAACAGGCAACTGGGATTTTTTTCCATGGGGCCCAGCCCTGGGGATGATCCCCTAGGGGGCATACGTTACATTTGTCATTGGCCCTCTAGAGCAACCAGTATTGGACAATGGGTGAGCCCACTACAGCCATTTGTTAGTTTTACTATGAATTACACCATTCTATATGTAATACAAGGCCTTTCAGCCAGCCTTTTTCATCCGTTGGTCTATTGTGTCATTCATATTTGTTTTCTACAGCATGGGGCAATGGGTCAGCCCTCTTAAGGCATTGTCTAACTTTATTGTGAGTGATGATGGCTTTCTATTTGTATCAGAGGCTTTCAGCCAGCCCCCTTCATCCATTGGTCTATTGTTGTGTCACTCTTTGGCCCACTACAGCTCACAGCATTGGACAATAGGCCAGTCCACTTTACGCACTGGGTACCTTCACTGTGAGGGAGTGACGGCATTCTCATCTCTCACAAGGAGCACATGCTCACGCTAAGCAGTTCCCTTCAGTTCCAGGCTCTACTATGACAATGAATGCTTTTGGAGACCATAAAATAAATATGTTTGCTTTTAGTCAAAGTTTTGTTTTAGACTGACCAGGGCACAAAATTAACTTGTGTTCCGAATAATTCCTGAGAGAGCATGTAGGCACTCTGATGCCTCACCCTAGGGCATACCTGTGGACTCAGTACATCTTCAAAGGAAGTTAATCATAAAGTATCCAATAGATTTAATGCTCATATGGTATAAACAAACCATTTCATAATCTCGGTTTCTTTATTTCTTATTCTTCCTTTAGACAAATGAATTTTCTACTAGAACACAACTAACACGTGTTTCATGGTAACACTTCTTTTTCGAGATCAATGATTGCATTCTTTCGTAATTTTCTGCATTTTAATTTTAAACTCCCCCTTTCTTTTTGGCATCAGGAGTGGCCTGTAACACTCGTGGAATAAAGGGTTTATAGGCAGGGCTGCCACTGCACCGGGTGCTAACTGTGGGTGGGAACGCCGTGTTAGCAAGTATATGTCTGCTGCAAAGAACATGTACCATGCAGATCACAGACTGTATATGAATGCAAATAGGTCAGTGGGTTACTACTTTTGTCAGAGATTACCATTTGTTACTTACAGTTTATAAATTAAAATCCTCATATAGATCAGTGAACTATTAACTGCCTTCTAAGAACTGCATGCATTCCGTAAGGTAAAGATTAGAGCGTTATTATTTTTTTCCCCAGTCTTTCATCATCCTAATGTTGCAAAAAGGGTTCATCTGGGTTTAAATTGATTCTTGTAATTAAAGAGAATCCCCAACAATGATGTTACACTTTAAATACTGAGTTTGTGCTTCTCCAGAGCAGGCACTCTTATCCTATACAGGTTACCAGTAGAGATTACATCTGACTCCACAACTTGTAGTTCTCTGTTTTATGTAACATTTCTTATACACTGATTTACACACTTATGATTGATTGTCTCTGTGTAATGTATGTTCGATGTAAAGTGCTCTGACACCGTACACAGGAATGAGTGCTGCAGCAAAATGAATTAAATGCATCTGCGAGAGAGTGACTATGGAGACTTGAGGGACACTGTTAAAGGGTGGTAGTGAGGGAATCCGTGGCGGGGTGGTCATTGGGGCACCAACAAAGCTGTTGCACAGGACGTCACCAGCGCTAAGGCCGGCCCTGCTCATAGGAAATGCATATCTTTACACTTTTGTGAACTCTCACTACTCATAGGGAGTTAAAGAAATGTATGGGCCTTAAAATACTCATTGGAAAATTACACAAACAGTATAGTCTCTAACAAGTGTACTGGGGTGTTGTCACACACAGCCACTTTTGTCACTCTTCATTTTTCATTGTCGATTGATCCATGGTCCATAAATAAGTTGGTCCTGACCGTCGACCTCTGAATGGCCCCCTGGGTGTTTCAAAAAGAAGCTCAACATGGACAAAATGGAGGCGCTGATCTTCGGTAGAGACTCAACTCTCTGGAACAACTCCTGGTGGCCAGGAGAACTAGGAACGGCCTGACCCCTAAGGACCATGCCCATAACCTCACCATAATCCTTGACAGTGAACTCTCTGAGACAACCAGTCACCGCCGTCTCCTCCGCCTGCTTCCACATGCTCCGCATGCTCCACAAGATCTTCAAATGAATCCCCCTCAAAACAAGGAGGACAGTGACAAGTTCTCATCACCAGCCACCTAGACTATGGAAACGCACTCTAAGCTGGCACCACCATTGCACTGCTGAAGCGACTCCAAACAATCCAGAATGCAGCAGCCAGACTAATCCTCAACCTACCTAAGAAAACCCACATCACCCAACTCCTGAAGGACCTCCACTGGCTCCTCATCCACAAGAGGTGCCTTTTCAAGCTCCTAACCCAAAACCCTCCCCAAACTAGGACCCAGCTACCTCAGCATCTTCACCAGCCTCCCAGGAACCTCAGATCTGTATACTTCGCCCTCACAAAAATCCCTCGAATACACTGCTGCCGCACAGGAGGATGCTCCTTCTCCCACCTGGAACACTCCCTCTGCACCTCCGCACCACATCATCGGTGACCCACTTCATAAAGGGGCTGAAGACCTGGCTTTCGAATAACACCTGCAACAAGTGCCTGGATACCCACCCGGGTGACAAGCCACGCTATACACATACCGAATGATTGATTGATTCATATGTAGTGGAATACCTGAAGGGCACATATTTCTAATAATGTCAGGCAGGGGCTGGTATGCACATCTGTGTGGAGCCATTGTTCTAACGCTGCCATGTCTTGATTTTAGGGGGGTGCTCCCCCAGCGGGTCCAGAGATTTGTAGAGAGGCTCGAACTGCACCTCATGGCCTTTGGCATCGCTGCATGCCGGTGAACCCTGGCACTGAGCGAACTTGTGTTTCTTCTACGATGGATGGATATGAAATTTCCTTTATAATTCATACCAAGATATTGCATCACTGCGGTTAACAAAATGCCCCAGTAAATATCTCTACTGTGAGCTTAAAAATGTGTGAAGACAACACGCTCTTTCATAAAAAATAAAAAAGGCAGACGGGAAAGAGCTTGGTTAAACGATTCTTTAGACAACAGCAAATATTTTAAGAGGGCGCGCGCCAGCCCTTTCTTCTTCTCTAGAGTTAGGCAGGATAACATGTTCTGCTTACCTGAGCATCTTCTGCTGATAGCATGAGCTGAATACCAGGACTCACATTCTAAAAACAAGCCCTTAGCCCTGGGGCCTACAGCATTCTCAGCTGGCACTCCAGCTTCCCAGAATTAATGGAGCGTTCATGCGCAGACCTGTAGATGGATCTATCAGATACGGAGGTGTGAAGATGCCTGGGTGTGGGTGTGACTTATGGGACCTGTCAACATGTGCTGCTGCCATAGCATGTAACTTCCCTCTGATACTTCAGACTTTCCTTCTCAATAGTTTGTGAGGTTCTGGATCCCGAGGACCCCTTATACATGAAACCGATGCTCTTTGGGGCACCCTGAAAAGAGCAGCCTTCCGTGCTCTCCCGGCCTGTGGTCTCCAGGAGATGGCCGCCCACAAAGGCAGAGATGCTGCTCCGTGCCCACTGCCATGCCACCTGTTAGAGTGCATTTCACTGTGTCACTTTGACAGTTATGTGGAAGCTGGTGGTAGGAGTCACAGCTGGCAGTTTCTGTGTCAGGCAGTGTGTTGTGAGCAGGTTGGTGGAGGTTGTAATGTGTTGGTATGAGGCTGTGTCCATGTGATGGACTCCAGGGTGCTTGTGCAGCATGTCCATGGGTACATGCGTACAGGTGTGTGTTTGTGTGTGTGTGAGCGAGACAGGTGATGACAACAGGTCCCTCATTCCCATGAACTATACATTTTTATTTTACACGAACAGGAGGCCTACTTGTTCATTCTTCATTTTAATTAGGCAATATGCTTATGCCTTTGCACGTGAACATCATATTTTCACAATTATAGTTCTTGGCCTGCTGTGTTTTCCTACATGTACTTATACACAGTGCAGCCCTGCACTACACACTTAGCAGATCTTCCACGATCCTGTTTAAAATGGGAGGACAGACCCTCAGAGTGAAATACCATGTAATATAATGCAGAGGTGCTGACTTGTTGCCTCACCCTTATAAAGATGGACCCACTCATGGTTGATTGCAAAAAAGGAAAGCAGTAGCCCTTGTGTAAAAAAGTAAACAGTTTGCTACCTCCTCAGAAAAATAAATAAGCGATGTTACCGAACAATAACACCAAGGGCCACTGGAATTATGTGGCATGAAAGAATCAAATTATGCAGGAGGGTTGAATAAATTATACTGTAAGAAAAGGCAGGTGTGGAAGCAGTGTTACTTCTCTGTTTGTCATTTGTGCACGTGTCAGTACTGTCTGGGCACACATCTGTTGGCTTCTGCCCATCCTACCTGGACTGCTAAATTAATTGTCACAGCACGGGAGGTACAAACATTGGGCCACAGGTAGAAAAGGAATTTGCGTTCGCAAATCCTGCGATTTCCAAATCCATGGCGATCTCGGCTGCAGAATCACTATTTGTTATGTACAAAAACTATTTTGCGAGTCAGATTCTTAAAATGGGTTTTGTCACCCCTTGGAAGAGGCCTCCAAGGAGAGATCCTTCCAAAATGTGATTTAGTAACATGTATAAATGGTTTGTGATAGTCAAATGAGCAAATAGAAAAGAAAATGTATTAAATACACAAATTAAATAAATAAAAGGGTACCCCCATGCTTTCCGCCGACACGTCCTCGCGCTCTGATCCTCTTCTACTGATGTCATGTCCAGGGCCATATCTAACTCACATGACCAATCCTGGCACTGCTTTCATGCTGCTAACTAGCATGAGAGCAGTGCCAGGAATCGAGGTAGCGTCCTCTCTTGGCGTTCCAGAGGGCACTGGAGACCTGTGCAGGCTCTCAACTCAGCTGTCTAGTACTGCTGGGTTGAGAGGTTTATAATGCGCATGTCAGGCTGGCTGTCACAAGGCAGCCGGACAAAGGGACATGCCCACTATAAACTAGTGCACAGGCAGGCAGCTCTCCACTGCAGCCCTTCACCAGGCCCCGCCCTGTCCTGACATCCTTCAAGACGGGTTGACGAAAAATTAAATAGTAAAGAATTACCTTCATTACCATTTTATTTTTCTCCCTCGGGACATTTCTGGGGGGGGGTTAAAGTGGGGCAACACTCCTCTGCTCTAAAGGAGCCGCCCCTCCAGGCACAAACCATTGACCAGTTACTGACTCCTTAAAGGAGGTGGTATCTGATTAGCAAGGGATCTCTTCCCCTTTAGGAATTGGGTTCCCAGCCTCAGGGAGAGTAGGCGGTGGCCCCAGGAATCAAGTTTTCCCAAATGTGAAACTTTTTTTTTTTTTTTTTTTTTAATGCAGCACCAGTTTCTTTAAGTAGCTCGAGCTGCTGTAGAAAAAAGGTTTTTTGTTAGAGTATTGCAATCACAGGGATGGTGGTCTGCTGTCCCTTGCAGGCCACCATCACTGTGTTTGCAGCTAATCGCAGGGGTCACTAGTTGCCACCTGAATGTTAATTAGGCAGGTCGTTCTGCGACCCTTGGCAAATGAAAAATCAGACTACATTCACAAAATGTCAGCGGTAATTTGCAACCACTGTTGAATCTTAGTACATCAGGTCCATTGTTTTTTTCTTGCTCTAAATAGTCATGCCCTTCCTTAACCATGAACATGGCTCTTCTGTAGCGGCTAGTCCTCCATGAGAGAGTTTCCACCTTGAAGGCTTACCCATCAGGACTGTATTATCACCACACATCTCCACACCACCCCAGAGCCTGCAAAGGATCCAGAACATTCTGCATCCAGAACATAGCCGCTGTAAATACTAAAACATTTTTTTTTAAATCTTCACAAAAGTTTTCCACACTTATTTGACAGGCGGCTAGTTATGTTACCCCTCTCACGTCTGCACGTCACCCAGATTTTAAATCAGAACCCTTAAATAAACATCTGTGCTGGACCTCCAATTTCAAAACCACAAATAAAAATACAGGAGTAAAACATTCAGCACCTCTTTCAGTCACTGGAGTACCTCTTTCAGGCACTTTGGTACCTTTCAGCCACTGTGGTATATCTTTCAGTGACTGGGGTACCTCTTTCAGCCACTGTGGTATCTCTTTCAGGCACTGTGGTACCTTTCAGCCACTGTGGTATCTCTTTCAGGCACTGTGGTACCTCTTTCAGGCACTGTGGTATCTCTTTCAGGCACTGTGGTACCTTCCAGCCACTGTGGTATCTCTTTCAGGCACTTTGGTACCTTTTTCAGCCACTGTGGTATCTCTCTCAGGCACTGCGGTACCTCTTTCAGCGCTGCAGCACCTCTTTCAGTCACTGCAACACCTCTTTCAGTCACTGGAGTACCTCTTTCAGTCACTGTGGTACCTCTTTCACCCACTTTGGTACCTTTCAGCCACTGTGGTATATCTTTAAGTCACTGGGGTACCTCTTTCAGCCACTGTGGTATCTCTTTCAGGCACGGTGGTACCTTTCAGCCACTGTGGTATCTCTTTCAGTCACTTTGGTACCTTTCAGCCACTGTGGTATATCTTTCAGCTACTGTGGTACCTCTTTCAGCCACTGTGGTATCTCTTTCAGTCACTTTGGTACCTTTCAGCCACTGTGGTATATCTTTCAGTCACTGTGGTACCTCTTTCAGCCACTTTGGTACCTTTCAGCCACTGTGGTATATCTTTCAGTCACTGGGGTACCTCTTTCAGCCACTGTGGTATCTCTTTCAGGCACCGTGGTACCTTTCAGCCACTGTGGTACCTCTTTCAGCCACTTTGGTACCTTTCAGCCACTGTGGTATATCTTTCAGTCACTGGGGTACCTCTTTCAGCCACTGTGGTATCTCTTTCAGGCACTGTGGTACCTTTCAGCCACTGTGGTATCTCTTTCAGGCACTGTGGTACCTTTCTGCCACTGTGGTATCTCTTTCAGCCACTGTGGTATCTCTCTGAGGCACAGCGGTACCTCTTTCAGCGCTGCAGCACCTCTTTCAGTCACTGCAGCACCTCTTTCAGTCACTAGAGTACGTCTTTCAGTCACTGTGGTACCTCTTTCAGCCACTTTGGTACCTTTCAGCCACTGTGGTATATCTTTAAGTCACTGGGGTACCTCTTTCAGCCACTGTGGTATCTCTTTCAGGCACTGTGGTATCTCTTTCAGGCACTGTGGTACCTTTCAGCCACTGTGGTATCTCTCTCAGGCACTGTGGTACCTCTTTCAGGCACTGTGGTATCTCTTTCAGGCACTGTGGTACCTTTCAGCCACTGTGGTATCTCTTTCAGTCACTGTGGTACCTCTTTCAGCCACTTTGGTACCTTTCAGCCACTGTGGTATATCTTTAAGTCACTGGGGTACCTCTTTCAGCCACTGTGGTATCTCTTTCAGGCACTGTGGTACCTTTCAGCCACTGTGGTATCTCTCTCAGGCACTGTGGTACCTCTTTCAGGCACTGTGGTATCTCTTTCAGGCACTGTGGTACCTTTCAGCCACTGTGGTATCTCTTTCAGTCACTGTGGTACCTCTTTCAGCCACTTTTGTACCTTTCAGCCACTGTGGTTTATCTTTAAGTCACTGGGGTACCTCTTTCAACCACTGTGGTATCTCTTCCAGGCATTGTGGTACCTTTCAGCCACTGTGGTACCTCTTTCAGGCACTGTGGTACCTCTTTCAGGCACTATACCTCTTTAAACCATCTGATTTCACACATGCAGACCTACTTATCTCGCCCACTTACCCATGAACCATGTCATGAATAACATGTCTTATAAAGCATCTCATCACAGGAAAATCCCGTGACCATCTGTTGCCAACAAAGAGCAAGACGTGTGTTTCATCAGAAGATGTGCTCAGTGCTCAAGTGATCCAATAATGAAAAACATGCACAGGAAGTGAGCGATGTAAAATGGCAATGACCAATACATCTCTTGGGCCAGCAGATGTCCTTGGGGGGCGGGGGGGTGATACCATGCCCCTCCGAAGTGCTCGTCTCATCAGTTTGCTGGGAGTTCTGTCGGGGGGCTTTTTACTCAATATTTCGGCTTCCTTGAAATAATCCTTTTGCACTTACAAATTTTGCAAATACAGAGACATTTTTCCTATATGGGGTAATCTTTTAAGGCTTTGAATGAATGGTAAGTGGATTGTTTGCAACAATGCGAAAGTGGTCCAGTCGCACTTGCCAATTTCATAAAGTTTTTTATTTACATTTTGCCAACTTCACAAAATTGTGCATTTCATACATGAACTATCTGGTGAAAATTCTTGGAAAAATAGTGCGAAAAAGCAGATGTTTTGGGAGGTTTATCATGCAAAACTAAAGGTTTTGCAAGAATTATCTCCTCCAAAAACTTAAAATTTTAAAGGGAAATTTCACATACCTGTGATTTTTTGTAACAGTGGCAGACGTCGGCACTTCATAAAGTTCCAAAGTTTGTCCCCTTCACCATACTTTGCTGATACAATTATAATTTTGCATCCTCCCTTTTATGTTAGGCATATGTTACAAAACAAGCAGCAGATGGTCATCCCACCGGGAACATAGCCCTTGGAGCTGGAGCAAACATATGGCAATATCGTGTTTTGGGACCCTGGAAACAGACATATTTTGGGTCATCTTATTCAGAGCATTTATGCCCTAATTACATTTGGGCTAGTAATACAGTTTAGGGAACAATATCTATTTTGGTTGCAAATTGAAGTCCCTGGGCATTTTCCTGTTTTGCACCCCTCGGAACCTACATTGTTACTATGTGATGGAGCGCTGCAATTGAGAATTAAACACCCGTTAATTACTGTACCCCATTGTCACTGTAATTAGGGCTGCAGAGTATGAGTCTGTGACGTTCACAAAATACTGAATCACAGTGAGTCACAATTCGGCCTACCTCATGAATATTAAGTAGGAAGGTCACAAATGCGACGAACTGCGGTTCGTTTCCATTACAGGGATAGTTGTCTCCTGGAGTCAACAGACTACTATGTCTCTGACTGCTTTTAGATAAAAACATTTTTTTAAAATTCAGCCCGTTTTCCTTGAAAGTTACAGGGCATAAATTAACGTAATGTAAGCTTTAAACAAGATGTGTACCTTGGGTGAGCACCTCACTCGAGGTCATTACGGACATTCTATTCCAGCACGTACGTTTCACCTAGAAATCATCAATCTCAGGTGTGTTAGTCTAATTAGGTCAGTAAAAATAAGGTGATGGATGGAATGCTTGAATTAATCTCAACCATTGCCAGTCGATTGGCTGCACCCCAATCCATCATTTTTTGCCTAACATGACACGTCGGTTTGACCCAGCCATATGCAAATCAGTCTTGACCCTTCTCCGGTGGGAACAGTTCAGCCCGAACTGCTAGGCCAGGTCCTCCCTGGACCGCAACACAAGCAACTCTGGCCCTTTTCACTTTTATTAGAGCTCTTCAGCCAGGTGTGCTTGGTTCCAGTAGTACAGTGAGCACAAGACCCATGTCTTCGCATATCCGTCCCACTTAGGGCAAGAAAAAAAATGGTGATCGATGGAATGCTTGAAATAACCTTAGCCATTCGCAATCAATCGGGGCAGGATCCAAATCCATCATTGCTAGTCTGATTAGTAGTAAAGTAAACCAAGACTACCAACACCCAGAAGGCATGAGGCTATCACATAAAATCTCAAGACTGGAAATAGTGCCTTTATTTGCCTAGAGAAAGGTGGTCAATGTGTGTGTGCCTTACATTATTTCTTGTTTAGATTGCTATTTAAAACATTAAGTTCTGCAATATATATCTATTACCTAGTTACAGTGAGGACCTAGTTCCTATAGAAAAAGCGTTTTTTTGCTTGCCTGTATCTTTGGCGTCGGCTGATGAATCTTCACGAGGTTTTCCAAAAAAATGCAACACTCACAGTAACTGTGGTCTGGAAAGTTTTGGTGTGACCCGTCAAGCGGGGGCTGAAAAAAAGGGGCAGAGGTCCCAAAACATGTTTTCCCTATGTTAATTCCAAAAGGGTTTTTAAACAGGACTGCAGCCTGAACCGCTGGACGGAATTACACCAAATTTGCAAGACAGATAGCTCTTGGTCCAGAAAGCACCCTTTTTATTATTTGCTGTAAATCCGTTGAGTTGTTTTTGAGATATTAAAGAAAATTGAAATTTGTATATGTAAAGGATGCTAAGGCTCCGTGGACCCTCCCAATCTTGTGCAGAGATCTAATTGGCTGCCAACACTTCAACAAGGAACTGTTGGCAGCCATCTTGGGACTCAAATGAAAAAAATATAACAAATAAGGAAAGGGGCCATGGAAGGAACACCCTGACCCCTTAGCTCTGATGCTGGGGTCCCAGAGGGACACCCCCAGGCAAAAAAGCATAAAAATAAAATTACCAAGAGTTGCAGCGAATCCGGCAAAAAAAAAAAAAAGAAGAAGCACTTGTTTTCGGCAAAGCCCCCGGGTGTGCCAGGTCCCAGGGCATTATTTAAAAGAAAGGAGGGGGGCACATGGACCCCTCTTCTTGAGGCTTGTGGAGCCCCAGGGACCACCACCTCCCCTGTGCCAAATTATTACTAAAAGGTGGGGGCCATGAAACAAGGACCACCACCTCCCCAGGGCAATTCGCTCTGATGAAGGGAGACCGCACCCCCCCCCCTGTAGCCCCGGGGCCCGCCACCTCCCAGGGCTGAAAAAAAGGAAATGAATGAAGTCCATCTAAAAAAAAACAGCCCCAAGGACCGTCACCTCCCCGGGGCTTAATTGAAAGAAGGAGGGAAGCAGCATGACGCCCCTAGTGGAGCCTATAATGACCCAGGGGACCCCCACCCCCCAGGGCTCTCTCCTGCTATGTCCCAAGGTACCCAGCCTCGGGATGTAGCTGTTTGCTCTGACTTGGTGGGAGCTTTGACTGCTCCCATCAAGTCAGAGCAAACACAACTCCACTCCGAGCAGGCGAGAGCTGTCAAACAGCTCTCGCTTGCTGGGAGACAAGTTTTTGTCTGTTTCGCTGCCACCAGAGATGCAGACAGGGAAACAGATAAAAGGATTGCTCTCACAGACAGGGACATGTTTAGCAGCTTCTCGTCTGTGACAGCAATGCCAACTCCCATAGGAGGCATAGAGCCGGCTGGGACCACGGGGGCATTCAGGCTCCCCGTGGTCCCCTACAGTGGTGACTGGGTGCCCTGGGGGGGCACCAAGTTGACATAGCTAGGCCCCAGGGGATGGGGTACCCGGGGCTGAGATCAGCCTGGGGAGTGGGAGCACGCAGCTCCCCTCCCCCAATAACATATAATACGTACAGGGCCAGCTTTAGCGCTGATGGTGGCCCAGTGCGATAACGTTTTTCGGCACGTCCTAATGACCACCTTGGCCAGGGATTCCCTCACTACCACCCTTTAACAGTGCCCCTCGAGTGTTCATAACCACTCTCTCTCAGCTGCTTTTAATTAGTTTTATAGCTAACCATTGTAGGATGTCAGAGCACTTTACATCACACACACATTACGCAGAGACAATCATCATACATGTGTGGATCAGTGTATAGGAAATGTTACATAGGACAGAGGACTACGAGGTGTAGGAGTCAAGTCATCCATACTGGTAGGCAGGATAGTTCAAAAGTGCTTGATCTGGAGAAGCACAAACTCTTAGGCAGATTTAAGAAAAGTGGAGCTGCATCCAATGCCCCCTAACACCAGCATGTGTGTGCAATATTAAACATACGGCACACCATGGTGGTAGTCAGGGAACCAGCGTCAAATCTTTTTACGCTAGTTTGGCACTTTGTAGGATTAGCATCAAAAATGTTTCCACTAATCCTGCAAAGCACATTGAGTTAGGTTCTGAATTTACTTGCACAAAACCATAGAAATTCAGCAGCTATAGTTAGTTATTTCAAGTAGCTATAACTTGCGCCCAAAGGTAACTATAACTCGCGCCCGCCATGCACTGCTAATTATCCCAGATATTACAGTACTCATGACAACTTTAAGAACGTCAATCAAAATATCAATGAAACATTAGCAGTCCAATTATTATTGAAGAAAAAACTGTGCATGGCGGGGGTGTGAACGGCAAAGGGAGGGAGGACTTTACTACTCGAGTCTCTGAGGAGACACGGGATATTGAATCTCTCCTTAGCCCTCGCTACCTGCCTCCACATGGAGTAGAAATGGAGGAATAAAGGATGTGTACCGGCATGCTCTACCAGTGTTATGGAACCTAAAATGAAGTATCTATAAATATAAGTAAAAAGGAATATTGGTTAAGCTTTACAGGCTCCGACTTATGCGGCTTATTAGCCCAAAATAGGAGTCTTTGAGTAGGAACACTGGTCTGGATAAAATAACTTTTCCTCAAAAGAAATAAAGCAACAGGAGAATAAGAAAAACTGTAACTGGGCCCTGTTTTGAGTCAATATTCATCTTAACACAATCAAAAGTAAGCCTAAGAGGGGATAAAGAAAACAAGGATAGAATTGTCCTTAATAAAAATTGAATTAAAATCTTAGAAGGAAGTTGTCAACATATCATGGGCAATCTGCAATCTAACAACGAAAAGTATAATCAACATCATGGCAGAAAGATGCGCTGGATGGGAACTCAAAGCCAAGGTGCTTTATGGCATACAAACGGAGCACATTGACAATGGAACAGCAGCCCAAAGGGAGTTGGAATTGAGCCCCAGTCAAATAGTAGAAGAATTGGAACAGACCAGAATTACAGAAATCAATAAATGGTGGTAATGACAGAATTGAAAAATTATAATGAATGTGAAGAGATCCCCAGAGGCTTTGCGTCATTGTTCTTCCCACTGTGAATGATTTAGACCCTGATCTACTTAAACAGTGGCAGATGATACCATAAAATGTCATGTAAGGCTGATGAAGACATTGATTGTTCATGCAGAAAGGAAAGTGTCTCAGCAATTGAGTGCATTAAGGAATTGGAGGAACTCTTGGAGCCCTTGAAAGTTAAAGAAGAAGTAAAAAATGTCTCATCTTTAATGGAAATTAAACTGGAAAGACATGAGGCGGAGGTAGAGACCAAGAAAGCAAAGAAGTTCAACCACGATAGGATAGATCATGCCACAGACAGGATTTATACCTTCGCAAATAAATTTGACTATTTGTACAACAGACACACTATGGAGAAGAAGATGGGTGCAGAGACATCCAACATAAATGTCAATAGCTCAGAAGGTAGTTCAGGGGATGAGGGGCCAACTACATCAATGCCCACATTGTATTTTCCCGGGAAAGTCAAATTGTATCAGATAGAAATGAGGAGGAGAGGCAATGAAAGGCAATGCTCCACCAATAGACGGAAGAAAAGTAGGTCCAAAAGGAGCAAGAAGAGAATGAGGCTTCAAAAGCAAAAGAGCATGGCCGTGGAAACAGATAATAATTTAGTTGTATATCTATCTAATAAACAACTCAATAAGAAATATATGGATTTAGAGGTCCTACATTTTGCCCCTTGTTAAAGAAGGAATTGCTCTGAAAACAGAAGAATTTGAGGCACAAGCAGGAGAAATGTACTGGTGCTTTGAAGTGAGGGGATGACCCGTTAAGGGTTCTGGATGATGTGTTGATGAGAATCAGAAAAAGGAAAAGAGAGGAACTGTTGTTAGTAAAACCAAAAAATCTGACTAAGAAAGATGGAGAAGTAACACATAAGGTATATAATGGAGTATAATTCATCTCATTAGGAAATAAGGGAACCTGTGAAGCAGAATTGGCAGGTCCTAAAATTGAATGAGGCTCTCAAAGATTCAATCCTGGAACATCCTAACATCACGTGCAAAAAAACCTTCTCTAGGAGATAGAGTGACGAGCAGTTATCTGAAACCAGAAAAGAAAATAGGAGGAACAGCAATTGCGAACAGGCACTATAAAAATAAGCAGTGGTTTTGAAAGCGCCAGAAGTGCAAGGCTTGTCCTTATGCATGTAAGAAAATGTAATTTGATACACAAAGTGGTTGAATGAACAAAATCAAAGAATGGATGACTTGTTTAGTGAAACCCATTTGTGATCTATGTGTTGGAGTGCTCCTGTGGACAAAGATATGTGGGGAGCATGGTGAATACATTGAAACTACATATTCTTCAGTACAGAAGAGGTATAAAAAATAGAAATTTCACGTATTTGATGGCTAAACACATGTGGGAGTCACGTGATGGGGATATGGGGAACTTGCACTTCTATGGTATTGAGAATATCAAAAAGAAACCTCATGGAGGGGACAGAGAACAGGATCTGAGGAGTATGGCTTGTGCTGATGGGGGCAGAGCAGCCATAGGACCTGAACATGGATGCTGAATTGCATTTGCACCTTTAATGTAATCATTTGGTAGAAACAGGTGGATCTTATATGTTATGATGCCTTGACAACAGATACACACATGAAGCTTGAGCCCTAGGGAGACATGATTTGTAATTTTGGTTTGATTGTGGGAATTATTGGACTATGTAACATTTGCAATGATTTTGCATTGTTAGAGGTTGTTCATCTACATATTGGGTACAAATAGGACTTCTGGCTATATTCTGTGTATAAGCAAAGGTATGGGTGAAAACATAGATTCAAATGAGAAAGTATTTGATATTTAGGGAGTAATTAGCACTTTAAGGTTTGCCCTCTCCGGTCTATTATCTTGAAAATCATTGAGAGTAGCAGCTCTCTTCCTTTGTAATCATGCACTTTGGAATGGCACTTTACCTGAATATTACTTTTATTTTTTCAAGCAAACATTGGCATTTTTAGAAATCAGGAGTAGTTCAGAGTTTCACTTTCTAGCCTGCGATATTTGCACAGTTGCTTCATTTGCTAGAAATGGTCTAGTTCCATTACAGTTTACAAGTACTCACTTGCACTTTAAAAGGATTTTCCTGAACAATATATATTCTGACAATTTCCCATAATAAACAAACAGCACTGGCACCTTACTGTTTTATAAAGCAGTGTATGTCAGTCATCCCTGTTATTGCATTACATTACATTTTTACAGTTGCTGTCAGGGACATAAGAGAACCAATATTCAACTAAGATAAACCCGAAGCACTGGCACATATTAATTCCCACAGAGAGTTTAGATATGACGGCAGCTTCAACATTTGGACGGAATTACACCAAATTTGGCAAGAACGTAGCTCTTGGTCCAGAAAGCATGCTTTTGGTTATTTGGTTTCAATATGTTCATTAGTTTTTGAGATATTGAAGGGATATCTGGGCAGAGCCTAAGTACAGATCTCGTGGTGAAATCTGATTGGCTGTCAGCACTTCATCCAGGAAATGCTGGCAGCCATCTTGGGACCAATTACATTATAGCACTCCTTTGAAAAGTGAATGGCAGGTTTAGGTTTTGAGGGTCACAAAAATGAGAACATATAAAGGGAGATTACAGATTTTATTTACAATATAAATAGTTTGTTTCTAATGTAATTTTACCCTCTGAAAAAGGCTTCTGTTGGGTTTCATGAATCATGTATCAGAGAAAACTGTTTTCTAATCATTTTCCCATAGAGGTTATAGAAGGTGCCCCAGAAGCTAAATTGAGAGCATATTTTCTGTAAATTCACGCGGTCTTTCTTAACCATATGAGAAAGAAGTCTGACTTTCTGAGTAAAAAATGAGCTTCCAAGCAGCCTGTTAGTTTATTCCCATGTGTTTTACTGCAGCCTCCCAGGGTGTTCTAAAGAACAGCTGAAGCCATCTTGATTGAATCAAGCTGGTCAAACTTAAAAAAATTAATTAAGAAAGGATTAAAATGAGGGTGTTCATTTTGTCACAGAAATTATGGTTAGTGCTGTAAAAAGAAAAATTAGGAGACATTTTAAGTGAGTTTCTAAAATATCTTCCTCATGTATTTCATTAAAACATTCTGATATGTAGACTGAAACATGTACTTTCAACACCAGCACTAGATTGCCAGTTAACTCCCTGGTGATCACCAGTTTAGTACAGTGTTCTACTGAGCAACTAGAGTGCTAACACTCAGAATTTATGCCAAAAGTGTGGCACATCTGACTGCCACCGTGATGGAATCGAAGTGGAAACTAAAGGCATTTTTTACTGAGGATAGAGAGCTTCTTAACAAATAAGTCTCTCAAGGTGGCTCCTAGAGAAAAAAGAGCTCAAATGTAGCGCAAATATTACCCAAGTGTAGCCCAAGTATATTCCAGTGACAGAAGTGTGCAAAACACTTAGGGCCTCATTGTGACCCTGGCGGCCGGCAGTAAGCTAGCAGTAACACCGCCAACAGGCTAGCAGTGTTCCACCAGCTATTATGACCGTGGCGCAGTAGCCATGGCCATACCGCCGGCCCCTCCACTATACCGCCAGGTTTCCTCCTGGCGGTCATAATCCCCAGAGCAGTGGTGCAAGCACCGCTGCCCTGGGGATTATGAGTCCCCGACCGCCAGCCTGGCCACGGCGGTAAACACCACCATGGAAAGGCTAGCGGTATGGGGGACTTGGGGTTCCCCTGGGGGCCCCTGCACTGCCCATGCACTTGGCATGGGCAGTGCAGGGGCCCCAAGGCATAGCCCCGTCTCACATTTCACTGCACCCGCTGCACATCAGCATTGCCGCCGGGTCTATTACGAGCTGGCAGCAATGTTGATGTGACTTTTCCACTGGGCCAGCGGACGGTAAAACTGTTACCGTCTGCTGGCCCAGCGGAAAAGTCGTAATAGGGAGCCAGAAATAATGCCAGCACTGGCGGTATTCTGGTGCCCGCAGCCTCAGCAGTCTTTGGAAAAGAACGCCGAGGTTGTAATGAGGGCCTTAATCTTTTAGTTTTTTGTCATGTTATACTTGCACAGACTTAACCCGAAGGTATTGTAGTGTTTTACATCAGTTACATCACACAAGGATACATTCCTTTAGGGCTTTAGTTATGGTGAAATTAAGTGATTTACCTGAAATCACAGTATGTCGAGCTGAATCCAAAAGTGGAACCTGGTTCCCCAGTTGCAAAGTTTGCAGCTCTCACCGTAGCGCCACAATCTCTCCCATGAGTGTAACATATAATCAAGTGAGGAACTGGATAAAAAACTATCAAGATATCAAAACTTTTTAAAGTGTTTTGTCTCTATTTGAGAACTCAGAAAATATGTCCTCATTTTATTTCTTTAGCGCACTAACCATAATTTCTATGGGAATAAGACCCTCTCAATTTTATAATTTCTAAATGAAATTCTTTAGGTATTACAGTTTTGATTACATCAAGATGATGTCAGGTGTGCCACACTTTTGTAATAAATATACAAGGCTAGCAATCTAGTTGTTCATTAGAATACTGTAGAGAGGCAAATGTCAGGGGCATGGACTCGGATGTTGAGGGCAGGGAGGAAGGTCAGAGGCAATAAGAATCACCATGCTGGGCAGGCAGGAGGGGCAGTGGCAGCACAACGGACCATGGAGGGCAGGGGAAAGGGGGCGGTGCAACAAACCAACCATGCAGGTCAGGCAAGAGAGGCTGTGGCAATATATATGACCATGGAGGGCAGAAGGAAGAGGCAGTGGCAGTACAACCATACATGCCAACAGGCTCAGTTCAGGCAGGAGACTCCTGATGTTTTTAAACCCAAAGGGCTTTATTTTATCTGCCTTTTGACTAAAAAAATCTCCTTTTTCAATGTAAGTCAATGGGGAAAATCGATTCTCCAGTTTTGTTCCCAAAATCTCCCTCTTACCAAATTTAAAATGTTGGAAAGTATGTTACATTGGATCACTGAGGGAAAGAGGATTGGGGTAGGGACATGGACTTGGATAACAGAGGACAGATGTGAGGTGGGCAGGGGCACCAGACTGACCTTACAGGGCAGGCATCAGAGGCTACAGCAGCAGAATACACCACATAGGACAAGCGGGATGACAGTGAAGCACAAAGGACAATTGAAAGCCATAGGGAGGGGACAGGGCCAAGCACATGGACATGCCATGCATGGCACGCGGAGGGTTAGTGGCAGCACATCAGCCATGGTGGGCAAGAGGGAGGGGCATGCACAAATGTCCATGGAGGACGGAAGGGATGGGTAGGGGCTGGGCACAGACAAGAGAGGGCAGGGGAAAGGCCTTCACAACAGACCACCTAGGTAGGCAGGAGAGCAGTTGCAGCAGAACAGAGCATGGAGGGCAGAAGGGAGTGGCAGCAAAATGAACCGTGGAGGACAGGGTGGAAGGAATAGGAGCATGAAACTCGGACAGGCAGGGTGGAGGTGGCAGGGACATGCGGCAGTCATCTGGCTATGCTAGGCAGGTGGGATGGGCAGTGGCAGCTCACCAGAACACTCAGAGCAGATAGGAGGGGCTCTAGCAGGTCCATTAAATATATGGTAGGCAAAACCGAGGGAGCAGGGGCAAGTACACAGACATCGGAGTGCAGGGGGAAGGAGGGTGGGGGCAGCAGAATAAACATCAGGGCAATGATGAGGCATAGAATTGGGCAACGGAGGGCAGGAGGAGTGGGTAGGGACATCGAGCTAAATGGAGGGCATTGGCAGCATATCGCACCATGCAGGGCAGGAGAACAGGGTTGGTGCATGGACTGAGACAACAGAGGGTATGGAGGAGCTGGGTGGGCAGCAAGCTAACTGTGCATGGCAGGCAAGAAGGGCAGTGGCAGAACAATGGCCACACAGGGCTGTAATGAGGGGGTAGGAGTATGGACTTGGACAATGGATCGCAAGGAGGAGGAGGCAGGAGCAGCAAGCTTGGGGAGGGACAGCACAATTCCTGGCCAGGTCCTGCATCCAACTTCCTCCCAACGTGCATTGCGATGGACATTTTACTTGATGTTAAAAAAACCCTAGTAATTCACTGAAGAAAACAAAATGTTACAGGTATGTTGCAGTTAGGAAATAGAATTTTAAAAATCCTTAGAAATTCACTAAAAACACAAAGGTTACAGAGACGTTATAGTTAGGTTCAGATTTTGCGCACAAAAAAAAACATAGGAATTCACCTTTTATAGTTAGCTATCTCAAGAAACTATAACTCGGGCCCTTGCCATTTACTGCTAATTACCCGAGATATTACATCACTCATGACATCTTCTTTGACATCATTGATAATATCACTGTAACATTTGCAGTAAACTTATGGATGAGAAAACTGTGCATGGTGAGGGTGCGAGTTATAGTTACCTTAGGGCACGAGATATAGTTACTTGAAATAACTCTAACTACAACAGCTGAAATTCTGTGGTTTTGTGCGTGTAAAATCTGAGCCTAACTATAGCATCCCTATAACCTTTGGCTTTTTTGTGAATATATATATGTAAAGATTTGACTTACTACGATTAAGAGTTTGTCCCCAAGTGCACTCCACTCCCCTGCTAGAAGTGTCAAAAGAAAGGTTCATAGTAGCGTTGGTGGCACACTCCGCTCCGCCGGCAGAGTTCGTGGAGTTTTTGCTATTTCACGCTCCGCTGAAAGCATGGAGTTTGGCAAAAAAACTCTTCCTACCATCAGCGGAAGGGAGTTTACTGGCACGCTTGTGCTCATGTCGAAAAAACTACTGCGACTCTGGAGCTCAGCCCACTTACAGACAGTGTCAGGTTGGGAGTGAGTAGCCTGAGTTGTGTGTACACTCGAACGCAGGGGTGGGCGTGGCACTCTGGGGCGGGGCATAGTTGCAGCATGTGTGCAGTTGAGCACAGGCAGGAAGTGGAGCTGAAGATGATGGAGCCCAGCGGCTGCTGGAGGGCTGGAGTGGACCTGTTGTAGTGAGGGGACAGCGATGTCGTGGGGACCCACTTGTGTCAAGGGACTACGCTGAGGGACCTGGCACCCAGTGCGAATCACCAGTGTCACCATTGCCCCATCCCATTTTCCTCTACCACAGGACTCACCAGTTCCCACCACAGGCAGCATCGGGGAGCAGCCCAGAACCTAGTGGCAGGCGGATGGTAATGGTAGGGGACAGCGACTCCCCTCTGTCTCCTTTCTCAAATTTTCTGATGATGATGAACTACCCGGGGGACCAGGCAGCAGTGATGAGGGGCGCTGTCCAAAAAGTGTAAGCACAGCCGGGGACGTGTTCATAGGATGGTACACTTTGTGGGTCCAGGAGGGCATTGTTGTGCACATGCATCAGTCCTTGAACTGAGGGAAGACTCCAGGCTCCAGTTATGATCAGACTGAAGAAGGGGCATAGCAGACTAGATCCTCGTGTGCTCAGAGCTGTCACGGCCACAAGCAGGCTGTGTTGCCTCAGCTTAGTGCCATTTTGCATTGTCTTTGCCTCAGCTTAGTGCCATCTTGCATTGTCTCTGACTCAGCTTAGTGCCGCCATCTTGCATTGTCTTTGCCTCAGCTTAGTGCCGCCATTTTGCATTGTCTCTTTCTCCCCTGCTGGCACCGGCGAGTGCATGGCAAGAGATCCTGTTTATTGAGCATCTGATTTAAACTTTGGAGATAAATCGGTCAAACAGACTGGAAACCTTATTCTTGTAACATTTGGATTAGATATTGATCTCATTTTTTCTGCACCACATATAAACCTAGAGTCCACTTTAAAGTTCTTTGTTGTAAACATCTTTACAAACATTATATGCATATAAAGTACCACACACTTAATCTGTAATTGTTTATGTGATTTGTAATTGAGAACTCTAATGTGATAGCAATGCACAGTATTGTTAGGTACATTATAAGCAGTTTGGTTCGAAAGCAACTAGAGTGATGTCCACAGTTTGGATGACAGTTATATTTTACCAATAACTCTTTCTTTTTCGATGTTTCACTTTTCATATTTAAGTTGGAGTGAGTCTTTATTGAATAAGATTTAGGGAATAATTATTTTGCCTTTTTGATTTTTTGATATAGTAAAGAAGTTTGGCTGATAATATTTACTTGTGATGCACGATGACATATGCTTTGTAGGCGTGGCTGATAACTAGCTCCGCCTGCACGCGGAACTTTGCGGAATTCCACTAAGTTTTCAGCGACTCGACAGAATTCTGAGGAATGAAAAACTCCATGAGCTGCGTCCAGCCCTAGTTCATAATCCAGAAATATGATCCTTTGTGTGCCCCATCCCCACAATCTCCCTCCCATTATACATTCTTTGTTATACACAATTGTGCAGTGCAAGCACACACATTTCTCATTGTCTGATTGCCAGGATAAAAAGCCATTTCCAGTTTCCCGCTCTTCGGATCCCTTTCAAGAAGTGGATCTGGAAAGAGGCCAAACAGTTTACAGTTGATATCTGGCAGAGGCCTCTGAGGATGATGCAATAAATAACCCCTGCATGGCTGTCAATGCAAACCACTGACAGTAGCACAGAGATGACTTTATTTCCTGGACCATATTGCGACAGGATGCTCCCTTAAATTCCAGGAATGCGTTCTACAGTATTAAATCATTGTGTTATCCTCTCCCAGGACTAATACTTTATAGGGATAGAACTTAAATACTTCATTAAAATAAGAGGTATAATATATCACACCGTAATTGTACAGACACTCAACATTTGTCTTAGTAGTTCTGTTTTAAAGTGCCCCTGATGTAACAATTAAGACCAAACTCACGTATTTAGGACTGAGTTTAAGACCTGATGAAAGAGGTCATAGGTGCGGGCTTGTTTGTGAAGGTTGTAGCACATCCCTTTCAAGTAATAAGGCCCAGATTTAAGAAGGCCTAGCGCCTCCTTGTGCCACATTAGTGTCCTTTTTTATGACGCTAATATGGCTCAACGAGGCCAAATTCGATGCACAAGATTTACAAAGTGGCGCAATGCATGCATAATGTATGCAAGGGGGCGTTCCCCTGTTGGGGGGGCACAAAAATGGCGCAGTGGAATCTCTAATATTCCACTGCCCCATTCTTGGTGGCTATTTTTAACACCTGTACAGAGCAGGCGTTAAAAGGGGGCACATCATTATTCTTAATGGGCCCCTATGTACCTTGCAGGATTAGCACCAATCCTGCAATGTACTACAATAGCATCAAAAATTATGAAGCTGTTGTCCATAAACTGCACCATGATGCGCTATATGTTAAATACAGTGCACATATGGTAGCGTTAGGGGGGCTCTAGGTATTACATGATAGGGGGAGTCTTTATCCCACCCTATGTGACTACGATATAACGCGGGTGCCTGCGCCAATGCCCAATCGATGGCGTAGGATTCGGCGAGCTCCTCTGGAACACGGGGCGAGAAAGAAGGTTTAATAACATATGGGCATGT
Source organism: Pleurodeles waltl (assembly GCF_031143425.1). NCBI lineage: Eukaryota > Metazoa > Chordata > Amphibia > Caudata > Salamandridae > Pleurodeles > Pleurodeles waltl. The sequence continues at coordinate 61,972,825 of NC_090436.1, forward strand.
ACGGACAAATTTAGGTGGCCAATCCTGTTCGGCCAGTAATATATCATATATATTTACGACGCGATCCCAAAAGATTGCGTCTATTGTGCGCTCGATGTCTCCTAATTGTAACGTTACTTTGTACACCCTATCAGGCTTGGAGACATGCATGTCCGCAGTTTCTACTTGTAAGACGTCATCAGTTGCTTTCACCTCCGCTCTGACCGCCCACCTCTCTCACTGCTTTTTTCCAATGAGTCCTGAAAGGAATGAGATTGCGGTGTATCAGTATATTGATATCTGTCAGGTGTTTTTATATCTCTATTTCTGACATAATATCTATTCTGTGGGGTCTCTGTATGCGGAGATTCTCCCCTTTCCTTTTTAGGTGTTTGTTGTTTTTTATTCAGTACCTTCAAGTGCTGCTTTGGTAAAATCTTCATTCTATTTACCTTGAAATTGTAGCTTTGTTGGCCTGGCCCCCAGACTATCACAACTAATACTAGAGTAAGGGCCAGATGTAGCAAAGGGTTTTTCTCATTCTGTGACAATGGGAAAATGTGTTCGTACATATGGCCCTAAGTCTCCGCGGTAATCTTTGGCAGCGCACGTTCTTGACCCTGTGGAGGAACGTCCCGGAGCCGTATGCGCAAAGCTAATGCTACCGCTTCCCCTTTAAGATTACTTAATATAACTGAGGACACCGTGGCAAAGTTGCCCATTAGCTGCATCCCCAAGTTCAAGGACTGGGCAGCCCTGTATTCGTCTTGAATTTGTTTCAACACTTCAGGTAAATTGGCAAGTGTCGGCGTACCATGTGGGGTAGTATACAGCATGGCAACTACCATGCCCCATGTATTACAGTTGTCTATAGTGGGAACCATTCCAAATGGCAAGCACATAGTTAATATTCTGTGTTTATCCTGAGGTCCCATATGGGGAAATTCTGCTTCCAGTGCATTTATTTTTTAGCTAGCTAAAACTGAATTTCTTCTCGTTTGGCAGGTACTTTACCCATGATCGAATGTACAGTCGCAGGGTTAATGTCTGGCGTTACTGCATGTGGTTCGCCGGAGCAGCACGAGCTGGTTTTGTGTTTAATGTTTGCATTACAAACTGCACTAATCATCTGTATATTGCCGTCAGATCAGCATATAAGTGACAGACTTCAGCTACCGTTAGGTTTGCTGCAGCAGGTGAGGTGTATAAGTGGCCAATAAAGGCCAGGTAGGACCTTCATTACTTAGAGGACCAAACCTAACGTGTAAAATTGTATGGGGTAGGGCGCCATTAAGCCAATTATTATGTTCTTGATAAGACAGGGGTATTTCTAGATATGCATATGCTCTATATTGTGCAGGTACGTTTGCAAGTGTATAATGATGAAATGTGTTTGTGTTCCCATCAACTGCTGGAAATGTGACCCAAGAATAAAAAAGTTCTGTTCTATAGGCTGCATGAGCCTCAACAACAAATGTAACTTGACCCCCTGGAGCCGTTAGGCCATGTGGCAGTAGATGGGCAGTAAGAAGGGGGGTCTCATGTTGACTGCTATTGCTACCTGTTGCGGATTCGCCATGATAAATGAATGGTTAATTTTGTTCACAGATAGGCACACCAAAAGGGGGTTATCCTTTTAGAGTTCAAGCTTGAACAACCTACAGCTTCAGTTAGGTACTCCCTACTTAGCTGATGAGGAAATACTCAAGACCACGGACGTCTCCGTATATAGTACTGAGGTGTCTTTGGATATAGTGAGACAGAGATACTCAGGAGGACCCGAAAACTAGAGCCTGACCAAACGTTGGCGGTGCCATGTCGCGTAGGCTCTCATTGTTCTAATGAGACCATTGGATTTGAGCGGCAAAATCGCCTGAGGTTTGGGAGACTGAGTCTAACCCGCTACAGGTGACACCTGTCACCCCAATCCGGGTTTTGCTCCAGCTAACTAGCAGTGTCTGATCCCTACCCAAGAGCGGGGATGATTGGGCAGCCGAGCGCATGACACAATTGATTCCTCAGGGAAATCGTTGTCACTCAGATCTCATCCGTTTCTCTCACATACATTGGTCTCAATATACAATGACAAACAGAGGCAGTTTGTGTTTCAATAAGGTTTTAATGAAGCAACTGCATCTTAGACAATAAAGCATGTACTACAATAACCAGGATGATAAAGCATGACAGGATTAAAATTGTGACAAGAAGAGTAAAGCATAGAAATAATGCTACCATATTGCCACTAGAGTCAATAGACTAATTCCTACCTAGGCTATATAAGAGCACAGCATGTTAAGCTTGAGTTTTTGCACTTCACGTTCCCCTGGGAAGACATCATCCCCCATACCTGAGCAAAGGCCTGAAGTCTGCATTAGCAGCTGTAGCGAAGCGTTCCGCAATCAGCATACAGTTGTGGTCATCTGGCTGGAATCTCCCTCTAATGTGAATAGGACAGGGAAGTGTTTTTATAATAAAACAGCTGATGTTCTGAGAAAACGTCCCTACGTAAGGATGTGTATATTTCTATGAATACCAGAGACAAAGCGTTACCATGTTTTACCGGCAACCTATCTCACTGCAGCCTTGAGAGAAGCAGAGTGAACAAGAATGTCTTGTTTAAGAACGTAGCGCTGGCATAAGCAAAGAACAGATAGAGAGAGAGAAAGAAAAGAAGACGGCAAATGTGGCTATTGTTAAAATAATAAACAAAGCTGAATAAAATATATCTAGGTTAAAGTGCACAGCGGCAGGCCTAGTGTGCTAAAATAACGTGCATGGAGCTATAACTAAAATGTCTACACAAGAAGGGGTGCAAGAAAAGTGGTGCAGCAAGAGATGGGCATTCTCTTACATCGCTCCTAAAGCATGGAATGGACTCCCATTCCACATCAGAGCCTCCAGCTCTCTTCATGAATGCTACAAGAAACTGAAGACCTGGCTTTTCAATTAGTCAACCTACTACAGGTAGGGCTAAGAACACACACCTGCTCAGTGCCTGGATAGGTGGTAGTGTGCTTTACAAATACACATAATACAACATAATACAACATAACATAACAAGTCAGGGTACTGACACTGCCTTCATCCACAACTCACATGGGCTCATCCTAATCTGCCCATGCAACTGAATGCGTTATGTGGCCATAGCAGTATAACAATGGGTGTCCAAGCCCCTCTGGTGCAGGCAACCTCTACCTGTCAAGGGCTCTCATTCATTCTACTTTCTATGAATATCACCACAATGGGCAGAGGCTCTCTTGTATTTTGTTACGCCACTGCGTGGCCAGTCACAATCATGCCTGAAACCGTTGAAGATTTTTATTCTCTGAATATCATTGAAGCTGGACGGTCACAGCATTTTCCATCAACTATCCAAGAGCAGGGAGGTAAATTACATGGTCAAGTGTGGATATTTTCATATTGGCGGCATTTACTTTTTTAATACCAGCTGGATTACAGCCTTCCATAATAATGTATAGAAAGTTTTTTTTTAATTTGTCTCTCCAGACACAAACCACTCTGTACTCAAATCAATCAGTCATTGTGTTTTTATTTTATAACGGTAATAAAATAAATGTTGGTAAGGGCAGAATAAAAGGCTCTAGAAAACTCCCATTTTAGGGACAGATTTAAGGAACGTGGCACTGCACCCAGTGCAGTGCCACTTTTCTTGAGGCCGTTAGTGTCCTGCTACGACCACCATGTGTGCGCCATATTTAAGATATGGCGGTAGTTAGGGAAATAGCGTCCAAATTTGGATGGTAGTTCGGAGCTTTGCAGGATTAGAGTCAAAAATGTTGATGCTAATCCTGCGAAGCCCATTGAGGCAAATTGTAAACAATGATGTGCCTCCTTTTAACTCCTGCTCTGAGCAGGTATTAAAAGTGCCAAAAAGTAATGACGCACAGAAATCTCTTAGAATTCTTTGCGCCATTTTTTTGGCTCCCCTAATGGGAAAACTCCCCTTTGCATACATTATGCCTGGAGCAGGCATAATGTAACACGAAGGGTTACAAAGTGGTGCAATGCATGCATTGCACCACTTTGTAAATATGGCACTGGGGAAAAAGCCACCTTAGGGCCGCGTTAGCGCCAAACAAAATACACTAAGGCGGTGCTAAAGTGGCTCTAGGTCCTAGATTGTACAAAAAAGGTGATACAGACATATTGTTTATTATGAAAGCAATGTAATTTTATATAACAAATAAAAAAACAGGTAGATGTATTGAAATCATGATCTATTCAATTACTCAAATATGCTCTTTTTTACTGGTTGGTCAGACCTTTTCACTGCTTCAATTTGTATTGTACTTTTCATGCTTTTTGGCTCACCATGCGTGCCAGCACTGCTCTATGGCACCGACTAGTTTGCTTCCTGAAAGTGAGAGGTGATCCATCGATTATTAATTCTCAGATCTTGCTTAATCTGACTTTAGTTGTGATTAACTCACAGGCACTAGAACATAAAAGATGTTCCATGCATTGAACCTGGTTGAGCTGATGATGCTCTGGGCCCATATTCTTACTTCTTCTGATGGACCTTTTTAGGATGTTTGAGAGGTAAAGGAGAGTTAGAATCAATCTTTCTAATAAATTAACCCGTTTGGTCACATATTAAATTCAGAAGACGGAGGACAAAGTTCAAAAGTTTATTACAAATTAAGGACCAAACTAATGTAAATGAATCTCACAAACATGCTACATAAGCATCAAATCACCAAAGGCGAAGTAAAGCATTGAATGAAGTTAAATCGTATAAGCAAAAGGCATATGAGAATTTCAGTTGAGGCAATACAAAAGATGAGAAACAAAATCTGATCATCCGCATAGAAATGTTGGCCTTCTTGTCTAATCATTTGAGAAACTAAACTAATCTAAATATCCTAAGCTGAACAAAAAGGAAATTCTAATTAAATCTCAGGAAATATAGGAGAGTGTCAGCATACCAGAAACCTCAGTAGAGGTTCTGATAGCGAGGTGTTGCGTAGCATAAAGCCACACAAAGGAATGGACAATAGAGAGGTCGGTACCCATCCAAGTCTCAGGAGAATCTGCTCTTGTCTAAGTGAATACCAATTAAACCTACAGAACCTTTGAGAAAGTCATGTCATCCAAGCCAGTAGTTCTCCATCTTCCTTGCGCAGCTGAAATGGGTAACTTCCTTCAAGTTCTCCTCCCACAAATCAAGATGACTTTGAGCATCTCTCAGTGCCTGTTACACAAACAGGAGTCTTTTCTTCTCAGTTTGTTAGCACTCCTTGTCCTTGCCAAAGTATCCTCCCAGACCTCACTACCTCTAATGCACAAAATGCCTTTCCTTAACTGTAGACGTGCACAAACACACCTGCAAAGAAAGAATATTGCAGCGCAAGCAAAACTCCACGTTGAAGTTAAACATAAGAGACCAAATGTTTCAGGCCTTTGGTTATGAAAACTGAATAAAACATACAATGCACATTCGAAATACATGATTAAAAGTGCATCTTGCAATTATAAAGGAAAACAGGAATTATAAATGAAACGTGATTACGTGCAATTTCACCATAATACCAAAATCAGAATAAGTGAATATCAACGTGCATGAGTACTACAATTCAGCATGTAAAAATCAAACATTAAATCACATATATAGATGAACTACTAATTTTCAACTGTGAATGGAACTTCAGTAATACGATTTGGATGCTCAACTTTACATTAGTAACATTAAGACACATGATACATGTATTGTTGATTACATTGTTATGCCACTCCTTTTACGCATGATGGTACAACCAAAATTATGCGTCACCAGATCCTTCATCATGCTCTAGTGGTGCTGGAGTCATATTCGACAGAGGCAAAGAAATACTCAGGGGAATTTGAACAATCAAAACTGAATAAGAGATCGTGGCTCAGGTATATGTCACTCCAGGTGCCAAGAAGAGAGGATGTGCCCAAGAGCCTGAGATCCAGCTATGAAATTCACCTGCAATGATCATTCGTTAGATTTTATTGATAGTTGCAACACCATGTCTTTAATTTTGTTGATAGATATCAACAGTGATTTCCTGGAGGTTGATACATCACAACAGAAGTCATTCTGGGGGTGAAAGATAATCCAAACAAGGTCATGAGGACTTCAGAGTTCGTGTTAGAGACGGCAACGGAGTAAAGTTTAGCTGCTTAGCATACTCCAGTATAGACACCTCACCGCCTCAATAATGAACAGTTATTGCCAAAAACAAACTTTTGCTTTGGGGATGGCAGACAATAATACTTAGCTGTCACTTTGTCCCGAGAAGACTTCTGTGATTAGTTTACAATCTCATTTGTTCTGGATTGAACAAATGCAATACATTCAATACAGATGTATTCACGAAACGTGATTAAAAAAGAGGATATAATGGCGGGGACTGCCTGTTTTACTCACTGTGTTGGCCATGTGTAAGGACTATCTTCTCATAATAGGATTGCTTCCCTTGGCTTGCTCTTTTAACAGACCTCTCGATGTGTATCCTGCACAAATGAATGAACACTTCGGGGATTGACACAAGAGCAGGGTAAGCCATGTGACATGCTGATGTTCTCGCGGCACAACCAAGTCATAGCATTAAGTCTGAATTTCCATTTATTTTCATGATGGCGAAGTGTTGTAAAAGCTGAATTAGTTACTTATAAATTTGCATTGATTGATAGTTAAGAATTTACATTAATTAGGCTAATGTAGTTAAAATTGTGTGTCTTGGAGAATGTGCCCACTGATGTGGCCACCATTCCATGTACAACATTAATAAGGGATTTCATTTATAGATCAAATAATGTGCACATATAGAATAAAGGGGGTCATTCTGACCCCCGCCGGCGGCAGAAGCCGCCGGCCTTGCGGGAACCGGCAGAATACCGCCGCGCGGTCAAAAGACCGCCGCAGTAATTCGGAGTTTCCCGCTGGGCGGGCGGGCGACCGCCAGAAGGCCGCCCGCCCGCCCAGCGGGAAACCCCCTTCCATGAGGATGCCGGCTCCGAATGGAGGCGGCGGAGTGGAAGGGGTGCGACGGGTGCAGTTGCACCCGTTGCGATTTTCAGTGTCTGCCACGCAGACACTGAAAATCTATGTGGGGCCCTGTTAGGGGGCCCCTGCAGTGCCCATGCCAGTGGCATGGGCACTGCAGGGGCCCCCAGGGGCCCCACGACACCCGCTCCCGCCATCCTGTTCCTGGCGGTAACAACCGCCAGGAACAGGATGGCGGGAAGGGGGTCGGAATCCCCATGGCGGCGCTGCAAGCAGCGCCGCCATGGAGGATTCCCTTGGGCAGGGGTAAACCGGCGGGAAACCGCCGGTTGCCCTTTTCTGACCGCGGCTTTACCGCTGCGGTCAGAATTGCCCATGTAGCACCACCAGCCTGTTGGCGGTGCTACCTCCGTCCTCCACCCTGGCGGTCCCCGCCAGGGTCAGAATGAGGCCCAAAATGTATTAGTGCAGCATATTATTGCATTAATACTATGTATTTGCTTAGAGGTATTAGGCATTGATTGATTTCCAGATTTGGGCCCGATCGACAAAGCCTCGGTTAAGTTTCATGGCATAAATAAATGTTCGTAAATGTTTTGTGAAAGCAGAGAATTAATATTGTTCATTGTTCACACTGTGCTGACCAATTAATTTGTAGATGTCTTAAACTTTCTTGTGAGAACTGTCTGCCGACGCATGAGAAACTTCTGTTCCCAGGATTGGGCAAAGGCCGCACTGACTGGAGCTAGGATTGCAACTAAAAAGTTACCTGACGAAGCTGATGATGGGAACAGGAGAAGAGGAGTTAATCATAAACATGTGAAAGACTGTCTAGATATATCATAGATTTAGAAATAATAACTTATTGGTTCTAATGTGACCACATGATATTCTGACCAATGACGGCGTGAGAAGATACTTTATAGAGTTTAATTTAGCCTGACTGTAATTAACCCCTTAGCTGCTGGCCCGTTTCCACCCCCAGTGCTGAGCCCTTTTTTGGCTATTTGGGGTAGTTTGCGCTTAGGCCTTCATAACTTTTTGTGCACATAAGCTATCCACGCCAAATTTGCGTCAACATCCTAGGGATTCTAATGGTACCCATAGTTTGTGGTTTCCCCTGGAGGAGACCAAGAAATTAGCCAAAATACAGTGAAAATGTTGTTTTTCCAAATAAAATGGGAAGAAAGGGCTGCCGAAGAAGGCTTGTGGTTTTTTCCCTGAAAATGGCATCAACAAAGGGTTTCTGGTGCTAAAATCACCATCTTCCCACCTTTCAGGAACGGGCAGACTTGAATCAGAAAACCACATTTTTCAACACAAATTTGGCATTTTACTGGGACATAGCCCATTTTTACTATTTTTGGTGCTTTCAGCCTCCTTCCAGTTAGTGACAGGAATGGGTGTGAAACCAGTGCTAGATCCTGGAAAGCTAAACATTTCTGAAAACTAGACAAAATTCTGAATTCAGCAAGGGGTCATTTGTGTAGATCCTACAAGGTTTTCCTACAGAAAATAACAGCTGAAATAAAAAAATATTGAAATTGAGCTGAAAACAACAGCCATTTTTCTTTATGTTTTACTCTGTAATTTTGTCCTGCGATGTAAGATTTTTGAAAGCAATATACGTTATGTCTGCTGGACTCTTCTGGTTGCGGGGATATAAAGGGCTTGTAGGTTCATCAAGAACCCTAGGTACCCAGAGCCAATAAATGAGCTGCACCCTGCAGTTGGTTTTCATTCTATACTGGGTATACAGCAATTAATTTGCTGAAATATGAAGAGTGAAAAATAGGTATCAAGAAACCTTTGCATTTCCAAAATGGGCTCAAGATAAGGTTTTGAGGAGCAGTGGTTTTTTGCACATCTCTGAATTCCGGGGTGCCCATACTAGTATGTGAATTGCAGGGCATTTCTCAAATGGATGTTTTTTTTACACACTCTCTTATATTTGGAAGGAAAAAATGCAGAGAAAGATAAGGGGCAATAACAATTGTTTTGCTATTCTATGTTCCCCCAGGTCTCCCGAAAAAAATGATACCTCACTTGTGTGGGTAGGCCTCGCGCCCGCGACAGGAAATGCCCCAAAACACAACGTAGACACATCCCATTTTTTTACAGAAAACACAGCTGTTTTTTGCAAAGTGCCTGCCTGTACATTTTGGCCTCTAGCTCAGTCGGCACCTAGGGAAACCTACCAAACCTGTGCATTTTTGAAAACTAGAGACCTAGGGGAATCCAAGATGGGGTGACTTGTGGGGCTCTGACCAGGTTCTGTTACCCAGAATCCTTTGCAAACCTCAAAAAGTGGATAAAAAAACACGTTTCCCTCACATTTCGGTGACAGAAAGTTCTGGAATCTGGGAGGAGCCACAAATTTCCTTCCACCCAGCGTTCCCCCAAGTCTCCCAATAAAAATTATACCTCACTTGTGTGGGTAGGCCTAGCGCCCGTGACAGGAAATAAAAACACAACGTGGACACATCCCATTTTTTGACAGAAAACACAGCTGTTTTTTGCAAATTTGCCTGCCTGTACATTTTGGCCTCTAGCTCAGTCGGCACCTAGGGAAACCTATCAAACCTGTGCATTTTTTAAAACTGGAGACCTAGGGGAATCCAAGATGGGGTGACTTGTGGGGCTCTGACCAGGTTCTGTTACCCAGAATCCTTTGCAAACCTCAAAAAGTTGATAAAAAAACAAATTTTCCTCACATTTCGGTGACAGAAAGTTCTGGAATCTGAGAGGAGCCACAAATTTTCTTCCACCCAGCGTTCCCCTAAGTCTCCCGATAAACATGATACCTCACTTGTGTGGGTAGGCCTAGCGCCCGCGACAGGAAATGCCCCAAACCACAACGTGGACACATCCCATTTTTTTTACAGAAAACACAGCTGTTTTTTCCAAAGTGCCTGCCTGTACATTTTGGCCTCTAGCTCAGCCGGCACCTAGGGAAACCTACCAAACCTGTGCATTTTTTAAAACTAGAGACCTAGGGGAATCCAAGATGGGGTGACTTGTGGGGCTCTGACCAGGTTCTGTTACCCAGAATCCTTTGCAAACCTCAAAAAGTGGCTAAAAAAACATGTTTACCTCACATTTCGGTGACAGAAAGTTCTGGAATCTGAGAGGAGCCACAAATTTCCTTCCACCCAGCGTTCCACCAAGTCTCCCGATAAAAATTATACCTCACTTGTGTGGGTAGGCCTAGCGCCCGCAACAGGAATGGATCACACAAGGGTCAATGGTAGTCCTTGCTTGAGGTCTACTGTTAACCCTGGAGTGATTCATTCCTGAAGCAGGCACTAGGCGCAGGCACACAAGCGGGGTTGTGTTTTTATCAGGACAAGTGGGGAAACACTGGGTGGTAGGAATTTTGAGGATCCCTGCAGATCCCTGGACTTCTGCTCATTGGAATGCAAGGAAAATGTGTTTTTTTAAGCACATTTTGTGATTTCAAGGGGATTCTGGGTGAAGGAAAACTGGTGAGAGCCACGCAAGTCCTGCACCCTTGGACTCCCCTGGTACTAGTTTGTTAAAGTTAACCCACCACTCACACTGGTTGGTTTTAGCACCTCCAGAAATTATGGTTTCAAAGCATGATTACTTATCAAAGTATCTGAATATTGAAACCAAGCCTTCTGAAGGTGGGCCATAAAGCCGCGTCCAGGCACCAACCTCTTTATGGTCCATTTACACGCCATTCACGCACAACAAACAACCCTTTCATATCGCCAGCCACGGGCCCAATCCAACCAATCACTGCACTCAGATTAACTTACCGCTGCCAGACAAGGGCCCATCACATTCACACGCCACAGAACGGAATAAGTTTGACTACATTTTACCACCTGTCAAGTAACTGCCTCCTTCTTCCTTAACATTACCAAATGCATGCGTAACGAACCTTTACTAATGACTCCTGTGACAGCCACCTGAGGCTCAGGAAGACATGTTTTTCATGCGCTTTTAACACACTCTGTGCTAAATCCAACTCCTTCCAGTTTGTGGATGCAAGTTGGGGGTGTCCGAGTATACCGTACAAAGTGATTCCTCGAACTGAGTGAGCATATCTACCTTTGAAACTAAGGGAGACATGCTGGGGATTTCTCATGATGTTCCCTAAAGAGAAGGTCATAGGCTATGAAAAAGGGTAGTGTTTGGTACATAGGGGAGTCCATGAGAACGTAGCATATGTCCCAGCCAACATTATGTGCAGTGATGTGACTATAATGCACTTATACAGCAAACTGAACATATACTAAGTTCTGATGGAGGATGAACATGAAAAGCAGGTCAAACACTGACCTATACAAGTCATTCTCCTTCAGTGCTGGGATGGCACCAATGGGTTTGAATCCATAGGTGTAGATTATGTACATCTATACTACCTTTACTATCTGCCTTCTACCTGTGCAATAACCATGTGAAGGCACTCCTACCATAAGCTTTCCTTACCCATACATGTCTCTGTTCTCATCAGAGTCCTGGCTAATCCTGTATAATAGCCAAGTGAACCTATACTAGTTTGTGGAAGCAAGTTGGGGGTTTCCAAGTATGCCCTACAAAGTGATTCCTCGAACTGAGAGAGCATATCTACCATTGTAAGTAAGGTAGACATGCAGGTGAAGAAAGGGTACTCCGTGGCAATGTGGCATATGTTCTCTCCACTAGTATATGCAGTAGAGGGAATATAATGCATGTTAATTGAACAGTACACCGACCACGCCAAAAGAAAGTCCATGATGAAGTAAAATTCTGTGGCTCCTTGCCTAACGAAGCAGTGGCCCATGGACATTCGGTATCCATGCACTGCCACTGAAAGGATTACCCAACGGCAGCTCAACCTCAGTCGATTTCCCAGAACTTTGCTTTAGTATGATACAACGTAAAACAAGTAGGGATACAGGGGCCTAGTTGTGATGGACACTGGGGACAGTAATACTGACTCTCCTGCCGCTTTCCATGCTTCGAGCACACTTTACAGCGACGACATGGACGATCCTTTTTGGGTGTTTTAGAAATGCGATCAGCAAAGTGTCGCTCCTGCAGCCTTGCCACATCCTCCAGAACATATGAGGTGGAGGCTGCTGCTTCTTCTGTAACAGCAGTGAGGCTTTCAATTACAGACAACTGGAAGTCAAGGAAAGTCATGAGTCTTCCTGTGGTTGTCTGACGGTAAACACCATACGCATTATATGTTGCCATCTAAATCAGGTGGGTGAACAATTTCTTGTACCAAGTGCGAGTTTTACAACACACATTGTATGGTTGAAGAACCTGGTCGTTCTTGTCCACTCCGCCCATGTACTTATTGTAATCGAGTATACAGATGGGCTTGTGGACTTCGGCCATCTGACCCCAAACCGTGATGGGAGAAGTGCTCTCATCATGAATTGTAGTGAGCACGTATACATCACGCCTATCTAGGAACTTGACTGCGAGCAGTTCGTTAGAACGCAATGCAGTACTCTGTGATTTCTGGAGCTTCTTGCAAACAAGCTCCCGCGGGAATCCTTTGCAGTTCCAACGAACTGTACCACAGGCCACAGTGCCAGCTTTATAGAGCTCACTGAACAGCTCTACTCCTGTATAGAAATTGTCCACATAAAGGTTATAACCTTTGTGAAGAAGTGGCTGGACAAGTTCCCATACAATCTTGCCTGTGACCCCGGGAGGGCAACCTACAGGGTTTAGGGTAGAATCCTTCCCTGTATACACTCTCAAGCTGTACACATAGCCAGTAGAGCTCTCACACAGCATGTACAGCTTTATGCCATAGCGAGCTCTTTTGCTCGCAATGTACTGTCTGAAAAGCAGCCATCCTTTGTACAGGATCAAGGACTCATCGACTGCTATATTCTTTCCAGGAATATAGATCTCTGGCAACCTGGCAGACAAATGTTCCTTGACAGGCCGAATTTTGAACAACCTGTCATGATCTGGATGGTCCTGGGGCAATGCAGCAGAATTGTCATTGAAATGCAGCATGCCCAGCAGTAGCAAAAAACAATCTCTGCTCATGTATGGTGCAAAGATGGGAGTTACCCAAACCGTGCGAGTCGTCCAGTAGGACTGCAAGGTGGGTTTCTGCACTAACCCCATTTTGAGCGTAAGGCCCAAAAATATCTTCAGCTCCGCCAGCGAAGTGGGAGTCCACTGGTGTGCCCTAGAACGGGGCCCTAGAGTGCCTCCGCGCTCCCTCAGAAATTGGTCTGCACGCCAATTTGTTTGCTGCACAACTTTCTGAAGGAAGTCAACATCCAAAAATAGATAGATGTAGTCGACTGGCAAAAAGTTAGCTGTATCGACTTTACATCCAGCGTCACCAGTAAAAGGTGGAATTTGGGGCTGAACCAAACAGGGGGCTGCCAAGAGAGCACTCTCTCTGTGTTTGCGGCAGCAAGCACGTGCTCTCTGGGTTCGGCTAACCCAATGTGGTCCCGCTGTCCAGAATGTGCTTGCTAAGGGACAGCACGGATGTCGTCATTGTCTCCTTCAGACTCACTGGAAGAGGTGTTGTCGGATGGGTCTCCGCCGACTGAAAAATCACTCCCAGATTCTGCCCCATTGTCCTCTCCCTCAGATGCTGTCTCAGTGTCTGCTGTCTCAGTCTCTGAGCCTACATCAGAACTGTCCTCCACAACCCGAGTTAGGGCTTGATCAGCAGTCATCCAAAGAGACGCCATCTCTGCAACTGGCTAAACTGTCCCTCTAAATTACTAGCCTACGTAGAAGGCAGATAGTCACAAAATTGCTTGTGGGTATGTTTGTTGTGTACAATAGGAAATGTCGTCACCTTACCTTCGCTTCTTCTCCAACTCTGCAGATTCTCTGAAAACACTGAAAAAAACAAAAAAAGAATGTATTACTTCACCTTACCACACACCCTGTGCAACAGTCATTTTTGGTGCTCTGCCTCCCATTACCTCCTCTTCTAATTCCCTCAGTACTACCCAGCAAAAGTGCCATTCATATCTCCATAGTCCCCCTGGCATTACATTTGTTTTAAAGCGCAGGTAACGCTTGCCTTTACTAATACACTCAGCTAAATACATATAAATGTATCTCCTTTGCAGCAGGACAATAAACCATCTGCGCTACTTTATGGCAACTGCCACTACAGAAAAGACATGCATGCATGCATATATATATATATATATATTGTGTGAACAAGAATCTCACCGCACTCCACGAGGTTCAAATTGGCATCTTTTATTGCAAGCAACAGCCACGTACGCGTTTCGACTCTCAAGGAGTCTTAATCACAGTAAATGAGTCCCTCTTTTCTTTCATTGTTTATACTTACAATAAAACATGTCAATTTGAACCTCGTGGAATGCGGTGAAATTCTTGTTCACAAAATATTTTCAAGGTTGCTCTATATATATATGTTTAGTCCACTGTGGAGGGGTTTGGGCATTTGCAGGGCTCCATCTATGGATTGTGCATGTGTGAGGGTCTCTCACACGCTCACAACTCCGTAGACATGCAGCGCATGCTCAAAGCAGTGCCGCATGTCTAATCATAGGAGCATGCTCAGGAAGTGAAGCATTTTTGTTAACATCGCCCCAGGCCTAATAAGAAGTCAGGATAAAGCTACATGAACGGTTGACCTCCAGCTATATTCTGACAGGAAAGCAGCACTCAGGAGGCTCCTAATCAGGAGAGGAATGTGTTTGTCTTGTAACAAAATGTTCTAATGGTAACGCATATACTAGGAAAGTGAATATTTAAAATGATTTTAAATTAAGGAAAGTCGTAGTTTGGACTCTTGCTCTAGGCAAGACTGCTGATTTAAGCATGACAGTACTTATGTTTGTAGGCGACTATGCCTATCCTACAACAAGTCGCAGCTGTTGTCCCAACCCTTCCGGCTCACTAGCAGCACCTCACCAAAAACCCAAACAGTAAAAGGTGATTTGTGGCGGCCTTTACGCATGGACTCAAAAGTATGACATCTCAGGGAGTGTTCTGGTTAAACGGAGATTACCCCTTTCTCACAGATACATCATGTCTCATTCAAACACAGAAAATAACGAAGATGTAGTAAAGTTTCAATGGTTTTTATTTAACACGACTGCAATCTGCGATATGTTGCATGGGCTGCAATGATTAGGATAATGAACAGTGCAAGAAACAGAATTGTAAAGACAAGAGTCATTATAACAAAGATCCCCACCATCTTGCAATAACATGAAAAGACATAGGGGGTTATTACAACTTTGGAGGAGGTGTTAATCCGTCCCAAAAGTGACGGTAAAGTGACGGATATACCACCAGCCGTATTACGAGTCCATTATATCCTATGGAAATTGTAATACGGCTGGTGGTATATCCGTCACATTTGGGACGGATTAACACCTCCTCCAAAGTTGTAATACCCCCATAATGTCATAATACCCTATCATGATAGGCCTAACCTCCTACCTAAAGGAGAGCTGGGTATGTTAAACCTATTCTGCCAATGCCATGTCCATGAGAGGAGCCCCCAACCCTTGTTACCTTGGAATGAGGTCTCTATCTCAGACTCCATAGGGACACGAAGACTGGGTCAGCGTCAAGACGACGTTCAGCATCGATATCAGCGATAGTGGTGATACCCTCTGGTCGGAGTCCCTCTGATTATCTGTCTAAAGTGTGATGTATTTATACAGTTCTACTTGGACCCCTGACGTAGGTGTATTCCCAAACAATAGATAACAGGCATGCTTGGGGCAGCAATTAATATAAACAATTCCCTCGAAAGCATAGAGAGGGAAAGTCCCTCAGAGTGAACACCTACTGTTTGTCTGTCTTTCCCACTTGATCTTGACGCCTTAACGCGGTGGCACTGATAATGCAAAGCAAAACAAGTGGCCTAACTATAAACAAGGCAGCTATCTTAAAGGAATTAAATAATTAAATGGGCTAAGACAAAGCAAGCTAAGTAGGCTAAAAGTCACCAGGTGAAGGGGGCACGAGTCTGCAAGCCGAAGGCTAAGTTAACTCCTGTTATCCCATTAAAACAAACTAGGATTCACTACATTTTCAGCCTGTGTTGTTTGTATACGTTTACCGTTTGGTTTTGAGAATAATTTACGTGATATTAGCATTGTTAATATAGGTAAATAAACATTCTAATTTTACTAAAAGGTGTGGTTATTCATGGCCGCATCGGTCATGGTGCATCGAGGATATTGACTTCTAAAATACTTAATGATATTTTATTGAGTATGTTGTTATATTGCTGATTGAAGTATGAGCCAAGGTGGAATCACCATCGAACCTTTAATGTGTCCCCTTATCAATAAATTATAAAAGACGAAATAAGGCCAGATGGGCTCACAGTGTCTATCCTAATTGCTTTGAAGAGTAAAAGGGCACTTCTTATATCATGGAGTTTTACTGTGCAGCTTTGCGCCTCTACTTGCTTGTATGACAGACATGCACATCTCCATTAACATGAGTGGCGTCTGGTACATGTGGGGTGCAAGAGCAGCGCCCAACATGCACTAGTACTGACAGAAACAAAAGCTGCTCTTTGAAGCTTTGAGCGTCAGAAATGTAAGCATGCAAACAAACTGAATTGTCCATTTTTGTGTTTTCATATCCGTGTCCTCTGCTGCTGATTGGCAAATTGTACATGTCCACTGTGGAGGGGTTTGGGCATTCACAGGGCTCCATCTATGGATTGTGCATGTGTGAGGGTCTCTCACGCGCTCACAACTCCGTAGACATGCAGCGCATGCTCAAATCAGTGCTGCATGTCTAATCACAGGAGCACGCTCAGGAAGTGACACGTTTTTGGTAACATCGCCCCAGGCCTAATAAGAAGTCAGGATAAAGCTACATGAACGGTTGACCTCCAGCTATATTCTGACAGGAAAGCAGCACTCAGGAGGCTCCTAATCAGGAGAGGAATGTGTTTGTCTTGTAACAGAATTTTCTAATGGTGACGCATATACGAGGAAAGCGAACATTTAAAGTTATTTGAAATTAAGGAACAGGTCACTCAATCAATCAGTATTTGTAAAGTGCGGCTTCTCACCCATGAGAGTCTTAAGGCGCTGGGGGGAGAGGGGCCTCATCACGTCTTGAGGTTCTTCCTTAAGATGGTGAGCGGCGGGCTTTGTCTGAGGTGCAGGAGGAGGTTGTTCCAGCTCTTCGCTGCAGTGTAGGTAGAAGATCGTCCTCCGGTGGTGGTTTTGCAGATGCGAGGGACGGTGGCCAGGGCCATCTAAGCGGAGGGATCTGGCGGGGTGTGGAAGGAGATGCAGTGGTTCAGGTAGGCTGGTCCTGCATTGTGTATGGCCTTGTACGTGTAGGTGAGAAGTTTAAAGGTAATTTGCTTCTCGACCGGGAGCCAATGGAGGGTGTTTAGGTGTTGGGAGATATGTTCTCAACGAGGGAGGTCCAGAATTAGTCTGGCGGCGGCGCTCTGGATGAGGTGAAGTTTTTGGATGTTCATAGTTGAGGTGCCGGCATAGAGGGCGTTGCTGTAGTCGAGCTTGCTGGGTGACTGTCCTGCAATAGTCTGTTGGGATCCATCTGAAGATCTTCCGTAGTTTGCAGAATGTGTGCCAGCAGGAGGAGGTGCCAGAGTTTACCTGGTGGGTCATGGATAGGGAGGAGTCAGGGATGATTCCTAAGTTGCGGGCATGCTCGGTCGGCGCGGGGGGGCTGAGGGATGTGGGCCACCATGAGTCGTCCCAAGCTGAGGTTGCGTTTCCGAAGATGATGAGCTCCGTCATGTCGGAGTTGAGCTTTAGGCAGCTTTCTCTCTTCCAGGTGGCGACGGCTTCCATTCCTGCGTGAAAGTTCCTTTTGGCCGTGTCCGGG
Organism: Pleurodeles waltl; assembly: GCF_031143425.1. Taxonomy (NCBI): domain Eukaryota; kingdom Metazoa; phylum Chordata; class Amphibia; order Caudata; family Salamandridae; genus Pleurodeles; species Pleurodeles waltl. Next base: position 61,990,616 of record NC_090436.1, read on the forward strand.
TCTTCGGTGAGGGAAATAATGAGTTGTGTACCGTGGCTTCTGGCGATGGCAGCAAGACGGGCCACGTATACGTTGAACAGTATGGGACTCAGTGAGGATCCTTGGGGGACTCTGCAGTTGGCTCCTGTGGGTCTTTCCTTTTCCGGAAAGGAAGGAGTGGACCCATTCCAGGGCTCTTCAGTGGATTCCTATGACGTGGAGTCTGGTGTGCAGAGTGCTGTGGGAGACCATGTCGAAAGCTGCTGAGAGTTCGAGGAGTATGTGTGCTGCGGTGTGGCCGTGGTCTAGGAGTAATTGAATGTCGGCTGTGGCTGCCAGGAGTGCTGTCTCTGTGCTGTGACTGCTGCAGAAGCCGGACTCAGAGGTGTCCAGGGAGTTGTTGGTCTCAATGAAATTCCGTAGTTGTGTGTTGATTGCTGTCTCTAGTACTTTGGCGGGTAGGGTAGCAGCGAGATGGGCCGGAAATTCTTTAGTTATGATGGGTCGCCAAAGGTTTCTTCAAGAGGAGGCGTATTTTGGCGTGTTTCCAGTCCTCATGAAGGTGCCCGTGCTGATTGAGCAGTTGATTGTGTTACAAAGCTCGGGGCGATGGATGCGCTGGCTCTGATGTATTTGTGGTGCGGACAGGGGTCTGAGGGAGCTCCAAAGTGGGTGCTGTTCACGATGTTGACTGTTTCCTCTGTGGTGAGAGTGGACCAGTCGTGGATGGTCTGGGCAGGTTCTGGAGGGGTGGGTCGGTCGCAGGTTCCGGTGCCAGGTGACAAAAAGCTGTCATAGATGTCCTGGATCTTGTGGTGGAAAAAGGAGGTGAGTTTGTCGCAAAGGTCCTGTGACGGTGGGATGCTATTGGCTTCGGAGGGGGATCTGTAAACTTGTTGATGACTAAGAAGAGTTCCTTCGAGTTGTGTGCAGAGGAGTTGATGCGCTCTCGGAGTCTGTCCTTCCTTGCGTTCTTGATTTTTTGTTTGTGGGCGGCGGTTGCGGCTCTGAATGAGACGAGGTCTTCACTGGATTGGCTGTTCCTCCATTTTTTTCTCTAAACCTCTGCGGGTATGCCTTGATTCTTGGAGTTCGGTGGTGAACCTGCTGGCCTTCTTAGGTACGCGTTTGACTGATGTCAGCCGGAGTGGGGCTAGAGTGTCGGCGCATTCAGTAGTGGGCTACAGAGTGGGTGAGGGTCATAGGAAGCAGGTTCAAAAACGTTTTTGCATGCATTCACAAAGAAGAAGGGGTCCCTTGGGACCCCTTCCCCTTTGTGAATGGGTTAGCACCAATTTGAAATTGGTGCTAAGTGCGATTGTTTTGCGACCACAATCATCGTCACAAAACAATCATATATACCATTTAGATTCAGTATTAGGAAGGGACGCCCTGAACATGCCCCTTCCTAATACCGAATCACAAAACCCAAATTGCAATTCGGTAACAAGCCACTGAATCACAGTTTTGGCCTTGTACATCCCAAAAAGCATTTTTCTGCTATTCGACCCGTTTGCAAATAGAAAAATGCTTTGTACATGTGGCCCTAAGTGATTTGCCCAAAATCACAGGGTATTGAGCCGACGCCATGACTCAAACCTGGTTCCTCAGCTCCAAAGTCAGCAGCTCTGGCCATTATGCCACATCCTCTTCCCAATATTTTGCACATGAAAATGACTTTCACAAGGATGAATGTGTGTGAATGATTGTATTGGCCTTTGGGAAACTCGGATTCCTACGAGAGCAAGATTGATCATTGTAGTGGCAAGCAGATGAGGCAACAGTTGTTCTACCTGCGTTTTTCATATCATCTCTTTCGGACAGTGAATATTTATGATGATATAATGTAAGGTTCAAGTTCAAGTTTATTTAAATGCATAGTTAATTAAAACCAATACATCATACATGCTCACTCTAATTTTAAATTATAACATATAGATTCAATATAATTAACTAAGAGTTCTTCAATTTGCATTTCATAACTGTAAGGAAATGCCTCCTTGGCATGGTTACCCCCTGACTTTTTGCCTTTGCTGATGCTATGTTTTGATTTGAAAGTGTGCTGAGGCCTGCTAACCAGGCCCCAGCACCAGTGTTCTTCCCTAACCTGTACTTTTGTTTACACAATTGGCACACCCTGGCATCCAGGTAAAGTCCCTTGTAACTGGTACCCCTGGTACCAAGGGCCTTGATGCCAGGGAAGGTCTCTAAGGGCTGCAGCATAACTTATGCCACCCTGGGGACCCCTCACTCAGCACAGACACCCTGCTTGCCAGCTTGTGTGTGCTAGTAAGGACAAAACGAGTAAGTTGACATGGCACTCCACTCAGGGTGCCATGCCAACCTCACACTGCCTATGCAGTATAGATAAGTCACCCCTCTAGCAGGCCTTACAGCCCTAAGGCAGGGTGCACTATACCATAGGTGAGGGCACCAGTGCCTGAGCACTGTGCCCCTACAGTGTCTAAGCAAAACCTTAGACATTGTAAGTGCAGGGTAGCCATAAGAGTATATGGTGTGGGAGTCGGTCAAACACGAACTCCACAGCACCATAATGACTACACTGAAAACTGGGAAGTTTGGTATCAAACTTCTCAGCACAATAAATGCACACTGATGCCAGTGTACATTTTATTGTAAAATACACCCCAGAGGGCACCTTAGAGGTGCCCCCTGAAACCTTAACCAACTACCCGTGTAGGCTGACTGGTTTTAGCAGCCTGCCACACTCGAGACATGTTGCTGGCCACGTGGAAAGAGAGTGCCTTTGTCACTCTGTGGCTAGTAACAAAGCCTGCACTGGGTGGAGATGCTTATCACCTCCCCCTTGCAGGAGCTGTAACACCTGGCGGTGAGCCTCAAAGGCTCACCCCCTTTGTTACAGCACCACCGGGCATTCCAGCTAGTGGAGTTGCCCGCCCCCTCCAGCCACTGCCCCACTTTTGGCGGCAAGGCCGGAGGAGATAATGAGAAAAACAAGGAGGAGTCACTGGCCAGTCAGGACAGCCCCTAAGGCAACCTGAGCTGAAGTGACTCTGACTTTTAGGAATCCTCCATCTTGCAGATGGAGGATCCCCCCAATAGGGATAGGAATGTGACCCCCTCCCCTTGGGAGGAGGCACAAAGAGGGTGTAGCCACCCTCAGGGCTAGTAGCCATTGGCTACTGCCCTCCCTGACCTAAACACACCCCTAAATTCTGTATTTAGGGGCTCCCCTGAACCTAGGAACTCAGATTCCTGCAACGTAAGAAGAAGAGGACTGCTGAGCTGAAAAACCCTGCAGAGAAGACGGAGACACCAACTGCTTTGGCCCCAGCTCTACCGGCCTGTCTCCCCCCCTTCTGAAGAAACTGCTCTAGCGACGCTTTTCCCAGGACCAGTGACCTCTGAATCCTCAGAGGACTGCCCTGCTCTAGAAGGACCAAGAAACTCCCGAGAACAGTGGCCCTGTTCACCAAAGACTGCAACTTTGTTTCCAAAGAAGCAACTTCAAGGCAACTGCGTTTCCTGCCAGAAGCGTGAGACTTGCAACTCTGCACCCGACGCCCTCGGCTCGACTTGTGAGAAACAACACTTCAGGGAGGACTCCCCGGCGACTACGAGACTGTGAGTAGCCAGAGTTGCCCCGCCTGAGCCCCCACAGCAACGCCTGCAGAGGGAATCCCGAGGCTCCCCCTGACCGCGACTGCCTGCTTCCCAGATCCCGATGCCTGGTAAAGACTCTGCACCCGCAGCCCCCAGGACCTGAAAGATCGGACCTCCAGTGCAGGAGTGACCCCCAGGAGGCCCTCTCCCTTGCCCAGGTGGTGGCTACCCCGAGGAGCCCCCCCCCCCTTGCCTGCCTGCATCGCTGAAGAGACCCCTTGTTCTTCCATTGATTCCAATTGAAAACCCGACGTGTGTTTGCACACTGCACCCGGCTGCCCCCGTGCTGCTGAGGGTGTACTTTCTGTGCTATCTTGTGTCCCCCCCGGTGCCCTACAAAACCCCCCTGGTCTGCCCTCCGAAGACGTGGGTACTTACCTGCTGGCAGACTGGAACCGGGGCACCCCCTTCTCCATTTAAGCCTATGCGTTTTGGGCACCACTTTGAACTCTGCACCTGACCGGCCCTGAGCTGCTGGTGTGGTAACTTTGGGGTTGCTCTGAACCCCCAACGGTGGGCTACCTTGGACCCAAACTTGAACCCCATAGGTGGTTTACTTCCCTGCAAGAACTAACAATTACTTACCTCCCCTAGGAACTGTGAAAATTGCACTGTCTAGTTTTAAAATAGCTATATGTGTTTTATTTGAAAAGTATATATGCTATTGTGATTATTCAAAGTTCCTAAAGTACTTACCTGCAGTACCTTTCATTTGAGATATTACATGTAACATTTGAACCTGTGGTTCTTAAAATAAACTAAGAAAATATATTTTTCTATACAAAAACCTATTGGCCTGGAATTGTCTCTGAGTGTGTGTTCCTCATTTATTGCTTGTGTGTGTACAACAAATGCTTAACACTACTCCTTTGATAAGCCTACTGCTCGACCACACTACCACAAAATAGAGCATTAGTATTATCTCTTTTTGCCACTATCTTACCTCTAAGGGGAACCCTTGGACTCTGTGCATACTATTCCTTACTTTGAAATAGTGCATACAGAGCCAACTTCCTACAATAACTCTATATTATTGTTAGTTATCACTACTAACAAAAACCTCTTTGATAGGAGTGAAAAAGTTATAATCATACCCACATAGGTATTTCAGTTGGGTGCATCACGTTCCCTCTGCTCTCATCTGGTAGTGCAACTCTACGTGTGTTATAAGGTACCTTAAGAAATACTAAAAGTTTTTAATATCACTCTACCTTAAAAAATTTAAACATTAAATTATAAAATTAATTATAGTTAAATTGTTACTCAGAAAACAAAAATACTTCCATGGATTCTGAGCAGGGGAAACTTACAAATGGCATGATCTTCATAATTTCATAACATATAGGCCAGCAAGCATGTATTATGTTTATAATCTTCGATGAATATATGATAATTATTTAACTATCAAACGCATAAACGTTATAAATCTAGCGTTTAGGGTATAGTCAGAAGGTTTAAAACAAGCTATCACTGCTTCTCTACAGGACCGTATTCCCCTCTGATTAAAGGCTGTTTTTAGTAGAGTCTTACGCTCATTCAACAAACCATTACAGTTCAGTTGAGTGATGTCTTCCACTCCACACCCACAGAGCCTCCAGTGGGAGTTTGCTGCAGTACGCTCCCATGGGGGTAGGCGAGCGCCTCCAGGAATAAGTCCAGAATGGTGTTTGATAAAAAGATCCTTATTAGCTTTTGACCACCCAGCCTCCAGATATGGCTGGTATTTAAAAATGTTGTACTCATTAATAACTATCCATGAGTGCAACCTGGTTGCTAACAGGCTCTTATCCATAACTACTGATCTTTTCTTCGCTATTCAGTTTAGGGTTTTTTTGAAGGTGCAATAGGAGAGGTTTGAATCCCATAGTTCCTACCTCCAAGTCTTCTAGGGCCTGATCTAAATACTGTCTAGACTTGGTTGTAGGATTCAAGCAGATCTCCTCCCAGAGTGCCTGGCAGAGATGATTTATCTTTGTAAATTGTAGGTGTTACCATGTTTTAATGTTGCTGCATTTCCTAGCCATATTTTGGTTTAAGTACCCAAACTCCAGCCTAATTTGAGCTTGTGAAGCGTATCCTGGTAGTTGGAATACAGACCTAAATATTTCCCGCAATAAATTGTAAGGTGTCAGCTGCATAGCCCCAACACTGCACAGTGGATGCTATTTACAACGGCCCTCAGAAAAAGGTTGCAAGAGTTGAGTGTGAGGTTTATTCAAATACGTATTTACTCATGTTACATAGCGCCTATGCCCCACTTATGCCACTTTAGAGCGCTGAGCGGTGTTGAAGAGGAATATTTATATTCTGCATTCTGTTCAGTGAGCAGAAAGCACAGCTGCAGGTCGTCACAGAAACTTATGTTCAAAGGCCTGGATTACCTCACCTGCACATTCTCTGTTCTAAAAAGTGCCAACGGGTGCTCTTTACACGAGAAGACATTTTGCAGTCACATAATGAAGCATCAGCCTCTTCAAAGGATGGGCATGATTCTAAGATAGTCCCATCAAATGCATCTTAAAATACTACCTGCCTCAGCAGTAAGGTTAGCAAATATTCGACCAATGCAGAGAAACTCATGGAGATTGACATTGTGTGAAAGCTGTGCAATTGCTTTTAGACACAGGTATGGCATCTAGGATTATACATCCCCACAAGTGATAGGCCTTAAGAAGCAAGGTGCTTGTAGCAAGGCGCTCTGAATGTGGTGCATGCACATTAGATTCATTTTACTCCCTGTCACTGATCACACAGCTCACTGCTGATTGAATACTAGGGCCCAGATTTATGGGAAAGTGGTGTAGCCAAAACAGCAGCGCAGCACCACTTTTGAAATGCAGGGATGTGCTGTATTTACAGGAATGCTGCACACCCCTGCGTTTCCAACTGCGTCGGCACTGAATTATGCTGCATGCGCCAACGCAGGCATCGTTGCACCATAGTGCAAGGGTGTCTGCATTGAGGGGATAGATTATTTATGTGCAGGAAGGTGTCCCTTCCTGCACATAAACAATCCATAAAGGCGATTTGGCACACATAGAAGAATCAAATCCTAATTTTAGCGTGATTGTTTATGTGCAGGAAGGGACACCTTCCTGCACATAAACAATCATTCATGGCATTGTGCGTCTTATATGTGTACTGCAGAATGCAGCACACATATAAAAAGCAAAAAACGAGGAGGAATAAAAGTATTCCTCCTCGTTTTGCCACACTAACGCTATCCTTTGAGTGGCATTAGTTTTTGACACTGCCCAGATTTACAATTTCTCATAAATCTGGGGCAGCTTCAAAAGCAATGGGTATTGTGGTGGAACACCCACAGCAACACCCGTTGCACGCCCCTCTGATGCAGAAAACTGCGTGGAGGGGCCCATATTTACAAGGAGCAGTAATGCGTTCCACCTTGTAATTATGGAGCAGTGGTTAGCGCCATCAGAGCATCATGAGAAGGACGCTCTAGTGGCGCTAGGGGCTCCTAAATATGCCCCTCGGTATGTTAGTGACTCGACAGTAGCATACCCGTGGTATGCAGCAGAAGTCAGTGAGTGAGTCTAAGTTTACTTTATTAGTCAATAAAAACCATAAACTATTACATAGTATACATAAACATGCCGCTAATTAAAATCAATTTATAAACATGCGTGTAGAGGTGGCACAGCCATTGTGACTTTATTGGAAAAGAAAACAACGCTGCACATCATTGGCCAGGCACCATCCTATCATAACGATCGAGTATGCTATTGTCAAACCAGCAAGCAGAGATGTGGCATCATTTTCAAAGGGACTTGCTTTAGGTAGCATGCTTGCCTTACAATATAATTGGGCTTTTTTACTAACACATGTAATAGCATTCAGGAGGCATTTGGAAAGTGTATGTAACTCTTGCACCAAAACATATTGGCCCGTATTTATACTTTTTTTGCGCCGCATTTGCATCGTTTTTGACGCAAAAACGGCGCAAACTTGCAAAATACCATTGTATTTTGTAGGTTTGCGCCGTTTTGCGTCAAAAAGCGGCACAGATGCGGCGCTAAAAAAGTATAAATACGGGCCATTGTTTATTATAGCAAAATAAATATTTTTTTATAATGTTGTATCATAAATTCTTGGAGGAGGGGGTGAATTGTCCTTATCACTTCAGAGTCAAGGCTTATCTGTATCTTTACAGCAATAAGTGGGGAATAAAAGGAGCTCACTTGCACAATGCACAGCAATAGCTATGCTAAAGCTATACTAGAGACGCATACCAAACACACTAAGTGGCAGCTCGTGGGAGGGAAAAGGGGCGGTGCAGTGCATGGCAGGGGATGGCAATTTTCTTTTTCTAAACTTACCTTTGTTGCTGATGTGCTCCTCCACTGTAGGCACAAGCTCCCAGCCTGCCCTCCGTCCAGTCCTAACACTGCTTTCATGATGCTGGCAGCATGAAAACAGCGTTCAGATTGGACGGAGCACCCAGCCAGGGTGCTCCGAGGCACAGTGGAAGTTTCTGCCTGCTGTCTCCATTGGGGAGACTCTAGTGCGCATGTGTGTTTGACAGGCCCAAGACGGCTGGACAAACATACATGTGGACTGAATGGGAGTGCTTTCCCTCCCTTTCTGTCCATGTCATCGACTGTGATGATAGTTTGCTATCGGTTTCTTGTAAACGTTTTGCTGCTGCTGGCGGGGGGGACACTCCTCCGCCCCCGGAGGAGCCGCCCCTGCACACACTGTTCTCTCACGCCTCCTACTATAGTGAAGTACTTTTCTCAGGAGACTAGTGGAGAAGTTTGTCTCCATCAGTAAGTTGGCAGGAGAGGGCTGTGTGTGGGGAGGTGGGTGTGGTGGGGAGTGGGGTATATATCTTTGACATGAGCTGGGAATTTCTGACTTCATTGTAGCGATCCCTGGTATACAGGTGTCTTGTGTATCACATCGGATATTTTGACGATAATCTGTCCCCTGTATGAGGGAGCCCATTATTGACATAGTGTGGGTGTTCTGGAAATGATGGCAATTATGCCTAATAATTGCATTACACTGGCCTCGGCACAACGGTACATATTCTTTACTTAATGCAGACATTATTGATATACCTATGACTGTGACAGTGGTGGTGAAACAATTGGCATATGACAAACAGCCATTAAATGTATTAATGAGGATGATCAATGGGTATGAAACAGAGACCTTTCCATGTATGACAGCACTCCATCTCAGTACTTGGTGGAAATGACAAGCTGATGTTTGGGGATCAAATATATGTTTTAAGGTATGTATTTGAGAGATCAGTCATGTTAAATTAGAGAGGTTTGTTGCCGAGTCTGGTTACCTGATGCCAGAGGGCACTTTCTTTGATTGCTAATATTTTATGACTTGTGGGAAGTCATTTTTTGTCTTTTGTGATAAAGCGTTCTATGATATTATCATTACTGTTGTATGAGGCCCGATCATGCACAATTGGTGTAACCTGTTTAATCTTGGTTGCTCGGTCTGATTTACCGATGGCATTTGTAGGAAGTTGGCTCTGTATGTACTATTTCAAAGTAAGAAATAGCATGCACAGAGTCCAAGGGTTCCCCTTAGAGGTAAGACACTGGCAAAAAGAGAAAATTCTAATGCTCTATTTTGTGGTAGTGTGGTCGAGCAGTAGGCTTATCAGAGGGTAGTGTTAAGCATTTGTTGTACACACACAGGCAATAACTGAGGAACACACACTCAAAGACAATTCCAGGCCAATAGGTTTTTTATATAGAAAAATATAGTTTCTTAGTTTATTTTAAGAACCACAGGTTCAAGATTTACAAACAATACTTTAAATGAAAGGTAATTCACTCAGGTATCATAGGAACTGTGAAATTTCAACAGTTCCTGAGGGAGGTAAGTATTTGTTAGTTTTGCAGGTAAGTAAACCACCTACAGGGTTCAAAGTTGGGTCCAAGGTAGCCCACCGTTGGGGGTTCAGGGCAACCCCAAAGTTACCACACCAGCAGCTCAAGGCCGGTCAGGTGCAGAGGTCAAAGTGGTGCCCAAAACGCATAGGCTTCAATGGAGAAGGGGGTGCCCCAGTTCCAGTCTGCCAGCAGGTAAGTACCCGCGTCTTCGGAAGGCAGACCAGGGGGGTTTTGTAGGGCACTGGGGGGGACACAAGTCAGCACAAAAAGTACACCCTCAGCGGCATAGGGGTGGCCTGGTGCAGAGTGCAAACAGGCGTTGGGTTTGCAATAGGTTTCAATGGGAGACCCAGGGGTCTCTTCAGCAAAGCAGGCAGGCAAGGGGGGGGGCACCTCGGGGTAGCCACCACCTGGGCAAGGGAGAGGGCCACCTGGGGGTCACTTCTGCACTGGAGGTCAGATCCTTCAGGTCCTGGGGGCTGCGGGTGCAGTGTCTTTACCAGGCGTCGGGTTCTTTGAAGCAGGCAGTCGCGGTCAGGGGGAGCCTCTGGTTTCCCTCTGCAGGCGTCGCTGGGCGGGCTCAGGGGGGTCAACTCTGGCTACTCACAGGGTCGCAGTCGCCGGGGAGTCCTCCTTCTAGTGTTGTTTCTCCACAGGTCGAGCCGGGGGCATCGGGTGCAGAGTGAAAAGTCTCACGCTTCCGGCGGGAAACGAGCAGTCCTTTAAAAGTTGTTTCTTTGTTGCAAAGTTGTATCTTCTTTGGAGCAGAGCCGCTGTCCTCTGGAGTTCTTGGTCCTTTTAGATGCAGGGTAGTCCTCTGAGGCTTCAGAGGTCGCTGGACCCTGGGAGACGCGTCGCTGTTGCAGTTTTTCTTGAAGTGGGGAGACAGGCCAGTAGGGCTGGGGCCAAAGCAGTTGGTGTCTCCGTCTTCTCTGCAGGGCTTTAGGTCAGCAGTCCTTCTTCGTCTTCAGGTTGCGGGAATCTATCTTGCATGGTTCTAGGGGCCCCTAAATACTCAATTTAGGGGTGTGTTTAGGTCTGGGGGGTTAGTAGCCAATGGCTACTAGGCCTGAGGGTGGCTACACCCTCTTTGTGCCTCCTCCCTGAGGGGAGGGGGGCACATCCCTAATCCTATTGGGGGAATCCTCCATCTGCAAGATGGAGGATTTCTAAAAGTCAGAGTCACCTCAGCTCAGGACACCTTAGGGGTTGTCCTGACCGGCCAGTGACTCCTCCTTGTTTTTCTCATTATCTCCTCCGGCCTTGCTGCCAAAAGTGGGGCCGTGGCCGGAGGGGGCGGGCATCTCCACTAGCTGGAGTGCCCTGGGGCGCTGTAACAAAGGGGGTGAGCCTTTGAGGCTCACCGCCAGGTGTTACAGTTCCTGCAGGGGGAGGTGAGAAGCACCTCCACTCAGTACAGGCTTTGTTACTAGCCACAGAGTGACAAAGGCACTCTCTCCATGTGGCCAGCAACATGTCTGGTGTGTGGCAGGCTGGCAAAACTAGTCAGCCCACACTGGAAGTCGGGTATGTTTTCAGGGGGCATCTCTAAGATGCCCTCTGGGGTGTATTTCACAATAAAATGTACACTGGCATCAGTGTGCATTTATTGTGCTGAGACGTTTGATACCAAACTTCCCAGTTTTCAGTGTAGCCATTATGGTGTTGTGGAGTTCGTGTATGACAGACTCCCAGACCATATACTCTTATGGCTACCCTGCACTTACAATGTCTAAGGTTTTTCTTAGACACTGTAGGGGCATAGTGCTATGGTCACTATGGTATAGTGCACCCTGCATTAGGGCTGAAAGGCCTGCTAGAGGGGTGACTTATCTATGACATAGGCAGTGTGAGGTTGGCATGGCACCCTGAGGGGAGTGTCATGTCGACTTAGTCATTTTCTCCCCACTAGCACACACAAGCTGGCAAGCAGTGTGTCTGTGCTGAGTGAGGGGTCCCCAGGGTGGCATAAGACATGCTGCAGCCCTTAGAGACCTTCCCTGGCATCAGGGCCCTTGGTACCAGGGGTACCAGTTACAATGGACTTACCTGGATGCCAGGGTGTGCCAATTGTGGAGACAAAGGTACAGTTTTAGGGAAAGAACACTGGTGCTGGGGCCTGGTTAGCAGGCCTCAGCACACTTTCAAATCATAACTTGGCATCAGCAAAGGCAAAAAGTCAGGGGGTAACCATGCCAAGGAGGCATTTCCTTACAGCATTGCAGTGTGAGCCTGTTTTTTCTAGCTCTGGTGTCTTTGGCCTGTGATTGTATTTTTTTAATTGCGCTGTAAAACATTACTAATTGTTGCAATTTTTTCAATATGCAAGTTGGCCTTCTTTTTTCTAAATGAATGTATTTGTTGGCCAACACCACAAAAGCTTCTATAGTGAGTCAGGCTTGCTCACCTTGCTTGCTTGCTCACTTGTGTGGTAGAATCCGATGCCCCTTTCATTTCCTGTCAATAGCGCTGAGATAACCCAGGAGGATGTCACAGCGCTTCCAGAGACACAATGAATACCACATTTGCATTTCACATTTCCAGGGGTCACCGCGCTCTACATTTGGGTTTGTGAACAGGTTGATGCTGCAGTTGGTCAGAGAAGATCCCTGTTGCACTGTTCACTATGGGCGACTAGTGCAACAATGTGCATGGGGGTGTTCGCGTGAAGAAACACGTGCTGGAAGAAGCAGGGAGGGAACTCAGAGGAAGGAAAGAGATGGAAAAGGAGAGAGTAGCCAGGGGTGCTGCGAGGGCAAGTGATTCCTGCACAGGAGGGCGCTGCGGCTCTGCGGCTGCTTTGCACGGTACAACGTGCCTGGCAGGATTCTGCGTGGGGGAAATGTGCAAAGCTCGTGCCCACCCTTGGACCCTTCCTGTAGGATGTGACGCTTTATCGGAGAGAGAGAGAGAGAGAGAGAGAGAGAAGAGAGAGAGAGAGAGAGAGAGAGAGAGAGAGAGAGAGAGAGAGAGGGAGAGAGGGAGAGGGAGAGGGAGAGGGAGAGGGAGAGGGAGAGAGAGAGAGAGGGAGAGGGAGAGGGAGAGGGAGGGGGAGGGGGAGGGGGAGGGAGAGGGAGAGGGAGAGGGAGAGGGAGAGGGAGAGAGAGAGAGAGAGAGAGAGAGAGAGAGAGAGAGAGAGAGAGAGAGAGAGAGTGAGAGAGAGAGAGACATAAAGAGAGTGACATATAGAGAGAGACGTAGAAAGAGAGACAGATAAACAAAGAACGAGAGAGAGACATAGAAAGAGAGAGAGACAGAGAGAGAGAAACAGGAACATAGAGAGAGATAGAGAGACATATAAAGAAAGAGATAGAGACAGAAAGAGAGAGACAGAAGGAGGGAGCGAGAGAGAGAAAGACATCAAAAGAGAGAGAGAGAGAGATAGAGACACAGACAAACAGAGCGAGACATAGAAAGAGAGCGGCTCTGCTGGGGGGTCTGAAATAATCAAAAGTCATCCACGTAAGGAACTGGGGGGACAGGTTAGACTGAGGTGTCCACAGGGGGAGGATAAACCTCATTATACAGGGGTTCATGGAGCAGTCTGGGTTTGGCTTCATCAGGTCGCATCTCCTCGGTAGACAACTTGGTGGGAACTTGGCATCAGATGGGTGCCCGTTTCTGAAATGGAAATTGACAGTTATCTGCAAATGTTCAGGAGGCCATGCTTAGGCCAAATGTGCTTTAGATTGAAGGAGAAGCTGGCGTATGTGTGTGCATGTGTGTTGGAGTCAGATTTATAAAGCTACAAAAGCCCCCAGATAGTGGATCTTGGAGCCAGAAGGGAATTCCCAGGGCACAGGGAGTCATTGCATCGCATGTGTCCCTTCACCCCCTCAGAGGATTAGTGATCGCTTACCCTGAGCCAGGGTAATAGTGTGGCTTTTGGTAGCCCTGTCTGACCTCCCTGTTGCCTCACAGACACACGGTGCATGCGAGCGTAGGGCGACATTGAAGTCACCAATCTCGAATGCGCAGTGCTTAATTTGAGCCGGTGGGGGCACTAGCACATTTTGTGGGGGGGGGGCGGCATTTATTTGTCTGCATCAGACAGTTACAGCAAGGAAAGAACACATATGGGAAAGACAGAGGAAGAGAAATACTGAAAAGCTTCAGGAAGGGAGAAGGAGAAAGCTGTAAGAGTGAGCTGAAGGGGCAGGGAGAGGCTGTAAATGGATTAAAGAGGCCCGAGGTGGCTTTATGATTACGCTGCCTCCGTGCTCCCCCATTTAATTGCAGCAGCCGCGAGTTTCAGAGGAGAGCTTTGAGCACCGGCACGTTTTTATTTACAAAATAAGCCCTAATATCCAGTGTGTCCCTCAATTGGTCTCCTGCCCTTTTACTGCTACAGTAGGGAGGGGGACCAGATCAGGCACACACAACCGGCCCTCTTCCAGGATTTCAGACATGGCCTTCTTAACACAATACAGTGGTGACGCGGCCACCTGCAGGGCTCCATGTGGAATAGGTTTCGATTCTGTCATAAAGCCCTACATTTTCTTTACTGTGCGCATGCTTGCAAGGGCAGAGAATGTCCCACCTTCACAGCCGCCTACAGGTAATACTTGCCAGGTTTAGAAAGTTTAAAAAAAAACCTTATTATGCGCGTCTGCCTGGCCCTGGTGGAGCGTTAAACAGCGAGGCGTCTGCTAAAAGGCAGGTGACCTCTCACCAAAACTGGCGTGGCGGCTGTAGGACTTGAAGGGTTTCTGGTAATGTGGATTGTCCCGTTTTATACCAAACTCCCTCTCTGGGCTGACTGGAACCCACAGCAGACCTGGCGAATTTTGTCAGACCAGGACCCCAGGGTGCATAGCGAGCGAGCCTGACCACTACAGTGGGGGTTAGAGGGCCCCCCACCCGAAATGGGGGAAAAATGGCAAAAACGGCACATCCTACAACGCATTTTAATTCATATAATGAAATGTATTCGTTTTTGCACTGGACAGTGTGGTCCGCGTATCAGGCTGGCAATCTCTGCCTTTTCCCTCCTCCAAGCCTGCGGACACAGCCTTCGCGGCGCTAGATATGCCCACATTGCAAGCAGCATCATGGGTCATTTTCATTAAACTGCAGCGAGTGTGAACCCCTTGCCGCCTTCTGGGCCCCCACTTCCATCACACATGTTGGGATGCTCCAGGCCTGTGCGGGAACGTTAGTTCACCAAAATGCTAGGGGTAGCGGAAGTGACATCACACACCCTTCAATTTCACACTCACACATCATTACACATACACACATTTACAATTACACATATACTTTCTCACACATAAACACACACACACCCGCAAGCAGGCATACAACGTACATTTGAAAAGCACTTTTTTTGCTTACCTCAGCTGCCAGAAAAGGCAATATTCCAACCAATATTTCTTCATTTTTATTACACTAACGGTGAACAATGAAACATTTTTCACTGTTAGTGTAATGAAAACTTTGAGAGAAAACAGAGCAGAGCCCCGACCCACATCCATAAAGACGAGCTGCCCCTGTGTTCCTGGCACTGTTTGCCACATCTGAGGCCAGGGGTCGCAAAGGCAGTGCCAGGGGTCGCAAAGGGAAAGACATGGGTTGCAACTGCGACCCCTGGCGACCTCTAAATGACGTCCATGGGCCCGTAACCTGTAAAGTAGTTTACACTCTCACCTCCTGGGTGGCGGCTTCTCCCCACAGTAACCTTGGGCTGGCTTCAGCCATAAATCTATTGTTTTTGATAAGGAAGGCGATTCTCGTTTCATAAACTCTTGGCACGCCATTGCGGGGAATTTTATTCCTTCCCACTCGGCTTTGCTATGGGTTTGTCTGTTACCTGGTAAAGGTACGCCTCAGGGCGACCTCGGGGTGCACCGCCCGGATGTGGGACATTTAGAGGCGTCTACCATGAAGACTGATACTATCCAGTTCACGTGCCAGATGAGCACTTGAGATTGCACTGATACAGGTACAATTGATACGTGTTTGATGCACTTAGGAGATGGGTGGAAATGTTTCCAATGCGCACGATAACACATTTCAAGGTAATAGACACCTGCTGGCCGTGACTGCGAACTCTACCAGCATGCACTACTTCTCAGCATTAATATTATAGTTTGAAACATACATTATGGGTGTGCACGCTAAGGGTCAAAGGACCAAGGGCCAGATGTAGCAAACTTGGAAATTGCAACTCGCAATTTGCAATGCAGAACGGTGTCTCAGACAGCGTCTGCGAGTCGCTATGGGGTCGCAAAGACCCACCTCATTACTATTAATGAGGTGGGTCGCAAATTGCGGCCCCATACCGACTATAGGCACTCGCAAACATGGAGGCCTGCTGTAGTCAGCAGACCTCCATGTTCGTGACTGCTTTAAATAAAGCAGTTTTTTTTTTTTTTTTTAAGTGTAGCCCGTTTTCCTTAAAGGAAAACGAGCTGCACTTAAAAAAAAAACCTGAAACCTTTAGTTTCGTTATTTTTTCAGGGCAGGTAGTGGTCCCTTGGACCACTACCTGCCCTGATAAAATAGTTTTGGGTCCATTCACAAAGTGGAAGGGGTCCCCTTCCTATTTGCGATTCTGAAATGCATATTGCGAGTCGGTCCCGACTCGCAATATGCATTTCTGCATTGGAAACTGGAATTTGCGACTCGCAAACGGCATTTTTTGCCGTTTGCGACTCGCAAATAGTTTCCTGCATCTGGCCCCTGATGTCTGAAGCCATTATACAGTCGCAGACCCTGTGATTCGCTAAATAATAAGGGTTGAGGACTCGACATGGCCATCGGCTGTGTACTAAACCCACTTTGCTAATTAGAAACAAATTTACGACTGCAATATGGATTTTGAAATCCATACAAAATCACAATTAGAGGCGGAAAAAGAGCTTTCCTGCAGAATTGTGGTCCGGTATTGTATGTATTAATGGGTTGCCACCACAATTGTGGTAGAAAGCGAATGATCAGTTGTTCACACCCCAAAGGATGTGGTAACTGATTCACAAAAGTGAAGAGATCTCTTACAGACACCTCAATGGTGCTGGTAACTGATTCGCAAAGTGGAAGGGGTCTCGGAAGGGATCTCTTTGGGACTCCTTTCCCTTTGAGAACTGTTGGACGACCTCAGGGGGAATAGGCAGTTGTACAGGGCCCTACAGCCTGCTGCCCACGGATGTATTCCCCAACGAGAAACTCCTTTTCTTAAAAGTAGTACGAGCTCCCTAAAAGAACATGGGTTGTTTGTACTCCTTTACAAGAAATTAAGGGGCTGCTTTAAGAGCCCCTAGCACCTCCTTGTGCCACATTAGCGTAATTTCTTTTAACGCTAATGTGGCCCAACAAGGCCAAAATTGCAGCGCCAAATTTACAAAGTGGCGCAATGCATGCGCTACATTATGCCCGCGCAAGGCATCATGTATGCAAAGGGGGCTTTCCCCCATTAGGGGGGCCCAAAAAATGGCACAAACAAATTTAAGAGATTTCTTTGCATCACTTTTTTCATCATTTTTAATACCTGCTCAGAGAAGGCATTAAAAGGAGGCATTCCATTGTTTTTAATGGGCCTCAATGGGCTTTGCAGAATTAGCGTCAACATTTTTGACACTAATCCTGCAAAGTTCCGAACTAGCGTCAACAATTTTGACACCAGTTCCCTGAGTGCAGCACCACTTTTCTTAAATCAGGGCCTATAGTTTCCTATTTGGGAATGCAAACACAGGGATGGTGGTCTACTGTTTCTTGCAGGCCACTATTCCTGTGTTTATATCCAAGGGGCTGCCTAATTAATATTCATTAGGTAGGTAGTTTTATGAATTAAGATTCTGCAATGCAATCTATAGGTCACATTGCAAAACGAGAGACATTTCGTAAAAAGCTAGTGCGCAATTTGTGGCCACTTTTTTTTTTGTGACTCATCTCTTTGTAATCTGGCCCTAAATTACCAATACCATTATGCAAGAGTGGCTGTGCTTGACTTGTGTCTTTTCGTAAAACTTTTAAATTAAATTAGACAAAGCCACAGCTCCCAGCACACTCTTGCCATTACACAGATATTTTAATTAGCTCCAAATTTAGAGGCACAAAAATGTCCATACACACCTTATACATTTATGTAGTAAAAAGGTGGCTTTCTTTAAAACAAATTTTTTCTGAGTTAATGCACTGTAGACGGTGAGCTGTGGTTGCCTCTCTCTTTTCCAAACAGTGCTATCTGCAGCGGGGGCTTCTCCACAATGGCAGAGGATCATCGCCCCACTGGCTAAGAGTCAGCAGCTGAAAAATAAAATTATATTTTATTATTGTTTAAT
Organism: Pleurodeles waltl; assembly: GCF_031143425.1. Lineage (NCBI taxonomy): Eukaryota > Metazoa > Chordata > Amphibia > Caudata > Salamandridae > Pleurodeles > Pleurodeles waltl. The sequence continues at coordinate 62,008,398 of NC_090436.1, forward strand.
TTTTCATCTGCTGGCTGAGCCATTGTGTGCAGGGCGGGGCTGGGCTATTGGAGGGGTAGGAGGAGTGGAGTGCACTTAAAAGTGCGCATGTTAGTTTGGCCAGCCATCTTAGGCCGGCCAAACTGACATGTGCACTTAGGTTTCTCCAACCCAGCTGTGTTGCACAGCCGGGTTGGAGGAACAGTACAGACTCCCATGCACTGTCTGAGAGGCAGATCAAGCCGCTCAGACCAATTCTGGTGCTGCTCTCATGCTAGGTATAGTACAAGAGCAGCACCAGGATTGCATAGGGAAGCTTGTGCTGGCGTCCCAGGGACTGCTGGGACACCATTTGGAGCCGGAGCGAAGTGGAACTGCAGCACAGGAAAGGTTTTCTTTATTATTATTTCCCCCATCCCTGTAACCCCCACCCTCCTTGAGATTTGTGGCTGCCACCATTGGCTCTCTGCAACGCATATATTATCTCAGAAATTCTGAATTACATTTTTGTGCAATCCCCAAAGCCAGGAGCTGAGATTTGTGCTGTCACAGCACAGTTGTTTATGATATGGCCTGAGAAGGTGAATAGGAGATACTGTATCAACCATTGAATAAAGTGTGCTTAGAAGCTACCAATGGTTCCCTCTTTAAGTCAAACAGGTAAAGAATTTATAGTCCTTGTCTTTCTTTTTAATATGTCCGATGAAGAAACCATAAAACTTTATCATGCCTTAATAAAACAATTTAGCATCTTTTGGAAAGGCACAGGTAATTGGAGAACTGCATTTACACCACTTGTTCTCTACCCTACATTTCTGTCAAGCCAGGCAATAAATGGCCACAATGTCTTACAAAGTACCTTAAATAGTAGGTATCTTAAAATCTGTGTTCAGTCAAATATTGACTATAGTTCAAGAAGTATTCTTGTGGTGAGTGTCTGATTACTTGGTGCACTTAAAAAAAAAAAGTGATTGGTGGGATGCTTGAACTAATCTTATACTCTGGTAATCACTTGGGGCTGCATGCCAGTCCATCATGTTTTTTGTCCGCCATGCCATCTCATACAGGAATCAGCTACATGCAAAGTAGGCCTTGTTCCTGTTCCAGTAGAAACCGTGGGACAAATTAGGTTTGGATATAATTGGACCCCTTATCAGACAACATGTGTTAAAAAATGTCATGTTGGTCTTGGTAGACTATCACTCACATTGGGTTATGTACAATATGGTGAGCAGCATTGCTACCAAGGACTTGTTAGAGTTCTTGTCTGACTTTCTTTTTCAATTGAGGGCATTTCCAACACCTTAAGAACGGACAATGGTGTACAATTTACATCTGACTCGATTAAATATTTTCTGGAAAACATGTTTGTACGTCATCAGAGAACAGCACTGTATTGCCCTTAGGCTAATGGGATGGTGGAAAGACTAAACAGGATGGTCAAGGAAGTATTCAACTAGCTATTCTGTCTCACAATCCTGTAGAAAAATATTTATGTGATATGTTACGGTCATACCATACCACACCCATTTCACCATTTGCACCATTTGTTTCTTTAAGAGGAAGAGAACCAGGAACTAAATTGATTCCAAACTGGTTGAATGATGGTGATCCAGTGTGGGCACAGTGGAATGTTGTCAATGAGAGACTAATGGATTACCAAAACAAATACATGTACACATATGATGTTAAGCATGATGTAAAAGAGCAAGAATGGCAGGTGGGTGGTAATCAACAAGCCTGAGGTCCTCAGGGGAATTTTTCTTTTTTTCCAAACTGCTGAAAAGTAACGAAATGAATACAAATGTAGCAATTCTAGAGGATGGGCATACATGAAGTGTGGAGATGTTGGTAAAATGTTCCTCTATACCTATTAAAAACAATACTGTCTCTCTGGACAGAAGGAACACTATGAACAAGACTATCAGAGGAAACAGAAACACAAGCCCAGTTGGATGAAAGACTTTGATATACATTGAGGTCTTGTAGCTTTATCCTTAATGCCTTGATTTGGTCTTTTTCCTTATTTGCACCTTTAACTGTCTATTTTTAGTTCCCAGTGTAACCCTTTGCTGCTCTTTATATTGCATGAAGAGGTGTGATACTTACTTTACTGATTGTGTTGTCACCCTTCACCTGTTTGGGGACCCCACCACCCTTTACAATGGTTTGCCCTTCAGGAGTTCACTTAGAATGTTCATGGCAGAAATCTAGTTGTACTCTTTGAGTTCTCTTATAACAACTGGCCATCTGGTTGCTTGCTTCCACAGCCTTCCCAAAGCTCGTGCACCATCCAGGGAGAACAACCAGATGAAGACTAGGTCACTCATACCCTGTTCCTACAATTTCTCCTTGTGTCTAACAAACTCACGTGTTGTCACTTTACGTGGCACATATTTGTTGCCATTTTCCATAGCACTACAGCAGCATCGTTTGCAAAAGCTGGGACATATTTAAACGCCTGCCTAACATCTGTAAGGTGCTTAAGTAAAGGTTTGTCAATGATTGTGATCAGTATGAGGGATGAGTAAAAGACGGAAGGTATTCATAAGCCAATAATGCTTTTATAATAGTCATTCATTTTCTTCTCTCTACTCTCTCTTCAATTTATATTCCTAATTTTTCGCTTTTATGTACACTTTTTCTCTCACTGTATTTTGCCTTCTATAAATGCCCCTCCTATTCCTCTTTCTCACGTTCTCTTTCCAGCTGTACCACTATTTTATACATGTTCTATTTTTTTAGCTCACCTTTTTTCTTTATTTTTTCTTCTCCCCTTTCTTCCATCTTCCCTCCTTTTTTCTTTGTTATAATTTTTGTATTTCTCTTTTCCTTCATATCATCTGTCTCTCTCTTTTCCATGTGTAATTCCCACTCTTATTCAGCATATTGGGTCCCACAGGTCCTGGCAAGTTCATGTATTTAATTTTGCTTTTGCTTCCACAATATGATTTATGATATCTGGTAATGGTTCACAAGTATATTAATAGTTTTACTATCTGTTCAGATGCCAATTTACTCATTCTTTGGATACATGCCATCAGTAAGTGTTTACCGGTCATCTTTGAAAATGAAACTAGACAGCATCTCTGGTAACTATTCAGTCTTATTGTCGTGACATGTGTCCCTTCAGTAAGTTATCCCGCTGTTACAAAATATGTGGAAAAGGGATAACTGGGCTTGAACTTATTTTCTATGAAAGAAATGCCGTCCTGTCTTTGGGGGAGTTGGGTTTAGTTTAAAAAGTGGTGGTACTACAAAGGCATTTTATCCATTCTACTGTGGTGAACAGTCCAAGGAAACTAGTTTGAATCCATCCAGAGCCCAAGATGCCAGGGCCATAGCTTCTTGGGGTATCACCTCCCTCCCCCAAATACATACATTCTTGACTTGGTAATTGGGGGCCCTGAGTCAGTTCTGCTATGACATTGTTTTTTGTTGTCAGTCTGATTTCACTAATGTACTTGTTCATTTTTTGCATTAGGAATTTAAATATATTTATTGACCTGTTTACCAAAAAAGCAGCAAATCTACACCCATAGAAGTACTCCTTGAAGGGATCTACATTTATTGTGTTTTAAAACAACCAAACATTGTCAGAAGTGGGCATGGAAAGCTATGCCAGTCACTGGGCTCCAGGAATACGACTAGCAATCAAACACCCAAAAAGCTGATGGGACGACTCCTTGCAAATAGTCTAACCACTGGCAATACCTCGGGAAAGCACTCCAAATAATTGTTTTGGCCCACAGTTCCATTCTAGAGAGAGAGCCTGATTCAGGATTTCGCAGATGGAGTAAAGTGTTTTTAAAAAATGAAAAGACTAATGGCTCCCACACCACAGGAATTTTCTCCTATGGTGTGGGGGGGTCAATTTTATTTTTTTGCTATCCCTCACTGCCAGGATATACCCAACGAAGACAGTAAAAAAGCCATGTGATTGCCCACTGTAAATAGGGAAAATGGTGAGGTGGCCTACTTCCCACAGCACCTAATCTGTTTAGGCTGTCAGAGGAAGTTTTACACTGATGGAGACATTTCAATCCATCTGCCTAAAATTTGCGGTCCATCCAACTCAAAACTGGGCAGGCAGACCTTGAGTCTCGGGAACAGGGTTTGTCATTGGAACTGAGTACTTACCTGCCAAACCCCAAATCAGCCCCAGAGGTCTAACTAATGCAAATCATGACTGACCCTCCTCCTCCTGAGAACAGTCCATCTGCAACCTTGGTCATCTCTCCCTGTGGCCCTCTGCTTTTTTAGTTGGGAAATTTTAGAGTCACACCTCCGAATGTCACTGACCAAACTACGCTCCTGCGAGAGGCACTGTTCACCAAACTGTATATCATATTTCTGGAAACCTCTGTCGTAACACTGGATAAGCGTGTACATTATACCTCCGTCAAAAGTGCCCTGGTGAATAGTGATCCCTACGCAAAACGTGTTTACCTACGGATCAAAATTATATGTGGTGTAATTTTTATTGTATCCCGAAAAAATGACATAAAATTGTAAGAAATGCTGGTCCGGCATTTTATTTTTTACCACAAAATGCATCTTTGCGTCTATTTTAGATACTAAAACCTATTTTCCACTAAAAAAATAGTGCAAAATTGAGCGAGATGCAAACTACATGTGCCTATGTTCTTTTCATTTGCATTGTTCTGATACTCCCGCTATAGGATTTTAACCCAAACATCATCTCAGTTGCACAGTGTGGTGTAATGGTGCAATCTTAGGTATTATGCACAATAAGCAGTGGAGGCTCCCGGCAATCAAAAGTGAAGGGGGGCGGGTGTAAAAATAAAAATAATTTAAAAAAATCTTACCTGCCTCTCTGGTCCTGATGCTGGCCGCCTCAGCGATCCTTGTCCTCCCAGAAACTGGGACACAAAAGCACAGGCTCCCAATCCTGACGCTACTCTCATGCTATACCAAGCATGAGAGCAGTGCTGAGATTGGCCTGAGCGGGCAAGTCTGACGCTTGCTCAGGCACAGGATGCAACACAGCTGGGTTGGAGAAATGTAAGTGTACATGTCGGTGGCCAGCCAAACCAACATGCAGACTTTACAGTGCCCATCATTCCTCCTGCTTATAGCTCCGCCCCACCCTGCAACTGACTGTCAGAGAGACAGTGGCTGTCAGAGAGACAGTGACAAATGAAATGCCTGAGTGAGCAGAGGGGCGACACTCCACTGCTGTTACGGAGGAGCCGCCCCTGTTAATAAGCATAATGTGGAATGCCGTAAATTATGCAAGACTAAACTGGTGTAAAAAAATAAAAATGCTTGGTCATACAGGGAGTGCAGAATTATTAGGCAAATGAGTATTTTGACCACATCATCCTCTTTATGCATGTTGTCTTACTCCAAGCTGTATAGGCTCGAAAGCCTACTACCAATTAAGCATATTAGGTGATGTGCATCTCTGTAATGAGAAGGGGTGTGGTCTAATGACATCAACACCCTATATCAGGTGTGCATAATTATTAGGCAACTTAACAAAAAACAAATATATACCCATTTCAATTATTTATTATTACCAGTGAAACCAATATAACATCTCAACATTCACAAATATACATTTCTGACATTCAAAAACAAAACAAAAACAAATCAGTGACCAATATAGCCACCTTTCTTTGCAAGGACACTCAAAAGCCTGCCATCCATGGATTCTGTCAGTGTTTTGATCTGTTCACCATCAACATTGCGTGCAGCAGCAACCACAGCCTCCCAGACACTGTTCAGAGAGGTGTACTGTTTTCCCTCCTTGTAAATCTCACATTTGATGATGGACCACAGGTTCTCAATGGGGTTCAGATCAGGTGAACAAGGAGGCCATGTCATTAGATTTCCTTCTTTTATACCCTTTCTTGCCAGCCACGCTGTGGAGTACTTGGACGCGTGTGATGGAGCATTGTCCTGCATGAAAATCATGTTTTTCTTGAAGGATGCAGACTTCTTCCTGTACCACTGCTTGAAGAAGGTGTCTTCCAGGAACTGGCAGTAGGACTGGGAGTTGAGCTTGACTCCATCCTCAACCCGAAAAGGCCCCACAAGCTCATCTTTGATGATACCAGCCCAAACCAGTACTCCACCTCCACCTTGCTGGCGTCTGAGTCGGACTGGAGCTCTCTGCCCTTTACCAATCCAGCCACGGGCCCATCCATCTGGCCCATCAAGACTCACTCTCATTTCATCAGTCCATAAAACCTTAGAAAAATCAGTCTTGAGATATTTCTTGGCCCAGTCTTGACGTTTCAGCTTGTGTGTCTTGTTCAGTGGTGGTCGTCTTTCAGCCTTTCTTACCTTGGCCATGTCTCTGAGTATTGCACACCTTGTGCTTTTGGGCACTCCAGTGATGTTGCAGCTCTGAAATATGGCCAAACTGGTGGCAAGTGGCATCGTGGCAGCTGCACGCTTGACTTTTCTCAGTTCATGGGCAGTTATTTTGCGCCTTGGTTTTTCCACACGCTTCTTGCGACCCTGTTGACTATTTTGAATGAAACGCTTGATTGTTCGATGATCACGCTTCAGAAGTTTTGCAATTTTAAGAGTGATGCATCCCTCTGCAAGATATCTCACTATTTTTGACTTTTCTGAGCCTGTCAAGTCCTTCTTTTGACCTATTTTGCCAAAGGAAAGGAAGTTGCCTAATAATTATGCACACCTGATATAGGGTGTTGATGTCATTAGACCACACCCCTTCTCATTACAGAGATGCACATCACCTAATATGCTTAATTGGTAGTAGGCTTTCGAGCCTATACAGCTTGGAGTAAGACAACATGCATAAAGAGGATGATGTGGTCAAAATACTCATTTGCCTAATAATTCTGCACTCCCTGTAGTAATTTCTGGGGCATTCGCATTTTAGTGATTCAAGCTCTAAATTCTTAATGTCATTACCTAAAATTCAGATTATGGGCTAATAATCACAGCTGATAAATTCTGGTGTCGTGTTTTATAACGTGTTACAATTGTCGCATTTCACAACAGTCACTGATAATCAGGGCATAGTTTAGTTTACTGGATTTATACAGCGCATGGCTACCCGAAGGCTTCCCAACGCTATAGGGTGTAAATGGTACACCTTTACAGGAATGTGTCGACTTTTTGAAACTTACCTGATGCAAGATTGTCTTTAGTGTTCCTGATATATTTGCCACCATTTTACCCTTGGACACAGGTGAGTTCTTTATTTTACTTAAAACAAATAATTTCTATGTTTGTTTATAAACACTAGTTTCAAACAGGAGCCTACCTGCGTTTCCACATGGCAAGTCATTGTTTCTTCAGCTATGATTATGTGCTTAGAGTTCATGATTTATGAAGTAATTATTAAGGACACTTCTGTACATAGGTTGTGTTTTTGTGAGTCCATGTTGCAGGAAGTGGTAGTATAGTCAGTGGAAAAAGAGATGAGGATCATAGGTAGGAGATGTAAGTTATTCTATATTTACTTAGGTAGTGACTCCCCTATTTTACTTCTGCACCGTTCGACCCTATTTGGATCTCAAGATCCAGGCACCCACAACTACAGCTCTTCTGGCATTGGATTCTACCCCCAACCCCACTCCTGAGCTAAGACTAGAAGACTCCTCCCATCCCACCTTTAAACCCTCTGACCTTGAAATCTTCCTAACCCTGTCCATCTTCACACAGGTACTCTGCACCAGTTATCAGCTGAGCAATACCAAAGAGGACCACCTCTTGCTCCCACACAGGGAACTCTTTCATAAACTCACTTGTCAGGATCCAACCTGTGTGCTGGTGTCTCCTTCGGAGCCAGCCTATCCCCATCCACTGATGACAGCTCAGCCAGCTCTCAGTTCAGGCTCCCCAACCTAGCTTTTATGGTTTATCCCAGTGATTCTCCATCTGTGGTCGGGGACACCTGGGGGTCCATGAAGCCTCCTCAGGTGGTCCGAGACTGCTTAGAAAATTAAATAATATTAACAGATTAGGTCTCCAGCTTTCAAGAATGACTCCGTAGGGGGGGTCTCTGGATTCCAAAAATGATTCAATGGGGGTCCCCGGGTTCCAGTAATGATAAAGTGGGGGTCCACAGAAGTCAAAAGGTTGGGAACCACTGGTCTATCCAATTTGTGGATATTTCACGAGGAGGCAAACAGCAATACATTCTAGGCACGGGTGTCTGACCCGTGTGCTTTTGCCACGCCCCTTCCTCTTGCCCTCTGTGCATTTTTCTTTACAGGGTGAAGCACCAACCCCTTCTTCTGCTTGCTCCCTGCAGAGCAGCGCTCCACCCACATCCGCTGTGTTGTTTTAATTATGTGGTGCAGTGTATGCAGCGAAATGTACCAAGGATGCAGCACGAAACCTGTGTAACATCTGTTTCTCACGCTGCCACATTTTTACATGGCTTTGGCTTTCCACACCCCTGTCCAGACCTAAACCTCCTTCCGGATCTCAAGCCTTTCTCTGGTCGGTTTCACTATTAGCTGTCACAGCCTGTCACCACAGTTCTCTCCGGCTCTCTAGGACACCTAGACCTGCTCTTCCTCCAGTCAACCCACCTTCTCTCCTGTGGGTCGTGCCTGGACACCTAGAGGGCCTATGTGATCTTGTGCCCTCCTACCCCATCTATACTGTGCTCAATATGTAACATAGATATATTGTATCAGTGATGTAGTAACACTGGGGAACACGAGTTGTTTGTCGGTGTTGCTGTGTCATAGAGGGACCCGGCCTGCTCTGTGCTCTGAGAGCCTGGCATTACAGCGGCGAGCACAGCTTCCGCAGGGGTGGGAGAGGGGATCGGGGAGGAGGGGTGGGATAAGGGATGGGGAGGAGGGCTGGGGGTTAGGGGCCAGGCAGGGCCAGCGCAGCTGTATCTGTGGCTGACTTTGGTGAGGTGGGGAGCACTGTGTTAAAAAAATAACTTATGGGTCTAAAAGCACGTGAACTTCCTTGTGTGTTCAGCAGTTTCAGGCAACAATAAAAATGTCAAGGTAACTCTGGTGAATGCTGGTGAGAGATTGGAGTTTTCTCTAGTGGCAGTTTTCAAACATCATAGATTAGCGTGGAGGGTTAATGTGCCTGCTGCAAGGAATGTGTACCATGCAGATCGCAAAACTGAGGGTGAGTGAACTACGCGTAGCGCTTAAAAAATGAAATGTATGTCAGAAAGAGGCTATGGAGAGATGAAGGGCACTGCTGGAGGGTGGTAGTGAGGGAATTCATTGAGAGGGGGCCAAAAAAGACTGTTGCACCAGGCGCCACCAGCGCTAAAGCCGTCCCTGAAACCAGGCATTTTTTTTTTACATTTGGTACATAGAGGAGAGGTCTCGTTAGGTATGTCTCCCCATAACTTCTCTGCCCGTACATTGCAATTAAAGAAGGGGCAGATGATTTTAGTGATAACACACGTGCATAGAAGTATAGACAGGCTAATTGGAATTACGTGGCATGGATAGACCAAACTATGTGGTAGAGTTGACTAAATTATGCACCAAGAGAAGGCAAATTATGCAGCACATTAGAGCACTGTTTCTAACAGTATTAATTCAAATATTTTGTCATTTTTACACGTCAACCCTGTCGGAGCAAGGGTATCACCTCACTTACAGCAGTTAAACACCCAAATAGAGCAATACACAATTGAAAGGCGGCTACTGAGTCTTTGCAAAGTGCCTTCCCCTGTGTGACAACACGTGTCACTGTGTATTTAGTAATTTTTGCTCCTTTTGAGGTTGAAGAAACATTTATTTTGTTAAAATCTATAAATTATACAGCAGATGATGAATTATGTGGCAAATGCAGCGAATCCATGTTTGTGTGGAAAATACTGTGGCTGAAGAATCACAATATTACAGAGGTCCTGATTATAGATGGGTGAAAAGTAAATAACGGGGATGTTTTTCACCTTCAGGTTCTGAGTAACATCATGCAAGCTCGAGCTTTGCTCTTGTCTGTTTCATCTCACTCAGAAACCCTGGGTGAAAAGCATCCAATATTCATTGTTCCCAACCTATAATTCTATATGTTACCTTCAACCACAGAGCTTTAAGTTACCACCCAGCTGTTTATGACCTTGCGTACTGTTCGTTGATTACGTACAGCAATGCATGAGTAAATACTTTTGAGCCTTAATAAATTAAATGATACATATAATTCTTTGATCATAAAGTAAAGCCATGCCTCTGATTTTGATGCCTTTTTAGGAGATGGACATTAAGAGGTGGTCTAGACTTTCCTGTTGTACATTCTTCTAATCCTCATCATGTCCCCTTTGCGCATCACACTCAATGATCTGTTTTGTGTCCTTCAAGCCATAAAGCCTATGGTGTAAGAGCTGTGGGTGTCATAGAGCAAGCATTGAGACCCTCCCAGGTGTAGGGTAGTCAAACCTTGAAGGGAAACTGAACAGTCTTCTGCTCACTGTTGCTCCTTCCTAACCATTTCCCCTCTGGATCTCTGGCTTTCAGCTCTTTCAGGTGAGCTCTGGGCTGCACCACCACTCTAAAACTCATCTTCTTCACAAACACAATTGTAGAACATTAGATTTTGCAAACCCTAGTGCAGATATTGGCCCCTCCCTATGTTTTTGTGCTCCACATGTCTTAGAAGCCTTGAAACTTCTATCAGCATCCCCCACCAGTCACGCTTATGCAAAATACCCAGAGGGGGTGTAGCCTGAGTGGCAATTAAAGATTGTTCATCTTAACGTGTTATGGTGATAGATTACCTTGCTTTATAGAGCTGGGAACTTTGAAGTACACGGCTTGGATATTTACACAGTTATGTACATTTGGATTCGCCTTTTCAAAGCAAATCTCCTATATTGTAGTACTGTTGTCGTTTCCAGGGCTACTTAAAGCATTAGATGGTTAACTATCAACAACAGGGTTGTTTTCACCTCGGGCACCAAGTGACATCATACATAGCAGGAGCACAGCTCGAGAATCCAGGAGAGATGGGGGAAGGTTCAGAGGCATCAGATTGGCATCTGTTATCCTTCGCCTCCGTCGGATCCTGCTTCTCACTGCTCGGATGTAGGATCAGTGAAATTTAAGTTCAATCTTCACATCTCTTACATCAGATCATTGTATAATCCTTATCCAGAATTGCCTGGCCATTTTAGCTGGACTGTGTTTTTATTACAAATGAAACTCGTGCAGCAGCCATTCTCCTTACTCAATTAACTTAATGTAACTAATCTAGGACCCTCAAAGCGCCAAGAACATCTTTTGCTGTCATACCAACCAATCACCCCCATGGGTGCACAGGGAGGATGCAACCAGAATTATTTGTAAAGCTGTTATCTTTGTTCCGTGTATAAATCCAATGAGAGATGGAGACAGCCTGCTCTGGCATTTCAGTGTCTGTTATGACAATGAATTTGTAGCTTTTTTGACATTACCCTCAGATTGGATATTATTCCGAAAACAGAAGGTTGTCATATTTAAACTTTCTTTGGTGCTGAGGGAATCTAACTATGTTTTTCAAGATTAGATTTTATAAGCTAATTCATTTACAAATACAGGGCCAGATGTAGGTAGGTATCCGATTGCGACTTGCAATTTGCGAGTTATAGCGACTCGCAAATTGCAACTCGCAATCCGAGATGCAGAAAGGTGTCTCAGACACCTTCTGCGACTCGCTATGGGGTCGCAAAGACCCACCTTATGAATATTCATGAGGTGGGTCGCAGTTTGCGACCCCATAGCGGGTCTAGGCACTCTCGGGGATTGTGGCCTGCTGGAGACAGCTGACCACCATGTCCGTGACTGCTTTTTTAATAAAGCAGTTTTTTTTTTCTCTTTGCAGCCCGTTTTCCTTAAAGGAAAACGAGTTGCAAAAAGAAAATATTCCGAAACCTTTTGGTTTCGTTTTTTTTAGAGTAGGCAGTGGCCGATAGGACCACTGAATGAGTTACCATCCACTTCAAGTGGATGGTAACTGCGAGTTGGTTTGCGACCGCTTTCGCGGTCACAAAGCAACTCAGCATTGCGATGCGGTCGCAAATAGGAAGGGAACACCCCTTCCTATTTGCGAGTCGGAATCACATTTTGCGAGTCGGTACCGACTCGCAAAATGTGACTCTACATCGCGTCCAGCCTTTTGCGCCTCTCAAACTGCGTTTTTCGCCGTTTGCGAGGCGCAAAAGGCTTCCTACATCTGGCCCACAGTGTCGTCCATTGTTAAATTCTGCTGTGGTTTGTGATGCATCAATTCATCCACCTCTGAAACAAATTATTTTTCGTGTCAGTGCATGTATGTATATTGTATGTATGTGGTACTTATGCTAGCGCAGACCTAGGCGAAAGGCACTGGAATGCTGTACAGGTCTAAGGCAAGGACACAGACGTGGAGAGGTGAAGATGACAGGGGACAAGATGAGACCTGGTGTTTTTTTCACTAATTGCATCTTTTATTCAGGTTCCCAGCCTTCATCCTTGACCATCTGCTGCTCTGCAGACCATCCAAAGTTAAATGTAATGTGCAGACATCCAGTGCTTAAATTTAGCCGGGGGTTTCCGGGGCCGGCACTTATTTTTCTGCCTCACTTACTGCGTGCAAAAGAGAAATATATGGGATAGACGGAGGTAGAGAAGGACGGCTAGCCTCACAACGGGAGAAAGCACAAAGCTGTAAGAGTGAGTTGAAGGGGCAGGGGGTGGCTGTAAATGGATCAAGGAGGCCCGAGATCGCTTCAGGATTACGCTGCCTTAGTAGTCCGTTTTATTATTATTTAATTGCAGCGGCCGCGTGTTTCAGAGAGAGAGCTTTGGGGACCGGCACGTTTTTAGTAACAAATTAAGCACTGCAGACATCTTAGTCCATTGCAGCCTCGCAAAGCCATCCTAAGGGTTTTCAAAACGGAATACTCCACCACTAACTGTAAAAACATTAACCTGGAAACCCTAATGATTTTGGAGCAGCCTGGCCAAACTCACAGAGCAATCGAAGCAAGCAATGAACTAATACGAAGTTGTTCCCACGAGTTACATTTTTATGCTAGACTTAATGCTGCTTGTGCCGTTCACGAAAAATTGAAATAGGGAACTTGAAGGGCTGTGTGGAATTCTGTGCTTCACAATTAAACATTAAGCGATGAATGCTGGTGTCATGCATGAGGTGGAGTTTATCTTTTGCAGCACGCGAATATGTCAACTGCTGTTTTTATTGGAGGGGAAGTTAAAATCTGTCTTCAAAGAAAATATTTGCTGTCAAGCAGTTGATGAGAGATGCGCACCTGTGTTGTCGGAAATAATCACTTTTAAACTTTTGGAACATAAGACAGTAATTCTCTCTACATCAGTCGTGACCTTTAATTAAAAAAATACTGTAGACGGGCATTTCAGAGTGGATTCACAGTAACCCCGCTGAACTTAATGAACTGCATTTAATTGGACACCTTTATTCACTGATAATCAGTGAAGATTCCTCAGCACTAGAGTGATACGATCCTTACCTGGTTTTTACCCGAGAAGTGAAGCAAATTCGTTTTTCGTGTTTTTTTCCTGCTTTGGTTGCTGTTCTAAAGGGCAAGACAAGGGCTTAACACAACTCTTGGAGTCCCTGAAGAAGGAGAGCCCCCACCTCTTCAGGTGCCCCCTCAAATGTTCAGCCCCCTCCCCCCCCAATCAGGTCAGTGAACATCTGTGAGGTGTGGGAGGCTCAGGAGGCATTCTGCAGGAGGGCCCCGCCGTTTTGTGTTACAGGATAAAGGTCATTTGCATTGTGATATAATTATTATTCTTATCTGCTGGACTTGAGGCAGGTAGGCCAATTTACCACCAGGAGACAAGTAGAGCCGTGTAATGTTACTAGTCTCTTTATACTCCCAAATTATTTGCAGCTATGTTTGGTGAGGGGTTATATCTGAGGTCCTATTCACGAAAAAGTCCGTAAAACGCATAAATGTACTGGTAGACATGTACATCTCCGTGCAATTATCCTTAATGGAGTTTTTCTGGACTCCAACTCCACCTTGAAGGATGCGCCAGGCCCAGGTTCTCAGGTGCCCTTCTGGGAATGTCGTGTGACATGTCCCGCGGGGTCCTGTTCGTCGTCTGTGAATTCTCCACCGCGTAAAATTGCGCACAGGGGAAATGGAGCCGTTTCTCCACGGGGAACATACCTGTACCCTAGAGAAAGCCCCTGATCTGTTCCCCTTCCCATCTTTGAGACCTGCAAGGCCTCCAGAGCACACATGCTGGTAGCAGACATTCTGCTTATTAAACCTGCTCGGGGGCTGAGAATGGCGTCTGTCGCACAAGTATAACGCCTGAGGCCGGAACTGGTTTTCTTCTGAGCCCAGATGGCCAGGCCTTCTCCCGGACAGCCTGGGGCCTGCTGCACAAACAGTGCGAGCCTTGCTGCATCCACGGGTCCTGCAAGCCTGAGCAGACAGGCAGATGGAAGACACACCAAATGGACCTTGTGAGCGTAAGGAAACATTTCAACGTGACGTCAGAAGCAGTGCCTGGTCCTGAACGGCTCCTCCACGTGATGCACGTGTTGGGAACAGTGAACATTTCCTTCTGCTTTCCAGGGATAGCTCTGCTGCCCGTCAGGACTGCGGATGTATTCAGCTGTGCACCAAGAATGTAATCCGAAGAGGAGGCCAGACTCCAGCTTCACTGCGTCTTTTGTGTATAGAGCCTTGAGGTACTTGTCCAGAGACATCCAGGCCACCAAGCCTTTCCCTGTTCCGCCATAGGCACCACAAGCACAGGACAACAGCACTGTTGAACAACTATTTGCAGTGCAATGGTTCTCGCGTTTGCTTGAGTTAGAGCTATTAGCATTGTAAACTCCTAGCTGGACTTTTCTTAACACATAAACTGAAAAGTAAAAGGTTCACATAAACAAGTCGAGGGCCGCCATCAGCACAAAGCAGATTATCCATGTAACCGGCAAAAGTCCAAATATCCATGTGACAGGGTCGATGTCATGCAAATCGCTCGACTACTGCCCAGCTAGATCACGCTGCGATATAAAGAGAGAAAGCAGTACTAAAGTGGAAGTGCTCTCTCCTTGAAACACATTAACATTGGCTTGTATCCAATTTGCACTTTTAATTTACTTACAAGTCCCTAATAAAGTGCACAGCATGTGCTTAGTGCCTGTAAATTAAATGCTACTAATGGGGATACTGCACTGCTTGTGGCATACACGTACGTAGCCCCTTAACCTTGTCTCAGGCCTTCCATTGCACAACCTCTGTATACAGTTTTAAACTGCCATTTTGACCTAGCAAATTACATTTTTGCCTGTCCAAAATATTTCCGTCTAGAACCAGATCAGGAAGGGAAGACCTCTGTGCACTTTAAAGGCAAGTCTTTGAATTCTCCCCCACTTCAAAGGGACCACTGGGTATAAAAACTGGACCTCAGACACCAACACTTCAGATCACTTCTGGACCCATGGATACTTTGCCCGGAAGAAAGACTGCTGTGCTGCTACAAGGACTGCTGCTTTGCTGGACTCCTGTTCTGCATTACCCGCTGCCTACTGCCCGCTTGTCTGGGTGGTAAGGACTGGAGCTACCCCACTTGAACTGAGAGTGACTAGTTGGCTGGCCTTCTGATCTTCAGCGCGGGCCCACAGAACGCTCCGCAACCTAGGATTAAGGTACTTTGGTTCAGCAGACCTAACCGGGTCTCCTTAGCTGGCCCGTGCTCCATTGTGGTCAACCTGAACTTTTGACTTTGTCCCAATCCGGCACAACCAGATATCCACAGTTGATGCTGTATGTTTTTTGGTCATATTTTACTTTAAGAAATTGATATTCAATAACTCTGGTTCTACTAATTGGATTTTTGTCGTTTTGCTCTTATTTTTTTTAAATAAAATGAAGATATTTAATTCTAACCAGGTGTGATATCTTTTTGTGTGGTGTTTTTACTGTTTTACTTTTTGACGTGTTCCACAATTACTTTATACATTGCCTCTAAGTTAAGTCTGACTGCTCTGTGCCTAGCTACCAGAGGGTGAGCACAGGTTGGGGTTTGCTTATGCCTTATCCTGACTAGGACTGTGGTTACTGCTTGACCAGGACTCATACCCCAGTCAACCAGAAACCCAATTTCTAACAAGCACTTACTGGGCAGCTCCATCCCTGCTGGGATTAGGACAGAGTTGGAGCAAGCGAGGGGTGAGGTTCACAGGTCATCCTTTTCCAGATGGAAACATATT
This sequence comes from Pleurodeles waltl, assembly GCF_031143425.1. Classification (NCBI taxonomy): domain Eukaryota; kingdom Metazoa; phylum Chordata; class Amphibia; order Caudata; family Salamandridae; genus Pleurodeles; species Pleurodeles waltl. The sequence continues at coordinate 62,024,550 of NC_090436.1, forward strand.
TCCCAACCCGACCGATTTAGATGGTCAGGGAACAGCAGAGAAGCAAGAACTTACAGTAACCAAAAGTAAATATGACTATTACTGCTGCCTTCATCTCAGCTACACCAGTGGTAGCAATGGCCATTACAGGGGTACCAAAGGGCAAGCGGGGGACAGTAGCTGGGAAATGTCAAGGACAATGGTAGAAGGTCAAAAGCAGAGGGGAGCATGACCAACAAATCCTGAAGCATCATTTCAGGGCGACCATCAACTTTAAGTCGAATCCTTCCTGGGTAAACACACAAAGGGGGTCATTACAACCTCAGCGGTCTTTTTACAAGACCGCCGAGGGACCGCCGTGCTGAAGACCGCCAGTGGTGGCGGTTTTCCGCTCGGCGTATTATGACTGTTGGCAGCTCTACGTCGTTTTTTCCGACGGAGAGCCGCCAACAGCCATAGTGACCGGCGACGGGGAAGTGGAGGTTGCTCCACCTCCACCGCCAAGGCAACAGAACACCGCCCAGCGAATCACGTCCTGTGATTCGCCGTGGCGGTGTTCTGTTGGCGGTGTGGTGTTGGCAGAGCTGCCCCATGGCTCCCGTCCCCTCCCGGAGGATCGACGGAACAGGTAAGTCGATCGTCCGTTAGGGGAGGGGGGGGTGTTGTGTGGGTGCATGGGGGTGTGCGTGGGTGTATGTAGAGGGGGTGTGTGAGTGCGTGTATGCTTGCGGGGGTGTTGCGTGTTTTGGGAATGAGTGCGTGTATGAATGTGGGTGTGCGTGTCTGACTGTGTGTGTGGATGTTGGCATGTATTTTGGTGTGTGTGCGTGTATGTGTGTTGGTGTTGCCTGCGTGCATGTCGGGTGTGTATGTGTAAGGTAATGTCGGGGGTCGGGGTGGGGAGGGGGGTCCTGCCACCTTTGGGTGGTGGCAGGGGTGGTGGGGGGTGTAGGGGAGGGAGTCGGGGTGGGGGTGAGGGGTGGGGTAGACCCCTATCAGTGCCAGGGAAGGAATTCCCTGGCACTGATAGTGCTTACCGCCATGGATTTCATGGTGGTTCCTACCGCTGGAAATCCACGGCGGTAAGCCGGGTCAAAATACCGGCAGCGGTATTGTCACGGCCGCCGGGCTGGAGACACAGGTCTCCAGCCCAGCGGTCATCTCCGCCCTGGCGGGGGGAACGGAGAAGCGGCGGATGACCATGGCGGTAACTGCCATGTTCATAATCCTCCAAAAAAGACCGCCAGCCTGTTGGCGGTCTTACCGCCGCTTTAACACCGTCCGCCAGGGTTGTAATGACCCCCAAAGTGTGGGATACCAGAAAAAGTAATGTGATAGGAAATTCATTACAGCAATATTTGGTAAGCACTTCTACCTCACTTTCTGTTCTTGCGATTGCAGTTTCCTGTTGTGTGCTTGTCCTGTGAATAGTTTACACATTCAGTAATCTCTTACACTTCCTTAGATAAAGCCTTTCAGTTGCAGTTATTGAAATTGCTGCCTGTGGTCAGCAGAAACTAACGTGGGTTGTAGCCAGGATTTATGTGAAAACCCACAACAAATAAAGCAAAACAAAACACAGTTTCATTTTTGCCCACATGATGATAAGCCATTTGCCTTTCTACTTCACATTCTTGTGGCCTGTCTAAATGAATATTTTAGTATGAGCAATGGTCTGAAACCTGAGTGTAAGGTGTAGCAGCATGCAGTTGATCCTGTTTCTTTTTCGTAGGGTGGTGTAGGCTCCAGTATGTTGGGGTGGGGGAATGATGTGGTGATCAGGACTGAGTTTTACTTAGTGAAACTGTGTGGGTGAGACTCTATGATCTCCTGGTAATCTATGGTGACCACCCCCCTCCAGCTCATGATGAGCACTGTTTCCAGTCCTGGACTGTGTGTGGGAGACTGATGCATTATTGGTATCATAGTCCTCTGCTGCTCCCATTTTTCAATTTTTACTGATGTTTACAGATAAATACTGACAGAAAAGCCAACAGATGAGCAGATGGACAGCATGAAGGGCTAAGAAACAAGATGACATTTCCTTAAATGCAGGTATATGTTACCATACGTATATGTTAACAAACATTTGTATGTTATGCTAATGTTTACCTGTGGGTTTAGGCCCGTATTTATACTCCGTTTGCGCCGAATTAGCGTTGTTTTTTTCGACGCAAATTCGGCGCAAAACGAACGCCATATTTATACTTTGGCGTTAGACGCGTCTAGCGCCAAAGTATGGGCAAATAGCGTCATTTTTTTGCGTGAACGCCTTCCTTGCGTTAATGAGATGCAAGGAAGGCGTTCCCGTCTAAAAAAATGACGGCGACGCAAATGCGTCGTATTTATACTCCCGGGCAAAAATCACGCCCGGGAGTTGGCGGGTCAAAAAACCCCGCATTTGCGCCACTATTTAACGCCTGGGTCAGGGTAGGCGTTAAGGGGCCTGTGGGCTCAAAATGAGCCCACAGGTGCCCTCCCCTGCCCCCAGGGACCCCCCCTGCCACCCCTGCCCACCCCAGGAGGACACCCAAGGATGGAGGGACCCACCCCAGGGACATTCAGGTAAGTTCAGGTAAGTATCATTTTTTATATTTTTTAATTTTTTTTGGTGGCATAGGGGGGCCTGATTTGTGCCCCCCTACATGCCACTATGCCCAATGACCATGCCCAGGGGACATAAGTCCCCTGGGCATGGCCATTGGGCAAGGGGGCATGACTCCTGTCTTTACTAAGACAGGAGTCATTTAAATGGCGTCTGGGCGTCGAAAATAATGGCGCAAATCGGGTTGAGGCGATTTTTTTGCCTCAACCTGACTTGCCCCAGTTTAAGACGCCCTAACGCCATTTTCCCCCTACGCCGGCATTGCCTGGTCTACGTGTTTTTTTTCCACGCACACCAGGCAGCGCCGGTCTGCTAGCGCCGGCTAACGCCATTCCATAAATACGGCGCCCGCATGGCGCTTCAGAATGGCGTTAGACGGCGCTAAATTTTTTGACGCTAAACTGCGTTAGCGCAGTTTAGCGTCAAAAAGTATAAATATGGGCCTTAGTGTTTTCATATATCTGGAAATTAATTTTCTAAAACATGGCAGGCATCCAAGCAATATAAGTGCATTTTTATCTGTTAAATAAATGTGGAAATGTACCATTTTACGACTCCATTTGTACTCAAAACACAAAGTAACAATGGATGAATACCAATAAGATGGCCAAACAATAAACATGAATGAATATAGACAGAATCTTCAAAAAATATACCAGCCCTATTAGATTAGCACACCTGAAATGAGTGATTTGTAGGTGAAAAGATGAGGACTGGTGACAGTGCCTGTAATGATCAGGGGTGAGGCGGTCGCACTATGACAATAACTGCAGTGTGCTCAAGAGACAGTTTCACAAGTGGACGAGTAGATGTAGGCTTCTCAGACGTCTTTGCAAGGCCTGGGTTAAAAACTTAATGGAGTACCTCTGGATGCTCCTTTCATATTTTTACAATGCATAAGTATCTACATCTAACCATTTAGAAGAAAATGTACTGCAGTGGAAAAGTATATATGGCATCTTGGCATCTGGCACTATTTAGTGGTAAGTCAACATAAGCTGACTCTTTTTTAATGAAGATGGCAGAAGACAGATTTAACAGCATAAATGAAGAAGAAGAATGAGCACTTCTTCTTCTGCCTCTTCTCCTCATCCCTCTGTCCACCTGCCTTTCCACATGCTTTTCTACGTGATTCAGAGGTACCTCGGAGGAAGAACAACCTGACTGCAAAGAGTAACAGTCAGCTGGCTTTCACATTTCCAAAATCTGCTCACGCATCTACAAAGACATCCTGCTCTTCAAAGCTATTTTCCCACAACAGGTCAATTTGTTCAGTCTCTGCCATCTTCTATCATCTAACTTGGTAGAAAAGTTCAACCTTGATAAAACGTTTGATTGATCCAAAGACATAGACGATCCTTTCCCTACCAAATGGGAATTCTTGATTTTAACTTAATCTCCAACATTAATCCTAGACTGCTAAATCACAAGCATTGCACCCCAGTTTCATTTTTTCTTGCTTGGACTTCATATTTCTGGTAATCATCTTGTGCATGTTGATCTAAACATTAGGGCATATTTATACTCAGTTTGCGGCGAATTTGCGTGAAAACTTTTGACGCAAATTCGGCACAAACCTTACTCCATATTTATACTATGACGCCCAACCCAGCGAACGTCACAATTTAGCAGTGTGCATCATTTTCTGGATGCAGGAAACCGCCTTGCGTTAATAACATGCCAGGTAGGCGTTCCGTCCCAAAAATGACTTTAAGGCCTGCGCACCTTATTTATTCTCCCGCGTCATTTTGACACACAGGAGGGGACGGGCCTTAAAAAATAGCGCACAGCCTGATGTGCGCTGTTTTTTAATGCCTGGGTGAGGGCAGACGTTAAGGGACCTGTGGGCTCATTTCCATGGTCTCTGAACATGGAAGCAGTCCAGAGGTGCCCTTCCATGCCCCCTGGGACACCTCCTGCCACCCTCGCCCACCCCTGGAGGACACCCATGGATGGGGGGACCCATCCCAGGTAAGTAGAGGTAAGTATAATATTTTAATTTTTTTAAAGTGGCATGGGGGGGCCTAACTTGGACCCCCTACATGCCACTGTGCCCAATGTCCATGCCCAGAGGACAGAAGTCCCCTGGGTATGGTCATTGGGCAAGGGGGCATGACTCCTGTCTTTGCTAAGACAGGAGTCATTTCAATGGGGTTGTGCGTCAAAAAATGGCGCAAGTCCAGTTAGAGCCATGATTTTTTACTCTAACCTGACTTGCACCATTTTTTGACACACAACCCCCGTTCGTCCCTACGCCGGCGCTGCCTGGTTTCAGTCATTTATTTTTACTCTGACCAGCCCGCAGCGCCGGCTAATGTCAATCCATAAATAAGGGGCCCGCCTGGTGTGTTGCGATGGCGTTAGCCGCCGGTACATTTTTTTAATGCAAACCAGGGCAGGCGCTGGTTTGCGTTCAAAAGTATAAATATGGGCCAAAGGTTCTATGGAGCTAAGGAGGTTTGGCTACCTAGGAAGGAGGATAGGCTAGTAACACAGGTAAGAGCCTATCAGAAAGAGTCTCTGACGTCACCTGCTGGCACTGGCCACTCAGAGCAGTCCAGTGTGCCAGCAACACCTCTGTTTCCAAGATGGCAGAGGTCTGGAGCACACTGGAGGAGCTCTGGGCACCTCCCCTGGGAGGTGCAGGTCAGGGGAGTGGTCACTCCCCTTTCCTTTGTCCAGTTTCGCGCCAGAGCAGGGCTGGGGGATCCCTGGACCGGTGTAGACTGGCTATTGCAGAGATAGGCACCATCTGTGCCCATCAAAGCATTTCCAGAGACTGGGGGAGGCTACTCCTTCCCAGCCCTGACACCTTTTTCCAAAGGAAGTCTGAGGAAGTCCTCAGCAGCTGCAGTGAAACCCCGAGAAAGGCAGTTTGGCATTACCCGGGTCTGTGCTAGAGACTCGGGGGATCCATGATCTTGGACATGTTACATGGCCATGTTCGGAGTTACCATTGTGACGCTATACATAGGTATGTATAGTGCACGCGTGTAATGGTGTCCCCGCACTCACAAAGTCCGGGGAATTTGCCCTGAACAATGTGGGGGCACCTTGGCTAGTGCCAGGGTGCCCACACACTAAGTAACTTTGCACCCAACCTTCTCCAGGTGAAGGTTAGACATATAGGTGACTTATAAGTTACTTATGTGCAGTGTAAAATGGCTGTGAAATAATGTGGGCATTATTTCACTCAGGCTGCAGTGGCAGGCCTGTGTAAGAATTGTCAGAGCTCCCTATGGGTGGCAAAAGAAATGCTGCAGCCCATAGGGATCTCCTGGAACCCCAATACCCTGGGTACCTCAGTACCAAATACTAGGGAATTATAAGGGTGTTCCAGTATGCCAATGTGAATTGGTGAAATTGGTCACTAGCCTGTTAGTGACAATTTGGAAAGAAGAGAGAGCATAACCAATGAGGTTCTGGTTAGCAGAGCCTCAGTGAGACAGTTAGGCATCACACAAGGAACACATACATATAGGCCACAAACGTATGAGCACTGGGGTCCTGGCTAGCAGGGTCCCAGTGACACATAACAAACATACTGAAAACATAGGGTTTTCACTATGAGCACTGGGCCCTGGCTAGCAGGATCCCAGTGAGACAGTGAAAACACCCTGACATATACTCACAAACAGGCCAAAAGTGGGGGTAACAAGGCTAGAAAGAGGCTACTTTCTCACACATGGTGCACGGTATTTTAAATACAGCGCACACATGGTGGCGTTAGGGGGGCGCTAAGGGGCGCATGAAAAGTCGAGCTGCACTGTACGCATCACCACTTTTCTTAAATATGCCCTTTAGTTTGATCTGGGGAACTCCATGACTGTTTACAATTGATATACATTGTGCCTTCTGAAGTACGGTATTCCCCTTTATTAGCGACAACAAACAAGCACTCCACTCCCAGGGACACAAGGTCACATGATATGTCGGTGCTTTCTCAAGGGCGATCCCCGAAGGCCTACTGTGGGACAGTTACAACATATACCAGTAAAAGGCTTGTAATCGTATTCCTCAGAACACAAATTCCACCTGATAGCACCCATTGTGGCTTTATCGTAAGCTGAAGGCTTGGTAACAGTATGTTCTGAAGAGAGCCTAAAAAATGGTTGCTAGAGTGGCCTGCCCTTGCAAATACAGACTACAGACATCGTGCTTCCAAGGTATCATATAAAAAATATGGAAACCAAAATATTGTGGAGGTAAATATATATTCATTGTAGGTAAATGGATAATTATTTGAGATTGAAAAGTGCTCACCACAAAGGATAAGGATTTCACAACAAATGATATGGAAATAAATCTGTGCTCCATCCCTGGTAACGTGACACAAAGCAGTCGGGATTAGACAAAAAGCATTGTATAAAGTATTTGAGCAGTGCATACACAGTAGAAAAAGTCACACAAAACAAAGTAAAATTCCACAATCAATTTAAAATAAAGAGAATATTTTCATGAGTCAAATATGACCAAAAATCCAAAAAGGAGAACCAGAGATGCAAATTCTTAAAGATTTAATTGAAAATAGCACCAAAAAGCACAAAGTAAAATGATAGACTATGGAAGAATTAGACCAGGACCTAGGCGCTATTTGAGGTCGCTCGCAATAGAGCCCCAGTTGGATCCAACAAGTGGATTAGTTTTAGTGAAAGTCTGGAAGTCAAAGTCCAAAGAACGTTCCAACGCAGAGGGACCACCATTTTGGCGGTCTTACAGACTGTCCTATGATGAGTTGTACAGGCATGACTGCAGTCCGCCAACACAAACAGGCAGACAGGCAGCCGCACAGAGGCCCGGAAATAGGAGGTCTGAACTCCAGCCTGACAGCACAGCTACCAACCACTGACCGTATTACAAGCCTAAAGTCGCAGTGGCAGGCACCCAAGGCGGTCAACCAATGGTGGTCAGCAGTCACCAAGGTAATACACAGCAGCACGTTGGATGGATTTGAAAACAACACAGCTGACACACATTGCCACACTGGACACACCTGCAAAGGACACACTAAAACACACCCCATCCCACACCACAATCCTTTGCATTTACACTGCAACACACTGAAGCCAGAGCAACCTTTGTACACAGGACAGATATGAGGCTTGCTCACCATCTCCTTTTATACCCAACACACACTGTTGTCCAGTCACACCATTTTGCACTACTGCCTTTAGTAGTCACTGTCACATTATTTCCCACCATGTCACGTTCCAAAAATCCCCGTTTCATAGAAGAAGAGTTAAGAGTCATGGTAGAAGAAATCATAAGAGCAGAGCCACAATAGTTTGGAGCACAAGTCAGCACTCCTTTCAGTAGGAAAATGCAAATGTGGGACAGGATAGTCGACAGAGTGAATGCTGTAGGCACCACCCTGCGCACAAAGGAGGACATTAGGAAGAGGTGGAACGACCTCAGGGGTTAGGTCCATTTCCTGGTCTCCAGACACCAGCTGCAGGCCAAGAAGACTTGTGATGGCCCTCCCACTCCCCCTTACAACTCTGTCCCTGGGAAGAGAAGGTCTCAGCCAACCTGCACCCTGAGGGATTGACAGGAATACCTGAAGGAGTGGAGTCTGGTAAGTCACAACACTAAAAATGTCACCCAAATGCCATGTCATACATGCACACTGCTCACCTTTTGCCACCCTCACTCTCACTCCAATCACCATCCCAGTGTCCACCAGTCCACAGACCCCTGCCTGGCATCTCACAGTTGAAGTAGACTCACCTGGGGGAATGCCATCTGTGTATTACAGGGAGTTACATGACTACAACTCCCAGCAGACAATGTTCTACAACTCCAAACACCAGAAGAGTGTTTTCTTCACCAAAACCCAAGTTTGTTATCTCCCAATTGAAGTGTACCCACCTGGGAAGATAGCATTTGCCAACTGCGTATAGTACAGGGACTGACATGACTACAACTCCTAGCAGGCACTGTTGCTGTCACTCAAACCACCAGCACAGTGTCACCTTCTCCAAATTCCCTTGTTTGTTAACTCCCAATTGTAGTGTACCCACCTGGGAGGATAACATATGAATAGTGTGTGTAGTACAGCAACTGACATGATTGCCAATGCCATGAGGCACTGTTACTAACACTCCACTCAGCCACCCCTGTGTCCTCTTCACCAAATACCTTTGTTTGGTAACTCCGAATCATAGTATACTCACCTGGGAGGATAACATTTGTATAGCCAAAGAGATTGACTTGAATGCAACTCCCAGCAGGCCCAGTTTCTGTAACTCCAAACATCAGCACAGTGTTCTATTCTCCAAAAACCCCTGTGTCTCAACTCTCTATTGACTAACATGAGAGCAAACCATTTGTATAGTGTGTGTCGTACAGCGAGTTACATGGCTTCAACTCACAGGAGGCCCTCTTACTGTCACTCCAACCACCAGTCCAGGGTTCTCTTCTCCAAAAAAACAAGTTTTGGATCTCTCTCATGAAGTGTACTTATCTAGGGGGGATGACATTCCTCAGGTGTTTGAAGTAGAAGGAATGACATGACTGCCAAGGCCAGGAGGCTCTGTCTCTCCAACTCCAAACACAAGACCAGTGTTTACTTATCCAAATACCTTTGTTAATTAACTTGCAATGGAAGTATAATCACCTGGGAGGATAAGTTTTGTATACTGTGTGTAGTACAGGGAGTAACATGACTGCCAGTCTCGGGAAGGCCTGTTCCTGTAACTGCAATCATCAGCCCAGTGTGCGCTTGCCCCAATGCATCTGTCAGTGAACTCTCAAATGAAGTTTACTCACCTGGGAGGATAACAATTGTCAAGTGTTGGGAAGTAGTGAGAGTGACCTGACTGCAACTCCCAGGAGGCGCTGTTTCAATGACACCAAACACCTGAACAGTGGTCATGTGTCCAAAAACCCTTGCCTGCTAACTCTCAAGTGAAGTTTACTCCCCTGGGAGGGACCAAGCTACAGATCATGCTCAGCACAGAGAGTGTCTACCTACCTAGCTCCAGCTTGACATGCTAACCCCAGATGAAACTATTGAGGATATGAAGGACAGCTCATCCAGTGTGCAACAAAAATGATCCCCAAGGCCTCAAGATGCATCACCAGAATGGTATGAGCAGCAGACACATTCACACCTCACTGACCACACAACGACTCCAGTCACATATACAACAAACCCCTGGGTCTGCCTGCAGATCAATCTACTAGGCCTCAACTTGGTCAAAGCCACATCCTGCCCAGCCACAGTTTTGACTGCACTGGTGGTAAGATACAATTTTCAGCCTATCCTCCCAAGCACTAATGACCTGCACCATTCAGCAACTGCATAACTTAGATGCAATTGGCATGCTTCACAAATGTCAGGTCAATACAACCAATAACATGGGTACCTGTCACAATAGGATAACATGCAAATAAACTATGTAAAAGGGCTTTGCAACATGTCACTGTAAACCTTTGGAGGTAGATGTCACAATCAAAACAGTAACATTGTCTTTTTCACATCAACAGGTCGAGCTGCCACTGCCAAACAGAGCCCACAGTAGAGACTGCCACTACTCCCATGGCTGAAGCCCTCAGTGAAGAAGACACTCCTGGTCATCTGGGCGTGGAGGATGGTTCTGGCCCATCTGGACAACCTGGTCAGACACCAACTGTGAATTGCACTGTGGACACATCAATAGTTCCCAGCCCAGTCGCCCCTACATCACAGGCAGCAATTTGCCCCCCATCCTGTGTCCCTAGGACAGTGGCAACCATCTTGTGCCTCCCAGTCCAAGATCCTGAGTTGCAGCACCGCACCTTGAATAATGATGGTCCTGGAAACAGTGGTATGGAGCACCCAGTGACAAGGGCACAGGGCCGTGGAGGTAGGGTAGGTGGGAGGGATGTTGTGGGTCAGCGTGATGAGGCCACTGGGATTGCTCTTGGCTAGGACTCCATCAGGCACGTTTGGAGGTCTATCAGGAGTCACAAAGCATGATGGGCCAGGTATTTGCAGAACTCCGGGAGATCAAGCAGCTGCACAGGGACATCCATAGGGATCTGTGTGAACAGTGGGAGGCCCACTATACCAGCATGGCCTCCCTAACAGGGGTGTTGAGGGACATTACCTCTAACCTGATCAGGGACCATCAACAACAACCTACCCCTTCCTATGGCGCAGCGACACTTGGCCCTTCATCGGTGCCAGCCACTGGAAGGGAGGCCCTGTCAGGGGAAGAACCCAGCCCAGACACCCCTGCCTCTGTAGCAGCAGATCACCGCTCCCCATGCAAGCAGGGACGTCTACCAAGACTCCAGGAGGTAGAGATGTCGACACCCACCACTACCAGCAAGTGACCTCTTCCTAAACAACCTCCTTTGTGTATCACAGATTCACTCTGTTGACTGTTGTTCAACCACCTTCAATTTCCTATAAGAGGAGTACACTGGCCTTTCAACTGACAATTGTGTGGCATCTGCTCCAATGATTTCATCCACCATGTCTAAACCCTTCACTGTTCTCTTCAACCATGCCCCAATTCAATTTTAAAGCATAATTTTTCAATAAATACACCTATTACAAAGTCATTGTCTGCTTGCTTTTGTTCCACATTTTGCTATGTAGCGATATAAGGCCATGCACAGCAAATGAGGAAGACTCAAGATACTGATGCAAGGAGAAATATGTAACAAGTACAGTGTCCTTCTAAGGATTGCTAACAACACACACAAATATATTGCTACAAGTGTCTGGTCACACCAAACATTACATTTCACTGTACAGCACATAGGCTATCCATATGTCTGGACTGTCTGAGCCAAGAATGGCTGACTGATATTGTGTCAAGGTAGATATACCAAGGTACTGCCCCGCGGACCAAAGAAGAAATGGCCTTGTCAGACATTGTCCTCTAAAATAGGCAAACAAAAAAGTAAATGGTGTCACCAGCTTGAGCCTTATCACATTCCAAACCAAAGTAATCCAACATCACATAAACCAAGGTACAGACAGAGGGCAGTACACCAGTCCCTGATCACAGGCTCATCATAACCCAATGACCTTGCATCCAATCGTATAGCACAAACATATGTCAGTGATGTGGCACAGACATTCTGGCCTGCAATGATGAAACACATCTACAGATACATACAGGTCATACAAGAAGAGTGTTTAGCCTATGTGAAAAGTGAATGCCATACTTGCACCTGATGACAACATATTTCATGGACACACGATCACACACATCATGCAATCGGCCCAACAGCGCAATAAACAAATACAATGTGCAGTTCTTACCTTCTGCCCAAACACTGTTCAATCTGCCTTGGCATAGGTCTCATACACCCCAAATCTGTGACCTACATTACCTGGAACAATCCATGTCCACTTCTTATGTGGGAACAGCATCTAATACCTGCCAATGTAACAACTCTGAAATGCCCACATGAGGATGTCATGGTGAAGGTACCTGTATGAAGACAAAACAAGAAGGGTAGGCTTGAAAAAACTTCTATTACACAATTCATATGGTAAGCTTCTTGAAAGGAAATTACGTTGCAATGAGACTGACACAAACAATGAAGCTACATCAAGGTGGGGATTTGTCATAGGCTAACCCTACAAGCTTCATTGGGCTGAATATTGCAGAGCATCAGCTCCCCAGTTTTTGCCAATACACTCTACTCCACACATTCTAACAACTACAGTTCTTCATACAGTCACAGTCATTATGTCACATGACATACTTACACGCAAGAAAAGTAGCTATTGGTGGGATTCACAAGTCAACTCATTCCTCTTCACCACTGTCATCCTCACTTAGCATTTCAAGAGGCTCACCCGGTGGCACTGCACACTCCCCCTCCTCTGGGATGTACTGGATATTCCTCCACAGGGCAATGTTGTGGAGCATGCAGCCTGCCACAATGATCTGACACACCTCTCTGGGTAAGTAGGGGAGGGCTCCACCAGTCCTGTGCAGACACCTAAACCTGGCCTTCAGGAGCCCAAAAACTCGCTCCACTATGCACCTTGTCCTTCCATGGCCCTAATTGAAACAGACTTTCCCTGGTGCAGTTGGATTCCTTAGTGGCATCAACAACCAAGGATGGATTGAATATGCAGAGTCTCCTGTTACGGAATGGGACATATGTGCAACGAATCTCTCTTATCAGAATTGTTTCACCAGACATTGCACACACGCAAACAGGAACAAAGTGAGTTACCAACCAGCTGGGCCCTCTTTGGGTACAGTTGTGACATCAGCTAGAGGATAGTGCTGTTCTGAATGATAAATTAATAATTGACTGAACCCGGATAACGGGCACACACGTGAAATGTATATGCAACTTGCACGTTGATGGAATGGAATTTCTTTCTGTTGTGGTATACTTGTTCATTGGCATGTGGTGGGAGACAGCCAACACGTGTGCCATCAATAGCCCCCACCACATGTGGGAGGCGTGCAAAACCATAAAAGTCAGCCTTCACATGGGCTAAATCCTCACGTCGGGGAAACTGGATGTAAAGGTCCAGGTGTTTCAACCATGCTGAGAGGACATCCTACAAAACTGAAAATAGGTTGGGACATGCCAGCTGACAGGGCCACTGTATGTTGGAAGGACCCTGTGGCTAGGAAGTGCAATACTGACAGGACTTGTGCAATGGGTGGTATGCTGGTTGGATTACAAATAGCGGACATCAGATCTGGCTTCCACTGATGGCATAAGTCCACTATTGTTTGCCGATTCAGTCGATATAGGAGTATGATATGGCGTTCTTTCATGGTCTGAAGCTCTGGTAGTGGACGGTAGACAGGTGGTTGACGCAACCTCCCTCTCCCTGGGTACATACATATTACAAGAAATGAGTTCTGACATTAGTCATTGTGTCCCCAGATACATACATGATGTATGACAATGATAACATGTGACAAGTCATTTTAGAAGGGATAGGCATGGCAAACAGTAAACTCCACAGCTGCTAACAACACAGGGGTTACATGTGGCAGCATAAGATGAGTATGCATGTTGTATGTGTCAGTTGTGAGCAATGTGACCTATGTGTATATTGCCACAGAGATTTCCTCACACATCTGCCCTTGTTAGACTATTGTTTGGAAGGCAGATAATCACTCTCTCTGCCCTCATGTTGCCACACACACTACATGGCAATTAGCTGTTGACTACATGATGTGCTGTCATGCATGGAAGTGATGGGAATGGAGTGTGATGTAGGTTCTGTCTGCTCAGCCAGGGGACGCCAGGGCCTGTCACATGTATCTCCCAGTATAGGTCCTAGTCTAGGCTGGGGTGGAGTCACTGTGGTCATGCAACTGTGGCCCTGTGCCCACTCCCTGTACCTCAGCAGGTCCTGTTGTGTGGGCAATGTGAGGCTCTGGTGTAATATCCTGCCCAGAATGCCTCATTCCTTTGATTAGATTAGGAATGGGTACAGAGGTGAGTTACTAATATATTACACATGTGCACTTAGCATCATTGTCAATGTGTGCCTCTGGCTCATGACAGGTCCCTTACTCCCACAGCCCTTTTGTAACCTTCACACAGGTTATATTTGTCTTGTGCATGCTTATTGCATAACTGAAATTCCCACAGTGCAGACAGTGTGCTAATTCCTGAGAAGCCATGATATGTGACTCAGTAGCTTGGTCACATAGCAGAAACTGTACAATGCATGCCTTTTTATTTGGATGCCATCTCTGTAGGATGGCCACATATGTCTAAAAGCATGTTCCATGGTAAAGGTACGTAACACAGAGCCCCACCCACTGAAGTGGCATGAGTCTACATTTGTTATTGCACATGTCCACAAATAGACAGAGTAGACGCTTTCTGAACCCCCCATGCCAGTCGATCCATAGTTAACCATGTGTGATGTTTGAGTTTGTACTCAATAGGTGTGAAGTGTCTCATAGTGGCTCACATGTCAGCCAGGTTGCCAGAACATGTCCCACAAGATTGGCAGTAAGCTTGCTTAGTCATTGTAGGGCCTGAGAAGGGTGGTGGATTGGTATGCAGATTGGGAAATGTATGTCTGTAGTAATGTCCCTGTACTTTTGGCTTGTATGTGCCAGACTTGGGGATTACTGAATGGCTTCTGCTGATGCACCCAGAGTATGTCATAGTAAGGGTTGCCAGACATTAGTGTTGATTACCACGGGGCTTGCTGATTCATTGTGGTGTATTTTTGGGACATCTCTCCCTGACATAGTACACAAGATGTCTACATTGTCCATTTCCATGCCAGACGTGTGGCCTACCTGTGCAACCTTAATACTACCTCCATGACTCTATTGGGAGGATTTTCATTATGTGAAGTGTGCATTGTTGATATGTTTCCATAGTGACATGGGAATTTCCATGTCACCGTTTCCAGGCTATTGTACAGTTGTCAGCAATATGGCATGGTTCTGTATCATCAGTTCTTATTGTTGGGTCATCTTGTATGTGACAAAGAGATGTGTGCATGGCCTTGGGTGGGATCTGTGGAAATGCATTTTGTATTGCCTACTATTGTACGCCATCAGGTGACTATGGGCTGTTCAATGCAAAAAGCAAAAGCTTTGAGGGTGATGGTGTCTCCTAATGGTTGAATGGTCATTGTGATTGCACAACTTCAGCCATGCCATTGTAGTTGTGTGAGATCCTGATTTTCCTGTGGGAAACTGTTGACAGTTCAGATGGCATGCATGCCAATGGTATGGCACATGTATGGACCACTTAGGTGGAGTTTGTTGCTGGGGACTACTTGACATCATGTAAATGTTTGGTAATCAGAACTGTTGTTCAAGTGTGATCATGAACATGTGATGACCCTATTTCTCTTTGTATTTGTAGCATCTGCACTGACAAGCGAAGGAGACTGGGCACAGCCGAGTGGGGAAGCATCTGGCCACGGGACCTCGGGTGAAGACACCACAGACACAGAGGGACCCAGTGGCCCAGAGGGCGAGGGGAGTTCCACCGGGGAGACCACAACATTATCATCATCATCAGATTCTTCCTCCAATGGACACTCCCTTGGGACATCCCCCATTACCAAACTTATCTGCCAACCCAGTTCCATCATCACCCTCCCTGTTGCTCCCCACCAAGTTGGCCGTGCCCTCTCACCCAAGAGAGTGGGCGTCTCCTTCGCTGCAAGCACCTCCGCCCCAGCCCCTGCTAACACTTCTGGCCTCAGGAGGCTATTGACCTCCTGAGAAATATTTCTGTGGGTCAGTCAGCCATTGTGAATACCATCCAGGAATTGGACATTCAGCTACAACAGACCAATGCATTGCTGGAAGGCATTTGTGGTGTAATGGCTAGCCTACAGAGGTCTTTTCAGGGTCTAGCTCACACACTGATGGCAGCCAGTTAACCCCGGCCTTGCATCTCCCCTCTACCTCCCTGGTCCTAATCCAAATCCCCCTTCCTCTACCTACCCAAAGTACACAGACACAACCACATGCATCCACATCAACACACAAGAGGAGCACACACAAACGCAAACACCACAAAACACACCTGCATGCAAGCAAATAACAGCCACTCACAGACGCAACAACAGTCACAACTTCCCTAGAACCCTCACTACCCCAACATCACACACACCACATCCAGCATACCCACAGACACCACACCAACAGTCAGTGACACACCCACCACACCCATCATACCTACAGACACCACCTCAGCAGACCCCCAGATATCCAACCACGAGCACCAGACCCACAGACACCACAACTACAGACACAGACATCCACCACATCCAGCATACCTGCAGTCACCACCCCAGTAGACACACACACAACCCCCACTCTATCCCCCAGCACCTCCCAGTCCCCCAAGACACACAAACACACTAACTCACCACCCAACAGACACACACCACACACAAGCATACCTCCCAGAAGCACACACCCACAACATCCACACCAACACAGCAGACAGCCACTCCCTCAACCTCCAAATCCCAACCCCTTTCTGCTGACCATCCCCGTGTCCCTAAGAAACATTTTTTGTTAGACCTTAACCTTTTCCCTGTTCCCTCCACCCTGTCCCAAACCCAGGAGGCCTTACCCAGCTTTGAGCCCCTCCCTTCCACCTCCAAGGCCTCCCTTGTCCCCCCTGCAAGCACCCATACCCCCCCCTCAAGAAGAAGCCCACCCCTCCCAAGGAGAAGCCCACCCCTCCCAAGAAAAAGACCACCCCACCAAATTGCAAAATCCCCCATCCCAAGTCAAGCACCCCTCCCCCCCCAGATAATCCCTGAAGGTCCTGCCTGCCCCCTTGATGCCCCATTCTGTGGAAGTTACATGGCTGTTGGGAGTCAAGTTTAGGCACAACTGCATACTATTATTGGAATTGAATATGGACTGGCCAATGATCTTTGGACTTAAATATTTTTCTAGGTAATAAACCCAACCAGTTACACATGTGTCCTGCAGTTCTTTTTCTACCTTAATGTTGTTCCTGAGTGACTTCTGTTGTCAGCCTACATTTGTGTGTGTTTCAGCCTGCTTGCTGCTCCATTTGCTGTTGTTTGCACCATCTGACTTTCCGGGCAGTGCTGGTATCCCTCAAGACAAGGGTATATGTTGAGTGTATGGACATGTGGGTGTGAAAGCAATGGTGGCCTCATAGCATTGTGTACTGTTTGTTATGGTAAGTATTTCTTCTTGTGTTGTCCAATGTGAGCGTGTATGGTGTTGGACTTGTCCCTCTGATATGGATTATGTATTCATCTCATGTGCCAGCTTGATTTTTGTTTGTGCAGGCATGGAGTGTGTTCCATTGTGTTAGCTTATTTTGCCATTGACTGTGGGTGTGTCCATTTAGCTGTGTGTACCTTGCAGCTAGTTCATGCAGAGATATGTCCCATGAGGTTGGAGTTGTATGTGCTTTGTTGACTTGCACTTCCACATTGTGCAGATGAGCCATTTGGGTATAGTACTGTTTGTCCCTGTGACACATTTAGGACCATTTCTTGTGCAAATGTGTTTTGATGGGTGTGTGCAAAGTGATATGTGTCCCAGTGCAGCCTCCTTCCCTGAGTCCTCCTAATGCCCCCAACCCTATTGTGCAGGTATCTTTAGCATAGTTCCCTTTTTCTGTTTCTCTCCCTGTCCAATGTGATTGCTATTGTCCTTTCATTGTGCTGTGATGTGGATGATGTGTATCCATTGCAGGCCTGTTTATTGGTATGATGTTTGTGTCCCATGCCACATCGATACATATGTGTGTTATATGTGATGACAGTCCATGGCCTGTATGGAATGTGAGTGTGTGAGTTGTATCTGTAGATGTAATGTTTGTGTGTTGTTGGTGATGACTCAGAGAATGTTGTGTAGCCTCCACTATCCCTGTGCCCAAGATGTGTGGACGTGTGTTTTTGTGTAGTGTTTCTGTGCAGTGTGAGTGTGAGTGAGCTGTCCAAAGGGGGAGTATTGTGACTGTGAATGGGTCCATCTTTATGCATGATTCAGACTGTGTAGACGATGAGATGTGTACTTGGTGCCCATCGCGTGACCCCCATATGATGTGGATGATGGCTCTACGATCTGTTGTTGTGGATAATTACACAGGTAGGTGTGTACTTACAGTTGTTTGTGCCCATGGCAGCGTTGATTTGTACTCCAACGATGATCAACAACAGCTGCAGGATGCGCGTGATGGGTTACATGGTGGCATCTGATGGGTAAAGCTGCCTGCAGGTGAGTGTCTCCCTTTATACTGTCCGTTTCCACCTGCTGGGACATAGTGGTTGGACTGCCACGGTCACATTGACGGTGTACAACCTCGTAGTTTGTCCGGCAGAAACACTGTCTCTGCCAGCCTGTTTGTGTTGCCTCGTGACAGTGGTGGTAGGTGCTGCCTGACGCTGCCGGAAGAACCACAGTAGTCTTTGCTCCATAGGCTTGCATGACTCGTAATACAGTGGTGAGACCGCCATCCCGATAGTGGTCGAACCGCCACCGCCACCATGGCGGTCGACAGAACACAAAACTAGTAATGAGGCCCTAAGTCCTTTTTTTCAGCGGTGTTGGGTGCCTTTACTTGGACAAAGCTGAAATTCAGTCTGTGACGGGGTGATGCACCAACATTCGCAGGCACCATGATGGATTAGTGCACCAGCATTCACTGGCGCTGTGATAGGGTGGTGCACAAGCAATCACAGGCGCTATGACGGTACAGTGTACCAACTTTCACAGGTGCCATGCCGGAGTGGTGCACCAGTATTTACAGGCAATACTACGCAGTGGTGCACTAACATTTACAGGCGCCACGCCGGTACTCACAGGCGCCATGCCAGAGTGGTGCACCAGCATTCACAGACACCATGACTGGGTGATGCATTAGCATTGACAGGCACTGTGACGGGGTGGTGCACCTGCATTCACAGGCACCATGATGGAGTGAGCTTCGGAACTGTAGTAATTTTCACAGAGTTTAAACTTGATGAGTTTTCACAAATATTGACAATTGTTTGTCACAGCAAATGTACGCCACACGGATTATATGCTGGAGCGGCTCACATGGCTTTGTCGGAGGGGTGTGTGGGCGGGGCGCAGAGGGGCGTGGGAGAAATTTTTTTTTTTCAAAAATCACTTACCTCCTCCGCCACACTCCACTCCTTTGTCCCTCGTCAACTGCAGGCACAGGCTCCCAGCCTGCCCTGCGCCAAACCTGACGCTGCTCCATCGTCCTTTTGTGTTGCTAAAGTTGGCCTAAGTGGGAAGGGTATGCCCAGACGTGGGTCCCATGCTCACTGTGCCACTGGATTCAAGCTAGCCTGGCTGATGAAGGGTGATACCCTGAAACCGGTCCCAGGATGCTTGTTTCCGGTCCAGGGAGGACCTGGCCAGGTAGTTCGGGTTGGACTGTTCCCATGTGACTGGGGGTGAGTGTTTGCATTGTTCAGCATTCCATCCATCATCCTTTTATGTTGCTAAAGCTGCTCAAAGCAGCGTCAGGATTGGCTGGGAGCACCCAGCCAGGGGGCTCCCAGGTAGACTGGGAGACTGTGTAGGCTCTCTCCAGCCCTGCAACTGTGTTGCTGGGCTGGAGAGAGCTCTGTGCACATGTGTGTTTGGCCGGCCCAAACGGCCAGCCAAACACACATGTGCTCTGAGGGGACTGCACAGTTCGTCACCCCAATGCCCTGCCCCTTTTACATGGAAAGGATAATAAACAGAGTTTATTATCCTTTCCATGTAAAAGGATTTGCAGCGGTTTCTGCTGGCGGGGGGGGGGGGTGCTGGGGGCGGCGCTCCTCCACCCATACGGATGAGCCATGCCTGGTTATATGTGTTTTCCGCTCACTATGCAGCACAATTGGACTTCAAAATACAGGTGCCAAACTAGGCCCAAAATTTGAGAGACTCAACAAGCTCACGTTTTTCGAAACCTTCTCAAGAAAACCAAAGTGCACACACGTTGCAAAAAACACACACACATATCTTCTGGCCCACCGTAGTGCAACAATTGTGTCGAAGAGTGCTTCTCTGCAAGCACTACACATTTAGGCCCTCATTCTGACCCTGGCGGTTCTCTACCGCCAGGGCCAACGGGGGCGGGAGCACCGCCGACAGGCCGGCGGTGCTCCCTTGGTCATTCTGACCGCAGCGCTTTGGCCGCGGTCAGAACGGGAAAACCGGCGGTCTCCCGCCGGTTTTCCACTGCCCCTTAGAATCCTCCAAGGCGGCGCAGCTCGCTGCGCCGCCGAGGGGATTCTGACCCCCCCCTACCGCCATCCTGTTCATGGCGGGAAAGCCGCCATGAACAGGATGGCGGTAGGGGGGGTCGCGGGGCCCCTGGGGGCCCCTGCCCTGCCCATGCCAATGGCATGGGCAGGGCAGGGGCCCCCGTAAGAGGGCCCCGCAAAGTATTTCAGTGTCTGCCTTGCAGACACTGAAATACGCGACGGGTGCCACTGCACCCGTCGCACCTTCCCACTCCGCCGGCTCGATTACGAGCCGGCATCCTCGTGGGAAGGGAGTTTTTCCCTGGGCTGGCGGGCGGTCTTTTGGAGACCGCCCGCCAGCCCAGGGAAAAACTCATAATACCCTCCGCGGTCTTCTGACCGCGGAGCGGTATAATGGAGGGCGGGATCCTGGCGGGCGGCCTCCGCCGCCCGCCAGGGTCATAATGAGGCCCTTATTCTTTTAAAAAAATACTAACAAAAATGCTATAAGTTTAGTTAAAAAAGCAGGAGTACTGTAGAAACTAGAACCAGGTGTGGACTGGTGCCAAGGACATTCTGTTTCTGAAGATAATTCCACTGATGGCAGAGAAGCCTAAAATCTCAAGAGAACATCACGTACAATCACTGAAGTGAGAACACACTCTCTGGAGCTTCACAAAGTCACAGACCATTGAATGCACCAAGATCAACTTTCCTGCCACATTAAAAGTGGCTTTACATAGTACTCCTCAATAGTCCCTAGTGCATCTACTTCCTGCCTATTTTCTCATGCATATTCCTTTTAACATTCGCCACTCCTCTGAGAGTCAACTCTGATTTCTTCAATTGCCCTTATATCAACCCAACATGTGAGGTACCCTTATCCTCATCCTTGTGTCTCTAGGTTGCATATGATAAATTGGTCCTCTATCCAGGACCGGCTTTTGGGTGGTACGGCTGGTGCAGTCTCACTGGGCACTGATCTGAGGAGGGGCATTTACCTCAGAGGGGGCACTGTGTTTAGCAATAACTTACAAGCACCTGCTGCAGAGTTCCTTGTGCCTACAGCTGTCAGGAAGCATAAAAATGTCAAGATAACTCTTGTGAATAATGCTCCCCCTAGAAAGGGAGATCTGAGCTTTGTCTAGCTGCAGTTTTGACTTGCCATAAAGTATTGCAGAGGGTTACTGTTTCTGCTGTAAAGAACAGATCTGTATTTCATGTTCACAGCTGAGTGGATTAGTAAAACCAGCTTTTACCAGCCCTTTAAAACAAATGAAATGTATGTGAGAGAGGGGCTATGGAGAAATGAAGGGCACTTTCATAGTTTTCTTGTAAAGGGGGCCGGACCACAGGTTATCACAGGACCTGAGGAGGAGTGCACAGCACCCTCCCTCAGTGCGCATGTCTGTTTGGCCGGCCATCCCAGGCTGGCTAAACATACATGCGCACTAGGCTCTCTCCAACCCAGCAAGGCACGCACTGCGTTGCTGGGTTCGAGACAGCAGGCAGAGACTTCCACGCTGCCCCAGTGGGATGGGCACTCTATCCAATCCTAATGCTGCTTTCATGCTTAGGATTGGACGCAGGGCAGGCTGGAAGCCTGTGCCTGCAGTGGAAGAGAAGACAGGAGCGACTCAGAGCAGCACGCAAAGTACGTTTAAAAAAAATAATTATATATATTTTCTTTGTTCAACCACCCCTTCCCCCGCCACACGCCGCCCCTCTCTTTTTCCCTCCCACAAATGGCCACTGCATGTGGGGGCGCCAAAAAAGATTGTTTCACCGGGCACCACCAGTGCTTAAGCTAGCCCTGCCTCTATCCTACTAAAAACACCCATTGGGTGATAATGGCCCCAGTTGGTTGTGTATTTTCCTCTTTGACCATTCTGTTGGTGTCTCTCACCCACCTCTCTTCTGGCTCGGCGGGGTCCTCTACTCTTCACACTTGGCACATCATTCCTTGGCAACAGTGGCTCCTTTTACAAGGCAAATAATAATGTATAGTTCAGGAAGAGTCACAAATCTAGGTAACTATAAGTAAGTTTAGGAGCCTCAATAAGGCTATCTATATATCTTCTAAATCTCTGCACTGATACGTTAAGTACAGGCAGGCCTGTGTAAAGAGATGATCTCCAGAGGAAACTCTCTGCATCAACACAACTTGAAACTTTGACTCCAGAGTGGTTTGGGCAGGGGGTTGCCTATAGATCTTGACATATTCCATGACTGGTGAGTGGATGGTTCGACACTGACATGCATAATACAGAAGGGGCTGTAAAAGACAGTCTTATATTTTAGGGTGTGTGAGCACGTCTGACCTTATTTGGTCTTTTATAATTTATTTATAAGGGGACGCGTTAGAGGTTCGATGGACCTTTTGACTGTGCTTAGAGTGATTCCACCATGTACACAATCGCTACTCATAATCTGACCAACAATAACATAACATAATCAACAAATTGGTCTTCAAACTTTGAGTCGGTAATCTTTACGCACAATGACCCATGTGGCCATGAATAACCACGCCTTTTAGTAAAATTTAGAAAGTGTATTTCCCAATATTAACAATGCTAATATCACATAAATTAGTCTCAATACCAAATTAAAAGCATATACAAACAACACCAACTGACCAAAGCGTCGAGAGAATCCAAATTTAGCTAGAGCATTTATAATCAAGCATTCAAGAGTTTCAGTTCAAATTAGGAAAAGCAATACCTGAGCATACATCTAGATGTCTACAGTTGAGCAAAATCAAATCTTCGTTAAAACCATAGGGCAGTGGTTCTCAGCCTGTGGTCCGGGGACCCCTGGGGGTCAGCGAAGCCTCTTAAGGGGGTCTGTGACTGCTTAGAAAATGTAATATCAACAGTTCAGGTCCCCAGCTTTTAGTAATGACTCAATGGTGGGTCCCCGGATTCTAATAATGATTCGGTGGTGGTTCCAGTATGATAAAGTGGGGGTCCACAGACGTCAAAATGATGCGAACCACTGCCATAAGGCAACATATGTGCGCAAATTAACTAACCCTCCAATTAGAATAGCATGATTGGGCTTTATGCAAATCAATTTAGTTTAAAGTTAGTTTGGAACGCATCTAACTTACGGCTCTATCAAAATAGCGGTTGGCACCTAAAGAAAATAATAAAATCAACAACAGAAACGGGACTGGATCAAAACATTAATAGGAAAAAGTGCTTGAGAGTGGGGCCACTCTGCAAAGTGTAGTCTAGAAATATCAGAATCCCTAAAGCATTTTCTCACGCCAACATTGGTCAAAATATCGTACCTTTACAGTAAAACCAATAGAAATTAAAGTCCAAAATATAACAGTCTTTCACACGTGGATGATTTGCCCCTCTTCTCCTGTTCCCATCGTCAGGTATCTCTTTTGTTGCAATACTAGCTCCAGTCAGTGTGGCTATTGTCCAAGCCTGGGAACATCTCCACCTCACGCATCAAGTTTACAATGTAGCAGTTTCTTGTAAAGCACATCTCCACAAGCAGTTCTCATGAGAAAGTTTGGTCAGCGCAGAGCGCACAATAAATCATATTAATTCCCTGCTTTCACATGGACATTTATTAGGCCATGAAACTTAGCATGAGGCTTTTTTCGATTAGGCCCAAACCCCGTAATTAATAAAAGCTCAACATTATTTAAACAACTACATAACATTAGTATATTAGTATAACCCGGTAATACATTTTTATTTTACGTGTGCACATTGTTCAATCATATAAGTATGAATTCACCATTTATTGTTATACGTGCTAATGGTGGCCACTCAAGAAGCACATTATTTTCTAGGTTAGCCTAATTCATGTAAAATTCTAAACCATAATTCAATACAAATTTATTAGTAAATAATTCAGATTCCAGAGGTGGGCTACAGCCCACACCTGAGGTACAGTAGAAGGTCCCGCCTCCAGAGACTAGTGGGAGATTTACTGAATCTTATATTCAGTGAGTGTAACAGGCAACTCGGGCATTCTATGATGACTCATATCTGTTTTGTGCTTGGTTCACAGACCTGCAGAAGCCCACATCTCCTCCACACCTGAATACTGACCTCGGAGCTTGGAGCTGTGGAATAGTTGGTGTAAGGGTACTTTCCACATGGTAAAAGAGTAGATGTGGACACCTCCATCCAGTGCATCTTGCAGGAAAACCATGGGAATTAGAGTTCAGTATCGCTGATTCACTCATAAATGTGAACCAGTAAATCTTTACTAGCAGGTAACACCCTATTCTCATGTTCACTGAACCACAATGTGTGTGGTATGAGTGTGCGTTATTCCATTGAGTGCTGAGAGGTTCTGACGTGGGAAGGTTCTGACAGTGGCAATGGATCTAAAACTCACCTGTTACCGTAACCTTGTGTCTTCCTTCTCCATATAAGAAGCACGGGATCCTTCTGCTGCGTACAACTCCTTACATGACCGCTGGCCACCAGTCTTCAAATGCTTGCGCGGGCATTCCATGCATAATCTCCAGTGCTTCCTGCCTGCGGATGTGCACTTCTGCGTCTGCTGTATCCTCTGATTATCTATGACCAGGTCTGTGGCTCCACTGAAGAGTACCGTCCTATTCACACTAGCCCGTGTCAGCACCACAGCATTGTCTGTGAAGTTATCTTATGATGGGACCATGTGTGTGGTCCACTCATCTGAACAACTTTTAATGGATGAGTGTTGCTTTTTCAATTCATGTGTTCCATACAGCTCCCTGAATTCTCCTATAATTCTCCTATATTAGCAATTCACTACAAAACATGAATACCGGATACTTCTGTGGAACCCTGGCCCCATGAGAGGAAAGTCACCATACCACATATAGTATTTTTCCAAAAACAGGGGGCCATATTTATGCATTCCGCAGCACATATAGAAAGAGGAAAATGGCTCTCTGGATTGTTTTGTGCAGGAAGGTGTCCCTTCCTGCACAAAAACAATCCTACATGCAACACAGGCACTATGCTGCAAAGGCGCTTATATTGCCGATAGGCAACTAATTGAGTGCCAGCGCAGAGGCAATAGACAGGAATGCACCGTATTTCATTAATATGGTGCATTGCTGCCCCTTCACATTGGTGTAGGGCAGCGCAGCAACAATACTTGCAGCACTGTCCTACACCAATTCCCCATAAATATGGGCCCCAGCTATTTTACACAGTGCTGTTTCTAGACACTACTACCTGTAACCAAGCACTTACAGACAGTGGCTTAGAAAACGTGGGCTGTCATTATGAGGACGGTGGCGTCACCTACTCATTGTAGGACACCACTCTGCCATACTGTGACTGGTCTGGTGTTTCCTGAGTCAAGATCAGCAGGTCTGAAAAGATCAGGCCCAGTTTTAGTAGGTGCAGATCCACACCTGGTAAAAGTGAAGCTGGAGGGCAACATGGGGTGTGGGCAGAGGCATAGCCCAGTTACCAGCACCCCCACCCAGCCCCAGAGGGGGAGCAGACAGACCACTGCCTTCAATCGCCCTGGACACCTCCCTCTTTCCCTTCTTGAGCCTGGACCCACACTTGCCCTTCCACTGACATCCAGCACCTGCTAGACATTTTCCACTTGCTAGGAGCAGGTGGTCATTGCCACCACATTTGTTTCTGGAATCAGAGAAAACTAGCTGAAAAGAATATGGCGATTTCTGGCCTTTATGGTTATTCCCCTTTCGAGTGACAAATCTTGAAGTGACTGACTTTAGGTCCTGGATAACAGCTAGAATGAGAGATTCTCAGCCCCGGTATACCGGCACCTAAAAATCTGGCCATCTTGTAATGAGTGCAAAAAGAACAAGTGATGGACGGAATGCTGAACAATGTCAAACATTCACCCCCAGTAGAGAGATCTGGGCCTAAATCCATCGTTTTTTTGCCACCCATGCCATTTCAGTTTGGACCCAGCCATATGCAAATCAGTCTTGACCCTGTTCCCCATGGGAACAGTCCAGCCCGAACTGCCAAGCCTGGTCCTCCCTGGACTGGAAACAAGCATCCTAGGACCAGTTTCAGGGTATCACCCTTCATCAGCCAGGCTAGCTTGACCCCAGTGGCATGGGGAGCAAAGGACCCACGTCTGAGCATACCCTTCCGACATGGGCCAGCAAATGCAAAAAGAACAAGTGATGGAAGGAATGCTGAACAATGTCAAATATTCACCCCAGTACAGAGATCTGGGCCTAAATCCATCCGTTTTTTGCCACCCATGCCATTCCAGTTTGGACCCAGTCATATGCAAATCAGTCTTGACCCTGTTCCCTATGGGAACAGTCCAGCCTGAACTGCCAAGCCCGGTGCTCCCTGGACTGGAAACAAGCATCCTAGGACCGGTCTCAGGGTATCACCCTTCATCAGCCAGGCTAGCTTGACTCCAGTGGCATTGGGGAGCAAGGGACCCACGTCTGGGCATAGCCTTCCCACTTGGGGCAGCAAATGCAAAAAGAACGAGTGATGGAAGGAATGCTGAACAATGTCAAACATTCACCCCCAGTACAGAGATCTGGGCCTAAATCCATCATTTTTTTGCCACACATGCCATTCCAGTTTGGACCCAGCCATGTGCAAATCAGTCTTGTGCCTGTTCCCCATGGGAACAGTCCAGCCCGAACTGCCAAGCCAGGTCCTCCCTGGACTGGAAACAAGCATCCTAGGACCGGTTTCAGGGTATCACCCTTCATCAGCCAGGCTAGCTTGACTCCAGTGGCATGGGGAGCAAGGGACCCACGTCTGGGCATACCCTTCCCACTTGGGGCAGCAAATGCAAAAAAGAACAAGTGATGGACGGAATGCTGAACAATGTCAAACATTCACCTCCAGTACAGAGATCTGGGCCTAAATCCATCGTTTTTTTGACACCTATGACATATGCAAATCAGTCTTGACCCTGTTCCCCATAGGAACAGTCCAGCCCGAACTGCCACGCCAGGTCCTCCCTGGATTGGAAACAAGCATCCTAGGACCGGTTTCAGGATATCACCCTTCATCAGCCAGGCTAGCTTGACTCCAGTGGCATGGGGAGCAAGGGACCCACATCTGGGCATACCCTTCCCACTTGGGGCAGCAAATGCAAAAAGAACAATTGATGGACGGAATGCTGAACAATGTCAAACATTCAACCCCAGTACAGAGATCTGGGCCTAAATCCATCGTTTTTTTGCCACCCATGCCATTCCAGTTTCGACCCAGCCATTTGCAAATCAGTCTTGACCCTGTTTCCCCATGGGAACAGTCCAGCCCGAACTGCCGAGCCATCCATCATCTGTTCTTTTTGCATTTGACGCCCCAAGTGGGAAGGGTATGCCAAGATGTGGATCCCGTGCTCACTGCGCCACTGGATTCGATCTAGCCTAGCTGATGAAGAGTGGTACCCTGAAACCGGTCCTAGGATGCTTGTTTCCGGTCCAGGGAGGACCTGGCTTGGCACTTTGGGCTGGACTTTTCCCATGAGGAACAGGGTCAAGACTGATTTGCATATGGCTGGTTCAAAACTGGGGTGGTGTGGTGAGAAAACAAATGATGTATTAAACCCATATCTTTGTGACTGGGGTGAATGTTTGTTTTGCTCTGCATTCCGTTCATCATCTGTTCTTTTTGCATCTTGTAATGAGGGTCTTAGAGGGAAATCTTGGCTTCAAAGATATTTTTCTCTTTTTGGCATTTGATTAGACATGTTTATTTCTCCCAAATGGATCTGGGACATACTGCATAAAATCATTCAACACAAACAAAATGCAATTAACCTTCGTGACTCTCCTGGTTTGTGAGGGGATCTGGTGATCTCTGTTCTATGGCACATATTTCCAGAGCAGAGACATTCAGGCAGACCTAGAGAGGATATGAAGAAAGGTTTTTAGTGATCCTTAAGACCACTGGCCCTGCTCTTTTTTTAACATCATCCTTTGCAACTGATTACTGCCTCGAATCTGCTGCTCAAGCCATGCAGAGTTCAGATCCAGATGACAAACATGCATGGCAGGTGCTTGGCATAATTTATTCGATAGTTCATATGCAAAATGGATGCCTTCGGCACTGTGTGCAGAACCCATATATTAGATTGCGAAGTATACAGTAAACCTCACAAGGTTCTAGAATGTGACGAGAGAAGCTTATTGATGGATGAACATGGTATGTTATGTTTTTTATGTTACCTTTGTTTTTACATTGCTGTAACCACCCTTGGTGGTATCCAGGTGGTATAAAGCAGGTGTGTGGTCAGCTCTGGGTACTTTCTCAAAAAGCCAGGTCTTCAGCTTCTTGCAAAAGTCAAGAAGATAGGAGGAGACTGTTGTGTGTTGTGGGAGGGTGTGCCTGTCTTTTGGGGCCAGGTACGGGATGGCAAGCCCCTCTGCTCTGCTTTTGTGTATGAGTGGGATGTTTGCCAGTGAGAGACCGGCAGAGTGGAGATGTCTGAAAGGTTGGTAGAAGTTATTGCGGCTGTTCATGAAGGCAGGGCCAGTGTTGTGAAGAGCTTTGTGGATGTGGTCGAGGAGTTTGAAGTGTGTGCCCTTGTGTATCAGGAGCCAGTGGAGATACTTAAGGTGTGGTGTGATGTGGGCTCAGTATGGGAGGTAGAGGGCTAGTCTGGCTGCTGCGTTTTGAACTGTCTGCAGTGTCCTCGTGAGCTGGTTGGTAATCCCTGCATACAGGATGTTTCCATATTCTAGTCACCTCAGCCTTGTCTGAGTTCAAATTAAGCAATTTGATTTCATCCAGGTGGCCACTTCTGTCTTGCATGTGGTGAACTTGTTCCTGGTGTTGGGTGTTTCATCCGAGAGGGACAATATCAGTTGCGTGTCATCAGCGTAAAGGAGAATATTTATGTTATGAGTTTGTATGACATCGGCCAGTGGGGTCCTGTAAACGTTAAAGAGCATTGGGCTGAGCGAGGACAAGATCTTGTGTTTGAGAGGTGTAGAAGGGCATGTTGTTTGGGTTCTTCTGGTGAAGAAGGAACAGATCCATCTGAGGGCTAGTCCCTAAATATTATAGTTCTGGATGTATCTGATGTGACCACTTTTAGAGAGTTCAAGAGGGCATTGGGAGTGTGTATTTAGGAATTGTGTAAAGGAATTGGTGTACATCCTTCACCAATGTAAGAATTCAGTTGGATCTCCTTATATTACGTACCATTCTTGAAAACCTTGGCAAAAAACATATAGAGGGCCTTCTGTAGGGCCAACAGGATACAGCATCCTTTCACTCTTCATTGATCTAATGCATTTTGGCTTTCATGAGATTAGATGCTTTAATAGCTGTACATTCATCCCGCAGAAGAAGTTTACGTCCCATGTACAAGTACAAATGACAATCTGCCTGTTAGAAATTGGGCCTCTAGTTGGCAGAGGTATGCACCTTGTCCAAGTAGGGATCACAATCCTAGTCAGAGTAAGTCACAACACAACCCAAATAATGCTCTGCTCACCCTCTGGTAGCTTGGCACCGAGCAGACAGGCTTACATTAGAAGGTAATGTGTAAAGTATTTGTGCAATAACTCATACAGTAACACAGTGTGTTAGACCTGGCATCCTTGGTGTAGTCTCCCCAGTATTTTATGCTTATGATTCCTATGTTTTGAATGTGTGCTGGACTTTGATTTTTCTGGTTTTGGTACTCTGGGCACTTTACCACTGATGACCAGTGCTAAACTGCAAGTGCTCCCTGTGTAAATTGTATGTGTAATTGGCTTTTCATGATTGGCATATTTCATGTACTAGTAAGTTCCTAGTAAAGTGCACTAGAGGTGCCCAGGGCCTGTAAATCAAACGCTACTAGTGGGCCTGCAGCACTGGTTGTGCCACCCACATGAGTAGCACTGTAAGCAAGGCTCAGACCTGCCACTGCAGTGTCTGTGTGTGCAGTTGTAAACTGACAATTCGGTTGCCAGGCCCAAACCTACCCTTTTTATACATGTAAGGCACCCCTAAGGTAGGCCCTGGGTAGCCCCATGGGCAGGGTGCAGTGTATGTTAAAGGTGGGACATGTACTGATGTGCTTTACATTTCCTAACAGTGAAATACTGCCAAATACGGTTTTCACTGTTGCAAGGCCTACCTCTCTCACACAGGGGATGCCTTTAAATGTCTTCTAAGTGTAGTTTCCCTTTGGGAGCAGATAGAGATGTGGAGTTTGGGGTCTCTGAACTCACAATTTGAAAACACACCTTTTCGTAAAGTTGTTTTTTAAAATTGTCTGTTTGAAAATGCCACTTTTAGAGAAAATGCATCTTTTGGTAAAGTTAGTTTTTAGATTGTCAGTTTGAAAATGCCATTTTCTTGCTTAAACCATTCTGTGACTCTGCCTGCTTGTGTATTCCCTTTCTGGGTCAGACTGACAGTTGGGCTGTTTGTGAATCTCCACTAGACAGTGACACAAAGGAAGCTGGGGTGTAACCTGCATATCCTGATGGGCGATCTGGGCTAGAGTGGAGGGAGGAGTGGTCACTTACACCTGAATGAGCTATCACTGCCCTCACACAATGCAGTCTCCAACCCCCTGGTGTGTGTGTCTGGGGCCTGGCCTGGGCAATGCAGGATCTTGTGAACAGCAGAGACTTTCCTTTGAAGTCTGCCTACTTCAAAAGCAGAATGGGATCTAAGTAGTGGACCTAAAACACCTAGGGGGTTATTACAACTTTGGAGGAGGTGTTAATCCATCCCAAAAGTGACGATAAAGTGACGGATATACCACCAGCCGTATTACGAGTCCATTATATCCTATGGAACTCGTAATACGGCTGGTGGTATATCCGTCACTTACCGTCACTTTTGGGACGGATTAACACCTCCTCCAAAGTTGTAATAACCCCCCTAGTGTTTCAGATTACTTCTGGAACCAAGAGGAACCTCTGTCAAGGAGAAGAGCCCAGTGATGATGCGTTGAAAATCCTTGATGTGCTGGTAGAATGAGCAGGCGCTGCTTCGATCCAGTAGCCAATGCAACGATTTTCCCACCACAAGGCAGGTGCTGTGTTGATTTCTGCAGGCGTTGCATCGATTTTCTGACGCACAGGGATTTTCTTCTCTGGGGTGAAGTCTTTGTGGTCCTGAGATTTCAGAACAGGAGGAAAGCTCAATCCAAGCCCTTGGAGAACACTTGTGGGGAAGGCTGAGTCCTTCCAGAAGAGTCAGAGGCCAGCAGGCAGCAGGGCAACAAGCAGGGCAGCAGTCCTTCTCAGCAAAGCAGTCCAGATGAGTTATTTGGTCAGCCAGGCAGTCCCTCTGACAGAGTCCAGGTGTAGATCCAGATGTGTATGATGTGGTGGGGTCAGAGACCCAGTAAATATACCCAAAAGTGCCTTTGAATTGGGGGAAACATCAAAGAGGGGTTTTGAAGTGCACAAGTTCCCCTTTCAGCCAGTCCTGTCTGCCAGGATCCGTGGGGGGGGGGGTATCAGTCCTTTGTTTGAGGGCAGGCCACTGGCCTTTGAAGTGTAAGAGAGATCCCCAACACCCTTCCTGCCCAGGAGACCCATTCAGTATGCAGATTAATGCAAATGTGACTGAGTGTCCTGTGTTTATGGCTGTCTGGATGGAATGCACAAGGAGAGCTGTCAACCAGCACAGACCAGACGTGGATTGGAGACAGGCTGTAGGGCACAGATGGCAGTAAGTGCAGAGAGATGCCCTCTTTCTATAAGTGGCATTTCTGAAATAGTAATATTAAATCCAACTTCACCAGTAAGTAGGATTTCCTATTTCCTGTCTGGCCATACTAAACATGACAGGGCTACTCCTTCCAGATCAGAATCTAACACATAAAAGTATATGAGGGCAGTTATAATGCTAGTCTATGAGAGGATCAGGCCTCACAGAAGTGGAAAACGAATTTGTGCATTTTTCACTGCCAGGACATGTAAAACACATAAGTACATGTCCTGCCTTCTACTTACATAGCACCCTACCCTGTGGTTTACCTAGGGCCTACCTTAGGGGTGACTTATATGTAGAAAAAGGGGAGTTTAAGGCTTGACAAGTAATTCTAGATGCCAAGTCGAAGTGGCAGTGAAACTGCATACACAGTCCTTGCAATGACAGGCCTGAGACATGGTTAAGGGGCTACTTATGTGGGGGCACAATCAGAGCTGCAGGCCCATTAGTAGCATTTAATTTACAGAACCTGGGCACATGTAGTGCACTTTACTAGGGACTTAAAGGTAAATTAAATATGCCAAATGGGTAGGAACCAATGTTACCATGTTTAGGGGAGAGGGCACATGCACTTTAGCACTGGTCATCAGTGGTAAAGTGTGCAGAGTCCTAAAACCAGCAAAAACAGTGTCAGCGAAATGAAGGGAGGCAGGCAAAAAGTTGGGGGATGACCACCCCAAGGCTGTCAGGTCTAACACTGCCCTATAAACAATTCCATTAAAACTTGTTTTGTACCCATGTGCTGGAAAGGTGTGCTGTTTCCCAAATGAACATGTGCTTCTAATTATTCAGGCAGTGTGGCTTTTATATCAAACACATAATTTGAAAGATGTGCAGCTGGCCGGAGCAGTGCTCAGTGTGAATGGTATTATAGACTTTGGTTTTGTTTGGTGTTGCATGAGTCTGTGTGGACTTTAGACTGTTGGTGTTCGGACTGTGGCTCCGCTACAGTTTGAACTTTGGGCCTATTTTATAGTTGGGTGGTAATAGAAACTCCACAGGTTGTAAAGATGTTTCTAAATTCAGAGAAGATTACATTTTCTTCATCTTACTGTCTCTCTGGAGGACTTTGCAACCCATAATTGCCAGAACTGACCTATAAATATCTGGGCGACTAGAAGGCTGATAAAGAAGCATCTCATGGCTGGAAGTGAGATGGACATGACCGTCCAGGGCCTGCTTGCCACAGTTCCTGACTTTCTGGAAGTCCATATCTGCCCTTTGTCAGCACTAACCAGAGGTTTGCTTCTTCACGTTAGGCTAAACCTCATATCCCAATGTCGGGGGCCAATCGCTCTGCTTCCTGAGCTATTTGAATTAGTGCTCCATCCTGTTCAGGTTTGGAGATATTAACATGTGAATTTGCTCTCAAACTTTAACCCTATATACCAGTTTCCCAATTTCAGTGGGTCCCCTCTACTCAAGGGTGCTGCACCAACTGGAATTGTTTGTTGCAGCCAGCCGAATTTTGTTATAAAGGGCATTGAAGTCTTAGGGGGTCATTACGACCGGCAGGGGTAATGTGGCGTCCGTACCGCCAACAGGCTGGCAGTACGGAGGCCCTTATTACGACCGCAGCAGTAGCGCCGCGGTCGCACCGCCGGGGCCGGCGGTTTCCCGCCATTTTAGCCCCGGCGGTGATGCCCTGGGGATTATGACTCCCCTACCGCCAGCCTGTTTCTGGCGGTTTGCACCCGTCGCACGGCCGCAACACCGCCGGCTCCATTAGGAGCCGGCTCCTATGTTGCGGCCGCATCCCTGCTGGGCCCAGCGGGGATGTTGTAATGGGGTCCGTGGGAGTGCGGCTGCATTGGAGGCCGCATGGCGGTTACCGCCGCCCCGCCAAGCTTGTAATGACCCCCTTAGTTCTTTGGTAGACGCTCTGAGGATAGTTTGAGGCTCCAAGTAGTATCTCCTAAACTGTATCCTGTTCTGAATATTGACTACCAGTCGTCCAGTAACCCACTTAACAGAACACTAAAAGTTTCTGAATCTTTAAAACTTTACTTGGACACTGGATGGGACCCTTGTTTATTTGGCCTTAGGCAGAGCAACCCAATTGCCACTTTGGAAGTTGGGTTTGTAATACAAAAATCAACAGATACATCCTTACTAATCAAATTAAACCACCTAGTCTATTTTAATTACTGAGGTGTTACTTAATGGCTCCCACCAGTGTCAAAGCGCCACTGAAATTGACATGTACAAATATTGGAAATTTTCTGTTCACTGCTGTCAAAAAGTATCTTATTTGAATCATATTATTTTAAAAAATCGTTCTGATCTATTGAAAAGTTACAAAAATCAGTCCATACCGGGGGCTGAGACTTTCTTTTGTTTGTTTTGCAGAAAGGACCCCGAACATTGGGTGTTTCGTTCTGCAGAACTATTGTTATCCAATTAGACGTCTTGGTAATCTGTATTGATTTAATAAATTCAGAATGAAGGACATGACTCTTGTGTGATTAGCACAGTGACACGATTTTGAGCATGTCAATTGAAAAAGGTGGGAAATACTGTGTCTGTTTTTGCTGTTAATGCCAGCCATTCCGCCATATTTATTTACAAGATGGGCAGGAAAACTGGTTAAATACTGATAACGCGTCCCAGCTTTGATAATTATCTTTACAACGGGACTCGTTTTGGCTAATGAACCTTTTTACCCTGATTGGAGACTCCTTAGGACAAGGCATCCATTTGACATCTCAACTAATCAATCAATAATTGAATCAATATTCAACAATAATTAATCCATGTACATTTAAGAAGAACGAAACACACCATGAGCAAGATTATGAATATTTATTCCCTATTAATTACAACCTACTAGCATATTCATTAGTCTCAAAACCAATAAGCACATTAATAAAACTACAATATGGCAACTGGAATAGGATTTTATCAACGCAAAAATCATGAACATCAACACAAAACACGGAGTCAGCATGAATCAAACTTTAGCAAAGTATTATTAGTACAATATTCAACAAAGCAAAGGCTGAGTCATTTGTCTATTTGCCTGATTTTGTGAACTCCTCAACTATCCTCTAATCAGCATCAGCATGTTGGGCAAAACAATTTAGTAACATGAATTTAGAGAAAACTTCTAACTATGGCCTCTGTCAAAGAGAGCAGTTGGTACCTAGAAAGAAAAGGCAAACAGACAATTACAATTCATCATCAGATAGTTACCCATCCGAATGGGGCGGCACACAGTGTCAGTCTTCGTCCTCAGGACAGCAGTCGATTCGCCATCGGCCAGGATAAGCAGATAAGACTCTGCAGGATACAGGTAAGAATAGGACTCTTCCCTCATATGGAGGAGAAGTAAATATGGGGCAAAGCGGATGGTTTGAAGTATCAAACAGCTAAAGACAAAGTTTCCCGGAGTAGCAAGGAATAGGGAAGAAATGGCTTCAAAGGTGGCAAAGTAATGACTCAAGAAGAATGGGCTAATCAAATTTCCCTTGTGTCACGCCGTTATATTGAATCTGTCTAACAAGTCTTTAATTTCCCATTGGGCAAAATTTGGTGCAATGTTATCGTTGTCCAATGATCCGTCGATCACCTTACTAGAACTTTCACTTAAGACAGTTCTCACGCAGTTTATTGGTTCCTGTGTTTGACGTCTTCAACGGGTAGAATGTCAGGTGGGAAAAGTTACACTAGTTACTCCAGTCAGTAGTTCCATTGTCTTCCCTTCGTTTAGGCGACCTTGTACCTGTTGCGAATTACACTGTTGCACTCTCCAAGAATGTCTCCTTGAGCAAGTCGGGTTCTCATGAGAAAGAATTTACTACGGTTACACACACATCTCTAGCTCCTGGAAAAGTACAGCTTCACGTCCTTCAGGAAACAGCACATTATACGTTAGAAAACACAGCTGATATGAGACCAGGCAGCTAGGCCCAGACCCTTGCCAACTAAGACCTAATGATTAATTTAGCAACCCTAATACATGACTCTTAACGCTAATACAAAATCATACATTGACATACCGTTAATTCAACATTAGTCAATTTCATTAGTCATCGTATACAATGGTGGCCACTCCCTGTGATCACATTTCAAACTCGTGTATGAGTACTTGGGATAACACATAATTTATGCAGCTTTATAACACGTTATTTTGCAAGCTTTTCATGTTAATTATTGAATTTAAAGATCACACTCCATCAATACCACCAATCACACTGTGAGCACCAGCATCCATCGTTTGGATCTTCCTACTTATGGCAGGTGTACAAATTAGTGAAAAATGACCATGCAGTGTGCAGTTTTACCATTGCACACTGCTGGTGATTTCCAGGATGGTAGTAATGTGGCACGGCAGAAAATGCCCATTGGCCAAGTCACTGGACATAGTCCTGCATCATATTCCAGCAGGTTCCAAACAGAGGAAAGTTTGTCCAGCTGAAGCAAGTGTGAAACTTTTTATGTAATTTTATATTGCTTGGTAGAACCCTGCCCCGCCTTCTGCCTGACTCAGTCAACTCCATGGTTCATGTTGCCACCCCACTATTAAGCATTATGTTTTAAGCATGACCTCTCCAGGAAAAGCTTCATGAGAAATATGTGATCTGTATTTGATCTTACTGACTAACAAACAAGTGAACTTGTACTAAACTCCTTTTAAACAATTGAGGGTTCGTATTCACTATACCCCATTATCAAGTTCTATTCACTGTTTCCCTTTTTTCATTTCATAGTGTCTCCTCTCTTGCCTTCGACATTACTCGTTAGAAAAGTAACATCTTTTGTTGAATTTTTGTTACGTTTTAATGTTATAAAATGTGACCTTTATACAGTGTTTTTTTTTTTAATTGATGAGGGCCCGATATATTTCTTACGTTATTCGAAATAAATTCCAATTACTAAGAGAATGTTGTAGAAAAAAAACATTTTTCTCTTGAGCTTGTGGTGCAAGTTGCACTGGTACTATCAGGCCAAAAGAGGCGCCATGTGTTTTAGGGTGACCACCCGTCCGTAAATTTCACGGACTGTCCGTAATTTCGCCCTGCTGTCCGTTGTCCGTGATGAAAGCTTTAACGGACGGCATTTGTCCGTAATTTTAGCTTTCATCTAAAGGGCAACAGAGGCAGGGCGAAATTACGGGCAGAGGAGTTTCCCCAGCTGGGCTGGAAGGCAGGGAGTCGCCTGTGCTCTGAGGGAGGGGCAGACAGATAAGAATAGGCTTTCTTGCCAGGGGGTCTCCTTCCCTAAAGACATGCAAATGTGGGCAACTGGTAAATCTGCAAATACAAAGGGGCTTGAAAACCTGCATTGACTTTACTAAAAGGAGTCACTTGAAGTTTTCTGGTGGCAAAGATATTTCTTTCAGAGAGGTATTGTAATGGTGTTCCAAGGTGAGCTGTGGAGTGTGTGGTTTTAATGGAGTGTTATAATTTTTCTTATCACTAGGTATAAACTGTATATTATTCAAATCTGTATTTGAGAAGCACTTTTTATTTATTTAACCGAAATGTATTTGCGCATTTCGTAGCAGCTTTTATTATGATGTAATTGTATTTTTCACAGTTCTTTCAGGTACCTCATAGTACTAACAAACATTGGCAAAGCCAATAGGTCTCATCTACGAAAGAGTTAATGGCTTTGCTAATGTGTTTTAGCCATTAGCCATGTTATACACCAGAGTAGCTGCTGTTCAGCATGGCTTAAAGCTAGTGGCATAGTGGTGTGGAGTGGAGTAGACTAGCATAAGAGCAGTGGTGTAGAGCCCAGTGGTGCAAAGTATAGTGCAGTGGGGTACAGTGCAGTTGTTTAGAGTGCGTTAGCGTAGAGTGCAGTGGTTTAGAGTGCAGTGGCATGGAGTGGCAATGGACAGAGTAGAGTGGCATAGAGTGCAGTGGAGTAGAGTGGCATACAATAGAGTAGCAGAGAGAGCAGTAGTGTAGAGTGGTGCAGTGGCATAGATTGCAGAGTAGACTCACATTGCAGGGAGTGCAGTGGTGTAGTGTAGAGTGGTGCAGAGTAGGGCAAAGTGCTGTAGAGTGGAGTGATGCAGAGTAGAATGGCATAGAGTGCAGTGGCATAGAATGCAGTAGTACATAGTACATTGGTGTATAGTATGGTGGTGGAGAGTGCAACACTGCAGAGTAGAGTGTCAGTGCAGTGATGTAGAGTGGAGTAGAGTGGCACAGAGCAGTGGCGTAGAGTACAGTGGTACAGAGTAGAGGACAGTGGCGTACAGTGCAGTTGTTTAGAGTGCATTGGCGCAGAGTGCAGTGGCATAGAGTGGCATGGGGTAGAGTTACATAGAGTGCAGTGGAGTAGAGTGGCATACAATAGAGTAGCAGAGAGCACAGTAATGCAGAGTGGTGTCATAGAATGCAGAGTAGACTCATGTGGCATAGAGTGTAGTGGTGTAGAGTGGTGCAGAGTAGAGTGGTGTAGAGTATAGTGCCTAGAGTGCAGTGGCATAGAGTAGAATGGTGTAGAGTGCAGAGTTGCAGAGTAGAGTGTCAGTGCAGTGGTACAGAGAACAGTGGCATAGAGTACAGTGGTGCAGAGTAAAGGGCAGTGCAGTTGTTTAGAGTGCACCGGTGTAGAGTGCAGTTGCATAGAGTGACATTGGGCAGAGTAGAGTGGCATAGAATGCAGTGGAGTAGAGTATATTGGTGCAAAATGCAGTAGTACAGAGCAGATTGGTGTAGAGTATAGTGGCGGCCAGAGCAGTGTTGCAGAGTGTCAGCTTGCAGTGTTGTAGAGTGCATTGAACTAGAGTGCAGTGGTCAGAGTGGTATAGAGTACAGTGGCGTAGAATAGATTGTTTCAGAGTATAGTGCAGTTGCATAGAGTGGAGAGGTGCAGGGTAGAGTGCAGTGGCATAGAATGCAGTGGCACAGAGTGCAGTGGCATAAAGTAGATTATTTCACAGTAGAGTGAGGTGGCTTAGAGTGGAGAAGCGCATGTTAGAGTGGAGTTGCATAAAGTGGCATAGAGTGTGATGGCATAGAGTAATGTAGTGTAGAGTGCTGTGGCATAGAGTGCAGAGGTGCAGTGTAGATTAGAATGATGTACAGCGTATTGATGTAGAGTGCAGGGGCATAGAGTTGAGTGTTACAGAGTGAAGTGTATTAGCTTAGAGTGCAGTGGCGTACAGTGCAGCGTTGCAGAGTGGCAGAGAGTGGAGTTGTGCAGATTAGATTGGTGTTTCCTAGACTGGAGTGGTATGGCGTGCAGACGAGCAGAGCGCAGTGGTGTAGAGAGGCGCAAAGTGCGGTGGCTTAGAGCAGAGTAGTAAAGAGTAGAGTAGAGAGGCAAGATCTAATCCACCTGCAGTCACAGTTAGCTTTAGAGTGGAAAGAGCTCCCGATGGCGCCGCAGCGACCAAATCAGATGTGTGGCCTGTCTGAAGAAGGATTGAAGGACGAGCAGGGGAAGCTTTGCAAAATAATACTATCATTGTGGTAGCACACCATCTTCACTAGTGCCACATGGGCTCTACAGAAAGCAGAAGAGAAAACCAAAAAGCAAACTGGGCTTGGAGGGACCATTCGCTCTGCTGAGATTTTCATCCTGGAAATCAGTGTAAGAATGGTAGATATTAATCACTAGGTATCAAACGTGACTGGTTCCCAGTTCAATCTGAGATCTACAGTAATTGTGTATGAAGGCGAAAACAATGCCATATGTTAATGAAACACTAATTAAATTTTAAAATTTGTAAATTTTGTTTGTGCAATTTACATCCCAAATATTTTGAAGATTCTATGTGTACTTGACACCTAGGGATAACCCAGATCTCTAGTTTGGCTTTTGCTCAATTTCAAAACCATATAAAGACATGGACTAAGCAGGCAATTGCCTTGCACAACCTTGCAAGGGGTCTGGCCCCTGCTCACCCTTCACAAGCACTAACAGCGAACCATTGCACCAGAAGAGTTTGCCAAGGTGGATGGGTGTTGATTGTTCAACCACTTGACAGTGCCCCTTCTGTTTCGCTCCTGTGTGCAGACAACTCCCCAGGTACCCAATACCTTCAAATAGTCTTGATGGACCCATCTTGTCTGATTTTAGGAATTGTCCCACCTTGTTCTTCTCTTCTTTATTTATCCAGTTGTTAGCAACAACCCTTTGAATTTCTTGCTGTGGATCTCCCATTTTATCTCAATTTCATCCTACTCTTTTATTATCTTTGATTGGTAGTCCGGGCTCCCATTTCTGAGATAAATGTAGAGTCCCAAACATACACTCTAGTGCAGTGAGACTACAGACAAGTTATGGGTACATCACATCCTGTCATTAGGTGTGAGACTGTCACCCACACCATCTGCCCTGCCTCTTTAAAAAAAATTAGGTTGAAAGTCCATGGGCAGTTGGGGTAAGCCAGATGTTTTTGTTCAATATGTTTAAACTAGCATAAGGTTAATTACCTTAATGTTTCCCAAACTGTTTGCCAGGGGTTTTGAAATGTTCAGAAACATAATCAACATTTTGCTGTTACTTTCTCTTCAGGAAAGATCGGGTAGATCTGGGTAGGGGTGATGGCCTTGCCGTGAAGGGCATTAATTTACTACTGAACAAGGACGTAATGTGACACCTGAATGTAGCATACCAGGAGGCAATCACAAAAGGTCCACAGTGAATAAATAGTGCTATGTTGAAAAAGAGTACATAAATGCACTGACAACATAGAATGGCCTCTCTTGCGTGTGTCTGTAAAATTGACGTTTGTTCTTGAATTTTTGTCCTGAATTTTGACCCTTTGTCCTGAATTTTTGTCCTGAATTTTGACCCTTTGTCCTGAATTTTTTACAGTCCTGTCCAGAATTTGCCTCAATGCCAGGTGGTCACCCTAATGTGTTTTCATGATAACATTCCATTTCGTTTGGGATTCTCCTTTCATGCAAACTTCATTTGGCATTAATGATATTAAAATGCATCATAAAAATGTCATACAAACAGGCAATGAAGAGAGAGAAATCGCAGTTAAAAAGTATTGTAAACTATTTAAAACCGCGACATGACGGAATAATAATTAGGTAACAATCAAGTCCTAATTGAACCTTCATAAAAACTTTTAGGTAAAGCTATAAAGTGGAGATAAAGTATCATAACAGAATCAAGACTGAAGGTAGTTAAGGATATCTTTCCCTAAGGTTTAATGACCCTCTGATAAAACTAATAAAATGCACAGCTGGCCTTTGCTAAGATGTCGCCGGGCGTGGGCGGGAGAAGTGTGGCGTCTAGCTGGTGGTAGTGAATTAAACTGTTCAGTACCTGGATGAGCAGCGACTGGCCCTTGAGCACAAGCATCCCGGCTTCCCAACCAACCACCCCCTGTGCCCTCCAACAGGCTCACCTACATCATCCATAGCTTAGTCACCTCACGCAGATGAGGGTTTTATTGAAGTGTGTCATCAGGGGTCAGATGGTGAAGGGAGGGCAAGGAAGGGGGCTAAAGAGGTGTTAAAACACCACCGGCAATATCATATTGAAGGACTAAAACCACTTTAAACTGGCAATTCAGACAGAAACGAACAGGCAGAGGGAGGACAAGGCTGGAGCAAGATGAGAAGGGTGCTGCTGCTGGCATAACCTTAATGCACACAGCCCCGTGGCCCCTCAGAATATTAGCCCCTACGGTGCAAAAGTCATTTCTGGGATCCTCCCCATCCTCTTCCTCCAACTCCCTCACTACCAATCTCGAACAGTGACCCTCATCTCTACAAAACTACTCTCTGAAGTATATTTCATTTTTAGGTCGAGTGCGCAAGCGCTGCTTTTCCGACATGGTTGTATCTATCTGTGGGCTTTTAACCACTCCCACCTCTCTCCCATCACTACCACTGGTTCCTGGGCTTGCCTTTCAAAAATCCTTTGATGACATTGGAAAATGCTTTAAGTTTCTACCGCCTTGTGGCGGTTTTGTTACGGCCTTGGGGACCGACCTTGTTACATGGATAATTGCATGATTGTCGATATGTTTGACTGTGAGCGAACTTCTTTTTCCCTTTGTGTCCCCCATACGTGCTCATGCCACCCATATCGGCTCTTCCCTGTTTTTTTTATTGTTTCATGCTTGTTTTTCTTTATGCTTGTTGTATTGTATGTTCATTGGTGCGCGGTACATTCAACAGCAGGATTCCTGTCATGAATACCCATGAACTTGTACAATAAAATACAAACATTATGCTAAATCCTTTTTGCATCACTTATACTTTGTTTTGGTGGGCAGCACTAGCTGAAATTATTGCAGTTGTATTAATGAGAGCCAATGCATACGGGTAGAAGCCGGTTTATGTTTTGTACAGTAATAATGCAAGGGAGAGCCTGGCTCCATTCAGTCATGTATGTTTTTTCTCTTGCTGCCTGTTTGTTTATGCGTTTGCTGTTGTCCCCCATTTCTTTAGCCATGGTCAGGAACAGAAAAACAAAGCTGTGCGGGAGTAACCAAGATAAATTAAAATATAGATAGTTTACATGTTTGTCAGAATCCTGACAGCTGCTGTTTTTACTGTGTGAGTGGGGAACTGGACTGCTGAAGCCTGTGCAGTGTCTGTACTGTGTAATGTATGTACACTAGTATTGTTAGTGCCTCCTCTTTATGTGACTGTTTGAGAGAGGGATGCTAGATCTGCTAGTGCAGTGGTTCCCAAACTTTTGTCTTCTGTGGACCCCCACTTTATCATTACTGGAACCCAGGGACCCCCACTCAATCATTATTGGAATCAGGGGACACCCCCACTGAGGCATTACTGAAAGCTGGGGACCTAATCTGTTAATATTATTTCATTTTCTAAGCACTCGCAGAACCCCTGAGGATGCTTTGCGGACCCCCAGTGGTCCCCAGACCACAGGGTGGGAACCACTGTGCTAGTATGTATGTTTGTTCATCCTCTGTTCACTCTGTTGTTGATTGCTTCTTCGAGGAAGCAGCAAAGATGTGTGCAGGGCACTATTGCCTACAAGAAAGGTTACTCACCACAAGCCTTCCATTCCCAAATGAGGCTGTTTAGTCAACTTACACTTAGGTTGATGGGTTATGTCATGTGATCCCTCAGTTGAGCTATCCTTTTCAGGGTAATTTCAGTTGTGCTGGCTGTGTGTACATGTGCTGTGTGCTCATTCCTTAATTTCTCTGTTGCTTTGGTGGTTGTATTTTTTTATTACCGACTACCCAACCTTTTCGGTGTCTGTCTTTATCATTTTGACGCAGGTCGTAGTCTGTTTGACCATTTTCCCCAAAATAATTACTTCCACTAACTGGGGATCATATTTTAACCAAACTTTGGTGCCTATTTTATCACCTTACATTACAACATAAGCTGATCTCTAATAATCTCCTTAAATTGCCCATCAGATTTACAGGAGGCAGCTAACTTCCTGAAATCAATTACATACTATTCAGCAGTTTCGTTTTCTCTTTCTCTTCTCGTTCAAAGTAGTACCTTCTAGTATGGTGCTAATTGTTTGAAGACAGTGCCTCTTTTTGTATGCCCCCCCAAATGTTTGGACTGATGCTGCTGTTTCTTTTTTATTTTACTCTGAGATGCACTGGGTCCTGCTGACTAGGCCCCAGTGCATGTACTCTGACCCCTCAAAGTATATGTGCACTTGGTTAATCCCTGATTGGCATATTTACCTTACAGGTAAGTCCCTAGTATATGGTACAAAGTGTTCCCACAGCTAGGCCCCAGTGCATGTACTCTGACCCCTCAAAGTATATGTGCACTTGGTTAATCCCTGATTGGCATATTTACCTTACAGGTAAGTCCCTAGTATATGGTACAAAGTGTTCCCACAGCTAGTAAGTTAAGTGTCACAATTATTCTCCCACCACTGCTGTGACAAAGTGAAAACAAGGCTCTAGGTCTGCTGTTACAGCCTAATCTGGCAGTTTATAAACTGCCAACTCAGTTTAGCAAAACAACCCTTTTGCCATGCCTGAACTTTCCTTTTTAGGTCGAGCGCGCAAGCACTTTGATCTGTTGTAAGTATTGTTTGCTTTTAACCACGGCCATCACTTTCATTCGTCCCTGGGCTTTCCTTTCAAAAATCACTTGATGTAAATGCTTTACATTTGTCCCACCTTGAGGCTGTTTTTGTCATGTCTTGCAGACTGCCCTGCAGATGGATAATTGCACGATTGCTGAGATACTTCAGCGTGGGCAAACTATTTTTTTCTTTTGT
This sequence comes from Pleurodeles waltl, assembly GCF_031143425.1. Taxonomy (NCBI): domain Eukaryota; kingdom Metazoa; phylum Chordata; class Amphibia; order Caudata; family Salamandridae; genus Pleurodeles; species Pleurodeles waltl. The sequence continues at coordinate 62,068,597 of NC_090436.1, forward strand.
CTCTCTCCTTCGTACTGCTTGGCTGCCATGGTACTCACGGCACGAACAGGCACAACAGCATGAACCTGATCTGTGGTACTGGAGCGCTGGTCACATTGTTCACAGTTACCTAATTAGTTACCTAATTAGAGTCATTTCTCGTGGCTCTCCCCTTAAAACACTTGAAATTGGTAAATGCTTTATGTAAAACAGAAATCCTCAAAGCGAAAGCGTCTCTCCGGACACAGCGGGAGAGGCAATACTACAATATTCATTGCACTCAGGAAATTCAACCCATAATGCTTTGCAGGGCATTACGTTTACAAAACATTTTTGCTCATAACTCAGCCTGTGGTTGTCCTAGGACAATGGGACCACCACCACCCAAACGTACAGAATTATGCACTCTCTCTGTCAACTTCATCTCTGGGTCCCCTCACTAGGTTAGTGGGACTCCAAAATAATAACTCCTCCCACCATGCAGTTTTTTTCGTTCTTTCTAAGTGCTCTCGTGGCTGGTATTTTTGTTTTTACCCATGGGGATAGCTTGTGTTTAAGTGCTTCATTTGTAGTATTATTGTTATCGGTCTTCTATCTCTGAAAATGTGTAATATACTAGTTCTGTAAGATTGTGCCATTTTTGCATCAAAAAGCAAGTGTTTAAACAAACTGAGAAACACTCCTGCCTTGATGTCAATGTTGTTAGTAAACTAAAATAAGTCATAAGTTATGTGGGCTAGATTCTTGTGATGCATGCAGCAAACTTTAACAGCAACTTAAACTTAATTAAAAAAATATATATATTTTTTGTACTACAGGAATGCTGAGCTCACATATTTGAAGGTGCAATCATATGTGAGAATTAGGGAAAAAGCGACTCTGTAAACTATTTTCCTAGGATCACACAATTTAAGACCCGTTTACGGGTCAAGTACATTACAGTTAGATCGAGTAGATTATTTAAGTTACTCGACCTGCAGGTCTAGTAACATTTTTATGATTTTTCGAGCCCTGCAGACATATCGACATACTAAAATATTTGTGGCACGGAAACTTGCCCCATTATGCTTTTGTTTTACAACTGGGAGAAGTTATGTTTTATGGGCCTTATTTGTAATATCATTGCAATAGGCCTGCTAGCCTTGTAAATGTATAATACACTACGTCCTCCAGGAGTTACATATATGGTTACACTGCATTACTTTCTCCCGTTTCTTTTCACAGGGTTAAGCCCTCTAGAGGCAAATAATATGGTTGCATGACCATGTTTCTTACATATGATTTTTTTGTTGTGGTGCCCTCTATAGGCAGTTTCAAGACTTACTTGGGTTGGCACCCCTCCTGCTATGATTACTAATTTGCCACTCTCCAGAGTTAGGCCTCATTAATGGCCAGATGTAGCAAGCATTTTGCATCACAGTCTAATGCTAAAAGTTTATTTCTGATAAAGGTCTATATGATAATTGTATATGTTTTAATTTATGATCATGATTCAGGCCAATTTAACATCCTTAGTACACTATGACTGTTTGGGTGACCCTTCTAGTTTATTTCTCCTCTGTGGCTGTCTTGTGTCTTTTTTGGGGAACTGTGTTAGCCACCCAGCAACTCTGATGGTGGGGTGGTGAAAGTGTTATTCTATTTATTTATATTTAAATTAGGATGCTAAATTGTAACATTTTCATTTTTTGCTGCAGATAGCGGAAGAAGGTAAATGGAAGTGATTTCGTTTTATGTAGGGTCACTGGAATTATATGGCAGGAAAAGTCAAAATTATGAGGCAGGGTTGACCAATTCATGTGGCAAGAAGAGTCAAGTTATGAAGGTACAATGCCAATAGCTCTAACTCAAGCAAATGCAAGACATATTGCATTGCAAATGCTTGTTTTAAAATGCTATTCATAGTTCACTCACACTTTTTTGTGATCTGCATGAAACATGTTCTTTGCAGCAGGCAGGTTAACCCTTTATGATGACCCTACTTTATAATGAGTCAAAACTGCCACTAGATAAAACTCTTATCCCTCACCAGCAGTAACATTAATCACCAGAGTTATCTTGACATGTTTATCACTGATTGAAAACTGCTGAAGGCACAAGGAAGTTCATGTGCTTTTTAACCCATTAGTAATTTTGAAGCACTGCGGCCCGCATCACAGCCTGCCCTGCACAGCAAACGTCTGCCGATCCTAGTTGCTGTAAATACAAGAAGCCCTTTTTCAACGATTTCAAATTTAAAAGTTGTAAAACTGGGATTAAAAACCAAATTACACGGGCTGTGAAAGAGAGCAAAAAAGCATAGGATGGACTGTCCTTTGTTGGAAACAATTATCTCCTTGTTGGGAGAAAGCTAAAAATATGTGTAAGGAACCCAAAAATAACCTGGTTCTATAGAATCTGTATGGGGGATGTCTGCATAAGTAAGATAAACTCCAATTCTTGTCTAGTCATTTACCATGGAAGACAACTGAAGGACCTTGGTCCGACACATGCATTGAGACTGGTAAAAAAGAGGGATCTTATGCGGCTCTAGCAGAGGGCCGTATTGATTCTGGGTTAATAAAAAACTTAGACATCCCCAATCTTTCAAAAGTAATCTAAACATAGGCTAACCAGTGAGTATTAGCAATCCTGTCTACAGGCAAGCCGTCTAAAAGAATAGATTTAGGGCCAGATGTAGCAAGGTCCGAATTTGCGATTCGGAAATTGCGAGTCGGTGCGACTCGCAATTTCCAAATCGCAAATTCGGATGCAGAACGGTGTCTCAGGCACCTTCTGCGACTCGCTATGGGGTCGCCAAGACCCACCTCATAAATATTAATGAGGTGGGTCGCATTTTGCAACCCCATAGCGAGTCCCTGCACTCACAGGGATGGTGGCCTGCTGAAGACAGCAGACCTCCATGTCTGTGACTGCTTTTTAAATAAAGCAGTTTTAAAAAAAATTTGCAGCCCGTTTTCCTTAAAGGAAAACGAGTTGCAAAATAAAAAAAATAACAAAACTATTTGATTTCGTTTTTTCAGAGTAGGCAGTGGTCCATTGGTCCAGTGCCTGCTCTGAAAAAACATTTTGGGCAACATTCACAAAGGGGAAGGGGTCCCATTGGGACCCCTTCCCTTTTGCGAATGGGTTACCACCAGTGTGACACTGGTGGTAACTGCGAAATGCTTTGCGATGCGAGTCGCAAATAGGAAGGGGACACCCCTTCCTATTTGCGAGTCGCATTCACAATTTGCAAGTCGGTACCGACTCGCAAATTGTGAATGTGCATTGCGATGAGCATTTTGCATGGCGCAAACCGCGATTTTCGCAGTTTGCACCATACAAAATGCTTCCTACATCTGGCCATTAATGAGGCCTAACTCTGGGGAGTGGCAAATTCTTAATCATAGCAGGAGGGGGGCCAGCCCAAGTAAGTCTTGCAAGTAAGTCAAACCCACTTCAGACTTGTAAAAAAAGGTGACTGTCCAGCGGGCGAGGGGGGGGGGGCACTAGTAATCTAGCAGGAAGTCATTGTGTACCTTTTGGAGACTGTTGCAATCACACCACCCCAAAACTCCAGCACTGTAAGTTACCTAAATACATTTACATTTATAAAGAGTTACCATCTTCTTCACTGGCCTACATCCCAGTTTTAAAGCATAACGAAAAACTGAGCTAGTCGTTCTAGAGAGTGGTTGTGCGCTCCATGTCAGCAAGGGACACCAGTTATTCTGGGTATCAAAAGGGATACCTAGATCATTGAAACTTTCTACTCTGGTGACGGAAGCTCCGTCAATTTAATGGGCTTTCGTTTTTGTGGCTTTTTGCCCACAAATCATAACAAATGACTATGAGCAATTTATATGTAAATCAAGTGAAGTCATACACTCAAAAAAAGTATCCATCAACCTCTACAGGCCACTTGTGCTCCTTCCAATTAGGGGCACATCACCAACATGTAATAGGGTAGATATATGCTGATTGCCCACCTTCGAGGTATCTAGCCCTCTGTGGAGTAAATACCCATCAAAAGCATTTAAATAGATTAAAAATAAAACATGACACTAAAATACACCCTTGAAGGATTTCCTGATTATTGCTTAGAGGTGATGTGAAGCCCACCCATAACCCGAAACGGATTTTAGCCAAGACATCCAAATGGAGCCGGTTCAATAGTGTAACTAGAGCTTTCTCCACTCTCAGGTTTTCTAAAATTGCCCATAATTTAGAATGGTTCATTGTGTTGAACACGCACGTCAAATCTACAAAAGCTAAATGTAATGCACTTTTCTCTACTTGAATGTACTTGACAATTAGAAGAGACGGGTTTAAACACTGTTTTACAGTATCAGTACACTTGGAGGGCCCTTGTGCTTGAAACTATAGTGGTGGCTGGAGACAAAACCTTCTTTTGTGCTTTCTGGAAGCAATGACAGGTGATGCTCGGCAACATCTGTGGTGCCGTCTCATGCTGAGCATCACCCAGTCTCACGTCACTGTCTTGTGAGTGTTTCAGCTTCTGTCACTGTGCAGTACCATGGATGTGGTAAAATCTAAGTACAGATAACCAGCCTCTGGAGAGCTGCACAATGCCTGCACTGGGAGCTCAGCATAAAGCAGCAGGGTGAGCTGGAGCCAGGTGTCCCATATGTGCCCATGAGTTTTCCGCTGGGCCAGTGGGCGGAAACAATGCTTCCGCCCGCTGGCCCAGCAGGAAATTCACCACAACATTGACAGCAATGTTGCGATGCGTCGGGTACGACAGCACCCGTCGCGCTTTTCACTGTCCGTAAATCGGGCAGTGAAAAGCACGCCGGGGCTGTCCATTGGGGCCCCTGCACTGCCCATGCCAAGTGTATGGGCAGTGCAGGGGTCCCCATGGGTCCCCCGACACCCTGTCTCTGCCAGCCTTTGCATGGCAGTGGAACTGCCATGCAAAAGCTAGCGTAAAGGGGAGTCGTAATTCCCAGGGCAGCGCTGCTTCCTGCACTGCCCTGGTCGATTAGGACCGCCAGCACTGTGAGGCTGTCGACTGGCGGCAACCTGGCGGTGCTGGTATTCGAACCGTGGCAGCTCCACTAGGGTCATAATGTGGAGGCAGGACCACTGCTTTGGCAGACTCAGACTCAGACTCGTAATAAGGTGAGTGTGGTGTAGTATTGCCCCATCAATACAAAACATGCACATTCAGTACTGGCCCTCTCTCCACCGAGGGATGCTTAACCCATGGATAACTGCACACTTCTCAGTGTTGGAAAGCAGCTTTGGTCTATCCTGGAGGCCCTTCCTTTGCCCCACCTTCACTCACACACCCAAGGGAAAGAGAACTTCTTCTTTACCTGTGTACCATTCACAGGGATGCAATGGAGTGCCATCTACTGATTGGGGGTCTCCAAACCTACATTTCTTTTTTACTTGAGAAAAGGCATTGTGGTAGCAGGGAAGAAGCTTGAGGGGTAGAATTACTGCCAAGAGAGGAGCCCTGTATGTGAAGAGCCTTGCATTAGTAGAGTATGCAGTGTTTTACAAATGACTCGGAGTCCTCTGGCATACACACCACCCTCTTGTGCAGAGTCAATGTGAAGGAGGGACATATGGCATTAGTTTGTGTTAGCAAGGATAATGCCATAGACGCAAGAATTCATGCTGCAGGGAGCAGGGTCATGTTTGGAAATATTTATCTGCAGGGGCAGGAGGATGGTACTATGGAGGGAATCATGTTTGTAGATAAGGGAGAGAGTTTGGGCTACTGTGGCTTGGTGGTACCCCTGGAGAATAAGTGTAGGAAAGTACCATCTTGCCTGTCATGTTACCCCCATTTTTACTTGTATGTCAGTTTGTTTTTGCCTGTCTCACTGGGATTCTGCTAGCCAGGACCCCAGTGCTCATAGTTTGTGGCCTGAATGTGTTCCCTGTGTAGTGACTAACTGTGTCACTGAGGCTCTGCTAATCAGAATCTCAGTGCTTATGCTCTCTCTGCCTTTACAATTGCCATTATAGGCTAGTGACCATTTTTACCAATTCTAATTGGCACACTGGAACACCCTTATAATTCCCTAGTATATGGTACCTAGGTACCCAGGGTATTGGGGTTCCAGGAGATCCCTATGGGCTGCAGCATTTCTTTTCCCACCCATAGGGAGCTCAGACAATTCTTACACAGGGCTGCCACTGCAGCCTGAGTGAAATAACATCCATGTTATTTCACAGCCATTTTACACTGCACTTAAGTAACTTATAAGTCACCTATATGTCTAACCCTCACTTAGCGAAGGTTAGGTGCAATGTTACTAAGTGTGAGGGCACCCTGGCACTAGCCAAGGTGCCCCCACGTAGTTCAGGGCAATTTCCCCAGACTTTGTGAGTGCGGGGACACCATTACACGCGTGCACTACATGTAGGTCAATACCTATATGTAGCTTCACAATGGTAACTCCGAATATGGCCATGTAACATGTCTAAGACCATGGAATTGTCCCCCCATGCCAAATCAGGTATTGGGGTGCCAATCCCATGCATCCCCGGGGCTCCACCATGGACTCCGGGGATGCCAAACCAGCTCTCTGGGGTTTTCACTGCAGTTACCGCTGCTGCCAACCCACAGACAGGCTTTTGCCCTTCTGGGGTCTGGACAGCCCAGTCCCAGGAAGGCAGAACAAAGGATTTCCTCTGAGAGAGGGTGTTACACCCTCTCCCTTTGGAAATAGGTGTTAAGGGCTGGGGAGGAGTAGCCTCCCCCAGCCTCTGGAAATGCTTTGAAGGGCACAGATGGTGCCCTCCTTGTATAAGGCAGTCTACACCAGTTCAGGGAACCCCCAGCCCCTGCCCTGGTGTGAAACTGGACAAAGGAAAGGGGAGTGACCACTCCCCTGTCCATCACAACCCCAAGGGGTGGTGCCCAGAGTTCCTTCAGTGTGTCCCAGACCTCTGCCATCTTGAATCCAGAGATGTGCTGGCACAATGGAGGCCTCTGAGTGGCCAGTGCCAGCACATGATATCAGAGACCCCCCTCCTGATAGGTGCTTACCTGACTAGGTGGCCAATCCTCCTCTGAGGGCTATTTAGGGTATTTCCTGTGGGCTTTTCCTCAGATAATGATTTGCAAAAATTTACCAGAGTTCCTCTGCATCTCCCTCTTTGACTTCTGCCAAGGAACGACTGCTGACTGCTTCAGGACACCCGCAAAACTGCAACAAAGTAGCAAGAAGACTACCAGTGACCTTGTAGCGCCTAATCCTGCCGGCTTTCTCGACTGTTTCCTGGTGGTGCATGCTCTGGGGGCTGCCTGCCTACACCCTGCACTGGAAGCCAAGAAGAAATCTCCTGTGGGTCGACGGCAGCTTACTGCCACATTGACTGGCATTTAAAGTTACTTGCCAAGCCTGGAACTCCCCTTTTACTACATATAAGTCACCCCTAAGTTTGACCCAGGTAGCCCCCATGTACAGGGTACTGTATAGGTAAAAGATGGGACATGTGCCTTCATTGTGTGGCATGTCCTGGTAGTGACAAACAGCCTATTTAGTTTCTCACGGCTGCGAGGCCTACTCCTATCATAGGCTAGCCTTGTGAATTCCCTTATAGTACTTAAGTGGTCATTTCTAAACTGTGAGGAGTAGCATGGGCATGTTTGGTATGTTTGGAATGGTAGTTAGAAATCCTGCTTATTGGTGTAGGTGGATTTCTTTTACTACTACTGTGGAAATACCACCTTTAGAAAGTGGGCATTTTACTATGCTTATGACTCTTGTGCTTTGCAGCCTGACCCCAATCCACATCTAGGATATAGTGACAGCTAGGTTTTGTGCATACTTCCCAAACAGCCATCACACAGGGAGAGTGGAGGTGTAACAGGATTACATCTGCATACTGAATACTATTTCTGGGCTGAGAGAGAGGGAGGCGGGGCACACTTACATTTGTACAGGCTGTGTCCTGCCCTCACACAAAGGGCTTGTTTACAGTCTAATGATGTTTAGAGCTAGGGCTGGAGCTAAAAGGGGGGGTGGGATTGTGCACCTCAAGGTTCTTTTGAAGTGCCCCCTAGTTCAAAGACATTTTTAATATAAGTACAAGGGTTGTAACCCTATGTTTTGAGACACTACATGGGACTTGAAACCAGAAGCTGCTGCCTCTACATGCTGCAACAAAGGAATGCTGTGCTTCCAGAAAAGATCACCACTTGGACTGTTTGGGCTCTGTTGTTCTGACTTGTTTGCCTGTCTGGCTGCTGGGGACTCTGACACTTTGCTACATCAGTGTACCGGTGTGCTGCCTGCTTGCTTGAGCCTAGTGTCCCCCCCACTTGTTCTCCAGAGGCCAGGTGGTGTATCCCTCTCCCTGTTTTGCTACAAGCTGAACTAAGTAGTGTATGTTTTCCCATCTTGGGGCCCGGGACGTGTGAGGTTTCGGGAGAGCTCATCGCTCCCTCCCTTATCCTAAACCAAAATCAGTGCGTGGTAGGTGCTCTGAGGAGCTCCACGCCCCAGCTTTGGGTAGGTGGGCTCTGGGTTCGGTGGAGAGATTGCTCCACGTTGAGTACACCTAAGAGTCTGCCAATGTCAGAGCGCTAAAGGAGCAGCCTTCCAGCCGGGAGCAAACTCTGGATTTCCTTGGTGGCTCGCTTGGGCAGACTGCAGCAGACTCATTTGCCTACTGCGGGGTGCCCCTGTGACGGAAGTGGGAGAGGACTGGCTGCCCTATTGAAGGCTCATCCTGCAGGGTGGGCTCCAGTGAGACGCTGACATTGTGCTCCTCAAGGTGAGGGTGCCCACAGTTGGCGACGGCCCTCCAGGGCAAGGAGGCCATCCCCTGAAACTCCTCAGTGCGGGTGCTTCACTGAGGGAGACTTATATCTCCTGGGTCCTCGCCAAGGTGGGAGAGTGTTGTGTTTCGCGTCAGTGAAGCCCAAGAGCCAAGAAGCTTGCTTTGGAACAGACCATATTTTCGCTAGTAGGGGAGCCCATAGTGGCCCTAGCGGCCTTTGCAGTATTCCACGTGTTGGGGACCTAGCAAGGTCTCCCCGCCAATGTTGGAGGTTGATGGGCCCTTCACACCCCCCGTTCAAGGAGGCAATCTGACCCATGAAGACACTCACCTGAGGCTTGCAGGATGGGAAGGAAACCTCGACGGAGGTCCCATTCCTGCAGAGCTCCTTTGTATCGTAATTATGGTGGTAGGAGCACAGGACCTCTGTACTTGATGTGGTGGGTTTTCCACTTAACATATAATCCATAAAAGGCACGCAGATGCACTGTAGCCTTCGTATGGAAGTGTTAGAAATGGGGTCTCTAGTTGGCAGTTGGTTTGCACCCTGTCCAAGTAGGGACCCTCACTCTAGTCAGGATAAGGGAGATATCCGCTCAGATAACCCCTACTCATCCCCTTGGTAGCTTGGGACGAGCAGTCATGCTTATCACAGAAGCAATGCGTAAAGCATTTGCACATAACACACAGTAATATAGTGAAAACACTACAAAAGGAAACCACACCAGATTTAGAAAAATAGCCAATATTTATCCATGTAAAACAAGACCAAAACATGAAAATCCAACATACTTTAATAAAGATATGAATTTTGCAAGAATTAACTTAAAAATACAGTTCCTCGAAGTCGACAACTCCATCAAGGGCTATCACGGCATCATGATCAACAAAACCAACAATTCAGGCCGGGCATGGCATCGCATGCCAGCTATGGTGTCGGGAAGACCCAGGGCATTGTGATCCTCGCGGTGAGATCCAGAGAGCGGCGTCGCTGGCGGCAGTTCTGGAGGTCGGTGTGCGGGTAGACAGGCCCTTGAAGTCACACGCGCTACAGATCGAACTCCGGGTTGATGAAGTCAGAAGCGCTGGCGTGGAAGGCGTCAGGGCTGCGGTGCGAAGTGGGACGATTCGATGTGCAGTGCCCACAGGTCACGGTGCAGGCTTTGGCTTGGTGACGGCATCCAGCGGTGTCGGTGAGACCAAGGCTGCAGTGTCAAGTGGGGCGATGCGACATGCGGTGTCCCCAGGTCATGGTGCAGACAGCGGCTTCGTTGTTTCCGAAACACTGTTGTCCGTAGGCCCAAGTCAGTGCGGGACAGGCTCTGTGCGGTGTCCATGGGTCGTGGTGCAGACAGGGATGCTTGGTGATGACACTGGTGGACGTAGATGGTGCTGCCGTCAGTGGACCAGGGCTGCGGTGTAGGACGGGACGGTGCTTTGTGTACCTCACGAGCAGTGTCCACAGGCCACGGTGCAGGCAGCGTCGCCGGTGACAGCAGGAGCAAAGGCGATGCAGGAGTGCAGGTCCACAGGTCACGGTGTAAGCAGTGGGTCGGTGGCGGCCTCAGATGGTGGCGTTGGTGAGACCAGGTTTTTTGTGCAAAGCGGGGCAGTGCAGCTCCGTGCAGCGTCAGCAGGTCAAGGTGCAGGTCAGCGGCATCGTTGGCGGCGTCGTAGTGGTTTTTCTTCTTGAACAGCACAAAACAGACAGTTCCCAATGTTGTAGGCAGATGAAACTAAAGTCTTTGGTGTCCCTGAGACTTCCAACAGGAGCCAAGCTCTATTCCAAGCCCTGGAGAACTCTCTCAAGCAGGATACACAGCAAAGTTTACTCCTTACTCTCTTATAAGGCAGAAGCAGCAACTGCAGGCCAACCCAGCAAAGCAACACAGCATAGGGGCAGCACTCCTCCTTCAGCTCTTCTCCTTGGCAGAGGTTCCTCTTGATCCAAAAAGATTCTAAACTACTTATACCCCTTTCTGCCTTTGAAGTAGGCAAACTTCAGGGGAAAGTCTCTGTTTTCACAAGATCCAGTCTTGCCCTGGCCTGGCCCCAGTCACACACCAGGGGGTCGGAGACTGCATTGTGCAAGGGCAGTCACAGCCCTTTCAGGTGTAAGTGACCACTCCTCCTCCCACTCTAGCCCAGATGGCCCATCAGGATATGCAGGATAAATCCCAGCTCCCTTTGTGTCATTGGCTAGAGGGAATTTGTAACAACCCAACTGTCCGTCTGACCCAGATGTGGAATACAAAAGCAGGCAGAGGAACAGAATGGTTTAAGCCAGAAAATGCCCACTTTCTAAAAGTGGCATTTTCAAACAGGCAATTTTAAAAACCAACTTTATGAAAAGGTGTGTTTTCAAATTGTGAGTTTAGAGACCCCAAACTCCAGATCTCTATCTGCTTCCAAAGGGAAACTGCCCTTGAAAGGTATTTAGAGGCAGCCCCCATGTTAACCTATGAGAGATATAGGCCTTGCAACAGTGAAAAACGAATTTGGCAGTATTTCACTGTTAAGACATGTAAAACACAACAGAACATGTCCTACCTTCTAAATATACTGCACCCTGCCCATTGGGCTACCCAGGGCCTACCTTAGGGGTGCCTTACATGCAGTAAAAGGAAAGGTTTGGGCCTGGCAAGTTGGTACACTTTCCAGGTTGAACTGGCAGTTTAAAACTGCACACACAGACACTGCAACGGCAGGTCTGAGACATGTTCACAGGGCTACTCATGTGGGTGGCACAACCAGTGCTGCAGGCCCAGTAGTAGCATTTGATTTACAGGTCCTGGGCACCTCTAGTGCACCTTACTATGGACTTACTAGTAAATCAAATATGCCAATCATCGATAAACCAATCACCAATACAATTTACATAGGGAGCACTTACACTTTAGCACTGAACAGCAGTGGTAAAGTGCACAGAGACAATAAACCAGCAAAACAGATCATACAAAATAGGAGGAAGGAGGCAAAAAGTTTGGCGATAACCCTGCAAAAAGGGCCATTTCCAACAGGAAGGTAATTTGGCATGATTTTTTTATTTTCTGCATTTTACTACTGTATTTTATTCCCTAAATGTTTTGGTTGCATTTTCTGACCTGATGTGATTTTATATGTCGTTTTACCCTGTCAGGATAACAAGCATATTTCAGGATCTGCATTGTACACATATGCAAGGTGGCTTTTCATGACGTGAAATGTGGGAACATTTATTTTCTTTGCACTTAATGTGATGTTTGACAATTGCCTAGTTGGCAAGGTAATCACCGTTTTATGAGGATTTGGTCTATGGTTCTTGAACAATAGATTATATATTTTTCATGATAGTGTGTGGAGTCTCTTTTGTGGAGTATTGATTTTGTCACTGGAGTGTGTGTGTTATGCAAACACTTTACACATTTCCTCTGAGATAAGCCTGACTGCTCATGCCAAGCTACCAAGTGGGTGAGCAGGACCTATTTTAGCTGGGAGACTCCCTTGCCCTGACTAGAGTGAGGGTCCCTACTTGGACTGGGTGCAAAACACTGCCAGCTAGAGACCCCATTTCTAACACCTCCAATTTGCAACTTTGTCAAGGGCTTCCATGTTACCCCTTTGACTTGGCTGAGCTCTCTCCACTGCCAGAAAAACAATCTCCCGTAGGTCCTTTGTGTCCTCACATTTCTCCAAAACCTCCATCAGCTTTACAAGATACACCCTGTTATCCAACAAGAATAAGTACTCTACATCATGTCAGAACACAGCAGGCAACTTGATGTTCACTTGCTTAGTTACCTTCATCCTGGTCCTGTCCTTCCACCTTCCTTGGAAGAAGCTGTGCCCACAAAGTCTCTGGCCTGTCCTGTTTGTCTTGTACCACCTTCAAGTCTCATTGATCATCTTTATCAGCTCCAGCCTGGAGCTCTGGGCATGGTCATATGGCATCTGGTCTGTACCTCGCCTTTACCCAGCAGCACCCGTCTCATACTCCATTTCTAATATCAGTGCACCCCTATATTCTCATCATTTAAGCCTTGTTGCAGAACTTAACTTAATTTTCCTGCACGCTCCCCAGCAATGTTCCCTTTAAGGTGCGCATGTGTGCGCACATGCACAATGTCTTTTCCCACTGCGCACACACGTTTACAAAGCGCACTTTTCACTGCCTGCCTTTGCAGCAGCAGGACAAGCAGCATCCAGAGGAGAAATCCCTGTGAATAAGTTTTGTGTTTTATCAGGAGTTACAGCAGGTCAGGAGTTTAATTAGCTTTGTCTGTCTGGAGGTCACCGGGCTGCATTCAGGGCAATAAATCATGCTTATCAGCAGGCTGGCTGGCTGGGGTGATCGTTTTCTAGATAAAATGTTTATTTTGTCACGGAGGGCATTTCTCCAGTGCATAATTTGTAAATAAAAAAGGTGCCGGTGCCCAAAGCCCTCTTGTTAAACACGCGGCTGCTGCATATAAAAGTGAAAACACTGAGGCCCGTATTTATACTTTTTTAGCGCCGCATTTGCGTCGTTTTTTGACGCAAATACGGCGCAAACTTGCAAAATACCATTGTATTTTGTAGGTTTGCGCCGTTTTGCATCAAAAAGCGGCGCAAATGCGGCGCTAAAAAAAGTATAAATACGGGCCTGAATACTAAGGCAGCTTAATACTGAAGCCATCTCGGGCCTCTTCAATCTATTTAAACCCAGTCCTTGGCCCTTCATCTCACTCTTGCAGCTTTCTGTTTTCTCCCATTGTGACACTTTTTTGTTTTTCTCTTCCTCTGTCTTTCCCAAATGTGTCTTTTACTCGCAGTAAATGCTTGATTAAGAAAAAAAAAGAATCGGCCCTCAAAAATAGGAAACAACAAGTAAAACGTTTCATTAAATAAAAAAGGTGCCAGTGCCCAAAGCCCTCTTCTTAAACACGCAGCTGCTGAAATTAAAAGCACAAACATAGAATACTAAGGCAGCATAATACTGAAGCCATCTTCTTTTTAACTTCTAATGCCCTGCCTTTTTTGCTTTAGTGGTAAAACAAAGCTATGGAGAGGCAAATGTCAATGATCTTGGTAGTTATGCGCTGCGCTTGCGTGAATAGTCAATTTCTTGGCGCACGTATCCTTGGCTGCAACACACAGAGACCTTACACTGCCGCACACAGTGGAATCAAATTAGAGGGAACATTGCTGCCCAGCTTACTTTACTACAGAGTGGCCAAAAATCTGACCTCCTTTTGGCTTCTCCTCTGTGATCTAAACTCTGCCTTCAGAAGGAAGAGTTAGCCATCTTTCCATGCCCACTTGGGGAGCACATAACTCCATATATACTTTGACTTTCATCTACCAATTCTTTTCAACCTGTCCTCACATAACAACATAAACCCAGATGTGGCTGTACCCATCTTTCTGAAGGAATGTGTGCCATACTGATGGACCACAAACCCCACAAACATTTCTGAAGAAATTCAAGGCACCTATCTGGATGTCACCTTCCTGCCGGCATCAAACTGGAATATTGATACACCTTCCCTGCTCTATTCTTGTCTTTGAGATTGAGTTACTTGTGTTCTCTTCTGGAGGGAGTTTAACCTGGCATCCTCATTCTCTTGGCCAACCTTTCCTATGCCTTCAAACCCTCCTTACATCTGATCTCTTTATGAAACAACCCACTGACTCGGGCACGCTTATTCCATCATTGTCACTTCTGTTGTTGCAGTTTTAGTTCTGTCCCCCTTTTTTCTCCCTGGTCATTTAACTTTGCCTCTTTCTATAATCCCCTTTCTAGATACATGTCAGACTCCCACCAGCCCTTCAAAACAAGCTCTCCATTCTCTTTCTTCAGTACCTTTTAACTCTCTTCACTCCTATCCACAGCTTCACCATCTTGACCCCATTCTGCCCACTAATTGCCTAGATACTGTCTTTCCATCCTGTGGTTGTCTGTCCTTAGGCTCTCATACCACCTTGGCCACTTATCACCTACATCTCTGACACTAAGTATACTTTGCGGGTAATTGTTTATAAAACATGCAAGTTTATATACTCGCAGTGTAATGAAGAGGGAGCCACTAGCCAGCCAGCCTACAACCGCCTCCTCTGACAACCACCTCAGGTTCTCTCACCATCCACCACATTCCAATTAGAATTAACCCTACATCATAATGTAACACATCTCCTTTCCCAAAACACTTGCAATAATAACATATTGTAATGACATCTGTTTAAATAAGTATTAACCAATTGTATACACTGATAATAGAAGAATAAGCATTACATAAATGAAGACAAAATAAAATAACCCATGTACATGTCATTCAAGGGAAATGTATGCACAGTAAAATAACTCTCATATGCCCATTATTTTTCCACAATAAAGTTGTGGTACCAACCAGGAGGATGACACATTATTTCCTGCCTCACCTTCATAGGTTCATGATCATCACATTTTTTTATTTTTTCCTCCAACAAGCAGTCTGGAAATCTCACCACTTTCCTATTATTCCACATGTTTCCATTATCCAGTAACACACTTTAGCAATTTACTTTCTTGACCTGTAAGGGTTTCGAAAATTGGGATCCACCCTTGCATTCTTTCTAGCCTTTTCTCATTTGTACTCAATCTCCCACTCCAAATCGTTTTTCAAAGCTACTCTCAGATTTCATTTTACTATAAATTTCTTCCTTTATCACACCCTTCACCAGCATTGTATGAGCCTTTCTCTCCCTCATGACAATAACAAATATTTTTTCAGTGACACTATTCTCAGTGGTATGATAATCCCATATCAATTGCCTCACAGCCTCTCTCTATTGTCCTCCCCGACACAAGGCTAATTGTATACCCTACTTAAGCGTTCTGTTCCACCTTTTCACAAGGCCATTACTCTGATGGTAATCAACTGATGACCTGGTATGCTCCACCCCAAACTTACATAAAAAATCCTTATGGCTTGAGATAAAAATTGCACCCCGTTGTCCGTTACTATGACTGCCGGGACAACCTCTCTCTCCCAAAGCTCCTCCAAAAATTTGATAACATTGCGTGTAGTTATTTCCTCTACAAATTTGACCTCTGGCCTCCTTGAAAAATAATCAATGACAACCACAGCGTATTTGGAAATAGAACCCAAAATATGATATGGTCGAGAGATGTCAAGACCAATTTTCCTCCAAGGAGTGTCCATTTTGCTACTTCAACAGGAGGATATTTTACTGTTCTTTGAGATTTATCGCTGCATGAACACACTAAATATTCTCACCATTCTTTTCCATCTTTGTCCAATCCTGGCTAACAGTATTCTGCTCTCAGTCTAGGCTTGGTTGCACTCATGCCCCCATGACCCTCATGAGTCAGCACTAAAACATGTGCTCTTAAAGCTTCCGGCACAACCAGCAATTCATTTCTGAACAAAATTCCACCTTTCACTGACCTTTCTGTACTAACATTCCTGAAGGATTCTGCATCTTTGGATATTTTTCCCTTGGCTGGCTAGCTCACTGCCCTGTACTTCATAACCTTCTGTAATGTCACATCATTCTTAATAGGTTGCACCCATTCCTCATGTGTTATGTGCCCTTCTGTGACAGTGTTTACATTGGCAACCAATTCTTCACCCTCATTCTCATCATCATCCCCCTGGATGTGCATTGGTAACCTTGACAAGTAGTCGGCTACTAAATTTATCTTACCAGACATATACTGTATGGTATAGGAAAATCCCGTAATACTCAAAACTCACCGCAAGATTCTGGATAATGCTTCAGCCATCCCTCTGTTGGTAAACACCTCAGCTAAGGGGTGGTGATCAGTGTGAATTAAAAATGCTGTTCCCCACACACATTTTTGGAAGTAACACACTACCCACCAACACGCTAAGGTTTCCCTTTCAGTCGTGGAGTACATCCAATCAGCATCCTTAGGGAGTCTCCAAGCATAAGCAATGGTGACTTCTTTCCCTTGCCTCTGTTGTAAAATCACCTAACCCAAAGCTATGGCACTAGCATCAGTACAAATTACATTTTTTTAACGTGTGTCATAGGGTTTAAGTGCAGAAGCTGATGCAATTTCTTTTTTGAGATGTTTAAATTCTTGTTCACATTCATTACCCCACTCAAATTTGACATTTTTTGTCATCAATGTATGCACACACACACACTGTTTTGTTCGCCAAATTAGGATTTAAATTAGGAATAATATTCGGCTAGTCCCAAAAAGGACTTCAGTTGCTCTTTGTTTAATGGTGATGATGCTTCCTCAATAGCTCTTACCAGTTTCAGTTTGGGTGATACACCGTTTTCATCTAACCAGTGCCATAGATACTCCATCCCTTTGACACTAATTCTATACTTATCCAATTTTATAGTTAATCCACTCTGTCGTAATACCTCCAAAATGTCATCATGCCTCAGCTTGCAAAGATCAGTATGCATCTCGTAACATCTTGAAAATATGTTACATTGCATAGCCCTTTAAATAACTGATGCATTGCTCTCTGGTGCACCACTGAGGATGGTGCCAAGGCAAAAGGCATACGCTTGAACCTAAACGCCCAATCAGGAGTGAGAAAAGATGTAAGATGCCTTGATTCGGGATGCAAGGCTATCTGGTGGTAAGCGACGAGAAATCCAAGGTGGAGAATATTTTTGCCCCTTTGATTGTTGTCAGCATTTCACATTTAGGTCACGCAGGTCTACACATATTCTAAGCTCCCCGTTAGTTTTTTTAGCCAGCACCACTGGAGTCAGCGCTCCAAGGCCACAATCTCCTCAATGATGTCAGCCTTACACAGCATATCCAACTCTTTTTTCAAGGATTCTCTCACTACCAATGGCGCAGTGCATACCTTGTGCACCACAGGACAAGCCCCATCTTTCAGAATAATCCTGTGGATAAAACCTTGGTGCAAACCTAAAGCACCTTTTAATACCTCTGGAAACTTGTCATGCAATTCCATGTCACACACCACATTCATGTTTGATATTGCTCCTTGCACCTGATTAGAATGATTGGGATCCAATCTTACCAATAAGTCCCTTTGTTTAGGCCACCCCAACAGACACAACCCACCTTTGAAATATACACTTTAGAGAACGTCTCTTTGCCCTGGAACTCCAATGTACTATCTATGTAACCTAATAGTTCTATTGGTTTGTTCCTGTATGCTACTAACTTGACATTGGGTTTAAACATCTTGTGATCATGGAAATTACTCAAATATTCCTCACTGATCAGGATGTTATGGGCAGCAGAATCAGCCATAACCCACACATCCGCTCTAACTACTTTGATGGTACAATAATGTTGTATGGCGTGAATGACTACACCCACATCAGTAACTTGCAAAATAAATTCTTCCTCACAACATGAGTTCTCCTCATCCACCATGTGAACTGACCCTTTTCTCTGGCAAAATTGCCTCCCTTCCCTTTGTAAATCCTTGTAAAATGTCTTTTCACTTCCTGCATATTTGTCCAACAGCAGGAAAATTAGAATCTGTGGCCAAATGAGCCTTTAACCCACACCTATAACATGAGTAACACTTTTGATCCACCCAAATTCCTTTTGGCATCACAGTATTTTTCTTGTTTTTAGTTGAGTTAGTTCCCACTGTCTCACTTTTCCTGCAGCACTTGCTCTCATTTCTTTCTTTCCTTCTTCTCTATTTTCTGCCATTTCTGCTATGTCTATAGCTTTCCTCAATGTCAAGTTCTCTGTGTTAAGAAAATTTGCTTGTGTGCGTTTGTCAGTAATGTTTTGCACCAATTGATCTCACAGCATTTCATCCACAAACCCTTTATAGCTACACATAGATACTAATTTCTGTAATGCTGCCATGAAGTTATCAATGGATTCCCCCGGCATTTGGGTTCTTTGTAAAAATTGGAATCTTTCTACAAGTTTGTTTCTTTGCTTTCCATAGTTAGCACACAGTTTTCTAATGGGATTTGATAATCACCATTGTCAGAACTCTCTTCTTCCTCTTCTGGTAATGGAGGTAGATGCTTAAGCACGCGGCACCCTTCGGCATACATCCGAACCCCTTCTTTCCAGTCTTCCCATAATATAATAGGTTTATCAGACCTGTTTAATTATTGGGTGGGTGCTTTCATGCCCTGCATTTTACTTCACTGTCTAGTAGTAAATTCAGTTTTCTTAAAGTTTTGCAAGCAGGCAGTGATAACATCTGTGTTTAGTAGCCATGTATTCTTGGCCAGCAGTAAGCAGCAGAAAGTGTATATGTGTTTATTTTAACACATTAAACAGGGCACACAACACACGTTTCACTGCAGGTTTTCACTAATTGCCCAGTATCCTTGTCGATGTGAAGAGATGCATGCAATCCTAGCTCTGAGGCAAGGTTTCCTTTAAATGCTTGGTATCATTGTTGCTAGGCAATGTGAAGATAAGCGCTACCTTAAGTGTCAGCAATAAGGCATGGTCAGCAAGTGATGTGGATCGCTCTAGATGCTATCCTTTGAAGATGCGCTTGCTGCAGTTTCCTGGTAGGTCGCACTCTTCAAAATTGAGGTATCTGTGCAGTGCCAAGCCAGGACACTTCAACCTGCAAAGTGAATCCTACGATCTTCACTGTCAGCCACACCATCACTACCACAATGCCGCCAAAAAGATGCTGTGTGCTAAAATGCTGCTGGTTCCCGTGCAAAGATACCGGGTGCTCTCTTCTTCGGCTGCCACCCTTGTCGCCAGTGAAATGAAGAATATGTTGCAGGCCATTGTTTATAACACATGCAAGTATATTTACTCGCAGCGTAATGAAGAGGGACCCACCGGCCAGCCAGCCTGCAACCGCCTCCTCTGATAACCACCTCACGATCTCTCTCACAACCACCACATTCCAACTCATCATAATGTAACAATCTCCCTTCTCAGTTTCTCTTCTCGTCATCCACTGTCTTTTGTTCTTTGAACTAGTTTCTGTCTCATTATGGGAATGATGCTCACAGTCCTCCTCAGCTCCCTTTCTGACCATACTTCACGCTAGTCTTCATCACTCTCTCTGCTAAGCAATCTCACTGCTAGTGAGCTGATCATTTCTGTGTCTCTCCTCTACTGGTAATGAGGCTCACTTTTGATGCTGCTTTTTTCCTCCTCCACACTCTCCCCACTAGATTAGTCAGCATACGACTCAATATTCATATCTTAATTCTGTACCATGCAACCAGACCTTTGCTCAACACTCTTCATGCTCTTGAAGGCCCCTGACTCCAGCTCCATGCCTTGTTTGGTTTATCTCTGACAGGGTAACAGTCCTTGTCTCACCTTGGCTACCTTGTTTATGATTGGCAACACCGTCCTGTAACCATCTTTGGGATTTCTCCAAATCTCCTAGAAAAGGGAGATGTCCTTTCAGTCTCCAGCCTCCTGAGCGTGTTTTGGCTGCTTCACTTGGCCACTCACCTTGCAGGTTGTAAGCATCTGTTCTGGTTACCTTGCCGATCCATATTGGAATCTTACACCAGATTTCATGCCACATACTTTCTCTCCTTTGTGTCTGCTCCTTTTCTCCCCATTATGCGTCTGCTGTTCCTCAGCCTCTTCCCTGCCAGTCCTGTTTGGCCCAAGGCGGCCACTATTTTCTCATACCTTCTGATACCTGAGGGGCTTCTGTCTGTCCCACCTATACTGCCACCTGATCCTGTATCATCCCTTGTCATCTAGCAAGGTCAGTTTTCTTTGCTCCTCCCTCGTCCCACCCAGTCTGCTGCTACACATATTACCTTACATGTGGCCGTTGGTTCCGCTTCAGTGACCAGCCTGTTCTCCTTCTCTGCTACATCCATTGAGACCTCTTCTGGCTACGCCATCTGCCCTGCACTTCTCCTTCTTTGGGGAGGACCACATGCCTTCCTTCAGACCCAGTCGCCTTTGGGGTCCTGACCTTTCTCAGAAACTACTATCTTGTGCACTTCCAAGGCCCTCTGTGTTGGAGCTCCATGCTGTCCAAGCCACCCTTCTTCTCTGCTTGTGCAGTGGGGATTGAATTCCCATATGTGTATAAACAATACGTCAGGCACCAATGTGGCTGATATATGGCAGTCACTTCACACGCCAACATGCCAATGCTCTGTGTTCCCCCAGCCAAAAAAGAAAGCAGTACCCTCATTTTTGCCCTGACTCGCACTCTTAGACCAGGGTTATGCAGGGGTTGGATATCTCAGAGTGGCTCCAAGAATCCACCCGCCTGAAAACCATGTTTAGCTTTCCCTCTCTTTTATGGGGAAGTGCCCTGTCAAGCACAGATTGCATGTAGACCTAAACATACCAATTCTTGGTTCTAGCTGATGGTTTCTTCTTTGTCATGTCTCACTTCTGACTACAGCCAGAGCCTGGTGCTCCTCTGGGTCCAACTCTTGATACAGGCTCAGCTCTTACTGCACCAGAGCACTGTGCCTGTAAGCGTCAGGGCAGAGCTTTCAGATGATCCTAGTAGCTGGCATGTCTGAGGTGTCACCCAGGGTGCATGGCCTCACTGGACATGATGTTACCAACCCGAGCTCAGAGGTTATGTGGGGCTCCATTTCTTTAAACCAACAATGGGGATATTCTCTTAAGCAGATGTCGACATTCTGTCTTAGGCATCCTAGACAACCCTGAGGGGTGGGTCACTGGGGTTTCATTCCCTTGCCCTTAGAAACGAGGGGTGTGCTATGAGTGTAGGTAAAAAGGTCCTCAGACAGTTCTCTCCTATTCTATTATGTACCATGGATGCCTGTGAATTTACTTGAAGTTAAAACATTCATCCACCTTTTGACTTATTCTTATATTCAGCTATTCAACAATCCACACAGCCCCAAATACCAGTCAATGGCTCGCTTCATTTAAAAATTGCCAGTCTGTTGCATAGTCCTGTACGGATCGACTTTTGAAGGTACCTAGAATTCACAAGGCTAGACGGGGTGATTGGTCCTTTTCATATCTCATCTTCAAACTTTGGAACAAGCTCCCCATAGAGTTAAGATGCCTATACAACGAATCACAGTTCAGAAAAAGGCTAAAAGCATGGCTGTATCCTCATTAATAGCCTCCCCCTCAGTGCTTAATTTGTAAATAAAAACGTGCCGGTGCCCAAAGCCATCCTCTGAAACTTGCGGCTGCTGCATTTAATGTGCAAGCATGGAATACTGTGGCAGCATAATCCTGAAGCCATCTTGGGCCTCTTCAATCCATTTACAGCCACTCCCTGCCCCTTCAGCTCACTCTTGCAGCTTTCTGCTTTCTCCCATTGTGACGCTTTTTCGTTTTTGTCTTCCTCTGTCTTTCCCATATGTGTCTTTTGCTCGCAGTAAATGCTTGAGGCAGAAGAATAAGCGCTGGCCCTCACAAATAAGTGCTGGTGCTCTGCACTCGAAACAACAAGCACAAATTAAGCACTCGCCCCCCCCCCCTGTGTTTTTCCACTTGCCCCGAAGCAAAGCTATGTCTTAGTCAGTGCTGGAAAGCCTATGGGTAGCCTTACACTGTAGTAAGCCGCATGGCATAGCATAGCAAAGCGTATAGGTAGTAAAACACTGCAGATCCAAGTCATTCGATATGTGTTTCTTAGCACCCGGCCAACACTAATCCCCAAGAACGTCCTTCCTCTAGCTGCCCCCGAACAGAATTCCCATGGTCCCATTGGTTTTGCCAATGTTTAAATTTAATTGCATTTTGAACATGATAACACGTATTTAAAGAGGAGGTTTTTAGCCCCTAGATTAATATTAAATGGCGCAATCATTTTGTCTAACATATCCAGGTCCCTATTAAGTGTGCAGTGAATATTTTAAAAGAGGCCCCGGGGAGTGTAAAAAGACTTGTTTTTGAATTGCAGGGATTGCATATCTCTTTGTTAGGAACACGATATTTGGCAGCTTTACATTAATTCTGCTGAAGTTACAGAGTGGAGCATCTTCTGTCTCTTCAAAGCATGCTGAACTATACATAACCCACATTCAAACACTTATGTAAATAGAGGTTCAATGCACCCATAGTTTTCTTACAGTTCTTTCCTATCCCAGCAGTGCTCAGCCATTTCTCAACCGCTTGACGCACAGAGGTGTTTGTTATCACTGGAGGTTAAAGTTTGTTTGAAGTGGGATCAGCCTCTATTCCCACAATCCGGGCTCCGAGACTAATCACCCCTGTCCGCCAGAGTGCTGGCAATAAAAGTCTGTCAGAAGAAACCTCACCTGCAAAAACAAAACATTGGCAGAAGAGCTGCAGAGATTGCACAGAGGCCCTTCATAAAAAGGTATTTGCAGGTTCATTTCAAGCCCAGAAATGTTAAAGTGAACGTGGTCGCAGAGACGTTTTAAGGCAGGTGCAAAGTGGGCTCTTCAGGTGGGGGTGTATGTGTTGTTACACTCCCCTAATAAATGTATTTTCTGATAAATAGTTGGGTACAGGTGCTTCAGTCAGGTTTCTCCAGGAATGTTTACATGCACACAGACAGAAATACCCTTACACACTCGCCCTCTCTGTTTTGAAAGTCTTCAAAAATGTAAGTTATTTTTCAAGATGTTCTACTTTCTCTCTTAGAGCTCCTACCAATCTGCATCCTCTACCTTTCCAGTGTCCCACAGGCCTCTCTCATGCATCCTGCTTGTCGTATAAAGTAATTAAACATTATATGCAAGCCTGGTTGTCGGAAAAACTGAAGCTCACACAACCCAGTCTGACTGACCATACTACGCCCCTTGGGGCCCTCTGATTGAGCCAGCTCTGTTTTGCAGAAAGGTTTGCCCTGATGACCCTGAGTAATTCTCAAACAAGTTGTTTTAGATAACATTTTCCTTTGATTTAGGGTGTGTATGAGTCTATTATGGACATTTTGCAGGGAAATGCTATGTTTGTTTCATGCAACATCCATGCTTTCAGCAGATGGTGAAGGAAAACTAAAATGAGAATAACGAAGTGTCATTATCATTTTATTTTTTGGTGAGCCAGGTTAGGGCAGGGAGGGGCTGGATGGAGGAGTGGTTGGTGCACTATAAGTGCGCATGTGTGTTTGGCCGGCCACGTTTGGCCGGCCAAATAGACATGCGCACTTTGTATTTCTCCACCCGGCTGTATTGAACAGCCCGGAGGAGAAAGTGCACAGGGTGCCGCTCCCTCTGTGAGCGCTGAAGCAGGGCACTCACATCAATCATGCTGGTGACAGCAGCATCGTGATTGGAGGGGAGTCTGGAAGCCTGTGTGCTTCCGGGAAGAAGACAGAGGAGATGTATCCCTCTCCGTCTGTGAGAAAAAGGTAAATGCTGTTTTTTTCTCTCTTTTTTATTTGTATTCACCCCCTCCCCTCTGCTCCCCCCGCCATGCTACCCCCATTCAGTGTCAGCCACCACTGGCAACATCCACAAAAAAGTTTAATTTAGATCAAAACAGGACCTCACAGATAAGATTATTTGCAGTAATATTAGTGAGCTGCTGCTGTGTTACACTATTGAAAACATGTCACACTCCCTGAATAATAGATATAAACACATTTAACTTTGGACAAGTGGACCTGTGTATTGTCAGTGGCCTGGCCAAAGAAGGCATGAAAGAGCTGAAATTGTGTCATTAATTCAAATCTGTTCTGAACAGGGTCCCCCAAAATCCGTTTTGCCCAGGTCCCCCAAAATCAGGGACGGCTCCTCCACAATGGCAGAGGAGCATCTCCCCCCTGACAAAGAACCAGGAGATGAAAAATAAAACAATATTTTAATATTCTTTTATTTTTCATCTGTTTGCTCAGCCAGCAGTACAGAGAGGGGTGGTCATGGACCAATGGATTTGGAGGGGGAGGAAGGGAGAGTGCACCTAAGTGCACATGTGTGTTTGGCCGGCTGTCTCAGGCTGACCAAACACACATGCGCACTTAGGTTTCTCCAGCCCAGCTGTGTTTAATAGCTGGGCTAGAGAAACTGCACAGACCCCAGGGCTGTGTCTGAGCGGCAGTCCAAGATGCTCAGATCAATCCTGACGCTGCTTTCATGCTAGGTTTATCATGAAAGCAGTGCCAGGATTGGTGGGGAGCCTATCCTGGTGTCCCAGTGGAGGTGTTCCTTGCCTCTAGCAATTTCCAGGCAACAATAAATATTTAGGTGATTTAAATTCTGCCTGGAGAGAGATCTGAGTTTTCTCAAGTGGACGTTTTCAGGAAGCGTAAAGGGTTAATATGCCTGCTGCAAAGAACGTGTACCATGCAGATCACAAAGTGCAAATAGGTCAGTGGTTACTACTTTTGTCAGAGAGGTCCTTTTGTTACTTGCAGTTTATAATTTAAAATCCGATATAAGAAACAGTAAGCTATTAAGTGTCATCAAAGAACTGCATGCATACTGCAAGGTATAGATTATAGCATTCAGATTTTTCCCCAGTCTTTCTCTATCCTAAGTTTGCAAAAAAGGGTTAATTTGGGTATAAATAAATTCTTACTATTAAAGAGAACCCCCAACCATGCTGTTACACTTTAAATTCTGAGTCTGTGCTTCTCCAGACCAAGTACTTTTAAACTATACTGCCTACCAGTATGGATGACATGACTCCTACACCTCGTAGTCCTCTGTCTTATGTAACATTTCTTATACAGTGATTTACTCACCTATGATTGATTGTCTCTGTGTTATGTGTGTGCAATGTAGAGTGCTCTGACACCCTACACTGGTATGTGTGGCGCTATAAAACTAATTAAATGCATCTGAGAGAGAGTGGTCATGGAGACTTGAGGGGCACCGTTATGTGGTGGAAGTGAGGGAATCTATGGCGGAGGTGGCCAATGGGGGCACCAACAAACATAGTCTCACAGGGTTCTACCAGCACTAGGCCCGGGCCTGGTGCCAAGCGAGTGTACAGATAGAGCCTGACCAGTAGCATCTGTGGGGCCATGTGTCGACAAGAAAATTGTGTAGATTCCCATAAGGTTGTTTATCAGGCTGGACAGCTGGGGATCCCTCTGTCTGTCCAGCCCAAAAAGCAGCACCATGGTTGTAGGCCTACTGGGTTTTCCTTGCATTCCAAATTGCCAGTCCAACTCTGGGAGCGTACACTCATTTAGCATATATGTATTTGTATAATGACTGGTTTACCAAAAAAGTAGTAAATCTGCACCCATAAAAGTACTTCTTGAATGGGGGCAAATTTAATATTTTTAGGAATTTACAAACATTGGCAGTTGTTAGGCTTGGAAAGCTACGCCATTCTCAGCTTTCCAGGCATGCAAATGCTCCCAAATAGACTAACCACTGGTAATTGCTCCGGGTAGCATTACAATCCATTGTTTTTTTGTCCACTGTGCTGCTCTAGCATACATGCTAATATTCCGGATTCAGACGGGAGACACCCGTTTTTTAAGCAAAAAA
This sequence comes from Pleurodeles waltl, assembly GCF_031143425.1. NCBI lineage: Eukaryota > Metazoa > Chordata > Amphibia > Caudata > Salamandridae > Pleurodeles > Pleurodeles waltl. The sequence goes on from NC_090436.1 coordinate 62,094,643, forward strand.
TTGCTTTATTTTGGCTGTCTCCCACCTAAAATTGCATCTTTTTCAATAGAAGTCAATGGGAGAAATACATTCTCCCTATTCTTTTTTTTTTTTTTACTCTCCCGCTTTCTTCTTCTGGAATGTTGTCATGTATGCTCCAGACAGAGAACCAGTAATGCAAATCAGTACTTACCCTGTGCCTGATGGAAAGTCCATCCCAGACTTTGGTCATGTCAACCCTTCCAGCCTCTAGTCTACTGCTTTTTTAGTTGGAAAGTTTGAGAGTCAGCAAATCTCACTGAATAAACTATGCCCATGGCCTCTTAAGTGATAACAAAAAGAGGTGCCAATCAGCAGGCTATTCTGGTTGCGGTGTCTAAAGTTCCTACTGTGTATAGTTATATGTAGCATATGCCTTCAGTCCAATGGTTTCTTAGCTTCCAGACTCAGGTGTTGGTGTCTTTACTACTAGTTATAGCAGGTTTCGGGAGCAGAGAGGTCAAGACTGATTTGCATATGGCTGGGTCCAAACTGGGGTGACGTGGCGAGCAAAATAACTATGGATTAAACCCAGATCTGTGACTGGGGGTGAGTGTTTGAAAAATTTCAACACTCCGTCCATCATTTTATTTTGTTTTGTGATGTTGCTTTGTGCGCCCTAAGTGGCAGGGGTGTGCCCAGACGTGGGTCCCTTGCTCGCTGCACCACTGGATTCAAGCTAACCTGTCTGATGAAGGGTGATACCCTGAAACTGGTCCCAGGATGCTTGTTTCCTGTCCAGGGAGAATGTGGCCTAGCAGTTCGGGCTGGACTCTTCCCATGAAGAACAGGGTCAAGACTGATTTGCATATGGCTGGGTCCAAACTGGGGTGACGTGGCGAGCAAAATAACAATGGATTAAACCCAGATCTGTGACTGGGGGTGAGTGTTTGAAAAGTTTCAACACTCCGTCCATCATTTTATTTGGCACACAAACACATAAGCACACCCAGTCCGTGCTTACATGATAAACCAGAAATCCTAAACCTTATCAGTCTCTCATCGCATAGTGTTTGCTACTATGTGTGAATAGTCCACATCCTTATTAAGCTTCTATGTCTAGAGTGACCTTGTTTTATAGATTCAGAAGGCGGTGCTTTATCTTGTGAAGCACCTTTCATAGAGGAAGTGATCAACTGCTGTAAAGCAATTTTACTTCAGGATGCATAATCTGCAGTACAGTCTGCTGGCAAAAGTTCAAAAGTCTGAGAAACCACAAGATATTTATCAACTTATATTACCTTTTCAGAGGAAAGTGCAACAGAAAATCCATGAGCGAACCACCTTTTTTTTTTACAGCAGTGGCAGATTTTCAATCCCCCTGCGACATTGAAAAATGTATTTATTTATTATTGAAAAAGGTAAAGAGACAGGGAGAGATAAGTATGGTGTGTATATATACACCATATATATATATATATATATATATATTACCTACTGGCAGTTGCCAGTAGGTAGTTATAGTTATGACCAGAACAAGCATTTGTGACTTCCCTATATCGTTGGCATTGTTTGACAGATCTTCAGGAAATGGTTCCAAAAAAGTGTGCAGGTGATTCTTGTTGAGCATGGAAAGTTTTGGGGTGATCTGTCAAGGGGGAGGGGGACTGAGAAAAAGGGGGTGGGTCACAAAACGTTCATTTCCCACGTTAATTCCCATAGGGATTTTGAACATGACTACAGCCTGAACCCCTGGCCGGATTTACACCAAATTTGTCAGAAAGCTAGGGTTTGTTTCGCAGATTGTGCTCTTGGTTATTTGGTGTAAATCCGATCAGTAGTTTTTGTGATATTAAAGGGAAAATTAATTTGTATATCTAGGGCTGCAGCTCTGTCCCAACATTTTCGTGGCAATCACAGCGAATTCACGAATGCATGTGCCAACAGGAATGCTGTGATTGGGTGTCCGCAACCTGACCAGAAAGTTGCAGCCATCATTTTAAGTTATGGGACATGGTCCTGGAGCTGCAAAACAAAATGTGACCTAAGGGGTCAGGGTGGAGGTACCCTGACCCCAAGGATGTGATATAGAGTCTTTGAGGGTTATTGAGGGTCAAAGTATGACCTTGAATTTTTTTTTTTATGACATACGATCTTTCCCAATTCGACGCAATGGTCTGTGAGGCCGTGTAACGTTGCGACGAATTCAGGTATATCGGCCAAAAAAAAACCACAGGCTCATTCATACACTCATAGAAGCACTCAGACACTCATGTCCCCACTCACAGACCCATTCAGAGAGTCAGACACCCACTTTCAGACCTACTCAGACACTCAGACACCCACTCACAGACCCACTCACGCACTCACTCAGACCCTCATGCACCTACTCACAGACCGACTCCAGACACTTACACACCCACTCATAGACCCACTCAGTGACCTATCCACTCAGACCCACTCAGACCAACACACATCCACTCACAGATCCACTCAGACCCTCACACACCCACTTACAGACCCACTGAGACACTCATGCACCCCCTCACAGACCCACTGAGACACTCACGCACCCACTCACAGACCCACTACATCTACTCACAGACCCATTCAGACCCCTCACACACACCCACTCTCCCACCAAGACAGACACTCTTACACCCAGAGACACCCTCTCACATCTATTCTCACACCCAGAGAGACAGATACTTCGGCCATGCATGGTGCGGGGTTGTGTAGTTATGGGGGGGTATGGGGTTGGCCGCAGGGTCTGGCCACAGGTCAGACCCAAGGCCAGCGTCCGCCGCTCACGTCCAAAGGCTGTGCACGCGCTGGGTTGGGATGTTATAGAGGGTTGTCTGCAGGGCCTGGCTGGAGGCCAGGTACTGCAGTCAACCCCTGCTGCATACGGCCACAGGCAAAAGGCTGTTTGTGGCATTGTTTGAATTGACGTAGAGTAACTAAAATTACTTTACGTTAAAAAAACCATAGAAATTCACAGAAATTCACTGAGAACAACCAAAGGTTACAGGGATGTTATAGTTAGGAAATAGAATTTAAAAAACATAGAAATTCTCTTAAAAAACAAAAGTTACTGGGGCATTATAGTTAGGTTCCAAAGGTGTGGTTGGATTAACGTATAGTAATTAATATTATTTTACATTAAAAAAACCTTAGAAATTTATTGAAAAAAAACAAAGGTTACAGGGATGTTATAGTTAAGAAATAGAATTTAGAAAACCATAGAAATTCACTTAAAAAAAACAAAGGTTTCGAAACTTTCAAGACAGCAGCTGAACTGACCAAAGTATACGTTTTGAAAATTTCATGACGATTCATCAAATGGTGCCAAAGTTATTGACAAAAAAATAATTGCCTGGCTATGGACAAAAAGGTAATGACCACTAGGTCAAATATATGTATGGCACTAGTCACTCCGTAGCTATAGTTAGGGTGACCAGAGATAGGGATTTTTCAGATTTTTGTCCCTTTATAGCTTGCACCAGTTTGATGAATGTGAGTGAAACTTTGCGACCTCCAGCCCCCGTTTCATTTTGTGAGGACTGAAAGTTTCTCGCCGTTTGGTCATGGGGGTGCAAAGAAAAAAGGAGGGTCCCAAAACAGGCTTTAAATACAATGCATTTTCCATAGACTTTTGTATTTCGCATAGCGCAAACACTGCCAGCTTGATTTTGCCAGTATTACATATTAGGGGGCACAGATAGTTCTGTGAAGGTACTGCAGTTAGGTAGAGTGAGTAAATGTTGAATTATAAGGTTTTTGAACTTGTCGCAAAATATAGCTAAAAGTAGCAAGGAAGCCCAAAAAATAAACTAAATTGCATTTGTAAAGTTTCAGGTTTTCCACATGAGCAATGAAACGTTCATTTATGGTCACATGCCAATGGAAACCTATAAACAAATACAAAACAGATAGACTACATCTTAATCTACATACGTTTTCTTTTGCATGCTCTCTGGCTCACAAAATAAAACTGTTTACAATAAGCCAAAAAAAAACATCTTCTGTATTTACTCCTGTGCAATAATCTGGAAAAGTGACCCAGCCATGAGTTACACAAACTACTAAATGGAGGACATGATAATTGGCCATTAGGAAAAACTAATAATGTTCATTTTTATAACAACAATGATTGGCTTTCATTCCCTTTAGACTTCATATGTAGCACAATCCTAATGAAAGTAGCAAAGGAGGGCCAAAAATAAACCAGACTGCATGAGTAAAAGTTTCAGAATTAGTACATGAAACAACTAAAAGACACATTTATGGTCACATGACTCAGGAAATGAATAAGCAAATACATAACAATTACATTAGATAAAAAGAAAGAAATTACATTAAATCTGATTGCCACTTTGTAGTTATCATTAGTATTCCCAATGATAGGATATCCTCAGATATTACCTCCCTAACAGCTGTCCACCCGTTTGACAAATCACCGAAACCTTTCCTGACCCATCGCATTTTCTACATATTGATATGTTGTAAATTTAGGCGAATCGTTAAGAGGGTGCAAATAGCAAAGGTGGTCCCAAATGTTTTTTCCCACCAATGCTTTTTTCATAAACTATTGTATTTGACTTATGCAGAAAAATGGCTAAATGGATTTTTCATGAAATTTGAAGGATATTTTACAGTGCAGAGATGATGCTTTTTGGCACTGCAGTTAGGTAGAGAAAGTATTTTTAAGGTATAAGGCATTTAAACTTAGTGACATCTGTCACAGCTGTATTTTTGCACTATATTTTTTTTTAACTCTTGCAGCACATGGCTGTATACTTATTTAAAAGTATATAAAAAATAAATAAATTTGAAAACCTATTACCACTTAAAAGGGATGGTAATAGGTAGGGGCCTACTACTTAGCTATATCTACAGCCCTAACACTGATCACAGCCAAAGTGTAGTTAAAACAATATGCTTCCTTTTGATTCTTAAGAAACAGCAATTACCCAATTAAATACTGTCATTTCATCGTCATGTACCATGGTATAATGTAAACTTATCATGGTATACTAACTAAGGGTCAGCTTCATTATTAGATTGCAGCACCCTTGCATCATTTATGGTGTTGCATGGGCAATGCAATACTTTAGTCAGATTTAAAAAGGAATGCACTATGTGTGGCCCTGGATTGATTGGTACATCTGAAGAAAAGCAAGGCAGCGCGATTTGCTGTTTTGCGTTACTCTGCACACCATAATCTACATCGCTGCTAAATTTCACATACATCCATATGCCATGCTACTGTATACACTCCATTACATGCTTTTCCACTCAACACCACTCCACTCTATGTTCTCCACTGTACGAGACTCCACTCTACACCACTCCACTTTAGGCAACTACACTGTACACAGCGCCATTGTATGCCACTCCAGTCTACGTCACTCCACTGGACGCTATTCTTCTATACACTATTTCATTCTACGCCATTCTACTGTATGTGGCTCCACTCTGCTCTATTTCACTGTATGCCATGCCACTCTACAACACTCCTCTGTACGCTATTCCACTGTATGCTGCTCCACTGTATGCGCCTCCATTCTAAGCCACTCCAGTGTATGGCACTCCACTCAACGCCACTTCATTCTACACTACTTGATTGGACCCCACTCCAATGTACAGCACTCTACTGTATGCTATTGCACTCTAACCCATGTCACTGTATGCAACTCCAGTCTACACCGCTTCATTAAACACCTCTACACTGTACTCTACTCTACGACACACTATTAAACTCTATACCACTCCACTATGCAACACTGGACTCTACCAGACTCCCCTCTACCCTATTACACTGTACACAACTCCACTCTGCACAAGTCTTCTTTACGCTATTACACTGTATGCAACTGTACTCTGCGACTCTTTAGTGTACGCCATGTATGTCACTCTGCTGTACGCTACTCCAGTATTTGTTATTTCAATCTACGCCGTTCCACTGTATTCCACTCCACTCTACCCCACTCCATTCTATGCTATCCCATTTGTCCCTACTTCACTGTATGCCACTCCACTGTATGCTATTACACTCTACTCCATTCCAATGTATGCCACTCCAGTCTACACCACTTCACTGTATGCCACTGCACAATAAGCTATTTCAGTCTATGCCACTCTACTGTATATCACTCCACTCTATGCTATTCCACTGTATGCCACTGCACTATACGCTATTCCAGTTTACTCCACTCCAGTGTACACTACTCTACGGCACTCCATTCTACACTAGTTCATTGGATGCCACTCCACTCTAGCCACTCCACTATATGCTGTTTCAGTCTACACCACTCCACTGTACACTACTCCAGTCTACACCACTCCACTGTACACCCCTCCACTCTTTGCTATTCTACTCTACACTATTCCACTGTATGCTATTCTACTCTATGCCACTCCACTGTACTCCACTCTATGCTATTCCACTGTACCCCACTCCATCCTACACTATTACACTGTACACAACTTTAGTCTTTGCCCCTCTACTATTGTATTCCACTCTACCCCACCCCAAAATACACAACTCCAGTCCAAACAACTTCACTGTACGTCACCCAACTGTACGCTACTACACTATATATTACACTATATGCCACTGTACTGTATGCCACTCCAGTCTATGCCACTCTACCCTACGCCTTTCCACTCTACGCCACTCCATTGTACTATCCTCCACTCTATATAACTCCACTCTACAAAACTCTACAAAACTCTACTACACTCTGTGCCCCTCTTCTAGGTTCTATTCCACTCTATACCCGTACACTCCACTGTCCAAATTTGCACTCAACTCTCTGCCTGTACACTCTATTGTACAACACTGTACTCCATTCTATGGCACTTTCCAACACCCCACTCTCCTAAATGAGATGCCACTCCTATTTACAACAGTTTCTTGACTCTACAGTACACCACTTCAATGTATGCCAAATATACTAATCCACTGTACACCACTCTGCTCTACACCATTCCACTTTATGCCACTCCACTAACTACACTCCACTGTGAAGTATTTAACTGTACACTGTCTCACTACAGTTTACAATAATCAACTCTATGTCTGTACACTGTATGCCACTCCACCCTGTGCTGCTCCATTGCTTGACACTCTCCTCCACTTTATTTAACTACACTTCACTCTATAAAAGTCTACCACACTTCATGGCACTCTACGACCTTCCACTCCACTCTATCCCCATATGCTCCACTGTCCAACTCTATACTCCACTCTATGCCCATCCACTCCTGTGTACAACACTCTATTCCACTATACTTCTAATTGTATTTATATAGCACTTACTAACCCTGATGATGCATTGAAGCACTTTTCGGCAAGTAGCACTCTACTCCGGAACCCAAAAAGAATTAGTGGTGGAGTAGTATAGGGAAATATGAGTTAGGTTGTGCAGTGCACACACAGCCTGTTACTTTGATTGAATAGGATAATGGAGTGATAGAGAGGGAAGAGGCTAGACAGTGTTATTTGGAGATCATAGTAGTAACTTAAAATGAGGTTTGGGTGAGTCAAAGGAGAGATGGAGGAGGGAAAAGTCCAGAAAGGGGTTAAAGAGATCATAGTAGCTAAATAAGGTTTGGGAAGAGTCAAATGAGGGATACATAAGGGAAGAATCTAGAAAGGGTTGTTTGGAAATCATATTAGTAAAATGAGGGTTGGGGTGAGCCAAGGAGGGATAGAGGGGAAAGAGTCTAGAAAGGGTTATTTGGGAGATCGGAGTAGTAGAATGATGTTTGGGATGAGTCAGAGAGTATTGGGTATATTGAGAGAGGCATAGGATAAGACAGAGAGAAGTGTATTGGAAACAGTCAAAGGTTCTTTTCTTTTTTTCCTTCTACAGTAGGAGTAAAGTAATAAATATATAGCTACATAACTTAGAATAGTGCATTGGAGACATTAAAGTTTTTTTTGTTTTTTTCTTCTTCAGTGGTTGTATTGTATAAATGCAGACTTTCAAGTGTTGCTGTACTTGAAGCTACTTTACTTCCATTTTTATTTGTGTATTTTATTTGTGTATTTGTGTATTTTTTTATTTGAAATGTATATTTTCCTCAATATTTCCATAGTGAAGCACTTGTAGATAAAATTGTTATGATAATTGTTATGATAATATTTACATATTGTGATAGATAAATAAGACAGAGAACCATAAGCATCTAATCAAACAATGTATATAAAAACTAAGCAGTGACATATATATGTTAAGCATAAAATGATCGAAAATTATATATATATATATATATACATATATATATATATATATATTTATAGATATTGCGAGGACCAGTGAAAATCAAGGGTGTGAGGACCCGTGTGCATACAGGAAGAAATTCTGCACCCCCCAGTCCGGGATGCAAGAAAAGTTGCACTCCAGCATCACGTTCTCAAGCAAAGATTTATTCTAGCTGGCAACACGTTTTGACCTTACAACGACTGTTGTCACAGCCTAAAACCACACGGTGTCATTTCACCATATAAGTGTTTAAGCAAACAATAAAATGGAAAACAGACACAGAGTTTCATTTCCTCCATAGACATAAACATCAGGCCCTGATAAGAGCCTAAAGACAGACTCCTGACCAAAGGCTTTAATGGGGAGGGACTCATATTTGTACATTATTAATTGGGACTGCACAAAAACAATAATTAATGTCACAATAACACATAACAAATCAGGCATATATAATGTCTATATTGTCTAATCATCATCGTTTTAAAGACTCAGGTTGAAACTAAATTGAGGTCATGTGACCTAAAATCATATCAGCACACCCTTAAATTATCAATGTTCAAGCTAATTAATTCATTCATTCAAAGTTGAGGTCAAGTGACCTGATCAAACATTCCCGCCTCCCCCTTGCATGAAAATTGGAGTCTTTTGGAAAGAACAAATATAATGCTGCAAACTAAAAACGCAATATCTAACTACATCAGATATATCGTACTAAATAGGGTCCCCGTGCATGTGAAGGGAAGAGTTAAAAAACAGAGAAGTACATAGCGGGTACACAATGTACGAAAGTGGGATATCTACAAAATACAGAAAGAGGCATGGAAATATCCCTAACCAGTTGCCAATAAGCAAAAATAAAAAATAAAAATGCAATTGCATCACGTCATGAGATTGGTTGCATGGTGTGGTACTTAGATATTACTTTACGTTTAAAAAAAACATACAGATTTACTGAAGAAAATAAAGGTTACAGGGACGTTATGGTTAGGTTGACGTTTTGCCCAGGCAAAGTCATGGAAATTCAGCAGTTATAGGTATACTTATAGTTATACTTATCCAAAGAAACTATAACTTGTGCCGTTAACTAACTTTAAGCCATGAGTTATAGTTTCTTAACATAAGTATAATTATAAGTATAACTATAAACTGTGGTTTTGTGTAGGTAAAATGTCAACCTAACTATAACGTTGCTATTCTTTAACATATATATATATATATATATATATATATATATATATATACATATATATATATATATATATGTATATATATATTACCTTAGGTAGCTATAGTTAGGACGTATTTTCTATAGAGAAAGCTTTTTTTGTTGTGCTAATAACTTTGGCGCCATTAGTTGAAACTTCACATAATGTTCCCAAAAATACGATGCGTACTTCAGCATCTGTCTGGAAAGTTTGAGGGTGATCCGTGAAGCAGGGCCAGAGAAAAGGTGGGGTCTCAAAACACGTTTTCCCCATTAATTTCCTATAGGAATTTTGAACACATCTACAGCCTATCCGGGGAAATACACCAAAGCCCGCAAATATGGAGGGCGGAGCAAACAGGGCGCACACTGGTTAGATTGTTACGCCCACCATACTTGGCTACATACATATTAGAGCTGAAGAGGGAGGACGGTACGCGAGCCATGGGCTCCTCAGTGGTGCAGTCTGAATTTTTCAACTACTACTCCCATGTCTATATGGCGCGATCCACCTTATCCCTTACAGCTTTACAACAATACCTTGCAGAAGAGGCAATGGTCTGGTTGACCACCTCTCAACAACAATTCCTCAGTGAATCCTTCGCGACGGAGGATATAGTGCAGGCCATAGATGCCCTAGAGGAGTCACGAGCCACCAGATTGGATGGGTTCACGGTATGTTTTACAAGAAGTGCAAGCAACTGCAAACTGTATGTGTACGCGTAGGCTATAGAGACTGGAATACTCCCCCCAATGCTTCGAGAGGCGTTTATCGCCTCCTACCCAAACCTGGCAAAGATACATAACAATGCAGCTCTTTTTGACCCCCATCCCTGCTCTACTTCGATAATGAGATACTTGCCAAACTGCTGGCTACACGCTACTCCCTTCTATTAGATCAAATCATATCCCGAGCACAATTGGGCTTAATTCCTCACTGCTCCACATCTCTAAATCTCTGCACGGTCTTTTTGGCGCTGAACAGGGTATTCCCCACGAAACCAGCAGCAATTGCACTGCTGAACGCAGAGAAAGCATTTGGTTCTCTTGACTGGCCGTTCCTCCAGGCCACTCTGCACAAACTTGGGTTCCTGTGGGGATACACAGCACTATTAATTTCTTATATACACAACCATCAGCTACTGTATGGAACAATGGAACTCTATCCCCCCCTCTTTTCATTGGGCGGGGCAACCGGCAGGGATACCCGATATTGCCCCTTCTCTTCGTTATAGCAATGGATCCTCTGTTGCACCCTCTGCGGGAAAGACATATTCATAAGGGCCTGCTATTCACCAGCTGACCGCTCCTGATGTCGCTCTATGCGGACGATATCTTACTATTCATACTTCAACCTGGTGACAACCTTACATCAGTACTAGATGAAATAGTCCAGTTTGGCACATTTTCATGACTGCACGTAAACTGGGGAAAGTCTGAGCTATTCCCACTCACGGACGTCCCCACACCACCACACACAGATTACCCACTAAAGTGGTGCAATGAATCTACAAAGTATCTCGGCATCCACATCCATTGAGAGAAAGAGCATATCATATGGCTCAACTATGGCCCTGCCAGCGAAAGGTTAACTGCAAAGGTGGCCCACTGGTTAGCACTCCCGTTATCAATGGTGGCTGCATCTCTCTTATCAAATTGGTGGTCCTCCCCCAATTCCTATATCTATTCTTAAACACCTCCCTTTCACTCACAAACAGTTTCTATGACACCCATTGCAGTTTGTTGATACAGCTTGTGTGGGCAGATAAGCGGCCAGCATCTGACTGGAAATTCTAACCCTCTTTCTGAGCGCAGTGGATTTGGGGTTCTAGACCGCCAACTCTACTATCTGGCAGTGCAGGGCTAATTCTCTTACAACTGGTTTCATCCCGACGCACGTATACCATACGCAATTCCAGAACGTGACCTTGCTGCTCCAGTCCCACTGTGAGTTCTTCTGTCTCTGGGATTCCCCTTACACCCTAGGGATATACAGACCCTGTCCACCACCAGCTGGGCATGGTGTAAGCTTGCTCGTCTACTTCAGTGTGAACTACTCTACTCTCCCGCATTAACTCTGGCCAATAACCCCTTCCTATCCATCACACAGGAGGTGCTAGTTTAACGCACCCTGCAAACGCCAAACATCCGCACCTTCGGAAACGTATTCCCGGATGGCCATGTCTTTGCTCATACTGAGGATAAACAATTTGCTAACGCTACCCATTTAGAACACTTTGTGCTCTGTTGCCTACAGAACGCTTAATCTGCAGCACACATAGAAGTAACAAATCAACACTGTAGATTGTTTATGTGCAGGAAGGGGCACCTTTGCACTATGGTGAAGAATGCCTGTGTTGGCGCTGGCAGCTAAATATAGCGCCATCGCTAGGGGAAACACAGGGATGCGCCATATTTTTGTAAATACAGCACATTTCTGCATTTCAGAAGTGACGCAGCGCTGGCAATTTTGGTGCAGTGCCGCACTGCGCCACTTCTATGTAAATATGGCCCTTAGTTTGAAAAGTTTGTGAAGATTCAGCAAACAGCACCAAAGTTATTAGCAAAAGAAAAAATACTTTGTCTATGAGAAAAGTACTTATAGTTTCATTTATACATATCAGTAGCGGCTCAAGCCGCGTGGCAGGGTCGGGGTGGCATGCGGGGGGGACATTGAAAACAAATTAATAATTACAACAAAAAAAAAAACGTACCTGAATGCGCCTCCGCCACTACCACCATCGCACAGCTCTGCTTTGCCGCAGGCACAGGCTCCCAACCTGCCCTGCGGCCAATCTGAACACTGCTGTCATGCTGCTGGCAGCATGACAGCAGCGTTCGGATTGGTTCGAGCACCCAGCCAGGGCGCTCCTAGGCAGGCTGGGAGAGTCTGCCTGCTCTCTCCAACCCAGCACTGCATTGCCGGGTTGGAGAGAGCTTAGTGCGCATGTATGTTTGGCCGGCTGTAGGATGACCAGCCAAACATACATGCGTACTGTGCTCGTCATGGACTGTGACCCCACCCCTTCTACAATACAACGATAATAAACATAGTTTATTATCGTTGTATTGTAGAAGTTTGGCAGCTGCTGCTGCTGGCGGGGGTGGGGAGAGCGAAGCTCCTCCACCCAAACGGAGGAGCCGCCCCTGATACCTATCTGAAGAAAGTGCTGTGCTGTTAAGCAACTTTAGGCCATGAGGTATAGCTTCTTAACATAATTATAGCTATAAGTATAACTATAACTGCTTTTTCCATAGACAAAACGTTTTTAGGTTTCACCTGCACAGCGCTTGAGCAGTTCTTGTGAAGTCTTAATGTACTAAAAAAAAAAAAAAAAAATCTTCAAAGGGACTTAGAACCTGCACATAATTCGCCCCTTACATACCTGAACTTCCCGTTTGTTCATTCAAACATCGCTCCAATGTCCCTTGAATTTACTTGCTTTTTATTGACTAGTAGGTCTCTTCTGCTCTTCTGTTCTGCTTTCTGTTCTTTTGCCATCACGTGGATCATGGCTAAAGTACACCTTCAAGTTTTTGATGATTGGTTACTTGTTAAGTGTTTGTATGCAATAAGATGAACCGAATGCAAGTCAATTCACGTTGCAATGTGTATGACTATGTCAGCCATCTTGCAATGGAGTATCGAATGCAGTTGTAAAGCAAGCAGGGAGTGGGCACATTATGTTGTGTTTTCATTACTTAATAATTACGTTTCTGATTAATAAATGTTGTAAATATTAAAATTATATGTTTGTTTCTTAAATGACCACTCACTCATTTTTAAAGAAAATACATTTGTTTAATTGGGCGACGTTTTATTTTGAATTGTTATTCTCTCAGTGACTTATTAACAGGCAGTCACCAGTGCAGTTATCTTGCAGGCATTAGGGTCATGATTTGAATGGTGCAGCAGGTGCAGTGGCACCAGGGCCAAAAGTTGTAAAATCTCCTCTAAACACCAGAAACTGCTTTATTTTACTATGCATCAGGCAATCACAAGTGCAGTTACCTTGAAGGCATTAAGGTCATGATTTGAATGGTGCAGCAGGTGCAGTGGCACCAGGATCACAGGTTGTCAGAAGCCCTCTAAACACAGATTATTGCTAAATTTTACAGCTAAACAGGATGACACAAGTGCAGCTATCTAGCAGATATGGAAACATGGTCCTAACTATAATGACATAGACAGACAAACATTATTTACAAAACCATAGAAATTCACCTGTTAGAGTTATCTCAAGTAACTACAACCCAGGCCCTAAAGTAACTATAACTCGCACCCCCACTATGCACAGCTTTTTTATAAAAAAATTTACTGCAGAAATTACATTGATATTATCAATGATGTTATTAAAGATGTCATGAGTGGCGTAATTAGTGGGGTTATTAGCAGTGCATGGTGACTGCGCTTGTTATAGGCCGCAAGTTATAGTTCCTTGAGATAACTCTAGCTATAACAGGTTCATTTCTATTGTTTTGTACATTTAAAATGTGAGCCTTACTATAATGTCCCTGTAACCTTTGTTTTTTTCAGTGAATTTCTATGTTTTTTTTAACGCAAAGTAATTTTCATTACTATACGACAGACAGCAGGTGAAGTGGACATCGTATTTTCTTGGAAATTTTCGTGATGGTTCATCAAACGGCACCAAAGTTATTCGCAAATTCACAAAACAAAAAATGCTTTTTCTATAGAAATTAGGCCCTAACTATAACTACCTAAATTATTTATATATATATATATATATATACACACACACATGGCCTGCTCCACTGCTGCAGCTAGATGTACATTGTTCTATGCTTGTTCCTGAGAGGCAAGCCCTGCATTGCTAAGATGTAGGAGCAGCTCTTCAAAGACAACACCAAAAGCTTTTTCTACACAAGCCTGTGGCTAGTGGTTAAACTTGTCACTTTAGAATTGTTGGACTTGAGTTCTAATTCCAGCTCGGCACTTGGCAGAAAAGTGTGTAATTCATGGCAATTTGAAAAAAAAAGTCATTGTTTTTAAAATTCCAAGTATGTGCGAAATGCAATTTTGTCATCTAAATCCACTACTAACATATGTTATTTTGTGTTGTCTCCACTCATCAGTATACAGTCTTCTGTATACCCAACTACTTTTGTGCTATGTAAATATCAGTACATACATATCCCAACCACTTTTAGGCTTTGACTAGTATCAAAATAACACAGCTTATGTTTTCAATGTGGCTACCAAATTGTAACCCACATTTGGTATACCTTAGTTGGTAAGTGAAAATTCTCCGATTAAGTTACATACTTTCCATTACCTCTTGCCTACTGACATTGTCTGTCACTTTCAACCACGGTGAAAGAGGAAGAATGAGGATGGCAACCCAATCTAAAACCCTGCTTTAAGACTATAACACTTTTGCCACTAACATTTCTTAGATTTTATTGACACCTACCTGTTAATATACAAGACTGTGCCAAAAAGCAATAAAAGAACTATAAATCTGCTTCCGCTGTACAAACTCCTATAAACTTTCTTACAAGTTTGTCTTCTCGTATGCAACAATGAATCAGCTATTGATGAAAGGAGTGTCACATAGGTAGCCTACTGCAGTGCAAGAGGCTATTGATGTAGTGAAAACTTCCTTCCCCTCTGCTCAAGGCCTGCTTTATCTAAACATGGAACGTCACTAAACGGTGGCAGCAGATGCTACCAATCAGGGAATGGGAGCGTTTCTTTCACTAATTCAACCTCTATCAATATTGCAAAATATTATTTCCCATGGCCATCCTGAGATGACTTCTGAACGTAGCTATCATATCTATAAAAAAAAAGATGTACTGAGTATTTATAGCACCTTCTGTTAGGAAGGGTTTATTAATTTGGGAAGATGGAATCCTTATGAATTTCTAAAACTCACCCTAGCTAGGTCTCAACACAAGTCCCAGTGAACCTCTGCTCAACCTGTGGTAACTATGACACAAGGACAGGAAACTCCAAAAAGTGAGTCAGTTGAAGCAATACCAACAACTGTTTAAGAAAACAAAGAAGTAAAATTCAATATTTTGAACCAGAGATAAGAGTTTTTAAAGTGTTGAGGCAAACAGCAACTCAAAAAAGTAAAACACCAAAGTATCAGTTCATGGTTGATCCAAACCTATGTATGATTTCAGACCGGGGAGTGTGGCCTGGCAAGATGGCTGAACGGAAGCTTTAATCCCGAATAATCCTACCAACATAATCTCTGAAATGCAACATAATTGAGTCTCTTGGACTCTGGCATCTGAGTGCTACATCCTGATCCCCTCCAACGGTGGAATGTGAAACAGACCATAGACATATTTGCTTTTGAAAGTTCGAGCCACTGCGTGGCAGGAAGGCCACAACGGAAACAACAGTGGCTGTGGCGGTAGTAACCAGATGTTACCCGGATGGCTGGTTGGGTGGCTGCTGTGGGTGGGAGACATGAAACCGGCTGAAAACCTGTTGTGTGCAAGCTGAGGAAGCCCCGAGTATTGGAAGGCCTGAGCGACTGGTGATTGGTGTGGTTGACCTTGCCATTGTTGGAGATGGCCCGAGAGGCAGCTCCTGTTCTACGTGGTCGCAAAGGAGCCTGAAGATACCCTGGAGAGAGGTGAGAGGAATTCCCCAGGGAAGAAGTAGTACCCCCAGAGGGGACTGGCTGCGGCAGGGGAGACTCCGGCGGCACGTGGGCTGTAGAGCTTGGTGTGCTACCGGGCGAAGTTTGTAGAGCAGAGCGGGGAGCGATGACTGCAGTTGGAAGAGCAGCCCGGGGGGGCATGAAAATGGATTGAGTGAAAAGCCATGAGAGCACAAATGAAGTCTGGAATGGAGATGGCCAAGGGCAGTGATCCCATAGAAGAAGATGCGGTTGGAGCTTGCCTCCACTTGGGGACAGAGATCGGGTGACGCCTGGGCCCTGCTGGAGAGAGGGGTACCTGGTCATTCACTGAAGAAGACCCCACTCTTTCATAAATAGCGGCATTGTACACTATAAAGGGGGCAGTGACACAGCTGAAAAGGCCTCATGGACCCCCAATGATATGGGGAGTGGTGCTGGAAATACACGGACTGTCCAGTAGGGTTGCTGGGCCCCTCGCAATATGGAGAGAATGGATAAGCTGTGCCGCATAGGCCTAAGAAAGTCAACCCAAGTTCATGACTGTGCAGGGTGGGCTAGCGATTGAACATAAGTTGTGGTACGGAAACAAACTGGGGGGACCAGGTAAAGGGCGGCACACACATAATGGATGAGTCCCTCTTTGAACCTTGCATAACAGCTAAATGCTCAGAGAGGATAGCAATGGTGCTATAGGGCATGACTGGAGAAGCACCACAACAGGTTATTGATGGGGATACGCAGGCTATTGGCAGAAGAGCTGGACCTTCCAGGGGTAGGGGGTTCAGAAAACAATAATGGGAAGGATAAAGCAACAAAGTCAAGCAAAGTAATATGATTATCCAGTACGCATAGACAGAGAGACTACAGCAGCGCAGTACACGGCACACAGGAGCCCAAGGCCGAATCTGGAAATGGAACTGTCGAGAGCGGCATTGATGGAAGCAATACAGGGAATCCGCACTGTTATGGAAGGCTACATAGACATGGTGGCTATTGAGGTGGGGCTCCTTCTAGTGGACCTCTGCAGGGTGTTGGAGAGAGTGACAGTTAATGGACAGTCGATTGAAGACATGGGACAGGAGGTCACGTATCTTACAGAACAAGTTGCGAAATTGACGGCCATGGCGAGGACACTGGAAGATATGGCGGAGGATGCAGAGGGGCGCTTCTGTCGTAACAACCTGTGACTGGTGGGATTCCCGGAAAGTGCTGAGGGGACCTCGGCGGAATTCCTCCTAGAGAACTGGATCAACACTACCCTCCGGCCTAAAGGTCTTTCCCCTATGTTTGCCGCAGAGGGGGTACATATGGTGTTGACGTGGAGCCACCCACGGGGAGCCCCACCGGGGTCTTTGAGTTGCCATATTTTCAACTATTGTGAGAGATTGTATCCTTAAAGCAGCTCGAGAAGCGGGAACACTGAAGTTCGAAAATCATAATATTTCCATCTTCCTATATTATACTTGGAAAGTGCAGATGCAGAGGAACCATTCTTTGAAGTAAAGCAAAAGCTCAGGACAATGGGGCTTCCATATATGCTTCTGTTCTGGCTATACTTAGAGTAGTAGCGCAGGGAAGAACCAATTTCTTTGACCATCCAGAGGATGTTTGAGCATGGCTGGAATTATGGGACAAATTGTAACAGGGGGAGCGAGGAACCATGAGAACTGACCTGAGAGTACGGGGAAGGAGACAAAGGCCTGCTAATTGGAGTATGTCAACGGGACAGTCAACACTGGGGGCTGTAGCAGCCTCGTGGATTGAGGTCCAGGAGTATGGCACGATCACAGAAGTACAGATGGAGGAAAATGATCTAATCAAGAACCACAGTAGCAGAGAGGAGAGGAGGGCACAGCCCCAACTCCATTGAGAGCAGCAGCCTTGGAGAATGGCTGATGAAGTCGCCGTCCATTTGATGGTATCTTTTTGACTGCAGTTATGGCGTACAAGAATATGGGGTGGTGTCGAACATATGGCACGAGATGTGGGACACTTGGATGCATACGGTAATGGGAGACACAGGTCAATAGACAACAAATCTGAATGATGGATTAAATATGCTGTGAGTTTTTGGCTCATGCTGGGGCACCGTTCTAAGGTATAGATAGGGCAGCTGGGGTGAGAGCCCCGACGTGGGTCTCTAGCCCTTACAGGGCGGGCAAATCGCTGGCATTAGTCGCCTCTGCAAGGTGGGAAAAGTTGTATAGTTTAGCTGTGTGAGTGTTGGAGATTGTAGGAGGAAAATGAGGTGCACAGTGGAGTAAAGGGAGGGTAAACTTGGGTCCTGAGTGCTCAAAATGGTGGGCGATCATGATTGTTATGGTTATTGTTATTTTAAGGTTGTTCAGGGTGGGAAGGGAAGGGGGTTTCTTGTACTTTTTATCAATACTGTTATGGTACAGAACATGTCATGATCAGTAGAATGGAGCAACACTATGAGATTATATCATAGAATATCAGAGGCCTAGGCAGCTATGTGAAACAGTATAGGGCACACTCATATTTGCGACCAAGTGGGGTGAGCATCACATATCTCCAGGAGATGCACCTCACAGAGGCTGAAGCTGAAAAACTAAAGAAAAAATAGAGGGGACAATTGTACACATTGACTTTCTCTTCATATGCTCTGAGGTAGCAGTGTGGGTGACGCCAGGGTTACCTTTCCGGATGATCTTCCTGGAAGCAGACCCACAGGGACGGTATATCTTGGTGCTGGGCACGCTAGATGGAGAAGATATATTCATTCTCAATACATGCCTGCCCAGCATAGATGATAGATTTTTTTTCCCTAAGATGCAAACCTTACTGCCAAATAATATGGTGGACCCCCTGCTATGGGTGGGGGATTTTAATTGCGTGTTTGACATGGACAGATAACCTCCCCGGCCAACGACCAAACTGGGAATGGTGGTCTCGCTGACTGAAACGATGTATAATATGGGCTGCGGGGATATGTGGCGAGAATGGTACCGACCCAAGAGTACTCCTGTTACTCTGCCATGCATGATACCTATAGCAGGTTGGATCGGGCTCTGGGAACATCGAGTCTGAGAGTGGAGGTACACAAGGTGTCTTATCTGGGTAGATTTCTCTTGGATCGCTTCCTCTTAATGGTGGAGCAGAAATCAGGCTAGGAGCAGTAGGAGGTGCTGGTGCAAGCAGACGGATCCTTTACTGTATGTCCCATTCACCCTACTACACCTGGGTAGGATACACAGTGTATATAAAATGGTCAAATAGTAGGAAAAAATCTTACATTAATTAACATCCATTGAACCTGTAAATCAATCATTGGGATTATATTTTAATTCCTTTCCTTAACCCATCATATCATTCTATTTTTCAACACATGGAGAGCTATGAAGGACCTTGTATATGTGTATATATGTACATTTGGTTATCTGTCTGTCTGTATGTTTGTTAGCGTGAATTTCATTTTTTGGCTATCCCTTTTGTGTTGAAAAATAGAATGATATAATGAGTTAAGGAAAGGAATTAAAATATAATCCCAATGATTGATTTACAATTTCATTGGATGTTAATTAATGTAAGAATGTTTCCTACTATTTGACCATTTTTTATACATTGTGTATCCATCCTAGTAGAGTCACAGAAGAAATGACTAGCGAAATGAGAGCACCCCAGTCCCCTTTGAGAGTTCAAACATGGAAGGAAGAAGGAAGGAAGGGACTACTTTTAAGTCAGAGACCTCAGCCTGACTGGAAATGGTTACCGCTGGCATTGTCCACAGGAGCGACTGGCAAAAGTTGAATAGCTAAGGAACAATCCCCTCAAGGGGCATTGAACATCTGCTTGTCGAATATAGGTGGCCTACTGGCAAAGTTGGAGGACCCAGCAGTAATTCAATTCTTTAGCTCATTCAACATTATACTTCTACAGGAATCCTGGGCTAAGGAATCAATACTGTTAATAGGATTTACGGAATACTTCAGTCCAGCTACAAAAACTAATAGATCTGGCAGGGTGAAGGGAGGCCTAGCGATTTATGTCAGCACGAGTATTCTCGCGGAGATCACCCAGCATACAGAGGACGATCTACCATTTCAACTAGTAAGGCTTGATGGCTGGGGAAAGAATATACAGGAACCATTGATTTTATTCAATATATACATCAATCCAAAAAAGAAAACAGTTGAAGCTAACAATTTACTAAACCGATTGGTAAAGACAAAAAGCACAGTACACTCGGAACACTGGCTAATTTCAGGTGATTTTAATCTTTATCTATTCCATAACCCTTGTAAAGACCATATTCAAACAGTAGCCCAGCCAAACTCTCCCAACAAAAAGTAGGAAAGATAAGTTAGGGGAGAAGTTCATACGCATCTGTGAATCTGTAGGCCTTTTCGTGCTAAATGGTCAGAAGCCGGCCGACATCCCACCTGTATGGACAAGATCCTCCGGAAAAACGGTTTCTCACCTTGACTACACACTGGTAAATCCTGCTCTGTATACATTAGAGAGTGACTTTAGAATCATGGACCGTGTGGAAAGTGACCACAAGCCGCAGATAATCAGGATTCGATCTTCACCACACAAGCCAGAGGAAGCGGTTTTCCTGAAAGGGGTGATTGGTACAGAAAATCAGAAGCAACTGAAATGGTCATCTAATCCCATTGAAAGTCAAGCAGAAGAGCCTCTACTAAGGCTAGAATTCATGGCTATGGACCTGGCAAATTTGACAACAGTCTGGCAAAACTTTCCTAATGACCTCATAAATTAAGACCCCTCAGGGAATGCAAGAAAGGGACTGCAATTGAATTATCATAAATGCTTACACATACCGCAGCAAGTTCGTAGGAGGAAAGCAAAAATAGGCAGACTGCTAAGGCAACTGCGCACATTCCCAGAAAATGGATCACCATTGTCGGCCCTGCGAGAGCAAAGGAAACTGCTCAAAAGGGAACTATGGCCCTTCAAAAAACATCAGCAGGAGTTGCTCTGGGCAAAGTTACACTATGCGTCTAAATCACCTGACTCCAAAAGATTCTGGAAACGTATTAACTCCATTGACAAGGGTCCTAAGGCAGCTAACAACGCCAAAATAACAGAGAAAGCCTTGATGTGCTACTTAAAGTCACATCTAAGAGAGCTGCCCAGCAGAGAAGGGGTGCCAACTCAGGGGCTCCCCAATAATTGGGAATTCGACGTCCCGGATACATTGAAGATCACGACAGCAGAATTAACAAAAACGATCGGGAAATCGCGAACTGACGGCGCACCTGGCCCAAACGGCTTACCGCAAGCGCTGTTTAAACAAGCAACAGAAAGATGGTCTGACTTCCTGGCCGCATTGTTTAATCATGTGCTTGCAACAGGAACTGTTCCGGCAACCTGGAGAGGTTCAATAATTCACTCCATACATAAGGGAGGGAATGCTGCTTCGCCAAGTAATTACAGATTAATTGCCCTCTTAGACATTGATCTCAAGCACTTTTTGACCTGCCTGTTACAACATTTAGAGACATGGATTGCAGAAAACAACATACTGCCCTTAAATCAAAGTGGCTTTACCAAATATGAAGGAACATTAACAAACCTTATGGCACTAGGTCTGATTATCAACAGAGCAAAAGCAACTGGGACTCCCACCTACCTGTGCTTTGTTGATTTAAAAGATGCTTTTGATCGTGTCCCCCGTTGCAAACTATGGGCCAAACTACAGCAATGGGGGTTACCGGCAACCATTTTAAATGCCATTAAACTGATATACTCGGACACATGGAAGAAGGTTAAACTGGGGGGGGCTCACATCTATCTAGGGCAGTTAAAACAACAGCTGGTGTAAAACAAGGTTGTGTATTGGCACCAACACTTTTCAATCTGTATATAGCAGATCTTTCAACCAAGTTAAACAATCAATCAGCCCACTCCCCCTCACTTGGTGGCCAACAACTATCTAACATGCTATATGCAGATGATCTATTATTGCTTAGTAACACCAGAATTGGCATGCAAAAACTGCTAAATAACTTAGAGGAGTATGCAAGAACAAACAAATTAGAAATTAACCATAGCAAATCTAAAATGATTGCTCTCAATCGTAGACCCACTAGCCAACGTAAATGGTATCTGAACGGGAAGACCCTGGAGGAAGTAAGCTTGTATAGATACTTAGGAGTCATGATAGATGCTAGAGGCAATTACGCGCCTCAAAAAGAAGCAATAAAAAATAAGGCGCACGCACTGGTTCCTGCGTTTGGAGCGCTTGCAAACTCAATCTGTGGGCACGCTCTGAACCCATAGAAAGCCGTAATGAGAGCAAAATTACTTCCAACCCTCACCTATGGGGCTGAAATAATGAGGGGGATGGAGGAAGCTCTCCTGGATAAACTTTTGGTAAAGGCATACAAGCCTGTCTTTCGGTTACCAAGACATGCTTCCCCAGCCAAGGTCAGACTGGAATTTATGTTGGCTAAGCAGACGCTGGCTCGACCTGCGGCATATATTTAAAAAAATGTTGTTACAAACTGAGCCGCACCCCAAAAGCGACGCTGGCTAATCTAGTTTGACAGGAGATTAATCTATAAAGAGGTAATAGCAATTACAAAAAGCATAACTCTTTTGAACTTAGGCAATGTATGGGATCAGTCGCTTCCTACCCTGGCTTTCAACAAAGCAGTGAATAAATCAAGTAAATTATATAGCTGGTTAGAAGACAGGGAAGTTGTGGCTAAAAGGTTGCATGGTTGGTTGATTCTCAATTCATATAAAACTCTCAAAGAATCACCACTTATGGCTGCCCCGTATTCACTGAAAATTAGACAACGCTTTCTAAAGCTAAGGCTGGGTGAAGTCCCAACACCAGACCTCATCCCAAAATGGAAGAAGGGGCCGCTAGTAGACACTCATGAGTGCCGCCTATGTCATCTGGCGGTAGAAAACCTAGTGCATGTGGTCTGCATTTGCCCAGTTTTGGCTGCTGAAAGAAGATGTTTATTGAAAAAAGAATTAAATGTATTAGGGGTCAGATCCTGCAGACAAGCTTTAACTGAAGCATTTAATCCATGAAACACCATACTGAACATTAGGCTTGTTCAATTTATGGACATTTTTATCTCCAAGATTTCATGTGCCAATACAAATTAGTGTTAGGAACGGCCCCAATGGAAAAAAAATCCACCAATCATGAACAAACAGGTAAAAAAAAAAGAAAAAAGGAAGGCCTATTAGGTAACATTGTGCGCTTCTAGCCAACACTGTAATTAAGCTATTACCAGTAACTGGAGTTAAGAGGGGGCAAATTTGTAGTATGTGTTAAATTAATTTACATCACAATTTTATTGCACTATTAACGTTTTACTGCACCAATATTGTTCTGCTTAATTTTATGTTGAAGAGTTTTTTATGGTTTTAATCAACTAATAAAATAAACATTCATTCAATGAGAAGAAACTGGGAAAAGACGACTTGCCAAAATAAAATAAAGTTAGCTTTAACAAAATAAAACTTTGCAATTTTGTGCCTGCTGGGCACGTTTTTGCCAGTCACAAGCCTTCTGTTTGAGGGACACTGGAAGTTAGAACAAAATAGTACCTCGATCACGTTGGAAGCAGCGGTCGGCACTAATTAAGTTGAATTAATTAGTGCTTGATCCCTGCTCCACACAGAGAAACGGAAGTGATGCCAAGCGTGTCTTGACAAATTACAAGGCTGTAAAGAAAAGTGCAACGCAAACCAACAAATAGTGAGCAACAGGCGGGCTCCAAGCCCTTTACTGAATACAGCAGTCTCGCAAGCGAGATGCATGCTGTAGCGCATGCACTCGCAGGCTCGACCCGAACAACCTAGATGAATAAAAGCTAAGGCTTTCAACAGTATCCTTTTCTTAATAGGAATCCAGTGCAATTCCTGCAAATATTAGGAGACTGATACTCTTCTTGTAAGGCCCAGAATAAGCTGGGCCACATCGTTTTAGAATGTCTGACATGTTCTAGTATTATAATTGAGCACAGCAATATAAAAATAGTTAGAGTACTCCATCCGAGATGTAATTAAACCATGGACTGCTGTGCTCTGGGTCTCAACAAGTAACTACTTCAGGAATTTAATGAGCGCAGTAGACCAGTGGTTCCCAACCTGTGGTCTGGGACCCTTACGGGTCCACGAAGCCTCCTCAGAGGGTCATTGATTGCTTAGAAAATTAAGTAATCTTAACAGATTAATAAAGTGTACATAAATGAAGAGCCTAAATATACAGTTGAAAAATTTAAAACACACTGTAAATGTCAATGAATTTGAAATTGGAGGCTACAAATCTAATCAGTATCCTCAGATTAATTTGTGGGAGCAGTGCAGGTGCATCAAACAGAATGTGTGATTGACGACTGACGATGGACGATGTATGGCTTCAATTGAAAAACTAGAACCTTCCTAATTTTGTTTTGCAGTTCAAATTATTGACAATGTTTAGGCCTGAGTCCCGACTTCCAATAATGATTCAGTGGGGGTTTCTAGGTTTCAATAATGATAAAAATGGGGTCCAAGAAGTCAGAAGATTGGGAACCACAGTAGTAGACCAACACAGGTCCCGGCTATGGAGCTAATCAGGGTATCCACAGACAGCTTATCATCAAATCTTACACTCAACTTTTTAGCTGCCGTGGCAGGAGAGGCGAGAGAGAGAATTTCTTGTGGCCAATTGAAGTTGGTCCAGAGAGCCTTTGCTTTAAAAAATAAGAGAATGTCGGTTTTGACAGCTTTGCATTAGAGAAAACTCTTCTGGATCCAATGCTGGGCATCCTTCAAACATGTGTCAAAAGCAGAAATTCTATGGGGGCGTGGCCGGACACCATGACGGTAGCAGCCTCTCCATGAGGCTTCCGTCCTCGTCTCCCTGTCTCAGGGAATCCTGACCTTCAAAAGCCCCACAGCCCAGCCATCAGTGGGGTGGGGCGTGTGCGAGCTCTAGCGATCAAACCGCCGGCGGATTTGAGCCCTGCGACCCGTGACAGAGACGGCTGAATTGGGCGACTCAGAGCCGCAAAAAATCAAAGATGGCGGCCGCCATCCTAAACTCAGCATAGACGCCGCCTGGAAGCACCCGGGGCACCTCTCCCGCCTGACGCCGAGGTGGTGAGTCCTGGGGCCATCGGAGGTGGAGAATCGGCCCCGGAAACCTGCGTGGGGGCTGTGGAACATCCGGAGCTCTTGGGGGAGCCTTACCTGCTAGGCAGCGTCCGGGTGAGGGAGTCCTCGCCCGACTCCGGCCCCATTGGGGGCCCGGGGTAGGGTGCGCAGAGACGAGCGATCGTGCCGCCATCGGTTTCCCGGCCCTCTGCCCAGGTCGAAAGCGCCAGGACTGAGCGGCTCGAAGCCGCGAAAAATACAGAGTTTACAGACACAGTAAAACCGGCTGAGTGGGTTGCCCATCTCCTATGGAAATGCTGAAAGAGAGACAAAAAGCGATGGAAGCGGCTGCCTCCCTGGGTGGCTCTGACCCTGGCTCCTATAGACAGACCCAAGAAGAATTAGAACAGTCGGAGTCCGAACAGGAATCAGAGCTTTCACACTCGTCGGACAGGATCGGCCCTGATGTGACGCCTGGCACTTCAGACTGTATCATCTGAAAGAACCCCTACCAGCCCCGCTCGCAGGGAAAAATAGAGTTCAGGAATGGGGAGCTGCCGCAACTACAGCGACCATAGCGATCGGCATCAGGACCGCCACCTAGCCCTGAGACATGAGAGCGGCTGAACTAGCAGGAGAACGGGGACAATGTCATCCTGTATACTATTCTCCCATGAGACGGAGAGACGGTGTTACGGTACAGCTTTGGTTCGAGATAAGAGCACCCTCCTACTTTGATAAACTGGTTACATTTCTTTTAGTTTGGGCGAGAGACGTTCCTACTTTTGTCCTGGGGATGGGGAGTTGGGTTGTTATCTGTTGGGTTTCAGGTGCGGGGATAGCTGAGCCTCTAAAAGAATTTATAAGGAAAATGGAGCTGACATGTGAGACTACTAAAATGGGCGGAGTGTGTGCTGGTATAGGCAAAGTGGTATCTAATCAAGGGTGGGGGGGAATTCCCGAAATGGTAATGCTAAACTCTTATAAGTACCTTACATGGAATATAAGGGCATGCATTCGATGGCCAAAAGATATAAGATTTTTTCGTATTTACAGCGAAGGGGAATTCAGATAGCAATGCTCCAAGAAACACACTTGACCCAGGCAGAAGGAAAAGCACTTCAAAAGCGATGGAGAGGCCAGGCATACTACACCTCTTATTCCGCTTTCGCGAGGGGAACTCTAATTTGGATCCGGGCCGGGGTCCCCTTCCAGATGTTAGATAGCCTCATAGACCCAGAGGGCCGATTTGTGGCAGTTCGGGGCAGGTTGGAGGGTAGAGACCTGGCGTTGATTAATGTGTATGCGCCCAACTTGGATCAAGGACAGTTCTTTACACGCATGTCTGGTTTATTGGCCCCATACTTGCAAACCTCAGTGGTGCTGGGGGGTGACTTCAACTGTGTGGGAGACCCTGCAATGGACAGATCACACCCGCCACTGCATGATTCCCCCCCAGTGAGAGTGGCTCGACAATTCTCGACCTGGCAAATGAACTGGGGGCTGATTGATGCCTGGCGCAGATTACATCCAGACGAAAGAGACTACTCTTTCTTTTCTCATTTACACAAGTTGCATGTTAGATTAGATGCATTCCTCTGCACCCCAGATGTATACCCCCAGGTACACAATGCGGAATATCTAACCCGCACACTTTCTGACCACAACCATCTTTTGTTGTCATGGTCCCCAGTCCCCAGCATCCCTACTTGAGGCTCAAACCCAAAATTCTAGAGGACTCGCTCTTCCGTGAAGAGTTGCGGCAACATATCACTCGTTTTTTTAAGATAACGAACCGTCCGCTGTTAACCCCTTGAGTGAATGGGATGCCTTTAAGGCGGTGATATGGGGGAGGTGTATAGCGGTATCGGTGGGGGTGCGTAGGACTCTCCTGGGGGACACTGAACGGGCTGAGGACAAGCTGCGGGTGGCTGAGAGAAACAGACCCGGGAACCCACAGAGCTTAGAGCGGAAAAGGCAGATTGTACAGAACGCCTCCGGTGCTTTGATTATAGAAATTACCTCACTCGTGTACATGGAGAGAGAGACAAATCGGGCCGGCTACTTGCATGGGTCGTATCACAATCCCTCAGGTCCCCAGTCATAATGGACTTAACCACTGAGCAGGGGGTTTACATATACAGGCAAGACAAATCAACTCACATTTCACAACCTTTTACGAACGCCTATATAAGAGTAGAATTGATCACGCCAGGGAGGCTGCCGAGGGTTACCCAACAGGGCTGCAGGTGGGTTCACTTTTACCTGGGGTCCCAGAACAAAAGGAAGGGCCCATCACACAGACAGAAATCAGGGAGGCCATAAAAAGCCTGGCTAGAAGGAAAACCCCGGGGACAGACGGACTCTCTATTGAATTTTACGCTGCTTACGTAGACATACTCTCGCTGCTATTAGAAAGCCTAGAACGGAGCCTTCTGCCAAAGAACGGGGCGAACTAGCGGCAACAGCCTGGGAAGCAGTCATAGTTCCTCTCCTCAAACCTGGTAAAAACCCTACAGAGGTGGGGGTCTACAGACCATTGTCCATGTTAAACAAAATCCTCAGTAAGATTTTAGCAACCAGGCTACTCCCACAAATGACCACACTGATACACCCGGATCAGGCAGGCTTCATTCCTGGGCGTAACACTGCCGGCAACATCCGCAGACTGCTAGCCATCATGAGAGACCCGTTGTCCAAGGCCTCTCCCACTGGAGTCCTGGCGGTAGATATAGAGAAAGCTTTTGATAGCTTGGACTGGGAGTTCCTCTATACTGTGATGGCTCGACTTAAACTAGGGCCCGAATATATTTCCTGGGTGAAACTCTTGTATACCAAGCCCACGGCCAGAGTATGCACGGGACAGACAATATCCAGAAGCTATATGGTTGAGCGGGGTACCAGGCAGGGCTGCCCTTTGTCACCGCTTTTATTTGCCTTGGCAATGGAACCTTTAGCAGCTGCGGCTAGAGCGGGAGAGGGGGGTCCGGGAATATTGGCAGGAGGCGAGAGACATTGAATAGCCCTTTATGCTGACGACCTTTTAATATTTCTGGAAGATGTCCAGAGAGATCTGCCACGGGCACAACAAATGTTATCTCAGTTTGAGGGTTGCTCGGGTCTGAAGGTGAACTGGGGCAGAACTGGGTTGTTCCCGCTGGGGGGGCCCCGGGCACCCCCACCGAACCTGGACCTGGTCAGATGGATCCCGAATGGGCTCCCTTATCTGGGAGTAAAAATTTACCATGATTCACAAGACATTCTGGAGGGCAACATTGGTGGCTCCATACGTTCTATAAAGTCCTGTATGTCCTTTTGGCAGACCTTATCATTATCAGTGGCTGGGAGAATAGCAGTCCTCAAAATGATCGTGCTCCCACGACTACTATACCACTTCACGGTGTTACCAATTTGGATTCTTAGAGCCATCGTTAAAGAATTAGAAACAATTGTAGTATCATTTATATGGGGTGAAGGACGGAGGAGAGTAGCCCTAATTAAACTTCAAAGACAATCCACAGACGGTGGTCTGGCGGTCCCAGATTTCGAAACCTACTATTTGGCGGCTCAACTCTAATGGTCAGCGCAATGGATGTCGAGCAGAGTGGAAGCGGGATCGAGTGTGAAGACGTTCACACCACCGGGGCCCAGACTGTTCGAAGTCTTATTAAGAACCTCCGGGCATGGGAAACAAGACCCTCCTGAATTAAAAATCCTGACTCAGTGCTGGAAGAGTTTCCTGCGTAAAATCAAAGTGGGGACCCCCTACTATCCAGAACTACCACTTTTATCTCTACGGGCCCTACCGCACCGGGGTACTTGGACTGAACTTAAGACCTGGGTGGGTGCACTATTCAAGGACAGTACATTGATGTCCTTTGAGGCCCTCAGGGCGGAATTTGGGCTGCCAGGGGGGCACTTTTTAATGCATGGGGCACTAGTGGCCAGTATTCGTAGGCATTGGCGGGGGAGAGGGGGTGGAACCTCCAACACAGGCTGCATGCTCTTATCTGACCTCCGCAACTGGCAAACATAAAGCAGTTTCAACCCTTTACGGCGTGATGCGTGCAGAAAGAACGGTGCCCCTGACCCTCCTTAAACAAACTTGGGAGAAAGATCTGAGCCAAGATATCTACAAAGAGGAATGGGGGCGTATCCTGAAGGGTCTTCCTAAAGCGACACAAAATGCCAGATTCAAGCTCATAAATTGTTATGTGCTCCACCAAGCATACCTGACACCTGCACGCATCAACAAATACTTTGGGAAGATGACCGAGTGTTGCCCGCGATGTGGCTCAGTGGGGCTGAATTCAAACACATGTTCTGGGACTGTCCCTGGCTAGAGCTATTCTGGACAGATGTGCACCAAACACTGTCGCGCCTTTGGAACTGGTTTCCGCATTCTGCAAAAAATAAAGGGGGTGATTCTAAGTCTGGCGGGCGGCGGGACTTCCCCCTCCAAAATACCGCTCCGCGGTCGAAAGACCGCTGAGGGTATTTTGGGTTTTGCACTGGGCTGGCGTGCGACCGCCAAAAGGCCGCCCGCCAGCCCAGTGCAAAACACCCTTCCCACGAGGACGCCGGCTCAGAATTGAGCCGGCGGAGTGGGAAGGTGCGACGGGTGCAGTGGCACCCGTCGCGTATTTCAGTGTCTGCAAAGCAGACACTGAAATACAAAGTGGGGCCCTCTTACGGGGGCCCCTGCAGTGCCCATGCCATTGGCATGGGCACTGCAGGGGCCCCCAGGGGCCCCACGACACCCCATACCGAACAGGATGGTGGTATGGGGTGTCAGAATCCCCATGGCGGCGCAGCGAGCTGCGCCGCCATGGAGGATTCTTTAGGGCAGCGGAAAACCGGCGGGAGACCGCCGGTTTTCCACTTCTGACCGCGGCAAAACCGCCGCGGTCAGAATGCCCTGCGGGGCACAGCCAGCTTGTTGGCAGTGCTCCCACCAACCCTGGCCCCGGAGGTCCATGACCGCCGGGGTCAGAATGACCCCCAAAGTCTCCGACAGATTTCAAGACTTGGCCCTTTCCTTGGCTAGGCGAGAGATCGCGACATCTTGGAAAAACCCAAGGGGGCCTAGAACGTCCCAATGGAAAAGTGAATTGCCCAAGTGGGCATGTAGCGAGGGGACTATTCTCCATCGAGAAGCCAAGAGAGGAATCAGATCCCCAGAAGTTGCAGAGGGCTGGGAGATGCTACTTGAAACCCTTAAAGCTGAAACCCAGATTTGATCACCCCCCTAATGGTCTCACGGGCCAAGTGGCCTATACGAAACAGGAATTTATAGCTGTGAGTCTTTCTACCTAAGACTTGATATATGAGATCGGTAGTGTAGAATAAGGACTAGCGTACTACTCTTAGCCTCAGATTCCTGTCCTTAGACTGTCATGTTAGGTGCAACTCCACAAAAAGATTTATAGAGCACCACAGAGCTCACTAAGGGAGGGGCACAGGGGTGGGACATGGGGGGGGAGGTTAATGTTTAGTACTAATTTAGAAATTTATTGTGTATGACCATTTAGATCTGATAACTACAGATGCAGCACAACGTATCTGCTATTTGTAATTTTGTGAGAGGTATTGAACAATTTTCTATTGTCTGTATGCAAATGAAAATTTAAAATCACAATAAAATATGGTTTAAAAAAAAAAGCTGAAATTCTATTTGAAGACGAATGATACAAAATAAAAGCAATTGATTGTCATCGGCATATGAAGTGGTTGCCACACCTTGAGCTTCAATAAGAGTGGCTAGTGGGGCCATGTAAATATCAAACATATATAGTAGGGTTCAGAGAAAAGCTGTGTGGTACTCCAGAAACAAGCCTTTTCTGCATTGAGGAGTGGGCTGGGGGGGGGGGGGGGCGAGCCAGATCTATTGTGATCTCCAGCCAAGAAAAGACAAAAGCCACTGCATTGCCAAACCACTAATGCCCATATTTTCCAACCTCTAAAAAACCACTGTATGTGATACAACCAAATGCAGCACAAAGATCAAGCAAAATAAAGGTGACACTTGTTCCCTCATCCAGTGCAAATTTAATGAACTCAGTCACTTTAAGGAGGGCAAATTCCATGCTATGATGTGGACGGAAACCCGATTTGGTATGAAGAAGTCTATTAGCATCCAGAGAGTTGGATAATTGGGATTTCACCACTTTCTCTTATATTTTTGTAACCACCGGTAGCAGTGAGATGGGGCTGATAATTAGAGAGAGTGTCTGGATCAGAGGTAGACTTTTTTAAGAGAGGGACTCGTTTTGCCCATTTCCAACGGACCGGAACAGATGCTGCCTCCAATGAAAGTTTCAAAAGTTCAATAAGCACAGGCTTAATAGATGTGGCAAACAACTTAAAGCGGGCTGGAGGAACTGGAGCCAGAGGTGAACCCGAATGGCATTTCAATAGCGATGATTGAGTATCCAACTGGGAAATTGCAGCAAAATTATTTAAGGAGCAGGTTGCAATGATTTTCAAACCAGGATCATCCACTTCCCATAGAGGTTCAGTTAGATCCTCATAAATTCTCAAAAGTTGTTCATATCTTAAGCCTAAATAGATGGATTACAAGACGTACCGTGTAATTATGATTTTACGATTTTAAAACTTTAATTTGAGGAATTACCAGCAGCATTGATGGAAGCCATTTAGAGAGATCGTTTGGCATGAATTATAACCTTATGGTATTCCTTTATGGCTTGTTTGTAGCACATTTGATCGACTGGTCTATAATTTCACCACCACTGTTGCTCAAGTTGCTTGCATTGTTTTTTGATGGCCAGATGTTCTGATGAAAACCAGGAAGCAGAAGGACCTCTATGTTTGGGGTGAATTACCTTAGTGGGAACAAATAAGGCAACTGCCTCCAACAGCCCATTATTAAATGTCATGGCATCCTCATCCAAATTCCCAGAAAAGACGGGTGTGGCGGATGCCAGAAATAGGTTCATATGAGCCACCCTGGCCTTAATCCAGAGCTTCACATCCGAGAGTCCCAAAGTGACAGATATAGATTTTCTTGTCACAGACACCCAACGAAAGGGGATAAAGAAGGGATTCCACCATATCAAGGGGAAAGGGTGCCTAAAGGCATAGAGGAAGATTAGAGAAAATAAGGTTGAGTGAGTGACCACTTTGATGAGTGGGGAGCTTAATAAACTGGGATAAATTAAAGACCTGCTTCTACCAGAGCTCTATATCTATGGGCACATCTATATGTAAATTAAAATCAGCTAGCACTGTCAAATTGGAGTATTTAAGACTCCAGAAAATCAGAGGACAGTCCAGGAGGGCGGTACACCGAAATCCCTGAAAAGGAGAATTGAGGGGCAAGATAAATGCAAAAGCCCATACCTTTATCATCTTTCAGATTACAGAGGGACAGCAAACCGGAATAAAAATCCCCATGAACAACAACCGCGACCCCACCCCTTTTCCCTATCCAATCTCAGCAGTCATTGCCAGGGTCTGAGGTGACAGCACGATCCTGATAGGGATACATCATTACGAGACTGCAGTGCTATGCAGGAACCAACGTTAGTAAGCGCAACTTTTTAATATATGCCATAGATAAATATGTATATATATCCGTGAACAAGGCTACGGCTGAAACACGTTGGGGGGAAGACCGTTTCTGTTAATATATTTTGCAACTGCCCTTTTGTGTCTTGACCTTTTCTTTACATTGGATAAGAAAATATGTGTAGCATGTTAATGGGATTCCCGTTCCCATGTCAAGACCGCTACTTTTGAGCCTCGATATTTCGGGTATTTTTGTGGACACATATATATATATATATATATAAATATAAAAAAACAAGCATAACAATATATATACATATAAAACCAAGCATAACAATGTAGCATAACAATGTAGTCTCTTTTAAAAATAGAACAATTATATATTATATTTCTCTATAATTTTTCCTGACCGAAATACCAGATCTTGAGCCAGCAAGAAAGGAATCCCATGAAGACAAATGTGACGGATATCCTGCCCGCCATATTACAAGCTCCATTCTATCCTATGGAACTTGTAAAATGGCGGGTGGGATATCCTTCATGTTTGTGACAGAGTATCCCATCTGCCAAGGTCGTAATGAGGCCCTATATATTGGAAAAAATGAAGCAAACAGATTTTTTTAAATTAAAGCAATTTAATGTAAATATTGTATGTATCTTATAGACAAAACATGAAAATTCTGACTGAAAGAACTGTAAGAAAATATAAATTAAAAATCACTGAAAACTGAATAAGGGAAGATTGGTAAGAAATAACAA
The DNA here is from genome assembly GCF_031143425.1 of Pleurodeles waltl. NCBI lineage: Eukaryota > Metazoa > Chordata > Amphibia > Caudata > Salamandridae > Pleurodeles > Pleurodeles waltl. The sequence continues at coordinate 62,128,080 of NC_090436.1, forward strand.
CATGCAGTATAGTGATAAGAACTACAGATCAAGCAATGAAAGAAAACAGTAATAGGCTTATTTCTACATTTTATACAAGTAAACATGGAAAATGTGAGAACAAACTCCGTATTATCTCAACAGGGAATCAATTACATGTATAACAAATAAATACAATGCGATCAGCCTTCAATGAGCTTTACGGTTCAGTTTTAAGGCAAGTAGCAAGGAATATCCCCATGCTTGGTGCCCACTATTCAAAATTTGAAAAGAATGATTAGTAGAAAAAGGCATCCTATTAATTTACAACCAAAGCAACCTAATATGTTTAGTGACATTGATATTCCGCTCTAACAGAAACTACCAATCATGAGCCATTGCTTCGCTATGATAACAAAAATCCTCTTAAAATAACACTAATATGGGCAACATTCCATAATATGTCCCACCCCGACTTATTACAGTGCACCAGTGGGCTATGCTGCGACGGAGTACTGGCAGCGTATTATGTGTGCACACCAGGAAAGGCATGTATATGTTGTGTAAGTGTAGTACAGTATATTTACAGTGTATGTAGACATGTTTAATGTATGTGTCGCTGTATGTTTAGGTTCACGGACTACTCGCACGCATAACATAGTTGAAGTGATGCTGTCTCCTACCTTCGATTCTGGGGACAGTGGGGGTGCAGAGCATTGTTGCCATGTGGCAGCAGCACAGGAGGGGCCTGGACACACACATGAAGCAGTGGAACCCTGAAAAAAGGTTTTCACCAGTTTTCTCCCTTTGCATGGCGGTCCCCTCACCAAGGAAAGCTCTGCTGAAAGGCAGGTCGTGATCTGGACGACGGTGACCACAGTGGTGCAGCCTCCAGCAGCCTCTGCGTACTTGACTGCTGCGGCAGCAGTAGCAAGAGTTTTGGCGGTGGTGACGATCCAGTGGCGGTCTTGGATCTGGCTTTCCGACAGCATTGTAATCTGGCGGTCAAAACGCCGAGCTGGCAGCAGTTGGACTGCCGCTTCCAGTACGGCGGCCCCAAGACCGTCAAACTTGTAATCAGGCCCTAAGTCTTGAAAATAGTGACATCTGGATCCAGATTCACAGTATACATAGTAAAATAGATATTACCATAATGCCTCTCATTTATGATTTATTGCTAGATAAGCAGTCCTCCACTGACACTGAATTTTTATGTCACAAACCATAGGAGAATAATAACTGAACTCAAACCTGGCATGATAAACACTATTAATACATTTTATTCTGGAACACAAATTCAAGGGTTATTTTTCATTTACCCAGGACTCTTGGAAATAACAAGGACAAAAATCCTTAGCAGGGGGCTGCTTGCCTGACAGTAAACTAAAGTTTGATGTAAAATAAAATGACACCACTGTTATTCAGTCTGACTACTTTACACAAAATGAGTAAACATAAGCACAATTACTACATTACTTTGAAGAAACGTGGATTGGACATCTAAACAGGTAGGGTTGCAGAAGAAAACCATGTTATATTACATTTAATGGTAGAACCCTTCTCAACCTGTTTAGAGGGAGGCCCAAAAACAAAACAACGCTATTGAAGGTTCGCATAACTCCTTCTCTAGTTCAATGGAAAAATATCACTGTCATTTATACGATTTCCTGGAAATTTGAAAAAAGGATAAAAGTTTCCAGAAACATGACTGGTACGATATTTTGTTGATAAGTTGCAGCCTAATGTTTGTAAAAACAAAACAAATACATGAGAAAGTCCTTTTAAAATATCAACAATTTGGAATGTTTGAAATATTCAGGGAACAGACTCCCTTGAAAACATAGCAAACTTACTATATTAATAAAGCTTCAAAGAATAAAAATTGACAAACCACTAATCTCCTGTGTCGGGATGCTGAAGAAGGTACTGACAAATGTGTCTTTGATGACTTGCAGGTGGGGGATATTGTCCTTCAGGTGCATGAACAATGAAAAGAGCGTGGGCCAGAGAACTTAGTACAAGTAAATGGATTTAATGTGAAAATGTTGTTCAACTTGGGAACAAAAATAGTTATGGTTCCCAAGGAAGTTTACAGTGAGAGACTGGCTAGTAGGGTGAGATTATTCAAGCCAGGAATTAGGCCATTAATTTATGGGGATAGAAGCATCAAATTAGTGGGCTACTTTGTCAGTGAACTCTAATGTAAAGGACGGGTTGCAGCAGCAAATGTTTTGGTCCTACAGAGGGGACAGCATAAACAGCTGGCACTAGCAGGCTGAGTTGGATGTGATACTGGACCCCAATAGTTCACCTCCTATCCTCTTAAGAAGAAAAGGAGTTGCTGAGAATAGGGATACACAGAAAGAGAGAGAAAGAGAGAGAGGGTTCAGAACTGTGTACAGTGGGGTTGACACAAGAAGGTGCTCAGCTGGAAGTGAGGAGTTGCTGGCAAAAATAAATCCCTTAAGTATTCTGTATTGATTTGGATGTCTTACAGAGTATACTCATGAGATTTGTGTTTTAAATGCTGTACTGATTACCAGTACGATGAGGGGTGTTCCCCTTACCAGGAGACAGCCTATGAAAGATGAGTTAGAAAGATAAAAAATAGGAGGGATAACTGAAGAGGTGGAGGTGTTGGAGTGGGTTGGGCCTGTAGTGTTGGCATGGAAGGCTTTAGGTGATATCAGGTTGTGTGTAAACCTGAGAGGTTTGAACAGTTAGGCAGTGGTGGATGTATTTCCCTTACCATGTATCTCGGACATGCTCACACAACTAGATGAGGCACAAATGTTTTCAACATTAGAGCTTCAGGCCACGTACCACCAGATTGTGTTGGTAGAACAATTCAGAGACCAAACAGCCGTCACCACACCCTTTGAGGTTTTTAAGTTTTGCTGCCTCAGCAATTCAAAGGGCAATGGACAGTGTATTGGAAGGACTTGTGGGAGTGACAATCTACCAAGATGATGTTCATGTCTATGGTAGTACATGGGAAGAACATGATCTTCGTTTGAAAGAGATTCTTGAGAGGTTTAAGCACCAGGGCCTCCCTTTGAAAGAGTATGTGTATATTTTGGGGTACTAGGAAGTTGAAACATTTCCTATGGGAAAAAGAGTTTACTATGAGGACGGATTGAACATTTCTGAGAGAAATATTTGGAAAAAAGGTATTGATGTGGTCTCAAGCAGGATCTGTAAGTCGGTAATTTCACTTCAAGACTGTAATTTTAAGGTGAAATACATTCCGGGGTGGAGGATCGAGTATGTGACTGTCTGTCACGGTTGGTGGAGACAGCGATAGCAGAGTTGGAGGAATTAAAGAAGGAACAACATAAATTAACAGATAAATGTAAGGTGTGTCAAGTCACGGAGGGCATCTTGAGTGAGTATGTGACTGTCTGTCACGGTTGGTGGAGACAACAATAGCAGATTTGGAGAAATTAAAGGAGGAACAACAAAAATGAACAGATAAATGTAAGAAAGGTGTGTGAAGTCACAGAGGGCATCTTGAGTGAGGAGAAGTGGAAAGATCAGGAGACAAAGGATGAGGAATTAATGCAAATGACACGCTTATTGAGGAAGGGTGGGGTAAAGGCAAGAGGTTAGCTCCATAATGAGGTATTGGGAGGTGAGAAATGAGTTGTCTGTGCATCATGGATTGGTGTTTAGAGACTCGGGGCTGGTTCCCCTCGTTAGGCAGAGAAGTAGATTGGCATTAGCAAAACAAAAGAGAGACTAAGGTAACACTTTTGGTGACCAGGCTTAGATACCCAGGGTGAACCTGTGATTAGAAAGTGTATAGGCTACAAGAACAGTGAAAAGGTTTGTAAGGCGGGGACACAACCCATAACAGTAAGGGAACAACTGGAGAAGCTATGGGAACAGGTAGCCTTGGATATTTTAGGGCCAGTTACCAACAATGCTGGTCAATTCTATGTGCTGGTATTAAGTGATGAATACTCTAGGTAGCCTGAGATTAAGATTACCCAGGGTGTAGAGACAAAATATGTTGTGAAATTTCTCAAAGATATTTTTGCCAGGGAAGGAATCCCGGATTCCATTTTTACAGAGAGGCTAAGGTAGCACTTTTGGTGACCAGGCTTAGATACCCAGGGTGAACCTGTGATTAGAGAATGTATAGGCTCAATTCTATGTGCTGGTATTAATTGATTTATACTCTAGGTAGCCTGAGATTAAGATCACCCAGGGTGTAGAAACAAAGTATGTTGTGAAATTTCTCAAAGGTTTTTTGCCAGGGAAGGCATCCTGGATACCATTTTGACAGATAATGGAGTACAGTTGGTTTCAAGGGGAAATGGAAGGTTTTCTTTCACAGAGAGATATTAAGAACAAGAAGAATACTTTCTATCACCCCAATTCTAGTGGTGTGGTGGAGAGATTCAATAAAGTACTCAAGGAAGCTATACAGATAGCCAAACAAGAGGCAAGAGACTGGAGGGAGAAAGTTCAAACAAGAGTTGAAATATATCATTTTACACCACATACAGTCACTCGGATGGTTACTTTTGACCTACTTAGAGTGAGATAACCTATTTCACTGATGTGTTTCGCTTGGGTCAATCATTTTAAAGAAAAGTCCCAAAAGGGGGTGGAAGATTGGAGAGTTAAACAGCAGACATGTTACTCCAAAGAAAGGAGCGGTGTGATGTCAAACATTCTGTAAGGCGGACAAATGTATCAGTGGGGGATTGGGTCGGAGTGAAGCTGCCCCAAGGGTTGATCAAATCCTCAAAATTTGGGATCCCTCATCAAACTATTAAAAAATGCAGTTCAGCAGGAAGATAATTGGATTTGGAACTTAAGTAGAGTGGCTGTGGTACCGAAAGAGGGTTTGGGAAAACAATTTAGCTTTCTCTCATTTTGTATTATCCTTCTTTGTCCTTTGTTCCCATATTCACTTTATTACATTCATCACTGTTATACATTTGTGAACTATGTATTGTTGGATAGCATGTAGTATTGCAACTTTTCCTGTTAATGTTTCCTGGACTATGAACGTTTTCTGCTCAAAGTTTATACTGTTTACTGTATTTGAAAGGGGTAAGATGTGTAGTATCTAGGTTATGAAGACTGTAGGCTGGAATGTGGGATCCAGGGGGTTCTAGGAGAGGCGGATGAGTATGAGATAAGAGCTTGGTAAGAAACAAAGCAGTTGTGTGGCGTCTGTCTATATTTAACCTAAATAAATACATGTGAAGCTCATCTGTGTTTCGGAAGACTTTTTCACAGCACCCCTTGACAAAGCCAATACAGCCTTGTACAGAGATGTAGTTACCTATTGACAAAGCGAAAAGGCAGGTTTTCTCTTATGATGTGATGATGACAAAGCCAATAGTCTTATCTAGATATAATGATGTGGTTATCCACTGACAAAGCGAAAAGGATTACCTTCTATATTGATTTGGTCACTCTTTGACAAAGCCAAGTTAGGCATGTTTTTTATAATAATGTGATGACTCCTGGATAAAGCCAATTGGTTTGCCTTCATTTAATGATGTGGTATGATGTGGTGTCCCCAGACAAAGCTAATAAGCTTACTGTGTTTATTCGTGTGGTGACCCCTTGACAAAGCCAATAGCCTTGCTTTATATATGACCCCTTGATAAAGCCAATAGGCTTAGCTTGTATATTGATATGTTCACCTCTTGACAAACCCAATAGGCCTCATCACAAAATAAAATGATGGACGGAGTGTTGAAACTTTTTAAACACTCACCCCCAGTTACAGATCTGGGTTTAATCCATTGTTATTTTGCTCGCCACATCACCCCAGTGTGGACCCAGCCATATGCAAATCAGTCTTGGCCCTGCTCCCCATGGGAACAGTCCAGCCCCAAATGCCAAGCCAGGTCCTTCCTGGACCGGAAACAAGCATCCTGGGACTGGTTTTGGGGTATCACCCTTCATCAGCCAGACTAGCTTGAATCCAGTGGTGCAGCAAGCAAGGGACCCGCTTCTGGGCATACTCTAACCACTTAGGGCGCACATAGCAACATCATAAAATAAAATGATGGACGGAGTGTTAAAACTTTTGAAACACTCACTCCACGTCACAGATCTGAGTTTAATCCATTGTTGTTTTGCTCGCCACATCACCCCAGTTTGGACCCATTCACTTACAAATTAGTCTTGACCCTGCTCCCCATGGGAAGAGTCCAGCCTGAACTGCCAAGCTAGGTCCTCCCTGGATGGGAAACATGAATCCTGGGACCGGTTTCGGGGTATCACCCCTTATCAGCCAGGCTAGCTTGAATCCAGTGGCACAGCAAGCAAGGGACCCACATCTGGGCATACCCTAGCCATTTAGGGCGCACATTCCAACACCACAAAATAAAATGATGGACGGAGTTACTAAATCCAATGGGCCTGTCATTTACATATAGATGTGGGACCCCTTGAGAAATCTAGTAGACTTGCATTATTTAAAATCACACCTCTTTATATTGTGATGAGCACTTGCATTGGCTGGTAGTGTGGGGGTTGGCCATCTGCGTTGTGGGTGGAACAGGGTTTGGCCAGTGGTGGAACAGTAAGTGCAAGGACTGGTCTTGGCGAGGCCCTAAGGCCAACTCTCTGCCCCGCACGGCCGAAACCTATGTGTGCAGCGGGGGTGGCATGGTATGGTAGTGACATTATAGTAAGGTGTGATAATCTCTTACTTTACATTAAATAACCCTCAGAAATACAGTGATAAAACCAAAGATTAACTTGATGTTATAGTTATGTGAAAATGCCAGTTAAAACATAACATTTTACATTTAAAAACCACTTAAGTTCATCAGCTGTTGTTACTGAAGTAACTATAACTTGCACCCTTGCCAGGCACTGCTTATAACCGCATATATTACATAACTTATGATATATTCTGTAACATAATTAATAACATCAATACAACATCTTATATGACATCATTGATGCCAACACTTGCCTTGCCTACTTGTGTAATCTGCAAGAGTCTGTGTTGCAAAATACCTGCCTATAGGCTTTAGCACAACCTAATAACAATCCATTCTTCATAGCCTTTTACATTTAACACATACTTTTCACAATTAGGAAGTGGGGATACTGCATTTGTCATAATGTTTCATAATAAACAGATCAGACCTATGAAATCTGGCATATCTTTGTCCAATGTACCCATAAGGCCTAAATACTTTGCCATTGGCTTAACACAGCCAACACAGGCCTATTCGCATGAACATAAACTGGCGAACAGTGCAGTACAACTGTGTAGAAAAATACAATTTGCAGAACAGCATTCAACCTCTTTCAAGAGGGCTTAACAAGCATCATCAGACGTAAAACCCCCAGGGTTTGTCAGAGTGGGTGGCCAACACCAAATCCCTTACATACTATAGCAGTATTTGAAATTACATGTAACAAAATACCTGTCTATTGCTAAATGTGATAACAACCCATTGTTAAAGGCCTACTTTCTTTCAAATCCAGCATTTGGTTGTGTGCTGGCATATGGAATTTTGTCTTTTGTAGTTCAGTGTGACCTTAGTTAGTTTGGTGTGGTTGGGCATGCAGTTTGTTCATTGTTCATTTACTTTGGGACTTTGCCTGTGGCTGGGCGATAGCGCTGCATACTTTGCATAGACGTTGTCATGATCCCTGCCCACTTGGAGCAAACCAGATTTGTGACAATGATTTTAGAAAAGCTTTATGATTCTCAAATGTTTTCAGCTGCACATTTTCTGTTTACTCAATCTGGTACATGTCTGCTAGTTTTTTTCAGTACAGTGTAATAAGACTACAAGCTATCAGGTGGGAGCAGACACCAACATCAAATTAAGGAATTGGTGACTCTGCTTTTGGTATCTAACCTGGGAATTATTTTGATGACAATCTGTAAATGAAATCCCAGGTCGCTGCAGTGGTCAAAAGGCAAGAATAGAAGATTAACCCCTCACATTTACCTAAATCTTTGAAACTGCATATCTCCTGTGGTACTGATTGGATTTTTGTTGCAGTGTTATGAAATAATGTAGGGCCTCATTATGAGTTTGTGTTCCGTGTACCACCATAGTGGTGGCAGTCAGACCACCTTATAACAGTGCTGGTGGGCCCATGGAGGAAAGACGGCCACAGTCGTGCCGGCACCGCCAGGCAGCGCAGACTGCAGCTGTGACAAGGAAAGCTGAACAGGCCATGGAGACAGTATTTCTGCCGAACACATTATGATGTTGCACACCGCCACTGTGACTGTTGCGGTCCAACCACCATGTCCCAGCAAGCGGAAACGAAGAGCATAAAGGAAGCAACTCACTTGCAGGCAGCTATACATGTCTGTGCCGCCATGGAGCCCATCAAACCCGTCCTGCCACTGCTGCTACGCATCAATGGAGCCCAAAATCCATGCCACCGTGGATGCAACCGATGGTGAGAACACACACCTGCCTGTGTCATGAAGCTCAACAACAGATCCTCGCACCGTCATCCACATGATATGGGGCTCACGCTATGCCACCAAGTACACTTGTCTTTGTGTCCTCAGTATGAGTCATTCACAACGAATGACACAATCACAGCATTCAAACGCCCCCTTTGGGCAGGTCACTGACACTGCACTGCCACACTCCATAAAAACACGTCTGCCTATCTCAGGCACCAAGGTAGTGAAGTGTACAGAACATCGTGTCACACAACACCAACATCACTTCTGCCATTTCAACTGACACCCTCACATTCCTCACTTGCCTTGGTCTGTTGTCAGATTGAAGACACATATGTATGGATGTGACATCGAACACAAACACTCCTTCCATCAAATATCCTTGTAATGGACCCACACATCACCCACATTGCAACACAAAGGAAGGTCAATGGGATGCACAATAGTTTTTGAAACAAATATCCAAAGCTCACTACGCAAACACTACCTGCACAATAGGGATGGCGGCATCAGGAGCACTCATGGGAGGATGCTGCCCTGGGACTCATCTGACTTTGCACATGCCCCTAAAACACCATTTGCACATGAACTGACCCTTCATGTACCTCAGGGGCAAACAGTATTTGAGCCAAGCAACATGCCCATCTGCATAATGTGTAAGTACAAATCAAGAAAGCACATACAACAGCAACAGCATGGCAATACATCTAGATGAAGTAGCTGCATGGTACACACATCAAAATTGATACATGTATCAGTCAAGTGCAAAAGAAGCTAGCACAACTGAACACCCTCCATGTGTGGACAACCAAAGCTCTAGCTCCCACACATGAGACGAATGGATAATCCATATCAGGGGACAATTCCAACACCATACATGCTGACATTGGCCAACACAAGATGAAATACTTACCGTAGCAAACATAACACAGTGCAATGACACTCCAATTGGATTAAGAAACAAATATCCATACAGTGAACACCTACCCTTGTCTTGGGTGACACCAGCACTGCCCACAAAGTCAGATATTGCAAACAATAGCAAATGGATAAGCAGTCAGGGTGAAGCACACACAACTGTAGGCAAATAACACAAGTTACTCAGAAACAACATAAAGGTAAAAAAGTAATGGCAGGACAAATGTGTACCCAACAAACCAACAACCTAGGTTTACTGAATTCAAATGCGTAAGAGCAAAGGCCATTGGCCAGTCTACATGAGTTCATGCACATAACTGTGCCCAATCTTGACTCTAATCACTGCCGTGAACCTCCACAGGAAGGGGCGTCAAATGGGCAGGCAGGTACCTTAGGGATCATCCTTGGGTGGGGTGGGGGTTCCATTTGGGATGATTGGGTTTGGGGGGGGGTCTTTTTGTTTGGAGGGTTGGAATTCTTCTTGGTGGGAGGGGTATGGGTGCTTGCAGGGTGGGCAGGTGTGACCGAGGAGGACTTGAATGTGGAAGGGATGGGTTGAGGTGTGGGTGGGGGCCACTTGGGTTTAGGAGGGAGATTAGAGGTAACGGGAAAGGGCAAGGTTGAAAAGGAAACTCTCTTTGGGAAAACGGGTAGGGTCATCAGAAGGGGTTGGGAATTTGCAGGTTGAGGGAGTGGTGGGCTTGTCTGTGGGTGTAGATGCCTTGGGTGTGTGCATGTGTGAGGTATGCTTGTGTTTCAGTGGTGTCTATTGCGTGTGTGAGTGTGGGGGTTCACATGTTTTGGGGGGCTGGGAGGTGAAGGTGCTGTGCGATGTGGGAGTGGTGGATGTGTGTGTGTCTATTTGGGTGGTGTCTATGGGTATGGTGGATGTTGTTGATGTGTCTCTGTGTGTTGGGGTGGTGTCTGAGGGTATGGTTGATGTGGTGGATGTGCCTGTGGGTGTCGTGCTGGTGTTTGGGGATATGGTGTTTGAGGTGTGCGGGTCCGTGGGTTGTGAGCTGTTGTCTGGGTATATGGTGAGTGTGGTGGATGTGTCACTGGGTGATGTGGTGGTGAATGTGGCGTGTGGGTCAGTGGGGGTGGTGGGAGTGTCTGTTGAAATGGTGGGTGATGTGGTGTCTGTGGGTGAAAGTTGAGTGCCTATATGCCGGTGTGTCTTGTGGTGTTTGTGTCAATGAGTGCTGCTTATGTGTGTTGAGGTGGGTGCGTGCGGATGTGTCTGTGTGCTTGAGACAGGTAGGGGAATAGAGAATTTGGATTGGGAAGTGAGGTGGGGGGACACAGTGGATGGTGGATGACTGCCACCATTGAGGAGGCCACAGCCTGAAATGATCTCTGTAGGCCAGACACGTCAACATGAATGCCTTCCAGGACAGCATTTGTTAGCTGAAGTTGGCTTGCCAACCCCTGGATGACATTCACAATGGCAGACTGCCCCACAGAGATACTCATCAGGAGGTCAGTAGCCTCCTCACTCAGGGCAGCAGGGGTAACAGGGGCTGAGGTGCCTGGAGAAAAGGAGACACCCACCCTCTTAGCTGAGCGGGCAAGGCCAACTGGGTGGGGAGCAACAGAGAGGGTGGCAATAGAACTTGCGGTAGTGGACAAGGGTGGTACAGGAGCAGGTCCTGATGGGTCCTCCTCCATTAGGAAGTGGTCTCTGGATGTAGAATCTGATGATGACGAGGTTGATCCTTTGTCCTCCGTGGTACTCCCCTCACCCTCCGGGCCACTGGGTCCTTCCATGTCGGTGGTGTCATGACTTGAGTTACCGAGGCCAGATGCTTTCCCACTCGATTGCACCCTGTCTCATTTGCTTGCCTGGGATGATGTTGCAAATACAAAAAGGAAAGGGTCACCTCATCTTCCTGATCACACTTGAACAACAGCTGTGGTTATCAAACATTACCATTACGTCTAGTAGGTGCCAGCAACAAACTACATCAAAGTGGCTCCTACATGTACCATACTATATGCATGCCTGCCACATGAACTGTCAAAAGTTGCCCACAGGAAAATCTGAATCTCAGACAACTAAAATTGCATGGGTGAAGTTGTGCAATCACAGTAACCATTAAACAAGTAGGAGACCACATCACCTCCAATACTTTGCCTCATGGAGCATAACTCGGTTACCTGTTGTCATACAATAGTAGGCCAATGCCAAGTTCATTCCCACAAATCCCACACAAGGTAATGCCAACATCAATTTGTCAGATAAACAATAACACAACAATACAAAATGATGCTCCAACATCCTGCCATGTTGCTGACATCAGTACAGTAGCCTGAAGAAGGTGACATGGGAATACTCATGTCACACTGGAAACATATCAACAATGCACACTTCACCATGTGTAATTTGTCCTAATGGAGTCATGGAGGTAGTACTAATGTTGCTCAGATAAACTAAACATTTAGCATAGGAATGTATTGTAGACAAAATGTGCAAATTGGCAGGGAGATATGTCTCTAAACTCCACAACACAATGAATCAGCTAGCTCCAGGGAAATCACCTCTGCTGTCTGGCACCCCTTACAATGACATACTCTGATTGCATCAGTAAAAACCATTAGTCCTTTGTGTGTTAGAGAGACCTAGGGATTTGCAAGTACTAGTAGAAGGCACTCAACATGTTGCCCGATGGGAAACTATATTACTGTCTCCATTTTGGTCCTTCAAACCCGGATGTCCGTGGATGAATGGTTGTACCCAACCACATGTGATTTCAACATACCTACAAGTCACTCCGTGATGCATGCCAACAGTTGGGTAACAAACCTTCCCCATTTCACATGTGCACTGTACTTTGCCACATAATGCCACATCAATGGCATGTAAATGCACATTGTGTGTAAAAACTCTAGTCTACATGTCATGTCTCTCATTGCTACTGCAGTTCCACATACCAAATAACATGCAATGAAGGGTGAGGATAATCAATGGTGACACACTTCTGTCAGTGGCACCGCATGAAATGTAGCCCCATTGTATATGTCCAATTCCAAAGCACAGGTTGGCATACACATATATGTGAGGGAATACAGAAATTACCCCAAGTACACCGGTAGACCATGAAACAGCAGTGTATACATTTTGTCAAAAGAGAAAAGGACACATGCTAACATGTCAGCACAAGGAATGTTGCCAACTGTGATGGCACATAAATGATGTCAATGGACATTCCACACTTAGCAAGAGAACGTTTTAATCTGAAGCTGCACCTAAAGAACAATGTATGCTCTGTCACATGTATGATGGACACCTTCACGTGACAGACAGTAGTGAGGCACCAGCACACATCACACACTGAAGACAAGTGGCCTCTAGGGGGCAAATACCAATTTACTCACTTGACCAGACACATGGCTGAGGACAGTGATCCATCACTTCTTTTTCTTTGGGCTGTAACACTGAGGAGTAGTGGTCTGTTGTGTAGAATTCACACCCCAAAGCCATTTGTTGTCCTTGGAGAGCAAATCTCTTGTGTATTGTACTCAGTTGTGTCCTAGGTCCCTGGGCTAATAGTCAGTATGTACCACATTACATATCTACACAAACAGTTACTCATCGTGTGTGTCACACATGGCCCATCGCCAGTCGTCAGGGGGAGATGTCAGAACCTAACACATCAACTTTGCTATGTGACAGACAGGAATATGCCCTGTACTCACCCCCTTGTGGCTGCTGTTCTCCCCTCAAACACCCATCAATGTCCATCAAGTTCTGGGTATGCCACCGCCAGAGTGTCGATCATTAGGGGGGTCATGCTCCAACGTGCGCCCAGCCCACGTTGGGAGGACAGACCGAGCAGGACTTCCGTGATCTTCTGGGCCCAGTGTCTCAGGTCCTCCGACCTCTTGCGACAGTGGGCACTCCACTGGCTGTGGACGACTAGGGTCTGCGCCTTCCAGGCAATGGCTCTCAAAATCTCCTTCTTCTGATGGGCGTTTACCTGTATGGATGCAAGAGAGAAATCAAGCAATTCTAAACACAAGTTTTTGCCCAAATTAAATGTTTGTGACACACAAATGTCAGAAACATCAAGCACACAATGGGCAAATTATCAACATACTACAAGTGTAAAGCACACATGCCAATAAGTACAAGGACATGACTACACACTATTAGATTCATCTCCAGACTAACCCACTACCCTGCTTATGGCCTACAATGACAAAGCAAGCCTACTGACATCAGGTATCCCATGCTCCAGCAAGATGTACTGTGATGTGAGCCACAATAAAACATTGCACACCAATGCGCTTCTGAAGGGTAAACTCCTTAGGCCTGACTGGACAAACACATTTACACTCTGCAAGATTGACTCGCTGCATACAGTCCCCACAGGCAACTATCATAGTACAGACTTCACCCTTACACTTGAGTGACAGTGAAGGGGCTGTCATGGTGGGTACGGAAAGTGTATTCACTGTGCATGTGTGGACATGTGGCCAACCAAATGCAGATTTGTGTCAGAGCAGGGTGTGTTTCTGTAGTATGTACCTGTACCACAGAACACTCCTTTGGACACATCTTTCTAACCAACAGAGATGGCATCCAACATACAAAAGTATGTATTGTACAATCTCTATCTAACCAAGCTACTGAGTCACATGTTATGTCCTCCGAGCAATCTACACACTGTCTGGACTGTGGGTCTATCATTTGTGCAATAAGCCTGTACAGGGCAAATATGACCTCTAAGGGACATGTCATGTGTCAAAGACATACATTGACAATGATATAAAATGCACATACGGAGTAGTTCTGGGATTTACCTCACTACCCATTCCTAATATAGTCAATGGACTGAGGCATTTATGGCAGGTTTTGCCACTAGAGCCTTATATTGGCCACCCAACAGGATCTACAGGGAGTGGGCACAGTGCCACAGTTGCATACCCATAGTGACTCTCCCACAGCCTAGACTATGGGGTCATTCTGACCCTGGCGGGCGGTGGCCGCCAGGGCCACCGACCTTGGGAGCACCGCCAACAGGCTGGCGGAGCTCCCACGAGCATTCTGACCGCGGCAGTTCAGCCGCGGTCAGAAGCGGAAAGTCGGCGGTCTCCCGCCGACTTTCCGCTGCTCGGGGGAATCCTCCATGGCGGCGGAGCGCGCTCCACCGCCATGGGGATTCTGACACCCCCTACCGCCATCCTGTTCATGGCGGGAAACCCGCCATGAACAGGATGGCGGTAGGGGGTGCCGCGGGGCCCCCGTAAGAGGGCCCCGAAAAGTATTTCAGTGTCTGCTTATCAGACACTGAAATACGCGACGGGTGCAACTGCACCCGTCGCACCCCTGCAACTACGCCGGCTCAATTCTGAGCCGGCGTCCTCGTTGCAGGGGCATTTCCTCTGGGCCGGCGGGCGCTCTTTTGGAGAGCGCCCGCCGGCCCAGAGGAAATGTCTGAATGGCCGCCGCCGGTCATTCAGCGGCGGTACCCTGGCGGGCGGCCTCCGCCGTCCGCCAGGGTCAGGATGAGGCCCTATGTCCCATACTGGGAGGTACATTTGACAGGCCCTGGTCTCTGCAGGATGAACATACATAGCTTACAGGGCACTCACATTTCCATCACTTCCCTGCATGACAGTACCTCAGGTAGCCATCAGCATTGTGGCTTGTGTGGCAACCTGAATGGTACAGTGAGTCATGATATGCCTTCTAGACAACAGTTTTGCAAGGCCAGATGTGGGGTGAAAGATCTGTGCACAATAAAGTATTGCTTACAAGATCCTCCAATGACTCAGACAAGATGCATACAGAGCTCATGCTGTCACGCACATACATATTGTCTAACATTTATGACCACGATAAACGAAGAAATGTCATTGAATGGCAGTAAAGTCTCCTTGCCTAGTTAGGTGCATCCAACACAAGGAAGATCTAGGACCCAAAAAAACATCACATAACACAATGTGAATGAACACAACATATAGTAATGGGCATCAATACCTGCACCATGTACAACTCATTGATGCCACACACTGCAACAACAGGCACAGAAGAATCCTAACTGGCACACAGGGGCACATGGTAGCCTATGTGGAGGGAAAGGATGGTGTTGAACAGAGTCAGTTGTGCCTATGAGGTACTTAACTGCTCCTCTGATGAGCCAGAGAGCTAACCAAACAGGGGAAGGACCTCACTGACAATCCTCTCCAGCTCTCCGTGAGAGAAGGCAGGGGCCTTTTCACCTGCTGGACGTGGTATGTTTGCTTCCAGAGGCGGCACACAGCAGCTGAAGTGACGGAGGTGTTACGGCAGCAGTGTCAGGAGTCAAGTGACTGATTTTGCACAACAAGGTGTACACGTATGCCACATGCGCGGTCATCACCACCAACGGACACAGCCATTGGGCCACGATCGCCAAAGGCAACAACGTTAGCCTATGGCTCTGTCCACTGTGACTGGAACCACCAACCCCGCAGACGACTCCAGCCGGCAGCCGTGGGTGGTACCTGATGTCCAGTGGAGTAGGTCAGGCATCTGCCATTTTGGAGGCTTGAAAGACTGTATCTTGCCCTGTTTCATGCATCTCAAATACAATATAAGTTTAATATTATCACAAACATCCTCATTCTGTCTTGTTATGTAGGTCAGACTCCACAACCACTAGTGTAGTGTAGTGAAGGGCACAGATGGCATATGACGGCGGTGCACGGGCCACCCCTGCTGATGGTATTTTTGGCGGTCGGAAACTACAGTCACATTTCGAGGGGCAATTGTGTAGCAGATAGTTGGGTGTCCCCTGAATCCATGTTGTGGACATGTGTTCACAAACATGAGGGCCACATTTGACCCTTGTGTAGTTGCCAGCTGTGATTTGTACTGGGTGGCATGCCTATCCAGTCAGAAAACAACAGTGGATTTATGCCATGAGTTGGAGTCAGATCTGATACCAGCTAACCGTAATCCATACTGCATACCACCCTTTGTACAAGTCATGTCAGTATTGCACTTCCTGGCCACAGGGTACTTCCAACATACAGTGGCCCTATCTGGTGGTATGTCTCAACCTATGTTCAGTCTGGTGTTGAAAGATTTCCTATCAGCAATGTTGAAAAACATTGACAGCTATGTCAGGTTCCCTCGATGTGAGGATTTAGCCAATGTGAAGGCTGATGTCAATGGTTTTTCCCACCTCCCACATGTGGTGGGGGTGATTGATGGCACACATGTAGGCTTGGTGCCACCACAGCCCACTGAAGAAGTCTACTGCAACAGAAAAAATGTCCATTCCATCAACATGCAAGTTGTCTGTTTGGCGGATCTCTACATCTCAAATGTGTGTGCCCATTTTCCTGGATCAGCCCATGATTCCTTTATAATGTGGAACACCACCATACCCCAGATGATGTCATAACTAAAACCAGAGAGGGCCTGGCTGGTTAGTAAGTCACGTTTGTCTTGATTGTGTGTGAGCAATGTCAGGTACTACAATCATTAAGTGAGCAACTCTATTGTTGCACTTATGTCCCATTTCTTAACAGGAGACTCAGCATACCCCAATTGTCCTTGGTTATTGATGCCGTTCAGGAATTCAACTACGCCAGGGGAAGTATGCTTCAATGAGGGCCATGTAAGAACACAGCGGGCAGTGGAGTGGGCTATTGGACTCCTGAAGGCCAGATTTCGCTGTCTGGACAGGAGTGGTGAAAGCCTCCCTCTACTCACCTGGCAAAGTGTGTCGGATCACTGTGGCATGCTGCATGCTCCACAACATCCACCTGCGGAGGAACATCTCATCCATCCCAGCGGAGGGGAAATCCTGAAATGCCAGGTGAAGATGACAGTGGTGAAGAGGAAGGAGCTGACTTGCCAGAAGATCTCATCCACAGCTACTTCTCATGAGTGTAACTATGTCATGTGATGTTATGACTGTGACTGTACAATGAACTATAGTTGTGAGAATGTGTAGCGTTTAGTGTTTTCGCAACAACTAGGGAGATGATACTCTGCAAAAATCAGCCAAAGGCTGATTAATAAGATATCTTTTGACACATCCCCACCTTGATGATGTTGCTTTGTTTGTGTCAGAATTATTGCAGTGTACTCTGTTTTCCAGATGCTAGTTATATGACTTGTGTCATATGTATGGTTTCAAGTCTATCCTCCTTGTTTTGTTCTTTGTACAGGAATACTGTTCTGACATAGATTGGTCCAGGTAATGTAGGTCACACATTTTGGGTGTGTGAGACCTGTGCCAAGACAGCTTGTACAGTGTTTGGATGGATGTTCAGAAGTGCCCATTGGACTTGTGTGTCCTGGGGTGGGCATGATGCATGATGTGTGTCATCATGTGGTCATAAAATATGTAGTCCTAGCTTAGGACCAAGTCATTTTCAATTTACATTAGCTACACACTCTTTTTGTATGACCTATACCTGTAGAAGTTTCATCATTGTAGGCCACAGTGCCTGTGCCAAAACACTGACATATGTTTGTGTCATACCACCTGCTCCATGAGCACTGGATTATAATGCCCCTGAGATCAGTAACTGTTGTACTACCATCTGCCTGACTCTTGAATAATGTGATATTGGATTAATCTGATATGGTATGTGATGAGGCTCAAGCTGGTGGCGTCAACCACTTCAATGTTTGCCTATTCTACAGGACAATTACTGACATATCCCTTCCTTCTGTGGTCTGGAGGTCTGTACCTGTAAATATGTTCATTTACTCAGTTTGAGTCAATCATTTATGATTTTCAATAGTCCCGACATATTGACAGCATATGTGCTGAACACTGTAATACATTTTTAGTTTGACCACTAATTGTCTGTATGTGTTTGTGTGGGATGCGTGTAATCCTCAGCTGGAAACTGTGTACATGCAACATATCCCATCTTGAACAAGTACCTTGGATCATCATTGTATGGTTCACATGATCCAACATATCTACATGGTTAAATATGAAAGCAAAATCAACAGGTAATGAGTCAGTGATGGGTGACTTTAGTGTGAAGGCACGACTAACAGAAAATATATGTGACATGAAACAACAGAAAAAATCTATGAAAGGGTCAGTCATGGTGAATGAAATCATTGGAGTAGATGCCACACTATTGGAAGTCCATAGTCCTGAGTACTCCTCCCATTGGAAATGGAAAGTGGCTCGGGATCAGTCCACAAAGCGAATGTGTAACACACAAAGGAGGTCCTAAAGGAAAAGTGTTGTTGCAGGCATTGGTGGGTATCTTGCCATTAACATCTCCTGGATTCTTTTCTGGACATCCCCTCTTGCGGGTAGGGGATCAGCTACTACAGAGGCAGGGGTGTCTGTGGCTGGTTGTTTTTCTGGCAGGGCCTCCCTTCCTGTGGCTGCCGCCGCTGTTGATGGGCCTTCTGCTGATGAACCAAAGGAAGGGGTAGATTGGTTTTGAAAAGCCCTGCTCAGGGTGGTGTGTATGTCCCTTAACACCCCTGTTAGGAAGGCCATTTTGAAATTGCAAGCCTCCATCTGTTCATACATGTCCCTATGCAGGTCTGTCTGTAGCTGCTTGATTTCCCAAAGTTCGGTCGACACCTGGATCATAACTCCTTGGGACTCCTGATAGACCCTCAAGACATGGACGTGGCTGGTATCATTCCTATTTTCAATAGTTTCATCTTGGCTTTGGTAAGCTAGGTAGACCAAGACGTCTCTGATTTGAGCATGATCTGTATCTTGATCACTCCCAGGTTTGTACACTTCAATTGAGAGTTCACAAACACGGATATTTGGACATGTGACCACTGGGCTGGTGGTTGAAGTTTCTGAAACAGGGCCTGCTGGGAGTTGTAGTCAGGTCACTCTCTCTACTCCCCAGCACTTGACAAACGGTATCCCCCCAGGTGAATACACTTCAATTGAGAGTTCAGAAAGAAGGGTATTTGGGCAAGTGCACATTGTGCTCGTGGTTGGAGTGAGAGAAACAGTGCCTCCTGGGAGTTGCAGTCAGGTCACTTTCTCTACTACATACACTATACAAATGGTAACCCCCAGGTGAGTACACTTCAATTGAGAGTTCACAAAGAGGGTGTTAGAAATGGGGTCTTTGGTTGACAGTCAGGTTACCCCCTGTTCAAGCAAGGACCCTCACTCTAGTTAGGATAAAAGAGAATCACCCTCAGCTAACCCCTGCTTACCCCCTTGGTAGCTTGGCAGAGCAGTAGGCTTAACCTCAGAGTGCTGGGCGTAAAGTATTTGTACCAACACACACAGTAACTTAATGAAAACACTACAAAATGACACAACACCAGTTTAGAAAAATAGGAAATATTTATCTAGACAAAACAAGACCAAAACGACAAAAATCCAACATACACAAGTCAAGTTATGATTTTTTTAAAGGTTTAAAATAAAAAGAGTCTTTAGGTAGTTGTAACACCACACTAGCGCTGCTAGCGTGAAAATGTACCTGGTTTGCGGCAAAAATAACCCCGCACGGGCGGTGTGCGTCGAAAATAACCCGGCACGGGTTTATGCGTCGAAAACAGCTCGGCTCGGCGAGGCGCGTCGAAAAAGCCAGCCACGCGACGGTCCGAAGTCCCGCGGCGCTGGTTGCGATCTCTCAGCCTTCGTCAGCGATGCTGCGCGTCGTTTCTCCTGCTCCGGGCGTCGATTCTCCGGTCGCGTTTCCAGCGGCGTCGTTTCTCAGCTGCGGAGCCGGCGTCGCGTCGTTTTCTCAGCCGCGATCGGATTCGCGTCGATCTTTTCTCCGCACGGTGCTCGGTGCGTGTATTTTTGTCCTTAGGCTGCCAGCCTCTCCTTTCAGGGTCCCAGGAACTGGAAGGGCACCACAGAGCAGAGTAGGGGTCTCTCCAGAGACTCCAGGTGCTGGCAGGAAGAAGTCTTTGCTATCCCTGAGACTTCAATAACAGGAGGCAAGCTCTACATCAAGCCCTTGGAGATTTCTTCTTCAAGATGGAAGGCACACAAAGTCCAGTCTTTGCCCTCTTACTCTGGCAGAAGCAGCACTGCAGGAAAGCTCCACAAAGCACAGTCACAGGCAGGGCAGCACTTGTTCCTCAGCGATCAGCTCTTCTCCAGGCAGAGGTTCCCCTTGATTCCAGAAGTGTTTCTAAAGTTTGTAAGTTTGGGTGCCCTTCTTATACCCATTTTAGTCTTTGAAGTCACCTTCCTTCAAAGGGGACTCACACCTTCTTGTGAAATCCTGCCTTGCCCAGGCAAGGCCTCAGACACACACCAGGGGGTTGGAGACAGCATTGTCAGGGGCAGGCACAGTCCTTTCAGATGAGAGTGACCACTCCACCCCTCCCTCCTAGCAGAGATGGCTAATCAGGAAATGCAGATCACACCCCAGCTCCCTTTGTGTCACTGTCTGGTGTGAGGTGAAAAACAACCCAACTGTCAAACTGACCCAGACAGGGAATCCACAAACAAGGCAGAGTCACAGAATGGTTTAAGCAAGAAAATGCTCACTTTCTAAAAGTGGCATTTCCAAACTCACAATCTCAAAATCAACTTTACTAAAAGATGCATTTTTAAATTGTGAGTTCAGGGATCCCAAACTCCACCTGTCCATCTCTTCTCTAGGGGAATCTACACTTTAATCATATTTAAAGGTAGCCCCCATATTATCCTATGAGAGAGAGACAGACCTTGCAACAGTGAAAACGAAATTGGCAGTATTTCACTGTCAGGACATATAAACCACATTACTATATGTCCTACCTTATCCATACACTGCACCCTGCCCTTGGGGCTACCTAGGGCATACCTTAGGGGTGCCTTACATGTAAGGAAAGGGAAGGTTTAGGCCTGGCAAGTGGGTACACTTGCCAAGTCGACTTTACAGTGTAAAAATACACACACAGACACTGCAGTGGCAGGTCTGAGACATGATTACAGAGCTACTTATGTGGGTGGCACAACCAGTGCTGCAGGCCCACTAGTAGCATTTGATTTACAGGCCCTGGCACCTCTAGTGCACTTTACTAGGGACTTACTAGTAAATCAAATATGCCAATCATGGATAAACCACTTACATACAATTTAAACAGGAGAGCATATGCACTTTAGCACTGGTTAAGTGCTCAGAGTTGAAAAGCCAACAGCAACATGTCAGAAAAATATAGGAGGCAGGAGGCAAAAAAGTCTGGGGATGACCCTGCAAAAGCAAAAGTCCAACACGACCCCCTACCAGCCTAAAGCCAGGGGAGAACAATCAATACCTTGATGTACTTCCCTGATTGGGGCGATAGAACAGGGACCCAGGCCCACAACAGCAGGGGCATGCTCCAGTTCTACGCCTTCCTGACTCCAGTTGGATCCCTCTGTCCATACTCTCAGGGCCCACTAAGCTAACCCATGGGGAACCCTTCTCCACATCTACAGACACCATTTGTGCAACACCTAACTTTACTTTGCTCACAGATGTATTGCAATGGGCAGATAGTACCACCAGGGCCAAAACAGTTGTTTTGCTCACTCCACCCCCGGGGTGTGACTCTCGTCCTCCCCCCCCCAGGGGCAACTCTGTCCACCAGGACAGCAAGCCACAGTGGCCCCAGACAACTGTCAGGGATGAGAGCCCGACCTCAGGCCTCTCTAACCACTGTGACTGTGGAGAGTGGGGGGTGGTAGCCCCAGGTGCCTGGCACCCTTTGACCACTCTCTCTTCCACCAGGTCAGGGATGACAACCTGACCCTGGTCCTCCCCTCTGGGGCTCTGTACCCTCCCTGCAGAAGCGGCACCCCCAGAGTCCAAAACTGTCAGGGTGCTTGTAGAAGCAGTCCTGCACAATTCTTCCATCAGTGCAGGGATGTTAACCTGCAACTGATCCTCCAACCTGGGGTCTGTACCTTCAGGTTGGACCAGGGCCAGGGGTGAGGCTTCCTTCCCCCTGCCCTCTCTTCTGGGGTCCTGAACCACCCAACTAGGAGCGGCCCCCCCAGAAGACAACATGGTAGGGGTACTGTTAGCAGTAGCCCCTTCCTCCAGGTCAGGGGGGACACCCTTAACCTGGCCTCCCAATCCAGGGTCTGTACCCACAGACTGGATCACCGCCTGGCAACCCAGGACTTCCTGGGGGGCATACCTACCCCCTACCAGGTCAGAGTTTACCCTCTGAACCTGGTCATCCAACCCAGGGTCACCACCCTGCGGTTGAACCACTGCCTGGCACACCAGGACTTCCTTGGGAGCACATTTACCCCCCATCAGGTCAGAGTTTACCCCCTGAACCTGATCATTCAACCCAGAGTCACCACCCTGCGGTTGAACCATTGCCTGGCACACCAGGACTTCCAGGGGAGCACACCTACCCCCTACCAGATCAGAGCTTACCCCCTGAATCTGGCAATCCAACCCAGAGTCACTACCCTGCGGTTGAACCACTGCCTGGCGCACCAGGACTTCCTTGGGAGCACACGTACTCCCCATCAGGTCAGAGTTTACCCCCTGAACCTGATCATCCAACCCAGAGTCACCATCCTGCGGTTGAATCATTGCCTGGCGCACCAGGACTTCCTGGGGGGCACACCTACCCCCCACAAGGGAAACACTTTCCCCAAGGGCCATACAAGAGTCTGGCTGGCGCAGGTCTCCTGACCTCTGCCCATCTGACAGAGTCTGGATTCCCCCCAGCCCAGAAATGGTCTCACCAAGGTCATTCCTGGGGGGCTCTGCACTCAGAGCTGACCCCTGACCCTCCAGGTTCTCCACTGGGGTCCGCAACCCCCTCTCAACCCTCTGTCTGGACTTCTGCAACCCCTCACTAGGAGTGGTACTGCCAGACACCAGAACTGGTGGGACGCTGGCTACAGCCGCCCCCCCAAGTTCTCCTGACACTGTGGGGTCTCCCTCAACAGATGGCCCTTTGGTACAGGCTAGGCTCCCCTCCTGGGGTTCCCGCAGGGAACGCTCCAGGACCTGGGACCGGATCTCGGGCACCTTGGGCCTCAACCCATCCCCATTCCCTCTCCTCTGAGACTGGACATGGGGTCCCTCACCCATCCCACTACACTGGGACCTACCTGGGACACTACAATCCTTCCCTACCTCACCTGGTTGGGAACTACCTAGACCACTCCTCTCAGGAGCACCCCCAAATGCCTCTTCAGACTCTCTGGTACTCACCCAGAAGTCTGCCTCCATTGTAAGCTCCCTGGGGTCAGAGAACTCACACTCCACCTGGTGTTGGCATAGCTCTGGAAAATAAGGACTAGACATATGCTCTCCAGCAATTACATCACTCAGCCCCTCACATGAATTAACCAAAGTACCCTTCACCCAACCATCCAGTGACTCTGCTTTGACAAAGCACCCCACATCACCCTCCTGAGACTGGTGAGACAGTACCTGACTGTCCCTGACACTCAACCCACACTCTTCTGGGATGTCTTCACACTCCATAACCAGGACTTCTACTTGGGGGGAACCCCTCTCCCTGTCACTCTCACCTAGAGTCAGTAGAGTGTCCCTCCCACCAGTAGGAATATGACTCCCCATGCCAGTTCCCCAATCTACCTCAGAGACCCTGTGCATCACTGGAGCTACCGCATACCCCTGAACCTCCTGGCGTGTGTTAACTCCCTCCTTCAAGTAGGGCACCACCTCTCTGGGCATGTGCACTTCTGCAGCATCACTGGATATACAATTGTTGCTGCCACCATTCCAGCTGGACTCAGCCCTCATGACTTCCAGCTCTTTCAATTTAAGCTCGTAAGCATAAATCATTTTTTTAATCTCTAAGTCCCTCCTCCTTTCTGCCAGGGCTAAGGCTCTCTTCTCCTCGGCCCTCTTAAGCTCTTCCAGACTCCGGATTCGAGCTAGGAGCCTATCATCTCTTTCTGTTCCCTCCTCAGGGCCACTGCCCTCCTCTTCAGAGTAGTTATCCTCCTCAGACTCATTTGGTGGTGTTGCCTGACAACGTTTCAATTCATCCTGAAACAGGGCTGACTCAAGATCCTCCCTTCTGGATTCCTTGTTCACAGCCAGTCCCCTTTCCATGCAGAATGCTTTAAGCTGCCACTTTTTATACATAGATAGGTGCCAGAAATTGACTTCCATTTCTGCAAAGGCTTCACAACCAAAAAACAAAGTCCAAAAATATCATCAATACTTCCAGGAGGACATCAGAGAACAAAAAGCAGAATCACAAGACAAGTAGTATGTGGTCACGTAGTGGTCTGAGATCAAAACAGTAGTGTACACTTAATCACTGTATGTCAAGTACAAATACAAGTCCAAATCCCGACCGCTGGTCACCAATGTTAGAAATGGGGTCTTTGGTTGACAGTCAGGTTACCCCCTGTTCAAGCAAGGACCCTCACTCTAGTTAGGATAAAAGAGAATCACCCTCAGCTAACCCCTGCTTACCCCCTTGGTAGCTTGGCAGAGCAGTAGGCTTAACCTCAGAGTGCTGGGCGTAAAGTATTTGTACCAACACACACAGTAACTTAATGAAAACACTACAAAATGACACAACACCAGTTTAGAAAAATAGGAAATATTTATCTAGACAAAACAAGACCAAAACGACAAAAATCCAACATACACAAGTCAAGTTATGATTTTTTTAAAGGTTTAAAATAAAAAGAGTCTTTAGGTAGTTGTAACACCACACTAGCGCTGCTAGCGTGAAAATGTACCTGGTTTGCGGCAAAAATAACCCCGCACGGGCGGTGTGCGTCGAAAATAACCCGGCACGGGTTTATGCGTCGAAAACAGCTCGGCTCGGCGAGGCGCGTCGAAAAAGCCAGCCACGCGACGGTCCGAAGTCCCGCGGCGCTGGTTGCGATCTCTCAGCCTTCGTCAGCGATGCTGCGCGTCGTTTCTCCTGCTCCGGGCGTCGATTCTCCGGTCGCGTTTCCAGCGGCGTCGTTTCTCAGCTGCGGAGCCGGCGTCGCGTCGTTTTCTCAGCCGCGATCGGATTCGCGTCGATCTTTTCTCCGCACGGTGCTCGGTGCGTGTATTTTTGTCCTTAGGCTGCCAGCCTCTCCTTTCAGGGTCCCAGGAACTGGAAGGGCACCACAGAGCAGAGTAGGGGTCTCTCCAGAGACTCCAGGTGCTGGCAGGAAGAAGTCTTTGCTATCCCTGAGACTTCAATAACAGGAGGCAAGCTCTACATCAAGCCCTTGGAGATTTCTTCTTCAAGATGGAAGGCACACAAAGTCCAGTCTTTGCCCTCTTACTCTGGCAGAAGCAGCACTGCAGGAAAGCTCCACAAAGCACAGTCACAGGCAGGGCAGCACTTGTTCCTCAGCGATCAGCTCTTCTCCAGGCAGAGGTTCCCCTTGATTCCAGAAGTGTTTCTAAAGTTTGTAAGTTTGGGTGCCCTTCTTATACCCATTTTAGTCTTTGAAGTCACCTTCCTTCAAAGGGGACTCACACCTTCTTGTGAAATCCTGCCTTGCCCAGGCAAGGCCTCAGACACACACCAGGGGGTTGGAGACAGCATTGTCAGGGGCAGGCACAGTCCTTTCAGATGAGAGTGACCACTCCACCCCTCCCTCCTAGCAGAGATGGCTAATCAGGAAATGCAGATCACACCCCAGCTCCCTTTGTGTCACTGTCTGGTGTGAGGTGAAAAACAACCCAACTGTCAAACTGACCCAGACAGGGAATCCACAAACAAGGCAGAGTCACAGAATGGTTTAAGCAAGAAAATGCTCACTTTCTAAAAGTGGCATTTCCAAACTCACAATCTCAAAATCAACTTTACTAAAAGATGCATTTTTAAATTGTGAGTTCAGGGATCCCAAACTCCACCTGTCCATCTCTTCTCTAGGGGAATCTACACTTTAATCATATTTAAAGGTAGCCCCCATATTATCCTATGAGAGAGAGACAGACCTTGCAACAGTGAAAACGAAATTGGCAGTATTTCACTGTCAGGACATATAAACCACATTACTATATGTCCTACCTTATCCATACACTGCACCCTGCCCTTGGGGCTACCTAGGGCATACCTTAGGGGTGCCTTACATGTAAGGAAAGGGAAGGTTTAGGCCTGGCAAGTGGGTACACTTGCCAAGTCGACTTTACAGTGTAAAAATACACACACAGACACTGCAGTGGCAGGTCTGAGACATGATTACAGAGCTACTTATGTGGGTGGCACAACCAGTGCTGCAGGCCCACTAGTAGCATTTGATTTACAGGCCCTGGCACCTCTAGTGCACTTTACTAGGGACTTACTAGTAAATCAAATATGCCAATCATGGATAAACCACTTACATACAATTTAAACAGGAGAGCATATGCACTTTAGCCCTGGTTAAGTGCTCAGAGTTGAAAAGCCAACAGCAACATGTCAGAAAAATATAGGAGGCAGGAGGCAAAAAAGTCTGGGGATGACCCTGCAAAAGCAAAAGTCCAACAGAGGGGTATTTGGACAAGTGACCACTGGGCTGATGGTTGGAGTTAGAGAAACAGGGCCTCCTGGGAGCTGCAGTCAGGTCACTCCCTCTACTCCCCAACACTTGATAAATGCTTTGTAATACATATTTGTTTGCAGGCTGCAATTAGGTTTGAGCATAAGTTTATTTTAAGGAACATACCATAAATCCTGGATTGTGTTTTTATTATTGTGAGATTTCCAGGCACCCTTTGACATATGGCATGTGATGGGCCTTGGCAGTTGTGAAGTTGGATCCAATTATACAGATTGACATTGTTAAATCTCAGATATTCTGGATATTGAATGTTGGTGAGGTACATGGACAAGAAAGTGACAAAAGATGAGCTGTTGCCATGCATGACATTGAATTTGTGTGACAGTTTTTGTGTTGTAACTTACTAGACTCCACTCCCCCAGGTATTCCTGTCAAACCTTCAGGATACAGGATGGCCAAGACCTCCTCTTCCCAGGGAAAGGTTTGTAATGGGGCACTGGGAGGGCCACCATCAGTCTTCTTGGGCTGCAGTTGGTGCCGGGAAACCAGGGAATGGGCCTTGACCCTGAGGTCATTCCATCTCTTCCTCATGTCCTCCTTCGTGTGCAGGGTGGTGCCTACAGCATTCACTCTGTCGCATATCTTGTCCCACATTTCCATTTACGTACTGAGAGAAGTGTGCTAGACTTGGGCTCCAAATAATTGTGGCTCTATTCTAATGATCTCATCCACCATGGCTCTCAACTCATCTTCTGCAAAACGTGGACGATATGTGGACGATGTGTGTGAAGGATGTAAAATGGGATGGGATAGGACAGGAAAAAAGGGCTGCCTTATGACAAAAAATGGATGACAAGGTGTGTAGTCTGGCATGCTGTGATGCAGTGGGAATACAAAGGATTGTGGTCTGTGAAGGGGTGTGTTTTATAGTGTGCTTTACAGGTGTGCCCACTTGGCCAATATGTGTCAGCTGCGTTGTTTTTTTAATTCATCGAATGTGCCCTTGTCTGTTACTTTGCTGAATGTGAACCGCGGTGGTCGACCGCCATTGGTTGACTGCCGCGAAGGGACCACCATGACATTTGTGGTTTCTCCTGGCAGGGATTGTGACTGTTGCTTAAGAAGGGTTCACACCACCTTCAACTAACAACCCAATTTCCAACATTGGTGTTCAGTGGTTGAATTCAATACTTGTGTTTGTGCAGTACAATTCAGTGATTTTGTGTAACACTAAAATCCCATATATAGATAACTTAATACCAGATTCAACCTCTTTTTCAATTCTCCTTGATTGGCCTCTTTTGCCTTTTTCCAAATTTACTTCTGTTCCAACTGTGATTCTACCTGCTATAAGTACAAAGTTTGCGCTCCACAACCTGGACAGCTACACTGTGGCTGAGCTCAAGCAATTCTGCAGGGAGAAAAGGCTTCCAGCATCCACAAACTCCAAGAAGCAGGAGCTTGAGAAGGCCCTCAGTGCCTGTAGGAGACCTGCAAGTTACAGGCTACACCAGAGGAGGAAGATGAGGAGGCAGACATTGAGGAGGAGCAAACAGAGGAGATGGTATGACACCTCTCTGATCATGGCTCCAGAGGAGAGAGGAAGACCCACAGAGTGAGGTCCCCTGCCAGATCTCAGGCAAGCAGCAGCATCTCTTTCCACTATCTGACGCAAGAGGAGCTGGAGGGCATTTAGGCTACAGCTGTCTAAGCTGAAGGTGAAGGCAGTGAAAGAGGAGGCTGCTGCAAAAAAAATAACCCTGCAGGAGGCTGCAGCAAAGAGGGCCTTAGAGGAGAGGAGAGGGGAAGCAGAGATCACCATGGCCAAGGAGAAAACTGAGCCCGAGAGGGCCTTGGTGAGCCTGAAGGAGCTGGGACCTAAAGCTAAGCAAACATCAGACTCCAGCAGCAATGGTGGCAGTGAAACCCAAGTGCCCACTGGAGACAGGAGGATCTACATTTCCAAGGACTTGGTGCCTAACTTTGTTATGGGGAATTATATAGATAATTTGTTTGACGCCTATGAGGTACCCTAAAGATGCACAGGCGTCCCTATGAGGATTTGGGGGAGGCAGTCTTTGGAGACACCTTCCCAATGATGAGAGGAATGCACTGTTAACCCTAAGGAAAGGGGACATGATGACGTATCGACTCATGAAGAACACTCTTACATGGAAATATGGTCTGACCCCTGAGAAGTACAGGCAGAAGTTTAGGGACAGCCAGAAGTTGCCCCAACAATCCTGTGTGTATTTTGTGGACTACTTTTGCGAGCCACTGGATAGTTGGGTATTAGGCAATTGTTAGACCTGCCAGCCTTGGGGTGGCTTTCACCTAACTTTTTGACTACCTTGTCCATTTGTCCTGACCTCTTTTTGCTGGCTTTAAGACTTTGTGCACTTAACCACTGCTAAGCAGTGCTAAAGTGCCTGTGTTCTCTCCCCTAAACATGGTAATGTTGATTCTTCCCCAGTTTGCATATTTAATATGTCACTGGTAAAGTGGTACCACATGTGGCTAGGGCCTGTAAATTAAATGCTACTTGTGGGCCTACAACACTGATTACACCACCCACTTAAGTTGTCCTTTAACCATGTCTCAGGCCTACCATTTCAGTGCCTGTAGGTCCAGTTTACACTGTCCTGTCGACCTAGCAAAGTAACCCTTTTGCCAGGCCCAAACCTTCCCTTTTTATATATGTAAGTCAGCCTTAAGATAGGCCCTAGACAACACAGAGAGCATGGTGCAATATATTTAAAAGGCAGAAAATTGACTTTTAAGTTTTACATGTCCAAGTAGTGAAAAACCCCAAAGTCGTTTTTCACTACTGCTAGGCCTATCTCTCCCATAGGACAACATTCAGATTACCTTATTACATTTTATAAGTGTAATTCATAATCTGAAAGAGATAATATTTTCGAGTTTGGTGTCTCTGGAATCATAATTTAAAATCTCAACTTGTGGTGAAGTAGGATTTTAAATTGTAATTCTGAAAATAACACTATTAGAAACTTGGCATTTTCTTACTTCAGCAATTTGATGCCTGCTGCCTGTCTCTGATCACTTGTCTGTGGTGGGCCGACAGCTGGGCTTTGTGTATTTCTCCTAAACAGTCACACAACATGAGAGCTTTTTTGTGACCGATGGGCCTTGATGAGCCACCCTGGGCAGGATGGGAAGGAAGAACTGGGCACAGCCTCATTTACACTTCAATACGCTATGTCTTGCCTACACACACAGTGCTGCATAACCCACCAATGGTGAGTCTGGAGTTAGGGTAGGAAGGGCAGGACCTTTGAGCACTTCAAAGGCCTGTCTTTGAAGTGTCTCCGACTTCAGAGGGCGAACTGGATCTTCTGACACCACCAACTCAGTACCCTTCTGGACCTGTGACTACTCTGCCAGGAAGAACAACTGCAGTGCTGCTGAAGGTCTGACACTCTGCTGAACTGATGCTTTGCTGGACTCCTGCCTTGCTGCTGCCTGCTGTCCTCCTGCCTGGGTGAGAAGCACTGGACTTGCATCACTTGAACCCAGTGTGACTCCAAAGACTCCTGAAGTGAAGTCTCAGGGACATAATAGCGGGAGCATAGAATTACAGGCAGTGGAATGCGCGACGGGTGCTGCTGCACCGCCACATTTCAGCCGGCTCCATTAGGAGCTGGCTGCAATGTTAAGGCCCTATTCCCCGCTGGGCTGGTGGGGAAACCATAATAGGGCTGGCGGGGTTCAGGCCGCCTGTGTGGCATTATGTTGGTATGGCATTCGCCCGCCAATGCCATAATGAGGCCCAGTATGCCTTTGAAGAATAAGATCTATAGTCTACCTGACAAGGTGAGAGCCAGCATAAAGGAGGAGGTCTCTAGGATGCTGATGCTAGAGGCTATTGCAAACCTCGCTCCAACTCGGTTCCCAAGGCTGTCCTCCAGGTACCAGCCCAGACTTTAGGCACTCCGTGGATTACCGGGATCTCAGTGCTGTCACTAAGACTGATGCTCATCCCATGCCCCCCACTGATGAACTCATTGATCGGTTAGGGGCTGCTAAGTTCCTCAGCATGTTTAATCTGATGTCTGGTGCGGGCAGACCGTCTTAACCGAGGTGGCAATCAAGAGGTCCGTGATCTCTACCCAGAAGGCCACTTCCAGTTTCAGGTGATGCCTTTCAGGTTGAAGAATCCCCCTGCCCTCTTCGTGAGATTGGTGAATCAGGTCCTGACTGGATTGGAGTACTTCAGTGCCGCCTACCTGGATGATATTGCGTCACCTGTGTCACGTCAGAGAAGTGCTTCTGGCTTTGCAGATAGGGGCGTGGGGATAGGGTGCCCGACAAAAAAAGAGGGGAGAAAAAAAATAAAAGCAAGGAGTTCTCTAAAGGCCCCCAAAAACGTTCACTGGGCAAGGATCTCTGGTCCCAGCATAACCACAAGAAGAATTAGTTTCGCGAGAAGTCAGGAAAGTTCAACCCCAAATGGTATGTGTGCTACAGATATGGGCACAGAAAAGAAGATGCCAAATGCCTCAAGAGGACGCAGCCCTCCCACCGGTGGGCAGACGCCTGGGTTGGCTAGTGTAGCACTTGGGACGGAGGTTCTAGCAGTTAAAATGGGGAGTAGTGCAAAGGTTACCCTAGTGTCCCTGGGTGGCAAGGAGACGGTCCTCAAAGTCTGCATACATTCCAATACATCGAAATACAGGTGGTGGGTCACCATCATTGGTCAGAGGGTGGTGCTCTAAGGGACACAGGAGCCAGCATGGCTACTGTGTGTGGTGTCATCTGGTGTCCTGAGCAGGTAATCCACAATATGTCCCACAAGGTTGCAGTAGCAGACCGTATGAGAATTACTACCCAGTGGCTCTGGTTCCCTTTGTGTGTGTTAGGGGGTCTCAGGTTCTTCTAGAGCACACTATCTGGAAGGAAATGAAGCTCAGGTCACACAATGTTAGGGCTGCCTGAGTAGTTGTGCCTGACTATAAGGTCCATGGCCATTCAAGAGGGGAGTCAAAGATGCCTGGAAAAGTGGCCCAGGCAGCTGCTAAGAAAGGTAAAATCAAGAAGTGTGGGAAAACAGACCCTGTAACTCCCATGGTCCAGGTTGAAAAGGCGCCTGAGGACACTGCCCTGGAGCCTACAGGGAGGACATTGCTGCCCTGGGAGGCCTACCTTATCTTGCTGGATGGCAAGTTTAGGGTGGGCCCACCAGGGAGGTATTCTGTAAAGCACAAAAATAGTGCCCACCTTTGGAGGGCTAGAGGTGGCAGGCTGAGGCCCAGGCAGCTGAGACCTCTGGCGATCACCTGAATTATTGGGAGAATCGCCTCCTACATAGTGAGCCTAAAGTTTCTGAGCCTGGGTCAAACTGTGTATTGTTGGTCCCCCAGTACTACAGAACGTCCCTACTGGGCTCATGATATACGCCTGGTGGGTCACATGAGGCATGATAAGACCTTTGCCAGGCTTGTCACCCACTTTTATTGTCTCCAGATTTTATTGGCTCAGATACATACTGCAGGT
The DNA here is from genome assembly GCF_031143425.1 of Pleurodeles waltl. NCBI lineage: Eukaryota > Metazoa > Chordata > Amphibia > Caudata > Salamandridae > Pleurodeles > Pleurodeles waltl. The sequence goes on from NC_090436.1 coordinate 62,160,273, forward strand.
AATGTTCCACCTGCCTGGCCAGTGGGAAGTCAGGGATGAGGCTAAAGGCTCCCCTGATTCCCTTGCCTATCATTGGCATCACCTTTGAAAGAGTAGGCATCAACCTTACGTATACATCTGGTTTTCATGAGCTTGAGGGTGGAACAAGTTTGCTGTTGGCCGGATCTCTTTGTTTGACGATTTATCCTTTCATGTTTCTTTGGTTAGGTTTATGTTATGCGCACACACTATGATGTATGGGCTTGTCTTCTTGTGTCTTGACTAGAGGACGGTGTGTTTGCAATCTACGTACCCAGTACGTATGTGTTTTATGAAGGTGGCACCATGAGTGTCGTATACAGGACGTTCGTGCATATGGAACATTAGTCACCTTTGATCAACATTGAATTTTATTAGGATGTGGTTTAATGTGTTATGTATACAGTATTCACTCTTTGAAGTATAGCATGGACACATTTGTACTTACATGGACACATTTGCACTTACATGGGTTACTGTATATACATTTTGCATCCTTGAAAAAGTTCAAGTGACGAAACGTGTTGGCTGTTGCGCTGTGAAGATTTTGACAATACCTATTTGCACTTCTGAAAATAAACCAGCACTTCAAAAAAGAAACATGATTTGATGACTTTGGAATTATTATTTATCATGTCAGTGTGCTCCTGTACCATTGTTTACCCATACCCAAGGCTCCTGACCTCCCCCAGGAACTTATATTGAAGACTGATAATTCCGAGCATGACACTGGGGCTGTACTATCACAATTAAGTGAGGAAGGCCTAGCCCAACCTGTAGCCTAGGTGGGCGGTTTCTGCCTAGTGAAAAGAGGTGGACTCCTATTGAAAGTGGAGCTTTTGCTATGGCCTGGGCACTAAAGAAGGCAAGACTATTATTGTTTGGAACTCACTGCTGGATGCAGACAGACCACAGGCATCTCAGATGGCTCATGCAAATGAGAGGTGAGAATCCCAAAGTGTTTAGGTCCATTTCCCTACAGGGAACGGACTTTATAGTGCAACACTGCGCTGGTTCAGACTACTCGAGTGCTGATGGGCTGTCCAGGTTCTTCCACCTTACTGATCAGAACTTTCATGAGGTTAGGTAGTTCTCCACACTTTCTGCTAGGGGAACACATGTTAGGCCTGATAGCCTTTGGATCGGTTTCCTCCAAAATGTTTGCCTTCACTTCTGCTGTTTTGCTGGAATATGTTTTGGTTTGCCTTAGGACTCCGTGCAATTTACCATTGGTAATCAGTGCTAAAGTGCTTGCACTCTCTCCCCTAAACATGGTAAAACCAGCTTGTACCCAATTTGGCACATTTAATTTACTTGTAACTTCCTAGTAAAGTGGTACTACATGTACCCAGGGCTAGTAAATTAAATACTGTTAGTGAGCCTATAGCACTGATTGTGCCACCCACTTAAATAGCACTTTAAACACGTCTCAGGTTTGCCACTGTAGCCTGTGTGCAGTTTTAAACTACCACGTCAACCTGGCAGAATAACCCTTTGCCAGGCCTAAACCCTCATTTTTAATACATATACGTCACCCCTAGGGTGAGCTGTAAACAGCCCTTAGGGCAGGGTGCAGTGTGTTTAAGAAAGTTGGACACATACCTTTAAGTTTTACATGTCCTGGTAGTGAAAAACTCCTAAATTTGAATTTTCACTACTGCAAGGCCCAGCTCTCCCAAAGAATAACACGAGATGTGCACTTTGTGCTACAACATTGACAGCACGTGGTGACTCCAGCAAAGACTGTCCATGATGCACGACAGGATCTTCACTCTACAGTGAGGACTATACGCCACGCCTGGCCTGCTCTTCGCGATACAGCAACAAACATTTGTGACATTTTCCCTGGGCCTCGCGGCCTCCTCCACCTCAAACTGGACACTTCATGCCGGACTTGGAGAAAGTAAATTTGTCAGTGAGACTGACTTGGCACTTTGTTCTTTTAACCGCTCATTTTGCATATCTCTGCTTCTCCTTACAGTATTTTTGTTGTTTTGGTGTGAAATAATTTTATTTCACTCCGTTTTTCTACATTTATGGGAGATTTTTCTTGTGTTATATTTTCACTTTATTACTGTTTTGAGGGCTGCAAAAATACTTTACACATTGGGCCAGATGTATGAAAAAGTTTTGCACTTGCAAATGGTGCGAATCGCAAAATTCGGCCGTTTGCGAGTGCAAAACAGTGGTCTGCAATGCATGAAAGGCATTCGCAGACCACAAAGCAGAAATCGCTAAAATAGCGATTTCTTGCGTTGCGACCTGGGTTTTGCGAATCGCAATTTGTGATTCGCAAAATCCACATCGCAAGGCGATGCTGCAAAAAATCGCAAATTGTGATTTTTCGCAGAATGGCATTTTGCACATGCAAAATACCATGGACTGCAACCAGGCATGTGTGCACCTTACATGTCCCCCAAAACATTTTTGGGGTGCAGCAGAAGGGGCCATAGGCCTCCAGCACCCTGGGGATTTGCATTTCCAAAATTGCGATTTCTGGTTCAGAAATCGCAATTTTGGAAATGCAAAAAATTTGCAGCTATGGGCCAACAGGCCAATAGCTGCGAATGGGGCCGGTATCGCAATTTGCGATTCGGTAATAGCATTTGTGATTATTAAGAAATCACTATTACCGAATCGCAAATGTGATACATGGCACTTTGCGAGTCCGTAATAGCGATTTCTTAAAAATCGCTATTACCGAATCGCAAAGGGCCGTGATGATACATCTGGCCCATTGTCTCTAAGATAAGCCTGACTGCTTTTGTGCCAAGCTAGAGGAGGGTTGAGCACAGGTTAATTTAGTGACTTTTGTGGCTCACCTAACAGCCATTGTGGTTGTTGCTTAAACGAATAACCCAATTTCCAGCATTCAGGGACCAGTTGCAATGTCAAGCCAAACCAAAAAAATGTTTTGATCTTTCCTGTGAGCTTTTACATTTATCTCTCTTACAAAACATATATCGGAAACTGGCCCGGGTGCGGGCAGATCTTGGAATTAAATATTTGGAAACGTCAAAAGGGAAAGTTTGCTTATTGTATCTTGCCAGCTCCCAAAAGGGTTGGGTGATGCTGGGAAGCGGCTCGAGGCGCGCTACAATGTGGGGTTAGCGGCCAATCCCACTCCTTTTTGCATTGTTTTTTTCTCTTTCTTGATGCATGATATGAAATGAAACTGAGAGCAGCCAGAGAGCCGGATAAATAGAGGCAGGAGCGCTCAGCAGGGCTCAGAGCCCAGGGACAAGCCGAGGGGCAGGCATCACTCACCCCAGCCGTCCGTAGATACACACTGAGCTCTCACCCCGGCCCTCTGCTGTATCTGTGTGTGTCTGCTTCCTGCAGGCGGTGCTGCACGACCATGGCTCTGAACGTCCCACTGCTCTGCCTCACAGCCCTGTGCCTCTGGAGCATTCTGCAAGGTAAGAGCAACCAATGCAAGACTGTGTGTGCAGTGTTTATGCATCCAGTGTAAGGAACGGGGTGCTACTGTGTGCAATGTGTATGCATCCAATGCAAGGAACTGGGGGCTTCTGCATACCTGTGTGCAGGGTGTATGCATCCAGTGCAAGGAACTGGGGGCTTCTGCATACCTGTGCGCAGTGTGTATGCACCCCATGCATGAAACGGGGTGCTACTGTGTGCAATGTGTATGCGTCCAATGCAAGGTGCTTCTGCATACCTGTGCGCAGTGTGTATGCATCCACTGCAAGCTGCAGTAGTGTTCTGAACTCCTGTGTGTGCAGTGTGTATGCATCCAATGCAAGGCACAGTGGGATTCTGAGTTCCTGTGTGTGCAGTGTTTATGCATATAATGCAAGAAACAGGGGTCTTCTGCGTACCTGTGTGTGCAGTGTGTATGCATCCAGTGCATGAAACCGGAACTACAGTGTCCAGTGTGTATACATTTAATACAAGAAACGGGGTGCTACTTTGTGCAATGTGTATGCATCCAATGCAAGAAACAGAGGGGCTTCTGTGAGAATACTGCACAATCCAATGCAAGAGATTGGGGGTGGGCTACTGTGTGCAGCATACATGCATCCACTGCAAGAAATGGGGGCTTCCAGGGAGGCTGTGTGTATGGTGCCAATGCAAGAAAGTGGAGGCTACTTTGTGCAGTGTGTATGCATCTAGTGTCAGAGATGGGGGCTACTGTGTGCAGTGTGCATGCTTTCAATGCAGGAAACGTAGGTTACTATGTGCAGTGTGCATGCATCCAGTGCAAGAATAGGGGGGCTGGTATGTGTGTAGTATGTATGCATCCAGTGCCAGAAACGGGGAGCTACTCTGTATGGAGTGTGCATGCATCTAATGCAAGAAATGGGGGGCTTCCGTGCGCAGTGTGTATGCATCCAATGCAAGAAATGGATGGCTCCTGTGTGCGGTGTATACGCATCCAATGCAAGAAACTGGGGTCTTCTGCATACCTGTGTCCACAGTGTGTATGCATCCAATGCAAGAAACAGTGGGGGCTACTGTGTGCAGTGTGTATGTATCCAATGCGAGAAATGGAGGGCTTTTGCATACCTGTAAGCAGTGTGTAGGCATCTAATGCTCTAAGGGGTGGGGGGCTGCATGCCTATGTGTGCAGTGTGTATGCATCCAATGCAAGAAATAGAAGGACTACTGTGTGCAGTGGTTATGCGTTCAGTGCAAGCTTCAGTGGGGTTCTGAATTCCTGTGTGTGCAGGAAGGGATTCTGAATGGCTTTGTGTGCAGTGTGTATGCATCTAATGCAAGGCACGGGGATTCTGAATGCCTGTGTGTGCAGTGTGAATACATCCAATGCAAGCTGCAATGGAGTTCTGAATTCCTGTGTGTACAGTGTGTATGCACCCAATGCAAGAAATGGGGTGCTACTGTGTCCAGTGTGTATGCACTCAGTGCAAGCCACAGTACTCTTCTGAATTCCTGTGCGTGCAGTGTGTATGGACCCAGTACTAGCCGCAGTGGGGTTCTTAATTTCTGTGTGTGCAATTTCGATGCAGCTAGTCCAAGCCGCAGTGGGGTTCTAAATTCCTGTGTGTGCAGTGTGTACGCATCCAATGCAAAGCAATTTGATATTCTGAATTCCTGTGTGAGCAGTGTGTATGCATCCCATGCAATCTGCAGTGGGGTTCTGAATTTCTGCGTGTGCAGTGTTTATCCATCCAATGCAAAAAACAGGGGACTACTGTGTGCAGTGTGTATGCATCGAATGCAAGAAACGGGAGACTACCGTGTGCAGTGTGTGTGCATCTAATGCAAGAAACGGGAGACTACCGTGTGCAGTGTGTGTGCATCTAATGCAAGAAACCGGAGACTACCGTGTGCAGTGTGTGTGCATCCAGTGCACACCGCTGGATGGTGCTGAATTCCTGTGTGTGCAGTGAGTATACATCCAATGCAAGCTGTGGGGTTATTCTGAATTCCTTGATAGGGTACTAGTAACATGGGTTAAGGCTATTTTAGAAAAAGTCGAAAGGGACTATACAGCATCGGAAGTGCTAATACAGGAAATGTCAGTGTCAGAGATTTGGACTGGCGGGCGACTTACATAGTGGAAAGGGTGATGGAGCAATTTTTACCACTTTAGATAATGAAAATTGGTTGTTTGTGATTAAAACTTTAAAGGGACTTATTTTTTTGCCTGGAAATACGGCAGCATTACTTTATGTCTCGAAATGAACTGCAGAACACAGTAACACAGCATAAAGCAACACATCAACACAACAAAAGCATATTGTTATTGTTACACTGTTGTGTTTCTTTAGTGCAGTATTTTACTGTTGTTGTGCTATGCAAACAGCCTTTTGTGGTGTTGAGGTGTTGCTGTACCTCAACTGAAGTCTGTCTGCTTAAATAGGCACAAATATATTCTCCTTATGCGTTACCACATACACAAATCTGCTTTCATCATAACTGAGTTTGAAAAGGATTTTGCACCAAGTGCTGCCTTACCACCAAGGGCATAGAAAAGCTCCAGCCAGGAATATTCTGTAACCCGGCCTTATTTACTCTGGCTCAATAGCAGATCTAATGTGATTTCCATCCGATGCACCCCATGTTTCATTAGAAAGAGGAATGTCTTCACAGCATCCCTGCTTGAAGTACACATCAAACGTCTTTAAAGGAAGGAAGAAGAAAGCATTTAGCCAGAAGAGTGGTACTGGAACTCGAGGTCCAGATATGGGTGTGAAGGAGAAGGCTGGGCTTTAAAATTAGACAATAACTTTACACTTGATGCTTAGAACACTTCTCAGTAGGTGAGGTCTGGAAAGATGCTGCAGTGACATGCCAGTGGTAGATTGGGTGCAATACAACTTGTTGTAACATAACCCAACACAACATAGCACAACGCAGTGTAACAATAAAATCATTAAAAAGATACAGGATAAAAACAAAGCAACACAACATAGCACAACACAATGTAACAATAAAATCATAAAAAAGACACAGGATAAAAACAGTGCACAACACAACATAGGACAACACAATGTAACAATAAAATCATTAAAAAGATGCAGTGGAAGGTAGCAGGGTAATGCAGGAGATGACTGAGAAAGGGATGGGCAGATAATACCTATTTGAAATTACAGTTTATGCTTCTGCAACATTATCCATCAAAGAAAGTACCAACAAATCCACAAAGATTGTGTACATGTCTTTCTGCGAAGTACATGGGCTTTTGAGATACAAAAAGTGTTGAGTACATTATATATCTACATTTTACCCTAAGCCTATGTTACAATAAACTCTGACACCTCTAGGGATTGAGTTCCACAAAGATCAGTAGGGATTCAGAGGTTCAATTGTACATGTTTGATTCTCATTTGTTTACGTATGTGTTTATGCCTATCTGCTTTTAGCCAATTTAAACTCTAATCATATTGATGCATGAAAAGCGTGTATGTTCAGAATAACCTTGACAAAATTATTGGCTAAAATAAATATAAATTACAAAATTATAAATCCATTTCCATTGAGTAGAAATGTTATAATATCAACTCCCTTGAGGTGATATTTGTGTGCACAATAATTAGGACACAGTATTTTTGTTAGGCAACATTAGGTCCACGATATCCCATGTAGCCACAACATCCTCAAATCCATCATATACAATTGGGAAAATTTAAACAATATAATGCAGACTTTTAAAATCACAATTATAAATATTATAAGTAATGTTTAAGTAGAATCAGGAATGTAAGTGCATAAACCGCATGTTTGACTGGCAGAAAATAGGGGCATGCAAATAGGAGACATTTTACGTCCTCCATCTTCAAAAGGGTGTTTTAACTTTTTTTTTAAAATTTCTATTTTCTAGAGTTGGCAAATTTTAAAAATATTTTTCCATGACTAAACTCTATACACTTTACTTTTTGAGGGGCCTTCTGTTGTTCTGATGACAGGCAACTACATTCAGAGTCATTGCTGTTTGCATTCGGTGTATACTCTATGATCAATACAGACATGCTGTATCCCCTCCGACCACACTTTCCAAAGTGCTAGAATATTGTAAGGGTTGTAGCTCAATTCCAGCAGGCACTAGGACCATCTTATTTTCTTGGGATTGTCATATTTTATTTTCTCTGCTTCATCAAGAAAAGAGAAAATTGGTGAAAGCTATTTAACTAATAAGGAGGGCAATTAATGTATGTAATAAACAGTTCTTTATTAACAATGTCATCATTGTAGACTGTGGGGAATGTTAAGGATAGGATTTCTTGGGGGTTTAATTAATGGATAGGCATAGGAATAGGATTGTTAAAAGAGCAGTGGCTGGGATTTGTTGTGGTTGGGTTGAAGTTTAAGCTCAGAGCTGGGTTGAGGATTGGGGTATGGTGTGGATTAGCTGTAGGCCGGGGTTATGGTTAGTAGTGTAGACCAAAGGTAGCACAAGAAGTAAACTTTACAGTATAGGACAGCGTTTAGAGTTAGGGTTTTGGATAGAGTTAGAGTTAGATTAATGGTTAGCTTTGCAGTCTGCAGCATATTTGTGTCTTCATGATCACTTCTTCATAAGCATATTCGTTCTAGTTTGCATTATTTCTTATCTCATAAATCCAAATGCTGAGTTACAAATTTTAAAAGATATAGTCGTGGTTGAACATTGATTTTTATTGTGGGTGATTACTACCAAAGAGCAAGCCTTGGTCGTTTGATCTTTCTGCCTCTAGAGAGAAGGTACACAAAGTAAGTTTTTGCTGTTGTAATGAACTGCAATTGTACCCAGGGACTTATGGCACCAGTGGAAAACTGCCACAAGAATCCAAGTTCTTATAGTGATATAAAGTTTTGTATATCATTTTAGAAATTTTAGTTATTGTGCACCATCAGCAGATACATTAGATACACACTCTTGTATCTTTAGGAGAACATATAACTATTTTGTGAGCAATTTGCAACTTTATATTGTGCAGATTTTATAAATCTTCATATTACCTTTGGTAATTTAATTATCAATAAATGACAGCTACAATAGATGAAGCTATATTAACAATACAAAATATTTATAAGTATACCTTTTCTCTCTAGGGACCATTGTACAATACTATACTAACACACATGCCTTACTAATTACTAGAAGTGTGTACTATAGGATGCCATAAAATTTTCTAAGCAGTAAATTTGTTTACAGAAAATTATTGAATGTGGATTCCAGAAAATATTTATGTGTAAGCTAAAGAGGCAAGCATATTCTTTGACAGGAAATACAGACAACATCGAATTTTAGATGTAGCTAGGAGAAACTAATGGCATTATTAACCTCATCTAAAGGATCAATTTTGAAAACCTATAAAATTATAAATATGTTGCAGGCTCTAGATATTATTGTATCCAGATCTATTTCATCACATAGTGTATATTGAGTTCTGATGAGTTACTCTATGAAATTGTGGCTGTTGATGTTAGTCTTGTGGGTTAATGACTAGCTTTCCCTGTCTAGTGGGAAGTTTCCTTAGGTTCTTGGACTAGAAATTCTTGGGTTTCCAAATGTGAAGATGATTGGTGCTTATTTTGACTCGTTAAACGTAAATTGCTCCACAAGAAATGAATATAATAAGTAGGTGTTATCAGTATCTAAAGATATTAGCACTTATGCATTTTCTCATGTCTTATCTGCTACATTTCATGTCAAACACATTGTTCGCCTGCTCGCTCCCTTCGTGGTAAAATGAACAAAGAACCGTATGGCTATGGCAAGAAGACCTACCTATACTTTGGCTTCTTGTGTGTGATAAAACCAACCTTAATTTTGTATCTTTGATGTTTAAATGCTCCACAGCGGACATCTAAATATAATTGTATCCACTCTTAGTAGCCCATACAAAAAACTGTACATAAGAAGAAGGAATGGCTATTGGTGGTCATTTCCAGTTTACTTCAGGATCCATAAATCTAATGAGCCGCATGTCTTTAAAAATTGATATAGAGTATTAGAGGCAGAGTCCTCATGCATTGTGAATGTACGATTGTGCCAGATGTTCTATTTTAGGGTAAACAAAAGGAAATCTCTCCTAGATTGTAACCATTCTTAGATCGTTAGCCTGGGTAGCTGGTGTATGTTGAATGCCGGTTGCAGCAGGCCACATAGGGAAGAAGTCCATAGAGATTGGAGAGTGGGCCGATGTCATTCCTTACAATCATAACCTCATTCTTTGTCCCATTCGAAGATAACTGATTGGCATCCAATCATGCACTTCTCAAAGACAGATATACAGTACTCGAATAGCAGAAAAGTCACTTAATGCATGGTTCTTGTTCTTGTCATCCAGACATGCTACTAAGTACGAGGTCATCATGCTATATTTAGAAATCCAGTACATTCCTCTTGATTACTGCTAAGAGACGTAAAAAAATGGAAAAAAGTATGACCCTGAAAAACCTCTCCTTTAAGGTGGTGAGTTGTGAACAGAAAATACCCACCATCTTGACTTGCAGATATGAGATTGTCTATACCCACCATCTTGACTTGCGGATATGAGATTGCCAAGAGGGACCTGACCCAAGGCAAAGTAATAGCCGTAATTTCTGCCCATTTGTCTATTCTGCCCTGTAGTACATTGTGCCCAACATCAAAGCAACAAAGATGTCAGTAGTATCAAAACTGTTCCCTGGTCATCCTCGCCTGCCCAGGTTTCTTTGTCTTGGCTGTCCACGAAGGCGGACTCTGCTGCGTCGGTCATCTAAAGCTAGAATGAATGTATACAAAGTGAATATCTTTCGATTCAACGCAAGTCCGGAGCTGCTAGTGAACAACTCACTGAATTAATTTATTTTTGAACAGGAAGACGAAAATAGAAGTTCCTGATTCTGGGTTTTGTAGGAATTGTTGTTATGGCATGCTTTTAGAAAGTGGACAAGTAACACCCCATCAAATTTTGTCATTTAATAAAAAATGCCAAGTACCTTTCAAAAATAGGATTTAGATGTTAACTGCCATGAACAAAATAACTTACGTAAATCATTTGCAGCAATTGTACCCGGCTGCTTATTGCTATTCTCTACTCAGGCTCTGCCTAAGGAGAATAGATTAGCATTAAATGTCTCTAATATCAAATGAAAGGCTGCAGTCCTGTCACAATGCCAGCTCCTTTCAGCCTTTGTGATATTTACGGGGAATTGGCATTGGATTCAAATAAGTTTTGGTAACATCGGTTAGATTCAGGTTAGTGAGCTAACTACGGAAGAATGTAAAATAGTGAAGCAAGGGCTATCAAATGTCAAGGTGTTATTTCTGGCTTGAAGTTGCTTTTCTACTGTTTTTAGATCTCCCCTACAACACAACTGGTGTTTTCAGTATAGACTTAGAGGCCCCCCCTAATGATTCAATGGCTTTATTTTTTCTGTCAATTCTTGCATTTGCCCCCCACAAGGAACATTTCAGTCTCATCCGGTTTTGACTTGATGACTTGTATCCTTTCACTGATAAGTCATAAGGACTTTGCTTTGTAGTGCCAGTCTTGTTCTCCTAAAGCCTGCTCATTTCCTGCCTCGTCTATTTATTTCAAATCTAGAGGCCCCCTGTAGTGCCCCTGGCCCTCTCCAAGTTCCGGCCATGATTGGCTGCTACCACGGTTGGAGCATCTTGCCACTTCATGGCAACGAATAACAGTGTAAGCATCTGGTCAGGTTGATTCCGTATGATCATCCTATCTGGTACTGTGATCTAATTTGGTAGGGATGCACCACCAACAACTGAGCAAAGAGGGGCCTTGTCTCTTTAACAGGTGTGAGAGGAATTCTGATCGTTTAATGAATGTTTGGGAAGACGTCTTTGAAGAGGCTTGTTTTCAGACATTTTTGGACACAGGAGGGTCCAGAGCCGAGCTGGGTTCCAACTACTTGGATTACCTTCCCGCCATAGGATTTGTGATTAACTCAATCCTAGATGACTAGATTTGCACTACTGGATCCCAGCTTTCGATTAGGACCATAGCTTGGTAGCACCGACTGAAGATATTTAGGGTCATTTGTTCTGAAAGCTTTGAAGACAGCACTGATAATTTTGCTCTGGGGAGATTTCTTGAGATTGCCTGGGTTGGCAGCCTCTGGAGCTTCAATATGTCAATATGTCTTTCTTTTCATGAATTTGGCATGTGAAAGAGGTTATTTTTTCACAGTCTTTTTTTTCTTTTTTTTTAATTGATGCTCGCCTATTTTATTGATATGTATGCTTAATACTATCCAAATAAAAACACTTCAAAATGTACTTGATATTGACATTGTGAGTTACTCCTTGTAAGTGGGTATTGGACATCTCGCTTACTTGCTATATCCCTATTGTGTACAGTATAGCATTTCCCATGACATGCCACATCTGTAGACAGATGTTCAGAAAGTCTTAGGGCTTGCTTTAGAGTTGGTCGATACAGTAAAATCGTATGGTTGCTGGGGCTAGTGGAAAACCCATTGTTGAAGGATTCTGACGTTGGCAGAGAATACTCTGAAGTAATTACCTCTGCAACCAGAACAGTACTGCAAAGGTCAGTATTCTATAAAAAGTTCTGCTTTGCCCATAAGTGGATTTTCCATTGCAGCCGAGCCCAAAGTCAGGTCTGCAGGGCCTTATGTAGATATGGTTGGTACAAAAAAACCTTCCATTTTTAGTGCCTAATTTAGGCTTTGTGGTAATGATTTTTTTTGATTTGTGAAGAAAGCATGATACCTTGATGTGGGGCTGCCGCCAGAATGTCCTTCGCCTTACTGTTTACATTCCACAAGGAAAGAAACTTCTCGTTGGTTGGGTTTCTCCTTTCTATTCATCACTTAACTATAAATCGAAGACTTTTCCATTACCAGCCACTGCTAAATCAGGCCTTTAATCTTAAAAGTTTCTCAGAAGGTGTAAATCCCTCTCAGGGATTGGCTGAGATCATTCTTGTCTATTTGCTCAGCCTCTAGTGAGACATGGGGTTCACCAAAAGAATTGTGCTTCTGTTTCCTAGTTCACTGCAGCAACAATGATGTTGTGGACTGCTGCTTGAAAGTTAGTGAAGCTCGAATCCCCTACCGGCATCTGAAAGGATTCCAGATCCAGTCCTTTGAAGATGGCTGCACCATCGAGGCTGTGGTGTGAGTATCCAAAACATGTCTATTTGGGGTTTGGGGGGTTCGAAGAGAAAACTGTAATGTATATGTATAAAATGTCCATGCATACCTCCAGTACTGTGGAAATTGCTGCCGGTAATATATTTTTTGGGGGGTGCATCAAAGCCCTCTGCACCCTTGGTTTTGCATTTCCTAATTTGCGATTTCCTAATAGAAAATCACAAATTAGGAAATGCGAAACCATTCGCACCTATGGGCCTTCAGGCCTTCAGGCCCATAGGAACAAATGGTGTTGCAATCCCTAATAGCGATTCCCTAATTGTGATTCTGTCGGAATCGCTATTATGGAATCGCTATTTTGTTACATAGCATTTTGCATTACCTAAATAGGGATTTCTTAAAATTTGATATTTAGGGAGTGCAAAATGTGGTTTCGATACATCTGGCCCAAAATTACTGAAACAAGCTCTGATCAACAAAATACACATTTTGTTTCTTTATATAGATACACTTTAATAGTCTGTGTTATAATATATATTTTTAATTTTCTAAGCTTTTGAGAACCCCCTGGGTAAGTGTTGCGGTTCCCAGTGGTCCCTGGACCATAGGTTAAAAACTATTGGTTTACATCAAGGCCTAGATGTCAAGCACATCCCAGGTCTAACAATACTTTCATCTTTATCCATTGCTGTATTGTCTCTGGGAAAGGCCCCCATGACTTGAAGGGAAGGATCAGCAAGCGAGTGCAGTCATGCAGCCGCAAGTCTGTAAGTGACCGACCCTTGAGGTGATGATGCAACTAGCTCATTGGGCATTCAAACTTTAAGAAAAATGACCAGTGTCCTTCCTGGTATTTATTTCTACTCTTATAAGCCACACAATATCTTCTGTCCAGATATGCTCAGTATCCCTACCTGATGAAGTCACTGGGGCATAGCATCAAAGCGCTGTTCACAGCGGGTACAGCTATTTTGTGCCTGGTCTTGCTTTCCTCCTCACCTACCTCAGGATCAGAGCTGTGATATTGGGTGAGCTACTAAAGGCAGGCCCAAGGTACCAGCAGGAAACTGTCCGTGGACTGCTGCATGTGGGTGCTGGGTCACCTCAGACTTGGCCTTTGTCTATCACCAGATACCCCAGGCGCCCACTAAGGAGCATTGCACTGGGCCTTGATCTAAGGAAGCTTTTTTGCAAGCGCATAGAGGTATAAAAGCTCATGATCTATTAATTATCAGTCTTCAATGGCATAGTGATAAATGCAGCACATTTCAGTCACTGTGAATGAAATTGCTTTTCTCAAGTTGCACAATGCTTTGCATGTGTTTTATTTGTGATCATAAACCGAGCTGTATTATACAATATTAAAAAGGTGTTTTTAAAAACGTAACAGAATCATAATACATGAGAAGTTGCTGTCTTTCTAGCATGCTGTCCCTAAATTTCGTTTTACAGGCGAATTCGCACATCAGAGCTCGCCTGTAATAAGAACATTACGTCCCTGCTCACTTGTAATAACCTATTACTAGAAAGTAGTGACGTTATGGCCTTTTTCATTCCCCAGCCTCAGCCGTGAAAGGAAGGACCCTGTGGAAATACATAAGTGCTGTGTGGAGGCTGCACACAGCCTCTCACGAGGAAGGGGCTATATACTGTTGGGATGTGTATTCTTAGGAACGATGGGCTGTGCACGGCAGTCCCACTATTGATGGAGAGGCCACACGTGACAGCCACAGTCTCTCACGAGACAATGTAGGCCAGAGGAAGCTGTGCATGGCCATGCTCATGAATGAGATGCTGTGTAGAGTGGTACCGCAGGCAGTAGTGCAGGACAGCAGACTATTGCTATAGGGGCTCGCGCAGTATATGGAACAATGACCAGGTTCATATACTTGCTCGTTCTGCTGCTTGCCAGCAGTAAGATAATGTCATCTACCCAGGATCACACATTGCATGCTGAGTCAGCTATTCCAAACCCAACACTCGCGCCTCGGCCTCCTAACTGAAAAATAATGCTGCACCAGTAATTAAACAAGCATTTACAATGCGAAGGGTCTCGCGTTTGCTCATGTTAGAGCTGATCGCGTTGTAAACTCTTAACCCGACTTTTCACCTATCGGGCAAGAATACATTTATGTACATAACCCGAAAAAGTGAAATCAAGTATGTAAAGCGCTCGACTTCTGCCAAGCGAGATCGCGCTCGTAAAATAGAGAAAAAAAAAGTCCACGAGCCCGATGGAAAACAGCGAGCCTCGCATGTTTTCTGTACTTGGTCACTGCGCTCGAGGAGGGCCAGCCACCGGAAAAGGCATGACGTATGCGTGCCTTCCACTAATGAAAGCAAGCAGATTTTATTAGGAAAGCCCACGAACCAATAAAAAACACTGATGTGAAGTTGACAGGGCTCCGTGCCCTTTTCTAAATAATGCAACGCAGGCTCGACCCTAAAAAGGGCTAGATTACGGGTAGAAGTGCAAGCTTGTAAATACTTTTCGAGGTTTGTGCCAGGAGCTCAGAGGCATTCTCTCTGTGATTTTGGACACTTCATCTGATGACCACGTGACTCATCCATCGCACAATGGTTAGAGTAAAATCTGTTTGACCCAATGTAACTGAGCACTACTGCTTATCAACACTGACACCAATGGACATAAAACAGTTTGCATCAGTCGCTACATGAGCTCTCAAGAGTCACATCATTTCAGACAAATTCATTTTACGGCTTTTTCATGGTCGGAGTGGACATTACAAGTCAGGATGCCATGGAAAGTTTGAGCACACTCCTAAACTTGTGACTTTGTGGGTATTCCTAAGTATTTCTCCAAGGTGTGAATCTCTACTCCAAGTTTGAAGGAAGCACTTTTAGAGTAGAGTATGGGAAGAAATTGCTCGTCGAGTGTAAAAGTATCGTTTTCTACAGATGGGATTTATATACTGACCTAAAATGTTTAATAACATGTATGTAAAGTAACTCCATGTTGACACCATTCATAATTATGCCCATCCGAACCCTCTTTCCATTTCTCTGCTTTCTCTTAAGATATGTCTGTAATGAGCCACTCGGACTGTTGCTGGGGTAACAAAAACCCCAATAATCAATAAACACAATACGAGGGTGCACCACTCCAATTAATCAAATAAGATAGATCAAGTGTAAGCAGTCCGATATAATCGAACAAGTAATGATGTGAGGTATCCCTTGGTTTCTTCCACAAGACTTTAATTGGTACAAAAAGCTTGTTACACCAAATAATTCATGAGAACAAGCAGCCAACGCGTTTCGCCCTATAACCTTGGGCTTCTTCAGGGCTGCAAAATAGCATATAAACATAAAGAAAGAGAATAACATAGTCACATACATAAATTAACAAGAGCAAAACATATTGACAAACAGGCCATTACATTTTCATACATGTACCAAGAAGAACAACATATTACAAAGTTGCTGACAAAGTTACAAAAATAAAAAATACATATGTAGACACTTATCTTTAATTAAACTAATTTTAATCCTATGTGATAAATGAAACCAGCAAGGGAAAGAATATAAGCAAGGAGGAAAAACCCCAAAATTGCATCGTGAGCAAATACACACAGAACCGTGGAGAAAAAAAGTGTGAGAAAGAAAGTCAGTGCAATCCCATTAAGTCAAGTAGAGAATAACAAGGTTAATCACCATCGAAAAAATGCACATACCAGAGGTAGTATTTCAATTGAGCAAATGTTACTGTTCACAGTGTGCATACGTGCACAAATGTAAAAAGGTTCTAATAAAGTAGAAAAAATAAGAAAAAAGGGGCTCATAACAATATGTACACCAAAAAAGTATTGATTATTTGTAAAATGTAACTAAGCTAAAGAAGTAATGTTTATATTAGGTATAGTGTAACCACAAAAAATGTAAAGAGGTTACAGGATTCGTACTAAGAATAAATCAGGAAAGGTTTCACCGGTCGCTGCCAAAATAAATTTAACAACGTTGTAGTAACCGCGTTTATATGAAAGTAGACTCCTCCAGCCTTACCTGGACAGCGCAAGTAAATTACTGCACAATATCCTCCAAAATCGTGAGTGCCGGTGGTGAAAGAAGCGGGGATAGAAAAAACAGGCACGGTCGTGTGCCGCCTGTCAGCAGTTTGTGTAAAAAACGGCGTCCAGGTGTCCAGCCTCGTAAACGAGGGATGCCAATTGTTTATAGTCCAGCCGTAAAGCGTCAGAAGCGTTGTCAACAGAAACGACGGACTGTGCGAGTCCGACGTTATTGAACAAACAAAATGCTCGTGGTCGTTTGTGGCAGCCATATTAGAATGAGAAAAAGGTCTGTGAATAGTATATATAAGAAAATGATCCAAAAGCCCAATCATTGTAAGAAAATATTTAAAAATATTATTGTTATATTATGGAAGCTACTTCTCACTATTTCTCACTTCTGCCCACCTTAACCCTGGCCACCGCTATTATTTTCTTTGTGGTTTGTGGACTAAAAGGGATTTAGGGGGTCATGTTGACCCTGGCGGTACGAGACCGCCAGGGCTAAAATGACGGAAGCACCGCCAACAGGCTGGCGGTGCTTCCTGGGCTATTACGACCGCGGCGGAAGCGCCGCGGTCGCACCGCCGGGGTCGGCGGTATTCCGCCACATTTACCCCGGCGGTGATAATCCGCCTGGGCAGTGCTGCTTGCAGCGCTGCCCAGGGGATTACTAGTCCCCGACCGCCAGCCTTTTTCTGGCGGTATGAACCGCCAGGAAAAGGCTGGCGATACGGGGAGATGTGGGGCCCCTGGGGGCCCCTGCACTGCCCATGCCACTGGCATGGGCAGTGCAGGGGCCCCCTGACAGGGCCCCATGCGGCTTTTCTCTGTCTGCTGTGCAGACAGTGAAAAGTGCGACGGGTGCAACTGCACCCGTCGCACGACCACAACACCGCCGGCTCCATTTGGAGCCGGCTCCCATGTTGCGGCCCACATCCCCGCTGGGCCGGCGGGCAGAAACTTGGTTTCCGCCCGCCGGCCCAGTGGGGATGTCCAAATGGGCACCGCGGGAGTGCGGCTGCATTGGCAGCCGCCCGGCGGTTATAGCTTGGCGGGCGGAGGTAGCCGCCCGCTAAAGTTGTATTGTCCCCCATAGCGTCTTAAAGAGAAGAAAACCTGTACATCGCGTGCAGATGTTTAATTAATGAATTGTTTTTTTTAAATTTCTTTTCATGGGTCTGAACTGTCTTGGCGCATAAAATCTAGAACATTTACTCATCTCATTCAAGTTGTGCTTATAATGCATGCAAGTAGCAGAGAAAAATCCTCAGTGAGTTTGTACATGGAGGTTTAATTTCTCCCTTAACTCTATTAATGCTCACTAGCTGTGGTCTAGTATGCACGTCAGAGTGCGCAAGAGTGTGAGTTTACACTCTTGTCCGATGGACCTTTTTATGGTGATCGAGATACACAAGAGATTTACAGTAATAAACAATTTAAATTTACCTGAAGCCCATGTGGCCCCATAGTAAGGACCAGGAATTGATGATTCGTGTTGTTGATTTATTCCAAATCAATAATCAAATATATATGCTTATCATGAAAATATTAAAAATATACAGAATTACACCTGGCAAGCCGAAATATCGCAATTGGTGCAGTCTCAATACATGAACGTATAGAGCAATTATTATCACAGCAATACAGGAGCTGAAAATTAGAAATAGGTGTTCTATTAAGAAACTCCTGTCCTGTCTCATAAACATTAAATAATTCTAAGTTCATGATAGACCTGGCATCCTTGGTGTGGTCTCCGCTGACTTTTTGCCTTCTGACTTCCTGTTTTGCTGACTTTGTTTTTGTTGCCTTTAGGATTCTAGGCATTTTACCACTGCCGACATGTGCTAAAGTGCTCTTTCCCTAAAAACATGGTAACATTGGCTTATCCACGATTGACATATTTAATTTATTTATAATTCCCTAGTAAAGTGCACTACATGGCCCAGGGCCTGTAAATTAAATGCTGCTGGTGGGCCTTCAACACTGATTGTGCCGCCAACTTTAGCAGCCCTTCAAATATGGCTCAAGCCTGCCATTGCAGAGCCTCTGTACAGTATAAAGTTTTAAACCGCCAGGTCAGCCCGGTAAGTTAACCCTAATGCCAGATCCAGACCTTCTTTTTTAATGTATAGAAGTCACCCCTAAGTTAGGCTCTGGACAGCCCCATTGGCAGGTTTCAGTGTATTTAAAAGTTAGACATGTCATTTTAAGTTTTACATGTCGAGGTAGTGAAAAACTCTTAAATTAGTTTTTAACTAAAGCAAGTCCAATCTCTCACATAGGTTAATATTGGGATTATTTTATTACATTTTATAAGTGTAATTTCCAATTGGGACCAGATAGATTTTTCAAGTTTGGTGTCTCAAGACTCACATTTTAAAATCACAACTTATGGTGAAGTTGGATTTTAAGTTGAAAGTCTGAAAATGGACCTTTTAGAAAGTTAGTATTTTCTTACTTTAATCATTTTGTGCCTTTGCTTGTCTCTGAATACATCTCTGGGTAGCTGACAGCTGGGTTCTTGTGCATTCTCTCTAGACAGCCACACACAAAGGGAGCATAGGTGTTCCTGATGGGCCATTAACATCTTGATGAGTCATCCTGGGCAGGATGGGAGGGCGGAGCAGACAAATCTGAATAGGCTGGGTCCTGAGCCCTCACAAACGCCTGCAAAACCCTCTGTAGTGTGTCTGGAGCCAGGGAAGTAAGGGCAGGAACTTTGTGCACTTCAAAGGCCTATCCTTGAAGTCTCCCCATCTTCAGAGGAAAAACTGGGTAAACATACTGGACCCAAACCCCACCAAATATGTACACATCTGCACATGAGGACATTCTGCCACTAAGAAGGACTGCTGTGCTGCTAAAGGGACTGTCACTCTGCTGGACTTAGCTGGACTCCTGCTTTGCTTTGCCTGCCCTGCTGCCTGGTGCCCTACTTGCCTGAGAGTGAGAAGGAATGAACCTCCAACTCTACATCCCCAGAACAAAGTCACTCGAAGGGCATGCTGGCTTGCCTCCTGTTCTGAAGGCTCAGAGACATCAAAGACTTCACTCGTCTCTGCTACAGCTTCTGTACTCCGCCCACTGTGAGTCCTTCTTTGCCAAGTGGTGCCAATCCAGTCCTGGGCCCTTGGAAGAAGGTCCTGTAGTTGTGTTCTATGAAAATTCACGCATTGCTGTCACTGCGGCAATCTAAACCTCACCATCTCTCCTCTACGCCGATGTATCTCCGTTGCTGCTGAGGACGAGGAGTCCGCATCACCGATTGTGCAGCTCATGATAGATGCATCACAATGCATCACCTTTGTATTGCAGCTGCGCGGCTCGACAATGAAGTATCACCTTCATAGCAAAGAGATCGACACTGCACCTCGAGGACATCGCATCAACAACTACACGGCTCAACCACAACACATTTTCAACTCTGTGGATCGGAACCAACGCATCGTCTTCGCATCGGCCCTCGTGCTCCTCGCATCCGACCCTCGGCGACGACGCAACTCTCCACACAAGGTACTGTTTCAGCCGGACTAGGTTAGTCCCTGTTCCCAGCCCATGCTCCGTTGCAGTCGGCCTGAACTTCGGATTAACCCCGGTCTAGCAGGACCAGATAGCCCCTACAATTGTAGATATTCTTTAAAAGTTCATATATCGACTTATTGTATTTTTGTTGTTTGCATCTTGTTTTGTTCATTAAATTAAGATCTAATTTTCTAACTTGGTATGGATTATTTTTGTGTGGTGTTTTCACTGCTTTACTGTTTTAAGTGTTGCACAAATACTTTACAGTTTGCCTTCTAAGCTAAGCCTGCCTGCTCTGTGCCAAGCTACTTGAGGGTGAGCACAGGTTAATTTAAGGTTTGTATCTGACTTACCCTGACTAGGATTGTGGTTCTTGCTTGGACAGGGTGCATACCTCTGTCAACCAGAAACCCAATTTCTAACATTGGTGATCAGCGGTGAGGACAGGACTTGTGTTTGTGCAGTGCCTTACAGTAATTTGGTGTACACTACCATCCAACTTTAAGAACAATTAGAATCAGTTGCCCACGACCCTCTCTGGCAATATTTTTCTTCCAAACTCTTTCTGATTGGCATCTTTAAATTTTCTATTCTCCCTTATAGGCATTTTTGCCTTTTCCTAACAAAATCATGTATCTGATGGAAGGTTGTAAATCTGCATCAGCAAAAATGGATTTCAAGTTGGCCAAACTTAAGGGGTGCACTGTGGCCCAGCTGAGAGATTTCTGTAAGGACTTTGGGCTTCCTGTAAAGAGGTCCACCAGGAAGGTGGAACTGCAAAAGGCACTAACTGCATGGTCCAAAGCATTGCTCCATTGAATGTGGACCCAGAGGAGGATGTGAAAGAGGAGGAGCAGGATGTGGAGGATGATAAAACCAGGGCCCAGAAGAGGTTCTTGTGCTGCTACCTTTGGAGGAGGGGGACAATATTTTTCCTGGACTGGAGATTCCAACCCTGGTGGGGAGCAATGTGTCATTCAGAGTCCTGTTCCCAGAGGAGCTGGAGAACAGGAGGGAGGAGAGGAAATTGAGAAGATAATCATAGGACTTGAGCGCTCACAGTGAATCCACATAGTAACATTTGCACCCTAATTTTGGCA
This sequence comes from Pleurodeles waltl, assembly GCF_031143425.1. Classification (NCBI taxonomy): domain Eukaryota; kingdom Metazoa; phylum Chordata; class Amphibia; order Caudata; family Salamandridae; genus Pleurodeles; species Pleurodeles waltl. Next base: position 62,181,478 of record NC_090436.1, read on the forward strand.
CGGTGCTCCTGGCAAGAGGATCTTCCTTTCTCCTCTAATGTTTCCAGGGAAACTAAACAGTGAAAAAACAGCTGTCAGGGCACTCATGGATCAAGAATCAGTACTTTAAAGCTGTTTATAAATCCAATCTTCAGTATCTAGTGACAATAACAACACAATGAATTTCGCTAAAGGACCGGAATTCATGAAAAGAAAATATATAGAGCTCAATTTATTCTTGAGATATAAAGTTCATCACAGCAACAAAAAGCCGTCCTTGAAACCAATATTCATGTAGCAACCACAGCCAACACGTGTTTCGTCCTATGAGACATCAATCTCAAAGACTTCATCAGGGCTTTGCTATGCATAGATTGTAAAGTAAATTCAGTCCTCCCAAAATAATTAGAATATCTTATTGTGTCACAGTAAGTGAAGAGCAAGTAGTATTTTGAAGGAATATCTTAAAGTATCCTATCAGTAGGAAATTATATAATGTGGAAAAAAAAGGACTTTCTCACCGGTACAGAAAACGCCGCGCGATTATCTGAACGCAGGTTTTTCCACATTATGGTTCAGTCCCTCCTCAAGTGTACTGGTGGCCCTTCCTTGGTCATGAGGGATCCTGGAGTAAAGTACTGCTCAGTATTTATCCCCAGAGCTGACCAATAAGTTCACATGCATGTGTCAAATTGGGCTCTTCCTATCAAGATGGCTACTGCATGATCAGCTCATGCTAGGACCATTGGCAACTGGAGTCCCTTCTGAGTTGGTTGCAAAAGGTTCAGAAGTGTTGTGGGGCCCCAACAGCATGACGCATGCTTTGTGAAGCAGATAAGACAGACAAGGCAGCAGAGTTGAGAGTGCTCTGGCAGGGAAACTGCAGGTAACTACAAAGGGAAGACTTTGACAACTCTACCCATAGGACACTGTAAGCCTCTTCAGCACGGCACTGGGGGAAAAGGGAACTCCGAGGTCCGCAAACCTGGCCATCCTTGCACAAAGTAATTGGCTCTTTTAGCTTGCCATACACATACAGGAAAGCCAAAATGGATTCCCTCCTGCACCCTGTTAGACATGCACACAGGTGTAACACTCATTCTTTGCATTGCCCAGGACGGTTATACACTTTTTAGTCCTAACTCACACAGATGAGAGTGAAGGCCCATGGTTATAAGACTAGCAGAAACATTCACACAGAGATGAGAGGGTCAGCAGGAAAATCCCCTTGATTGAGACTGGTCTCTTCCACTACAAATTACACTGCTACAAACACCAGTCCCAGACAGCCAAGCCTGGGAGGACAGTTGTCACTTTCTGCAAGAGGGGGCACTTGGGTTTTAGGGCACTGCAGTTGGGTCTTAAAAGTCCAGCCCTTAGGAGATGGTGAAATCTCAGTTCCTATGTGTGTGCAAGATCGCCGTCGTGCGGCCCAGTAGATCCACAGGAGCAGGTTTACTCTAGCACTTCCTTATTTAGCACCTGTTCCCAGAGTCCCTTTCAGTTCCTACAAAGAGTTCAGAAGGCTAGGATAGTCCCAGCTCCATCCAATCAATTTAACACCCTGCTTGTGAAGCTGACACCAGAACTATTTAGGGTACACATCCATCAGGTTGGCTTTGCCCTCCTAGTCTATGCATTTTATTAGTTGGATCTACTACATATATTGAAATTCCATTAATGCACTTTGCAATCAGTCATCCTTGTATCAATGTGTGTACGTAGATGCATAGTCAGCGTATAGCTCATTTCATATTGATATTTCATATTGAGATGCTGAATAGCGATTTTGTTAAAAGAAAATAAAAAAAACACTAAATGGCTCTTTTTTTCTTTTTCTTCTTCTAGATTTATTACCAAGAGGGACAAGTCTCTGTGTGCCCCACCTAACCAGCAATGGGTACATAAACTGATCAACAAACTAAAAAACCATGCCCTTAAGGTGAACAGTGCGGTAAGGAGATTTTGGTTACAACGTAGAGTTATGATTTCATATTCTGCAATACTGCAATTATGCGTTTCATCCAGGAATCAGCTCCAAGTGTGCATTTCCTGTTTGACTTTCCTTTAGTAGTGCAGGAGCGTGCAGGGAAGCAGAAGGTCGTCTCCATCCGATGGACCTTTGTAGCTGACTGGAAACAAGGGAGTTGGAACAGACTTACAATTTAAATTACATGAAGCCCATTTGGCCACACAATCAGGACCAGGAATCAATATGGAATGTTTAGTAGGTTTATTACAAATAAGTAATTAATCCAATATAGGTGTATATCAAACTCAAATTATAAAAGTAAAAAAACTGACTTTCCTTACAGGAATTCAGATTACTCATCATAACATGAACAGATCTAAGATCATCTTATTCAGGTGCCAAGCTAGAATGGGAAAGTTCAGAATAAAGGTTTTAAAGGATTCAGGGGTGAAGCCAGGTAGGTGTCAGCATCATGAAGACTCCAGTAGAAGTCTTCCAAAAGGGGATTCAGTATTTAGCATGAAGTTACACACTCAAAAACACAAAGGAATGTACCTCTCAAAGTGCAAAAGAACGTGCTACAAATCTAACAGTGTGAACACTAACTTAAAATCGAAAGTTCCAGGAGCATCCATATCTATAAACCTGCCACCAAAAACCCAATTATTTCTTTTTCTCATATGGCGCATTTGCAACATTCTTTGACTTTCCCATCCCACAGCGATCACATGACCAAGTTAACCTTGAGCACCTTCTTTCCTGACATGCGATGAACAGGAGGCTTCTACTGCTCATTATATCATCATGTTCTTACCGAGATTTCTTCTCTCAGGACTCTGTCTGGAATACACACTACTCCTTTCTAACTAGGAAATCACAAATATGCACGTGCAAAAGAGAATCACGCAGAGCATAGCAGAATACATCTCATGTTAAAATAAAAGCCTAGTCAGTTCGTTTTGGTGCTTCACTTTACATTGATGATGTTAAGGCACACAGAGTACATGATGTCAGCTACACATTTGTATTGCTTCTTAATGTGTAGGGGTAAAGCCAAAATTATACTTCTCCAATCCCCCCTATGATGGTGAATCAGGCCATTACAATCACGATAAAGCTCTCATCAGATGGACCAATCAAAACCTCATGGGTTTCAGGAATTTCTGTCTAGTCTCTTTTCTTCTCATCTCCAACTTTATCTCTACTCTCTTCCTTTTCACTCACCCTCTTGCTCATATCCTCTTATACACCTTAAAGATGATCATAACTAGAGATATCGCACACAGAGCAATTATCACAAGTGGTCCCAAAATAGAACCCACTATTCCCAAGCTTCTAAACCATTTTCCAATTTCAGCAAACTCATTTCCAATTGATTCCCAAGCACCTGTTGCTTCTAACTCCTTCAACTCTTCCTTCAAACCAGAAATGTTCTTGATATATGCCTTTAAATCCTTTCACTTGTCGGGTATATAAGTACAACTTTGCTGGACCTTTAACCCCCTCCTTAGCGAGAAGAATGTTCAACGCAAGATGATTTTGCAAAACCATGGATCTCATACTTACCATTTCAGTATCTAAAACCAATAAGGCTCCTGCTATACTGGTGGACAGTTTATCCACTATGGTAGACAACGTCCTAATCTTTTTTGCCATTTAAAATCATATCTAGAGATGGAATCATTGCACCAAAGACGTCTCCCACTACGTCTCCAGCACTAGCACTGTGTTTAGATCTGGATTCGTTTCCCAAACAAGATCATTAAAAGGCTCCACATGGTATATTTTCAGGAAAACTACACCTAAATAACATACTCCAAACCATCCTTTGGACAACTTGAAAAATGCATGTTCTCCACAATTATACTTAACTCCAGAAATTACAGGATCTTTACCATCCAAAAAGAATTCCCAATTTTCTCTGTAAGTATGCACTATTTCCCTTTATGTCTCCATTCCAAAGTCAATGCTGCTTGGGTTCCTGCCACTTGATGCTCAACTTCTCCCTTAGCCCATTTTCTGATACTTAAGGTCCTTCTGTGTCTTTGACTTAGATTCCATGTCTCTCCTCCTGTCTTCAACTAAATTGAGAAATCTCTTCTCTAAATCTGTCAAATCACATGACAAATTGTTTTGGTGAGCATAGTTAGTGTCTATTGTCATGGTGGGTCTAAAGTACCTAGCAATTACCACTATCTCTTTAATACCAGGGAGACTATTCAAATGCTCAAGTATGGGAACTTTTGTAAGAACTAAGGACCTGATTTAGTTTGGCGGACTGGTTACTCAATCACAAACGTGAATGATATCCCATCCGCCATATTACGATTTCCATTGGAAATAATGGAATCATATTACAGTGGGCGGGATATCTGTCATATCTGTGATGGAGTAAATCCCTCCGCCAAACTCTAAATCAGCCCTAAATCATAATTCGCAAAATCATTTTGGAAGTGACCCTCTCCATATAAAATACTCAGTTAAAAAAAGAATACAAGTAAAACCATAAGTCAGAGGAAAATGATGGTGTGTGATACCTTCTGCAAATGATGCAGGCCATTGCGTACACACATGGCAACCCCTTGCATCCATAATGCTCGTAAAGCAATTTAAAATAGGCATTTGAAGAAGAATCTTCTCTAGATGCGTCTACATGTAATTCTTTAGCACCAAGTGAATACAAACTACTGTCAATAGGATAAAGTGTTTTAGGAATAACTGTAGATCTGGTCGTCAGTAAACTAGAAGATGTGGGGAATTACAATCCCACTAATAAAACAACCAATACTACAACCACAATTAATAACACACCTGCTGTTATGTACCTTCCTCTTCTATGGTTATTAGTTTCCATGACAACTCCAAAATCAGCAGCAGCAGAGTCCTGTCTGTCGGATTTCACCTGTGCTAATGGCAAAACAAAGTTAAACAAATAAAATAAATTATTTACAAAATCTTTGTGAGACTTCCTTAGCCCCACTCTGTGTTCTTCCAAATGACACCCTTACGATCCTTCAGCTGCCTCAGGCCTCGGTAATCTTCTTAATTCCCTAACAAAGTCTGTTTAAATATCTCTAACATGTACACATTTTCAGAGACCACACTAATACCAAACAGTTCAAGGAGGTTCAGCTGGATTTGCACAGTTATCCTCAAAATCCCAAAATTCTCTCTCTCCGACCTTAGCAGCAAAGTATGTCCATTCAGGTGAAGAGTACCTGCAGCGGGCTACCCTAGCACTTTTCAACCTCCTTAATGCGGACACTTCATCCTCAGTGTCCTCTGGAATAGTCTGGGGTACACGTCCCTCAAGCAGGCTCAATCTCTCCCTCTCCTGCCTTCTTAGCCTGCAGTCTCCCACTCACGTTCTAGGTCCTTCGTCAGGGTCTGAATTTGACTCATTCACAGCGACAGGATGAGACTCTTGTGTCTCAGCTACAGCTGTTGACTCTTCCAGACCCCCCTCAGACCGAATGTGTGCTGTTGCAGCCGCTTCTTGATCCCTGACAGCTTGTCCAACCTGATACTGCTATCTCTATGTCACAACTGGCACTTCTGGAAGAGGTGCTGTCACATCATCAAGGGAACACTCGACTCTGCAAGTACAGGAAGCATTAAACCCGTTGGAGAGACCTCCACATTTGACAGCAGTAGTCTTCACCAGAAATACTTGGTAAAGACCACACCAATGATGTTCTAATCATGTTTTCCTCACGTGTTTCTTCTGATGTGGCGAGGCTGTGGCTGTTCGCACCTGGTGAGACACAGAGAGCATCACATCAGCCAGACTTTTGCAGTAATCGAGAATCATATCATCTGTAATGCTCACAAGTGCTTTTGCGGTGCTGCTGGCAGTCTCATTGCTCTGCCCATGATTATCTCATGGGGGGAACAGTCCCGCCCTCCGATCAGGAATACTGTGAAGACTCAACAATACAAGACTCAAAGCCTCAGGTCACTTCAAAGGCGTTGATGCACACACTTTAGCTAGTCTGGATTTCAGTGTGCCATTCACCTGTTTCACTATCCCTTAAGCCTCAGGTGGATAGCTGCAATGTAGTTTCTGCTCCACTTTTGTGCAAAAACATATTTGAAGTGTTTCTAGCATTTAAACCAAATATTTATCAAGAAACGACTGCCTGAGAATACGATTGGGACAGAAGTGTCAGCTGTTAAGATCGCTGGGCATCTAAGTAACGGGTAGCTTCCAAGTTGAGACGCTTCAGTCGTATCTATTTTTGGCTAGATCCGTGATACCCTGGGCAGAAGAAAATAATATGTTGCTCTGGTTTAGGGACCGAGCCACAAGCTGGGCACATATCAGAGGCTGATCTTTTTTCAATTTTTGTAATGAGTTAGTTCAGGGGGTAAGCTACCTAGGGCCACATGTAGGTAGCTTTTTGCACGTCGCAAATAGCGAATTTCGCTGTTTGCGACATGCAAAAACCACATTGCGATGCAAAAACACAGTTTTGCGATTCAGTAACATGGTTACCGAATCGCAAAATGGGTGTGCGACTCGCAATTATGAAGGGGTGTTCCCTTCCTAATTGTGACTCGCAGTGCAATGTAGGATTGTTCTGTGATCGTGAACGCGGTCGCAAAACAATCGCAGTTAGCACCCATTTCAAATGGGTGCTAACCCATTTACAAAAGGGCCCGTTGTGAATGTCACTGAAAACTATTTTTCAGAGCAACACTGCCTGCTCTGAAAAAATGAAACAAAAACGTTTCATTTTTTGTTTTTGTAATGCATCTCGTTTTCCTTTAATCTTTATTGAAAATTAGTCACAGACATAGTGGTCTGCTGTCCGCTGCAGGTCACATTCCCTGTGAGGGTTGCCATTCGCAAGGGGGTCGCAAATTGCAACCCACCTCATGATTATTCATGAGGTGGGCATTTGCGACCCCCTTGCAAATCGCAGGTGGTGTCAGGGACACCATCCAACATTCGGATTTGCGACTCGCAAATTGCGAGTTGCTCTGACTCGCAATTTGCGGGTCGCAAATCTGGACCTACCTACATGTGGCCCCTAGTCTGAACCTTACATATAAACTCTTTACAAGTGGCGGTGTAATAGTGTCCAAAAAAAGTTCAAAGATGGGCTTGTCTTGAACTCTAAGAACTGCTCGGTCAGATGCCCATGGGTCCCTCTTATAGATTGTTGTTCATATACATAGGCCCAGTAACTTCATTTTATAGCTACAGCATCTGCCTTGCAGATTTTTCCAGCGTCTTCCCATAGTTTGAGCAAACCTAGCATCTTGCACAAGTTAAAAACAAACATCAACCAAGGAACCTTACAGCACAACCAAATTTCATCAGGTCCCCTAGAGAATCTCTGTACTCTAATAACTTGGGAGTTGACCAAATGCAGATCCAGAATGTTGATGGTTTCAGTTGGGCCATATCTACGATATGCTTTGTAACTAGATCAACGTAGAGTGGGATAGGAGGACTGTTGACCAGAACCAAGATGGGTGATCTTACAAAATTAATCCTGGCTACGGATAGCTTCTGAATATCTGTATAACCCCAAATTTCAGGTCCAAAAAGTGTGGCACTGTGGGCCTTAGCACGGTATGCCACTAGTGGCAAAGAGATTGAACGGGAAATGGCCAAAACAAAAGATCCTTTCTTAGGGCTCAATGTCAACCCTTAACATTGCTATTTCTGACTGTGCTCTTGCCGAGTAACATCTAATTTGTTTTAATCACATTTATTTCTAAAAACCGTGCTATATAAAATTCTAAAAACTTGCCAATCAAATTTTGGAAACCCATTGAGATTTTTTAAATAAGAAGCGAGTCAGCTGCAAAAAGGAGTATAGGGATTTTTTTACCATTCACGATGGTAGAGACATTCTGAAAAGCCAGCAGTACCTTTACCACATCATTGACATACAAGGTAAACAGGGTAGGTGCAAGGACACACCCCTGGTGAACCGCTCTGGAGAAAGGAATTCTATTTGCCAGTTTGCCGCTGCTGCACCAATGAACTTGGCCATAATTTTTTTCATGAAGTCTGATAATAACATTTATTAGACCTCCGGGGGCTCCCATATCTGAGAGCACTCTTCAAAGATCCTGGTGGGGGACAAGATCAAACGCTTCTCTCAGATCTAGGAATAACACATATAGGGGGTGATTCTAACTTCGGCGGGCGGCGGAGGCCGCCCGCCGGAGTTCCCCCACCAAAATACCGCTCCGCAGTCGAAAGACCGCTGAGGGTATTTTGGGATTTGCCCTGGGCTGGCGGGTGGCCGCCAAAAGGCCGCCCGCCAGCCCAGGACAAATCAGCCTTCCCACGAGGACGCCGGCTCAGAATTGCAGTGGCACCCGTCGCATAGCAGACACTGAAATACTTTGTGGGGCCCTCTTACGGGGCATGGCATGGGCCCCGCGGCACCCCCTACCGCCATCCTGTTCCTGGCGGGAGACTCGCCAGGAACAGGATGGCGGTAGGGGGTGTCAGAATCCCCATGGCGGCGGAGCGCGCTCCGCCGCCATGGAGGATTCTGCAGGGCAGCGGGAAACCGGCGGGAGACCGCCGGTTTCCCGCATCTGACCGCGGCCGAACCGCCGCAGTCAGAATGCCCTGCGGGGCACCGCCGGTCTGTCGGCGGTGCTCCCGCCGACCCTGGCCCCGGCGGTCAGAATGACCCCCATAGTTTTGATTACTAAGCAAAACGTGCTTCCAGTATATAAAAGCAAATCTTAAAACTTGATCCGAGGTACTTCTTCTTGCATGAAAACCAGCCTGGAGTGGCGACAGTATCTGCTCATTATCTATCCTGTTTTGTAATTTATCAATAACATGTCTCGAAAAGACTTTTTGCAGGTTATCTATTAGGCCAATGGGCCTATAATTTGACGGGTTACTGGCGTCGCCCTTCTTGAAGACTGGCACTATTCCCCCTCCCCCCCCACCCGTAGCTGGAATTTCTCCACTAGCAGCAATTGTGTTTGATAAGAGATTAACATAGCTGGACCAGATCTGGGGTTCAGATGTATACAAATCTCCTGGTATTCGATCTGGATCTTCTGATGGCTTAAGTCTTTTAATAGCAGAAAGAATGTCCTCAAAACTAAGGAAAACCTCAGTAGGCTGCCCGCAGGCCCTAATAAGCGTAGGTTTAGCAGGGTGTCTGTAAGTCACACAGGAGAGCAGAGTAACAAATGTTTCTTGGGCGTACAGTGCAGAGATGTGAACTTCCCACTCCTCGGGCTCGATGTGGTGGCGGCAAGTGTTCACGCTACCTATACTCCTATAAGAAATTATATGCCAAAAGGATCTACTATCATTCCTTTTCACAGTCTGCAACAGATCTTGCCAGTTTTTTTCTCCCAGTCGTGCTCAGCTTCAGCGAGCGCTATCTTATATTTAGATCATGCTTCTCTAATGTCTGTACACCTGCATCCTTTGACAGCCTTCCTTAGCATCTTTTTGGAAGATTCACACTTTATAATGAACCATTTGGAATCCCTTGCATGAGTTGTCGGCTCTGGTTCCGATTCTTTACAAAAGATACCCTGCAATTTACTGAAAAAAACATTCATGAATTTCTAGAATCAGTGTAGCAGAAGCAGGAGTTTCTCCATAGTCAGACAGGTAGAACACAAGCCACCGGTAAAACTCTGAATTCAATTTGTGATTTGACATCACTGGGAGCTCGAGGATTCATCGAGAATTATTGGCTAAAATAGGCTCTGGAAACATAGTATAACAGGTAATTAGTGTCCTTTGGAAGGCACCCCCAATTAGGGAAGTAATCATAGGTTTGTGATCATTGTCAGTGCGTGTTACAACCTTCATGTCATTGAGCAGTGGCCAAAGCAAGCTATACCAGCCATAAAAAGGACCGCTCCAGCGTTAAAGACCCGAGCCAAAGATGAGGGCCTTTAACAAGGGAGCGGGACTTTAATTGCCGGTATAGCCCAGAAACGAAGAGCTATAAGGCTATTAGAACATTCGTCCACTAGAGGGCAGAATGTTCTAATAAATAAAACAAAGTCCTCACGGAGCCCGAGGGGATTGAAATCCCCTCTGGCTCCATGAGGCCTATGTTCACAGCTGTTGCTGTGAACAAAGAACATTGGAATGTTGTCGTTCAGGGTTTTTACCGGCCAGTAAAAGCCCGCAGCACTCTATTGTCTCCAATGGAGCTCGCAACACTTCAGTGTTCTAATAGTCAATAACACTAGAATGGGAACCCCTCTTGAACGTGAATGATCTTTCCTGGTCAAAGTGGGTTCTCCCATTACATGCTTGAAGACTCCATCTCACCACAATAAATGCTAATTGAAGGGCTACATTGGAATAGTGATGTTGAAATTTGCCGGTACATCCCACTGTTCATACTCCTGCATTGTTAGTATACTAACAGATGGTAAAGGCTAAAAGATACACTGAAATCTCCTCCTTCACTTTAACTGTCAGCTGATACAAATCAATTAATTCATCTAGCATGGACCGAACAGGTGAATAATTGCAAGCGTAGCATAGACATTGAATAATACCACAATCAATCCCAAGCGGAATTCAACCAGTAGCCTCATTAATTCAGGAGAATCTATATTTAATAATGTATGTGAGCATGCAATATTATTTTGCACCAAAATCATCAGCCCCCCAACCGCCACACCAAGATTACCTAGGGGGCGCCGCTGCCTTTCATTTCCCCATTGCTTAACCAACCGCGTTCCAGTGCTAAGCCTTCAAAAATTCCCAGCAGACACGAGGAAAGACTGCCAAACGATGTAATACAAAAAAGTCTAAATAAACTTATAGAGCCTGAGTTAGTTCAACAGCAGCAAAGCTAAAATGAAAGAGGGTAGGCCCAGCCCGGCCTCTTTCGGGCTATGAATCGCAAAGATGGGCCTGGTCTTGGCCCTGTGCTCATGTTGTGGCACTTAAAAGCGTGCCAGCTGCTGCCTGGCCCCTCATTGTGCAGGGGGAGGCTGGGGAATGTAGTCCCACTCCAGCCAGGGCCCCGGGTACACTTGTGGTGTGTGGGGGCAAGGAGACCACTTCACTGGAGACCCCTAAGCTGCAGGTATGTTGCAGAGAGTGCGTCAGCTTCTGTTGCCTGGCCCCTCTTGTGCAGGGAAAGGAGGGGGATGTAGGCCAACCCAAGCTAGGGCCTCGTGGACACTTGCAGTGTGTGCGGTCAGGTAAACTGTTTCACTGGAGACATGAGTCCCTCAGTCTGACTGCAGAGAAGTCGGGAAACTGAATCTGGGGATCAATTCCATCAACAACAATTTAGCTACAGTGAGACTGTCATTTCTCTGGGCAGGTAAGCTTCAACCCAACGCAAAAAGATGCACACAACCACCAGGACATATCTCAGCCCGTTGCTTACAGGCATTTCAATAAAGGTCCTGGACAATGCAGTGTTTGCCACTAGGCTTCTGTAAGCCCATAATGGGTGAATTACATAGACTTTTGATTATCGCCTTCAAAACGCCTTACTGTATCATTGAGTCAATCACTACAGTGATCCCTGCAATTGTTTGGTGGTAAGATTTTATTGTGATGTTCTTGGGTACTCTTCATTTGGTTTCACTTTAATGTGGACAGGTTCAGCACCTTTGATGAGACCTATATAATTTTCTGAAAAATCCTAGACCTCTGGCTTGTCCGTATCTTTAGGATCTGGTGATAAATCATCGATCATCATCATAGGGAACAATGCAACATAAAGGCCATCTCTTGACAATTTAAAGGCAACATCCTCATCATGAGTTTGTAACTCAATACCTTTCGGTGTACAGTAAATGCCCAGGAGATCTCATCTCAAGAGACTCCCTGGACTAGAATCACATACCACAAATTGGTGATTCTCTTCAAAGGACCCTATTTTGACAGGTACTTCTTCTGTTACAGGATTTGTCATTTGTTTATTTGGAACTCCTATAACTTGGATTCTTTTTCCCGAGAGGGATAGGGTTGGAACCTCCATTATCCTATAACAGTGGAGCGGGTAGCACAAGTATTGATCAGGAGTGATATGGGGTGGCCATTCACCTCATCATCTATGAATGGACGACTCTGATCTACCTCTAAGACTGTGCCAAGAATACAATCTTCCTTCTTCTCTGGCATCGTAAGAAGGATGGGTCAGAATTGTAACCCTCAAACGCTTCAAACAATGGAAACTGTTAAAACATGCCCTGATTTTGGAAAGAATTCTGGTTTACGGTCGGGAATTTATTTGAGTTTAATATGCGACCATTTGCACTTTGCTGTGGCATCGGAGCTTGTGGAACCTGCATCACTGGAGCTTGGGGCGCATTAAAGTTTTGCATTCTCGGGCTCTGTACATTCTGTGACTGTAAAGGGTTATTACCCTGGGCTTCTGTGAACCCTGAATTCTGAGGATTAAGACAACATTCCCACTTCCAACGGCTCAACTTATATTGTAAAAATGACAAGGATTTGTCTTCTTCAAAGTTGCTGCATCAATCTCAGTATTCGGGTCAATCGGAACACCACGTCATCTATCTTGTTGTGGAAATCTGTCTCCACCTTACATCACCGGTATTCGCTGATGACTCTGTCATCCTCCTCTCTGTGCAGCTTTCATTCGTGCCGCTATCAGTTTCACCCTTAGTCATTTCTTCTTTATCTCCAATTCATCACTGCAATATTTCCCAGATCTCAAAATTTCATCAACCTATTTTGCCAACATATCAAATGCTGCTGAATCATGATGCTTATCTCAGATCTCAATCCTATTACGAATCTGGACACATTTCCCATGTCTTTCACCTCAAGAGTCTCCACTGAGCTGCTTGAACATTTGCAACAATCATTATAGGCATTCACTGACTCCTTAGGCTCTGGAGTTGTCCTGTCAATCTTAACCCAATCAATGTCCTTAGCCGGTGTCGTCCCTTTCAAGAAGGTCATCACCTGTTGATATTTTTTCATCACTGCTGGTGATAGAGATTTTGTCACTGGATTTCTTGGTGGCTCCTTCTCTGGCCACTCTATAGCCACTTTGCATTCTGGCCACAGATCACTTGGCAGCACAAATCAAAAGAACACTGTTAAAAATCACTGTGCAGTCTGATTGAACTTTGCAGCTATGAGTGTATGGGAAGAAGTCAAGGCCATCTTCTCAAAATGTTTTCAATGATTATCAAAACTCCTGTTCACGTCCCACTGTTAACAAGTCTACCATGAACAGTGAAGAACCAGCAGATTTAGTGTCCATCACTAAATTTAAATGAGCAACTAATAAGGTCAGTTACTAACACCCCACCATGTGCATAACCACACATCTATGTCCTCCATCTTGGCCCTACTGTTCGGTCATCATATTGGATCAATATAAAACATCTTACGGCCTAGTTTACAAGAAACTGATGCATTGGCTCCGATGTGTCACATTTCTTGTGCTGCCTAACGATTCCCTAATGACGCCATGGATGCACTGTATTTACAATCCAGAGCTCCATGGCCACGTCTTCACGGATGTGTCAAAAAATCTGATGTATCTGTTGGCGCTAACCTGACGCATTGCTGGACTAGTGTAAAAAAATGACGCTACTCCAGCAATGGGAGGAAGGCTCCCATAGGAAAAAGCCCTGTGTCAGTTTAACGCCTGCTCTGAGTAGGCGTTAAATTTATGATGCAGTGAAGTCGCAGAACGACCAGTGAACTGTTGCGTGGCTTTTTGCCCGGGAACGTCTACCTTGCGTATCATTGCCGGTAGTTGAGGCCTGAGGTGAAAAGTGACGCTAGAGGCCTCTAGTGGCACTTTGTAGATTTGGAGTTGTTTTTGCGCTGCTGCAGCTTAAAAAGAAATGATTCTGCGGTGGCGCAAGTGCCTTGTAAATAAACTCCTTAGTATATAATGAAACAAGAGCTGTTCCTTTACATCTTAGTATACAATGAAACAATAACTGTCTTTTGCTATAAGTAGCAAACCTGTTTGGCGGTCCTGTGGAACTGTGAGATTGCCATACAAGAGCAGTATCGTGTCACGTCCTTCATCAGTCATTTTCACTTCGTCACTCAAATCCCAAAAGCAATGCAATGATTCTGTTCTTAAAGTGACCCTCTCAATATGCCCTCTATACTTTGACTGCTTTTGAAGATGTACCTTCTTTCCTGATCATGGTGTTATCGTATAGAAATTGACTCGTGATGTGTCTGCCTTTAGAAAAGCCATTGACATTCAGTGTATGCCCAGGAAGTGGATCACTGTACGATTTAACTGTCTAGGTGGTGACTACTAGGATAACATGCATATATCATTAAACATGCCGCCATCTCTTTCTGTTGTGTATTTAAAATGCATATATCATTAACATGCCGCCATCCCTCTGTTTTGTATTTTAAAGGCCCAGCAGAACAACAGTTACTAGCCAGCACGGGGTCGCCCAGGGCTGATCCGTGACCTCGGAAGTGGAGGATGCAAGAAGTTCGGGGGCAGTTTCAGAAGTCTTGGTTCCGTTCCAGCTTCCCTGGCGGCAGATGCTGAGGGCGAGGGCTCTATTCCTATCAAATGTGAGGCTGGGTCTCAGAGGGCAGGCGGCCAGAGTGAGAGCACCTGCGCTGTCTCCGTCCTCCCCAGCAAACAGTATTTCTTTTGTGTCTCTTCTGACTTTTTGGAAAGGAAATCCCTGCGAAAGACGTGATGGTCATTTGTGAAGAGCATTTCCTGGAAGTTAATTTGCAGTTGGAGATGGTGCCATTGTGAAAAAAATGTGAATTTAGATTGCTCAGCCTCTGCATAGAAGAGAAAGACGATTGCCACTGTGAAGATGCATGCTCCTATAGCGGTGATGTAGGTGATGTGGCATGTAGGGCAATGAGTGATCACTATAATGTCTGTCCCATTCAATGTCCACATTTTATAGAACTCTGGACTGTGAAATGTGCTAGACTGCCTAAGTAAATCATGGCAGACGGCGAGCCGAGCATCTTTTCTATTAACTTACAGCAGTCTATCCAAGATGGTTTGCAAATTGAGCTGTAGGCCCCATTTAAGCCCCATACATAAATAAATAAATACATTTAAGCACAGGTCAGTTACCTCTCCCCCATAGTATCCTTTTCGTCCTCTGGCTGGCCCTTTCCTTGCTGGCAATGCATGATCTCTTAAGCAGACAAGTCCAGCACTTTTCCACCTGAGTATGTAGATTTGTAACTAGAAATCCAAAAACGAGCAATATGCGCTCTGATGTGATACCTGGATGAGCGCGAACTTAGAGTAAAAACCCAGTGTAGTTAGGAAGCATCTGGCGCTGATATCACATTTCATCAACATGAAAATAAATCTCCCTTGATTGACTGTTTTTTAAAATGTATGCACATGAAGTGCCATCTTATATTTTGTGCCGCAGCAGCCGGAGATGCGTAAAATTTACATATCTGCGAGCCCACTGTGTTGAGTTCACAGTTTGGTTCCATAGAAAATTAATAAAGAGATATTTAAAAAAATATATCTCATTTCCTAGACTAGGGGACTCTTGGCAGGACCCTGCAATAGAAAGATCCAGTAGCCCCAAGCCAACCGCCTCCCCCCAACCAAGAGCCCTCCGGGCTTGCACAGGCTACTGATACTGTCCAACTCGATAGAAATTGACTTTCATGCTGATGTCAATTTTCTTACTGTGTGACAAGACCGTTCACGCCTAAGCCGCGTGGGCTGGAGATGGGCCCGCGCGCTCAACGCTTGGCATGTTCTTGGCAATTCTTAACTTTGTGCAACTTGATCTTTTCAGCTTGGCTTGCAAGGTGTGTTGTGAGTTGGGCAATCACTGTTGTGCTTCATCCTGTCCTCATTGTGGTTTTTATGCTGATATAATCTGCAAATTTGTAAACCAGTCTAAGGATCATGGAAATATCCAATAAAGCATCCTTTTAGAAGGATAGCTCGGCCCTTCCCCCCTTTTGCGCTGATGAACATATCTCAGTACCAGTAGTGATGGCACAGGCTAGAGGTGAGAACCAGGAATCTGGTGACATAGGACTTTATTTTAAAAAGCTGCTCTGTGGTGATGGTGACGTGAGCTTCCTGTATTCTGTATATGATGACTGTTCCTTAGTCACCTCTGTACATTGGGAGAGGGTGGGTGGTCATGCGGGTTGTCGCTGAACCCTTTTCATGCACGATTAATGCAATTATAATCTCCGATTTCTATATTTTTTACTTTTTCTAAAGTATATTTTAATACAATAAATGATATAATTAAAAGTTGTTGTGTGGTGCTTGTCGTCATATGTGCCTGTATCAGTGTGTTCCCTGTGGCGAGGCGCAGTAACAGTCAAAGCGCAGTTAGAAATGTTTTTTTCCACTCTATCACATTTTAACATTGGCAGAAATTCTTATGGAAATACCGTTACACATCCTTGTAATTTCGAGCAGAGTGTTCTGTGTCTGAAGCAGTGCTTAATTTGTACTTGTTGTTTCCGGTACGGGGCACCAGCACTTATTTTCGCCGGCCAACGCTTCTCTTTCTGCCTCCAGCATTTACTACAAGCAAAAGACACATGTGGGAAAGACGGAGGAAGAGAAAAACGAAAAAACGTCACAATGGGAGAAAGCAGAAAGCTGCAAGAGTGAGCTGAAGGGGCAGGGAGTGGCTGTAAATGGATTGAAGAGGCCGGAGATGGCTTCAGGGTTAGGCTGCCTCAGTTTTCTGTGTTCACACATTTAGTATGGCAGCCGTGTGTTTAAGAGGAGGGCTTTGGGCACGGCACGTTTTTATTCACAAATTAATCACTGGCTCTGAAGTCTTTCAGAATACAGATATGGATAGCAGTGTCTCCAGTTTTACCAGGCATCTTCTAAATATGGCGAGGAAAACTGCCACAAATGCTGATTTCGCCATTATTGCTTCATGTTTCAGGAAGTTTATTTTCGGAGCCGGGCTGTTTCGGCAGCTACCGGTACTGCTGCAGCTCTCCAGTGCTTTTTAATGGTGAGCAATCAAACTGGAAAAAAAGCGAAAAAGCGAAAAAAGTGAAAGGATGAATCACTTGAGATGCGCCTAAAACTGGTATTTGAGGGTCAGAGTCACGCGGGATGCTCAGGCTGTCCATGTGAGATAAATCTACATACGGGAGGCATTGTGTGGGAAGGGTTATATCAAACATCATTCCATGAATAAAGTTCTATATGTGGTGGAAAAACAGGCCTGTGTTTTAGAAACCCTAACAAACAGCATTTGACACGTGGTGATGGAGCAGCAATCAGTGTTATTACTAGCCCGAAAAGCAGTGATGCATATTCTGTGGGAATTCAACCCCAGGGCCAAATACAATTCTTCACAGTTCTGCTGACTATATATATTCTTAAAACTGGTCTTGCTTTTTTTTGTTTTAACACTTGGAATGGTACAGTGGGCGAGCAGTGAATAGTTATGGAAGAACAAAAGTATTTTTCTTGAAAAAAAGAGGGGAACAGTTGTTTTAAAAAATGTTTTAGGGGCCTCATTTAGTACTTTGCGGTAGTCAGTTGGCCTGCAAGGCCAGCACAGGCTATGTACGGCCTCAGTTCCCCTGCTGGATGGTTACCTGCCCGAGTTAGAGATCCTTGCCTGGTGGCAAATTGTAAGTCTGCAGTAGAGGTACAACACAGATGGCTCAACTGTGGGTTGATGGAACTGCAGAGCTGGTGCCATGTGGCATACAAACTTTGAAAGCGGCCTTTTGTTTTAGAAAAACAGTCAGAAGCTATTGCTCGTAAGGGCTTTTAGCAAATTCCCCGCCTATGACTACCATGCTTTGCATGACAGTCCCGAGCAAGGAAATCTAATGACAGTTGCCCCACTCTAAATAGGATGGGGCAAAGGCCACTATGACCTGGCAGCCTAGTGGCCAACAGATTGACAGGTTATGGATAAGCTCCAGTTTAGATTCGAGGAAACCCTGTGGATGTCTCACCTCTACATGTAGCAGCTTTGGTTGAGTGAGTGGCAGCTTGTGGTGGTTCATCTGCTCCTCTAAACTTAAAATGCTCCCCGTGAATTTGTTTTTGCTTTTTTAAACAAAGAATTAAGGCCCGTATTTATACTTTTTTTAGCGCCGCATTTGCGCCGCTTTTTGACGCAAAACGGCGCAAACCTACAAAATACAGGCCCATATTTATACTTTTTGACGCTAAACTGCGCTAACGCAGTTTAGCGTCAAAAAGTTTTGCGCCGTCTAACGCCATTCTGAAGCGCCATGCGGGCGCCGTATTTATGGAATGGCGTTAGACGGCGCAATCAGACCGGCGCTGCCTGGTTTGCGTGGGAAAAAACCACGTAGACCAGACAGCGCCGGCGTAGGGGGAAAATGGCGCATGGGCGTCTTAAAATGGGGCAAGTCAGGTTACGTCGAAAAAATCGTCTTAACCCGACTTGCGCCATTTTTTAACGACGCCCATCCCCCATCAACATGACTCCTATCATTGGAAAGATAGGAGTCATGCCCCCTTGCCCAATGGCCATGCCCAGGGGACTTCTGTCCCCTGGGCATGGTCATTGGGCATAGTGGCATGTAGGGGGGCACAAATCAGGCCCCCCTATGCCACAAAATATTATTAAAAAAAAAAAAAAAAAAACTTACCTGAACTTACCTGAATGTCCCTGGGGTGGGTCCCTCCATCCTTGGGTGTCCTCCTGGGGTGGGCAAGGGTGGCAGGGGGGGTCCCTGGGGGCATGGGAGGGCACCTGTGGGCTCATTTTGAGCCCACAGGCCCCTTAACGCCTGCCCTGAGCAGGCGTTAAAAAGTGGCGCAAATGCGCCGTTTTTTGCCACGCCAACTCCCGGGCGTCTCTTTTGCCCGGGAGTATAAATACCACTTAAAGGCCTGGGAGTCATTTTTTAGACGGGAACGCCTCCCTTGCATATCATTAACGCAAGGAAGGGGTTCACGCTAAAAAATGACGCACATTCCGGGAACTTTGGCGCTATTCGCCTCTAACGCCATAGTATAAATATGGCGTTAGTTGGCGTTAGTTTTGCGTCGAAATTGCGTCAAAAAAAACGACGCAATTTCGGCGCAAACGGAGTATAAATATGGCCCACAATGGCATTTTGCAAGTTTGCGCCGTTTTTGCGTCAAAAAACGACGCAAATGCGGCGCTAAAAAAGTATAAATACGGGCCTAAACCCATCATATACTCGCCTTCTCTAAATATTCTCTACATGTTCTCTCTGTTTTCCTATTGAATCACGTCTCAGTTACCCAGATTTGTAGGGGACAACCCCATGTCATGCACAGTCAAAGACTGTGCAGAGCGCTGGTTGGCATCCCACAGGTGTTTGGGAGCGAGGACTGGCCGCAAGCCAGGCCTTGCGGCCAAACCCACGCTGCACACTGATGTTTGTGAATTAATGGAAAACCAAAAATGAGGAACCACATTGGTGGAAACCAAACCATGGAAAACCAATTTTAAGGAAAGAAAATTTTAAGAAAATAAAACAATTGAAAGTTAAAGGAAACATTTTAAAGGGAGGATAAGTTTAAGAAAAAACAATATTACAGTAAACTTGGGTAGAGTTTAGGACCACTGTGGGTTTCTTGGGTTCAGGAATGGGTAATGTTTAGTGTGATGCAGATCTTTGATGGGACAGGAATAGTTGAAGTTTGAGCTCAGAAAGGGTTTTTTAGAGTTCAGAGATGGGTGGATGTAGGGGGGAGTGGGGTTTAAGGTTCACAGATGACTGGTATTTAGATGTGTGAGGTGTTTTTAGGTTTCAGATGTGGCAGAGTGTAAGGATCTTGAGAGGTTTTAAGGTTCATGGATGGGCGGAATTTAGGGCTGGTGAGGGTTTTTAAGGTTCAATTGTGGTTAGCAGCTGGGATGGTGTTTTTAGGGTTCAGTGTGGAGTGGAATTTAGGGTGTTGACTAGTTTTAAGGATTCAGAGATGGATGGAGTTTAGATGTAGAAAGGAGTTTTTAGGATTCAGGGATGAGTAGTTTAGGGTGATGAGGAGTTGTTATAGGTCATGGATGGCTGGTGTTTAGGGGCAGTGAGGGTTTTTTAGAGTTCAGGGGTGGGTGCAGATTTGTGTGCTGCGATGTTTTAAGGGGTGCAGGGTGGGTGGAGTTAAGGCATAGAAAGTTTTTTTTTTTTAGTTTAGGAATGGTGGAGTTAAGGGTAAAAGTGCCGGAACAAAATGACGCAAAGAAATCTGTCAGATTTCTTTGTGCCATTTTTTTGGCCCCCCTAATGGGGGGAATGCCACCTTTGCATACATTATGCCTGGCACGCATTGCTCCACTTTGTAAATATAGCACAGCATTTTTTGCCATCTAATGCCACATTAGCATAAAAAAATAACGCTAATGTGGCATTAGAATGGCGCTAGGGGCTCTTAAATATGCGCCTATATTTTATGTGGATAGCTGAGTGGAATAATAAAGCCAGCCTTTACAAGTGCTTTAAAACAGATGCATGTATGTGAAAGGGGAGAGATGGAGAGATGAGGGGCACATTTCCTGGTTGGTAGTGAATGAAACAGAGGAGGAGGTCATGGGTGGGGGGTGCCAAAATAAACTGTTGTACAGGGCGCCACCACTCCTAAAGACGGCCCTGGCCAAAGGCCATATGTGGTGGAGGGGTGGACTGACTGCAGAGTGTTGACTGCAGGGCCTGAGAATTGTGTTCAGTTTCCATCAGTTTTACCAAGATTGTGACTAACATTTTGTCATAGCCGAAGAGGAAGCTCGCTGACTGTTGGACACCTTCAGAGCTGTCTCTCTGTATATGTGTTCTAGTAACTGCTACACACACAGCAAAACCTGAAAAGCGCCATTGGCTAAATAGTACATAACCTGTGCCTTTTACCCAGTTGCTTGCAAAATAGTCCAGAATCTCCGTTGTTTAGCTGGCCGAAGGCTAATAGTACAGATGATAGACTATTCGACCAGCAGCTGGATAAATAGTGCGAAGGAGGTCTTTACCTGGCCATGAAGAGGCAATAGTAGGGTGGTGGCCATGGGAATGCACCCTGCATAAAGCATGTGTAAGTAAGTGCACATACACATGTACAATAGAATGGACAAAGGTAAGTCCATGACTTAAGTTAAGCTGTTTAAAGATAAAAACAGCAAAACCAATTTTGAAAAAAACCCATTAACTTTAATAATCAAATAAGAAATGTAGGAATGAAACATATTTTAGGAGCATGAGGATATGGCACACAGATAGGAGTACCAGCTGTCTACAAAGAATAAGGATTATGGTTTTAAACCATGTTACAAAGGTGATGTATTCACTCATGGGAATGTATTGGTTTTTTTTAATGCACAGGGTCCTTCCTTTGATGATTTTTGAGGGATGGTCTCTTTTTGAGCTTCTTATGAAGGTCCTAGTGCTAGCTTTAGGTTTGTTTTTTTAAGAATTGAACTTGCTTAGTATTTCAGACTTGGCAAAACTGCAGCATTCAACAAGCATCAGCAGACAGGGAAGTGTCAGCGTGCAAACCAGGTTCTCATAATCTTACCAAGAGCATGCCAACGGAAGCTGTAATGTACCTATACGGCTTTGGTGCTCCCCGAATAGACCCGTTCCTACATTTAAGTTCTAAATTCGCTAGTAAGAACTGTGACATTCTCAGTAGCAATGACATACACTGGTTAATAAAGTAGTTTATATAAAGAATTACTAAGCAAATACCTGAAATATATCAAAAGCATGGTTAGCAATAAATAATAATATCATAAGTACAAAGAATTCAGTAAAATTCAATGGAAAATCCAGCATAGGTTCACCTTACAAAGGTGAGAAATGGAAGTCCTGGTTACAGAGGACAGAATGGGCCTGATTTACATTTTGGCATACGTGTTACTCCGTGCCAATGGTGATAGATATTCCGTCCACCGAAATATAAATCCCATAGGAAATAATGGGATTTATTTTTCGGCGGGCAGGATATCTGTCACCCTTGTGATGGAGTAACCCATCTGCTGAAATTTCAATCAGGCCCTAAGTCCTTTAATAGGACTTTAGACAAAGGATTTCATACATTGCTAAGCAGGGACATGGTTCTCAGGATATGCACCAATGAGGAACAAGCAAGCAGAAACATTTTACTACAGAATATATTTGATGATTCTCTCCTAATACTATTGTATTGCATTGAGTTGATCTTACTGTTTATTTAAGCATAATAATCAACACATTATATAAACAATATTCTAAGACAGTTGGGATGTCTTTGGTTAAGTACAACATGGTGAGAAGCCTCTGGGATTGCTCATCGTCTCTTAGTGGAAATCTTACAATTCTTTGTTTAGCCGGAACAACAATAATCATGTGATATGCCGCAACATCAATCCAAAATGGAGAAAACATATGCTCAGTTCATGTTTGCACAAGTTCAGTTTCTAATACATTTAAAGCTAAAAGAGAATACAGCTCTCACAGAAGCAAAAGGATAGGTGGTATCTGAGGCACAGAGGAAGAGAGACTTATATTAGACAATTGGTGCTTTGGGACACTTGCAGGGGGTAAATTGAGTGGGACACAGTAATGGGACTTATGTGGAATGGGAAAGTGAAAGTGAAAGCAAGAGATAGGTAAGTAATGCATCTGTGTAATTCATGGGAGGAGTTCACTCAGCCGCCTTCTGAATAAACATACTTTTACATACTATTCACCTAGCAGAGTGGATTTTAGGCATAGATGCTTATTGGCCTCATGTCATGTGTGGCCCATTCAGCCACACTGACATTTTAGTCATCCGTACAATGTATCTTGGGATTGATAGTTTTGATTTTTTGTTTTAGGCGAGCAAAGTTATGTTTCTACTGAGCCTTCCTTTCTATCCTTGATAGTTCTGTCTCCAAAAAATAAATCTGGAAGCCAAAAAAATCTGAGTGATAGAACGGCTTTGAGGCTGTACCTAAAAAAAGACATTGTGGAGAAGGGCTTGTGAAGGAATGAGTAGGACTAGTTAGAGGAGGACGATGACAAGTAGGAGAATAAGGGACAGGAGGTGGATCGCCAGGAGGGCTAGGAAGACCAGAGCAAGAAGAACCATGCCCACAAAGACCTAATCCATGAGGACCAGGCTTACCAGTGCCAGAGGTGACAAGGAACAAATAGATGACGAGGAACATGACAAGGGAAAACAGGAGTAGGGGTACCAAGATCAGGGTGAGGAGGATCAGGAGGTCCAGCAGAATATGGAATGGGGAGATCTCGATCCAGTGGACAGGGGCCGAAGGAACAGAAGGACCAGGGGTAGAGGGAACAGAAGGCACTGGATCATACTGAAGAGGAGGACTAGGAGGGCCATCCATCCTGAGAACACCATCCATGCCTAGAGGGTTTAGAACGAACAGGGCCAGGAGTAGCAAACCCAGACAGACCAAAGAGCACCAGTACCAGGACAGTAGTCAAAAGAAAGATCTGAGACAAGTCCACAGAGATCAGATGAAGGAAGACCAAGGGCCCAGAAGTGAATGAACCAGAATCAGGGAGGCCACAGCCGAAATGGACTAGGAGACCCTAGATCAGAATGACCAGGAGGGATATATAGGATCAGAAAGTCCAGATCCAGTGTGACTAGGATCAGAAGGTACATGAGGGTTAGACTAAGGGGATCCCAAACCAGAGTGACAAGGACAACATGAACCAAGCTGACTCGCAACATGGAACTAGAAGGACCAGTGCCACAGAGGTGAAGAAGACCAGACCCTTGAGGACCATCATTAGGAGTACCATGATAGTGGGGACCATGGTCAGGTGGACAGGAACGAGGTGGAACAGGCAAATGAGGAGACCAGGAGGACTTTTAGAAATAGGATGGGGTAGAAGACCTTATACATGAGGACCAGACAAAGGAGTACCAGAACTAAGACCAGTAGGACCAGGAGCAGAAGGATTAGGAACAGGAAAACTAGGGAAGTAGATAGCTAAGGGGAGCAAGACCAGTAGGAGTGATGAACGAGGTTTGGGGTAATGGGAATTATGGCCAGTCAGACAAGGACCAGGAAGTACAGGGCACGAAAGTTCTTAGGCTGGCATGAACCAGAGGTCAAGGAACATCAGACTAGGAAAGGCTAGAATGAGCTGTGGTGGACCACACATTATTGCAGAACAATGAGGGCAAGGAGCAGGATGACCAAGGTAAGGAGGATCAGGGCCAGCTTGAACAGGACTACAAATATCAGGACCTGGAGGGAAATGGCCAGTGGGACCAGGCTAAGCATGAGAGGGACTAGGAAGAGCAAGTGGACCAGAAGGCCAGCTCAACAGACTATGTTAACTAAAAGGATCATGAGCAGGCGTACAGGAAACAGGGCTAAAAGGGCATGAAGATTAGGACCTTTGAGATCAGGGCTCAGATTACCAAATGGGGTAGAGCAATTATTAAAGATAGGAAGATTAAGGTGAGGGGAATCAGATGTTAGAAAGCTAATTTGAATCTGTAAGACTAAGGGGATTGGACAATGGTGGCCAGGAGTGACAGGACCACAATGATCAGGCTTAAGGGGACAGAAACAAGGAGAACCTGGATCACGAAGGTCAGGATCAATGTGTGACAGTATTACTAGGAGGAAAAAGAACAGATCCACAATGACCAGGAAAACTCAAACCAGGAGGCCTAAGATGAAGAGGCCACGACACAGGAGATCAGGGCGGATCAAAACTTGCAGTACCAGGTTCAGGAGGCTCAGAGGGAGGAGAACCAGGACAAGGTGACCAGGACCAAGAGGACCAGATGGGCCAAGACTGGGGGAACAAAGAAGGGGCTACACAATAAAAAGACAAGGTTTATGATAACAACTGCAATAGGACAAGAAGGGCCAGGATGACCAGGACAAAGGAGAACAAGACTAGGATTGCTGGTGGATCAGACCAACGAGAACTAGGACCAGGTGAACCCAAACTATAGGAACCAGGACCAAGAGGATAGGGCAAATTGGGCAAAGAATCTTGCGAAGAACGATGACTACTAAAAACTAAAATAACAGGACTGTGGCCAGTGGTCCCAGGTGGGTGAGACCAAGGACAAAGGCAACAGAACCAGAAGGAAAAGTTCTAAGAAGAACAGAAAACAAAGGACTAGGGGGACCAGGAAAATCAGGGCAAAGCGGCGCAGGACCTTGAGTACCAGGATGAGAAAGACCAGGGTGGGGAGGAAAAGGAAAATCAGGGAGATCAGCACTACAAGCTGGAGGTCGAGGCTGCAGAGTTAGGAACATAATAGCCAGGAAGATGAGAAACAGGAAGGCCAAGCCCAGGAGGACCAGAGAAAGAAGGAACATGATCAGTTTGTGTAGAGGGAGAAGGACGGGGAGGAGAACCACTGCCAGGAGGGTTAGGGCCTGCTTCAGGAAGACTAGGAAGATTAGGAGCATGAGGTTATGGCCAGTAGGATCAGGGGACCAGAATAAGCAAGGATGATGTATTGGCCAGTACCAAGAATACCAGAAGGATAAGAGCTAAGAGGCCCCGGGCCAAACCAAGGAGGATTTGTAGAGTGAACACCAAAAAGACCATGGAACTTCTCCAGAAGTGCAAGGAGACCATGACCATCAGATCAGGGCCCAGAGTACCACACAGAGGCCAGGACATAGGAGTAGCAGGGAAAGGGTGAGGAAAATCAAGAGAACCATAACAACCAGAGACAGGTAGACTTAGGGGACTGGACCTGGATGTCCAGAGCGATCAGGGCCAAAATGATGAAGCTCATTCAAACCCAAACAAAGAGACCCAAGATGAAAAGAACCCAGACCACTGAGTTCAGTGCTAAAAGGACCGAGGAGAAGGATAATGTACACCTGGAAGACAAAGGTGGTCATTACAACCTCTGCGGTCTTTTTACAAGACCGTCGAGGGACCGCCGTGCTGAAGACCACCAGTGCAGGCGGTTTTCCGCTCTGCGCATTATGACCGCTGGCAGCCCTCCGTCCTTTCCTGGACGGAGAGCCGCCAGCAGCCAAACTGGCGGACGGCGGGGAAGTGGAGGTAGCTCCACCTCCACCGCCCCGTCAACAGAACACCGCCCACCGAATCACGTCCTGTGATTCGGCGTGGCGGTGTTCTGTTGACGGGGTGCTGGCGGCGGAGCTGACCCCATGGATCCCGTCCCCTCACGGAGGATCAACGGACCAGGTAAGTTGATCGTCCGTTAGGGGAGGGGGGGTGGGTGTTGTGTGATGTGTGGGTGTATGGGGGTGTGCGTGTGTGTATGTAGAGGGGGTGTGCGAGTGCGTGTATGCATGAAGGGTGTTGTTTGTTTGGAAATGAGTGCGTGTCTGTATGTATGTATGTCTGTATGGATGTGTGCGTGTATGTCTGAATGTGGGTGTGTGCGTATGACTGTGTGTGTGGCTGTTGGCATGTATGTTGGTGTGTGTGCGGGTATGTGTGTTGGTGGTGCCTGCGTGCGTGTCGGGTGTGAATGTGTAATGTAATGTTGGGGGTAGGGGTGGGGAGGGGGGTCCTGCCACCTTTGGGGGTGGCAGGGGTTGTTGGGGGTGTAGGGGAAGGACTCGGGGTGGGGGTGGGGGGTGGGGAGACCTCTATCAGTGCCAGGGAAGGAATTCCCTGGCACTGATAGTGCTCACCACCATGGATTTCATGGCGGTTCCTAACCCCATGAAATCCATGGCGGTCAGCCGGGTCATGATACCGCCAGCGGTATTGTGACGACCGCCGGGCTGGAGACCCTGGTCTCCAGCCCAGCAGTCGGATCGGAGAAGTGGCGGATGACCATGGCGGTAACCGCTATGGTCATAATTCCAAAAAATTTACCGCCAGCCTGTTGTTGGTAAGACCCCCAGTTCTCTGCCAACCGCCAGGGTTGTAATGAGGGCCAAAGTCAAATAGGGCATGGCCTAAGAGAACCAGGACACAAGACACCAAGTGAACAGAGGGGACCAACAGGACAAAGAACTAATGTTCTTGGTAATCAGATGAACAGGGTGAGAACAAACAGAAGGACAAGGTTAAGTGGATGAGAATCAAGAGGATTATGAAAGAAGAGGAAGGGCTAGTAGAAGAGGGCCTGGAAGGACTAGGATGGCCAGAAATAACATAACCAAGAGGATTAGCATACAAAGACCAAAACAAGGAGGACCAAAAACAAAAGGACCAAGTCTAGTAGGCACAAAACCAGGAAGAGAACACAGACTGTGAGAACACAGACTGTGACGGAATAGAAAGATGACTGTTAAACAGACTTACAGTGAGTGAGACTAGGAGATCAGGACCTGGACAGTCAGGAGTAGATGGCCTTGCAATGAGAGCCAGCAGGACAAGAGCTAAGAGGACCGTTGCAAGGAGGACCAGTGGTACCACAAACAAGGAGAAAATGAACATTAAGATACAGAGACCCAGGAGTATCAGGACCTGTCATACCAGAACAAGAAGGACCAGCAGGCGGAGGCATTGAGAGCCAGGATGACAGGAGCTAGGCTGACCCAGCCAGGTGGCCAAGAACAGATAGTCATATTTATGAGGGAGTTGAATCATTCTTGCACCACGCAATGTGATGCATGCCTGACTCAACTCCATAATACGACTTATCAAGCCATGCAAGAATCGTCTTGTGTTGCACTGGGTGGCTTGATACATCCAGAGTAATGCAATGCAGCACAAATCGCTGTATTGCGTTACTCTGCACCAAGGAGGCATTCCATGGGTGTTGCATGGATGTTCCCTCACAACACACATGGATTTTGACGCATTCCCAGAATTAACAAATGTGGTATACCTGGGAATATATCTAAAACAGAATATTGTGCACTCAATTAAACCACAATTGAATCACAATATAACATAAACTTTGATTAGTCTACTGCTTCATAGTGTGCTTCATACTGTGCTGTACTGGATAGAATCCTGCCCAAATCCATGGAATAACTCTAAGTCCAAGCTAGAGCCCCACAGGGTGCACTAGTCCCAGCACGCACCACTAGTGTGGCCGAAGGCTAGTCACTGTTTAAATCACATATTAAAAAAAATTCAATGGTTCAATGGTTCATCATTCCACAAGCTGGAATTGGTGCACCACTTCAGTTTATTGTTGCAAGTAGCAAGGTGTCCACAAAGAAATCCAAATGTTGCTTCACACTTGAACATAGCCAAGGACAACAAAAGAACTAATGCTTGATCCCAGTGCATTTCAGGTGAGACCGTTCATCAGGGGAAACCACAAAACATGTATCATACAAGGAAGTCAGACATGGAAAATATACAAAATACATTAATTAGATAATGTGAAGTTCACAGACATTGCAAACATGCCCCCTACAAATGTGCTACTCAGTGCAAACTCTAAGCAAAACATGTCACTCAAGTGCCTGCATGCACCATTGAAAACGTGTGTGCTCAAATAACCAATCATGACCAACATCTGTCAAACAAAAAACAGCACCCTTCAAAATCAAAATGCCTCCACACCAAGATATGCATGACCAAGTGAAAAATATCTAACTAACTAATCTCCAAGAAACATTGGAAAACATACCCAATACTTCAATATATAGAAAGCTCACTACAAGAGGCATACAGCGAGCAGCATGACCAGTCTGCAGTGCCGGGTATTGAAAAAACACCACTAGTAGAATACAAAAGCTCGTTGAAACCGCCCTGTGCAAAACAAAAAGCAGCGGGCAGTTAATCATGATTAATCATGATTCAGGAACACTAGTGGTGCATGCTGGGACTAGCGCACCCTGTGGTGCTCTAGCTTGGATTTAGACTTGGGAATGTGCCAGAACTGCTACGTCTTCCCAGGTGGGGCATAATGAGGAGAAATATCTTAATTCCTGCAGCACACATAGAAAGAGGGAAATGCCTCAGGGGATTGTTTTTGTGCACGAAGTTGTCTCTTCCTGCAGTAAGACAATCCTTACAATGCAGGCCCCCTTGCTTCATGGTGCAAGGGTGCCTGTGTTGGCGCTAGGCAGCCAAAATAGCGCCAGCATAGGGAAAAGGCAGGAATGACCTGTAATCTTTTAAATACAAAGTATTTCTGCCCTTTCCCTGTGTTGCAGCACAGACCAGCAAGGTGACTTGCTGTACTGCTTGACTTTCTCATACATATGCCCCTGGATGACCAGAACAAGGAGGATCAGGACTGAATGGACAAGTTAGTACAGAATCAGGGTATCAAGGAGCAGGAGGACCAGGTTCAAGAATATCATGACATGGATGAGAACCAGTAGAACTGTTCAGGTGAGGAGCAGGAGGACTTTGGCCGTTAAGGTCAAGGAGCAGATGGGGATGATTAGGTGTACTAGAAGCACCAGAATTTCCAGGAACAGGGCTAGGAGGACCAGAGAGGTCAGAACAGGAGACTAGAACCTGGAGTACCAAGATGACTAGGAGTTTGGGTATCAGGACCAGGCTGGCGAGGATCAGGGGAACCATGACAACAAGACATAAAAGGACTAATGGGACCAGACCGAGACCAAAATGACTAGGCCCAGCCCAAGAGAACCTAATAAAGAGGAACAGGGACAGTGGACGTTGTACCAGATGTGCCACGGCCAACAGGATTTAGATGGATGGGATATCCGTCTTCGTTATGACGGTGTAACCCGCCCGCCGAGTTCTAAACCAGGCCCAGTGTCTGATGCTGGTACTATAGTCTGAAAACGGATCTGAGGGACTGAATCTTGGCAGAGGGGCTTAAAGGTGGATGGATGAAAAGTAGTTTAGTCTGTGAAGGATGGCAGGCTAGCCAGATGAAGGGTGGTGGAAATACATAACTAGAAGAAGTGATTGAAAAGGCAGAAAAGAGGCACTCAGTATCAAGTCTGTTAGGGTATACTGTGTGACTCCCAGACCTTAGTGCTGAAATCCTGTGTGTGTGTGTTGTGGTTATGTAAAAAGTGTGTAGTAGTAAGACTCCTTCTGTGGTGAAGGTCTAATTGCACGGACCAGTGGGATTCATTCCTCATACCATGATGGACAGTAGATACAGTTTCCCTAGACGGTGGGTGTGTATTGACTGCATCAATGTAGATGGAGGGTGGGGACACAGAACTGAAGTGAGGGAGGATGGAGAAAAGGCTACTCAAGAAATTCTGTTAGGCCCTTGTTAACAAAGGGCTGCTGATGGATTCTTCCTGACAACCTAGGGTGGTTGATAGGAGTGAGGGGGTAGGTCAGAGGTTTCTTTTGTTAAAGGTGAGAAATCAGTATTAATACTTCCAGAATGCACTGATTTGCTGCAGAAAAAGAGGTGTTCTGATAACATGGAGCCATTTGGTACTCCTGTATCTGTCTCCAGGTACATTCCTATGGCTTTGTGAGTAAAAACGAACACATAGCTTCAGAAGAGTGAGCAGTTTTTACTAGTTATGAAAAGGTTCTAATCATCTTTATCATTAGCTGCAGGAAAATGTAAAGTAGGAGCACTTGTGAAGCATGAGACAGCTTCCTAAAGGGCTTCTGTGTCTTGGCTCACGATGTAATGGAGTGGCATTCTGTGACATGACTGTGAAAATAGCTTGGAAACATTCAAACATTATTAAACCTTAAGACCTATAAGCCAGTGCCTGCATCTATGCCAGATTTAGCACTAAGCCTCATGTCACAAAATCAGAGGACCGGATTTATATATTTATATTTATAGCGCAGTTTTGCATAAAAAAGTATAGCGCTGGCTAGTGCCATTCCTAGTCGCCAGACGGGCACCATACTTATGGAATGGCACTAGTCGGAGCTAATGCCCTGTTAGCATCCCTGGAAAGGACGCTAACAGGGCGGGAGAGGCACAGGGGAAACCGGAGCTTGTTCGCCTAAATTATGCCTCTAAGCAGTGTAGCGCCATTTTCTAGCGCACAACCCCCATGGTCATGGCTCCTGTCTTATTAAAGACAGGAGCCACGCCCACCACCACAATGCCCATGCCCAGGGGACAAGTGTCCCCTGGGCATGGCCATTGGTGCCAGCGCCGTGCAGATGGCCCCAAGTCAGGGACCCCGAGCGGGAAAAAATAAAACAAATAAAAAACTTACTGGGACTTGCCTGGGATGGGTGCCCCATTCTGTGGTGCCCCTCTGGTATGGGTGGGGGTGTCCCTGGGGCCAGGGAAGGGTTCCTGTGGGCACTTTCCATGGTTTCTGACCATGGAAATATGCCTACAGGTCCCCTTACGCCTGCCCATACATAGGCGTAAAATAATGGCGCTAAGCAAGCTTAGCGCCATTATTTAAGCCCCATTCCCCTTGTGCTGTATTTTAGCACAGGGGATAAATATGGCGCAAAGGCCATATCGCCCTTTTCTGGATGGGAACACCTACCTTGCATCTCATTGATTGACGCAAGGTAGGTTTTCACGTCCAGAAAACGACGTTAACTCCATAACTTTGGCGCTAAAAAGAATTACGCTAATTCAGCACAAACCAAGTATAAATATGGGTCATAGTGTCTGTGACAACAAAAATGCTTATCGTTATGTATAAAAAGCCCTTTTCTGAGCTGGAAAAACATTTCAACTCATAAAAGGACCTTTGTGATTGTTTCTGAAGTGCAAATACCTGGGGGTCTTGAAAGGAGTTTCCCACCTCCCCTTTCTAATTTGGAATGGAATTGATTGATTGGTTACAACTGCAATTGCTGACCCAGAGCATTGATTTAATTTCAAATGATTAGATTTTAAATTTGTAAAGTGCTCGAAAGTCTGGAGGCCTTGGCGCTGCTTCTGTCTAAGGATAAGACTGATAAAATAATTGCTGAAAAGCCAGGTTTTAAGGGATTTCCTGAAGGAAAGGAGGTTCGAACTTTCCTTCAGTGTGCTCCACAATTTAGCAGTCCCAGTAATTAAGCTTCTACCACCATAAGAGGCTTGCTTGAACTTGGGGACAACCATATATTTGGCTGTGGAGGATCTGAGCTTTGTGGGTGGAGAGTCTCAGGTGAATTTGTTCCTCAAACATTATGGGCCAGAGTTGTGTAAGGCCTTGAAGGTAGTGAAAAGGGCCTTGAATTCGATCCTTTTTATAGGAAGTCAATGGAGCTTAACCAAGGCCTGAAATGCAGGTTGGTGTTTAGGAATTCCTAGTTGAAAACGTGCTGATGCATTCTACAGTATCTGTAGTTTGTGAAGAAATCTGTGTTGAACATTCAGAAAAGGAGCATTACAGTAAACCAGTTTGGATACGGCAAGTACAGTTACTATGGTTTTTTGAAGGTTCGTGGGAATGAAAGGACATACCTTCCTGATGATTTTCAGACTAAAGAAAACTGAGGAACCTAAGGCTTTGACCTGCTCTCTGAAGGTCAGTCTATTGTCCCCAGATGTCTAACTTTCTTTACAGGCATGGGCAGTGAGCCCAGTTCTTGTGGCCACCAGATGGGTGTCCAGAAGGAGGTGTCATTACCTAAGAGAAGGACCTCCTTTTGCCCAGAGTTTAATTTAAGACAGTTGATTTTCATCCAATTGTCTGTCTATCTCATGCAGTTGTAAATCTAGCCACTATATCCTCTAGATTACTGGATACGATACTGGTACCAATATTTGAGTATCGTCAGCGTATGAGACAACAAAAAATCCAAAGGGTTAGATGAGCCTGGCCAGTGGGGTGACATAAAGATTGAAAAGAGTGGGGCTCAGGGAGCGGCCTGTGGCACCCCACATGGCAGATGGAACATGTCTGAAGCACATGCACTCATAGCTACAAATTGTTCCCTCTCCAAGAGGAAGGATTTCAGAAAGGTGACAGCAGATGCCAAGATTGAACACAGATTGAAAAGCCGGTCAATCAATAAGTCATGATTGACCCTGTTGAATGCCGCTGAGAGATCCAACAGGACAAGAGTGGCCTTGCTGCCCTTATGAAGTGTGGATTTCAACTCTTCTGAAGCGACAATCAGAGCCAACGCGGTGCTGTGAGAAATGCTAAATCTAAATTGTGTGGAGTCCAAAAGCTTGCTGGCATCAATAAAAGAGTCAAGTTAAAGATTTAGGGCCTGATTTACATCTTGACGGTGTTACCGCCAAGCCATGTCGGCGGCGGACCCGCGAAGACCATCAAGTTCACAGTGTTCACCACGCTGTATTTAGATATATTGCTGCTGAGCCAAAGACCACACGACAGAGCCCCCTTCTTAGCCGTCAGGCAGACAGGTTCCCACCGGCCGTATTTAGATGTTTCAGTTGTACAGGCGGGGTCCTACCGGTGGTTTGCTAACGGTCGGAGGACATCCCTGAACCCAATGGACATCGGACAATGGCACAGGTCACGGAATACAGATAAGTCACACACAAACACTCTACCCCTGACTTATGCATCTCTCTGAATCACACACGGCACAACTCACCACATACACATCAATATCCATTGCCATTCCACTACAACACATCTCGTACATGCTGCAAACATACATTGACGTACATCCATGACACAACATACACACACTATTGACACTGCACCCACACATGACACAACCACAATAACTACATCCTCATCTACACAAACACTGGCACGCACAAGTATAACTGCACACAACAGCGACCTCCAAACAGCAACATGCACCTGAAAGTTGCATGCAGCAACACAACACACAACACACAACACAACATACACAACAATGTCCATGCCATATGCAAGTGGCACACATACTGACACAACCACATCACCCACACCACCTCCATCCACCTCAACCAGTCAATCGCATTGCACACAAATATACACGTACTGTTTCACACACACAACTCGATGCACAACATGACATTTACAGGTCCCCTTGCAATATACACACATCAGCACATTTGACAAGTGTAAATGCACCATCATTGTGGTACCACCGTTCATTATAATGACAGTTGTGTATGTGTGTGATATGTGTTGTGTATCAGTGTGTCCCCATCCATGTCTGACCTATGCGTGTCCCCGAGAAATGCATGTCACAGTAATTTAAAATATCACTGTGACATATGCATGTCTGCAGTTGTCCCATGTTCATGTGCAGTGACCACCCCCTTTGTAGTTAGCCAATGCAGGTTGCATACCTTTGTGTCCAGCGTGGGGGCCGTGTTTTCTCCGTGGTCCTGTGACAGCAGTGACGGAGGGTCCTGTCCAGTCGTGCCCAGCCATACACTGAAGTAGAATTCGGAGAAAAAGTTAGTTTTCATCCCTTTCTCCCCCCAATCTGCCAAGTCAGAAGTGGAGGTCAGACTGCCACTTTTTCCTTGGCAGGATGGCACATCCAAATCTTCTTGACAGTAAGTGTGGCTGGAGTCCCGCCCTCAGCCACACTTTCCTTTGGCACTGTCACAGTGGATGGGAATGCTTGGCAGAGTCAGCGGGACCCGGGCAAATTAAAGTCTATGGGACCACCAACATCTAAGTACGGCAGGTGGGCCGCCATGGCGGCGGATGGGTTTTTAGTCGAAAACTTGATGGCGGGTCAGTTACCACCAAGATCTAAATCAGGTCCTTAATGCTTTTTCTAAGATTTTACCTGGAAAGGGTAGCTGGGAAATAGACCTATAGCTACTGACTTCTTGTGGATTAAGACTGTGTTTCTTCAGCAGAGGAAAAATTAAGGCTTTCTTCCATTCTCCATGAAAATGTCCTGTATTAATTATCTCATTAAAGATTTCTGCCAGATGAGTGCTTATAATTTCAGGGGCAAGATGTATGATTTTAGGCGGGCATGGGTCCAGGGGGTCTCTTGACTTAGTTAGACGTAATACTTGCTCAGTGCTGAGCAAGAAAAGGTGTTTAAGATTTCAGGACTAGGTGGTAATCTGTTTTCATCCAGATAGTCCAGAGTTAAATGTTTATTTGTCACAAAAGTATTGTTATTCTCAGGCAAGTTGGCATTTTTTTTTTACTGCACTAAATAGCTCTGTAGGAGAGTTAATTGATGGATGGATTTTATTAGGATCAGTCTTTTATAATCCACGAGTAATTGTGTGTAGACCTTTCTCTCCAGTGGATCTTAACTTAAACTCCTATCTCTAACAGAGCTGTTTCTGAGCACTGAATCTATCTGAGAAGCAGGGTTCTGATGGAATATTTTTCCGGCTAGCATAAGTTTTTTCGAGAGCAAGCAAGTCTATTGCCGAACCTACCTATGACGAGAATGGCTTATTTGTGATCCTTAACAGTATTGGGTTTAGAACTAGACAGAACTGTGTTAAGGTCTGAGGTATCAATTTTGTGCCAGACTTGACCCTTGCTGACTGTGGGAGTAATCCCACCTCTAGATTGTGAGCAAGGTATCTTAATGTCGAACATGACTGCTCTATGATCTGACCATATTACTGGTAATGAGGCAGTGAAGTAAAATGAGGGATTACTGGAGAAGATGCCGAAACATGTATGACCTGCAACATGGGTAGGAAAGTCCATCAACTGATGAAGACCTAAACTGGCCATAGTGTTGACTCGTGCCTTTGTCAGCTGCGTTCTCTAAATAAAAATTGAAGTCTTCTAAGACCATGAAATCTGAAGAATTAAAGCATGATTCAAGCAGATGACTGATTACTTGTATAAAGGAGGTCCTAATGCCAGGTGGGCAAAATAACAATAGCCCTTTAAAAGTATAGCTTTTTGTAAGATCTATTTTAAATAAAAGAGCTTCACAGTCAGAGCTACTAGGAACTGATGTGGTAAATGGATCACATAATATGATCGCAAACCTGCCACCTCACTTACTATCTGATCTAACAGTAGAGAATCCTGCTGGAACCACCTGAACCAAGGCAGGGCCGGAGAATAAATCAGCCCAAGTTTCAATGACAAGTGTGATGCCTGGCTTTTGGGAATCTAAAAACTCAGCAAATTCGGGTTTATGCTTTATTAATGATCTGGCGTTAAGTAGCAAACATGCAAATACCTTGTGCTCGACCACTGTAGTATGAAGGCTGGCCTGATTACATGATGTGAGCAAGTGGTGTGATTCATAAGGTTGTATGATGGAACCATGCATGCGGCAACCACCCATGCCTGAACAACGCGGTCAGAACAACTGTGCCATTACGACTCACGCCTTTAAAATGATTTTTCATTGTAAAGGCATGCCTAGTAAAGGCATGTGTGGAAACGGCATGCGTTGTTGTCGCATGCCACCCCCCCCCCACCCTTAAAACAGAAGTACCCCGAACCCCCACCCTTAAAAACTACCCGATAGTACCCCACCTACCCTGAGCCCTAAAACCAACCCCCACACCCAAAAATATAACAACCCAACCCCTAAAAACAAAATTACCCCGACCCCCACCCCACCCCTAAAAACCGAAGTACCCCCACCTTTAAAAACTACCTCGATACCCCCACCCCCCTGAGCCCTAAAACCGACCCCACCCCCAAAATAAAACAACCAAACCCTTTAAAAACAAAATTACCCCGATCCCCCACCCCTGCCTCTAAAAACAGAAGTACCCCTACCCCCACCATTAAAAACTACCCCGATACCAGCCACCCACCCTGAGCCCTAAAACTGCCACCCACCCCCACTGCCCGAACCCCTAAAAATAAAATTACCCCAACCCCTGCCCCTAAAAACCCGACCCCCCACCCCTGCCCTGAATACACAATTTCCCAAATCCTCACCCCACCCCTAAAAACTCGACACCCCACCCGCCCTAAATACAATATTACCCCGACCGCCCACCACTAAAAACCCAACCCCCACCCCCTAAATACAAAATTACCCGACCCCCCACCCCTAAAAACTACCCCCAACCCTGCCCCAGCCCCACTTACCTGACTGCGTCCTCTCCCGATGGATCTTCCTTTTTCTCTGCCTTAACCACACATGTGCATTGTTCGGCACATGCGTGGTTAAGGCAGAGAAAAAGGCCTGCGTTGTTCAGGCAAGCGTTGTTCCGCTTGC
Organism: Pleurodeles waltl; assembly: GCF_031143425.1. Lineage (NCBI taxonomy): Eukaryota > Metazoa > Chordata > Amphibia > Caudata > Salamandridae > Pleurodeles > Pleurodeles waltl. The sequence continues at coordinate 62,218,197 of NC_090436.1, forward strand.
GTGAAAAACGCAGGCGTGGTTCCAGACGCGTTGTTCCGGATCTTTCACGATTCATAAGAGTGAGGCTGCATGAAGTGCGTTTCACTGTTTCAGACAAAAAAAAGGGCTCAAGGGTAGCACATAATAGGTTTTTACGTGACTACCATGAGTTCCTCCATTGTGTACGTCAGTAGCCGAAACGCTACTGAGGGGAAACAGGCAAGGATTCCAGCGCTCAGTGTGATCCCGGCGCAGACGGGCTTGCCTTAGGCGTGCATTCCCTTTGGAAATTGATGAGCTAACAACCCCCGAATTGAGGTGGTAACTAATCAGCAAAATAGAAGGGGTCCCCTGTGGAATCCTTCCCTTTGGAATTAATGTTGACAGCCTTAAGGGGGACAATGTTTCCAAAAGTGAAAATACTTTTTTTAAAGCCGCACTGGTTTCTTTGAGGAACACAGACTGCTTTGAAAAAACACAATTTCAGTTTTGGAATTCAGTCATTTGGGTGGTGGAATCCTGCCCCTTGCAGGCCACACTCCCTGTTATTACAGGCAATTGCAAAGGGGGGGAAATTGGCACCTGACAAATGAATATTAATTAGGCAGGTCATTCTGCAATCACCTGCGATTCAGTATTTTATTAGCCGACCGAAGGCTGGCGTGTGTAGTGAGTGACTGAATCCACCTGCAGGTGGATGCCCGAGCGACTCTCCGAGTCCCATGTATTCCCCGTTTGAGGGGTTTCCTTGGGGATCACTGACTTTGCACCATCTCTTTGTGGCATACAGTCAGTACACCCCTTGGCTGCTCCTTTCCCTCTGCACACACATGGCTGAAGTGTTTCCTCACTTGCATGGGTTCACACACACGCGAAGATGAGGGAACACCCCCTTAATATCGCGCCGGAACTACTTGTGTACGAGTGTGATCTGTTTTGCACACAAGCACACATTGCACACAAGCATCTGTGGCCCATTTCACAAGACCAAGGCCTCATTTACAATGTTTTGACAAAGGGCAGCACCGCAAGGATTCCTCCTGCGTCAAAACAAAAGGGCAGGAATGCGCCCTATCTACAAAAATATTTTCCCCTGTGCTGGCAAATTGCTGCCATGAGCCAATGCAGGCACCCTTGCACCCTGGTGCAAGGGTGCCTGCATTGCGGGAATTATTGTTTTTGTGCAGGAAGGGACATCTTCCTCTTCTTTTTCTATCTGTGCTGCAAAATGCAGCACACATAGAAGGAGGAAAAACAGGGAGAAATAAAGATATTTCTTTCCGTTGCGTCATCTTTATGCCACCCCCTGGGAATGCGTTAGAATCCATGGATGTTGTGTAGGAACACCCACGCAACACCCATGGAAACGCCTCCCTGATGCAAAGGAAAGAAGGCAGCGACTCGTGCTGCGTTGCCTTACTTCATATCTATAGGGCCATGAAAAGACCCGCCTTTGCATGGCCTTCTAGATATGGGTCAGCAGCCTGAACCACTGGTGCGTCACAAAAGGGCCCAAATTCATGGGGGCACAAAAAGCGGGTGCAAAAATCAAGCGCACCAGCCCATTGTACTTTTGATAATGTGGCCCCAGTTGTTTATAGTTAGCAAGTATATGGTACACATTTTATTGATCTCAGAAGGATGAAAAGCTGAATGGGCACAGTGGAATTTGAACCTGTGACCACAAGGTAAACATACTGCAAGTCTCATTCATACTTTAGTCAACTGAGCCATCAGACCCAGCAGAAAAAAAAAAGAAAGTGGCTTTTGGCAAGGAAGAGGCAGGTGTCCTTTCTCCTGTTTTTAGACTCGCTTTTAGGGATGCTTTGTTTCACTGACATCATTTATCTTGGCCTGCTACTTCTCCTTCTTCTTTAATCACTGCGCGATTCTTGTTCAGGTGTACCTTGGAGCAGCTGCCAGATGTTATCAGTGAACAATGACTCCCACAGTTACCACGGGCATCACTGCCGCCTGCAGGCCTGGCGTCGGAACCCTCAACATGAGCCAAAGAAAACAGAAGGTGCTGGATCAGTTACGGCTAATTTGTGACTCCTTTGAAATTTCGACACATTCTTATCTGAAGCCGATTTATTTTACTATATCCCACACAAGTTTATAAAAACTGTATACAAATAGTTATACTTGGTGATGACACGTGGGCCTTATCCAACAACTTCTAGAATCCTTAGGGGCAGTTTTCCTAACAATGTTGGTGTTTTAGCACTTACTTTCCAGCGCAGATCCTGCTTTGGAAAGTAGCCCGAAGCAGTCGCGGCTGGCGACTTTGAAAAGTGACGGGGTGGGGGGCTAAGAGGGGGTAAAACTAAATAAAATATAAATTTTAAAAAAGTTACCTGAACGTTGCTGCCGCTCTCCACCGCTCTCCGCTGCTCTCAGCTGCACGGCAGGCTCCCAGCGTTATGATTGGCTGGGCACTCCAACGCCGACTGGGAGCCTCGTATGGCTCTCTCCAACTCTGCAACACAGTGCCAGGTTGGAGATAGCCCATGTGTGTGTGTGTGGTTGGCCAAGTTAAGACGGCTGGCCACACATACATGTGCACTGAGGAGAGTGCTCTGTGCACTCCCTTCACTGCTCGGCACCCCCATTGGCCGCCCCCTTTAAAAATAAACTATGTTTGTTATTGTTTTATTTTTAAAGGTTTGCAGCTCTGCTGCTGGTGGGGGAGTGGGGTGACGCCCCTCTGCCCTAACGGAGGAGCCACAACACAATGTAAATCTTGCAGTACTTTGCACTACTTTACGTCAAGAAGATGTTCCATGGGTAGTACTGTGGCATTCCTATGGTGCCGCCCAAAGATTTTGAAGCAAACCCCTAGCCGCAAAAAAAGTTAGACCTGACTTTGAACTGAAAATGAATGCTTCCCAGAGGAAAGCGTAAAGTTTGAGAAAAGTTTTCCTTTCCCGCAACATTTCCAACTTTGTATGTGTAATGTACTGAACATATGCATGTATACAAGAAAAACTGTACGAGGCCTTTTTGCAGTAGCAAAAGGCAAAAATTATCGTTTGTGACAGCAAATTGGCCTGGTACTAAGTACCATCCCTATTTTGCGAGTCGGTATTCAGTTACCAACTCTTACAGTAGGGATTGCGATTCGCAATTAGGAAGGGGCATCCCAAGGATGTCCCTTCCTAATTACGAGTTGCAGGGGGATGTATGATTGTTTTGTGACGGTGAATGCGGTCACAAAACAATTGCAATTTCAAACTGGTGTTAACCCCATGGATGCCATTTAGGGGTAGCCAGGGGTCCCTTGAGACCCCTGGCACTGCCTTTTTGACTCCTGGCCTCAGAGGTTGCAAAATCAAAACCAGGAACACAGCAGCAGCTTGTCCTTATAGACATTGTCTTGGTCTCCACTCGCTTTGTTTTCTCTCACTTTTCTTATTACAGAAAATTGTTCACTATTAGTGTAATAGAAAATGGACTACAATTAGCCACAATATTATTTTCCCTGGCAGTTGTGGTAAGTAAAATAAATGTTGTTGTGTGCATGCTTGTGATTGAGTGTGTGTGTAGGTGTGAATGAGTGTGTATGTGCATGTTTGAGTAAAATTGAAGGTCAAAGGGTGTGATTTCAGATCTGTGACTGGGGGTGAATGTTTGATTGGTTCTGCATTCCGTCCATCCAGTTACGCTATCCCACAGCGTTTGTGTTTTGCTTTGCCTTTGCCGCCCTAAGTGCGCCGGGTATGCCCAGACGTGGGTCCCGGGCTCACTGTGCCACTGGATTCAAGCTAGCCTGGCTAATGAGGGGTGACACCCCGAAACCGGTCCCAGGATGCTTGTTTCCGGTCCAGGGAGAACCTGGCCTGGCAGTTCGGGCTGGACTGTTCCCATGAGGAACAGGGTCAAGACTGATTTGCATATGGCTGGGTTCAAATTGGGGTGGCATGGTGAGCAAAATAATGGATGGATTAAACCCAGATCTGTGACTGGGGGTGAATGTTCGATTGGTTCTGCATTCCGTCCATCCAGTTACGCTATCCCACAGCGTTTGTGTTTTGCTTTGCCTTTGCCGCCCTAAGTGCGCCGTGTATGCCAAGACGTGGGTCCCGGGCTCACTGTGCCACTGGATTCAAGCTAGCCTGGCTGATGAGGGGTGAAACCCCGAAACCGGTCCCAGGATGCTTGTTTCTGGTCCAGGGAGAACCTGGCCTGGCAGTTCGGGCTGGACTGTTCCCATGAGGAACAGGGTCAAGACTGATTTGCATATGGCTGGGTTCAAACTGGGGTGGCATGGTGAGCAAAATAATGGATGGATTAAACCCAGATCTGTGACTGGGGGTGAATGTTTGATTGGTTCTGCATTCCGTCCATCCAGTTATGCTATCCCACAGCGTTTGTGTTTTGCTTTGCCTTTGCCGCCCTAAGTGCGCAGGGTATGCCCAGACGTGGGTCCCGGGCTCACTGTGCCACTGGATTCAAGCTAGCCTGGCTGATGAGGGGTGAAACCCCGAAACCGGTCCCAGGATGCTTGTTTCCGGTCCAGAGAGAACCTGGCCTGGCAGTTCGGGCTGGACTGTTCCCAGGAGGAACAGGGTCAAGACTGATTTGCATATGACTGGGTTCAAACTGGGGTGGCATGGTGAGCAAAATAATGGATGGATTAAACTCAGATCAATGACTGGGGGTGAATGTTTGATTGGTTCTGCATTCCGTCCATCCAGTTACGCTATCCCACAGCGTTTGTGTTTTGCTTTGCCTTTGCCGCCCTAAGTGCGCTGGGTATGCCCAGACGTGGGTCCCGGGCTCACTGTGCCACTGGATTCAAGCTAGCCTGGCTGATGAGGGGTTAAACCCCGAGAGCTTGGCTGATGAGGGGTGAAACCCCGAAACCGGTCCCAGGATGCTTGTTTCCGGTCCAGGGAGAACCTGGCCTGGCAGTTCGGGCTGGACTGTTCCCATGCGGAACAGGGTCAAGACTGATTTGCATATGGCTGGGTTCAAACTGGGGTGGCATGGTGAGCAAAATAATGGATGGATTAAACCCAGATCTGTGACTGGGGGTGAATGTTTGATTGGTTCTGCATTCCGTCCATCCAGTTACGCTATCCCACAGCGTTTGTGTTTTGCTTTGCCTTTGCCGCCCTAAGTGCGCCGGGTATGCCCAGACGTGGGTCCCGGGCTCACTGTGCCACTGGATTCAAGCTAGCCTGGCTGATGAGGGGTGAAACCCCGAAACCGGTCCCAGGATGCTTGTTTCCGATCCAGGGAGTACCTGGCCTGGCAGTTCGGGCTGGACTGTTCCCATGAGGAACAGGGTCAAGACTGATTTGCATATGGCTGGGTTCAAACTGGGGTGGCATGGTGAGCAAAATAATGGATGGATTAAACCCAGATCTGTGACTGGGGGTGAATGTTTGATTGGTTCTGCATTCCGTCCATCCAGTTGCGCTATCCCACAGTGTTTGTGTTTTGCTTTGCCGCCCTAAGTGCGCCGGATATTGCCAGACGTGGGTCCCGGGCTCACTGTGCCACTGGATTCAAGCTAGCCTGGCTGATGAGGGGTGAAACCCTGAAACCGGTCCCAGGGTGCTTGTTTACGGTCCAGGGAGAACCTGGCCTGGCAGTTCGGGCTGGACTGTTCCCATGCGGAACAGGGTCAAGACTGATTTGCATATGGCTGGGTTCAAACTGGGGTGGCATGGTGAGCAAAATAATGGATGGATTAAACCCAGATCTGTGACTGGGGGTGAATGTTTGATTGGTTCTGCATTCCGTCCATCCAGTTACGCTATCCCACAGCGTTTGTGTTTTGCTTCAGTTCTGTTACCCCTGGCATTTTGGTGAATTGACTTCATGGTTAAACCATTTGCAACTGGTAAGGGGTCCCAATGGGACCCCTTCCCCTTTGTGAGCGGTGGCTAAAATGTTTTTTCAGAGCAGGCAGTGGTCCAATGGACCACTGCCTGCTCTGAAAAAAAAATGAAAAGAAATCTTTTCACTTTCAGGTCGAGCATGCAAACGCTTTTTGACCTGTTGTAAGTATTCTGTGGTCTTTTAACCACGCCCATGTCACGCCCATGACTTTCACTCATTCATGGACTTGCTGTCAAAAATCCCTTTTCTTTGGTAAACCCTTTACGTTTGTCGCACCATGGGGCAGTTTTGTTTCTGCCTTGCAGACTGACCCTGTTACATGGATTATTGCACAGTTGCCAATATATTTCAGCGTGGTTGAACTATTTTTTTATTTTGTCTCTCGCCTTCATGCGGCCATGGTGCTCACAGCACAAACAGTGCAGAAATCACGCTGGTCACATTGTTCACAATGTTACCTAATCAGAGTAATTTTGTTTGCCTCACCCCAAAGTATGTTTTCTCTCCATAAAGAACATTAGTCACCAGAGTTATTTTGTAATTTTGACATTATATGCACTCTGATCTGCTTAGTACACGTTCTTTAGAGCAGGCATTTTAACCCAGTGCACTACCTTATGATGACTCCAAGCTTCCACTAGACAGAAGTACATTCCCTCTACAGAAAGAACATTAATCGCCAGAGTTATTTTGATATTTTTACATTAGATGCACCCTGATGGTATCGTTTTCACATTATATGCACTCTGATCTGCTTAGTACACGTTCTTTGCAGCAGGCACATTAACTATGTGGGCTACCTTATGATGACTCCAAGCTTCCATTAGACAAACGTATGTTCTCTCTCCCGAAAGAACATAAATCACTAGAGTTATTTTGACATTTTTACATTGCATGCACTTCATGATCTGCTTAGTACATGTTCTTAGCAGTAGGCACATTAACCCTGTGCGCTACCTTGTGATGACTCCAAGCTTCCACTAGACAAAAGAATGTTCTCTTGGCTGCTGTGGTGCTCACAGCGCTCAGCGTGGGAACTCGATCGGCGGTATCATTTTTACATTATATGCACTCTGATCTGCTTAGTACACATTCTTTGCAGCAGGTATATTAACCCTCTACGCTACCTTATAATGACTCCAAGCTTCCAGTAGACAAAAGTACGTTCTATCTCCAGAAAGTACATAAATCAACAGTTTATTTTAACATTTTTACATTACATGCATTTTGTGATTTGCTTAGTACACATTCCTTGCAGCAGGCACTTTAACCCTGTGCCCTACCTTATGATGACTCCAAGCTTCCACTAGACAAAGGAATGTTCTCTTGGCTGCCGTGGCGCTCACAGCGCAAACTCAATAGGTGGTATCTTTTTTTACATTATATGCACTCTGCTCTGCTTAGTACACATTCTTTGCAGCAGGTATATTAACCCTCTGAACTACCTTATGATGACTCCTAGCTTCCACTAGACAAAAGAATGTTCTTTTGGCTGCCATGGCTCTCACAGAACATACTCAATCGTGGTATCGTTTTTACATTATATGCACTTTGATCTGCTTAGTACACGTTCTTAGCAGCAGGCACATTAACCCTGTGCGCTACCTTATGAGGAATCCAATCTTTCACTAGACAACTGTACATTCTCAAGAAAGAACATTAATCACCAAACTTATTTGGACATTTTTACAATATATGCACTCTGTGATTTTTTTGCAACAGGTATATTAACACCCTGCGCTATCTTATAATGTGTCCAAGCTTCCATTAGATGAAACTACGTTCTCTTTCCAGAAACAACATTAACCGCCAGAGTTATTTTGACATTTTTATTTTATATGCACTCTGATCTGCTTAGTACATGTTCTTTGCAGCAGGCATATTAACCCTGTGCGCTACCTTATGAAGGGTACAAGCTTCCACTAGACAAAAGTATGTTGTCTCTCCAGAAAGAAGTTTAACAACAAGTTATTTTGACATTTTTACAATGTTTGCACTCTGTGATGTTTTTTTTGCAATAGGCATATTAACCCTCTGTGCTACCTTATAATGAGTCCAAGCTTCCACTAGATAAAACTATGTTCTCTCTTCAGAAACAACATTAATCACAAAAGTCATTTTGACATGTTTACATTATACGCACTCTGATCTGCAAAGTACATGTTCTTTGCAGCAGGCATATTAACCCTGTGCGTACCTTATAATAACTCCAAGCTTCCACTATACAAAAGTATGTTCTCTCTACACAAATAACATAAATCGCCAGAGTTATTTCGACATTTTTACATTAGATGCACTCTAAACAGAAAAATGTCACAAGTGGAAAAAAACAGGTGGAACTGTGAACTGAAGGGGCCAGGAGCGGCTTGACATGGAATGTATAGGCCTGATATAGATTTAAAATTATGTTGCCTCAGTATTCAGGGGCATATTTACATATTTATACTCGGTTTGCACTGAATTAGCGTCAAAATAAATGACGCTAATTCAGCTAAAACTTAACTCTATATTTATACTTTGGCGTTAGACCCGTTTAGCGCCAAAGTTATGGAGATTAACGTCATTTTCTGAACGTAGAAACCTACCTTGCTTCAATGAGATGTAAAGTAGGCTTTCCCGTGCAGAAAATGACAATATGGCCTTAACGTCATATTTATCCCCCGTGCTAAAATCAAGCACAGGGCATGGGGGCCTTAAATAATGGTGCTAAGCTTTTATAGAGACATTATTTAACACCTGGTTATGGGGAGGTGATAGGGGACCTGTGGGCATGTTTCCGTGGTCAGAGACCAAGGAAAGAGCCCACAGATGCCTTTCCCTGGCCCCAGGGACACCCCCACCCACACCAGCTGGACAACACAGGATGGGGGCCCATCCCAGGTAAATACCGGTAAGTATTGTATTTGTTTTTTTTTTCCCTCTCTGGGGCCCTCAGTTGGGGCCCTCTGCATGGCACTGGCCCCAGTGGCCATGCCCAGGAGACATTTGTCCCCTGGGCATGGCCACTGAGGTGGTGGGCATGACTCTTGTCTTTACTAAGACAGGAGCATATCCATGGGGGTTGTCCACCAGGAAATAGCATTACTCTGCTTAGAGGCATTTTTTTGCCTCTAAACAGTGTAGTGTCATAATTCGGCGCACAACCTCGGATTCCCCCTACACTTCCCCCACCCAGTTAGCATCATTTACAGTACAGTTTTCACTGTTGTGAAGGTTCATTTTCAATTATACCATGGGTAACTCTGCTATTTTCTTCTCTCTGTTTACTGTTTAGGTCGAGCATAAGTGTTCAACCTGGTGTATACTTAAGTATACTTTTAGGTTGAGCATAAGCGTTCGACCTTGTGTATACTTGTACTGTGGATTTAAGCGATTTTATTTGTTGGTTGCAGTATCCCTTAAAAAGTCTTGCTCACTAGTGGTCAGTTCTGCCTTTTTCTCCCTCCTTTTTGTGTTTCACAGCAGTGATCAACTACTGTATTGTTCCACTTTTGTTTCTTTATTTGTTGCTGTGACAAACAATTTTTTTACATTTCTTTGGTGATCCCCTTTCACTGTGCGTATGCGTGTTTTAGACTCGTAGCTGCCAGCGTCTTATTGCAACATTCTGTTCCTCCCACCTCCTCACTGACTTTTGTTTTGACTTTGCTCCAGTGCTGTCCTGTTTACTCAGCTCCTAAAATAAGCTTATTTTACTAAAGAAACCTGGCTCCTAAAATAATCTTATTTTACTAAACAAACAACAGATGCCCTTGCATCACATCTCAGAAAGTCCCTCCCGGTGCCCCCCCGCCAGCACTCATGACATTGCACACAGGGCATTGCTTATCTTTATTGCGGGCCATAAATCTTCTCAGGATGCTCTGCTAACTTCTTTAGAACTTTGTTGAAATGCAAGGCAAAAATGCTTATTTTTTTAGTAACGTCACTTAGACTGATTTTGTATCTTCTCCTATGTGATGTTAGTATCCACCTTTGTCCCATGATTGTGATTTAGAAATGTATCTGTCATGGATAACCGTTCGACTTGGAAATTTAATTTTGCAACATTCATGTGAAATACACTCGCTGGTATCTTGCTTGAAAACTGAATGAGAGCATAGTTGTGTTCAAAAGTCACTCGAGATGCCAGCAGGAACCGGGTTTGAGGAGAAAATGTCCCCCACAAGAAATGTTCTGCATGAGCCAGACACCTGCAACAAAATGTATGCACAAAACCTTCATAACTTTTGTTTTATATATATAAGGCCTAATATTGCTCTTGTACTTTTAATCACTATAAATAACAGCTGTGACTATTACCCAATTTAATGGTAACTTTATTTACCGCCTTGGAAAGGATAGAAAGCGTGACTCTGCCTTGCAAGGACTCGATCCCATGACCTTCAGAACACAGCAGATATCAGTGGCGAGCGTTAAGTTACTAAGCAATTGGTCTGGCCGACTCATGTACTGTGCCGTTGAAGCCGAGGGCTGATGTCAGACTGTCAGCTGCCTGCCAGGAACCCTTGGTGAGAGTGTTACAGTCACACTGGCTCTTCTGAACAGGGTAAGGACAAGTGGAACAGGACAGAAGGAGGGGCAACCGTGGTATTCTACCAACCAGGGCATGTCCGACACCCGCACCCCTCCCTTTTTCCCATTCCTCTTGTGCGTACCGCCTTCTTACTCCGTATTCCCAACAAGTCGCTCATGTAACAGCTTATGCAAAACAAACACCCGAGAATGCAGGCCTGCGCTCCTCTTCCAAGAATGGACATCAAGTTAAAATTGGTCAAGCGTGTGCGAAACTGCATGACTACGTTTCTACCATTGTTCTCAAATGCTTGGGAAAAATACCACTAACGTGGCGACAAGCCAGCAAAATAAATAGTGGGGAACAGGTCACTTGAGAAATCTCTCAAATTCCCCTTTGACAATTTTCTTTTTTAAACAGTGAGCCAAAGAGCCATGTGGGTTCCTAATGCATTCTGATTGACAATTCTCTTAATGTGCGCTAAACTTTTACCAGCCGTGCATTTGCACAAAGTATTGAATGAAACTGCTAAATATTCTGCTGCTACCCCAGTAGAATTGTACTTTTACTCGTTCTTGTCTGTAACTCTCCAGCTGCCCGTTATTACAGTGGTGAGCCTTGCACCAGGATTCTTGCTGTTTTTTTTTTTAACTCCAGCAGGGTGGGTCATGGTCCTGCGTTTCCTGTCATTTGAGCCTGACCTCTTTATGAGACCACCATCCGCTACTGACGTACTTGTGCTACGCGCCCTTGTGTAGTAACTCCTGCAGATTACAGACCTATTCAGTTTATGATCTGTCCCATAGTGGGGTTTGGTCTATCCCTCTGTTCAGCGAATGTGTCCCATTTTTAGGTCAAGCGCGCAAGCGCTCTGACATGTTGTAATCTATTTGTGGGCTAAAAGCCCACACCCACCGCACGCCCATCACTATCACTCATTCATGGGCTTGCCTTTGGAGAATCCTTTGTTATCATTGGTAAATGCTTTACGTTTGTCCCTCCTTGGGGCAGATTTGTTACTGCCTTGGCCTCGACCGATATGTTTGACTGCCAGCGAACTTCTTTTTCCTTTTGTGTCTCTCCTTCGAGCTCATGCTCATGGCGGCCGTGGTGCTTTGAATAGGCTTGCTTATGTCAACTGTTTTACTTTTCATTTTCACTTTATGTGGCAAGAAAAGTCCATTTAGGAATTTACAACGCTAATAGCTCTAATTTGAGCAAATGCGAGACCCATTGCAGTGCAAATGCCTGTTTTATTTAGACCTTTGTGAAATGTCTTTCTCAGTTTTTTTCTTTAGTCAGGTCCAAACTCAAGCTAGGCTCTGACTTGTCTCAGTAAACTGCCTAGATTGTGGTAGATGGGCTGAGCGTAGGTCTTCTTTCTAAAGCCCCTTTAGGCAGGTCCAAACTCAAACCAGACTCTGGCATGTCTCATTAAACTGCCTAGATGGTGAAAGATAGACTAAGCGGAAGGCTTCTCGTTCTAAGGCCCCTTTAGGCAGGTCCAAACTTAAGCCGGGCTCTGACTTGTCTCAATAAAGTGCCCAGATTTTGGTAGATGGGATGAGCACATGGCTTCCAATCCTTTCCTAAGGCCCCTTTAGGCAATCGAAGCTCTAGCCAGACTTTGCCCTGTCTCAGTAAACTGCCCAGATTGTGGTAGATAGGCTGAGCACAAGGCTTCTAATCTCTTCCTAAGGCCCATTTAGGCAGGTCCAAACTTACGCCGGCATTGACCTGTATCAGTAAACTGCCCAGAATATGGTAGCTGGGTTGAACACCAGACTTCCCTTCCTAAATTTGATCAATAACACTACAATGTGCAGAGATTGGTGCTGACAACTGCAGTAACCCTGAGGTTAGAATGGGCAATTTGGCTTTGGTAGAGGCAGGCATGGCATGGAAATGTGTATAATAGTCAGGGTGCAGAAACCAGTCTACAGGGTTTTGGGTGTTCACCGACTTTTGTACGCAAGACCCCAGGGAATGCTTACAAATCTGCCTCTAATTCAGAAATTGGCAAATTCAGAAATTCTTCAATATTCTCTAAATTTGCATATTTGCACTTGCTACTTGCAAAAGTGATATTTTCGGGTCTCTAAATTGCAATAGGAAGGACGGTAGCAATTGTAGCAACACAAACATATACATAGGTTCGACTTAGATCAATTTAGATGTGAAAAATTGAATTCCTAGCCTCTATGTACTTTGTCTTTCAGGCAGACAGTTAATAGCTATACGCTATGCTGAAGCTACTATTCTAGGGCCATTGTGCAGCTCTACATAGACCCATGAAGGTAACCATACTTGTTGCATACCTTTGTATGCTCTACGCCTCACTCCAATCTCCCCTCTTGGGCCTAGGCTGGAGACAGCCTACTGTGCATGTATGTTTGGCCAGCTTGAGTCGTCTGGCCAAACATACATGCGCTGTGAGGGGTAGTGCTGAGCACTCCTTTTCGATGCTCATCACCCCCGTGGGCCCGCACCTTCAAAAGAAAAGGATAATTAACAAAGTTCATTATCCTTTTCTTTCAAAGGTTTGCAGCTGTCGCTGCTGGTGGGGGTGGGGGTGGGGGTGGGGGTGACACTCCTCCGCCAATGATGGAGGAGCCACCCCTGAGGGCAGGGAGAGTGTCCGCCACTGCTTTAAAGAGCCCTGAGGTGGCTTCAAGACGCAGCCTTGGTATTGGCTGCAAACATTTTTAGTAGTGCCGGCCCGTGGGCTCCTGAGCAGAACTTTGGGCACCAGAACTCATTATTTTATAAATTAAGCACCTCGTCTGGGGATTGTATGTTCAACTGGCCTGCACAGGCTCCCAGTTTGCCTGGGATCCTGACGCTGCTTTGAGCTGAGTCCGGATTGGCCTCAGGGCAAGCTGGGAGCCTGTGCCTGCAGCAAGACGGGGAGGAGCGGTGTGGGTGTGGCGAGGAACGAGGTAAGTTTTTTATTTTTTTAAATTTATTTTTAATGGTTTTTTTTCCACCCTCCTACAGGTGCCGCCTTCCCCTTCCAAACCACGCGAGCCGCTCCTACCTGCCCTTTTATTTAACTTTTGCAGGTTCCTGCTTTCTCCCTTTGTCACGGTTTGTGTATTTTTCTCTTCCTTCTTTCGCCTTTGTGCGTGTTTTTTCCTCCCTTGCTCTCGAGAAATGTATGAAGAGGCAAACATAAGTGCCGCCCCCCAAAAATGAGTGGCAGTGCCCATCACTGGCAGCTGCCGGCTAAATATAAGCACTGCACCAGACCCCCACATATGTACCAGGGACACACAAAAAACAAGCCCAAGGCAAACATGCACATACACATACAAACATACAAGCGCACACACACACTAACACACACAAAATTACACATTTCGCTAAGGCACATCCACAGACAATACATAGACTAGACATACGCTGATCAGGCACAATCACATGACACAATCACAAGACAAAGACACACACCAAACGTGCATGCACGTGCACGGAGACACACATACACACATACCTGCACCAGACCCCATGGACAAACGGCAGGCAGCCACTTACAGGTAGGTAGACATTCAATCATCCAGACATTTGCAGAGGAGACAGACACTCATAGGACTGCCACTCATTCACAGAGCTTGCACTCACTCACAAGACATACACATAGGTACTCACTCTTAGGGAACACATACAATCGCAGTGAACAAAGAGGTAATCTCAGGGAAGGATGGAAGGCAGATAATAGGCATGAACACACTAGTGAGTCAGGCATTCTCTTACCTATGCGAGAGATAGTCACTCACAAATCAGATGTGCACTCACCTACAGGGCAGGCATGCATCCACACACACAGCAGGAACTCAGGAATTCAGTAAAGAAAGACAGCCAGAGGGTAGCCAGATAGTCACTTGCTGAGCGGGCAGACAGGAACTTCACGCAAAAAGCAGTCACTCACAGTGAAGGGTGAGAGTCATTCATGTGGCAGCCAGCCCTTCACCCACATAGTAGCTGTCTGCTTAGTTCTTGGCAAAGTGGGCTCTGGTCCAGGGCCCCAGCCTTTCAGGGGCCCCCGATGGAGCCAGCTCTGTTCGGCAGACAGTCTTGCCCTGGTGACCTTTAATAGTTCTTGAATAGATATTTAAAATTCATTTTCCTTTAATTTATTTTTTAATGTCTACCACAGACATATTGCAGAGAAATGTGTGTTTATATTCCATGACAAATCCATAAAAAAAGTTTTTTAGATGAAAACAGGACCTCACATATGAGACATGAACTGGTGTCACAGAGATAACTTAAAGTAATATTAGTGTGCTGCTGCTATGTTACCAATATTGAACACACATTGCTATCCCTGAATATCAGATGGAAACACATTTAGGATGTGCACAAATGTGCCTGTGCACTGACAATGACCTGGCTAAAGAGGGCATGGAAGAGCTGAAACTGGATCATAAATCAAAAGCTGTTCTGAATAGGTGTCCCAAAAATAAGTTTGGACCAGGGCCCACAAAATCCTTAAGATGTCCCTGGTGTCTGTGGTTGGTGCATATATTTGGTAGGTGTATCTGACTGCCTGACAGGCCTCTAATGAGTTCTACTTAAGCTGGTAGTGAGTCTGGGATGGAGGGTGCTAGAGGGTGTATGTTTTTGGTAGGTATGTCTGGCTGGAAATCTAATGTGTTTTATTTCAGATGCTATGCTATGGGATGGTGTGTTTAGGTATGTCATGTTCTGTATTTTTAAAGCACACTTTTGTTGAGATGGATGCCAGGAAACGTTAGGAAAAACACCAAGAATCGTTGTAAGTTGAACACGTTTATTCCTAAGAAAAGAGCCCCGGCTGCAGCAGACGGACCAGTCACATCCACTCCTCCCGTCCGCCGTCCAACAGCCCTCGAATCCCCACACCACATTCTTTTTCTAACATTCTCCTGTTCTCTGGCTCACGCGCATAACTAGCGCCAGCCAGACACCAACAACATAGGTTCATACATTATTTAACTATGATACAATATTTAACTACCATTCCATGATATAACGCATCCTCCCCTTTACACGTGTTGATTTTTGTAATTTTTTTTACATATTCATATTTCCCACAAAATAACCTTACATCATACTCAAAGCTATAAGAAGTCACAACATATAGGGGGTTATTCTAACTTTGGAGGAGGTGTTAATCCGTCCCAAAAGTGACGGTAAAGTGACGGATATACCACCAGCCGTATTACGAGTTCCATAGGATATAATGGACTCGTAATACGGCTGGTGGTAAATCCGTCACTTTTCCGTCACTTTTGGGACGGATTAACACCTCCTCCAAAGTTAGAATAACCCCCATAATGTTTGATTTTTTTTTTTTAAATAAATCCTAACCACACATCATAAGTAATGACTGTAAGAAAATACAACATATAATATTTGATTTAACATTCCTTACTAACAATTATTGGATTCAATTGCATACATAGTCACCAAGCTTTCCCGGTCTTGTGATTTTTCTGCCACACCTACTAAACTTATCCATTACCCCTGTCGTGCCACCTTCTCGTACAAGAGTCCCATTGCCTCCTTTGTCCATCTTCCCAGTTGTGCCACCTTCTTGTATAGGAATCCCGTTGCCTCTACCTGCCTGTTCTTCATTAGCATGTTGTACTGGAACACCAACCTGACCTTGCGAGCCCATGTTATTTCCAGTTTCATCATCCAATAACCATTTGGCATCGAACATACCCCTCTTTTCACCACCTTTGTACGGAGAGACTCTGCTTAAATGCCACACTTTTCCATCCTCGAGTTGTACTGCATTACACAAAAGTTTCACAACTTTCAAGGGAGGATAGAATTTCCCTTTTCCATACTTTTTGAAGCCTGGAACTTTCACTTTAACCAAGTCACCCACCTGTATATTTACAGTTTTGCATTTGAGTTTCGCATCATAGTATTCCTTTGAACAAATTTGTGCGATTTTAATATTTTTCCTAACGCTTTCAATAGTCCAGCTGCTTTTCCTATCACCTGTCATCCAACCTATATTATCCTTCCTTAATGGAACCCTTCCTCTCATTATCTGAAAGGGACTGTGGCCTGTAGAACCGCAAGGTGTAGTCCTGTAAGACGAAACCGTTCTCCAAGCTTCCTTTTCCCAACATAATTTTGCACTTTCTGCCAACTGTATACTATTCTTCAACACTCTGTTCAAGCGCTCAACAGCCCCATTACCAGCCGGATGATAGTTGCAAGTAGTAATATGTTTAATGCCACACCTCATTAGGAAAGCCTTTAATTTATCTCAAGTGAATTGCGGCCCATTGTCCGTAATTATAGTTTTGGGAAAACCCTCTCTCAAGAAAACAGTATCCAAATATTCCACAACAGACCAAGAATCTACCTTGGTCATAATTCTAATCTCTGGCCATTTAGAGAAATGATCAAACATCACCACAATATATTTGCACTCCCCCTCCGCAAGTATCGGACCGGTAATATCTAGGCCTACTTTTTCCCAAGGCATGTCAGGACAATATATAGGAACTAAAGGTGGTTTAAATGTAGATAACGTTTTCTCTGATTCGTTGCACAGGATACATTCTCTTACCTTCCTTTCCACAGCCAAATCTATGCCTGGCCTCCAATATATTTTTTTAATTTTGCTTTTTGTCTTAGATATTCCTAAATGGCCATCATGGCACAAATCCAGAACCTTGTTCCTAAGTACCTCAGGAGGAATAAACCTTCCTTTGCGCATTAACCTGTTGCTCTCTACAGACAACTCCTCCTTCACTTCCCAAAACCCCATTACACTTTCTTCAAGATCTTTTTTTATGAGGCCACCCCTCACACAACAAAGTCTGAACTTTATTTAATACCACATTTTCATCCACGGCTTTATTCCACTCATCTTCGGTGATACCCTGAACGTCTTGCACAATGTCGGCCACACAACAATCTTCCAACTCCTTCACTTCTTCATCAGTTCTGGCTAGAGGCATCCTACTTAAGAAATCAGCAATTGTATTCTTGATGCCTGGCACATAACGTACTTTATACTTGTAATCCAAAAGTCTTATGGACAAGCGGACAATGCGTGGAGAGGCATTGAATAAGCCTTTTGTTGTTAACAATTTAGTGAGTGGTTTATGGTCACTCCGCGAAATGATATTCGTACCTCACACAAACAAGCCTAATCGGAAAAGGCTTATGGGAAAAATTATGCACAAACTTAGCATAATATTCCACCAGGCCTAAAAAAGCTATAACTTCATCTTTATTAGTAGGTGCAGGCAAATTTTTTATTGCCTCTACTAGACTAGCTTTAGGTTCAATGACCTTACCGCTAATCTCGTGTCCCAAATAAGTGTCACTCCGTCTAGCTATTTTGCACTTACTGTATTCAGCTGTAAGACCACTATCTCCTAGCACCTGGAGAACACTTTTAATTTAGCATCATGGTTATCTTTCGAATCACCCATAATTAAAATGTCATCCTGGAAAAAAAATACATCACGCATTTCACTAAATAATTTATACATCAGCCTTTGGAACATAGCAGCCGCAGAAGCCAACCCAAAAGGGACTCTTACAAATTGATAACACCCAAACGGTGTAATAAAAGCGGTTAATCTACGGCTATCAGGATGCAATGGAATTTGGTGATATGCAGAAGTAAGGTCTATTGTGGTAAACCATTCTTTACCTTTAGTTAATGCTACAACATTGTTGATTCTGGGTAATGGAAATTGATCCACCAAATTATTCTTATTAAGGTCCCTAAGGTCCACACATAACATAAATTTACCATTCGAACGTCTTGCTATAACTAAAGGAGAAATCCAATCGGACGATTCAACTTGTTCAATAATACCTGCTTGTCTAACTCACCGACACTTCATTTCTAATGCTTAGAGGAATATTCCTTGCCTTATGGATGACAGGTACTGCATTATCCTTAAGTATGATTTTATGTTGGAATTTTTTTAACTTGCCAATAGTTCCCGAAAAATACTTGGGGAAACAAGTCTTTTATAGTTGCATCATTCACCTCACCTCCCTGACTTACCGACACAGGTTCTGTACTGTTTGGGTCTAGGATCATCCCCAGCGCACCCTGGTCCTACCAACCTAAGACTGACGGCCCAGACTTAGATACATACATTTTGCATTCTGCCATACGATCCTTGAATACAAATAACAGTTTCTTGTAGCCAATCAACTGGATTGGCTCTCCAGTAAAACTTCTTAGTGAGGTGTGTCTAAAACCGCGCCAACAACATGTTTAAACTTCTTTAACCAAACCAGTTCATTTACAATTGTGTAAGTTGACCCAGAGTCAGCAGTAATAGTGATGGTGACACCCCCTATTGATATGTCGCACTTCGTTTTTTTCCGTTGGCACCAGTCACATCCGCTCCTCCCGTCCGCCGTCCAACCGCCCTCGAATCCCCACACTATATTCTTTTTCTAACATTCTCCTGTTCTCTGGCTCACGCGCATAACTAGCGCGAGCCAGACACCACACAACATAGGTACATAAATTATTTACCTATGATACATTATTTAACTACCATTCCACGATATAACAACTTTCACCTGCTAGGGTGTCCTGGCACTGAGCAGAGGTGTGTGCCTAGCCCTGCCTGTGGTAGATTGGTTAATTAAAATGCCAATTCTTCAGCTTCTTGCAGAATTCAAAAAGAGATGTGGAGGCTCTGATGTGGAGTGGAGTGAGGGGTCACCCCACTCTCTAGGGGCAATGTAAGAGAGCACCTGTCCTCCTGATCTGGTTCGGTGTATGCATGGGATGTGTGCGAGTAGGAGTCTTGTGAAGCGGAGGTGTCTTGGTGGTTGGTAGAAGGTGATGCAAATGTTTAGGTAAATGGGACCCAAGTTGTGTAGTGCCTTCAATGTGTGTGAGGAGGTTGAATTGAACACATTTGTGTATTGGGTGCCAGTGCAGTTCCCTGATGTGTGATGTGAGTTCTATGTGGAAATTTGAGGATGAGTCTGGCCGTTTCAAAAAAATGGTTTTAAAATGTGCCTTTCTTTTGTCTTAAATACATTTTAGCACTCTTGTTGTTCTTTACAACTTTGTGATGAAGCTGCAGGTGCTCACTAGGGAGGGAGGTAAATGACAGATTGCTGCTGTTGCTGGAAGTACATGTTTCACTCTAGCAAAGATTTTATTTAAATGGGTGAGGAATATATTTGAGAACTTATAGAAAATGTTTCATAATTTTAGCTGCCTGGAGCACTATCATTTATATGCTTTTATATGCAAAAAGAAACCCCTCATTTCTTCATGTAATATAGTCCTCTGAAGGAAATGTTTTCAGTTTTACAGATTTGATTCCATTAACATGACTTTCAGATCTGCCACATTTTTGTCATACAGAATGATAGTGCTCTAGTTGTTCACTAGAACACTGCTGTGAAGCTGCAGAAGAACAATAGGAAACCAAATTACATACTGGTGCTGGTATTAGAAGTACATGTTTGACTACGGTCTACAAGATTATTTTCTTGTATTGATAAGAAAGATATATGAGAATTTATAGAAAATGTGGCAGATCCTTTAAGCTCAGTTCTTATCAATACTAATAAGCCAATACACTTAAAGGACTTGCCCATGCCAAATATGCTAACAAGAGTGAATGCAGACACCTTAAAGATTAAGATGAACAAAAGTTTAGTTACAGTGAGCGGGGGCACCGTAAGCAGTCCACGAGCCCAATCATCCCTGTTTGGCAACAATACATTAGGCGTGCTTAACCTATCAACTCTGCACAGGGATAGACTAGAGTTCACCCCACTATCCCAGGATTCCCCTTGGCAAGAACTCCTAAATGCTATGTAAGCAACAGTCTAAGCGCTGAACTACAATTCAAATAAAATGGACGTTCAGGTCAACTTGCTTACCATACTTGCTGTTTTTGTCGCAGGGATGAACGACAAGTTGAGGCGACTTAGCACACCCATTATCCGAGCTCAGGCATCAAAAGGCGTCTATCAAGAATACTGTCCATGTTCACCAATACTGGACAAGTGACCACCTCTTCCATCAATTATAAATGGCACCTTGGTGGAAGTGAAACAAAGCATAACCTTGTGTCAATGTAGAAAATTCGCCAGAAGCAAAATAAAAAACCCCTCAAAACCTGCTTATGAACCAAGAACAAAGAAGCCCCTTAAAATCTGTATAGATAAAACTTGTTGCCACTGAAGTGCATCAGGCTTGGAACCCATCCAACAACATCACAAACACAATCACAAACAACTCTGCTGGACAAATTAACAGCAAATGTCCGGGGTCACCAGCTGGGAAAGAAACTACTATTATGAACCAAGCACAGAAGGAAAACTGTCAGGGGGTTGATGATGCAGTAGCATTTATTACCAACACAGACAAACATGCCTGTCAGTCACCTCTCCATGGGACCACCACACAACCTCCCTAGGGACAGTTGATAAAGGGACACCCCTTTAAGTAAACATGTCAGGAAGTGTCTCTGCAAAGGAAGATATAGAGAGTTTGTATTAGCGACCATGCAACCCAATGAGATGGTGTATCCAATCTTCAACAAAAAATGCACGCTACCACAGAATACCCAAGTACACCAACAACCTCAGATGCCGGTGGAGCAGGATAGCGGAAGAAGACTGCACCCTCACCCACAGATCCAACCAGCCTGACCCCACCATCAACCTACAGACCTCGTAAGAGCCTTCAACAACTGGATCTCTGACGGTACAAATGCACTAGTTCCCCCCAGGGTAGTCAGACAAGCAAGAAAACACACTCAAGCTCAATGGTACACGGAATGTCTCTCCAAATAAGTGGAGGGAAGATGGGTAAACAGATGTAACAGCACCACCTGGGACACCTACAATGCAGCTCTTAGGAAATGCCCGTCCAGATCGAAGAAACCAGGAAAGCAGCCCGTGCTCAGAGATTGTAATATGAATCCAACACTGTCAGAGAACTCTTTCAACATCGTCAGAGAATTTTTCCAACCCTGCCGAAGCCACCAACACCATCACCCCATCTACATCTACAGCAACTTCAAACCCCAACACTCCATAGAAGACCACATCAAACAGCTGCCACCCACCACATGGAATGGAACACCCTCATGATGGAAGACACCAACAAAATCATGAAAACAACCGACTGTGGAGCATCCGCTGACCCTTGTCCACACCACATCTACAACCTGGGAAGAACCCCGATCCTCAACTTCTCCACCTCCATCATCAATACATCTATCAATGGTGGCACCTTCCCCGAATGGAAACATCCTGAGGTCAAATCCTTCCAAAAGAAACCATCAGCTGACCTGGAAGAACTCAGCACTTGCCTTTCTATTCTAAGGTCATAGAGAAACAATGATCATGCCTTTCTTGAACAGATACCCCTCCTAGACTCATTCAGTCGGGATTCTGCAGCAACCACAGCTTGGAACTGCTCCCATAGCAGCTACTGACAGCATCAGAATCATCATGCACAGAGGAGAAAATGCTGCCCTTGCTAGCGCAGGTGTATTAATAAAAAATATTAATGAGTGTTCATGTATTCTGAATAATGGGTTTGTGTAGAAAATATAATGACATAGAAAAATAGTGCACGCATTTGAAAATGTGATTACAATGAGTGGCCACCAATGATCACAAAGTGTACTTATTAATATTCTAATACTGTGAAATGTTGAATATATGTTTTGACTAATGTAGTAATATGTCATATTAAGGGTTATGCATTATTTCTTAGCTTTATTAATTGTAGGCCTTAACTTAGTGAAGGTCTTGGCCTACTTGCCAGGTCTCATGTCAAAGCTGCATTTTTTTACTGTGTAATAAATGGCTGTCCTGGAGAGTTAAACTGTGATTTTCCATTTGCATTGTTTAAATGTTTCTCATGAGAACCGACTGCTAGAAGATGCTGTTCTTGCTAATGTAACATTTTGTATGTAATGCATGTGAGACTGACTTTCTCAGGAGGAGAACAATGGAGATACTGACTGGAGTAGAAGCTGCAACAATATTGTTACCTGACAAGCCGGATGATGAGGACATTGCAGGACAACCAATCAACGACATGTGAACGAAGTAATAGTAGAATTCATAGATTTGGAGTTTTCGTTTTATTGGATAAAGTGTGAACATGCGATTCATTGACCAATGGGGATCTGGGAAATAGTTTTAGTGGTTTTGATTTAACGGGACTGCACTGAGAAGACAGCAGCATTTGACACACCGTCTTTGTCCATTTTCTTTCTGGCCGAAAGGTAAATATTTTCGTGTGTGTCTTGACAGGAGACGTGCTTAACTTTAATGCTTAAAGACTTTCCATTTTCTGAACTTTGATGCTGAATCCTGATGCCTTGCTGATCGACTGATGTCTTGAGGATGAAGACTGACTCTACTTGCTGATCCACACTGAGGATAGGTATTACGAGTTAGAATATTGATTTTCATGCATATTTGTTTTTCCTTTCTAGGTACCAACTGCACTGTTTTCATAGAGCCATAGTTAGATGTTTTTCCAAATCGGTGTCACTAAATTGTTTTGCATAAAGCCCAACATGCTGATGCTAATCTGGTGTTAGTTAAGGATCCTCACCAATGAAATTGTACTAATAGGGAAAAATGCTTGATGACTTTCTCTGCTGAATTCGAATGGATGTAATCACTTTGTCGCATTTGACTTTGTTATTAATTTGCACCAAAACCTTAGAATGTGTCGTAGTTCAAGCTTTTGCTTAAATTACGCTTCTTCTGCCGCTTTGGACAGCCAGTATTGTTTCTGTATGTGTTTCATTTGATTTTGAGATTAATCTACATGACCTTAGCATTGTTAATATAGGGAAATAAATATTCTAACTTTTACCAAAAGGTGTGGTTATTCATGACTGAAAGGTCATGGTGCGTGACAATTACTGACTATTAATTATTACTGTTATCGATTGTTGTTGATTATTGATGTTGTGCATTGGTTATTGATTATTGATTTGTATGTACTGGAGTTATGGTAAGAACATCTTAATTGTGAGTCAAAAGGTTCATCGACCTATTTGCGTCCCCTTGTAAGTTTACTTATTTAGGTCAGGTGCGCTAACACCCTCATCCTCCTCTTTGCAGCATTCAACACGACCCTCATTTCAAAATTGCATGACTCTGGAATCCAAGGTCCTGCCCTCAGACAGACCACCTCCTTCCCCTCCAACAGAACCCAATCGGTCAGTCTCCCCCATGCACCTCTGAACCCAAGCAGCTCATCTGCGCAGTCCCCCAGGGATCCTCCCTCCACCTGACCCCCTTCAACGTCTACATGGTGCCCCTTACATGCATCATCAGAGTTCACAAGCGCAACATGGTCTCCTACACTGACAACACCAAGTTTATCTTCTCCCTCAACAACAAACGCAACACCAGTAGGACCAATTTCACAACATGTATGAGCAACGTGGCCAATTGGATGAAAAAGAACTGCCAGAAACTCAACATGGGCAAGACAGAAATCCTGATATTCAGAAACAAGAACTCCCCACAGGACCCCTCCTGGTGGCCAAGTGAACATTCGTCTGTTCTAATAAAGTTTCATGGTAACCAGAACATCAAACAAGGAGTGAACAGGACGTGTTGAACCGCAGTTACATTATGAAGTTAATGGCAAAGATACCTGGATTAGCACATGTTTTTAAAATATCTTTATTATGTTACCATTTGCATGTGGCACAGCACAGCACAAACAGCAGACACCTGTATCATCGGTTTCCATCCGTGCATGTCATGATATTATGGTAAAACATTATACATGGTACATGTCATTTGCTGTCTGTTCAGATGTAAGGCCACTACCTGGTAATCAGCCAAAACATGACTATTTCAACTAAAACAACAACACTTTTAACAACCTTGCATCTATTGCCCACCCCTAATAAAAGGATTACACTGAGAGCTTAACCCGTCTCACACTATTTCTCATCCTTGTCTGCGTTCCAGGGTCACGCACTTAGGGTTATATTTACATGAAAGTGGCGCATTGGTCCTGATGCACCACCTTTCTTCCGTCGTCCCTACCCCACCTAATGACACCATGGTTACGCTGTAGTTACAATACGGGACACCATGGCATCATTATAACAGTAGCATCAACATTTTTGATGCTAATGTAGCGCTTTGCTGCACTATCGTGAAAAATGTTGACACTAGTGCAGCAAAGCACAGGGGCCCATTGATTGAAATGGGTTGTCATTTTAACACCTGCTCTGAGCGTTAAAAATGACGGAAAAAATGGTGCAGTGCCATTTTTCTGGCCCAACCTGCGTGGGAACACCCCCCTTGCATACATCATGCCTGGCGCAGGCATGATGTGGCACAAGGGTTAACAATGCAAGCACTGTGCCACTTTGTGAATATGGCGCAGGAGAAAAGACTCCTTAACGCCCCTTTAGTGTAAAAAAAATGACACTAGGGCTGCGAAAGGTGGCACTAGGGGCTTGTAAATATGCCCCTTACTCGATTGTGGGAGACTAGATGTTTCTTCCATTTTGGTCCTGTTAATCGTCTTATTCATGGGGGTGCATGTCTGATTTTGGTTCCAATTTCTCAAAGTTAAGGGTCTCACTGGTCAAGTGGTCGACACCTCTCCCTGGTCTGTATTTCCAAGTGCCCTGCTTTCTCTGTCCTGGCCCACTTAAACACATCTCTACCCCAGTCCTCCAGGGTCGCCGCCATGTTGGACTTCAATTTTCTATTTGGCGTTTTAAGGGCAAATTTTGAAAATGAACAAGTTGCTTCGCCCGTTCAGTGATTGGACGAGCATCCAACAGGCACTGGAGTGGGTCCATGACTAGGATGCATGCTGTCACTTCTGAAATACACTGTGTCACCTGTCTCCAAAAGTCAAGTATCACTGGGCACTTCCACACCATACAAAATCTACAACCCGTCGGGCATCTAGGCTATATGGTTTGCCTCCTCCATGTACATTTCCCTCATTCTTTCCAGAGTGAGATAAGTGTGATGTACATAGTTAAGTTGGGGGAATCAAAATAGGGCATCCTTCTAGACTAGCCTTATTGAACTTAGATATCGAACCCCAAGTTTGCCTGCAATATCGACCTCTAGGCAGTGCAAAGACTAATCTTAGGCCCAGATTTAAGAAGCTCTAGCGCCACATTAGCGTCATTTTTTTAGGCTTATGTGGCGTAGGCGTCAAAAATAACCACGTCATATATACAAAGTGGTGCAATGCATGCATTGTGCCACTTTGTAACCCCATGCGCCACATTATGACTGCGCAAGGCATAATGTATGCAAGGGGGGCATTCCCCGTTGGGGAGTGGAGGGTGAAAAAATGGCGCAATGAAATCTAAAAGATTTCTTTGTGCCATTTTTACCTGCATTTTTTAACGCCTGTTCTGAGCAGGCGTTAAAAGGAGGCACACCATTTATTAAAATGGGCCGCTGTTTACTTTGCAGGACTAGCGCCAACATTTTTTGTGCTAGTCCTGCAAAGTACATCAATAGCGTCAAACATTTTGATGCTATTGCCCCTACCCTGCGCCATAGGGCACCATTTTTTAAACATGGCCCACAAATAGTGGCGGTAGGCAGGGCGCTAAGGGGCTCTAGAAAAATGGTGCTGTTTCCAATGCATTGCCACTTTTCTTAAATATCCCCCTTAAAGTGTCTGCATCCTTTGGAGCGTACTCTGCAACAATGCCAGTCTAACGGGGGGGCGCCAAGCCAGCTCTCCTTATATAGTCTAACGTTCTGGGTTCGATGCTGTCCCCACCCAACCCATTGTCGATTATAATTGCGCCGAGGCCTAATAGTGCTCATACTTTGGAGCTACCAGCCCTCCTTTGATCAGTGGGGCATAGAACTTGTGGAGTGACACCTGTCACCTACCGTTGCCCCATATTACAGCGCAAACAATTGCTGTAACTCAGTAAAGAACAATTACTCAACTTTTACTGGAACAGCTGCAAAGTAGAAGTATAGGGAGTAGTAACATTTTTTAAATCAAAACTCTACTCTTGGTGGATAGTAGCCACTGAGTCCAAAAAGGGGAGTGACCAACTAACCAGCTCAGAATAGGTCACAGAGTACCCTCTATGAGATCATTGTCCATGTAATAAATGTGTAGGCCTAGGTATTTAATACTGTGAATTTCCACTGCAGTTGGACTGTAGGTAATGGTCTTTGCTGTGGTTCTGACACAGGGAGCATCGGGAACAGACATGCCTTGACACAATCCGTAAGGAGTCTGGATAATTAACCAAAATCATTGAAGAGGTTCAATACATCTGGTAGTATTCTGGGTTCTGCTGTAAGGTATATGAATGCGTAATTTGCATAGAGCTAAATTATTGGGGTTGATTGTCAACGAGTGTTAGACCTGTCATCCTTAGGGTGGTCTTCCCCCAAACCTTTTGCCTGCTTGCCTCATTTTTATGCTGATTCATTTTGTTGGCCTTAGGACTCTGAGCACCTTACCTGCTGACCAGTGCTAAAGTGCATGTGCTTCTCCCCTAAACATGGAAACATTGTTGTATACACAATTGCCATATTTAATTTACTTATAAGTCCCTTGTAAAGTGGTATACCATATACCCAGGGCCTGTGATTTAAATGCTACTAGTGGGCCTGCGGCACTGATTGTGCCACCCACTTAAGTAGCTCTTTAAACATGTCTCTGGGCCTGCCACTGCAAAGCCTATGTGTGCAGTTTCACTGCCACTTTGACTTGGCATTTAAAACCCGTTGCCAAGTCCTAACCTCCCCTTATAATACATATATGTTACCCCTAATGTAGGCCCTTGGTAGCCCATATGGCAGAGTGCTATGTAATTAAAAGGTAGGACATGTACTATTACGTTTTACAGGTCCTGGTAGTGAAAAACTCTAAAAGTAATTTTTCGCTACTGGGAGGTCTACCCTTCTCCTGTGTTAACACTGGGAATTGCTTGATACACTTTTAAGTTGTAATTCCTGATTGAGAAGGAGTAGCTATGTCATGTTTCATATCATTGGAATGGTAATGACAAATCCTCTTTGTTGGTAAAGTTGGATTTAACATTACTATTTTAGAAATGCCACTTTTAGAAAGTGGGCATTTCTCTGCTCTTGCAGCTTCATGTGCCTGCAGCCTGTCTCCAATACATTCTGGGGTGGGTGACAGCTACACTTTCTGCATTCCCTCTATACAGCCACAAACAAAGGAAGGTTAGGTGTTTCTGAGTGCTCATCTGCATTCATCTACATTCTGATGGCACTTTCTGGGCAGTGTTGTGCCACGGGCCCACATGCTACATAAATAACGCACAAGGACACATAGTTGGGGTACTAGTAACTGGGCTGAGATCACATGCACCTGGCTCCTTTTATTGGCAGGGTCACCTGACCAGCGACACCTGTCATGGATGGGTGTGGGGTGAGTGTGGAAGCCAGCCCTCACAGAATGTCTGGTAGACGTACTAGCATGTTTCCAGCAGGACCCTGCATCCCTCCCAAACTTTATTGAAAAGAAACAAATGAGGCCAACCTGTGGAAAAGAAACAAACAATAAAACACCACTGAGTCTCTCCGACTAGTTTGCAGTCTGTAGGACAGTACAGGATCTCAGGACAGGTGCAGCTGGGAGCACCCTTGCATCACTGCATGCATCCATAATTTAACCAGATGGCTGTTGACACAAACTCAGTGTGGATGGAGTCCGGATCCTTTGACTAGTCTAACGTGCCAGTTATAGTTCATACATGTACGGTTGGTCAGTCCTGCCTGCACTCATGGTGTTGGAGTTGGTGTCACCTTTTCAAACAGGGCTGCAGCAGGAGCGTTCGTGGAGTCTGCGGCAGAGGTCTCTTTTGGGGTGTCCTGGCTCTGTGGAAGGCAAACCTGCAAATACTGGGATGACAGTATGCTGTTTGGGTGTCTTCCTATGAGGCCTCAGTGCCTCCCTCTGACTGTTGGTGGAGCAGCTTCAGACTCATCTTTCTTGCCAGGATTCCCTCATGCAGGAGTTTCCTTGAGGCCCTTTTCTCTGGGTTGCCACGGGACCCTGTGGGCTGTGTAGGGCTTCTTCTAGGCCGTGTGAAGCAGTCGCTGTGGAACCACCAACAGGACCACGGCCAAATCACTAGTGCAACCACAAAGGGTGGGTGTCTCATGGTTTGTGTGCTCTTGCCAGGAGGACTCAGGTGCTCATGGTGTTTAACAGATGGTCTCTGAATGAATGGTCTACCTCGGTGCCAGGAATGCTTCCTTGGTCCACTGGTGTGGATGTTTTGCAGGCATAAGATCCCACTCTGGTGGTGAGATGCTCCTTAGGTGGTTCTGGTGATGCATGTATTAATGATGACTTTCTTACCATTTGACAACTTGTGCTGCAGTGGCAAGTGAGTGAAGATGACTGGAGGGACTTCTCAGCAATGTGTGGTTCTTTGTTTTTGGCATGTGCAGTTACTAACTGGGATGGCATTTGTCTCAAACAGCTGGTTACAGGTGGCAGGAAGATCTCACTATGAAGCGTGGTACATGGTCCGTACTTGCAGGCAGTTTACATGTGGTACTCCCTCTGGGCTGTCTCCAGGGACGTCACTGCAGCCAGGTGGCTGGCTTGTGTAGATGAGTGGTGGTACAAGTCTTCAATCTTGAACGCATTTCTTCAGTCCTCTTTCGCACCTGTGGTTGTCAGGATCTTCTGTGTGCCAGGTCTGTCACACTTTCTCTCCTCTTCTTCGCAATGTGGTGTAGTGTCATGCCCTTCACCTTTCCAGTTCTCTTTCGTGTCTTGCCACACTCTTCTCTCTTCTGATATGGCATCCTGCCATGTGTTGCATGTTCACTGCACATTGACTTATCCCTGGTCGCATCCTGTTCCTAGGACTGTGTACCTTCTTCCATCACAGCCTCTCACAGGCCCAGGCCTGTCGATAGGACTTAACTTTTTCTCCTCTCTCAGGCCCTGTCGTGTCAGCAGGACTTGACTCTTACTCCTCATGGACCTCTCGCAGGTCATGTGCCTTCCTCAAGGATCTTGTTGGTGCTCCGCTCGGTGGATCACCTTTCTTCAATCTTCACTCGAGGGCATAGTGTTTGCACCTTGAGGCTGTGCCTTTGCAGAGCCTGGTCTGTCTGTTTTCTCTGGTAACCCTATGACATTGAAATTATTCCGTCAGGAACAGCACTCCACATCATTACCTTACACTGCAATAGACTGACATCTTCCTGCAGTACTGTGATATGGGTTTGCGCCATGGTCATGGGGGAACATAACGAGGCCAGCACTGATTAATTGGAACTCACCCGCTCTGTACATTTTTTATGATCTTCTCTGAGGAACCCCCATGTCAATCATCAGCGTGTCTAACAAGGGTTCCAGGGACGTTTTTAAGCTAACCACCATTGTTAGGATTTAAGCAAACCTTTCAGTTTGATCATGGAGCATCTATTCCACAGCGCACGTTGTAGGGGTGAGGATCAGTCAGTACCCGTGTGCCCGTGTGGCGGCTGTGGTTCCATCCCCCATTTTGTTTCATTTTGGTTTCACCATGGTGAGTGGGAGCCAACCGTTGGGGTGGTAGTACAGCTGGGGGATGAGGTCCTTTCAGGATGTCACCTCTAGTCTTCAATGAGGTGGGATGATGAGGGCCCCCAGCCCACTGTGGTATTTGGTTGTCCCAGAGGCAAGGTGTGGGACCAGGTCTGGGCTACTACCCCGGTCCTAACCATTACCCTTACCTGCCTTGCCCAGGTCCTTATGGTATAAGTCAGCGGGGGTGGCAGTTCTCAGGCCGCGTGTCATTGTCCTACATATGTGTCCTTTGTGGATTCCCATAACTGCCATATGACATCTGCATAGGAGGGGGGCTGCACCCAGAGCCTGCTTCGGCCACATCCAGAGCCCTACACTGGTCCTGGCAGATGACGGGTCGCAGACTGATTATCACCAATATTCAAGGTTGCTGCTACTTTGGTGTGTGGCAGGTCCGAGTTGGTGGGACGAGTCTGAGCAGCAGCCATGGCTGGAGCACTTCCAAAACATCTGCAACTCCATTCAGCACGTTTCTGGGCAAAGCAGGTGTCCTACAACATAATGGCTATTTAGTTTATACCTACGTGTGGAACACATTCAACAGAGCCCACTGTTGTTACCTTTGCTGCACAACATCTAACCAAGCTGATATGCTCAGGAAAATCTACACTAAGGAATTGGAGCATAAAAATCGTCCAGTCTCAACCAGCATCAGTTTTGAGAAGTGCAGTCAGGCCAGCATCAGTACTGCCAAGTACCCTCAACCACAGGGCCTATTTGTCACTCAGGCTACATAAGCAAGCACATGGATATAAAGGTCTGACCATAACCACCCAGAGTAGAGTTGGCTCACAGCTGCACTCACAATGAGGTCCAGGAGAGACTGACGGCCTGATTTAGAACTCAGTGGACGGGTTACTCCATTACTAAATCCCATTCTATCCTATGGGATTCAGACAATGTGGACAGGACACTTGTCATCGTTGTGACGGAGTAACCTATCCGTCAAGTTCTAAATCAGGCCCTGAATTACAATGAACCCTATACAACCACAACTCACAGTGAAGGTACTAAGGCCCACATTTATACTTTTTGACGCAAACCAGCGCCGGCGCTGGTTTGCGTAATTTTTTTTACCGCTGGCTAACGACATTCCTACGTGCCATGCGGATGCCTTATTTAAGGATTGACGTTAGCTGGCGCTGCGGGCTGGTCAGAGTAAAAAACAAATGACTCAAACCAGGCAGCGCCGGCGTAGGGGAAAATGGGGGTTGTGCGTCAAAAAATGTGCAAGTCAGGTTTGAGTAAAAAATCATGTCTCAAACCGGACTTGCGCCATTTTTTGACGCACAACCCCCATTCAAATTACTCCTGTCTTAGCAAAGACAGGAGTCATGCCCCCTTGCCCAATGGCCATGCCCATGGGACTTCTGTCCCCTGGGCATGGCCATTGGGCACAGTGGCATGTAGCGAGGCCCAAATTAAGCCCCCCATGCCACTTTAAAAAATAAAAAAATAATACTTACCTTGTACTTACCTGGGATGGGTCCCCCCATCCATGGGTGTCCTCCTGGGGTGCGCGAGGGTAGCAGGGGGTGTCCCTGGGGGCAGGGAAGGGCACCTCTGGACTGCTTCGATGGTCAGAGACCATGGAGGTGAGCCTACAGGTCCCTTAACGCCTGCCCTGACCCAGGCATTAGAAAATCTGAGGCCCGCCCCCTCCTGTGCATCAAAATGACGCAGGAGTATAAATAAGGTGCACAGGCTTTAAAGTCATTTTTTGGACGGGAATGTCTAATTAATATCATATTAATATCATATTAATATCATATCATTAACTCAAGGCGGTTCCCGCATCCAAAAAATGATACACACTGAGGTTTTTTGTCATCCGCGGGGTCGGGCGTCATAGTTTAAATATGGGACAAGGTTTGCGCCGAATGCGCGTCAACATTTTTGACGCACATTCGGAGCAAACAGAGTATAAATATGCCCCTAAGGTTCATATTTGTACTTCTTTGCGCCGCATTTGCGTCACTTTTTAACCCAAAAGTGGCACAAATTTACAAAATATAATTGTATTTTGTAAGTTTGCACCGCTTTTGCATCAAAAAGTGACGCAAATGCGGCACAAAAAAAGAAAGAATATGGGCCTAAATATCTGCGTGTGGAACCCCAGAGGTCTAAATAAAAAACCTAATGATGAAGATCTAGTAAGATATACAGTATGCAGCAATTTCATATCATCATGCTTTAAGAAACATGGATGCAATTCCCAATCCAGAACACTTCAGTCTGGCAATTGAAGTCAAGCAGCAAGGTCGCACCAGAGGTAAACTCTTCAACTACATAAGTTTCAGCCTAAATATTCGCATTTCACAGCTGATAACAGAGCCTGGGATCCTAGCAGTATGCACGGAAGGCTTGGCTCTGGAATGCAATTCATCTTTAATTATCATAAACATCCACCTCAGCCCTAGATCAAAGCAAAAAAGAATGACAGAAATAATATGCCAAACCGTAAGGGACATGAAAACAGATTAGAATGATGCAGATATCATATGGACTGGGGACTTCAACCTTAATCTGTTTCAAAGTCTGAAGGGGCCTTTGGTAGCTTGGCACAAGCAGTCAGGCTTATCTCAGAGGCAATGTGTAAAGTATTTGTACAAACACACACAGTAACACAGTGAAAACACCACAAAAGGACTCCACACCAATTTAGAAAAATAGGCAATATTTATCTAAATCAAACAGGACCAAAACAACAAAAAAATCCAACATACACAAGCAAAGCTATGCATTTTTAAAGAAAAAAGAGTCTTAATCCATAGAAATTAATGGATGCATTGATTTAGCACAAAGTACCCAGTATGCGTAAAAAATAAAGCTGCACAGGTGAGCGTGCATCGGAAAAAGAATCGTTGATTCCTTACTCGCAAGTGAGGCCTTGTGTTGATTTCTCCTCTGGGTGAGGGATATATCAATTCTTTCCTCGCAGGGAAGGGATGCATCGATTTCCGGACAAGCAGCGACAGGTATGAGGGGTTATGTTGAATATTTTTATGTCCAGGGTCGATCCATGGAAAATTCTGACTTGATTCTCCAGCGGCGGGGCAGGCGCAGTGTCAAATTTTCAGATGCAGGACAGGCGCTGCGTCGATTTTTCGGACACGCACACAGCGGTGCATGGATTTTCCCACACAGGTTACCAGCTTCCATTTCTAAGGGCCCAGGGACTGGATTTGGCACCACTGAGCAAGTCAGGGCTCTCAGCAGAAGAGGCCAGGCACTGGCAGATGAAGTCTTTGATGTCCCTGAGAATTCAGAACAGTGGGTAAGCGCAGTCTGAGCCCTTGGAGAAACCTCACAAGCAGGATTTCAGAAAGCAAAGCCTAGTCCTTTCCCTCTCAAGGCTGAAGCAGCAGCAGCAGGCCAGCATAGCAAAGCAACAGGCAGATTGGCAGGTCCTCCTCAAGCATCAAGCTCTTCTCCTTGGCAGAGATTCCTCCTCATCCAGAAGTAATCAGAAAGTCTGGGATTTTTGGTCCACTACTTATGCTCATTTCTGCCTTTGACGTAGGCAAATTTCAAAGGAAAGTCTTTGTAGTGCACAAGACCCCGCCTCTTCCTTGCCCTGCCCCAGACACACACTAGGGGGTTGGAGACTGCATTGTGTGAGGGCAGGCACAGCCCTTTCAAGTGCAGGTGTCAGTTCCTCCCGCCCACTCTAACTCAAGAAGACTCTTCAGGATATGCAGGACACACCTCAGCTCCCTTTGTGTCACTGTCTAGAGTGAATTCACAAACAGCACAACTGTCACTCTGATCCAGACATGTATTCAGCAGCCAGGAAGAGGCACAGAATGGTTAAGCAAGAAAATGCCCACTTTCTAAAAGAGGCATTTTCAAACAGACAATCTAAAACTAACTTCACCAAAAGACGTATTTTTAAATTGTGAGTTCATAGACCCCAAACTCCATATCTCTATCTGCTCCCAATGGGAAACTGAACTTAAAAGATATTTAAAGACAACCCCCATGTTAACCTATGGGAGAGGTAGGCCTTGCAATAGTGAAAACTGAATTTGGCAGTATTTCACTATTAGGACATGTAAAACACAACAGTACATGTC
Source organism: Pleurodeles waltl (assembly GCF_031143425.1). Taxonomy (NCBI): domain Eukaryota; kingdom Metazoa; phylum Chordata; class Amphibia; order Caudata; family Salamandridae; genus Pleurodeles; species Pleurodeles waltl. The sequence continues at coordinate 62,252,194 of NC_090436.1, forward strand.
CTACCTTTTAAATACACTGCAACCCGTCAATGGTGCTGCCTTGAGCCTACCTAAGGGGTGACTTACAGGTAGTAAAAGGAAAGGGTTGGGCCTGACGTGAAAACTATTTTTAAGAGTCCCAGGGCCTACTCTTAAAAAATTAAAACAAAACCTTTCAGGTTTCTTTTTGTAATTCATCTTGTTTTCCATTAAGAAAAAAGGGCTGCATTTTAAAAAAAATGCTTTATTCAAAAAGACCCTCAGGCCACCATCCCTGTGATTGTAGCCATTCACAGTGGGTCGCAAATTGCAACCTGCCTCGTGAATATTGATGAGATAGGTCAATTTGCGACCCACTCCGTATCACTAACAGTGTTAAACAGACTGTAATACTTTGCAGTTTGCAAATTCCTTATACTGAATCACAAACGTTTGCTATTAGTAAATCGCAAAGCGCTTTTTTGCTACATCCGGCCCATGGACTCTAATCCTATTAGCCATGTTTTTGCATGTATTTATCAGAATAATTCATCGCATTGTTGTACACAAGTTTGATTTTAACTATATTTTCTTATAACAAGCTGTATTATTATTGTTATCATTATAGAGATTCTTTTATAATGAATGGAGTTAATTAACTCAAGCATGAGAAATACAATTCACAATAATAGACAATATGTCCTTATTTTAGCTTTTTTGAGCACTAACCATAATTTTATTACAAAATTAATGGTCCCATTTTGTTCATTTCTAAAGGTAATGCTTTCACTGTTCCAGTTTTTTTCATCAAGATGCCATTTAGGTATTGCATACTTTTGTCATAAATACAGAATGTTAGCGCTTATAGGTGTTGATTGGACCACTGTGATGAAGCTGTAGAATATTGAGGAATAAACTGACGGGCTGCTGCTGGTGTTGTAAGTACATGTTTTACTCAGCATATTAGACTTTTTCTCATAGTGATCAAGAAGGTATTTGAGAATTTATAGCAAATTTTCATTAAATGGGCTTTCTAGAGTAGTGTTGGAAATAGCCCTTTCTGGAGGGTCATCCCCCTACTTTTTGCCTCCTGCCTTCTTGTTTTTCTGACTCCTTTTTGCTGACTTTTCTGACTTTTAGGATTCTGGGCACTTTACTACTGCTGACCAGTGCTAAAGTGCAGGTGCTCTGTACTCTAAAACATTGGTTTATCCACAACTGGCATATTTAATTTACTTGTAAGTCCCTTGTAAAGTGCACTTTAGGTGCCCAGGGTCTGTAAATTAAATATTACTAGTGGTCCTGCAGCACTGATTGTGCCACCCACTACAGTAGCCTTTAAAGCAAGTCTCAGGCCTGCCACTGCAGAGCCTGTGTGTGCAGTTTTTTAAACTGGCATTTCGACCTAGCAAGTGTACTCACTTGCCAGGCCCAAACCTTCCTTTTTGTAATATGTAAGGCTCCCTTAAGGAATGCCCTAGTTAGTCCCCAAGACGGGATGCAGTATATTTAGAAGGTTGGACATGTACATTTAAGTTTAACATGTCCAAATAGTGAAAAACTTGTTTTTCACTATTGCATGGATACTGAAAGTATGGTCAATGGTGCCGCATGCAGCCCCTGACCTTTACACGCAGCTTCCTGGGCAACAGGAGCTCTGTGCAGCTGTTTACTCGACTCAACACGAACAATAACAAATATTAAATAGACAGGCAATCAAATTTATTTCACGCTTTATTGGTGTTAAAGAAAGGAAGTAATGAAGAAATCGTGGGCTAAACTTTAGAAACACCTTCATTTTTTAAGACCTCTTGCAGCAGAAGTGTAAAAATATGACAGACTCTTCAAAATTCAAAAAGTGTATTTAGTTAACATGCAGTACCTTTTCACCTTTGTGCAATTTATTATATCAGTGCATTGAGCATTATTCATTTAAAAGTGAAATTTTTCAAATATGGATTTAGAAACATTAATTCTTCCCGCTACACTGACAACAATGCCAATAGTAAATTAAACAGACAATTCAGTTGTTATGTGCATGTTGTGGGGTGGCTTGGGTCCCTATTATACCTGAACACCATTACAGTTTATTAAATCAAACACAGGAGCAGGTGATAATGAAGAAAAAGGAAGGAAAATTAAATTAAACAATTGCCTCACATCACACAATTTGGAAAAATGGGAAACCTGGGATTCATCCCAGGTTTTCTAGTTTCACATTGTTCAATCCAGCCACTAAATGTATATCCTTCGCTTCGCCTACACCTACTTTACTGCCAGTTCCCCATCCCCTTCGCCCGACTGCCACTCTGCTGGAATCAATGTACCCCTTGGGCAACTCACAGACCAAACTTTTTGGCCCCTGGGAAAAAGTTTGTGAGTACCCACGCACTATTGCAAGGCCTATCTCTCCCATAGGATAACATTGGAATTACCTTAAAACATCTTTTAATTACGAAATGGGCAAAAATAGAAATATGGAGTTTGGTGTCCCTGGACTCACAGTTTAAAATCACAACTGATGGTGAAATCGGATTTTAAATTGTAAGTCTGAAAATACCACTTTTAGAAAGTTGACATTTTCTTATTTCAACCATTTTGTACCTCTGCATGTCTCTGAATACATGTCTGGGGTAGAATGACAGCGGGGCTTTGTGCATTCCCTCTAGACAGTCACACAATGGTAGCTTAGGTGTGATTTAATGGGCCTTGATAGCCTATTAACTGGCTTGATGGGGGGTGGAGCTTAGCACTGCCTCACTTACACCTGAATCGGGCTGTGCCTCTCCAAACACAAAGGACTACATAACCCCCTGTAGAGTGTTTGGAGACAGGGAGGGCAGGACAGGGACTATGTGGAATTCAAAGGAATGCCTGGAAGTTTCTCCCACCTTCCAGAGCCAGGGCACCACTGTATAACTATTGGACCCCAAACCCCATGAAATCAGATCTCTACTAGAACCAAGGACACTCTGCCAGGAAGAAGGACTGTTGTGCCGCCACAAAGAGCTGCCACTCTGCAACTGCATTGCTGTGTTGGTCTACTGCTGCTGAGTGCTATGCTGTAGGAGAGACTGCCTCTTTGCTGTTTGCTCTGCTTAGTTGGCCTGCTGCCTGCTGCTTCTGTCCTGCATTGATAGGAGCTGGACTTGCTCTCTACATCCTTAAACTCAAGAGTCTATAATGGCTTGCCCCCTGATCTTCTGTAGTCTCAGGGAAAGCAAAGACTGCCTGCAACTCTCCTAATGCTGCTGGACTCTGCCATCTGTGAGTCCTTACCGTTGATGCATTGCTCCAACAAAGGTAGTGTTCAGCGGACCCTGGGGGGGTTCTGAAGACAGCCAACCCTCTATCGCGGTTGGCCCAACTTTTGGATTTGCACTGGTTGCCTGTGACCTCAAGTAACCTTTTTACCGCTGTAGACTTCAAAGCACTGTCTTCACATTCAGGGCCTCATTATGACTTTGGGGGTCCCACCACAGGAGCGCCAAAGCCGCTGGGAGGACGCCAACATCATACCGGTGGCATGCCCTCAAGTGTATTACAATCTTCCCCCCAGGCCGTCTAGCGGGAACATTGTATTATGCGTTCCTGCCAGGCTGACCGGCGGGAACAATGCTACGATATTGGCCTCGGCTCCTTTAAGGGAGCCGAGGCCAATATCGTAGCACACCAGCACCATGGCAGTGCGCACTGTCTGCAGACATGCGCATTCAAATGGTGCTGGGCAGCGGGCCACCTGCACTGCCCCCGCCATCGTCATGGGCAGTGCAGGGGACCCCCTTTGGCCCCTGGCACTGGCTTTCCACCAGCTTTTCAATGACAGGGTCCCGCCATGGAAAGGCTGGCAGAAAGCTGAATTGTAATCAGCCAGACAGCACTGAGTTCAGGGCCGCCCTGGCTGAGTACAACTCCGACCGCCGTCACCCCATCGGGAACCATGTTCCTGGAAGTGACAATGGTCCTCTGGCGGGTCTTCCTGCTAGGGTTGTAATGTGGTAGTTGGACCACCACAGCTGCAGCGGTCCGACCTTCACCTCCAGGCTGCAGGTCCTTGGACTACCAGCCTTGTAATGAGGCCCTTAATCTTTAAAAATTCATATCTCAACTTCTACTGATTGGATTTTTGCCATTTTGGTCTTGTTTTACTCAGATAAATAGTATCTATTTTGCTAAACTGGTTTTGAGTTTTGTGGTGCCTTTCACTGTGTTATTGTAAATAAGTGTTGCACAAATACCTTACACATTGCCTTCTAAGTTAAGGCTGCCTGCTCTTTGCCAAGCTACCAGAAGGTGAGCACAGATTTATTTAGGTTGTGAATCTGACTTATCCTGACTAGGATTGTGGTCCCTACTTGGACAGGGCACATACTTCTGCCAACTAGAGACCCAATTTCTCACAAGTACTAACCATAATTTTTACAACAAAATGAAACCCCTGCTTTTTTCACTTGCCTCAATATTCTCTGTAGAGAATGCTTTCAGTTTTACAGTTTTGATTTCATCAAAAAGGTGGCGTTCTGGTGTACCACACATTTGTCATGAATACTGAATGTTAGTCCTCTAGTTTTTCATTAGAACACTGTGGTGAAGCTGCAGTAGAACACTGGGGACTCAACTAGAAGAACATGATTTACTAAAACTAAGAGTCTTTGTTCTCTCATGGCTGAGGAAGATATTGTATACATACAGAAAATTTTCCTGTTTCATTTTAGCATCTGTAGTACATTCCATTACCTCTGTGAGAAAATCATGAGAGAAAACTTTTTTTCTCAAACATGGTTCATCTAATTCCAGAAGAGGCTTAACATATTTTCATGATAAAATCACCATCGACCACAAAAATATAGCACAGTTCCTAAAATTAATATGGTACCACCAACAAATGGTTTATATTGTGAGTAAAATCTGTCATCACATTTCATAAATGCTCCTTTTTGTGACCCTCAAAAATAGGCTTCCATTACAATACATTTCAGTGGGGGACATGCCCCACGTCCAGTAATGGCTGCAACAACATTGTGTTTCTATTGTGGCCATCCAATCGGGATTGACCACTTTCTTTTAAGTTGAAAAATTAGAGCGGACCTGAAGACCAACACTCCCAATATCACTAACTTTTTCTGGTGATAACCCTTTCATGCCCATCCCGAGCACCTTTATAAAAGCCAATTTCTGGAAAACTAGAAAATGTTTAACTTTCTGTCAAATCTGGTGTAATTCGGTTTCCATTTTCTCTCTACTTTCCTATGGAAATTGACATCGAAATCAACATTTTAGGAATGACTTGTTCTTTTCCTTGGCCCTCCTTTGAGGGCACATTGCAAAACTTTCCATGAAGGAGCCAAAGTTGATGAACTACATTTATTGAAAGTCAAGTGCATATTTGTCAAATGGTGACAAAGTTATTAAGAAAACAAAAAAATGTCTTTCCTATGGAAATTTTGGGCTAACTATATCTACTCTGGCACTATTGCCTCCCAAGTAATACATACAAAGTTAAAGCAAAACATATCACCGAAAAGAGCAAAGGTTAAAGTGACATCATAGTTAGGTTCAAATGTAAAATTTAAATTAAAACATAATGCTTTATACACAAAAAGCACTGAAATTTACCCATTATAGCTAAATAAAGTAGCCATACCTTGCCTACTTGCCATGGACCATGATGTCATTAATAATGTAATTTCAGATGCCATCGGTGATGTTATCAATGATATCATAAAGCATCTTGTGAGTTATATACTTTATAAGGTCATACATGAGCAAGCAGGGCAGTTACTTGATTTAACCATAACTGGTGAATTTCAGGAGGTTTTTCTTTAATTTAAAACATTAAAATGTTACGTTTTAACCAACATTTTAATCTATGTATGAAATCACTTTAATCTTTGGTTTCCACATGGAATTCCTAGGTTTTTTATTAAAGTAAAGTAATAGGTTATTACTATTCCTACCAACCACAAGCAGCCAAACGCCACATAGCATAATGCCTTTGGTGATACGCAGTGTGCGGCTGCCTGCAGGATATTGCGTGGGCCCAGGTCCTGCATCCAATGCCCCACGGGCAGCTGACACCCCATCAGGGCATGATCCAGCCAAATTTAATTTTAATTTTCAGTGTGTGCCCCGGTGCCCACCCGGGGAACCCACACTTCTGCATTTGATGGCGGCTGTGGAGGGAGCACCAGGGTTCCAGCTGCCCCAGCCGGCTCCCCAGCCAGCACCATAGCGGGTGCTGGCAGGAGCCGGCACCATTTCTTTGCTCAGGCCTGGTGAGAGCAATTGTTTTAAACTGCGCCAGTGGGTGGGAGCAAAGTGGAGTTCTCTGCTCAGGTGAGTACAGGCACGGTATGTTCATATCCTGCCGGACAGGGAAGCACAGCATTATGAAGGTGGGCTCCTGATGAAATATTGGTCCTTGTAGGTGGAGTCACTGGGGCCTATATCGACACGGGAAGGGGGCACCTGGCCCCGCTTCCAATTATGAAAAGTAAAGGGCCTAAACACATATTGTAGGAAAAGGGGGGTGCGTGGGCCTCCTCCCGAGCCAATTATGTCCACGGGGACCCCATCCCCTGGGGCCTAAACACATATATTAAAGGGGGGAGTATGTGACCTCCTCCCCAAGCCACTACAGGCTCCAAGGACCCATCCCTCCGGTTGTTCCTCTGGCACATAGCCCCCTCCCTAAGCCACTATGGGCCTTTGGGACCCCATACCACAGGGCATTCATTTTTTATTAAGGAGAGGGGAGAGCTCAGCCATGATCCATTATCGGCCCTGGAGACCCAATCTCCTAGGCCCTTCATTTTTTATTAAGGGGGTAGGGGGTGCACGTCTCCCCTCCACAATCCAGTATTGGCTTCGGGGACTCCATCCTACGGGACCTTTGTGAGAACATAGTGCATAGTACAGTGGCGAGTTATAATTAAAGTACTGAGTGACAAGATTCTGTACAGAGTAATGCGACATAGTAATTAAAAGATAGTGTGTAAATTATATATTTAAGTTATAACTATTGTTAGACCTGTCATCCTTAGCGTGGTCTTCCCCAAACTTTTTTTCTTCCTACACCATGTTTGCTGATTTAGTTTTTTCTAGCCTTAGGACTCTGTGCACTTTACCACTGCTGACCAGTGAAAAAGTGCATGTACTCACTCCTTAAAACATGATAACATTGGTGTATACCTAATTGGCATATTTAATCAAGTCCCCAGTAAAGAGGTACTACATGTACCCAGGGCTTTAAATGAAATGCTACCAGTGGGTCTGTAGCACTGATTGTTCCGGCGACCTAGGTAGCCCTTTCAAACATGTCTCAGGCTTGCCATTGCAGCCTGTGTGTGCCATTATTTAAACTGCCATTTCGACCTGGCAAGTGCACCCACTTGCCCCCACTTACCAAGTGCACCCACTTGCCAGGGCCAAACCGTCCTTTTTATTACATGAACACCACCCCTAATGTAAGCCATGGTCAGCCTAGAAGACAGGGCACAGTGTATTTAAAAAGTATTCCATATACTTTTAAGTTTATATGTCTTGGTAGTGAAAAACTCTTAAATGCATTTTTCTCTACTGCAAGGACTACCTCTCCCATAGGATAACATTGGAGTTAACATATTACATTTAGTAAGCTGGAATTTCCAAATAGGAGCAGAGAACTAGTTCATCTTTGTTGTCCTTGGAATTGTATGAAAAATCCCATCTTACGTTGATGTTGGGTTTTAAATTATAGTCATGAAAATGCCACTTTTAGAAAGTTGACATTTTCCTGCTTTAGCCATTTAGTGCCTGTAGCCTATCTTTGGGTCACATAACTAGGTGTAACTGACAGTTGGGATTTGTGTATTCCTCCTACACAGCCACACAAAATAGAGAGCTTAGGTGTACCTGGATGGGCCATCACTGGCAGGGTGGGAGGGCAGAGCTAAGCGCAGCCCTACCTACACTTCAAAAGGCTGAGTCCTGTCTGCACACAAAGAGTTGCATACCACCTGTAGTTAGTCTGGAGCCAGGACAGGGAAGGTAGGATACCTGGGGACTTCAAAGGGAAACTTCTAGAAGCTTCTCCCCCACTTCAAAGGTACATCTGGGTATACATACTGGATCACAGACACCAGCTCATCAGTACACTTCTGGGCCTGTGGGATACTCTTCCACGAAGGAAAGCTGTGCTACCCCAAATATTGCCACTCTGCTGGACTGCTGCCCTGCTGTGCTGACCTACTGCATGCTGCCCTCTTGCCTGGGTGAGCCAGACTGGACCTGCATCTGTTGAACCCGAGACTCTAAAGTGATTACAAGAGCTAGTTGGCTGGCCTCCTGACTAGAGCCTCAGGGACAGAAGGCTCCAGCAACCTTGACTGCAGCACCTAGACTCTGCCATCTCTGAGTCTACCCTGCCAAGTGGTGCCACCCCAGTCTTGGACCTTTGGAAATGGGCCTAAGGTACTTTTCCTGCCTCTGTGGATCCAGCAGAACTGATTTATCTCATCTGCTGCACGGCGCATCCCTGAGTAGAACTGATGCATCGCCCCTGCTGTATGGGGGAACCATCACAAAGACCTGCATCGTATCGCAGCCTGCTGCCTCATCGAAACTGCCACTGTGCAGCACATTCTCGGTGCAGGCCTTCGCATACCTCATCGATGGCAGCCTAGACAACGATGCTGGACTACGCATCCCAGCCTCTCAGTTCCTTGGAACCAACCCATCGCCCAAATGCATAAAGCATCTTTGACGCTGGACTTTGCTTCACAAGCCCTCGTCGACGGGATCCTCGACAATGACGTAGGACCTTGCACCGCAGCCTTACTGCAACTTGGAACCAACAAATCGCTTTGTCAGCATGACGTATATTCGACACAGATCCTCGCAACGCTCTGCATACCAGGATTTAAGATACTTTGTTCAGTGGGTCTAACTGGGTCCTTGAGCCGGCCTGCGCTCCATCGTGGTTGTCCTGAACTTGTGACTTTTCCCCTGGCTGGCGTAACCAGGTAGCCACAGTTGGCACTTGGTGCTTTTTGGCACTATTTAACCAAAAAACTTTAAACCTTAATTTCTCCACCCTACTGATTGGATTTTTGTCCTTTTGGTCTTGTTTTATTTATTAAAAATCACTCTATTTTCCCAAAGTGCTATGGACTCCTTTTGTAGTGTGTTTCCACTGTGTTACTGTTTGAAGTGTTGCACAAATACTTTACTCATTGCCTCTGAGTTTAGCCTGACTGCTCTGTGCCAAGCTATCCAAGGGATGAGCACAGGTTAATTTCGGGTTTTCTTGTGACTTCATCCTGAGAAGAATTGTAGTTGCTGCTTGAGAAGAGTTTCACTGCCTTCAACCACTAACCCAATTTCTTACAACTATACCTTTAGAGTTTCTAATGTTTGTATAGTTTGTCAGGTTTGTGTAAAAAAAAAAATGTTTTCCTAACTATGACTTATTCTTAACCTTTTGTTCATTGAATTTAAATATGTTTTATTTTTTATCCAAAATGTCTTTGAAAGTGTAGTGTTGACTGTCATTCCGTTCAGTGTTGTTCAGTGAAGTGTCAGGGTATAGTGGAGGACGGTATCACAGAGTCTGGGGCCATATTTATACTTTTTGACGCAAAACTGCGCTAACGCAGTTTTGCGTCAAAAAAATTAGCGCCGGCTAACGCCATTCTGAAGCGCCATACGGGCGCCGTATTTAATGAATGACGTTAGCCGGCGTTAGCCGCCGGCGCTGCCTGGTGTGTGTGGAAAAAAACGACGTACACCAGGCAGCGCCGGCGTAGGGGGATATGGAGCTTGGGCGTAAAAAAATGGGGCAAGTCAGGCTGAGGCAAATTTTTCGCCTCAACCCGATTTGCGTCATTTTTTTTAACTCCCAACCACCATAGAAATGACTCCTGTCTTAGCAAAGACAGGAGTCATGCCCCCTTGCCCAATGACCATGCCCAGGGGACTTATGTCCCCTGGGCATGGTCATTGGGCATAGTGGCATGTAGGGGGGCACAAATCAGGCCCCCCTATGCCACCAAAAAAAAAAAAAAAATACTTACCCTAATGTCCCTGGGATGGGTCCCTCCAGCCTTGGGTGTCCTCCTGGGGTGGGCAAGGGTGACAGGGGGTGTCCCTGGGGGCATGGGAGGGCACCTCTGGGCTCCTTCAGAGCCCACAGGTCCCTTAACGCCTGCCTTTTCCAGGCGCTAAAAAACGGCGCAAAAGCGGCCGTATGTCATTTTTTTTACCCGCCCACTCCCGGGCGTCATTTTTGCCCGGGAGTATAAATACCACGCACATGCCTCGGAGTCATTTTTTTAGACGGGAACGCCTACCTTGCATATCATTAACGCAAGGAAGGTGTTCACGCTAAAAAATGACGCTAACTCCATGAACTTTGACGCTAGACGCGTCTAACGCCGAAGTATAAATATGGAGTTAGTTTTGCGTCGAAAAAAACGACGCAAATTCGGCGCAAACGGAGTATAAATATGCCCCCTAGTGTCTTAGAGTCTAGTGTTGTAGAATGGAATAGAATGGAGTGGAGTGGAGTGGAATTGAGTGGTGCATCGTACAATGTTGTGAAGTGTTATACAGTGGAGTGACATGGTGTGTTGTATAGTGGAGTGGAGTATTATAGAGTGAAGTGGTGTGTTGCACAGTGGAGTGGCATGGCGCACAGTACAGTTGAGTGTCGTCAATTGCAGTGTTGTAGAGTGGAGCGTCCTAGAGTAGCATGGAGTAGAGTGTCATACAATGAAGTGGCAAAGAGTGGAGTACAGAGGAGTACAGTGTCATACAGTAGAATGGCTGAGTGTCTTGTACAGTGTAGTGTCACACAGTGGAGTGTCATAGAGTGGCTTATCGTACAGTGGACTGTGGTACACTGTCATGTAGTGGAGGAGAGTGTTGCAGAGTGGAGTGGTGAGCCATAGAGAGGAGCGGAGTGGCGTGTCTTAGAGTGTCATACAGTGTAGTTCAGTGGCGTAGAGTGGATGTCCAGAGAGTGGAATAGAGTGTTAGAGAGTGGTATAGAGGGTAGTAGAGTCTTGGAGATTGGAGTTGCATAGAGTAGAATAAGGTGTGGTACAGAGGAGCAGCACAGAGTAGATTGTATTACACTGGTGTAGAATGAGGTGAAGTATCGTGCAGGGGAGTAGACTGGAGCGGGGTTGAGTGGAGTGGCATAACGCAGTGTGGAGTACAGTAAAATAGAGTGGATTTGTGCGTCATATAGTAGAGTGGCATGGAGTGGAGTAGAGTGGAGTGGTATCTTATAAAGTCAAGTGAAGTGTTATAAACTGGGGTGGCATCTTGTACAGAAAAGTGGAGGGCTGCGTTGTAGAACATTGGAAAATTGCATACAGTGGAGTGGTGTGTTATACAGTGGAATGTACAGGGATAGAGTGTAGCAGAGTTTCATAGAGTGGCATAGAGGTCAGTAGAGGTTTGTAGAGCGGAGTTATATGGAGGGAAGGAGAGTGTTGTAGAGTGGAGTGTTCAACAGTGGCGTAGAGTAAGGTAAATTATCATACAGTTGAGTAGAGTGACTTGGAGTTAAGTGGAGTTACATAAGATAGAGTGGAGTAAAGCGTAATAGAGTTTATTTCATAGAGTAGAGTGGCATTAAGTGGAGCAGATGGGCCTGGAATGTCATACAGTGGAATGAAATGTGATAGGAAGGATACCTTTGTTGTACAGTGGAGTGAACTGGTGTGTCGTAGAGTGTTAGAAAGAGTCATAACGTGGAGTGCCACAGAGTGGATGAGAGAGTTCTACAGTGGAGTGGCACAGAGTACAGTAGAGGTACACTGTGGTAGAGTAGAATGGCAGAGTCTCAAAGAGTTGCGTGGCATAAAGTAGCGTAGAGTGGAGTGTTGTAGAGTGGAGTAGAGGAGCAGAGCAGAGCAGAGTACAGTAGAGCAGTGTGTCATAGAGTAGAGTGCAATAAATTAGGGTGGAATGGTATAAAGGGAGTTGCGAAGAGTGTTGTAGGGCGGAGTGGAGTGTTGCACAGTGGCTTACAGTAAACGAGAGTGGTACACACTCGGATAGACAGTAGCGCACTGTTGTACATTGGAGTGTACATAGTAGAGTATTGTGTGGTAGAGCGGAGCTGTGTCATAGCGTGGAGTAGTGGAGTGGCCTGGAGTAGAGGGGCATACCATGGAGTGTCATACAGTGGAGTACAATGGAGGGGAGAAGAGTAATGTGTTATAGAGTAGAGTGGAGTAAAGTAAGGTGGAGTGGTGTAGGGGGAGTTATGAAGAGTGCCTTACATTAGACTGGAGTAGATTGTCATACAGTTGCATAGACTTGAGTAGCGTGTCGTACAGTGGCACAAAGTGGGGCATAGAGTGTAGTAGAGTGTTGGGCAATGGCACAGAGTGTAGTAGAGTGCTGAACAGTGGAGTTTATGGAGTAAAGTGTTGTAGAGAGGAGCAACGTAGAGTGCAGTGTCATAGAGTGGCACAGAGTGGGGTAAAGTGTCATACAGCGAAGTTGAGTGGAGTTGTGTAGCGTAAAGTGAAGTAAAGTAGCATAGGGTGTAGTGTCATACAGTGGAATAGCCTAGCGTGGCACAGATTGGAGTGGCATCCAATGGAATAGCATAGAGAGGAGTAGCATAGAGTGGAGTGGCATTTAGTGGAGGGCCTAGACTAGAGTGATGTACAGCAGAGTGGGGTAAACTGTAATAGCATACAGTGTAGTGCCATACTGTGGAGTACTGTGCAGTAGAGTGGCATACAGTGGAATAGCGTAGAGTGGAGTGGTGTAGAGTGGAGGGGCATACAGTTGAGTGGGGTAGAGTGGAATAGCATATAGTGGATTGCTGTAAAGGGGAGTTGTGTGCCGTGGAATAGCGTAAAGTGGATTGGCATAGAGTGGAGAGGTGTACAGTGAAATGGTGTAGAGTGGAGTAGGGTACAATGGAGTGGCATACAGTGGAATAGCATAGAGTGAAATAATGTGGAGTGGTAGCCTAGAGTGGAGCAGCATACCTTAGAGAGGCGTAGGTTTGAGTGGCATACAGTGGGACAGGGTAGAGTGAAATAGCAGACAGTGGAGTGGTGTAGAGTGGACATGTGTACAGTGTACACCACTCCAGCATAGAGTGGAGTAACGTACAGTGGAATAGCATAGAATGTAGTGGTATACAGTGGAGTGACATACAGTGGAACAGTGTACAGTGTAGTGGCATAGATAGGAGTGGCGTACAGTGGAGTGGCATAGAGTGTAGTGGGGCAGTGTGAAGTGGCATACAGTGGAGTGGCGTAGAGAGGAATAGTGTACAGTGGAGTGGCGTGGCATAGAGTGGAGTGGCATAAAGTGGAGTAGCGTGGATTAGCATACAGTGGAATAGCATAGAGTGAAGTGGTGTAGAGTGGGTTGACAAACAATGTTATAGTGCAGAGTGGAGTTGGTGTACAGTGGAGTGGTGTAGACTGTAGTGGCATAGAGTGGAGTGGCACGGAGTGGAATATCGTATAGTAGAGTGGAGTGGTGCAGAGTGGAGTGGGGTAAAGTGGAGCATGTACACTGGAGTGGTGTGCAGTGGAGTACCGTAAAGTGGAGTGGTGTAGAGTGAAGTGGCATACGGATGTAGAATAAATTTGGCAGGAATGTACAATAGGGTGCATAGAGTACTGAAAGACAGCGATTTGTGCTACCTTATGTTTTTCCAGATTTACCAAACAACGCAGGACTAAGCATAGAGGGACCACCTATGAGTTTGACCGCCAAACTCCTGATGAGGAGACCACCACAGTGATGGCGGTCTCCCCACCGGGCCCATTATGAGTTTTCCGCTGGGCTGACCTGCGGAAATCAAGGTTTCTGTCAGTCAGCTCAGTGGAAAGTGTGCAGCAGCATTGGACTTGGCTCCAAAGGGGGCCTCCCTAGCACCCTCAGAAAGTGCACTGTCTGCACAGCAGACAGTGCACATTTCGACGGTGCTGGGCAGGGGCAGTGCAGGGGCCACCCTTTGACCTCCTGCACTTGTTCTCCGCCAGCCTTTTCATGGCGGTTGAACCGCCATGGAAAGGCTGGGGAGAACATGATTGTAATCAGCACGGCGGCGCTGATTACAACCACGACCGCCATCATTCAGTCATGATCAAAGATTCTGGCCGAGACGGCGATCTTTTGGCGGTCCGACCACCAGGGTCGTAATGTTGCAGTGAGACCACTACAGCCACGCTGCTCCGACCGTCCCCGCAAGTCTGGCAATCTTGTGAAGCCAGACTCATAATAGGGCCCAGAGTTTTGTGTTGATTTATAAATATCACTTAAGTATTGCGTTACCCACAGAAAACCATGCGTGACGCAAGGGTAATGTAATACAATAATACATCTGGGGCTTAGTTATGTATTTGGCCACAGTATACCACAGTAATTTTGGGTTATATTGTCGTACATGCGAGGGACAAGGCAGTGTGTCTTAATAAAATTAAAAAGCAATCATATTATTTTTACTACACTTTGCCTGCGTTCTGGGTTAGGCCCTTAGATATAGGTATGTAGTAGCTTTTATTGTTCTTCCCTACCTAATACCACATTATTAAAGTGGTAATAAGTAAGGACATGTTTTCATTTTTTTACATAAATTTAAAAAGCTTACAAACTACCACGCTAGTTTCTAGCATGTAGTGTGTTTATTAAAAAATGTACTTTATATTTTTACTTCTTTTAAGTTGTGCGGTATTTGATAGGTATTTCTGTGGTACTCCATACACTTTTTTGTAAGGAGTTTAAATGTTTAAAAAAAAAATACACTGTAGTAAACTATACTTGTAAAATATAGTGTATTACAGTTTTTTTTACTTCCTAGGTAGTACTGTGGTACTCTATAATTGTTTTTAAACCCTTAACTATAACTCCACCCTTGGCATGCACTGCTAATTACTTCACATACTTCACATATTACTTCACATATTAAAACACTCATAACATCTTTGATAACATTACATCATTGACAGGGGCAGCTCCTCCGCTACACCCCCCCCCCCCCCCTCAGCAGCAGCAGCGGCAGGCTGGGAGCTTGTGCCTGAAGTGCAGCAGAAAGCGGCTGTGCGTCAAGGTAAGTTTTTTAAAATATTTTTTTTATTTTTGTTTTGTCCCACCCACCCCGCCACTTTGCGCAGTCACCAGCCTCGACTGGTCATTGATAATATCAATGTCATATTTGCAGTTATTAAGGTGAAAACTGTGCATGGAAGGGGCGTCAGTTATAGTTACCCTCCCTAGGGCACGAGTTACAGTTACTTGAAATAACTCTAACAGCTGGATTTTTATGGTTTTGTATGTTTAAAATGTGAGCCTAACTATGAAGTTCTTGTAACCTTTGGTTTTTTAAGCAAAAATATATATATATATATATATATATATATATATATATATACACACACACACACACACACACACACACACATATATAAATATATACACACACACACAACCTTGGTAGATTTGTGTGCCCCCACTAACTTTCACTTCTCGAGACGCCCAGTTTAAATATGGTCAGTAACAATTGAGGTAGAAGGTGCCCAAACTGGTCTCTTCAAGAAACTTGTGGAAACATTAACATTTCATAACGCTGTGACAATGCTGCTTTACATAGGTTACAAGTAATGTTGCATTTTACAAGAGAGTCCCCGGAGATGGCTGCACATCAGCAGGTCTTGCAAGAGATATTCCAGATAT
This sequence comes from Pleurodeles waltl, assembly GCF_031143425.1. Taxonomy (NCBI): domain Eukaryota; kingdom Metazoa; phylum Chordata; class Amphibia; order Caudata; family Salamandridae; genus Pleurodeles; species Pleurodeles waltl. Next base: position 62,267,848 of record NC_090436.1, read on the forward strand.
GCTTTACCTCCTTAATGTACTGACACTGTCATTTATCTTGCTCTGCCATAAGGCAGGTCATCGTCCGGGGTGAGTGGGTTTGGAGGTCACGGTGTTTTCCTCCGATACCCGCCCCTCCGACGGGTCCAACAGGCCCGTCACTTGCTGATTTGAAAGGCAGTCAGAGGTAAGCATGCAAACATTAATCACTCTTTCCACGGATTTCAAAAACTGAAATGGAAACAATTTTGTGTTTCACTCATCCCGTTCCAAGTTCAGAAAAATGAGCACAGGTGGCGAGGCCCTCCTTCCAGAGGAGCTGGAGTCAGACCAGTTGCAGATTGGGGCAGGTCTCTTGACCCTAGCCATAGTGGCATAGTGACCTACAGCCATAGTCAACCATAGGGATGCATCAAGGCACACTGACCTGCAGCCGTAGTCACCCACCCTGAGGGATGCGTCAAGGCACACTGATCTGCAGCCACAGTGACCTTGGGGAATGCGTCAAGACACACTGATCTGCAGCCATAGTCACCCATAGGCATTCGTAAAGGCACACTGACCTGCAGCCATAGTCACCCTAAGGGATGCGTCAAGACACATTGACCTGCAGTCATAGTGGACTTACAAGATGAATAAAGGCTCCCCTTCAAGACAAGCTGGTGTCAGGCCAGGTGCAGAGCAAGGCAGGTCTCTTGACCCTCCACCATAGTGGCCTTGGGGTCAAGGCTCACTGACCTGCAGCCATAGTCACCTAGAGGGATGCCTCAAGACACATTGACCTGCAGCCATAGTCACCCAGAGGGATGCGTCAAGGCACACTGACCTGCAGCCATAGCCACCCTGAGGGATGCGTCAAGACACATTGACCTGCAGCCATAGTCACCCAGAGGGATATGTCAAGGCACACTGACCTGCAGCCATAGTCACCCTGAGGGATGCGTCAAGACACATTGACCTGCAGCCATAGTCACCCAGAGGGATGCGTCATAGCACACTGACCTGCAACCATAGTTACCCAGAGGGAAGCGTTAAGGCACGCTGACTTGCAGCCACAGTCACCAAGAGCGATGTGTCATGGCACACTGACCTGCAGCCATAGTCACTCTGAGGGATGCATCAAGGCATACTGACCTGCATCTATAGTAACCTAGAGGGATACGTTAAGGCTCTCTGAACTTCAGCCATAATAGCCTTAGGGGATGTGTGAAGGCTCCCCTTTCAGATTAACTGGTGTCAGGCCAGGTGTAGCGAAGGGCAGGCCTCTTGACCTCCAGCAATCGTGGCCCAGAAGGATGAATCAAGGTTTGCCGACTTGCAGTCATAGCCTTGAAACATCCCCTTACAGAAGAGCTGGTGTCAGGCAAAGTGTAGAGTGAGGCAGGTCTTTTGACCTCCCACCATAGTGGCCTTGGGGATCAATGCACACTGACCTGCAGTCAAAGTCACCCAGAGGGAAGCGTTAAGGCACGCTGACCTGCAGCCATAGTCACTCTGAGGGATGCCTCAAGGTTCATTGACCTGCAGCCATAGTCACCCTGAGGGATGCTTCTAGGCACATTGACCTGCAGCTATAGTCACCCAGAGAGATGTGTCAAGGCTTTCTGAACTGCAGCCATACTGGCATTAGGGGATGTGTGATGGTTCCCCTTTCAGATGAGCTGGTGTCAGGCCAGGTGGAGAGAAGGGCAGGGCTCTTGACCTCCAACAATCGTGGCCCAGAAAGATGAATCAAGGCTCTCCCTGCATCCATAGTCACCCAGAGAGATGTGTTAAGGCACACTGAACTGCAGCCACAGTCACCAAGAGGAATGCGTGAAGGCACACTGACCTGCAGCCATAGTCATCCTGAGGGATGCATCAAGGCACACTGACCTGCTGCCATAGTGACCCCAAGGGATGCATCAAAGTACACTGACCTGCAGCCCTAATCACCCACATAGATGAGTCAAAGCGCACTGACCTCCAGCCTTAGTCACCCAGAGGGCTGTATCAAAGATCTTAATGCCACCATAGTCACCCTGAGGGATGCGGCAAGGCACACTGACCTGCCGCCATAGTCACCCAGAGGGATGTGTTAAGGCACACTGACCTGCAGCCACAGTCACCAAGAGGGATGTGTCAAAGCACACTGACCTGAAGCAAAAGTCACCCAGAGGGATGCAACAAGGCTCTCCCTGCAACCTTAGGTGCTGCAGGCAATGTGTGAAGGCTCCTCTTCCAGGCTTTGAGGAGAGAGGAACAGGCCCCTCTTATCTGCAGCCATAGGAGCGTTATGCAATATGTTAAGGATCCTAGCCATCGAAACACTAAAGGTGAAGGGGGTGGTTATTGTGTAACTGGAGGGGACCGGACTATTGTGTCGTCTTTATCAGATTGAGAGGAGTGTAGGAAGTGGCTGTGTCTTTAGGAGGGAGTTCCCTTTACGGACTAGGTAGTCTCACACACATTATAGTGTCATGCTTCATCATTTGACCACCTAGCCCCACCCAGGTAAGATGATACTACCTGGGCGAACTCAACCCCGTTGTTAAGGGAGCTGCCGAGAGAGTGCTGAGATTAAATCTGACTGGATATTACAGAGATCCAGATTAGAAATGAAATTCCCTTACAAATCACCTATTTCAAGTAGAAGTAGTTTAATAATGGTGTTTGTAGGTAAGAGTAAAAACTATGGTAAGGACTCAGTTGAGAATGATGACTCATAGAGTCTAAAAATGAGGGACCAACACGTTTCTGCCCAAACAATGAGCTGGAAGGTCTGGGGCATTCGTCAGGGCCAGGGATCCCTATCAGCAAAGGGGCATGGAAGCATGTCTAGAAAATAAGGTGGGTAAATGGATGGCCTACCTGAACAATTTGTTCTATGGGCGGCCTAAGGGGAAGGTAAAAGACAGTGGTGAATTGGAAGTGCAACTACAATTAAAATTAAACACTGCACACAAAGATGACAAAACACATGCTGTGAATGCCACACATACTCTCATGCAATAGAGCAGAAGGCAGTGGAGCCCCATTAGGGCCTGCGAGACAAAGGCAAATTGCCCCTGGTCTGGGAAGTAACAGAGGGGGGTACCCCTTATAGTCACACTCTGTTAGAGAAGACAAGCACAAAGACTAAAAAGGCAAAAACTAGAAGTAGGTAATGGCAGTCAAGGAATAATCAAAGGAGATAAAAAGGACTCATGTACATCACACAAGAATAAGACAGAAATATATATTCTCAGGGGAAATATGAGGGTGTCACATAGAGTACAGTAGGCTTAAACGTCGGAGAATTGACGGTGGTGAAATCTTGTTGCAAAGACCGCAGTTATAACGTGACCAAAGTCAAAGGGGGCCCCTCTGGTTGGGGGGAAAGAGTTCGCAAGACTTACCACTCCAAAGGTTTACCAGGTATAAGCACCTATGGTCCTTCACCCAGCCGCTCGAATGGTGCTATGAGCGAGTGCTGGGGTTTTAAAGGTACGGCTGGTGCTAATTGGCACATCGTTAATTCTTTAATGAGGCGCAGCTGAAGCCGTTCATTCACGGCTGCAGCTGAGCAGCGTGGCTCTGGGTGGGGCCTGGCAGAAGCAGGAGCCGTTCTGTGGATGACGCAACGCGTCTCGCCGCACCTCAGGCAACCAGGAATCGTAGTCTCCGGCTGCCAAGGGTCGAGTGTCTGTATGGTTGTTGAGGCAACCGAAGATGATGCGCGGAGCCGCTGAGAGACAGCGGAGTCGCGCGCACCGCGTTCCTGAATGTGCAGGAAACGGCTTATATTAGAAAAAAGGGAGGGGTTCGAAAGAGATTTTTGCAACCATTGCAACCATTTGTAAGACAAATACCAACATATCTTAAAGACACAAAAGATGTTTTAGAATTTGACAAAGAAAGTGAACATCTGATAACTCTAGACGTTGAGTCCCTATATACAAACATCCCACAGGAAGCTACCATTGAAGTTATCAGCACGCTGTTGAATAATAGTGTATGGGACTCTATAACACCTCCAGAATGTGTCTTAGATCTTGCACATACAGCACTTACGAGAAACTTTTTCAAATTCAAAAAAAGCTTCTATCTCCAGGTACAAGGTACTTCGATGGGCAGTACCTTTGCCCCAAGTCTAGCCTGTTTGTACGTAGATCACTTCGAGAGAGAATCCGTTCTGACTGAAGAAAACCCATAGTATGACAATATTAAGACATGGAAGCGTTACATTGATGACATTTTCCTGATTTGGCAAGGCACACAAGATGAAGCAACCACCTTTGAGACCTGGCTTAACGCCTTAAATCCTTTTCTGAAATTTACATCAACCATGGGTAACCCAGAAATTTCCTTTCTTGACCTTCTCATCACGGAAAAAGATGGCTTCCTGAAGACAGAAGTCTATTACAAACCAACTGACAGGAATAATCTGTTACAATTCCAAAGTTTCCATCCACTCTCCCTAAAGGAGAACTTACCAGTAGGCCAATTCTTACGCCTATGACGTAATTGTACAGAAATTACAGATTACAACAAACATGCCAAAAAACTCACCAATAAACTACGGGCCAAAGGATACCCCGCACATCTTACGAGAAGAGCTGAAAAGCGAGTTCGCTCAAGTAACAGGGATACGCTTTTGCTACCTACTGCAAGGGCAGACAATAATGACAATATAATCTGTGTGACAACTTTCAATCCTGTATCTGACACAGTAAAAAAGATAATTAAAGAGGATTGGAAAATCCTAACCTCAGACGGCCTCCCGTTCCAGCCCCCCCTCAATGCCTTCAAGAAAGCTAAAAGCATTCGCGATATGATCATCCGTACCCGACCACAGTATAAGCCCCCAAGCAGCAGACAAGGGACCTTGTGGGACTTACCACCACCGAAAGGCCATTTCCCATGCGGAAATTGTAGTGTCTGTCAATTCACAAAGAAGACCCTGAAGGTAGAACTGGGTCTGCAGACACACTGGGAGTTGATGAACCTCACTAATTGTAGCAGCAAAAATGTTATTTACATGATAAAAAGCCCGTGTGGGCATGTACATTGGTATGACCACTAGAAGAGTAGGTACTCGCATTTGCAAACACCGCAGTACTATCAGAGGCAAACGAGACACCACTCGGCTGACAGAAGACTACATTACCAACAATCACAGTCCCAACAACATGGAGTAGTATGTCATCGACACACTAAACCACCAAACCATGAACTTGAAGCAGAAACTTCTGTTTTATGAACAGAGATGGGTATGGAGGCTGCATACGACACCATGGGACTGAACGATAATATTCCATGGTCAACCCTGGGATAATATGATGACTCCTACCCTGCTTGTTACCCTCATGTTTTACCTTCACTCTCCCCCTTCCTTCATTCTGCACTTTTTCCTTTTTTCTTCTTCCCTTTTTTCCCTCCTTTTTCTCTTTCTACTTTTTTTCTTTTTGTTTCTTCTTCTTCCTACTTTTTTCCTCTTTTCTTCTTCTTTCCTTTTTTCCCCTCCTCCCCACCTTTTTTCCACCTCACACCCAACCCCCCCACAACCCCCCTCTTTTTCTTTCCCTTTCTTCTTTAACCCAAACCCCCGCTGTCTCTCTCTCTCTCTCCTCTTTTTCTCTTTTTTTCTTTTCCCCTTTTCCCCTTCTTCTTCCCCTGCCCCCCTCTTTTCTCTTTTGGACCCCTCCCTTTTTTCTAACATAAGCTGTGTCCTGCACATTCAGGAACACGGTGCGCGCGACTCCACTGTCTCTCAGCGGCTCTGTGCATCAACTTCGGTTGCCTAAGCAACCATACAGACACTCGACCCTCGGCAGCCGGAGACTACGTTTCCCGGCTGCCAGAGGTGCGGCGAGACGCGTTGCGTCATCCACAGAATGGCTCTTGCTTCTGCGAGGCCCCACCCGGAGCTGCGCTGCTCAGCTGCAGCTGTGAACGAACGGCTTCAGCTGCGCCTCATTAAAGAATTAACGTTGTGCCAGTTAGCACCAGCCGTACCTTTAAAACCCCAGTGCTCGCTCATAGCACCATTCGAGCGGCTGGGTGACGGACCATAGGTGCTTATACCGGCCCACGTTATTTCACAGCCATTTTACACTGCACTTAAGTAACTTATAAGTCACCTATACTTACTGAAGGTTAGGTGCAAAGTTACTAAGTGTGAGGGCACCCTAGCACTAGCCAAGGTGCTCCCATATAGTTCAGGGCAATTTCCCCAGACTTTGTGAGTGCCAGGACACCATTACACGCGTGCACTACATATAGGTCAACACCTATATGTAGCTTCACAATAGTAATTCCGAATATGGCCAAGTAACATGTCTAAGATCATGGAATTGTCCCCCCATGCCAAATCTGGTATTGGGGTGCCAATCCCATGCATACCCAGGGCTCCACTATGAACCCTGAGTACTGCCAAACCAGCTCTCTGGGGTTTTCTCTCCAGCTACCGCTCCTGCCAACCCACAGACAGGGTTCTGCCCTTCTGGGGTCTGGGCAGCCCAGTCCCAGGACGGCCGAACAAAGAATTTTCTCTGAGAGAGGGTGTTACACCCTCTTCCTTTGGAAATAGAATTTAAGGGCTGAGGAGGAGTAGCCTCCCCCAGCCTCTGGAAATGCTTTGAAGGGCACAGATGGTGCCCTCCTTGCATAAGCCAGTCTACACTGGTTCAGGGAACCCTAGTCCCTGCTCTGGTGCGAAACTGGACAAAGGAAAGGAGAGTGATCACTCCCCTGTCCATCACCACCCCAGGGGTGGTGCCCAGAGCTCCTCCAGTGTGTCTAGACCTCTGCCATCTTGAAACCAGAGGTTAAGGGCACAATGGAAGCCTCTCAGTGGCCAGTGCCAGCAGGTGACGTCAGAGACCCCTTCGGATAGGTGCTTACCTGACTAGGTGGCCAATCCTCCTCTGAGGGCTATTTAGGGTCTCTCCTGTGGGCTTTTCCTCAGATAACGACATGCAAGAATTCACCAGAGTTACCCTGCTTCTCCCTCTTCGACTTCTGCCAAGGATCGACCACTGACTGCTCCAGGACGCCTGCAAAACTGCAACAAAGTAGCAAGAAGACTACCAGCGACATTGTAGCGACTAATCCTGCTGGCTTTCTCGACTGTTTCCTGGTGGTGCATGCTTTGGGGGCTGCCTGCCTTCATCCTGCACTGGAAGCCACGAAGAAATCTCCAGTGGGTCGACAGAATCTTCCCCCTGCTCCAGCAGGCACCAAACTTCAGCATCACCAGTACTCTAGGACCCCTCTGATCCTGACGAGCGTGGCCCCTAGAACAGAGGTGGGGGACCCAAGTGACCCAGATTATCCAATTTGGAGGAGGTACGTCCTTGCATCTCCTCTTCAGAGAGTAATCCTGTGCACCACGTGAACTGCAGCTGCTAGGGCTTCTGTGCACTTTTGCAAGGAATCCTTCGTGCACAGCCTAGCCCAGATCCCCAGCACTCTCCGGCTTCGTGGGACCCTCTTTTGTAGTGTTGAGACGACTGCCGTGCTCAGTCTTCTTGAACCCATGTTCAAGGACTTCTGCGGTGCTGCCTTCTTGTGCATGGTCTCTCTGTGTTGCTGAGGGCCCCCCTGTCGCTACTCCCAAGTGGCGACATCCTGGTCCTTCCTGGGCCCGGGCAGCACCATTTTTCTTCAACTGTGACCTTTGCAGCCAGCAAGGCTTGTTTGCGGTCATTCTCCAAAGAAACAACTCTGCATCCTCTGGCCCTCCGTGGGACATCTTCTGCACAAAGGAGAAGTTCCTAGCACCTTTAGTTGTTGCAGAATCTTCAGCTTCTCCCATCCAGAGGCAGCCATTATGCATCTTCATCCGGGGTTTAGTGGGTTCCTGCCCCCCTGGACACTTTCACGACTCTTGGACTTTGTCCCCTTTCTTTGCAGGTCCTCAGGTCCAGGAATCCATCTTCAGTGCTTTGCAGTCTGTTGTGGTCTTTGCAGAATCCTCTATCACGAGTTTTGTGTGTTTCTGGGGAAGTAGTATCACTTTACTCCTACATTTCAAGGTCTTGGGGTGGGGTATCTTGGACACCCTTAGTGTTTTCTTACACTCCCAGCGACCCTCTACACACTACACTAGCCTAGGGGCCCATTTGTGGTTCGCATTCCACTTTTAGAGTATATGGTTTTCGTTGCCCCTAGGCCTATTGCATCCTATTGTATTCTACAGTGTTTGCACTATTTTTCTAACTGTTTACTTACCTGATTTTGGTTTGTGTGTATATTTTGTGTATTTTACTTACCTTCTAAGGGAGCATATCCTCTGAGATATTTTTGCCACATTGTCACTAAAATAAAGTACCTTTTATTTTTAGTAACTCTGAGTATTGTGATTCTTATGATATAGTGCTATATGATACAAGTGGTATAGTAGGAGCTTTGCATGTCTCCGAGTTCAGCCTAAGCTGCTCTGCTATAGCTACCTCTATCAGCCTAAGCTGCTAGAACACTACTAATCTACTAATAAGGGATAACTGGACCTGGCATATGGTGTAAGTACCATCAGGTACCCACTATAAGCCAGGCCAGCCTCCTGCAGGGCGCAATAGCGCCCGATCTTGCTTCCCAAAGGTTTACATTTTTTTTTTCAAAAACAAATAAAAATAAAAAAGAAATTGACAGGTGTTTGCCTGTGAGCAGGGTGACCCCCTGTGGGGGCAATCATTTTTTAAAATAATTGTATGGTTTCCCTGGGGGCCACTATGGCCCCCAAGGAAACCATACAGCTATTAAAAAATATATAGCTATATGTATATATATCTATGTAGAGATATCTCTATCTATATAGATATGTGTATATATATATATATATATATATATATATATATATGTATATATATATATATATATAGATGTCTATATACAGATCTCTCTCTCTCTCTCTCTCTCTCTCTCTCTATATATATATATATATATATATATATATATATATATTTATATATATCGATCACTTTTGTCAGCGGGTGTGTGGCTTCCCTGGGGGCTGCGATCGGCCCCCAGGAAAACCACACACACATATCAAAGCAAGATATATATCTATATATTTGCCAACAGTTGTCTTGCAGTTGCATCTTCAAAGCAATGCATATACTTCAACTGACGCGTTTCAGATGTAGCTTTTAGGCAGCAAAAAAAAGGCAAGTAAGACTTATGATTGTGTTTATACTACAAAAGGATCGGACTTTTGTCTAGTGGCAGTTTTGATGCATAAAGTAGCGCAGAAGGTTTATATGCCTACTGCAAAGATCAAATCTGTATATTATGTAATAACTGAGTACATTAGTAAAGTAAGCCATTACCTGCGCTATAATGCAAATGAAATGTATCTGAGGGGGGGCTATGGAGAGATGAAGGGTACTTTTGCTGGGTGGTAGTGAGGGAATCCGAGGAGCTGGTCATTGAAGGGGGAGCACCAATAATGATTGTTGCATTGAGCACTAGAGGCGCTAAAGACTGTGATGATTGGTATGTGACAAGTTGAAGTAATAGTGTGTCTTTGTTTGAGTGTCTTGAAAGAACGTGCTGATTGAGGGAAGAAGCGAAGGTAAAGTGACCTCTACTGTTGCACGTATCACACACACACTAGCAATTATGTGACTGTCTACGTAGGTTAGTGTTTTAGAGCAATAGTTTAGCCAGTAGCAGAGATGGCATCTCGTTGGATAACTGCTGATCACACCCTCACTCAGGATATAGAGGGCAGCTCTGACGTAGGATCAGAGACTGAGACAGCATCTGAGGGATAGGACAATGGCGCAGACTCAGAGTGATTTTTCAGTCGGAGGAGTCCCATTCGATAACTCCTCTTCCAGTAATTATGAGGGAGGTGATGAGGACAGTCCTGCTGTCCCTTCACAAGCACAGTCTGTGCAACGAGACAATAGCGGGTTAGCCCAACCCAGGGAGCAAGTGCATGCGGCGGCAAGCACACAGAGAGTGCCACCGCCCAATTTGTATTGTGGATAGATCAAAATTATCTATCATAAAACAACCTGGTTTTCTAAGGCAGGCACCTGCGTTTAGGGTCCTGGACTCAGTGGCCTTATAGGGAAACCTACCAAACCCAGACATTTCTGAAAACTAGACATCCGGGGGAGTCCACAGAGGTGTGACCCAAAGTTTTTTTACCCAGAATACCCTGCATAGCTGAAATGTTGAATAAAAATGTAATCTTTTTCTTGCATTTCTGCCACACAAACTACAGGAATATGCTGGGATCCACAAAATTCCTACCACACAGTGTTTCCCCACATGTCCTGATAAAAATGCCACCGTACTTGAGTGCCTGTACCTAGTGCCTGAGTCAGGAATGGATCACCCCAGGGTCAACAGTTGCCCTCATGTAAGGACCGAGCTACCATTTTTATCGGGAGGCATGGGGGAATACTGGGTGGAAGGAAATTTGTGGCTCCTCTCAGATTCCAGAAATTTCTATAACCGAATTGTGAGGAAAATGTGTTTTTTTGCCAAATATTGAGGTTTGCAAAGGATTCTGGGTAACAGAACCTGGTGAGAGCGCAACAAATTACCCCATCCTGGGTCCCTCTAGGTGTCTAGTTTTAAAAAATGCACAGGTTTGGTAGGTTTCCCTAGGTACCGGCAGGGCTAGAGACCATATTCCACAGCTAGGCACTTTCCAAAAAGCACGTCAGTTTTCAATGTAAAAATTTGATGTGTCCATGTTGCGTTTTGGGGTGTTTCCTGTCGCGGGCACTAGGCCTACCCACACAAGTGAGGTACAATTTTTATTGGAAGTCTTGGGTGAATGCTGGGTGGAGGGAAGTTTGCAGCTACTCTCAGATTCCAGAACTTTGCAGCACCAAAATCTGAGGGAAAAGTGTTTTTTTGCCAACTTTTGAAGTGTGCAAAGGATTCTGGGTAACAGAACCTGGTGAGAGCCCCACAAGTCACCCCATTCTGAATTTCCCTAGGTATCTAGTTTCTAAAAATATATAGGTTTTCTATGTTTCCCTATGCGCCGGCTGAGCTAGAGGCCAAAATCCACAACTAGGCATTTTGCAAAAAACACATCAGTTTTCTTCGGAAAAATGTGATGTGGCCACGTTGTGTTTTGGGGCATTTCCTGTTGCGGGCACTAAGCTTACCCACACAAGTGAAGTACCATTTTTATCGGGAGACTTGGGGGAATGCTGGTTAGAAGGAAGTTTGGTGCTCCTCTCAGATTCCAGAACTTTGCAGCACCGAAATCTGAGGATAAAGTGTTTTTTTTGCCAAATTTTGACGTTTGCAAAGGATTCAGGGTAACAGAACCTGGTGAGAGCCTCAAAAGTCACCCCATCCTGGATTCCCACAGGTGTATAGTTTTCAAACATGCACAGGTTCGGTAGGGTTCCCTAAGTGCTGGCTGAGTTAGAGGCCAAAATCCACAGCTAGGCACTTTCAGAAAAACAAGTCAGATTTCAATGTAAAAATGTGATGTGTCCAAGTTGCATTTCCTGTCGCGGGCATTAGGCCTACCCAGTCAAGTGAGATACCATTTTTATCAGAAGATTTGGGGGAACACAGAATAGCAGAACAAGTGTTATTACCCCTTGTTTTTCTCTAATTTTTTTCCTTCCAAATGTAAGACAGTGTGTAAAAAAGACGTCTATTTGAGAAATGCCCTGTAATTCACATGCTAGTATGGGCACCCCAGAATTCAGAGAAGTTCAAATAATCACTGCTTCTCAACACCTTATCTTGTGCCCATTTTGGAAATACAAAGGTTTCCTTGATACCTATTTTCAGTCTTGATATTTCACCAAATAAATAGCTGTACACCCGGTATAGAATGAAATCCCATTGCAAGGTGCAGCTCCTTTATTGGCTTTGGGCAGGGCCGGGTCTAGGGCGGTGCGACTGGTGCCACCGCACTGGGTGCTGCCTTCAGGTGGGGGCGCCGTATTTGCAAGTATATTATGATTTTAAAAACACCTGCTGCAGCATTCCATGCCTCTAGCAATTTTCAGGCAACAACACAAATGTCAAGATAACTCTGGTGAGTAATGTTCTGCCTGGGGGGAGATCGGAGTTTTGATGGGCACTGTTAAAGGGTGGTAGTGAGGTAATCCATGGCTGAGGTGGTAATGGGGGGGTGGTGTAGCCAACAAACTTTGTCGCACAGGGCACCACCAGCGCTAAGGCAGGCCCTGGCTCTGGGTACCTAGGGTTCTTGATGAACCTATAAGCCCTATATATCGCCGCAACCAGAAGAGTTCAGCAGATGTAACCGTATATTACTTTTGAAAATATGACATCGCAGGAAAAAGTTACATAGTAAAACGTGGAGTAAAATTGCTGTTTTTTTCACCTCAATTTCAATATTCTTTTATTTCAGCTGTTATTTTCTGTAGGAAAACTTTGTAGGATCTACACAAATGACCCCTTACTGAATTCAGAATTGTGTCTACTTTTCAGAAATGTTTAGCTGTCCTGGATCCAGCATTGGTTTCACACCCATTTCTGTCACTTACTGGAAGGAGGCTAAAAGCACAAAAAATAGTAAAAATGGGGCATGTCCCATTAAAATGCCAAAATTGTGCTGAAAAATGTGGTTTTCTGATTCAAGTCTGCCTGTTCCTGAAAGCTGGGAAGATGGTGATTTTAGCACTGCAAAACTTTTGTTGATGCCATTTTCAAGGAATAAAACACATGCTTTCTTTAGCAGCCCTTTTTTTCTATTTTCCTGAAAAAACTAAGGGCCTCATTCTCACCCTGGCGGTAATTACCGCCAGGGCGGAGGTCGGAGGTAGCACCGCCAACAGGCTGGCGGTGCTCCGCCGGGCATTCTGACCGCGGCGGTACAGCCGCGGCCAGAAGCGTAAAGCCGGCGGGGTACCGCCGACTTTCCGCTGCCCGTCTGAATCCTCCGCCATGGGGATTCAGACACCCCCTACCGCCATCCTGTTCATGGCGGCTCTCCCGCCATGAACAGGATGGCGGTAGGGGGTGCCGCGGGGCCCCTGGGGGCCCCTGCAGTGCCCATGCCAATGGCATGGGCACTGCAGGGGCCCCCGTAAGAGGGCCCGCAAAGTATTTCAGTGTCTGCTTTGCAGACACTGAAATACGCGACGGGTGCAACTGCACCCGTCGCACCTTCCCACTCCGCCGGCTCAATTCTGAGCCGGCATCCTAGTGGGAAGGTTGATTTGCCCTGGGCTGGCGGGCGGCCTTTTGGCGGCCGCCCGCCAGCCCAGGGCAAATGTCAGAATCACGCTGCGGTCTTTCGACCGCGGTGCGGTGTTCTGACGGCGGTACCTTGGCGGACGGCCTCCGCCGTCCGCCAAGGTCAGAATGACCGCCTAAATGTTAGCTGTATTTTGGCTTATTTCTTGGTCTCCTCCAGGGGAACCCACAAACTCTGGGTACCTTTAGAATCCCTAGGATGTGGGAAAAAAAGGATGCAAATTTGGCATGGACAGCATATGTGGACAAAAAGTTATGAAATCCTAAGCACAAACTACCCCAAATAGTAAAAAAGGGCTCAGCACTGGGCACTGAGGGGGTGGGGTGGGGATGGAGGCCCAGCAGCTAAGGGGTTAAGCAAAGCAGATTCCGTGCTGTGGTTACTCCTAAAACCATGCTGAAAAGGATCTAGGAGTTCAAGCTTGCTAAAAAAAGTGGGCTAATTCCTGGTTAATATGTTTCTCCAGAATTTTAGCTGGAGCAGGTAGCAGAGAGATTGGCCGAAGATATTTTAGGTCATCCGTATCCCCATTGGGCTTTTTCTCCAAAGTAATGACAATTGCCTCATTCCAGCACTGAGGGTACACACCATATTCCAACACAAAGGAGTAGACTTTTTCCAGTGATTTTGCATGGACGTCAGGGGCCAAATGCAGCACCCTCAGCGGGCAGGGATCATCTGGTGATCCCAAAGTGGTTTGCATTAACAGGGATTTGATCTTTTCCTGTGTAAGAGGGGCAAACCTAACTAACTAGTCACTGGTGGACTGCTTGTTGGTCCTCAGCATCTGGGAATTCTGAAAAAATATTTAAGATCTTGTTCCTACAATACAGGGTCACTTTATAACTGAATTCTTGGGAATTCTCCAGCCCCAGTTAGGTCAGAGGAGGTGCAAGACGGTTTACCACCTTGAACAATTCTCTGGGGGTATTAATGGCAGATCTAATCTTCTGAGAGAAAAAAAGATGACTTAACCTTGTTAATGGAACTTTTATAAGTTCTTATTAGCTTATTTTTCTCTTCTAAGTTCAACACCAATTTCCATCTTTGTTCTTGTCTCTGGCACTGTCTTTGTAACTTTTTTTAAATCCTCTGAGAACCAAGGGGCAGAACCTTTCCTCCTTCTTCCTTTCTTAGCTCTAGTCATGGCTAAATCATCCATCGCTGATTGAACGCACATGTTAAAAGTCACTGCATGAGAACCCTGACTGTACACATCTCTCACTTGGGATTTAATCAGGGCTTTCAATAGATCACTTCTAGAGATTTTACTCCAATTCCTGACCCTGATGACATTATCCTAAGTGGACTTTCCTGCTATTTCGCTATGTATCCTGAATATTACTGCATGCTGATCTGACCAACTGAGAGCTGTGCACGCTGTCTAGGTGTCTAGGGTGTCTAGGTTAGTAATGACTCCTTCCAGTGTATGTCCAGCTAGATGTATAGCCAGATTAACCCTTTGCGAAAATCCAAATTTATCCATAAGATCTAAAAGGGCCTTTTCACCGTCAGTGGCTGGAGGGTCTCTAGTTTCAAGAGTACAGTTCAGCCCTAATAATGGCAAGGCCTGGCCCATCCTCTCCATTTGCCCCTATCAGCCCTTGTAATTGCATACCCCAAAAGAGTAGCAATCACAAGGCCAGGTTCCAAATCTTCCCTTGCTCAAGTCTTCATAATAAAGAGATAGTCTATCTGATTGGTACCAATAAATGTATTGATTTTCATGCAATGCTTGGCCATAGAATGAGCATTAATCAGAACACATTTTAGTCTGCTCTTCTCAATGAGTTCCTCCTTGTTATCTTTGACTTCAAGGCTGGACTCATGTGTAGGTTCCTCTCTCCCATTAAACCAGTTACAAACTGAACAGCACACTCTTCCAATCATCATAGGATCCATCACATCACAAAACCTCCCCTACTAGCTTTCGAATTCAGCTGAAGAAGGGTCTGCCTAGAGTACACCTGCCACTCTTTACCTGAAACCAACCGGGCAGGACCCCTGGCGCGATCCAAGTGCAGATGGGCACAGACAGGCTTGTCAGGTGGAGTCTGTACACATTATTGGTCAGTGTGCTTATGAGTTTTCCACTGTGTTGATATGTCTTCTCCTGTGCTCTCCCCTCCTTCTGGTATCTTACATGAGTATGTGTGCCAGGTGAAGCAGAATGTTTAAGAGCTGTAAATCAGCTGGCAGGATGTCAGTATGCTACCTTCTCCGTAAAATGAGGTAGGGACTGCTCTTGCTTGAACTTTACATAGACTTTGAGAGTGCTTGGTTATGGTCTTTAAACTCATGATTTACTGTGGTGTGGCACCACCTTTGTTTGATAATGTGTTTTCCCTTCCAGGCCATAGCAAGGAAACCAAGGGTGTTAACACAAGCAAGGAAAATGGAATTCATGCCCCCTGGCTGGGTGGTACAATTTATTGATATAAATGGGATGCAGTGGGCCTGTCAAGCTCTGAGCCTGGTTAGCAGTCCACCTACTGCACTAATGATTGCTGTGTTCTTTTGTGCAGGTACTTTATTTGCAATGAAAAAAGTCTTCAGATGGTGTTGGGTTGTATTGTTCATATTCTTTGCTAGTCTATGAATTAGCATGGTGTTTATGGAGTGATGGGTGCAGCATATTTCAGTTTCTGGTGTTACTACTATCCAAGTGGAAACACAGTTCAGGGGTCAACATAGGATGTATGATCAGGAACTTTACTAGCTCTGGGTGCATGGATTCATCACAGTGATGGGACAACACAAGACGTTAACTCATAGGTTCATACGTGTTAATTTTTCCCTGAATGCTCTTGTGCATGTTGCATTGCCATGATCTGCCTTTGTGTTCTGGATCATTTACTGACTGGCAGTTGCTGATCCAGTCTCATGAAGGCAGGATGCTGGTCTGTGGGCTCTATATCCACTTCATATCACAAGTTAAACATACTAGTGGAAAAAGAAGTGTCCTTGTCATCAGCTGCTAGCAAGGAGACCCCTTAACAGTTCACCATATGGGATGCTACTGAGATAGTTACACATCAGCCTCTTGGTAGCAATGTTGCTTCAGCAAGTGTGGGAATTTGAATCTTTGGACCAGACACTGGAGTGTCATCTCTCACTTCGGCTGATTTAGCCACAATAAGGGCCAGATGTATCAAAGGGTTTTTCTCATTCTGTGTCAATGGGAAAATGTGTTTGTATATATGGCCCTAAATACCTCATGGCAGGATGGAACTCTGAGTCTAAAGCTCTGGTTGTGCAAGATACGTTTTAAGCATGCCAGGCGGTCTACCTACTTCTCAGCAGTGCACAGAAGCATAGATTTAATCATTATCCCCAAAAGAATGACAGACAAGTTTTATGCCTCTGCTCGTCTCCATTCTGTACACTGGTGTACTAAGCTTCAACCAGTAATAAAATGAGCACTGTGTATGCTGGAAGAGCCCATCGAGATCAACATGTGCCACAAAGATTTGCAGGAATGATTCACAACAAAGTGATATTTGCTTTTAGTTGCCACCAGCTTCATGGCTGCTGTTAGCAGAAGAAACTGCTACCTTCCCTGTTCTGAATTCCAGATAGCCATATTCTGCCTCACCACGAATCTCAGAATAATGGGGGGGTGCAGATAGCCTATGTTTTCCTGTAAGATATGTTCTGTTGACCATGTGTCCAGGCCACAGTCGTTGTTCAAGTGTTGTTTTGGGGCCAGGTCACAACGTGATGTGCAGAAACTGTTTATGTGGCCCAGTGAGGAAAGAGGTACTTCTTCAGAAAGCATTTTAGAGGATGGTGAATCTGACACGCAGTGCAATGGGACATGCAGCGAGAAGAAGCAGCTAAGCCTTGCTACTACTAATCCATGAGCGCAGCGTACACATTTAGGGGCTAGAGCTCCTTACACCCTCAAAGGGATCATATGAGAGTTTGACTTCAGCATGTGTGCTTGAGCAGACTCACGTATATGCAACTTACAATCAGAGGAAATGTTGCAACCCCATCATGACATGATTCATGGATTACCAAGTTACATCCTTTAGGTGCTCGCTCCATAATTAGCTATAGCCAGTCAATATTATTGTTCTGGCCAAGTCCTGGGGACGTTAGCCAGCCATGCTAAGAGGTCTAGCATTCTGCTGGTGACCAACATGACCTATGAATGTAGACCACTGGTCAGGAGACTAATAACACACGTTTCCTGCACCATTCTTCCAGAAGGGTAACATGAAGAGCCTATTGTCATTTCAAAAAATGCACTTTAATGTAACATTATTTCTTATGGGTTTTATTTTAATTCCCAATGTCAATATTTACTGCAAAAGGGAGTTGAGGTACCAGTGGTACCAACCACAACTTGGGGAAAGAAGGTTATGGATTTAATGATAAAATTAGGGATAGGTGAGAGATAAGCAAACACGACATTCATCAAGTCCATGAGCATGTCACAACTGTCATGTAAGGAAAATGACAGTTCAGTTACCGATTAAAATAGACTTCGGGCTTGACACAAACCACATTTTGTGATATGTTTAATAGTACTACAACAGTACTATGCATGGGCCGACCTGGAAGGTAAAGGCAGTCCCATATAGATATGTCCGGACTCTATTGACTAACCAAACTATGACATACACCAGTTTCAAACGAATGATCCAGGACTGTTCTCTGCTTAGTAGTAAATGTGAGTGGGACCAGGGGGAGTGATTGAGAAATGGGGTGTACTTACTATGAAATAGGTGGGGTTTAGGCAGGACTAAGACAGGGTTAATGAGTGGTTTAGAGAGGCACAGAAGATTATTCCTATTGCTTCTACAGTTACTGCAGCCCAAAACAGTAGCAAATCTACTCCAGCTCAAAGCTGGAGTAAGTCCAGCACCACACATGGCCACCCATTGGTATTGCAACGCCCTCCCATAAAAATCAATGGAGGGAGGGAATTGAACCCCCAAAGGAAAGATTGTTAAATTCAATTAAATTATTTAAACATGTGATTCTTAACCCGTGGTCTGGGCATCCCTGAGAGTCTGGGGTGCCTACTCAGGGGTCTGTGAATGCTTAGCAAACTAAATATTATCAACCTATTAATATGGTGCATATAGATAAAGGAGCAAAATATAAAAATAAACACTTTAAAATGCTCTGTAAATGTGTTGGAATTTGAAACTGGAGGCTTAAAATTAAGTTGGTCTCCTTTTATTGATTAATTTATGGCACCACTTAGGATGGTTTCCTGAATTCCAAAAATGACGTACCGGGGAGGTACCTGGATTCCACTAATAATTAAGTGAGGGTCCACAGAATCAAAAGCTTAAGAATAACTGATATCAACTATTTAAAAATATAAATACATTTAATTTCATGTTACAAAATATAAAAAAATAGTATTTATCATTCTATTTTAAAATGTTATTAATGTGTTTTATAACAATACGTTTATTAAACAATATAATTAAATTAATTGTAATTTATTCTATGCGTTACTTTCAATAATTATAATGAAAAAATATATATTTTTTTTACTTTACATGGGATTCTTTAAATATAAACTTCAGAAAAATAATTGGGCTTTAATTTAACATATTAAAAATAAATACATGTAATAATTTAATTCAATGCTATTACTTTTTTATTTCGTTCTACATATATAACATTAATTTACATTAATATTAAACAGAAAATATGTTTACTAATTATTTCAACTTTACTACGTTTTGTTTTACTTTTCAATATACTTTATTTTAGGAAGATCTCTCAAACCTGCGGGAAAATATCCCTTTGGTAAAGTATAAATACAATTTAAATTTCGATTTTAAATACATTAAATCAAATTCAAATTCTTTTTTTTTTAAACATGGTTTTATTGGTTTATATTCAAACTATCAGTACACCTTGCGCTCTGGTGAGCAGAGCAGCACAGCAAAAATACAGAATTTTTACCCTTCAGTCAGTCATAGTTAATATACAGCAAGGTACATCATGTCCATGGGGTACATGTATCCCCACTAGTACGTCAGTCGTATTCAAACATGCAAGTGCTGCTCGCCTCCACCCTCCCACTCCCCCCAGCCCAGCCCCAGCAATGCAACCAATACCATATAATGGGTTGTAAAATCTAAAAGCAGTAAATAAAGTTACTGGGCCCAGCGTATCCCACTGCCCCTCTAGTGCAGGGCAGTTACAGCCTGTAAAACGTTACCTTCTATCTGTACAAATATTGATCTGGGGAGCGTGCAGGTGTCTTTAGGACCAGGTTTTTGAGACATTCCACTAGGTAGTCCCACGTCTTGGCTCCATCTAACATCACCTGGCCTTGTCTTACCTCTCTAAAGTGTACCATACTTTCATACCCAGCCCATTTGGGCAGGGCCTCTCACCATCTATCTCCCTTTGAATCCAGAGGGGCCTTCCATCGCATTGTGATCTCACATTTTGCCTATACCAGTGCTAGGTTCACAAATCTGGTGGTCATTTTATGGTTGTGTGGACGAGGGAACCACCCTAATAAGCACGTCAACGGGGTGAGAGGTATGGATCTCTGGGTGATGTAATTTATGCAATCAATCACCTCCTCCTAATAGACCATCAGTTCAGGACAAGTCCACACCATATGGAACATTTCAGAGTTTCGTGTTCCACATCTCGGGCAGATGGCAGAAAAGGCTAGAAAAAGGTGTACAGTCTTTCCGGGAGTGAGATACGCCTTATGTAAGAAGTAGAAATTGATCAGCTTGAAACAAGTGTTTTTCGATATCGTATCAAGTGTATTGTGGACCAGCCCTTATCTGAGATCAACAGGTCCAGGTCCTCTACCCATGAGGTCCAAAGGTCAGTCAATGGAGTTACACCATCGGTCCGCAACGCCTGATAGAGATTGGTCACTACTTTAACCCGGCCCCATGTAGCACATAGGATCTGGCATCGTTGATGGGTCGGGGCTCAGCCATACCACTGGGACAGTGGGCAGGTACGGTTGATGACTGTAGGAGGCTGGACTGGCTTGTAGTGAGTACCAAGGGGTACTTGCACCTTGCACCAGGCCCAGTTATCCCTTATTAGTGTATAGGGTGTCTAGCAGCTTAGGCTGATAGATAATGGTAGCTTAGCAAAGCAGCTCAGGCTGAACTAGGAGACGTGTGAAGCTACTACAGTACCACTTAGTGTCATATGCACAATATCATAAGAAAACACAATACACAGTTATACTAAAAATAAAGGTACTTTATTTTTATGACAATATGCCAAAGTATCTTAGAGTGTACCCTCAGTGAGAGGATAGGAAATATACACAAGATATATATACACAATAGCAAAAATATGCAGTATAGTCTTAGAAAACAGTGCAAACAATGTATAGTTACAATAGGATGCACTGGGGAAACATAGGGATAGGGGCAACACAAACCATATACTCCAGAAGTGGAATGCGAACCACGAATGGACCCCAAACCTATGTGACCTTGTAGAGGGTCGCTGGGACTATTAGAAAATAGTGAGAGTTAGCAAAATAACCCACCCCAAGACCCTGAAAAGTGAGTGCAAAGTGCACCAAAGTTCCCCTAAGGACAAAATAGTCGTGTTAGAGGGAGAATGCAAGGAAAACACAAATCAGCAATGCAACAACGATGGATTCCTGTCTGAAGGTACCTGTGGAACAAGGGGACCAAGTCCAAAAGTCACAAGCAGCTCGGAGATGGGCAGATGCCCAAGAAATGCCAGCGGTTGGTGCAAAGAAGCTCTTACTAGGCTGAAGAACTGTGAATACTGCAGGAACGACAAGGGCTAGAGACTTCCCCTTTGGAGGATGGATCCCCCACGCCTTGGAGAGTCGTGCAGAAGTGTTTTCCCGCCGGATGGACGCCAACAAGCCTTGCTACACGCAAATCGTGCGTTTGGCGTTTTTGGACGCTGCTGGGGCTCAGGAGGGACCAGGAGGTCGCAAATTGGACCTGCAGAGAGAGGGGACGTCGAGCAAGACAAAGAGCCCTCACTGAAGCAGGTAGCACCCGGAGAAGTGCCAGAAACAGGCACTACGAGGATGCGTGAAACGGTGCTCGCCGAAGTTGCACAAAGGAGTCCCACGTCGCCGGAGACCAACTTAGAAAGTCGTGCAATGCAGGTTAGAGTGCCGTGGACCCAGGCTTGGCTGTGCACACAGGATTTCCGCCGGAAGTGCACAGGGGCCGGAGAAGCTTGCAAAGTCGCGGTTCCCAGCAATGCAGCCCAGCGAGGTGAGGCAAGGACTTACCTCCACCAAACTTGGGCTGAAGAGTCACTGGACTGTGGGGGTCACTTGGACGGTGTCGCTGGATTCGAGGGACCTCGCTCGTCGTGCTGAGAGGAGACCCAAGGGACCGGAGATGCAGCTTTTTGGTGCCTGCGGTTGCAGGGGGAAGATTCCGTCGACCCACGGGAGATTTCTTTGGAGCTTCTGGTGCAGAGAGGAGGCAGACTACCCCCACAGCATGCACAAGCAGGAAAACAGTCGAGAAGGCGGCAGGATCAGCGTTACAGAGTTGCAGTAGTCGTCTTTGCTACTATGTTGCAGGTTTGCAGGCTTCCAGCGCGGTCAGCGGTCGATTCCTTATCAGAAGGTGAAGAGGGAGATGCAGAGGAACTCGGCTGAGCTCATGCATTCGTTATCTAAAGTTTCCCCAGAGACAGAGACCCTAAATAGCCAGAAAAGAGGGTTTGGCTACCTAGGAGAGAGGAAAGGCTACTAACACCTGAAGGAGCCTATCACAAGGAGTCTCTGACGTCACCTGGTGGCACTGGCCACTCAGAGCAGTCCAGTGTGCCAGCAGCACCTCTGTTTCCAAGATGGCAGAGGTCTGGAGCACACTGGAGGAGCTCTGGACACCTCCCAGGGGAGGTGCAGGTCAGGGGAGTGGTCACTCCCCTTTCCTTTGTCCAGTTTCGCGCCAGAGCAGGGGCTAAGGGGTCCCTGAACCGGTGTAGACTGGCTTATGCAGAATTGGGCACATCTGTGCCCAACAAAGCATTTCCAGAGGCTGGGGGAGGCTACTCCTCCCCTGCCTTCACACCATTTTCCAAAGGGAGAGGGTGTCACACCCTCTCTCAGAGGAAGTTCTTTGTTCTGCCATCCTGGGCCAGGCCTGGCTGGACCCCAGGAGGGCAGATGCCTGTCTGAGGGGTTGGCAGCAGCAGCAGCTGCAGAGAAACCCCAGGAAGGGCAGTCTGGCAGTACCAGGGTCTGTGCTACAGACCACTGGGATCATGGAATTGTACCAACAATGCCAGGATGGCATAGAGGGGGCAATTCCATGATCATAGACATGTTACATGGCCATATTCTGAGTTACCATGGTGAAGCTACATATAGGTAGTGACCTATATGTAGTGCACGCGTGTAATGGTGTCCCCGCACTCACAAAGTTCAGTGAATTGGCTCTGAACAATGTGGGGGCACCTTGGCTAGTGCCAGGGTGCCCTCACACTAAGTAACTTTGCACCTAACCTTTACCAGGTAAAGGTTAGACATATAGGTGACTTATAAGTTACTTAAGTGCAGTGTAAAATGGCTGTGAAATAACGTGGACGTTATTTCACTCAGGCTGCAGTGGCAGGCCTGTGTAAGAATTGTCAGAGCTCCCTATGGGTGGCAAAAGAAATGCTGCAGCCCATAGGGATCTCCTGGAACCCCAATACCCTGGGTACCTCAGTACCATATACTAGGGGATTATAAGGGTGTTCCAGTAAGCCAATGTAAATTGGTAAAAATGGTCACTAGCCTGTCAGTGACAATTTGGAAAGAAATGAGAGAGCATAACCACTGAGGTTCTGATTAGCAGAGCCTCAGTGAGACAGTTAGTCACTACACAGGTAACACATACAGGCACACTTATGAGCACTGGGGCCCTGGGTTACCAGGGTCCCAGTGACACATACAACTAAAACAACATATATACAGTGAAAAATGGGGGTAACATGCCAGGCAAGATGGTACTTTCCTACACAACCCCCCCCCCAAACGAAGGACAATAAGACTAGCCATTACCTGATGAGTCTTCATTGTCTAAGTGGAAATATCTGGAGAGTCCATCTGCATTGGAGTGGCTACTCCCAGGTCTATGTTCCACTGTATAGTCCATTCCCTGTAGGGATATGGACCACCTCAACAATTTAGGATTTTCACCTTTCATTTGTTTTAGCCAAAGTAGAGGTTTGTGGTCTGTCTGAACAATGAAGTGAGTGCCAAACAGGTATGGCCTCAACTTCTTCAGAGCCCAGACCACAGCAAAGGCCTCCCTCTCAATGGCAGACCAACGCTTTTCTCTAGGGGTCAACCTTCTACTAATAAAAGCAACAGGTTGATCCTGGCCCTCAGAATTAAGTTGTGATAGGACTGCCCCTACTCCTAATTCAGATGCATCAGTTTGGACATAGAATTTTTTAGAGTAACAAGGGCTTTTCAGGACAGGTGCAGAGCACATGGCCTGCTTCAGCTCCTCAAAAGCTTTCTGACAGTTTGCTGTCCATAATACCTTTTTAGGCATTTTCTTGGATGTGAGGTCATTAAGAGGGGCTGCAATGGAGCCATAGTTCTTAATGAACCTCCTGTAATACCCAGTGAGGCCTAGGAAGGCTCTCACCTGAGTCTGAGTGGTAGGGGGAATCCAATCAATAATAGTTTGGATTTTCCCCTGAAGTGGTGCAATCTGTTCCCCACCAACAAGGTGTCCCAGATAAACCACCTTACCCTGCCCTATCTGGCACTTTGAAGCCTTGATAGTGAGGCCTGCCTTTTGCAGGGCCTCCAAAACTTTCCAAAGGTGGACCAGGTGATCATCCCAGCTGGAGCTAAATACAGCTATATCATCCAAATATGCTGCACTGAAAGCTTCCAGCCCTTGCAGGACTGTGTTCACCAACCTCTGAAAAGTGGCAGGTGCATTTTTCAAACCAAAAGGCATTACAGTAAACTGGTAATGTCCTCCAATGGTAGAAAATGCAGTCTTAGGTTTAGCATCTTCTGACATTTTGATCTGCCAATACCCTGCAGTCAAATCAAAAGTGCTTAGATACTTGGCAGATGCCAGTGTATCTATTAGCTCATCTGCCCTGGGTATAGGGTGAGCATCTGTTTTGGTTACCAAGTTGAGACCTCTATAGTCTACACAAAACCTCATTTCCTTCTTTCCATCTTTAGAATTGGGTTTTGGTACCAGTACCACAGGAGAAGCCCATGGACTGTCAGAGTGCTCAACCACTCCTAGTTCCAACATCTTCTGAACTTCTTGCTTTATGCAGTCCCTGACATGGTCAGGCTGCCTATAGATCTTACTTTTGACAGGTAAACTGTCTCCAGTATCTATAGTGTGCTCACACCAAGAAGTGGTGCCTGGCACAATGGAGAAGAGTTCTGAAAATTGTCCTAGGAGATTTATGCAATTATCTTTCTGCTCAGCAGTAAGACAATCAGCCAAAACTACACCTTCCACAAGAGCATCTTGTTCTGTGGAAGAGAAGAGATCAGGTAGAGGATCACTGTCTTCTTCCTGTCCCTCATCTGTTGCCATGAGCAGGGTGAGATCAGCCCTGTCATAGTAGGGTTTCAGGCGGTTGACATGGAGCACCCTAAGGGGACTCCTGGCAGTGCCTAAGTCAACCAAGTAGGTGACTTCACCCTTCTTTTCAACAATTGTGTGTGGACCACTCCATTTATCTTGGAGTGCTCTTGGGGCCACAGGCTCCAAGACCCACACTTTCTGCCCTGGTTGGTACTGAACCAAAACAGCCTTCTGATCATGCCATTGCTTCTGGAGCTCTTGGCTGGCCTGAAGGTTTTTACTGGCCTTTTTCATGTACTCAGCCATCCTTGATCTGAGGCCAAGTACATAATCCACAATATCCTGCTTAGGAGCTTTTAAAGGTTGTTCCCAACCCTCCTTTACAAGTGTGAGTGGACCCCTAACAGGGTGTCCAAAAAGAAGTTCAAAGGGGCTGAAGCCCACTCCTTTCTGGGGTACCTCC
This sequence comes from Pleurodeles waltl, assembly GCF_031143425.1. Classification (NCBI taxonomy): domain Eukaryota; kingdom Metazoa; phylum Chordata; class Amphibia; order Caudata; family Salamandridae; genus Pleurodeles; species Pleurodeles waltl. The sequence goes on from NC_090436.1 coordinate 62,292,992, forward strand.
CTGTAGGCAAAAAGGAGGCATGGTAGAAGGATATCCCATCTCCTGCGGAGTTTTTCAGGGAGTCCCATAATCATGCCTTTGAGAGTTTTATTAAATCTCTCCACCAGTCCATTTGTTTGTGGATGATAGGGTGTTGTGAACTTGTAAGTTACACCACACTCCTTCCACATGGCCTTTAAGTATGCAGACATGAAATTGCTTCCTCTGTCTGATACTACTTCCTTTGGGAAGCCCACCCTGGAAAATATTCCCAGGAGGGCCTTTGCCACTGCAGGAGCTGTAGTGGTCCTTAAAGGAATAGCTTCAGGATATCTTGTGGCATGGTCCACTACCACCAAGATAAACCTATTGCCTGAAGCAGTAGGAGGGTCAAGGGGGCCAACTATGTCAACCCCTACCCTTTCAAAGGGAACCCCAACCACAGGCAGTGGGATAAGGGGTGCCTTTGGAGTGCCACCTGTCTTGCCACTGGCTTGACAGGTTTCACAGGACTTACAAAATTCTTTTGTGTCCTCAGACATCCTAGGCCAATGAAACAGTGGTACCAATCTGTCCCAAGTTTTCATTTGACCCAGGTGCCCAGCTAAGGGAATGTCATGTGCCAGTGTTAGGAGGAACTTTCTGTACTCCTGAGGAATCACTAATCTCCTGGCAGCTCCAGGTTTAGGATCCCTATTCTCAGTGTACAAGAGGTTGTCCTCCCAGTAAACTCTGTGTGAGTCACTGACATCCCCATTAGCCTGTTTGACAGCTTGCTGTCTGAGACCCTCTAATGTGGGACAGGTTTGCTGTGCCACACTCAGCTCCTCTCTGGCAGGCCCCCCTTCACCCAAAAGCTCAGCAGTGTCTGCTTCCAGCTCCTCTGGTGTAGGTTCTGCACAGGGAGGGAATTCTTCTTCCTCAGAAGTTGAATCCACTGTAGAGGGAGGGATAGTAGGAAGTGGTTTGCTTCTACTAGCCCTAGCTTTAGGGAGCACTTGGTCCATTGTTCCAGGATCCAAGCTTCCCTGTCCTTTTTGCTTTTTGGCCTGAGCCCTTGTCAAAGCAAAAATATGCCCTGGGATGCCCAGCATTGCTGCATGGGCCTCCAACTCCACATCTGACCAAGCTGATGTCTCCAAATCGTTCCCTAATAGACAGTCTACAGGTAAATCTGAAGCTACCACAACTTTCTTTGGACCAGATACCCCCCCCCAGTTGAGATTTACAACAGCCATGGGGTGGCTTTGTGTTATGTTGTGAGCATCGGTTACTTGGTACTGGTGTCCAAGTATGTGTTGTTCAGGGTGCACCAGTTTCTCAATCACCATTGTGACACTGGCACCTGTGTCCCTGTAGGCCTGGACCTCAACACCATTTATTAGGGTTAGTTGCTTGTACTTCTCCAAGTTATGGGGGCAAGCAACCAAAGTGGCTAAGTCAATAGCCCCTTCAGAGACTAAAGTAGCCTCTGTGGTCTCCCTAATCAGACCAACCCCAACTAAATTACCAAAAGTGAGCCCTGCTACTCCCTTGGATTGGCTATTAGTAGGTTTGCTCCCACCACCACTGCTATTAGTAGGGACACTAGGTGTAGCAGTAGGGGTTGTAGTGGTAGGAGCTGTGGTGCCTTTCTTTGGACAACTGGGATCTGTTGTCCAATGGCCTTTTATCTTACATAAATAGCACCATGGTTTCTTTTCCTTGTTCTGATTAAAGGAGGATTTGGGCCCACCACCCCCACCAGAGTGTTTTTGTGGGCCTGATGAAGACTCATTTTTAGATTTGTCCCCACCCTTGTCAGAAGACTTACCATCCTTCTTTTTGTTGCCATCTTTGTCACCCCCTGTATGAACTTTTCTGTTCACTCTTGTTCTGACCCATTTGTCTGCCTTCTTTCCCAATTCTTGGGGAGAGGTCAGATCAGAGTCCACCAAGTACTGGTGCAACAAATCAGACACACAATTATTAAGAATATGCTCTCTCAGGATTAAGTTATACAGGCTGTCATAATCAGTAACTTTACTGCCATGTAACCACCCCTCCAAGGCCTTCACTGCCTGGTCAATGAAATCAACCCAGTCTTGTGAAGACTCCTTTTTGGTATCTCTGAACTTTATCCTGTACTGTTCAGTGGTTAAGCCATAACCATCCAGGAGTGCATTCTTAAGAACTTGGAAATTGTTAGCATCATTTTCTTTTACAGTAAGGAGCCTATCCCTACCTTTTCCAGTAAATGATAGCCATAGGATAGCAGCCCACTGTCTTTGAGGGACATCCTGTACAGCACAGGCCCTCTCAAGTGCAGCAAACCACTTGTTAATGTCATCCCCCTCCTTGTAAGGGGGAACTATCTTATGCAGATTCCTGGAATCATGCTCTTTTGCAGGATGACTATGGGGAATACTGCTGCTGCCACCATGGGTATCTAAACCCATTTTCTGTCTTTCCCTCTCTATTTCTAAAGACTGTCTATCCAAATCCAGCTGTTGCTTCTTGAGCTTCAGTCTGGTTTGCTCCACTCTCAATCTATTGAGCTCCCTTTCCAACAATCTGTCATCAGGGTGGGTGGGAGGGACATTTCTAGATACAGAGGTATGATGGGAATGAACAGAAGGAGACCTGTCCCTTACAGAGGGCACCCTAACAGCTTGGCTACCAGTATAATGTGAGAGCACATCATCAGTATGATGTGATTCAACCTCTGTACCAACTATGCTAGACTGTCTAGTAATGTGCAGGCTGAGAAGTTTCTTTCCTGAACCTTTTCCTGGGGGAGTCCCTGGATCAGATTGAGAACCATTAGCTACTTTTTCTACAGATTGGGCACTTATGGCCTTATCCTGTACTCTAAGCATATTAATTAACAGTTCTAAGGAAGGATTCTTCCCTACACTCAAACCTCTCTCTATGCAGAGACTCCTTGCTCCTTTCCAGCTAAGGTGATCATATGCAAGTTTGGACAGTTCAACTTTTTGGCCTGTGCCAGACATTTTTAGAGAGAGTTAAAGTGATAGACAAAGAGAAAAAAAAGTTTTCAGAACTTTTTGGAAAGACAGAAAAAAACTTTTTAAACTTTTAAGAACTTTTTGAAAGTTTAGAAGTACTTTTCAGCACTTAGAAAAGAGTGAAAAGAGGAAATGCAAAACTTTTTGGCTATGTGTATATACACTGACCTTGTTTTGTATATTTTTCTCTTATGAAAAGTACAATGACAAGAGTGGTAAGCAGTCTCAAGCACTTATCCCACCGCTGCCACCAATGTAGGAGGCTGGACTGGCTTGTAGTGAGTACCAAGGGGTACTTGCACCTTGCACCAGGCCCAGTTATCCCTTATTAGTGTATAGGGTGTCTAGCAGCTTAGGCTGATAGATAATGGTAGCTTAGCAAAGCAGCTCAGGCTGAACTAGGAGACGTGTGAAGCTACTACAGTACCACTTAGTGTCATATGCACAATATCATAAGAAAACACAATACACAGTTATACTAAAAATAAAGGTACTTTATTTTTATGACAATATGCCAAAGTATCTTAGAGTGTACCCTCAGTGAGAGGATAGGAAATATACACAAGATATATATACACAATAGCAAAAATATGCAGTATAGTCTTAGAAAACAGTGCAAACAATGTATAGTTACAATAGGATGCACTGGGGAAACATAGGGATAGGGGCAACACAAACCATATACTCCAGAAGTGGAATGCGAACCACGAATGGACCCCAAACCTATGTGACCTTGTAGAGGGTCGCTGGGACTATTAGAAAATAGTGAGAGTTAGCAAAATAACCCACCCCAAGACCCTGAAAAGTGAGTGCAAAGTGCACCAAAGTTCCCCTAAGGACAAAATAGTCGTGTTAGAGGGAGAATGCAAGGAAAACACAAATCAGCAATGCAACAACGATGGATTCCTGTCTGAAGGTACCTGTGGAACAAGGGGACCAAGTCCAAAAGTCACAAGCAGCTCGGAGATGGGCAGATGCCCAAGAAATGCCAGCGGTTGGTGCAAAGAAGCTCTTACTAGGCTGAAGAACTGTGAATACTGCAGGAACGACAAGGGCTAGAGACTTCCCCTTTGGAGGATGGATCCCCCACGCCTTGGAGAGTCGTGCAGAAGTGTTTTCCCGCCGGATGGACGCCAACAAGCCTTGCTACACGCAAATCGTGCGTTTGGCGTTTTTGGACGCTGCTGGGGCCCAGGAGGGACCAGGAGGTCGCAAATTGGACCTGCTGAGAGAGGGGACGTCGAGCAAGACAAAGAGCCCTCACTGAAGCAGGTAGCACCCGGAGAAGTGCCAGAAACAGGCACTACGAGGATGCGTGAAACGGTGCTCGCCGAAGTTGCACAAAGGAGTCCCACGTCGCCGGAGACCAACTTAGAAAGTCGTGCAATGCAGGTTAGAGTGCCGTGGACCCAGGCTTGGCTGTGCACACAGGATTTCCGCCGGAAGTGCACAGGGGCCAGAGAAGCTTGCAAAGTTGCGGTTCCCAGCAATGCAGCCCAGCGAGGTGAGGCAAGGACTTACCTCCACCAAACTTGGGCTGAAGAGTCACTGGACTGTGGGGGTCACTTGGACGGTGTCGCTGGATTCGAGGGACCTCGCTCGTCGTGCTGAGAGGAGACCCAAGGGACCGGAGATGCAGCTTTTTGGTGCCTGCGGTTGCAGGGGGAAGATTCCGTCGACCCACGGGAGATTTCTTCGGAGCTTCTGGTGCAGAGAGGAGGCAGACTACCCCCACAGCATGCACAAGCAGGAAAACAGTCGAGAAGGCGGCAGGATCAGCGTTACAGAGTTGCAGTAGTCGTCTTTGCTACTATGTTGCAGGTTTGCAGGCTTCCAGCGCGGTCAGCGGTCGATTCCTTATCAGAAGGTGAAGAGGGAGATGCAGAGGAACTCGGCTGAGCTCATGCATTCGTTATCTAAAGTTTCCCCAGAGACAGAGACCCTAAATAGCCAGAAAAGAGGGTTTGGCTACCTAGGAGAGAGGAAAGGCTACTAACACCTGAAGGAGCCTATCACAAGGAGTCTCTGACGTCACCTGGTGGCACTGGCCACTCAGAGCAGTCCAGTGTGCCAGCAGCACCTCTGTTTCCAAGATGGCAGAGGTCTGGAGCACACTGGAGGAGCTCTGGACACCTCCCAGGGGAGGTGCAGGTCAGGGGAGTGGTCACTCCCCTTTCCTTTGTCCAGTTTCGCGCCAGAGCAGGGGCTAAGGGGTCCCTGAACCGGTGTAGACTGGCTTATGCAGAATTGGGCACATCTGTGCCCAACAAAGCATTTCCAGAGGCTGGGGGAGGCTACTCCTCCCCTGCCTTCACACCATTTTCCAAAGGGAGAGGGTGTCACACCCTCTCTCAGAGGAAGTTCTTTGTTCTGCCATCCTGGGCCAGGCCTGGCTGGACCCCAGGAGGGCAGATGCCTGTCTGAGGGGTTGGCAGCAGCAGCAGCTGCAGAGAAACCCCAGGAAGGGCAGTCTGGCAGTACCAGGGTCTGTGCTACAGACCACTGGGATCATGGAATTGTACCAACAATGCCAGGATGGCATAGAGGGGGCAATTCCATGATCATAGACATGTTACATGGCCATATTCTGAGTTACCATGGTGAAGCTACATATAGGTAGTGACCTATATGTAGTGCACGCGTGTAATGGTGTCCCCGCACTCACAAAGTTCAGTGAATTGGCTCTGAACAATGTGGGGGCACCTTGGCTAGTGCCAGGGTGCCCTCACACTAAGTAACTTTGCACCTAACCTTTACCAGGTAAAGGTTAGACATATAGGTGACTTATAAGTTACTTAAGTGCAGTGTAAAATGGCTGTGAAATAACGTGGACGTTATTTCACTCAGGCTGCAGTGGCAGGCCTGTGTAAGAATTGTCAGAGCTCCCTATGGGTGGCAAAAGAAATGCTGCAGCCCATAGGGATCTCCTGGAACCCCAATACCCTGGGTACCTCAGTACCATATACTAGGGGATTATAAGGGTGTTCCAGTAAGCCAATGTAAATTGGTAAAAATGGTCACTAGCCTGTCAGTTACAATTTGGAAAGAAATGAGAGAGCATAACCACTGAGGTTCTGATTAGCAGAGCCTCAGTGAGACAGTTAGTCACTACACAGGTAACACATACAGGCACACTTATGAGCACTGGGGCCCTGGGTTACCAGGGTCCCAGTGACACATACAACTAAAACAACATATATACAGTGAAAAATGGGGGTAACATGCCAGGCAAGATGGTACTTTCCTACAATGACGCAGCCCGGTGTAGGAGGAACTGCCTCCTCAGTATCCCAAACAGCAATGAGAAATCAGCAAATGTCATGAGCTACCCATTTTGGTAGAGCTCGCCGACACATGTGACCCCGTGTTGAGACCAGTCTGTCAGGCTGCATAGACCTATGCCCAGAGCTACCTGCGTCAGTCCCCACAGAGGATTTCTAGAGAGTAAGGCTTCGTAGTCTGAATGCGTTGAAGTGCTCGTTTCCAACAGTGTTGCAGAACCTGTAGGGTCAGCTGGTGCGTAATGTGCTCCCTTGTGTTATCAGGATTTGTAATAATGTGGTCAAACCAGGGATGGTCTCCTCGACTGGACCTTCTGGTCGGAGCCTGGCAGCAAGCCACTGGTTATACCTTTGGAGTTGCGCTGCCAAGTAATTGGCCTCGAAATCTGGTGCCGCCAAGCCCCCATTCGATGTTGGGCATTGCAGTTTTGTCAGTGCCACCCTGTGCCAACTAGTCCCCCATCTGAGTTCGATCAGCAGGGAGTTTAGTACTCTAAAGATCCGGCAGGGTATTATGAGGGGTAGGATGACAAAGAAATACAACAACCTGGGAGTGCCACCATCTTTGCCACGGCTATTCTCTCTACAACAGATAGTGATAGAGTACCCTAGAATGCCAGTGATGCACAATAGCCTCTCACAACCGCCTTAATGTTACCCTCCAGGATATCTTGAGGGTCATGGTATATCTTAACTCCAAGGTATTTTATAGAGGGGTACTCCCAGTGCAGAACATGGAGGTCGCGGGGTTCGGACCTGCTGTGGCAGAGAGGGAAGAGGTGGGATTTTTCCCAGATTATGGTGAGACCAGAGACCTAACCAAAGTCGTTCATAAGGTCCATTGTCTTCGGTAGGTCCACATCGACCCGTCTCAGGAACAGCAGTATATTGTACCGGATAAGACTGAGTAGTGCTACTTTTCTCTAGTCTCCAGCCCCTGATATACAAGGCCAGAACGTGCCCGACTTGCCAGAGGCTCCACTGCAATGGCAAATATAAATGGGGAGAGTGGGCACCCTTGCTTGCTTCCCCTCCCCTCCACATATGAGTCCGAAATGGAGTACCAGTCCGGACCCGAGCTGTGGGTTCAGAATAGAGTAATCTACTCCACTGTACAAGTCATGGCCAAGGCCCATCTGAAGCATCGTTCAATAGAGAAAATCCCACTGCAGGCTATCAAAGAGCTTTTCAAGGTCAAACAGTACAATCACAGCTCTATGCTTTTCAGGGAATTCCGCCTCTAGCACCGACATCAATCTGCGGATGTTCATGGCAGTGTTACATCCTGGGATAAATCGTGCTTGGTCTTCGTGTATTAGTTTTGTCATATGGGGTAGTAGGAGGGTCACTATTATGCGACTTAGGGGCATATTTATACTCCGTTTGCGCCGATTGTGCGTCAAAATATTTGACGCAAAATCAGCGCAAACATTGCCCCATATTTAAACTCTGACGCCCGAGCCTGCGGATGACAAAATTCTGCTGTGTGCGTCATTTCTTGGATGCGGCAACCCGCCCTGCGTTAATGATATGTAGGGTAGTCGTTCCCGTCCAAAAAACGACGCAAACGGCCATGCGTCGTATTTATGCTTCCGGGCAAAAATGACTCTCTGCCGGGAGGCGGAGCAAAAAAATGATGCACAGCCCGATGTGCGTCAAAATTTAAGTCTTGGGTCAGGGCAGGCGTTAAAATGAGGCAAACACACCTGTATTTAATCAGAACACACAGAACAAACAGCAGAGCAGCAGAGCAGCAGAGCAGCAACAGGGAGACATGGAAGTGATTCTTATCCAGGGTGCACGTAGACGCAGAGCCCAGCAGCAACAACAGCAGCTACCACAACACCAGCAGGGACCCCAAAGGCAGCGTAGAAGGCAGGAGAGGATATTCCGCCCAAGAACAACCCTGCATGGCCTCAGGGAACACGACATCATACAGAGGTACCGGTTGAACTGGCAGGCCATTCAGCAGCTGCTGCGCAACATTGAACCGCAGTTGGCCCCCACTTTAGTGACACCCCGCACCATCCCAAAAGAAACAAAGCTGCTTGCCGTACTTCACCTGCTGGCAAGTGGCTCATTTCAAACAACTGGTGCCCTGGTTGGCGGAATATCACAACCATCATTCTCCGCATTTCTGCTAAAAGTACTGGATGCCATCATTCGCCTGACACCCCTCCACATCTGCTTCCCTAACACACTGCAGAAGCAGCAGGAAACAAAACAGGGGTTCTACCTCATCAGTGGCTTCCCACACGTCCTTGGTGCAATCGACTGCACACACGTACACCTTGTGCCATCTGCTGCAACAGAACACCTCTACCGCAACAGGAAGCACACACATTCAATCAACGTGCAGGCCATAGTCGATCACCAGGGATTGATCACCAACATCGTGGCTAAATATCCTGGGAGTGTACATGACTCATTCATCTTCCGTCACTGCACCAACAACCAACACTTCCAGGATGGACGGTATGGCAATGGACTACTTGTTGGTAAGTACAGAAACCTACTTATATACACACTGCACAGCAACCCTCTAGGACACACAACACATACACCACAACAGCAACATCTAGACAGGAACACACTGAGGTCCTGACATCACTAGCCATGTTTCTTAACTCACCATTGAACCTGTCACACATCGGAATTTACTGTACAGCCTAATGTGAAGACATTAATGAGTGTGGTTGCCTAAATGTCACCTTGCAAATTGTAAGTGTCACAATGACCTTTACATTAATACATTGCATAAATTTCAAGGTATGGGATGTACAGGGTACTTTGATATGAACGTGTTAACAACACTTACAATTTTAAATGTGCATGATACTATCATCTCACCCTCAGTGAAGACACACGGACACCTGTATCACAAGTCACAATGCTAGGGAGGGCACACTGTACTGCAAATCCCAAAACATACTGCTGACAAACGGTTAGCAGACAAACACTTGCTCAGCCAAGGAAACAACACAATGCAGATGGTATAGCCTACAAGTATAGGATGTCACATTAGTACACTAAAGAGTCACAGACAACACAAGACAACTACTGCCATTGAAGGTCTTTTCAATAGTGCCAGCTACATCTACATGATCCCATTCTGTGTTTTTCTTTCAGCTGATCAGGGGTATGGCATCCAGCCATGGCTAATGACACCATTTGGGAACCCGAGTACTGCTGCAGAGCGGGCATACAATGACGCCCATAAGAGGACACGCAGCATTGTCGAGCGTACCTTTGGGATCCTCAAGTCAAGGTTCCGCTGCTTTGACATCACTGGCGGTAGCTTACTATATTCCCCCGAGATGGTCTGTAGGATCATACTCACATGTGCAATATTGCACAACATTTGTGTAAAAAGGAACATTCCCCTCCTCAAACCAGACCCATACATGCCTGAAGACGAAGAAGAGGAGGATGCTGGCCTGCAACAGGAGGGGAACAACCAAACACAGCTGCTGGAGTGCGTAGGTGCCAACACATTGTAAATAATTTCTTTGCATAATTATCACCATCACCACTTAATGCACTATTGTAAATAAACAGTGATAACAAACACCACATCATGGTTTGGCCTATTCATTTCTGCCCACCTTTAGCTTGAAATACCTGAAGAAGAATGTCGTCTCATTGAGCAATAATGATATAACAATCATCACACAAAAAAATACACCACAAATGTAATGGCCACCATACAATGGTCAAATACACACACAATGTAAATGACAGACATCCTGTACAGTTCACCTTTGAAGGGCAATAGCTGAGGACCACACATATGACTCACATACATGTAGTAAACATGGATCATCGCAGCAGATGGCACACAACTAAAACACCATCACTCAACTAGAGGAAAACAGGCCTCATACATCAGGCAGTTCACATGCTAATGCTTCAGGAACAGGAATGTAGTACTAGACTCTTGCCAACAGTAATTTCAACTACTTACTATCATTGCAATGACTATCTGTCACTAGAGTTACACATAAGCAGAACATACACAGCACAAGTGCTACACCTATGACAAGCATCCAGCACATCACATCCCATCTACATGTCAGCCCTTTTCTAAAAACATTACAGACACTTGCAGCTGCTCACACCCCACCTGTCTGAAGAGGTCCCTGGAATGCCGATTTGTGTACACTGAGATTCCCTCATCTACACACACACACTCACAAGAGTCATCCTGTGTGCCACACCCTTTCCTATGCCTACCATTGTCATAGTACCATCTCACTGCATTGAACTCAGGTCATATAATACACTGGCTTGGATTTTTTAAGGCCTGGAATCACCTGTAGATTGATTCTTCTGTGAAAGGTACTGTAGGCTAATTATCAGCAAATCCCATCTGACAGGACTAGTGAGCCACTGATGGAGGCCACACCAGTGATCCCCTCCATGCACACCACCCAAATGTACATGCCCCGTCCCTGCTGATGCCTCCTACTGCATACATGTTTGAATTAGAGCTATTACATCATTAAGCTTTGACACTAATGTTGCCGTAGAAAACTTTATCAGGGTTCATGTGTCACCTTCAAAACAACACAGGACATACACAGTGTGACATCTCAACTGTCTACTGCTCCCTCTGACCAGTCCTAGTCAGAACACTTGATCATGTAATTACTGAAAGAACTTGCTCCTGATTGACCCAGCATCCTGTCAGCCTGACTGGCACCTGTCCGTGGGTCACTCTACAGATACCTGGGGTCCACCTATGGACCACACGTGCTGTCCAAAACCTCTTGTACCTCAGACACTAATTTGTCATTAGCCTCATCAATGTATACTCAAATACATAGTATTGCATCATCTGACTGTTATTTGCATCCGATTTGTGACAGTGCCCTTGAATAGCCAAATCTTGGCCCTTCCGTTGTCTGGCCCTCATTAATGCCTAAACTACAAAGTGTGACAGTAGACCAGGACCATAGTGTATGATGGTGTAAATGGCCTCCATCAAAACCAGCAACCTCAGATAATGTCCATGAAAAGTCAACAGATATGAGGACCCTGACTGTTCAAACGCTGAGTAACATTGTTCAAATGATAAAGATGAGTCGTGTGTGTTGAATACCAGCCATTTACTTCTGCACAGAGGCTATGATGTTTCCTGATACATTACCATCCACAGAGGCCAACTGGAGTACAAATGTTGCAATGACACATGCCGGATCCAGACACCTGAGACATTCTCTCACTCAGCACACCAAGGTTGCCCAGTTGAAAGTCTCATTACACGTTTTCAGTGACAGGGTGGGACGATCCATGTGTAGGTGACCATGTCCTCAATGGCTTCTCTCAAATTTTGCTACAAACAATACTCAATAGAACGAAGATTAGCTGCCACTAACTCATGAGGAGACCTGGAAGTCACAGTGACAACATACACCCTGACAGTTGATACTGGATCAATATTGGACCACACACATGTACATGTACCATCCAATCAACAAAATATTTGCAAGCAGCCGATCACAGTAGTGTCCCAGTTGTAACCTAGCAGGAAGAATGAAACATGCCACTAAACCAGGTAATGCATAAAGGGCCACATACATCAACAACCTATTTGCTATCATGACATGAGGAACGTTGAGATTTTGCAAAAAATATCAATGTAAAATGGTATGTCAGACTTCTCCAAAGAATCAATATGTCAAACGTAAAATGGGCAAATGGGATTACAGAATGGCAAACAGTGAATCATACCCTATTTGCTTCCATGAGCCTGCTGCTGAAGGTTTAGCATTACTGAATTTGGGAAACCCTTGGATAAATTTGCAAGTCTGGAAGAGCAAACCCTAGGGTGCTGAGGGCCTAAGTCCACCTCTACTGCCCCCCAAATATACATTATTTATGCACATGTGAAGCACTTACATGCATAAGGCGCATGTGTGCCCTACATGTCAAAAGTAAAACACATTGTTTTACCCCCTAAAAAAGTGTAGGCGACAATTGCACTACCTAATTGGCCTTTATATAATTTTGATTACCGTGATAAATGTGGACACCTTTTTGCTAAGGAATACATCCTGGTATCCCATTCATATTTTGAAAATAGCCATCAGCAATTACCCACATATGTGTACAATTATGAGTAATATCCATTCTGACCAATCATTACCATTGCACTGTGAATACCTTCTATACATCCTATAAGGGACATTTGCCATAGCTAACCCCAAATGTGTATCACTTAGCACAGTTTGGTCATGACAAAATTCATTTCTCAATTTGACAAATGAAAGACATATTTGTCATAATGTGTCATATTTCCACGCATACAGCTTGTGCGTCATAATTTTTGATGCACAGGAGTGCAGATAATGCAGAGTCAAAAAATTATTTCAAAAATAGATATCATAATATCCTGCATAACATGGCCTCCATTTTTTCCATAATGCGTCATATTTCCACGCATACAGCTTGTGCGTCACAATTTTTGACGCACAGGAGTGCAGATAATGCAGAGTCAAAAATATTTTTCATATTTAGATATCATATTTCCAGCGGCTTCATTTTCAACTCTAGAACTGTAAAATATGCCTCATACAAATATAATAGATCCAATGAAGAATTTTTTTTTGACTCTGCATTATTTGCACTCCTATGCGTCAAAAAATATGACGCACAAGCTGTATGCGTGAAAAAATGCCGCATAGCAGAAAAAAACGGCGGCCATTTTATGCAGGATGTGGTGTAATAGGATATCCTGTTTACAGAATCTGTACAGTGGGTGTACTTTCACTTTCACTTTGCAGTCTCAGATTATTCTTGACTGTGTGGCTGTGTGGAAAGTGTTGTCCTGTGTATTAGTGCTTTTGTGTCCAGTGTACCATCTCAATTGTGCTTTTGTCATCATTGTCTTGTTGAATACTGTCTGAGTCTGTGTTGTATTATTTTGTCAAGTCCAGTGTTTTATTTATTGTCTGTGGGAGTCTGTTGTGGGTACTGTAATATAGGGGTTAGTTGGGCTCTTCTTAAGTTTTCTTTGTATTTCACCACTCTACCTTTCCCCATTTCCCCCTTTTCCTTTTTCTACAACTTTTTCCCCTTTGTCAGTGCTGACACGTCTGGTAGGCCACGGCTTTCCAGGATGGGTGAGGAGGAATTGGGGGGATTTATATGGCTTGTTTGCCATTTCCTCCCACTCATGCTGGAGGCTGGGGGTAAGGTGATACAGGGGTATCACACGGAGGCCCGTAAAGTCCGGTGGGGGAAGGTGCGCCATCACTTGGTCCGTCTATATGGTAGCCAAAGGAATGACCATCAACTGAAGCACCGCTGGGCTGATCTGATATCCAGGGAGCAAGATCTGCTGGGCCACCTGGGAATCAGGATTGGTGGCCATGTTGGTGAGTACAGATCAATTACATGTGCACAATTTAAAGCTGTGTGGCGACATGTGATGATTGTTACCCAATCTGCCAGATAAATAGCTGCCTGTGTGTAATGCTAGGGAAACCTACTGGGTAATTGATGCACAATGTGAAGGAAGACAAATGCTAGCAGTCAGGTAGCTCATGTTTTCTACACATACCGGTTGCCTGTAGCAGTATGTAATGTAGTGCTGCCTTTGTGTCAGACAAGCAACACATTAATGACGCAATTAGGACTCTACAGGTCACAATAGCCAGTGAAAAATGGATGTTGAAACATCATACCTACATATGTAGACGCCATAGCTAGACTGACATTTGTAAACCCTACATGATGCTATAAATGAGTGCTGCCTTCACGTCAATTGAAGTTAGCAATGTTGTCCACACATATGTCACATGTGTGTCTGGTTGGTGTGTATGGAAAATGACCACATAGGCTGTTTGAGTTTGAGAGGTCATGCAGTCCTCAAGTAACCAGCTAAGGATGTCTATCTTGGATGCACATGATGAGATGAATGCACCCCTATATTGTTGGTGCATACTAATGGAGGTGCATCTTTGCCACCACATGACTGTCCAGGCCACTACATGTGTGTAGTAGGGTGTTAGGGTGTGTAACTGTAGCAGGAGACTCATCCAATGTAAATGTTGCTCATGAATAATTCCATGCAGTATGAGCATGTGTGAAAGGGTTTAATTACTCATGTCATATTCTCACATTGTCTTTGTAATTGCAATTGTTTGTCAGTGCACGGATTCTGAGTATATTCTTCCTTCCATGCTTTACAGGTGGACCTGCACTGTACACAGTGGGAGAGGTGGCTCATTTTGAGGACCCCGACACCTACAGTGAGTGTTGCATGTGTGCTATTTTTAATGTTTGCTGGTGATGCATGATGGACTACTGTGTGTTCAACAGAATTCAAGGTTTGATGCGCTGCCCATTCATTAGTATTGTTCCATTAGTGGGATTTCAGTTATCACTTCATTTTGAGTTGACGTATGCTTATCCATTTCTCAGATTTTGGGTCTGTAGGCCATTCCAGTAGGGCCCGCTATGGGGAATGGGGTGAGTCATGTGGAATACACTGGTTAATGTAAGAGTTGCTCTGGGACTTGTCTTGGACTGAGTCTGCATTTCAGACTGACACTCTCCCAGATAGCTTCTGCAAAAGGCTTGTCTGAAATCTGCTGTTTCCCTAGTTAACAATGGACTGAGTACACTGTAGGTTGGATCTTCCGGGGGCATGTACTTCCACAAGCTGTACTAGAAGTGTGTGGGACTAGAGTGCAATGGCCTAGGTGTACATTCTACTCATGATCATGGGTGTTCTTGCTCCTCTGTGTCTGTAGAAAAATATCCCTCACTGGTAGTATGTGATGTTGGCCTAAGTCAGTACATTTTGACATGTGTGGACCTTGGATAGGACAAGGTTTAGCTGACTCTGATTTGTTGCTAGCCCTTCACTGGTGGTGTGTGTGTGGAGGCAAAAACTTGTTGAGCTTTCTATACACTCCTGGGTGTGCATTGATTATGGGATTGTTGGATGTTCTTCCCACCCCCCCTCAAAGTCAGCCATGTGTTTGGGAATAGGGTACCTAGGACTGTAGCAACCAGTATGTTACACATACTTGTGACCATTTGAAACTTTGTTTTGAACCTAGTGTACACACTCGGTTATGGCACATGAGTTCTATACTAGCAAATCCAATTACAAATCGCAGATATTGAGGGTTGTGATTGTTATCACATACACTGACATATGTAGTCCAGGCAATAGGCGCAGGAGGTGCAGCCATAATGTCAACTGCATTACTAATTATTTTGATGAGAAGTTTAGGCTGATGTCACCCATCATGTAGAGACATGTATATGCTAGGTGTGAGATGCCCTTTGTATGCAGGCTTCCCATGTACTTCCTCTGAGACTTTCAATGATCTATGTGGTGATATGAGCTGTTATAACTACAGTAAAAGTAATTTCCAATTGACCCATTGTGCTATTCTACCCAATGCATTTCCTATGGTAAATAGTTGCCCTTTCTCTTTACAGCTGCAAACATGAGTGTCGCACAGAGGCATGAATTTGAGAGGCGGGCCATGAGATACCGGCACATCCTGCAGGTGCAGTCGGGGTTCCGACGGATGGCCCGAAAATACCAGGCGGATCGGGCATCTGGAGCATGGTGGGCCTCACCACAGGGTGGCCCAACGTTGCCCACTACAGCCACCACCACCAAAACCACCAGTTCTCCCCAAGTGGCCCCAGCAACGGCGGGGACAGTTGTCCCTGCCTCTGCAGCACGACCTGGACCCAGCAATATCACAGCTGCAGGACAGTCCAGTGGGCTACAAACAACTCCCACACAGTGCACCTCTGCCAGCACACAGACAGCAGCAGCACCTCCAATTGACCCTGCGGCATTCCAGGCTTTAGACCGCAAAATGGACTAGTTTATTAGGAAGGTGGACAAGCTGAGCCAGGATGTGGCGTACATAAAGAAGCGGGTCAGGTCCATCAGGCGGACCCTACGGAGGGCCAACCTCTAGGACTTATATGGTCTATTTTAATTTATCCCTCCCCTCTCTCCTCTTTCCTTTTTATCATGATAGGTGGGTTTTGGGGATTAGTGTTAGGTTAGTATAGGTTGTTAGCTTAGTTAGTGTTAGGGAGGAGGGTGGGGGGTCCTTATTCTTTCTATTTTTCATTTTTGAGTGTGTGGGTGGGTGGGGGGGGGCGTCAATGTTGGGATTCCTGTCTGTTTAGATTAAAAAAAAAAAAAAATGTATTAAAAAATACAAAAAAATATATGATTGTTTAGGATAGTATAGTATGTGTGTAGGTTAGTATGTGTTGTCCTGCATGTGTCCTGTCTCATAATGGGGGGTGGGGGGTTGATGTTTACATCAATATGTTATATGTGTAGAGTAAGTTTAGCTTAGGTTAGTTAGGGACAGTTGTGGGTTAGGAGTAGTCAGGTTAGATTAGTGTAGGTATGACTTTTCCCTTAGTTGCCTCTGGTGTGAATACTTATGAATAAATATATAGTTAACCCTTTGCATTATGTGTTAACTGCTACTTGATAATGGCCTTGCCATCAGTGTAGGTGATTGTTGTTCTATGACATTTGTGTCCTATGCTACACACCGAAGAAAAAAGAGGTTTAAAATGGCAGCTACCCCTGTGCTAACTTGGTAAGTATCCACCATTTGATAGAACCACCATTTGGAGTTTACATGGATCACAAAGGATTTGTGTTGATGAGTATGTTTTCTACATCACAAAGTGTGCTTCCAGACTTGGGGGGTGATTCTGACCCCGGCGGTCCATGACCGCCGGAGCCAGGGTTGGCGGGAGTACCGCCAACAGGCTGGCGGTGCCCCGCAGGGCATTCTGACCGCGGCGGTTCGGCCGCGGTCAGATGCGGAAAACCGGCGGTCTCCCGCCGGTTTTCCGCTGCCCATGAGAATCCTCCATGGCGGCGCAGCGCGCTGCGCCGCCATGGGGATTCTGACACCCCATACCGGCATCCTGTTCCTGGCGGGTCTCCCGCCAGGAACAGGATGCCGGTATGGGGTGTTGCGGGGCCCCTGGGGGCCCCTGCAGTGCCCATGCCAATGGCATGGGCACTGCAGGGGCCCCCGTAAGAGGGCCCCACTTTGTATTTCAGTGTCTGCTATGCAGACACTGAAATACGCGACGGGTGCCACTGCACCCGTCGCACATACCCACTCCGCCGGCTCCATTCGGAGCCGGCTACCTCGTGGGGAGGGGTTTCCCGCTGGGCCGGCGGGCGGCCTTCTGGCAGTCGCCCGCCAGCCCAGCGGGAAAGCCAGAATGGCCTCCGCGCTCTTTCGACCGCGGAGCGGCCATATGGCGGCTCCCTCCACAAGGGCGGCGACCGCCGCCCGCGGGGGTCAGAATGACCCCCTTGGTATTCTGGGTAATTTATTAGGTCGGACTGCAGTGTGATGTTCAGGGACATCTTTGTAGATGAGGTGTTGTTAACACTCTTGTCTTCTTGTCTTCATTACTGACATAGATCATGTGTGCAACAATTCAGCATGACTTCCCTTCTTGGAAGTATACTCAGAAAGGGTGATTGATGCTGTGTTTAGTTGTGTTTGCTTAGATTAGACTGCATAATTTAATGTTTTAGTATTGCATGGTGCCCACATTTATCAGCCACCATTAGTTGACTTTGATTGCTATTGATGGAGCATTATTCTGTCCAACACAGCATGATTGTGTGTGGTTTCTCCCTTCATCAGTTATTCTCCTCAGGATGGTCAGGCTATGATGCAATCAAGGCCACTGCACAGATGTCTCAGGCTACATGATGTCAGGACAGTTGTATTGACAAGCTACATGGTTGTCACACAGGCACTTTTGAGTTATCTACTGCACAGTTGATGTGTCAAATTACACAGAGACATATTAGGTGTGCAAGTGCTATTTATTGATAGGTGCTGTAGTGCAAAATGTACATTGTCCATGTTTGCTGAGTCCGTTCTAGTGCATTCTTACATGGTGATCCTACAGAAGGGGTGTGGATGATGCTCCTGACATGCTGGGGTGATGTTACAGACAGTGCAGAGGGACATGATTTGCCGATTAGTAGGAGAGAGACATTCACTGGCAATGCTGACAAGTCATACAGTGGTTAGCAGAACAGTCATTGAGTATAGCTGTAGTGAGACTGGCAATTGACAAAACGTAGGACCTTGGCCAAAGCAGGCCATGGTGCAGGGACTAGTGCTTTCAGGTACTCTTCCATGTGAATGTGATCTGTTCCATGTCTTCTTCTTCTGATGTGTGTGTTGCCTGCTTTGTCCTTGTTGTTGTTGGTTGTGAAGGGGCAACACACACCTCAGTGTTAGAAGACGTGGAGTCAGACATCCCGGTGGCTGCTCCCTGTGAAGGTCTTAAGGGCAGTACTGCAGCAAGGAGGGCCTGCTGGTTTGTGAGAATAGCAGCTACATCACAATGGTAGGCAGCCAGGTCGGCCCTGAGGGAGTCATGATTGCATTCGTGCATGCAGTGGAAAGTTTGGGGTGCGAGGTGTTGTGGCAACTCCCTTACTGCAGTGGTGAATTCCTTTATAGTTTCTTGTAGTCCTTGCAGTATGGATGTTAGGGCTTGCATAGCTGCTGCCTGATCTGCAGATGACATCATGCACGAGCGCACCCCCTTAAGGCTGGCTGCCATATTTTGCATCCCCACCCGCACCTCCTTGGCCAGCTCCTGCTGTACTCCAACTACAGTTCTTTCAAAGCTGGTGCCAGTGTCGTCAGAGTCCTCAGCTGTGTAGGAGCTGGCAGGTCTTGCAATTGGGGTGGTGGGTGGTTCTTCTGTGATGGCTGCTTGTTCTGTGCTCCTCCTTGTGACTGAAGGTGGGGTCTGGAGGGTTTCAAGGACCTTTTGGATGGTCTCCTGGGGAATGTTTATGGGCTCGTCATCCATGTCATCAGGGAAATCAGGGACAGGCATATCGGCAGGAGATCCATGTTCCTCTGCAATGAAACAGGGTACAATTAGTGTGTCTGTGTTGTGACAATTTTTACGTAACATGCCAGCCTTTTGATGAATTTACTTTGTGATCTTGTTTGGTATTGGTATCTGCTGTCCTTCATATGGGCATTGTTATAGGCCTATGGCCCACCTGTGTGTCACATGTATGATATTGAGTTATCAGACTTGTCTGCCTAATCGCCTCTAGGTGTTGCTTTGTACCAAATAGGGAATAGCCA
The DNA here is from genome assembly GCF_031143425.1 of Pleurodeles waltl. Taxonomy (NCBI): domain Eukaryota; kingdom Metazoa; phylum Chordata; class Amphibia; order Caudata; family Salamandridae; genus Pleurodeles; species Pleurodeles waltl. The sequence goes on from NC_090436.1 coordinate 62,312,417, forward strand.
TCTTTTTGTCCTACTCGACCCTCCGTGTATATCTATTCTTACGATGAGACCTTTCACTGGCTGTGGTTGTTCTGATTGCCCTGGCAGCACACTTGCCTCTCAGGACCTGCCCCAATCCCTGATTGTTCACATTGACTTAATTGTAATTGACATGTGGCATATCCTATGCATGGCAATGTTATGATGTGATATGGATGTAGACATTGTTAATGTGTCCTGCTGATGATGGGTAATGTGTGTTACATTGGATTGCCCTGTTTATCGTATCAATGTCCTATTTGGTCCTCTGACTGTGCAGGTGTATTTCAGTGACCAGTTGCATGTGTCCCCTCCTCAATGGTGTTGTCTGAGCAGTATGACATTTGTGATGTTGCCTTGTTAGCCAGGCACGTGAAGGACCCTGACATATGCAGCATGTGTGTGTCCTTAGTGCTGTGTCGCTCCTATTGCTGTTTACTTTGGCTGATGTATGTGACAACTATGGGCATTGACATATGAGTGTACTGGGGCCTTTGTCTTGTTTCAGGAGATTGTTGCAGATGTCATCCTCACCCCCTAATTTAGGTATGTATGTTCCATGGGGAGGTTACTGCCATTGGCTACTATAGCTGCACAGAGATCAGAGGTGTTAGTGTCAACTGTTGTTGCAGTTACATTGCAGTTGTTGTTTTGGCTAGTGGATTGCTGATAGGGCCCTAGTTAACGTAGGAGATATTTTGGCTGACGAGTGCCAGGATGTAAGTTTGACGTAGTGGCCTTCCCTCCTGTCGAGGCTTTCCCTTAGCTCCATTGTTGTCCTGACAGGATGCCCCCATGGGACTGTTGTTGGTGTTGTGTTATGTTGTGCTCCAGCTTCTGTATGTGCAGGGCACGTCCCCCTGCCATACCCCTTTACCCATGCCACTCCATGTATATGCTGACTTACATGCAATGTGTAGTAGGTATTTCCCCCCCTGCCTACAGTCAACATTATTGTATTTTAAATCCCCATGCAACTTACCCTGCATGTGCGTTGTCTCGTGGTAGTCCGCGCTGTCCTGTCCTTGAATCCCTGTGACGATCTCCTCAGGGTTGACGGCTGCGACCATCTCCTCCATGTGGTCCAGGGCCTCCTGGTGTGCTGGACTCCCACCTCCAGTCTGCAGTGCTGCCTTCCTGTTCCTGGCCATTTTTTCCTTTGTCCTACGTTTGCAGTCATGCCAGCGTTTCTTACACTCGGTGACTGTCCTGCGTACTTCAGCCACACTGTTGATCTTGTCAACAATTTGTTGCCATATGGCCTCTCTCCTACTGATTGGCAACTTAGAGGTGATGAACAGTTGGTGCTGGTGTTCCGTCACCTCTTTAACCAGGATTTCCTGCTCCTCTGCACTGAAGCGACACTTTCTTTTTTTTCTATATATGTCCTGGTTCTTGTATGGATCATCCTGTCTGGTTCCTGGTCTGCTGTCATCTTCCTGGGGTCTGTAGTGGCATCTGGGATCCATTTTGGCTCTCCTCTGCTGAAAGGGAGGTATTTGCGGGTATTTTTGACGCTATTGCGTCAAAAAAAATGGCGCATATCCGGGTTGCGGTGTCGTAAACTGACCCACAGTCATTTACGTCACGTTAAAGCCGTTTTCCTTTACGACTTGACGCCGCGATGTGCGTCAAAAAAAATTACTCCCACCTGTTGATTGCGCCGCCGCGCGTCAAAGTATAAATTTGACGCCCGCACGGCGCATCGAAATGGCGTTAGCCGGCGGTAAAACTTTTGCCGCAAAACTGCGGCAGCGCAGCTTTGCGTCAAAAAGTATAAATATGGCCCTTAGTATTTTATAATCCATGTTTAACATGGAAAGAGGGTGGTACGCCTGTAGCTCAAAGTGTGATCGTCCCCGTTTCAATAACGGTATAATAAGTGCCTCTCGAGTGATGGGAGGGAGATGGCCCAGTTCCTGCGCTGTGAGATAGAGGTTAACCAATCAAGATGCCAGTTCCTCAGCATACACAGCATAGAATTCCACCGGCAGTGCATCAGCACTGGGTACTTTTCCGAATGCCATAGTCTTAATGGCTACACTTACCACATTCACAGTAATCTCTCCCCCAACGCTTCTGCCACCTCCTGTGTAAGCCTTGGGAAGTACCACGGAACCGAAAAAACCATCTCCCTGTGATGAGGATAGCCCCAGTGGGGGAGTGTAAAGTGCGGTATAATACTCAGCATACCTAATATTGATCCCCTCCTGGGTATAATCTTGGCTACCGGATTCTAATTCAATTTCAAGGATAAGGAAGCTGGTAGTTTTAGGATTTGCTAGCCATGCCAGCAGGGAACTTGTCTTGTCCCACTCAGCATGGGCCCAGGCCATGTACTCCCAGTGATTGAAGCATCTGAGCTTTTGCAGGAGAACAGCTAGTTGTTCATTAGCTTCAAGTAATTGGTGGTAGAAGTCTGGATGCTCCGGGCGTGCTTGTTCTAGGTCTCTCAGTGTCTTTTCTTGTACTTCTAATTAGGTAACAATTGTACGCCAGACCCCTACAATCTCGGCTATGCATCTCCTGCTAATGACTGCCTTGAACGCCTCCCATTCCACAGGGGGGGATGTGGCTTTGGCCTCCTTATCAGCAAAGTAAGAGCGTACTGCTTCCCCTATGATCTGCCAAAATACCGGAACCTCTAATGTCTCCACCCTCATCTTCCAATCTGATATCCTGCGTCGCTCCCTATGCCAACTCAGGTGTAGTGTTGTGATCTGAGATCGTGCAACACAAGTATTCCACGTTCCTGGTCACCCGATGTGCTCCTGGGGAACACAAAAAGGTATCTAGATGGACATTTAGGTCATGTTAACCCGTGTAGAATGAGTAATCCCTGGTGGCTGGATTAAGGCGCCTCAAGGAGTCAATTAGTCACCAATTTTGCTACCATGTGGAGAATGTCCGGGCCAACCTGTAGACCAGGGAGTCCCCCCAAGGTGTATGAGAACTGTCCAATGCTGGGTCTGCTATGCAATTGAAGTCTTCCCCACTATTGTATGATAGGCAGTATATGGGGCCAGGCCACTCGAGAGGGTGACTAGGAAACCCCCCTGTTCAGTGTTGGGTGCATAGAGTCCCACAATGGTTAAGTTGCAACCCGCCAACCGGCCAGTTACTATCACATATCTCCTTCAGGGTCAATTAATTTGGTGGTGGGCTGGAACGGGACCCCAGACATAATCCAAATCAACACCCTGTGGGTAAATGCCAAATAAGAAGTAGCATACACCTGGCCCCTCCACGTCTTACACAGTGCAACCCTTTTGGTGGCAGTGAGGTGAGTCCCTTGTAGGAAAGCAACATGTACCCCTCTTCTTTCTCTTTTTTTCAAGTATGTGTGCACCTTATGTCTCTGAATCATAATATTAAGCCCCCTCATAATCCAGCCGATGAATTTGTACATCAGGGTGGTTGCCATGAGGATACTTGCTTCCTGTGCCCTGCCCCAGCAAGGTCAAGGTGGGTCCCACTATAGGTGATCAGGGCTCTAGGCCGGGTCGAGGAGCCATGAAGCAGCAAGACAAAGGTGCACCAACCAAAACACTTCAACATTACTAACAAGCAAACCCAGCTTCCCATCCCTAGGACCAGAAGAAAACACCTACTCATCCAAACAGCAAAACAGGCACTCAACATGCGTGCAAACATCGCCTGCACACTGCAAAACGTGGGGGGTTGCTCCAGCTGCATCGCCTCCCGGCTGCATATCTCACCATCCGGGTTAGTAAGCAGGTAATTACAGCCGTTATACACCCAACAAGCACTCAATTACAAAGTAGGTGGAGAGGGATGTAGTTAAGCAAAAAACAAGTCAAGACAAGCATTCAAACTTTGTGGGTCCCATCCTATGATTTCATCTGAGGGGACAGGGGTAATCAGTAGGAGTGAGTACAGGGAGCTGCAGGCAGAGCTAGCCACGTCATCTAAGTCAGGTTCTCCAGAATCCACTTCCACGATAGGAGGTGGGGAAGCCAGATTGGCTTCATGCGTAGACGCAGCCGACTCCAAAGCGTTCCATTGCTCATCCAGGGCTTCAGATCTAGATGGAACAATACCTGCCCCCAAACTCTTCTCCCCTTTGCCAATCTGCGAGGTTGTCCTTGTCTGTGGGTTGACACCACCCCTTTCTCAATGCCTAGCTGCTAAAGCCACTCTTTAAATTTTTTTGGGGGTGGTGACAAAGTGTACCATTTGGTCATGCGTGACCCGTAGTTGAGCTGGGAAAAACATTGCATGCATGATCCCCATGTCCCAAATGCGCTTCTTGGCAGTTTGGAGTGATGCACGTTGTTTTTGGATCTCCTTTGTAAAGTCCCTGAACAGCATTACTTTACGGTTGACCACTAAGCTATCTCCTTTCAGCCGTGCTTGGCCAAGGATGTGGTCCGGATCCCTATAATACATTAATTTGGCCACTGCCAGGGAGGTGCACCCGGGGGGAGGCCAAGTTGGAACCCAATGGGCTTGTTCAAAGGCGTAATACGGGGACAGTCCCTCTGGGGCCAGAGTGTTGCAAATCCACTTCTCCAAGTAGGGAGATCATGTTCCCTAGTGACCCTTTGATGTGTTCCGGCAGCTCAACTATACAAATGCTGTTTCTTCGGGCCCTGCTTTCTGCATCTTCAGCTCTGGCTTCAAGGACTTTAACTTTTTGAGTACATGGTACTCAAGTTGCAGTTTCATGGATGCTACGTTGGGTGAAGCCTCCTCTAGGGTGCGTCCCGCAGCTGTGACTCTCTCAGCCAGGTGTCTTTGGTCGTCCCCACAATATTAGCAGCTACAGTGTCAATTTTAAGCTCAAGGGCTTCTCGGGTGGCAGTGATGGCCTGCAGGATGGTGTGCAAGGTGGCTCACTGTGATTATCTCTCGTTTGAAGTAGGTTTCACCATGGTGGTAGGAATCTGTCCTGGGACAGCAACGGGTCCAAAACGTCCTTCTTTTTGGAACATTATCCCATACTGGCTCGCTCGTGGTGGTCCAGATATTACAACGTTAGTCAGACTGACTTCTGTGGGCATCTATGTCACAGAAGTATCTCCAGTTATGCGTTGACTTGATACTATGGGTCACTGATGTAACCACTCAATCGTAACCAGGTGGTACCCTCAGGCAGCAATGACTACAGAACCCGCTGTCTGTGAGCACTTTATGCAGTGGCAGCGGCGCATAAGTGTGTCAGGTCTGAGGCTATTCATGAGTAGGCTATGGGGTGCCACACCTGAGGGTTGTGTAACACAGGTATTTGATCCAGTATGTGGCTCCTGTTGTGCCCCAGGATCGAGGTAGGGGTCTAACGGGCCAGGTTTCACTGGGGCACTTTACCGTCCTCTTTCTTCTCAGACAGCTGCCAGGTGAGTGCCTTAGTCTGTAGCCTCCGCCGGGACAGAGCAGGTGGGGTACCCTCCAATCTACCTCCAGGCAAGGCTCTCCCAGAGAGCAAGCAACTGACCGGAGGGGGTCCGCAAGGCCGCAGGTCCCCAAAGACTCCAAAGGTCATCAAGCTAGATGGCAACAGCCCAGCCTGGCCCACAGTCGACCACTCCTCCACGAACCACAGGCCTGGCCGACAGCCCTCCCCCCCGGGCTGCATATCGCAGGCCATACCAGTCAACAATAGCCCCCTTCTCCACCTCTTGGGCCACAGGTCGACGCAGCTCAGCAGGGATTCGCAAGTGCACCTTCCACATCTGCCAAAGAGGTCACGTGGGAGTCAATATGCATCCAGGGATGCCAGAAATAAAAGGGTGGGAAAGCAAACAAGGGGGTTCCAGCACCACGTTGGAATCTGCAAGCACCCTCACCTGCAACCGATCATTAAGTAGTTTCCTTCTCAATTCAGTGACCATGACAGGGACACCAGTTCTCCCCTCAGTCTTGCCTCCTGTTGTCCTTAGGCCTGTCACCCAGATCGGGTAGGTCCGGCTGTGTCCCACAGCAGGCAACGGCAGGAATCAGGGGATCATGACCCGCCCTCTTAGGCTGCAGTTTAGGGCACTCTCCCCCCCAGTCCAAGAGCCCCAGGATGCAGTAGCAGCTTGGGGGCGCTGAAGGGGTGGGGCGGGCGTGCGGGGGGGGAGATGGGGGAAGGGGAGAATAAACATTAAGATAATTTAAAAAAACAAACAACCACTTATCTTCACTCACCGTCGCTCCCCTCCTCCGTTGCAGGCTTCAGGACAGGCTCCCAGCCTGCCCTGCGGCCAATCCTGACTCTGCTCAGAGCAGCATCAGGATTGGCTGGGAGCGCCCAGCCAGGGTGCTCCCAGGCAGACTGGGAGCCTGTGCAACAGCCTACTGAGCATGTCTGTTTGGCCGGCCCAAGGTGGACGGTCAAACACACATGCGCTCTGAGGAGGTGTGCTGTGCATTCCCCCTCACTGCTTGTCACCCCCATGGGCCAACCCCTTCACCAGAAAATGATAATAAACTCAGTTTATTATCGTGTTCTGGTAAATGTTTTGCAGCTGCCGCTGCTGGCGGGGGAAACCACTCCTCCGCCCTAACGGAGGAGCCACCCCTGCCAAGATGACTCATACAACATCTTGCTCAGCCAATGTCCTGCCTGCACTGCTGGCAGGATATGTCTATTACCATACCTCCAACAGCTAATGATTCCAGACAGTCTGAGGCTAGGTCACTGAACAAGAATTGGTATGTGGCAACAATGTTAGCTCACTACAAATGACAATATGTGCACTCGTCACATAAGGGGAATCAGCACATACAATGCGAACATGTCCCTAGGCCAATGTCAGGGTCAACTATTGTAGGTAGATTTCACAATACAACCACTAACATTGTCTCTCCACATCAACAGGTTGTGCTGCCACTGCAGCTGCTACTGCTACTACCGACAACACAGAGGAGACTGCCACTACCCCCATGAAGCCCTCAGTGAGGAGAACACTCCTGGACCGCTGGATGTTGAAGACAGTTCTGGGCCATCTGGGCAACCTGGCCAGACGACACCGGTCAGCCTCAGCCTGACCACATTGACTCCCCCCAGCCCTGTGGCCACTACATCCCTGGCAGCCAGTCGCCCCCAGAGCTGCGTCCCTACAACAGTCACCAACATCTTGTGCACCCCCAGTCCAAGTTCCAGAGTCACAACCTGCCAAACCCTGACAATGATGGACCTTGAACCAGTGCAAGGGTGCAGGCACTTGAGGGTAGGGTGCGTGGGAGAGATGGTGTGGCCCTGCGGCAAGAGGCTGCTGGTGATGCCCCTGGCCAGGATACCATCTGCCAGGTCTTGGGAGCTTAACCAAGCCCAGGTCTTGGGAGCAGTCCCAAGGCGTGATGGGCCAGGTACTGACTGAACTCAGGGAAATCAAGGAGCTACAGGGTTTTTCCCATTGTGAGATATGGAAACAGTGGGAGGCCCACAATTCCAACATGGCCTCCCTAACAGGGATGCTGAGTGACATTAACAGCACCCTGAGCAAAGATAGGCAACAATATCCCACCCCTTCCTTTGGTGCATCCACACCAGGCCCTTCATCAGTGCCAGCCAGTGGTAGGGAGGCCCTGCCAAGGAAAGCACCCGCCTCAGACACCCCTGCCTTTGTAGTTTCTGACCCCCCCCCCTGCAAGCGTGATGTCCAGCCAAGCATCCAGAAGGTGTGGATGGCAAGACTGACCACTTCCTGATATCACTCCTTTGTGTACCACGGACTCACTCTGTTGACTGTTCCTTAACAACTTTCCATTTTTCATGGTAGTAGGACAGTGGACTCTGGACCTCAAATGTTGTGGCCTTCATTCTATTGTTTGCATCCACCATGACTGATCCCTTCCCCTTATCGATGTTTGTTTATTTCCATTATCACTAATGAGTCCTGTAGTAATGTAAATTAACACACCCATTACTAAAATACTGCCTACTACCTCTCTTATATAACTGTCTGGAATGTTAAAGCTAATCACATGTAATGTACATGAATAAGACATAAGAAGGCAATGGATGGAGGGAGATGTCTCAGGTAGTGTCATGCTGAGCATGACTAGCAACACAATATCACAATTGTGTGGTCACAGCAAATGTTTTATTGTACTGTATTGCACATAAGGGGTTAAGAGTTCCTGCACAGTCATACCCAAGAACGTCCTAGCCATATGGAGTCGGGCCAGATATCCTATTACTACTGTGCCCCAGACCACATCAGAAAGGGCTTGTAAGACCTTGTCCCGTAGATTAGGTCAACAGAGTATGGTATGTTGTCTCCAGTTTGACCCTTATCACATACCAAAACCAGGCCTGTCAATTTAACATACGCCATGGCACAGGCAGAGGGCAGTACAGGAGAGCCTGAGCCCATAACAAAACACATTGACAGCCACTAACAGGTCATACAAGATCTATGCCAATATAATGTGAAGATAGACTGCATGGATTGCACAGGATGACATGTAGCAAGGCCACATATCACACACATGAAACAGTTTGACCAACATACTGAGGCTAACAGGTCTATTGTGTAGCTCAGATTCCTGCCCTCCCACTGTCCAGGCAGCCTGGGCTTAGGACTCATACACCCCAAATCATGGTGAAGGCACCTGGAAGGAAAAGTGACATAGAAGGAGTTTAGGCAGGTCAAGGTATACATAAGACACACACCCCATTTCAAACTTCAGTTGTTTCACTGACAGTGCAATGTTACTGCCCCAAACAAAGGTGATCACCAAGAGAGTCACATTTTCAAGTCTGATGTAGCCAACAAACCTTGGCTGTATGATGCATAGCATGAGATGCCCTGTCTAATGGTGACAGAGATACTCTACTCCACAAATCCTGACCCCTACAGTACCCCGTGCAGTCACAAAAATCACAGACCATCACATACTTACACTCAAGTGAAGTAGTGATTGATGAGATCTGCCTGCAGGTCTCCACCTTCATCCTCAGTTGGCACTTCAGGAGGATCAACCGATGGCACTGCCAGCCCCCCCTCATCAGGGATGTATGGGATATTTCTCTTCAGGGCAAGGTTATGGACCATGCAGCAGGCCACAATGACCTTACACACTTTTCCAGGTAAGTAGAGGAGGGCTCCACCAGTCTTGTCAATGCTACGAAATCTGGCTTTCAAGAGACCAAGGGCCAGATGTACGAAATTCCGGCATTGCGACTCGCAAATTGCGAGTCTGAGCGAGTCGCAATCCAGGATGGTGTCCCTGACACCATCTGCGAGTCGCAAGGGGGTCGCAAAGGCCCACCTCATTAATATTAATGCGGTGGGTCGCAATTAGCGACCCCCTTGCGAGTCGCAGCCCTCACAGGGATGGTGGCCTGCTGGAGACAGCAGACCACCATGTCTGTGACTGCTTTTTAAATAAAGCAGTTATTTTTTTGTAATGCAGCCCGGTTTCCGAAAACGAGATGCATTACAAAATGAAAAATGAAACGTTTCCATAGGACCACTAGCTGCTCTGAAAAAATGTTTTCAAGTCCATTCACAAAGGGGAAGGTGTCCCATGGGGACCCCTTCCCTTTTGCGAATGGGTTCCAACCAGTGTGACACTGGTGGTAACTGCGATTGCTTTGCGACCGCGTTCGTGGTCACAAAGCAATATTGCATCGCGCTGCGACTCGCAAATAGAAAGGGGAACACCCCTTCCTATTTGCGACTCGCAGTCCCATTTTGCGAGTCGGTAACCAGGTTACCGACTCGCAAAATGGGAATGGGCATTGCGATGCAGGTTTTGCGCGTCGCAAACAGCGAAAAACGCTGTTTGCAACGCGTAAAACCTTTCCTACATCTGGCCCCAAAAGCCTGCTCCATGACACACCGTGTCCTTCCTTGTGCCTCGTTGAAATGGACATCCCCTGGCGTAGTTGGGTTCCTCACCGGTGACAACAACCATGGACGGTTTGGGTATGCAGAATCTCCTGTGAGGGAAAGCGGCATGTGTGCAACCATGACTCCCAAGCATCGTCTCACTAGCAGCAGACATAGCATACAAACACACATGACATATGTTACTTACCAACCAGTCAGGCCCTCTCTGGGTACAGTCGTATCAACATCTGTGGAACAGCATTGTTCTGTATGATGTAGGCATCATGGGCTGAACCCAGATAACGGGCACATACTTGGGAAATGTAGAAGTGTTCCAAACAAACTACTTGGACATTGATGGAATGGTAGTTCTTCCTGTTCCTATAGACCTGTTTATTGCCCTGCGGTGGAACCAAAGCTACATGGGTACCATCAATGGTTCCCACCACATGTGGGATGTGTGCCAAAGCATAAAACTCAGCCTTCACATGGGCAAAATCCTCAAGTTGATGAAACCGGATGTAGCTGACCGGGCTGAACATAGGCTGGGACATCCTAGCAGTTAGAGCTACTGTATTTTGGAAGGACCCTATGGCCTGGAAGTGAACCACTGACATGACGTGTGCAATTGGTAGTATGCTATTTGGATGACTGATGGCTGGCATCAGATCTGGCTCCACCTGACGACAAAGATCCACTATTGTCTGCCTAATTAGGCGCTATATCTGGATTACACGTCTGTCCTCCATGGCCTGCAGATCTGCCAGTGGACGGTACACAGGAGGTTGTCTGATCCTTCTCCTCCAAGGGTAACTATGTTGGACAAAAGGAGAATATGGCTGTCAATCACTGTGTCTCTTGCAATTTACATATACATTTCATATTCAAACTGTGACATGTCATGTAATTCACTGAGGACATTATACACAGCACACATCACCACTAACAATTACATGTTTAAATCACCTAATTCCTGCCCACAATTACACGTTAGTAACACAATACCCCCTTGGTTTTCCTCATATATCTGGCCACCAACCATATGTACATGTTACTTTGACTCTGACTCTGATTCACTGCCCCAATCCCTGGAATGCCAGTGAGGGAGGGGGTGGTGTCTGTGCCCCCAATGATGTACTGCACCACATACCAATATGATTACTAAAACGATTGACCTACATGGCAGTACAAGGCCAGCACTCAAGGATCGTCAGGACAAGATTTTCCAATTTGTGACAAAATAAAAAATAGCGTTTAATTGCATTGTATGCCTCTAAAATGGCGGCTGCCTGACCTACTCCACTGGACATTAGAAACTGCCTGCGACCACTGGCGGAGGTCGTCATAGCAGTAGGCAGTTACTAAAGCGGCGAACGCTGCCATTGGATAACATTGCTGCTAGTGGCCGTTTTGGGCCAATCGCAGTGTCCGCTGGTGTGACGGTCACGTACGTGGCAGACGTGACCACCATCTTCTGCTGAATCCCTCACTTGACTCCTGACACTGCTGCCAGCAAGACGTCCACTACCTGAGCTGTTGTGTACCGCCTCTGGGAGCAATCATGCCATGTCCTACAGGTGATAGAGCCCCTGCCTTCTTGCCGAAGAAGCTTGTGGATGAGGTCTTATCCCTGTATGTACAGCTCTATGGTGCACCAGAGGAACAGGTAAGTGCCCCATGTGCACACTTTTCTCAGTACTTCTACTTATCTTAGCTTAAGTTACCTCCGGCTCGGGCCCAGGTTGTCAGATTGTGGAGTCAAAGCCCTGTAGGTGCTGTCAGTGTGCATTAATGGGTGAGTCAATCGGCATGTTTCTATGTCAAGTGACAGGTAGCGTGTCCTGACACAATGTGGTGAGTGTGTATTGAGTGTTCTCTGACCCAAGTTATGTTGGATGCACATGACTAGGTGAGGTGTCACGACAGCCATCCCCAGACAACTCTTGCCCGAAGATGTTATCAATGTGTGGTCACATGTGATTGAATGACAGCAGGAGGGGTAAATGCATGTTGAATGTGTCGGTTGATCGCTATTTGAGCTCTGTCTATGTTGGCACAGTGATCTAAGGCCACATCTGGCCTTATTGGACTGTTGTTTAGAAGCCAGGAAATGACTTACTATTCCCCTCAGCTCTGTACAAAGACACCCAATGGCAATTGGCTGTAGGCTACATGATGTACTGTGATGCATGTGATTGTCGAATATAGTGTTTTGTGCAGGTCTGTCTGCTCAGTCTGCCGAGACCGGGCCTGTCTATTGTTGCTCACAGTATCAGTCGAAATCTGGCCTGATATTGATTCCCTTTTGCAATGCAAGTGTGATATGTGCCCACCCCTGTATCCCTGCACAGCGTGTGATGGTGCCAAATTATGCCTCAATGGCAATATGCAGATTCCTGAGCCACTGTTCCCTGATTAGTATGGGGATTGCATTGGGGGTAGGGTGGTGATCTGTCACGGAATAACTCTTATTCTCGTTGACAATGTCTGTTACATAGCCTTGACAGATCTCTTGATCCCACAGCCCTGTTGTCTCTTTCATCCAGCTCTATTGTGTCCTGTGCAGGTTCCTTGCATTTTCATCATTGCACATCTGCGAACAATGTGTGATTCGACTCTGTTGTTTGGGCATCTAGCAGGACGTGTACAATCCATGGCCAGGTTTCTCTCAAGGTACACTAGGTTTAGTGAACACACATGTGGAAGTGTGTATTGTAATGTTGATGTGACACATAGACTCCCATCCCCTGAAGTAGCAGGTGCCTGCATCTCTATCTGCACGTATCCAAACATGGACAGGTTTGATTCTGTGTGCCCAGCATGTCACTCCCTTCATTGGGGTCCAAGGATGATGATTCAGTCTGTAGGCTGGCTGAGACCTGGAGGAACTGTGTGCATTGTTTGCTGGGTGGTTCACCTGTCACTTGCCACTTTGTGTGATGTTTCCCACAGTGTTCCTGGTCAATGTCATGTTGCTAGCTCATGTCCCACAAAAGTCACAGTTGGCCTACCACATCAGTGCAGGGCCTCAGCTGGGGGATGTTTAGGGCAACCTATTGGGAAGTGTTGGTAGTCATGTCCCTGTGTCCAATGACTGCTATGTGGCACATGTGGACAGGATGGTGAGGACATGATTTTATTAGCTCAGTGCACTGACATGTATGTGACTTGTGGACATGATATCCTGTCTTGTCTTTTGCATTTGTGTAGTCAACGCCCATCAGAAGAAGAGGACCTGGAGAGCCATCGCCAAGAAGGTGCAGAGCCTAGCGGTCCACAGCCGGCGGAGCGCCCACTGTCAGAAGAGGTGGGGGACCTGAGATGCTAGACCCAGAAGATCGCAGAGACCCAGCTGGGGCTGTCCTCCCAACAAGGACAGGGTGCCCATTCGACAATGACCCCCCCGCATGGCCCACATTTTGGCGGTGGCCTACCTGGCCTTGGATGGGCATTTGAGGGCAGCACTACAGCCACAAGGGGGTGAATACAAAGCATATTAATGCTTGACCCTTTGCCAGGTGATTGAGTGAGGGACTGACCGCTCCCCCTGAAAATGTGGGCTGTGTCATGCATCACAGATAATTTGGGATCAAATTGGTTTAGATGGGCCATGCGTTTCAAACTGGTGTGCTCATCCTTTTGGAGCTGGGACCTAGGACTAAACTGTGGGGAACCCTCAGTCCAGTTGCACAGCATGGAACACATATGGCTGTGTTTCGTGCACAAATTTTCTGCTTTACCTCCTCTGCTGGGTGTTAGTTTCACCATCAGATCACTTCTACCAAATGTCACAGTACAAAGGTAGGTAGGATGTGGCTCACTGTCCTCTGCCATGTGCCTGGGGATATGTGTAGGCAGACAGCTGCTACCCAGGGGCAGGTTTGCACCATTGTATGTTGGGTGCTGGTGCCTCACAGCAGTCTGTGATGCATGGGTGCCCATCATACACGTGACATGACTTACATGGTTAAATCTTGGCAGCGGTAGCAAACTACTTTCCCTTGGTAAGTGGGGAATGTGCATAGTCATGGGTGATGTGTCATCACTGTAGCCATCATTCATTGTGCCTACCTGTCTGCATGTGCTCCATTCCCACTAGGATACATATCTATGCATTAGACGTAGGCATGTTTTAGCCATGCTGATGTGATGATGCCTGGAATCTCGCACATATATGTGCATGGGGTCCTGTTGTTGTAATGGTGCATCTGCAATGGTTGTCCATTTACTGTGATGCCCCAGACAGGACTGTGCCACCATCATATGTCATCTGGCAGATACAGTCATGCCTCTTAGTATGTCATTAGTAGTGTGTAACTGCAGTAGCTATGAGTGAGATGGCAGGTAGGGCCAGGGTGTGGATCTACTTTATGAACATTTGTACCCTTGATTTGGAATGATGGTTGTAAGTGCACAGCACCTGTGCGATTATTGGGCATTGTGCCCTGACTGTTGGGATGCATCATGGATTGACTTGCAGTGATGTTTGGATCACATGTGGTCAGGGATTCATCCACAGACAGATGCCAAGCTTGCCGTGTCTGAGATGTGGGAAGTGATGTTGCTTCTCATTGGAGAACAAGTTGGGGTCCTACTGTTAGTGACTGCAAAGTCTGTGTTACTTCTTCTTGCATGGTACAGTTTTCTACTACAAACGCACTCAGATGTTAACATGGAAATAGGTGTGAGACATTGGTGGGGACAATCCTGGGCCTTACAGGATCATTCTTGTCTGTATTCTGGAGACATCTCTCCATGAGGTTTAGGACGTGACTTCATTGTTGTTTCTTGTAACAACACGTGGGGCACGTCTGAGCGCCTCCCTCCTTGACTCATTTTGGGCAGGTGTCACTTGTTGAGCTATACATTGTTGGGATGTGTTCATTGTGACATGCATGTTTCCATGTCACCTAATCCAGGTATGGCACATTTGTACCAGGGTTGTCTGCATTTCCTTAGCAACATCTGTTTTTGTTGGTACATTACATCAGTGCATTTCAGATGGGTGCATAGGCTTGTGTCTGTGTAATTGGTAGAGTACCATACAATGGGATCCAATTGTTGGCTATTGGTGCACTGGGGTGTGCTGTATGTGGCACAGGTTAGGGGTGGAGTGGTCACCTAGCTGTGGTATGGTTAGTGTGGCAGCTAGACTTCATCCATGCGATTGTAGTTGTCTAAGACAAAGATTGATACTTTTGTAATTCCAGATGGCATGCATGGTTTTGTATTGGCACATGATAGTGCCACTTTGCTGGCACTTCATGCTGGGGACCACTTGACATGATGGTATGTTTTGGCTCTCAGAGTTGTGATTGAAGTGTCTTCATGTCCATGTTATGACCCTACTTCACTTTCATTTGGCAGCATCAGCACCAGCAGGCGATGGAGATGGGCCGAGCCGAGTGGGGAAGCATCTGGCCACGGGACCTCAGGTCAAGACACCACTGACACAGAGGGACCCAGTGGCCCAGAGGGGGAGGGGATTGCCACAGGGGAGACTGGATCGGCATCATCATCCTCCAGTGGGCACTCCCCCTAGTGGTGGCGGACCCATCGGGGACCCCGTACCATCCTTGTCCGCCACCCCCGTTCAATCGCCTACCCAAGAGGGTGGGTGTCTCCTTTACCACAGGCACCTCTACCCCAGCCCCTGTTATCCCTGCTGTCCTCAGTGAGGAGGCTATTGACCTCCTGAGGTTGATCTCTGTGGGTCAGTCAGCCATCATGAATGCGATCCAGGAACTGGCAACCCAAGTCCAGCACAACGCATTTGTGGAGGGGATTCACAGTGCAATGGCTGGTCTACAGAGATCTTTTAATTCTCTTGCCTCCACACAGACGACAGCCAGTTGCCCCTTGTCTTCCATTCCCCCTCCACCTTTCTCTTTCCAGTCCAAATCCCCCTTCCTCGACCTACCCAAAGTACACAGACAGACCTACATGCGCCCAACTCAACAAACAAGGGTAGAGGACTCAAACACAAGCACCACAAGACACACCGGCACGCACACAAACAACATCTACCTGCAGACACAGCAACAGTCACGACTTGCTCTGACACCACCCCACCCCTAGCATCACGCACACAACATCTGCATACCTACAGACACCACCACAACAGACACTGATACAGCCAACACACTCATCCTACCTACAGACACTACCCCAGCAGACCCTAAGACATCCACCCCAGTCACCACAACCGCAAACACCACAACCACAGACACACCTACATGCAGCACATCCACCCTACCTGCAGTCCCCACCCCAACAGACACCCAACCACCACATCATCACCCCACACCTACACCCCCTTAGCTCAAGACACATAAACGCCCTTACTCACACACCCACCACACACGAGCATACCTCCAACAAGCATGCAGCAAAGACATCCACTTCTGCACATCAGACAACCACTCCCTCAACCTCCAAATCCCAACCCCCTTCTGATTCCTGTCCCCTTGTGTCTAAGAAACTTTTCCTGTGTGAGCTTGATTTACCCCTGTTCTCATTTGTGCTGCACTTCCTTCCCAAACTTTCTGTTGTTCCTGGCTGACATTGGTTGTGTGCCTGTAGTTGTGTGTGTTTGGCCTGCTTGCTTCTCCATGTGGTGATTTTTGCAGTATGTGAGTTTGTGTGCTGTGCTGTTGTCCCCTAGGTGAAGAGTGTCTGTTGTGTGATGGGTATGTGTGTGTAGATGCAATGTTGGTGTCATAACATTGTGTTGTGTTTGTTGTGGTATTTGTTTCTTTTTGTGTTGTGCAATGTAGACATGTATGGTGTAGGACTAGTCCCCCTGGTATGGCTATTTTCTACATGTGGTGTGCGTGTTTTTGAGTTTTTTCAGTGCAGACATGACGTGTGTTGAGTTGTTATAGTTTGCTTTTAGTGTGCATGTGTCCATTTAGATGTGGATCCCTTGAAGCTAGTTGGTGTAGGGTTATGTCCCAAGGAGTGTGAGTTATGTGTGCTTTGTGGACTTGCCCTTCCTCATTGTGTGGCTGTGCATGACAATTGGTTTTGGTATTGCTTGTCCCTGAGATCCAATTTGGGCCAATTCCTGTGTGCATGTTGTTTGAGGCTCTGTCCAACATGATATGTGTCCCAGTGCAGCCTCCTTCGATATATGGTCCTGATGCTACCTTCCCAGCTGTGCATGTATTGTTGTTGTGGTGTGCTTTGTCTCTTTTGTCCATTTGTCTCTTTGTGTACTGTGCATGGCATTGTGCTTCCACTGTGCTATGTGTGTGTGTGTGTGTGTGTGTGTAATGTGTGTGTCCATTGCAGGGTTGTTTGATGGTGATGTGTGTGTGCCATGACACATGGATGTATATGTGTGTTGTATGTGTGGACAGTCCCTGGCCAGTGTTGGGTGTGAGTGTGTGGAATGTATTTGTATATCTGCAGTAGTTGTGTTGTTGTTGCTGGGTGTGTGAATGTTGTGTGGCCTTCAGTGTCCTTGAGCCTGTGTAGCCGTGCGTAAATGTGTAGTGTTGCTGTGCAGTGTGTGTATGCTGGCTGAAGTTTGTGTTGTGAATGTCTGGGTGTTCATCTTGCAGTTTGTGAGTGTGTGTGTGTGTCAAATGATAGTTGTAGCTGCTGCCCATAGAGTCCCCCCATGATGTGTTTGCTGGCATGTTGTACTGTTTTTAAAGGATTAATGATACAGGTGGGTGTTTGTACTTATGGTTGCTGTCATCCACTTTGGCGTTGATTTTGTTGTCTGTCGGCGAGCAGGAGCAGCTGCATGGCGTTTGCGCAGGAATCCATGGTGGCTCCGGACGTGTATGGCTGCCTGCAGATGACTGTCTCCCTTTATACTGTCTGTTTCCGCCAGGTTGTAGGTGGGATCTGTGGTGGCTCCTGACGTGTATGGCTGCCTGCAGGTGATTTTCTCCCTTCATACTGTTTATTTCTGCCTGCTTGTAGGTGGTGGTTGGACTGCCACAGTCACATTTGTGGTGTGCAACCTCGTAATAGGTCCGGCGGAAACATGGTCTCCGCTGGCCTGATTATGCTTCCGGGTGGCGGTCTGTGCTACCTGGCAGTGATGGCAGAACGCTGGCGGTCTTCTATTTGTTCGACCATTAGACTTGTAATATAGCGGTCCGCTCCGCCAGCCCAATGCCGGTTGGACCACCATGGCCAACATGGCAGTCCTCAGACCGCCGCACTCGTAATCAACACTATAGTGTTGAATCATCAAAAAATGTTATTATTCATATGCAAAAATCCAGCCCAGCCAGTGTGTTTCGTCCCTCCAAAGGACTTCATCAGGGTTACACACATCAACGTCATCAGTCCCAAACTCCCGCTTATGCTCATAAGATAGAGACTGTAATAACCACTGCATGGCGGGCAGTCAACAATAAACCGTCCATCAAAAAATGCCCTCCCTATCCACACGCCAAAAATGTTCTTCCGTAGCCAGGAACACTATGGCTCTCCATACTACGTAAACACTCATCTACTGCTGTGCTCCTATATAGGATTGGCAACAAAAATCGTAAAAATACACTAATTTGAAAATCAAAAACTCAGGTCTCAAAATTTCGCTCTCAGGCAATGAGTCCTTTCACAGTTCAAAGCAATTAACAGAGACTGAGGAAATGATCACTAGAGTGCATCCCACAACTCCTTTTGCTCAGGATTCTTACTGGTGATCACAGTTGCTGCACCAAGAAGGGATGTAACTTATAAAGTAAAAGTCCTTCAGAGATTCTAAACAGGAACTACTAGTTTTTGTACTTGTTTTGTTGTCTCCTTAAACCTTAAAGCCTTTGGAAAAGCAAAGGTAATGGACTTTGGCAAACACACTGTTTACTGTGAAATTAAACTAAACCCAGTAAGAAAAGCTTTTGTTAGAATGAATACACAACTGTCAGAGTAGAGCTATTTGCTGGAAAGTCCCCTGATTGGCTTTGCCTTCCACCATCCTGTTGAAAGGGGTTGGATAGTTAACCAATACCTGTTTTGACGACACATCCTTAGAGAGTAGTTACAAAATAAACAACTTGAAATAGATTCAAAACCTTGGCTCTAATGTGTGGGAGTGTGCAATGTACCAAATTACCAGATGTAAACCATTTCCTTTACTTAGGGCTCTTTGGTTGTTTTCCTTTCTTTCTCAAGGCAGCCTTTCCTTGCCAGATTGAAGTGTAGTAAAACAATCCTCAGTACATTATTCCCAGCGATACTGTTTCTAGGGGTCTCATTACAAGTTTGGCGGTCTCAACACGGGACTACCAAATTTGTGGGGAGGACGCCACCACCATGATGGTGGCTCCCCCCCCACTCTATTACAAGTTTTCTGCTGGTCTGACCTGGATGACTGGTGGAAACCTTGAATTAGAGCGTTCCCACCGGTCAGTCGGACGGGAACAGTGCTACGAGATAGCACTCGGCTTGCTTAAAGGAACTGAGTGCTATCTCGTAACACAGAGGAGGCCGTCTAGCACCCTCCGAATGCACACTGTCTGTATATCAGACAGTGAGCATTCCGAGGGTGCTGGGCAGGGGGCTCAATGCTACCTTTTCACCAGCCATTTCATGGTGGGGTCCCAGCCATAAAAGAGCTGGCAGGAAGAGGGGGTTGTAATCTGCATGGCGGTGCTCAGTTCAGTGCCACCATGGCTGATTACAAGCCTGACTGCCATCATGCCTTTGGGAACCATGTTCCTGGCGGGGCGGTGGTCCTTTGGCGGTCCGACAGCCAAAGTCGCAATTTGGCAGTATTACCGTCACGGCGAGTCTGATGGTCTGAAGACCACCAGACCCATAATGAGGCCCTATGTTCCTGGAAAGGAGATCTAAACATTGTACTCTATGAATAGGGAAGCTAAACTTGTATAATCAGTAATGGTGTATTTATCTGACCTTGACTCTCCTAGCCTATAAGTTACTCGATTGTTTTATAGTTAGATTGGTACTAGAAACATTTACATTTCCATGACTAGAAATTGAAAATGTACAGCATGCTATCTATGCTATATATATATGTTGTAATCTGCTGAGGTCAAAAATCGCCCTTAGAACCTCACAAGGGCTGCCTTTCTAAATTAGAGTTATCTTAGATACTGTCTGTTGAAGACAGTATCGCTCTACTTGAGCTGGTAGAAGGCAAAGGCACTAGGCTAATAATATTCTAAATGAATTTCAGATCTCTTTTGACCTGAAAAGGAGGGCGGGTGGAGGACACTGCTCAAAAGTGCTGTGGCTAGGATATTGGTGATTTACAATGAATGAAATTCAAAAGATTATCCTATGCAGAATTGGTTCCATCATTGATGCAAGGAATCATTTATTTCCAAGGAAATGTAAATTCCCTAACAAAGGCAATATATAGTGGACGCAGGGAGAAGCTGTCATTCAAAGTAGTGAGAATTTGGTGGGCTTAACCCAGTGGATGTAGCCATAGAGATTTGAATAAAACCACTGTCAGGTTTCCCACTGGACTAATCTTAAGAAAGGCGGTCAGCGTACGTAGGTAACCCCTTACATGGCTTACTGAGATGGTGTATGTGAACATTGTCATGGACATCAACTCTTACTTAACCATGGTTATAGGGTAACAGACAAGAGGATGTGGTTGTCAATGTTGCTTCCAAACATGGAGGATTAGTAGAATTTGTATTTAGACATCCAAGTGGCAAGAAAATCATATGGTCATGGTAAGGCCACTATCCTCTCATTAATACGTTCATGGCAGCAAGCAGTAACAACATTTTCAGCTAGTATAAAATCCCACAACATTTCACAATCTTGTCTTTTATGTGGCTCTGAAACACAGACTGCTACAATGAAATCCACCTAAAGGAACTATAAAACCCTTAGTAGAACCAAAAAAACTAATTTAGCAGACATTTTTATCTTTATAAACAGGTCAACAGATCCACATGAAAATGTTACTTCTTGAAGTGTATTTGCAAATTAGAGTAATTTTCAACTAATACCCACTTCTAGTGAATGGAACTAAGACAACTTTTGGTATGGCATCCTCAATCTAGGACAGAAAATAAATGCAAGCAAAAGAAATAAATGAATGTTAAAAAATGTAATGGAACAGTATAACAACAAAATTGTTTTGGAATAAATTTTATGTATCATATACTAAAACATTTTTAACTTCTCCAAAGTTAAACAAAATAATAGCAATAATGATGTTTAAACAACACGAAACCTCTTTTATGCGATTCCTTGAAATAAGGCAATTAAAAGTACAATGGAAAAGGACCCCCTTTATACAAATTATACTATTGGATAATATTGTTCTAATAGAGAAACAAGAACAGGGGATGTGTTAGTACTGAGAGAATGTTATAAGAGTCTTTATTTTCAACACAATCTACATTTTCGGATAACTATTAGCTGGAAAAGGGAATATTATCAAGACAGGAGGTTCATCTTAAATACAAGTACAGTCAATCTTTTTCTTGAATTCTCTTTCTTCTTTTGTGTATTTCTCTTTCTTGCTCTGGATCAAAGTCTGTTGAGGATAAATAAGTGCTGGTCACTAAAGGTGAGTGCTCGTGGGTTTCACCTGCAATGACTGGCTCAAACTCAGCACTGAACGTGCCAAGGCTCCCTGGGTTTAATCTATACCCTTTCTTGGTTCATGGGGCCCAACGGTAGGGTGACCAGACGTCCCAGATTTCCCCAGACAGTCCCGGTTCTTAGAGGACTGTCCTGGTGTCCCGACGCTTCTCTTAATTTAAATAAATGTCCCGGTTTTTGGGACAAAGGTCAAATTATTACATAAATGTCCCGGTTTTTGGGACAAAGGTCAGATTATCTAGGAAAGCATACATTCAAGGTATGCTCTCCTTTAACAGACGCCTACAGAGTATTCAATAATTAAAGTAATTTATTTGTTACTGTCAGGCAACACAGTCCCCTGTCTGATCCCAGCAATGAGACGGATTGGGGGTCAGAGAGAGGTGGGTGGGGGCGGGTTGGGTTTGCAGGGTGGGAGGTCAAGCCATAGCTAATTTTATATGTATAGTCTTGTAAATGTGCGTGTGTGTATATATATAAACACACACATGTATATGCACACATTCACAAAGCTACGCAAAAAAACGGGACAGGCCAGATATAAAAGTGAGTGAAAAGTCATTAGTCCTTCTTTTATGTCTGACCTGTTCCGGTTTTTGCTCCTCAAAATCTGGTTACCCTACCCAACGGTTTCTAAAAGGTCTGGGTGGCTGCCTAAAATGGAGCAGACATGACCCCCGCCTGCTTCCTCTTGAGTTTTCCAAAATGTTAAACATGTTTTTAATGCAGCACCTGTTCATTTAAAGAAACGCAGACTGCTTTAAAACAGTTGCCATTTTGAAATGAAACTATTGTGCCAATCACAGGGGGTGACAATTTCCAACCTCCCTAGTGAATATTTACTGGGCAAGTCTTTTGCTGACTTCCTGAGATTTGTTATTTTGTGAACTGACATATTAGTACATAGGTCGGTTTGCAAAATACAGTTCCATTCTCAAAACGTTGGTGTGCTATTTGCAATCACTTTATGCAAATTGAATAATAGTGCATCTGGCCTCTTGAGCCTTACAATAGAGGATCACAATGCTGGTCATTGTGGACCAAGCAATACTCCTCATTCTCTTTACTAGATTTGTCCTGTAACTTTTCAAACGTTATCTGACTATTTGAAGCTTAGAGATGCCCCCCCCCCCCCCTCCACCCTCTCCTATTTATCTTCATCGCACTGGATAGATCAGCTCAGTGTGTATTCTCTAGCAAGCACAACATTGGCAAGCGATTGCAAATCTCTGCATCTGTTCAGCTTAAAGTAGAGGTTGACAGATGAATAAGTACGCAAGTGCTACCTAGCAGTTTAGAATGATAGACCGAACATACACCTGTTAGATGAACACAGCCTTACTTTACTCTGTTGCAACATTCAGGTTAGAACGTGGTGGGCATGCTGTTCAGTTTCTAAAACTCTTTTAAGTAATTGGAGGCAGGGTAGATAGATCTGCATTATGTTGTAAACTCACTCTAATCCAGAAATATCAAGCCTTCGCATTGTCCTGGCGTCATGCAAGGTGATGCAGGAGCAACACAATTGGCTTCAGAAATATATTCAAAGTCACGCAAGGGGTGAATATTTCTCCCTGTTATTTCTTCTTTCCACATGTGTTGCTTCCTGCCGCACACTGTGAAAGAGGAAAATGCCTCCAAGGGTTGTTTTGTTGCCAGAAGGTGTCCATTCCTTCACAAAAGCAATCCTGCCTGCAACACAGGCGCCCTTGAACCAGGGTGCAAGGGTGCCTGCATTGTTGCTAGGCAGCAGATACTGTTCCAGTGCTAGGAGATAACAGCTATACATTTTTGTGAGAGACCAATCCCAATCCTGATTCACAGTCTTCTACTCTCACAATCCATCTCTCTAATGTTGGAGAATAAGCTGTTCCTAAACCTCTAAAAATACTTGCCTCTGAACCTTGCTCACACATGTTCTAGGATGAATCATTGCAGCTATGGGATTATAGCCCCTTGGGCATGCCAGAAGCTTTTTTAATATATTTGCTTTTCATTGTATTTTGGCTAGTCTTCCTTAAAGTTTAGATGTTGGTGAAGTTAATAATGAGCAACTGATCCTTCTCTTCATAAATCATGCTCTGTGTCTTTCCTTACCTTGTGATGCCTTATTCTCTCCATTGAACTTCCAGCAGGTTTATCTCTTTACCTATTTCTATTAATTAAAAAAGAAATAACAATGCCCTTTGGTGACACCTTAAAGGGATCCCATATCACATATTTACTGGAAAGCAGTCACTGTTAAAAAGAAGTGTATTCAAAACCCACAGCCATATCTCTGGCTCCTGCATCTAAAGTACATCCTCAGAGTTCTTCTGGTACCCTACTAAGTAGTCTAATTCTTTAAATACTGAATACATGCAAGCAGGTCTCATATTAGAGAGGGAAGCAACAGCAATCCCTTTAAAAACCTTGGAAGTGGTGACCGCCTCCATCTTTATTCTACTGACCTCTTCCAAGGATGCGGGAAGGTGGCATTCCCAATGGTGGAGCCACTGTTGGTTCTCCCAGTGGGAATCCTCTCTCTGCATCAGAAGTGCTATTTCAAATACTGCTTTTATATCATCACTTCCAACAAGTATTTTGTGTAGGTAATTGAAAAGTACGGAGAAAAACACAGTGATCTTTTCAGAGCACAGATAATAACACAGGTATTGCAGCCGCAAAATAAATAGTGCATAGCTGTTCTATAGTGCATTCGTGAGATGACAAATATTACAATGTAGTTATACTCACTTGACGGCCGTTAGCGACTGACCCTTGGGTTTAACAATTAAAAAAAATATTTTAAGCATCTTTAGTAATCAATAGGTGTGGCCAGTTGAATGGTAAGTTAACTCCTGAGTTGTTAAAAACATTTATTACAATTTAGGCAAGAATCTTAAGCAAAGCACTTAGATGTTTTTAGAGCATTAGCCAAAGTGAAGCATTTCCATATTAGGAGACAAAATACCTCTTTCGCCCTGCTTCCAGACCTATAATAGCCTTATGCCCCATGATGCTGGAATCCGCTGAAATTCCAAAATGGACCCAAACAGGTATTTTCATTGTATCTGGATTGCAAATGGTACAATTAAAGAGTATTGTCGTTTTTTTAAATTCCCATGCACATTTCCTCTGGAAAACTGTGATGAAATCTGTGTGGAGCAAAACAGCACTGTAATGTAGAAAATCATGTGAAAAAATTAGGCCATAACTCATTTCCAAGTCCAAAACACATAATGGCCCGGTATCCCAAGCACAGCATCCATACCAATCCCTGACGCAAACCTGCTTCCGGGTCCGGGATTACCAAAGTGATTCCCATCCACCTCCAATATTGAGGTACAATTTTGCCATTTTCAGCAATGTTGCACAGCAGCTGGGCAATCTTCTGTTTTTCATCCCCACCCCCAACTCCCTCCTCTTCTCTCTGAATTACCCTCTAATTGACCCCTTTGTCATCAGACAAAAGCAACCATGTTAGTTTGGTTTCAGTAGCAAGGAGTCCATCTTGAATTCTCTTTGAATTTTAACAGCTAATTCCATTGCTTTGGAAGTTACTGTTTTTACCCTATGTTTACCCTAAAATAATAAAATAAAAAGGCAGAGCACCTTAACTCTTCAAGATAAATGTGTTATTTGATATTTAAATATTTTAAATTGTTTTCATATTATTATTAATTTTTAAACATGAAATAAAACACCCTCTCTAGCATCACTATTTAATTAATATTTAGTAAATTTAATGAAAAGTTGTGTTTCATTAATGTATGTTATTTTATATTTTTAATATATTTATAAAATATTTGTGTGTATTTTTATATTTGCTGACTATTAACTAATACAATAATCAAATATTTAACTACGTTAATTATATATGTTTTTAAGGCACACACATATATAATCTAATAGTTCAAATAAATAAATTATTTTAACATTATTTCCTACGGGGTGTTATAATAAGTCTTTGTACTCAATATTATGCAGTGCGTGTGAGAGGCCGTGTGTGATGGCACACTTACTCGAAGGCTGCGCAGTGGTACAGCTCTACTGTTGCGTGACCTTTATGGCTGCAGTAACGTTAGAAGTATAGTTTGTGAATAGCAATGGTCTTACTCTTTTGTGAGTGGGTGTGTGTAGTAACATGCCAATCCTTATATCCCTCCTTACCCCTCTTTAAACCTCCTTAAATTTCCTAAATCCCCTCCCATTTAGTAGCAAGCATTCCCCATTTTCCAGCTACTGCCTTGATCCCTTCCACATTATGTGCTGGGAGAAGTGGATGTCTCCCTATGTCGGTTTGTCAGTAGCATTTTATGGTGCATTCGTAGAATTACTGTAGTACTATTTTACAGACTACAAAATGCAGTTTGTGAATAGGCTGCTTGCTCTGCAAGGCTAAAGAGTCTTTCTTGGTCCCGAGCTCTTATATGGAGAGGTATGGAATTTGTTTGCACTTTCTTGTGGTAGTGGGCCCTGGTCGTTTTAGATTCCCCAATGTCTCCAATGTGCACTGCGAGGCGTGGCTACCAGCGTTTGAGCTGTAAATCATACTTGCCTTTGTACTTAGCTTTGTGTCCTACTTTATTTAATATTCACTATGGTATCATGAAACATAGGACATACATTTGCAGAACCCCATTTCCTGTGTTCATTCTCCATTGGTCAAGCTATGCTCTATGACTGAGCTTAAAAGAAGTTCCACAATGGCGGAGGAGCGTCGCATCCCTGGCTAAGATCCAGCAGTTGTGAAATAAAATGATATTTCATTATTGATTTCTTTTCAGCTGCTGGCTCAAGCAGCAGCATGTGCAGGGAGGAGCGGGGCTGAGCCACGGTAGAGGGGAGGGGGAGTGAAGTCTGTACACTAAGAGTGCATGTGTGTTTGGCTGGCCATCTAAGGCGGGCCAAACACACAAGCGAACTTAGGTTTCTCCAACCCGGCTGTGTTACTGCACAGGCTCCAGTGTGCTGTCTGAGCGTCAGACCAAGTTGCTCAGACCAATCCTGGAGCAGCTCTCATGCTAGGTTTAGCATGAGAGCAGCGCCAGGATTGCAGGGGAGCCTGTGCATGTGTCCCAGGGAATACTGGGACACCAGAAGAGGAGTGATAGAGCGGAACGTGGTAACAATTTACCTGCGTTCGGATGCTCTTTAGGTCGATGAATCTTTTGACTAAGTGGGAACTCTCTGTACTCTTAATCAATCAACTTCATCCAATCGATAGTCAATAACGAACATAAGCAACACCTTGAACAACATAACACTTAACAATTAATCCAGAATACATTTCGGCGAACCCTGACCTTTCAGCCAGGAATAACCACACCAGTTTATTGCAAAGTTAGTGAATTTATTTCCCTATATTAACAAAGCTAGCACGATATAGATGTGTCTCAACACCAAATGATAAACATAAATGAACATTAATAGCTGTCCATATCGTCGAAACAAGTGTAATCTATGAAGCATTTGAATCACAAGGCATTCGATAATGGCTATGCAAAGCACTAATACGATAATCTGTAATGGGCTAATTGCGTACATTTAGTCAGCATAACAAGATCTCAAATTGCATCGTGCGACATATGGAATCCTCGGCTAACCTCAAATTAGCATCAGCATGTGGGACTTCATGCAAAAAAACAATTTAGCAACATCAATTTAGAAAGCTCCTAGCTAGGGTCCTTATCAAAAATCAGCAGTTGGTTACCTAAAAGAAACACAATGCAATTTTACAATTTCCTTTCATATTTACCAATTCCAATCAGCAATCAATGAATTCTTCGTCTCACAGGTATCGTTTCTTGATCAGCATGGGACGGAACAAAGGGGCAGGGGTGAACGGGGCAATTGCCTCACGGCGGCAAAGTAAGGCTACTACTTCATGCAAAGGGGCAAATCAAAGTTAAAGTCTCTAGGGCAAGAATCATTAAAGTCTCTTTCTCTCGACTAGAGAAAGCATCAAAGTCTCTCAAAATGGCGTCGCAGCAAAATGGGTCATAGTAGCTACGAAGTCAAAATGGCGGGATGTCCGAAGATAGAGAGAGAGCTTCCCTCTCGTGCACCTGGGTTTTATAGACAACAGTTCAAGTCCAGTAGGGTCTCCATTGGAGGGTTCATAGGTTAGCTTCAAATTGACCAATCAAAAACGACAGTTCTCAAGCTTTTACTTAAGCATACATTATCCTTGGAGATGGGTACACAAGTTGCAACATTGTTTCTCGATTAGCTTACTCTCAGAGGCTCCATTGTCCGCACCTGCAAGCCGACCTTGAATTTAAGAGAAAATATGCCATGCTGGCACCAACTTTAAGATAAGCATGTGAACAGTTTCTGTGGAAAAATACAGCTTCAAGCAGAAATACACGTTTAATAGCACAGTGAAAAAATACGAACATCTAAACCGTGAGACCAGGCAACTAGGCCAAAGCCTCCGCTAAAGTAATGCTAAGCTAAGGCATTTCAAATAAGCAAATCGTAGCACACGTTTATGATTATGTCGGATTAGTGCAATTCTAATACACCACGTTATATAAAGCACGCGTATAAATGATGGCAAACTACTCTGAGGGCACATTTTGTCCCCGTACAATCTTTATTAGTTCGGTTAATGGTCACACATGATTATTTCAGCACTACGTTTATGCGTTAATAAATCAAAACCTTCATTTTCTGCTTCATCAATCCCTCCTCTGATGACTACTTGTCATCACACAAATTTAGCCCACAAATTTTATCACATTAAAATTCTGTCAGCTCCCTTTTCCTTTTAGTTCCCCTAGTTTGCGCTTTGTATTCTTCTGCCATTCTTTTCATTATTTTCTCCTCTTTTCTTCTTTTAATTTTCTCCATAATCATTATTATTCCCCTTTTTATTCCCCAAATTCCAAATACACAAATTATCACTATTAATATTCCTTCTATTATTTTCAATAATATTCCATTCCAAATTCCCCCAATCCAATTTCCCACTGAAGCAAGTCCCTTTCCAACCTTTTCCCACACTCCTGGTTCTTTCAGTTCTTTCAAATCTGCACTTTCTTTTGTTAGATTAGCAAGCATAGTTTTAATTTTCACACTATTATCAGGTATATAGGTGCAGCAGTGACGTGCACCAATCATTTTGCAAACGCCTCCATCCTTTGCTAAAAGAATGTCTAAAGCAAGCCTATTTTGAAGAGTCATAGCTCTTTCCGCTGCAAGTTCAGCATCCATCAGGATTATAGCACCTGAAAACTTTGTTAGCATGTTGTCCACTATAGTAGACAACTTTCTTATTTTGATGGAATTCAACACAACTCCTAATGAAGGAATCATGGCTCCAAATATATCACCTACCACAGCAGCTGCGGTCTCTCTTTTCTGGATACGATGGGATCCAGGTGTCTTTTCAATCATCGATATGTCATCCAGCTGATAAACCTTTGGAAACACTATACCCAAATAACATCTTCCCCACCATCCCTTTGGAAGACGATAATAGGCATTATGCCCACAAATGTAATACACCCCTGGAATGACAGGGTCAAGTCCGTCCATCATGAATGTCCATTTGGCCTTAAAAATAAACGTATGTTTGCATTCACTCGCTCCTACAAAAATATTGTCATAGTAAGATTCACCTCGATATATACAAAACTTCCCTACATGCCAAGCATCTAAAGCAATTTTCCCTTGTGTCTTTATAGCAGCAAAGTCATAATTATCTACTGAAGTCCTCTTATGCAGTTCTTTTTCTAATTTCGCCTTCATTTGAGCCCTTCTATCATCTGTGCGATCTAAAAAGCTTATTTCTACAGCAGAGACGGAACAAGTAAGGTTCTCCCTATGAGCATGAGCCGTTTCAAAAGGTTGCATTGGCTCGAAAAAGTCCCTCATAATTTTGTAATCCCAATATTTTGCAGTCTCGCTTAGCTGTGCTATTATAGGAACATAAGCAAAGGTAACATCATAATTTGAGAAAAAATACTGTATATTAGATTGACCATAAAACCTAGACATTACTATACTACATGTAATCCCATATGTGAGAGGCATGTGGTGATAAGTCACCCCTTCCTTTACTGATGTTGGTATCTGGGTACACACATAACAATCTTTCGCATCCATAGTCTCAACATATTCTGTTAGTAAGCGATAGAAAACGTTATACGAAAGCTCTTTCTTATCATGCAAGAGCCTCTCATCCATGGCTAGTCTTTTCAATGGTGTTAGTTCAGTGACAGTAACAGGAACAATAGTAGAAGCAGTAATAGTCTCATTCTCACCTTTCCCATGCATTCCAAACACAATTGCCATTATTATTAGTACACATGTTAGTACCAAGCCTATACACACGTATTTACAATATTTCTTTCTATTGTTTTGCATAGCGTACCCAGGCATGATCTGTATAGAATCAGAGAGCTAGAAGCACTTATAAATGAAACTACTTAGCAATTCAGTTACAAAGCTGAGCGAGCACAATGTTCACACCGTCTTCTTCAAAAGGCCAGTCACTTATCGGTTAGCAGCATTTGTCTCAATTCGGTTTAGCAATGTCTCAGCCGGTTGTTTGTCTCACGTTAGATTGCAGCAAGCAATACCATTTACTACCGTTTCAATCAACAGAGTCTATGAAGCTTTTCTTTTCTATTGGTATCTCTTCTTCTTCTTCGTTCTCGATGCTTAGAGATACAAACTCGTCAGTCCAATCATCATTGACTGCATATGCCCATTCAGGACCGGAATACCTTTTGTTTGGTATCCTTTTCCTTTTCAATTTTGCTTCTCTCTTTGATTCTGCTTCGCTGGCACTCTCCTCCTTCGCCAAGTCTTTTTCTTCACTTGATGATTGTTCCACGACGGTCACTTCCTTTCTTTTCTCTTTCACTTTCGGCCTTCCTCCTTCGTTCAAACCTTCTTTACCCTTTTCTTTTATCGGTGAGATACTTAGTCTTCTTTTTGCACCGTGTCCATTTGATGGACCTGCGATCTTTTCTGTAGAGGTTTGAACTCTCTCGTTCTGCTCTTCTTTGTCCCCACCTTCAGGGGAATCGGTCACGTCCTCTTTTTCCTTTTCTGTATCGTCTGTTTCTGGGAAAGCCCCCTTCTGCTCAGGCTCTCCTGCTTTCTCACTCTCTTCGAGCCCTTCGTCACCGTTACTTTCTTCAGGCTCTGTATCACTTTCAGCTGCTTCAGGTTCCTTGTCACCTTCAGCTGCTTCAGGCTTTTTGCTACCCTCAGCTGCTTCAGGCTCTTTGTCACCTGCAGCTTCGTCGTCGCTGTCTGAACTTTCTCCTTGGTCTTCCCCAAGTGAGTCGGACTCTTCGTCCTCCAATAATATCTCTTTTTCTCCTGCTGTTGCTTGTTCGCTTTCAGTTCGCTTTTGTTCTGTCTCAACACTCGGCACCGTTTTATCAGGCACTGGTAGTTTCAGCGCTTCAACTTCCTCATCTGTGGGACACAGCACCTTCTTTGTATGACTGGCGTGAATCCAGTTGGGAACCCCCGCACACTTCACAGCGGTAGTTGTCGTCAGGATCACTTGGAAAGGGCCTTTCCAACGGGGTTCCAGACACGACTTCCTCACGTGCTTCTTTATCACGACCCAGTCACCTGCTTTCAGTGCGTGTCCTGGACCTTGGATCGGTGGCAAGGTGGTCGCTTCCACCTGGTGAGAGAAAGAGCGAACCACGTCAGCCAGACCTTTGCAGTAGTCTAACACCATATCATCTGTAATATTCAAAAGCATGTTTGCGGGAACTGCAGGAAGTCTCATAGCCCTGCCCATGAGAATTTCGTGCGGAGACAGTCCAGTTTTTCTATCAGGAGTGTTTCTCATTGACATTAGCACTAAGGGCAATGCGTCAGGCCATTTCAAATTTGTTGATGCACATATTTTTGCCATTCTCGATTTCAGCGTACCATTCATCTGCTCCACCAGTCCTGATGCCTCAGGGCGATAGCTACAGTGCAGCTTTTGCTCAATGTTCAGTGCTTCGCAAAGTAACTTCATCACCTCGTTATTGAAGTGACTTCCCCTATCTGATTCTAAAGAGATCAGGAACCCGCAACGTGGTATTAACTCCCTCAATAATAGCTTGGCAACTGTAAGACTGTCATTTCTACGTGTGGGGTATGCCTCAATCCAATGACTAAAAATGCACACAATCACCAACACATATCTCAAACCTCCATGCACAGGCATCTCAATGAAGTCCATCTGCATACGACTAAAAGGACTGCTTGCCCTACCAATGTGGCTCGCGTTCACAACTGTCCCCTTTCCTGGGTTCATCTGTTGGCAAGTGACACATCGATGGCAAACTGCTTCCGCAGCTTGGCGAAATCTGGGGTTAAACCAATCGGTTTTGAACAATCTTATCATGGCATCTCTCCCTAGGTGAGCTTGCCCATGATAGAACCGCGCAAGCTGTGATAAGAGACTATTTGGCAGAACAAGTTTTCCCTCATGTGAAACCCATAGCTCGTCTTGTCTCTTTAAACATTGTGATTTAATCCAGGAATCTCTTTCATCCTCCCTGACATTACTTTGTAGTGTTTTTAGTTCTTCTATTGTATCTACAACCTTCAAGGCAAATGCTTCAGCTGGTTCGAGTTCTGGTTCACTTATTGTATTCCAATCATCCCTTAACAATATACAGTTCAAGGCACAAAATCTTGCGACTTGATCTGCATAGGTGTTTCCCAGAGACACATAGTCCTGTCCTTTCGTGTGAGCACTGCACTTTACCACTGCAACTTCAGCTGGCACTTGAATGGCATGTAACAACTCCCTTATTCTCTCCCCATTTTTCACTGGGGATCCTGAAGAAGTCAGGAAACCTCTCTGTGACCACAGTTGTCCGAAGTCATGCACAATCCCAAACCCGTATTGACTATCAGTGTAAATGGTGACTTTCATCAATGCAGACAGTTGACATGCTCTAGTAAGGGCTACAAGTTCTGCTACTTGTGCAGAATAGACTCCTTGGAGCCATCCCGCTTCCAAGACCCCTGTCACAGTACATACAGCATATCCTGCTTTCAAAATTCCCACCCCATCTCTTAGACATGAACCATCAACAAAAAGAATTTGGTCATTTTCATCAAGTTTTGTATCCTTGATGTCCGGTCGGGGTTTTGTGCAAAATTCAGTCACCTGAAGGCAGTCATGCTCGACGTCTTCAGCGTTCTCAATTTCAGCATTTTCTCCAGGAAGCAAGGTAGCTGGATTCAACGTGGTGCACCTTTTCAGCTGCACATTCGGTGAGCCCAGAATAGTCGTTTCATACCTTGTGAGTCTTGCTCCAGTCATGTGCTGCGTTCTGGAGCGGGTCAAAAGTATCTCAACTGAGTGAGGGACCATGACTGTTACTGGGTGTCCCATCACTATTCCTTCACTTTGAGTGAGACTGATACCAACTGCTGCTACGGCGCGCAAACACCCTGGGAGTGCTGCTGCAACCGGATCCAGAGTAGCTGAAAAATACGCTACTGGTCTGTTTACGCCACCATGGGCTTGAGTCAAGACAGACAAAGAACATGCATCACGTTCATGACAAAACAATGTGAAAGGCTTCGTGTAATCAGGCATACCTAAAGCTGGAGCCCTGCACATGCACTCCTTTAATTCAACAAAAGCATCCATCTCATCCCCTTTCAGTTCGATCTGATCCAAGGCATCCTTCTGGGTCAATTTCAGTAAAGGCTTTGCTAGAGACGAGAAGTTGGGAATCCACTGGCGACAGTATCCCACCATTCCCAAAAACTTCCTCACCTCCTTCCTTGTCTTTGGTGGACTCATTTGAAGTACACTGGTAATTCTTTCCTTCATTATTTTCCGTGACCCTTTCTCTATCTGGTGACCCAAGTATTTCACTTTCTTCTGACAGAACTGCAGTTTGGAAGGAGACACCTTGTGTCCATTCCCTCCCAAATGGTTCAACAGAGCAATGGTATCGGCTGTACAGCCACTTTCCGTTTTTGATGCAACCAGTAAGTCATCAATGTACTGTACTAGGGTTGACCCGAATGGCAATTCTAACTCTTCCAAGTCTTTCTTTAGAACCTGATTGAATATGGACGGTGACTCAGAGAACCCTTGAGGAATTCGACACCAACTGTATACTCTGTCTAGGAATTTGAAACAAAAGAGGAATTGGCTGTCCTCATGAAGAGGCACAGAAAAGAATGCTTGTGACAAATCGATGACTGAGAACCATTCAGCATCGCAAGGGACTTGAAACATTATCACAGCTGGATTCGGTACGACAGGGCAGCACTTGATTATGATGTCATTTATTTTCCTCAAATCCTGTACAAGTCGGACTTTCCCACTTGGCTTTATTAGTCCCATTATCGGTGAATTACATGGGCTGCTTAATACTTCTTTCAGTACTCCCTGCTTCACGAACTCGTCAATAAGTTGGGCAACTTTCATGAGGGTATCTTGTGGCATGTGGTATTGTGGGGTCTGGGGAAAGATCGCATTGGGCTTTACCATCACTTTTACTGGTTCTACTCCTTTCATCAATCCCACCTCTTTCCCTGTCATGTCCCACACTTCCTTTCCGACTGTTTCCCGTAATTCTGCTGGGATATCTTCTTCAGTTATCATTGGTAAAAGACAAATCAGAGGATACTCTTCGTCAACTGTTTCTATCTCATCACCCTCTACACTGTCCTCTTCTTCCCCATCACTGCTCGTCTGTATTGTTATTCCCTCGTTCGAACACATTATCGAACAACCCAATTTGCACAATAGGTCTCTTCCTAACAGTGCAATCGGGCTTGAGTCACATACTACAAACTGATGTACCCCTTGATAGTTACCAATGTTGACTGGTATGGATCTGTTATTGGGTTCGTCAGATGCCTGTTTGCTACTCCCACCACTTGAACTGTCCTCCCTGAGAGTGGCAAATTTGGTACTTCACTGCTCTTAACAGTTGAACGTGTGGCTCCCGTATCAACCAGGAATGAGACACGATGACCCATTACTCTTCCTTCTACGTACGGACCCTTTTGATCAACTTCTAGGGATGCCGCAAGCACACAATCTCCTTCCTCTTCTGAGCTTTCACTCTCCCATACATTGTTTATTCCATTCTCACTGTGTAATGGGAACTGTTGTACTGTGCCGTTTGTGCTCATTACCTGACCCGTTACCTGTGGAGGAACCATCATTTGCTGCTGACTCATTGGTGCCAAAGGTATTTGCATTTGCTGATTAGGTACCATAGGTAACTGCTGTTGCATCGGCTGCATCTGCGTCATCTGCACACGGGGCATCTGCATCTGCTGCGGCTGCATAGGTTGTAATCCCTGCAATTGGTTTATAGTCTGAAAGTTTGAGTTTAGACCTCTCATTTTCGGTCCTCTCATTGTCTGAAATGCATTGACATCATTGTTTTGCTGACCAACACCTACACCTGCACCTGCACCTTCCTGCACCACCATTGGGCACTCGCGTTTCCAATGACCTACGTTTCCGCACGCGTGACACGGCATCACTTTCTTCATTGCCTGCACACCTGTCACAACAGTGTTCAAATCCGGACCATTATTCACAAAACCTCCTCTGCCTCTGCCTCTGCCCTGTGGCTGGAATGTCATGTTTCCTTGCAACTGCGGCTGCTGTTGCTGAAACACTATGCTTCCCTGCAACTGCGGCTGCTGTTGCGGCACCTGCTGTTGGAACCCTTGCATCCCTGGCAACCCTTGCAAGCCTGTCTGAGCCGCCTTAAGCTGCATCATCATCACCTTCTCTTTCAGCCTTTTCTGTTTCACCTCAATTTCGTCGCTACAGTATTTCGCATAAGTCAAGACTTCATCAATCGGTTTCGACTGCCAGCAGATCAAATGCGATTTTATCATCTGACTTATCTCTGGTCTCAGCCCTTCCACAAATCTGAACACAAAATGAAGCATATCCTTAGCCTCAATTGCTTCCGTGCCACTGTAATTCTTGAACGCCTTCAACAACCTTTCATAGTAACTATGAATCGATTCTTTAGCCTCTTGGGCCGTTCGATCAATTTTCTGCCAGTCCACATTTTTCGCGGCAACCTTCGTCTTCAAATGCTCAATCACCTTATAGTACAGACACATCACCGTAGGTGATGGTGCACCCGTCTCTCTGTCTCTCTCTGGTTCACTTGTCGGCCAACCTACAGCTCTTTTGCAATCCTCCCACAAATCTGCCGGAACCACAATCTCGAATAGAGTGTTCAGGTCTTCCCAGAGACATTTGGCAAGCTTCACAAACCTATCAGTCTGTTGATACCATTCGATCGGCTTCTCCCTCAGTTTGGGAAAATCATTCGTAAAAGACTGAATATCGCTCCTGTGCCATGGTACATGTACTAATTTTCCCCCTGCTGTCTCCCTCATGGGTAACATGGTTACGGTCTCGCTGCTCTGCGGTCTTTTCTCATTGTGCTCTGTGGCACTGTCCCTCCTCTTATCCTTCCTCTTTACCCATCTGCTTTCCCACTTGTCTAAGCATCTCCACACTTGGGCACTCTGCAACAATTCTCTAAGGTGTGCCTTCATGCCTGCTGATCTCATGTGTTCAAAATCTGTGGTCCCAAAATCCAACCTATAGCTCCTGCTCAAGTGTTTCGTCTTGCCTATGTCAATCCCGTTCCTGTCTGCTACTTCCTGCAAACTTTTATGTACCTTGTTTACCTCTTTCGTGATCTTTGGACATAGATACCTCAATTCCTCTTCCGTGTAGGATTCCAACCTGTTCACACCCATATTCCCTTCCACCAATTCTTGTGCTTCCATGTTCAGCCTCATCCTGCTCAAGTAATCGTCTCCTTTCCCACTGTCTGAACTTTGTGTGGAATTTAGACTGTTGAACCACTGTGTCAGCTGTTGCGCATTTACCCCCATCAGTGTAGCATTCACATCGACTGCCATCGATGGTTGCGGCAACTTTTCAGTATTCGATGTTAAAGGTATTATCAGTGGGGGGCTTGACCTCACCAGTGTTGATTGAGCGCATACGGGACTAAACTCCATCAAGGATCCGGGTCCAGTTGGCTGAGCCGCTATCGGAGTTATCCCTGGAGTATTTTCTATGCACCTTCTTTCTGTCCCATTCTGCAGCATTTGTCCCTGACTGCTCATACCTAAGTTAGGCTGACTATACAAAGGTACCACTGGACCTACAGTAATGGGCAGTGATATTGCATCTGGATTCTGTCCATTTCCCATATTCTGAGGCATGTTCATCCCCATATTATGGGTCATCATTGCTGGCATGCCCATCTGACTCCCCGTCATTTGAGCATGAACATTTCCTCCCTGCATCTGCTTTTGAGGCATCATAAACTGAATTGATTCAGCTTGTGCCATTGTTGGGTTGTAACCATTCTGTACGCCACTTACGGTTGGATCTAGAATCATTCCTCCACTGTTATCACTGCTGTAGTACCCTGGCATCTGCGGCTGATAATGTTCTGCTGGTTTCAACACGGGCACATCTGGATACATTCTCCTGACCTGCGGTATCTGTGGGGTGAGCAGTAAACTCGGGTCCTTAGATCCCGATGGTGCTCCTGGACTCTGTGTTTCACTGTCCTGTACCGATGCCGGAGGGGCAGAACTGGTACTTGGACCTTGTCCATTCTCTGCATAAGGTGGTGGACGGTCGTTCAACAACTCCATTATCAATTCCTCATCCTCTAACTCCTCTTCTTTTCTCAACTTTTCCTCGTCCTCTCTGTCCTTGGAACACTTCCTGTTTGTCTTACAGGTAGCTTTCTTACCTGTCTCCTCTTCATCCTTAGTAATTGCGGGGAACAATTTTATTCCCTGCAATACATCTGACCTCCACACCTTCTGCGCATTATCCCACCTAGCATCCGCTAGTGTCTTTTCTACCTTCCTCATCCTTGTTTCAAACTTGTTTTTCTGTTGCTGTCTAGCCATGAGTTCCCAGATTGCTAGAGCCTCAAACTGTGCTGGCCTTGGAGGCACCTTCATGTCATACATCGTGAATCTCAAGTTCTCTAGGACCCTTATATTGAATGTCCCATGTATCGGGAATGCTACGCTCCCATGTTTCTCTGTCCACTTGTGCCATTGCTTTAGCCAAAGACACGGAGCTACCCCTTTTTCCTCCATTACAATGTAAGCTGGTGTACCCTCTGGCGGCGTCTCCTCTCCTACGCTCGCTTTAATGTATGACTCTCCCTTCATCGCGCTCCTGAATGCTTTAAGGAATTTCATTTTCTCGTCTTTTAATTCACAAAGTTTATAATCAATAGATCACTGTTATTCCACAAGATTTGTAATCAATAGGTGACTTTAATTCCCGGAATACTCTTCACCTGCCTTTCCCCTTCCAATCGAGTGCCACGGACTGCGTCCAATCCGTGCGCGACCCTTCTCTCCAACCAACCTATCCCAGCGCGGCTCTTAGTGACGTCACACTCACACACACTGCGGCTGACAAAGCCTCGCGGCTAGTCCTCCTTCACTCAGCTCTTCTCGTAACAACTTTTTGCATGTATCGCGAGCTACCAAAAAACCAAAACAGATCTGTCGGTTTACTACAGGAAGGGTAACATAATCGCTTCAGGACCTTAGGGACTTTTCACTAACCTCGGCCCCTATTCGATCTCTTTCACCAGCCTCGGCCGCTATTCCGTCTTTCTCAGTCCCCACATTCGCAAGCAGATCTGACCCGCAGACCTACTCTCAACTTGTCAATGATCTGTTCTAGTGCACTTAGAATCTTGTCAAAGCCCGAAGTCGAAGTTTCTTTCACTCCCTAACACACGTACCCACTCGTTGACCACGCCCGATCAACCTACTAAACCGCCCAGACCACAACATGGATCAACATACTCCGGAGTCTCTTGACCTCGCAGGGCCCGTCTCAACAACAACAACCACGTGGACCTTTTTATGCACAAAGCGCCAGACGCACATG
Source organism: Pleurodeles waltl (assembly GCF_031143425.1). Taxonomy (NCBI): domain Eukaryota; kingdom Metazoa; phylum Chordata; class Amphibia; order Caudata; family Salamandridae; genus Pleurodeles; species Pleurodeles waltl. The sequence continues at coordinate 62,350,694 of NC_090436.1, forward strand.
AAGTTCGACGACTTCCCTACTCTCACACTCGGAGCCGCACCTCCGATATTTCTATGAAGTTCGACGACTTCACTATTTCTACACTCGGAGTCGCACCTCCGCTATCCTTAAAAAGAAAATCCTCGCAACCTTTTCACACACTCTGCTGCAATAAGCTGTGCAAGCGCAAACCCCTAACTTCACTCATACCATCACTAGTACTGCCAGCGCTGTTTCCACATCTCCGTTCTTTCCATTCGCAAGCTCCGAGATCCCGGGAAAGTCGCGGTGGACCTAGCCCATCATCATCTTGTCAATCGTTTTATCCAAGAAAAATCTAATTCAACTTTTCGAATGGGGTCTCAAAAATGCGTAACCGTTAATTCGACACCATGTACTTTAATAGTACATGGTCCCAAAAGACGTAACCGTCCTCTGCTACCATCTACTGATAGAGCGGAACGTGGTAACAATTTACCTGCGTTCGGATGCTCTTTAGGTCGATGAATCTTTTGACTAAGTGGGAACTCTCTGTACTCTTAATCAATCAACTTCATCCAATCGATAGTCAATAACGAACATAAGCAACACCTTGAACAACATAACACTTAACAATTAATCCAGAATACATTTCGGCGAACCCTGACCTTTCAGCCAGGAATAACCACACCAGTTTATTGCAAAGTTAGTGAATTTATTTCCCTATATTAACAAAGCTAGCACGATATAGATGTGTCTCAACACCAAATGATAAACATAAATGAACATTAATAGCTGTCCATATCGTCGAAACAAGTGTAATCTATGAAGCATTTGAATCACAAGGCATTCGATAATGGCTATGCAAAGCACTAATACGATAATCTGTAATGGGCTAATTGCGTACATTTAGTCAGCATAACAAGATCTCAAATTGCATCGTGCGACATATGGAATCCTCGGCTAACCTCAAATTAGCATCAGCATGTGGGACTTCATGCAAAAAAACAATTTAGCAACATCAATTTAGAAAGCTCCTAGCTAGGGTCCTTATCAAAAATCAGCAGTTGGTTACCTAAAAGAAACACAATGCAATTTTACAATTTCCTTTCATATTTACCAATTCCAATCAGCAATCAATGAATTCTTCGTCTCACAGGTATCGTTTCTTGATCAGCATGGGACGGAACAAAGGGGCAGGGGTGAACGGGGCAATTGCCTCACGGCGGCAAAGTAAGGCTACTACTTCATGCAAAGGGGCAAATCAAAGTTAAAGTCTCTAGGGCAAGAATCATTAAAGTCTCTTTCTCTCGACTAGAGAAAGCATCAAAGTCTCTCAAAATGGCGTCGCAGCAAAATGGGTCATAGTAGCTACGAAGTCAAAATGGCGGGATGTCCGAAGATAGAGAGAGAGCTTCCCTCTCGTGCACCTGGGTTTTATAGACAACAGTTCAAGTCCAGTAGGGTCTCCATTGGAGGGTTCATAGGTGAGCTTCAAATTGACCAATCAAAAACGACAGTTCTCAAGCTTTTACTTAAGCATACATTATCCTTGGAGATGGGTACACAAGTTGCAACATTGTTTCTCGATTAGCTTACTCTCAGAGGCTCCATTGTCCGCACCTGCAAGCCGACCTTGAATTTAAGAGAAAATATGCCATGCTGGCACCAACTTTAAGATAAGCATGTGAACAGTTTCTGTGGAAAAATACAGCTTCAAGCAGAAATACACGTTTAATAGCACAGTGAAAAAATACGAACATCTAAACCGTGAGACCAGGCAACTAGGCCAAAGCCTCCGCTAAAGTAATGCTAAGCTAAGGCATTTCAAATAAGCAAATCGTAGCACACGTTTATGATTATGTCGGATTAGTGCAATTCTAATACACCACGTTATATAAAGCACGCGTATAAATGATGGCAAACTACTCTGAGGGCACATTTTGTCCCCGTACAAACTTTATTAGTTCGGTTAATGGTCACACATGATTATTTCAGCACTACGTTTATGCGTTAATAAATCAAAACCTTCATTTTCTGCTTCATCAGGAGCGAGGCAGCAGTGTCGGGAATGGGTACTTTAAAAAATATATATATATTTCCCTGTCCCCCTTGATCCCCACACCCCCTTTTTTTGCGGCACCTGCTGCTGGAAGCTCCCTTGAGTGTAAGTGTCCTATGACCACACCCGAGGGTTGTGCAGCACAAGCATCCGTCACTGGGAGGTAGAAGCATCCTGGGAGCCCTGGGGCCGGGTAACGCTGCTGTAGCTCCCAGTGCTGACGGAAGTGCAGTGAATGGTTAAACAGGATTCTGTGTGTTTGTATTGTTTAATGACGCTTTTCACAGCCGAGAATCGTCATAACTGACTGAGGCTTGTATCAGTGTGGGCGGGCTGGGGGACTGGATAGGGTGACACAAATTAGTCACTTTCCCGAGGTCGGGGAAGCATAAGTTATGTTGAAGGATACCAAATGGCTGGACGTTTATGAGAATACAATGCTCTATTTCCATGTTTTACCGTTGCAAACACTGCAACCTGGTATTTTAGCCCAGTTAGTGTGAAGGCTCAGTACGCATTATTTAATTACATTTTAAAATTAAATATAACCCCTAGCCTGGAGCTGTGTCGTAAGTGACACGGAGCCTTTTTGTCACCACTGGCTGTGAAGGCCTCGCGACGCTGTGAGGCTGTGGTGGAAACTATTCATCCACTTCCCTAATTTTGATTGTGAAGCGGCGGAGAGGTGTGTGTGTGTGGCTGGTGCAAGATATACGCATGAATTTATTTGTGATGCAATTTTAACGTGGAATATTTGCCGTTGCTCAACCTCCCGCACGATAGCTATTCATAGGACACAGCTGTTGTCTGTCAGAACAGTTGTGTAAATGCATGGGGGGGGGGGGGGGGGGTGTCGGGTATTCAGAAAGACCCCGAAGTTCTTCATTGCTCAAGAAAATGTGCAATAATCTATTCTCACAAATTGGTTTCCTGTTGACGGACACATTCAGTGTTCTCTCCGCTCACATGCACCCTGCTTGAAACATCCAATGCTGGTAATAATTAGGAAGTCCCCGGTAATGGACAAGGTCATGTGCCTGGAAAGTCCCAGCTCTGATCTGTTTACAATCCCAGTTTGCTCCGTGAACTCACCTTTGAAACCACCCATATTACAGTAAATAGGAAACGTGCTTTGCGTGTATTGACTAACTTGGCTCTGCCAGTGGCACAAAATCATGGGGCCCCTCTAGAATCTAAAGAGGGGCCCCTGCAACTTTCATGTTCCACAAATATTCGTTGGCCTTGGGCTAAATGGTGCCCTAGAAGTGTATGGGGGCCGGTGCTTAATTTGTAAATAAAAACGTGCCGGTTCTCAAAATCCTCCTCTTAAACCCGCGGCTGCTGCTATTAAATGTGGGAACAGGGAATACTGAGGCGGCGTAATCCTGAAGCATCGCGGGCCGCTTCAGTCCATATAAAGCCACTCCCTGCCCCTTCAGCTCACTCCGGCAGATTTCTACTTGCTCCCTTTATGCCACTTTTTGGTTTTTCCCTTCTTCCGTCTTTCCCATATGTGTCTTTTGCTCGCAGCTGATAGAGCGGTCCGTAGTAATAATTTACCTGTGTTTGGACGCTCTTTAGGCCGATGAATCTTTTGACTTAGTGGGAACTCTTTGTACTCTTAATCGATCAGTCTCATTAAAATCAATAATCAATAACGAACATAAGCAACACCTTGAACAACATAACACTTAACAATTAATCCAGAATACATTTCGGCGAACCCTGACCTTTCAGTCAGGAATGACCACACCAGTTTATTCAAAGTTAGTGAATTTATTTCCCTATATTAACAAAGCTAGCACAATATAAATGTGTCTCAACACCAAATGATAAACATATATGAACATTAATAGCTGTCCATATCGTCGAAACAAGTGCAACCTATGAAGCATTTGAATCACAAGGCATTCGATAATGGCAATGCAAAGCACTAATACGATAATCTGCAATGAACTAATTGCATACATTTAGTCAGCATAACAAGATCTCAAATTGCATCGTGCGACATATGGAATCCTCGTCTAACCTCAAATTAGCATCGGCATGTGGGACTTCATGCAAAAACAATTTAGCAACATTAATTTAGAAAACTCCTAGCTAGGGCCCTTATCAAAATCAGCAGTTGGTTACCTAAAAGAAACACAATGCAATTTTACAATTTCCTTTCATATTTACCAATTACGATCAGCATACAAGGAAGTCTTCGTCTCACAGGTACCGTTCTTCGGTCATCGTGGATACCGTTTCTTGATCAGCATGGGACGGGACAAAGGGGCAGGGGTGAACGGGGCAATTGCCTCACGGCGGCAAAGTAAAACTATTACTTCATGCAAAGGGATCAAATCAAAGTTACAGTCTCTAGGGCAAGAATCATTTAAAGTCTCTTTCTCTCGATTAGAGAAAGAATCCAAGTCTCTCAAAATGGCGTCGCAGCAAAGTGGGCCATAATAGCTACGAAGTCAAAATGGCGGGTATCGAGCTGGTAATGGCTGTAATGGCTACCTTCTTCTCGTGCACCTGGTTTTTATAGACAACAGTTCAAGTCCTGTAGGGTCTCCATTGGAGGGTTCATAGGTTAGCTTCAAATTGACCAATCAAAAACAACAGTTCTCAAGCTTTCACTTAAGCATACATTATCCTTGGAGATGGGTACGCAAGTTGCAACATTGTCTCCCAATTAGCTCACTTTCAGAGCCTCCATTGTCCGCACCTGCAAGTCGACCTTGAATTAAAGAGAAAATATGCCAGGCTGGCACTAACTTTAAGATAAGCATGTGAATAGTTTCTGTGGAAAAGTACAGCTTCAAGCAAAAATACACGTTTATTAGCACAGTGGAAAAATACGAGCATCTAAACCGTGAGACCAGGCAACTAGGCCAAAGCCTCCGCTAAAGTCATGCTAAGCTAAAACATTTCAAACAAGCAAATCATAGCACACGTTTATGATTATGTCGGATTAGTGCAATTCTAATACACCACGTTATATAAAGCACGCGTATAAATGATGGCAAACTACTCTGAGGGCACATTTTGTCCCCGTACAATCTTTATTAGTTCGGTTAAAGTCACACATGATTATTTCAGCACTACGTTTAAGCGTTAATAAATCAAAACCTTCATTTTCTGCTTCAGCAATCCCTCCTCTGATGACTACTTGTCATCACACAAATCATGCCCACAAATTTTATTCCATTAAAATTCTGTCAGTTCCCTTTTCCTTTTAGTTCCCCTAGTTTGCGCTTTGTATTCTTCTGCCATTCTTTTCATAATTTTCTCTTCTTTTCTTCTTTTAATTCTTTCCATAATCATTATTATTCCCCTTTTTATTCCCCAAATTCCAAATACACAAATTATTACTATTAATATTCCTTCTATTATTTTCAATAATATTCCATTCCAAATTCCCCCAATCCAATGTCCCACTGAAGCAAGTCCCTTTCCAACCTTCTCCCACACACCTGGTTCTTTCAGTTCCTTCAAATCTGCACTTTCTTTTGTTAGATTAGCAAGCATAGTTTTAATTTTCACACTATTGTCAGGTATATAGGTACAACAGTGTCGGGCACCAATCATTTTGCAAACGCCTCCATCCTTCGCTAAAAGAATGTCTAAAGCAAGCCTATTTTGAAGAATCATGGCTCTTTCCGCTGCAAGTTCAGCATCTATCAGGATTATAGCACCTGAAAACTTTGTCAACATGTTATCCACTATAGTAGACAACTTTCGTATCTTGATGGAATTTAACACAACTCCCAATGAAGGAATCATGGCTCCAAATATATCACCTACCACAGCAGCTGCGGTCTCTCTCTTCTGGATACGATGGGATCCAGATGTCTTTTGAATCATCGATACGTCATCCAGTTGATAAACCTTTGGGAACACTATACCCAAATAACATCTCCCCCACCATCCCTTTGGAAGACGATAATAGGCATTATGCCCACAAATGTAATATACACCTGGAATGACAGGGTCAAGTCCGTTCATCATGAATGTCCATTTGGCCTTAAAAATAAACGTATGTTTACACTCACTCGCTCCTACACAAATATTGTCGTAATAAGATTCTCCTCGATATATACAAAATTTCCCTACATGCCAAGCATCTAAAGCTATTTTCCCTTGTGTCTTTATAGCAGCAAAATCATAATTATCTACTGAAGTCCTCTTATGTAGCTCTTTTTCTAATTTCGCCTTCATTTGTGCCCTTCTATCATCTGTGCGATCTAAAAAGCTTATTTCTACAGCAGAGACTGAGCAAGTAAGGTTCTCCCTATGAGCATGAGCCGTTTCAAAAGGTTGCATTGGCTCGAAAAATTCCCTCATTATTTTTGCATCCCAATCTTTAGCAATCTGGCTAAGCTGCGCTATTATAGGAACATAAGCAAAGGTAACATCATAATTCGAGTAAAAATACTGTATGTTAGTTTGACCATAAAACCTAGACATTACTATACTACACGTAATCCCATATGTAAGAGGCATGTGGTGATAAGTTACCCCTTCCTTTACTGATGTCGGTATCTGTGTACACACATAACAATCTTTCGCATCCATTGTCTCAACATATTCTGTTAGCAAGCAATAGAAAACGTTATACGAAAGCTCTTTCTTATCATGCAAGAGCCTCTCATCCAATGCTAGTCTTTTCAATGGTGTTAGTTCAGTGACAGTAACAGGAGCAAAAGTAGAAGCCTCAATATTCTGACTCTCGCCCTTTCCATGCATTCCAAACACAATTGCCATTATTATTAGTACACATGTAATTACCAAGCCTATACACACATATTTACAATATTTCTTTCTATTATTTTGCGTAGCGTACCTAGTCATGATCTGTATAGAATCAGAGAGCTAGAAGCACCTATAAAAGAAACTATTTAGCAATTCAGTTACAAAGCTGAACGAGCGCAATGTTCACACCGTCTTCTTCAAAAGGCCAGTCACTTATCGGTTAGCAGCATTTGTCTCAATTCGGCAATAACTCAGTCTTTATCTGTTTAGCAAGTCTCATCCGGTTTAGCAATGTCTCAGCTGGTTGTTTCTTTCACATTATATTGTAGCAAGCAATATCATTTACTATTCTTTCAATCGACAGAGTCTATGAAACTTTTCTTTTCTATTGGTATCTCTTCTTCTTCTTCGTTCTCGATGCTTAGAGATACAAACTCGTCAGTCCATTCATCATTGACTGCATATGCCCATTCAGGACCGGAATATCTCCTGTTTGGTATCCTTTTCCTTTTCAATTTTGCTTCTCTTTTCGACTCTGCTTCGCTGGCACTTTCCTCTTTTGTCAAGTCTTTTTCCTCACTTGACGATTGTTCCACGACAGTCACTTCCTTTCTTTTCTCTTTCACTTTCGGCCTTCCTCCGTCGCCCAAACTTTCTTTACCCTTTTCTTTTATTGGTGAGATACTTAGTCTTCTCTTTGCACCATGTCCATTTGATGGACCTGCGATCTTTTCTGTGGAAGCTTGAACCTTTTCGTTCTTTTCTCCCTTGTCCCCTTCTTCTGGGGAATCGATCACGTTCTCTTTTTCTTTTTCTGTATCGTCTGTTTCTGGGACAGCCCTCCTCTGATCAGGCTCTCCTGCTTTTTCACCTTTTTCGAGCCCTTCGTCACCGTTACTTTCTTCAGGCTCCTTATCACTTTCAGCTGCTTCAGGCTCCTTGTCACCTTCAGCTGCTTCAGGCTTTTTGCTACCCTCAGCTGCTTCAGGTTCTTTGTCACCTTCAGCTGCTTCGTCGCTGTCTGAACTTTCTCCTTGGTCTCCCCCAAGTGAGTTGGTGTCTTCGTCGTCAGAGAATATCTCTTTCTCTCCCGTTTCTGCCCGCTCGCCTTCAGTTCGGTTTTGTTCTGTCTCAGCACTCAGCACTGTTTTGTCAGGCACTGGTAGTTTCAGCGCTTCAACTTCCTCATCTGTGGGACACAACACCTTCTTTGTGTGACTGGCGTGAATCCAGTTGGGAACCCCGCACACTTCACAGCGGTAGTTGTCGTCAGGATCACTTGAAAAGGGCCTTTCCAACGGGGTTCCAGACACGACTTTCTCACGTGCTTCTTTACCACGACCCAGTCACCTGCTTTCAGTGCGTGTCCTGGACCTTGGATCGGTGGCAAGGTGGTCGCTTCCACCTGGTGAGAGAAAGAGCGAACCACGTCAGCCAGTCCTTTGCAGTAGTCTAACACCATATCATCTGCAATATTCAAAAGCATGTTTGCGGGAACTGCAGGAAGTCTCATAGCCCTGCCCATGAGAATTTCATGCGGAGACAATCCAGTCTTTCTATCAGGAGTGTTTCTCATTGACATTAGCACTAAGGGCAATGCGTCAGGCCATTTCAAATTTGTCGATGCACATATTTTTGCCATTCTCGATTTCAGCGTACCATTCATCTGCTCCACCAGTCCTGAGGCTTCAGGGCGATAGCTACAGTGCAGCTTTTGCTCAATGTTCAGCGCTTCGCAAAGTAACTTTATCACCTCGTTATTGAAGTGACTTCCCCTATCTGATTCTAAAGAGATCGGGAATCCGAAACGTGGTATCAACTCCCTCAACAATAGCTTCGCAACTGTAAGGCTGTCATTTCTACGTGTGGGGTATGCTTCAATCCAGTGACTAAAAATGCACACAATCACCAACACATATTTCAGACCCCCATGCACAGGCATCTCAATGAAGTCCATCTGCATTCGACTAAAAGGCCCGCTTGCCCTACCAATGTGACTCGCGCTCACAACTGTTCCCTTCCCTGGGTTCATCTGCTGGCAAGTGACACATCGATGGCAAACTGCTTCTGCAGCTTGACGAAATCTGGGGTTAAACCAATCAGTTTTGAACAATCTTATCATGGCATCTCTCCCTAGGTGAGCCTGCCCATGATAGAACCGCGCAAGCTGTGATAAGAGACTATTTGGCAAAACAAATTTTCCCTCATGTGAAACCCATAACTCGTCTTGTCTCTTTATACATTGTGATTTAATCCAGGAATCTCTTTCATCCTCCCTGACATTATTTTGTAATGCTTTTAGTTCATCTATTGTATCTACGACCTTCAAGGCAAATGCTTCAGCTGGTTCGAGTTCTGGCTCATTTATCGTATTCCATTCGTCTCTCAGTAATATACAGTTCAAGGCACAAAATCTTGCGACTTGATCCGCATATGCATTTCCCAGAGACACATAGTCCTGTCCTTTCGTGTGAGCACTACACTTTACCACTGCAACTTCAGCTGGTACTTGAATGGCATGTAACAATTCCCATATCCTCTCCCCATTTTTCACTGGGGATCCTGAAGAAGTCAGGAAACCTCTCTGTGACCATAGTTGTCCAAAGTCATGCACAATCCCAAACCCGTATTGACTATCAGTGTAAATGGTGACTTTCATCAATGCAGACAGTTGACATGCTCTTGTAAGGGCCACAAGTTCTGCTACTTGTGCAGAATAGACTCCATGAAGCCATCCCGCTTCCAAGACTCCTGTTACAGTACATACAGCATATCCTGCTTTCAAAATCCCCATCCCATCTCTTAGACATGAACCATCAACAAAAAGAATTTGGTCATTTTCATCAAGCTTGGTATCCTTGATGTCCGGTCGAGGTTTTGTGCAAAATTCAGTCACCTGAAGGCAGTCATGCTCGACGTCTTCAGCGTTCTCAATTTCGGCATTTTCTCCAGGAAGCAAGGTTGCTGGATTCAACGTAGTGCACCTTTTCAGCTGCACATTCGGTGAGCCCAGGATAATCGTTTCATACCTTGTGAGTCTTGCTCCGGTCATGTGTTGCGTTCGGGAGCGGGTCAAAAGTATCTCGACTGAGTGAGGGACCATGACTGTTACTGGGTGTCCCATCACTATTCCTTCACTCTGAGTGAGGCTGATACCAACTGCTGCTACGGCGAGCAAACACCCTGGGAGTGCTGCTGCAACCGGGTCCAAAGTAGCTGAAAAATATGCTACTGGTCTGTTTACGCCACCATGGGCTTGAGTCAAGACAGACAAAGAACATGCATCACGTTCATGGCAAAACAATGTGAAAGGCTTTGTGTAATCAGGCATACCTAACGCTGGAGCCCTGCACATGCACTCTTTCAATTCAACAAAAGCATCCATCTCATCGCCTTTCAACTCAATTTGGTCCAACGCATCCTTCTGGGTCAATTTCAGTAGAGGCTTTGCTAGAGTCGAGAAGTTGGGAATCCACTGGCGACAATAACCCACCATTCCCAAAAACTTCCTCACCTCCTTCCTTGTCTTTGGTGGACTCATCTGGAGTACACTCGTTATTCTCTCCTTCATTATTCTCCGTGACCCTTTCTCTATCTGGTGACCCAAGTATTTCACTTTCTTCTGACAGAACTGCAACTTGGAAGGAGACACCTTGTGTCCATTTCTTCCCAAATGGTTCAACAGAGCAATGGTATCGGCTGTGCAGCCACTTTCTGTCTTTGATGCAACCAGTAAGTCATCAATGTACTGTACTAGGGTTGACTCGAATGGCAATTCTAATGCTTCCAAATCTTTCTTTAGAATCTGATTGAATATCGACGGTGACTCAGAAAACCCTTGAGGAATTCGACACCAACTGTACACTCTGTCTAGGAATTTGAAACAAAAGAGGAATTGGCTGTCCTCATGAAGAGGCACAGAAAAGAATGCTTGTGACAAATCGATGACTGAGAACCATTCAGCATCGCAAGGAATTTGAAACATTATCACAGCTGGATTCGGTACGACAGGGCAGCACTTGACTATGATGTCATTTATTTTCCTCAAATCCTGCACGAGTCGGACCTTTCCACTCGGCTTTATTAGTCCCATTATTGGTGAATTACATGGACTGCTTAACACTTCTTTCAGTACCCCCTGCTTTACAAATTCGTCAATAAGTTGAGCAACTTTCATGAGGGTATCTTGTGGCATGTGGTATTGTGGGGTCTGGGGAAAGATTGCACTGGGCTTTACAGCCACTTTCACTGGTTCCACTCCTTTCATCAATCCCACCTCTTTCCCTGTCATATCCCACACTTCCCTTCCGACTGTTTCCCGTAATTCAGCTGGGATGTCTTCTTCAGTTATCATCGGGAAAAGACAAATCAGAGGATACTCTTCATCTACAGTTTCCACCTCATCCCCCTCTACACTGTCCTCTTCTTCCCCGTCACTGCTCATCTGGATTGTTATTCCTTCGTTCGAACACATGATCGAACAACCCAATTTGCACAATAGGTCTCTTCCTAATAGTGCTATCGGGCTTGAGTCACATACCACAAACTGATGTACCCCTTGATAGTTACCGATGCTGACTGGTACCGGATCTGTAATTGGGTTCGTCAGATGTCTGTTTGCTACTCCCACCACTTGAACTGTCCTCCCTGAGAGTGGCAAATTTGGTACTTCACTGCTCTTAACTGTTGAACGTGTGGCTCCCGTGTCAACCAAGAATGAGACACGATGACCCATTACTCTTCCCTCTACGTACGGACCCCTTTGATCAACTTCCAAGGATGCCGCAAGCACACAGTCTCCTTCTTCTCCTGAACTTTCACTCTCCCATACGTTGTTTATTCCACTCTCACTATGTAATGGGAACTGTTGTACGGTGCCATTTGTACTCATTACCTGACCCGTTACCTGCGGAGGAACCATCACTTGCTGCTGACTCATTGGTGCCAACGGTATTTGCATTTGCTGATTAGGTACCATAGGTAACTGCTGTTGCATTGGCTGCATCTGCGTCATCTGCACACGAGGCATCTGCATCTGCTGCGGCTGCATAGGTTGTAATCCCTGCAATTGATTTACGGTCTGAAAATGTGGGCTTGAACCTCTCATTTTCGGTCCCCTCAGTGTCTGAAATGCATTGACATCATTGTTTTGCTGACCAACACCTGCACCTGCACCTGCACCTTCCTGCACCACCATCGGGCACTCGCGTTTCCAGTGACCGACGATTCCGCACACGTGACACGGCATCACCTTCTTCATTGCCTGCACACCCGTCACAACAGTGTTCAAATCCGGACCATTATTCACAAAACCTCCTCTGCCTCTGCCTCTGGCCTGTGGCTGAAACGCCATGTTTCCCTGCAACTGCAACTGCGGTTGCGGTACCTGCTGTTGGAACCCTTGCATCCCTTGCAAACCCTGCAAACCTTGTAAACCTGTTTGAGCTGCCTTAAGCTGCATCATCATCACTTTCTCTTTCAACCTTTTCTGTTTCACTTCAATTTCGTCGCTACAGTATTTCGCATAAGTCAAGACCTCGTCAATCGGTTTAGACTGCCAACAAATCAAATGTGACTTTATCATTTGACTTATTTCTGGTCTCAGCCCTTCCACAAATCTGAACACAAAATGGAGCATGTCCTTCGCCTCAATTGTTTCCGTGCCACTGTAATTCTTGAACGCCTTCAACAACCTCTCATAGTAACTATGAATCGATTCTTTAGACTCTTGGGCAGTTCGATCAATCTTCTGCCAATCCACGTTTTTCGCAGGTACCTTCGTTTTCAAATGCTCAATCACCTTATAGTACAAGCTCATCACCAAAGGTGATGGTGCGCCCGTCTCCCTGTCTCTCTCTGGTTCACTTGTCGGCCAACCTACAGCTCTTTTGCAATCCTCCCATAAATCTGCCGGAACCACAATCTCAAAGAGAGTGTTCAGGTCCTCCCAAAGACATTTTGCAAGCTTCACAAACCTATCAGTCTGTTGGTACCATTCAATTGGTTTCTCTCTCAGTTTGGGAAAATTGTCCGTGAAGGACTGAATGTCGCTTCTGTGCCATGGTACATGTACTAATTTTCCCCCTGCTGTCTCCCTCATTGGTAACATAGTTACTGTATCACTACTCTGCGGTCTTTTCTCATTGTGCTCTGTAGCACTGTCCCTCCTCTTTTCCTTCCTCTTTACCCACCTGCTTTCCCATTTGTCTAAGCACCTCCACACTTGTGCACTCTGCAGCAATTCTTTAAGGTGTGTCTTCATGCCTGCTGACCTCATGTGTTCAAAATCTGTGGTCCCAAAATCTAACCTGTAGCTCCTGCTCAAGTGTTTCATCTTGTCTATGTCGACCCCGTTTCTGTCAGCTGCTTCCTGCAAGCTCTTATGTATCTTGTTCACTTCCTTCGTAATCCTGGGACATAGATACCTCAGCTCTTCTTCCGTGTAGGACTCTAACCTGTTCACACCCATGGTCCCTTCCACCAATTCTTGTGCTTCCATGTTCAACCTGACCCTATTCATATAGTCTTCTCCTTTCCCACTGGCTGAATTTTGTGTGGAATTTAGACTGTTGAACCACTGTGTCAGCTGTTGCGCATTCACCCCCATCAGGGTAGCGTTCACATCGACTGCCATCGATGGCTGCGGCAACTTTTCAGTGTTCGATGTTAGGGGTATTATCAGTGGGGGGCTCGACCTCACCAGTGTTGACTGAGCACATATGGGACTAAACTCCATCAAGGACCCAGACCCATTTGGCTGAGTCGCTATCGGAGTTATCCCTGGGGTGTTTTCTATGCACCTCCTTTCTGTCCCATTCTGCAGCATTGATCCCTGACTGCTCAGACCCAAGTTGGGCTGACTATACAGAGGTACCGGTGGACCTACAGTAATGGATAGTGATATCGCGTCTGGGTTCCGTCCATTCCCCATGTTCTGAGGCATGTTCATTCCCACACCATGGGTCATCATTGCCGGCATGCCCATTTGACTCCCCGTCATTTGAGCATGTGCGTTTCCTCCCTGCATCTGCTTTTGAGGCATCAAAAACTGAGTTGATTCAGCTTGTGCCATTGTTGGGTTGTAACCATTCTGTACTCCCCTTACGGTTGGATCTAGAAAAGCACTGTTATCACTACTGTAGTACCCTGGCATCTGCGGCTGATAATTTTCTGCCGGTTTCAACACGGGCACATCTGGATATATTCTCCTAACCTGCGGTATCTGCGGGGTGAACAGCAGACTCGGGTCCTTGGATCCCGATGATGCTCCTGAACTCTGGGTTTCATTGTTCTGTACCGGTGCCGGAGGGGCAGAACTGGTACTTGGACCTTGTCCATTCTCTGCATAAGGCGGTGGACGGTCGTTCAGCAATTGCATTATCAACTCCTCATCCTCTAACTCCTCTTCTCTTCTCAACTTTTCCTCGTCCTCTCTATCCTTGGAACACTTCCTGTCTGTCTTACAGGTGGCTTTCTTACCTGTCTCCTCTCCTTCCTTAGTAATTGCGGGGAATAATTTTATCCCCTGCAATACATCTGACCTCCACACCTTCTGTGCATTATCCCACCTAGCATCCGCTAGTGTCTTTTCTACCTTCCTCATTCTGGTCTCGAACTTCTTTTGCTGTTGCTGTCTGGCCATTAGTTCCCAAATCGCTAGAGCCTCAAACTGTGCTGGCCTTGGAGGCACCTTCATGTCGTACATCGTGAATCTCAAATTCTCTAGAATCCTTATATTGAATGTCCCATGTATCGGGAACGCTACGCTCCCATGTTTCTCTGTCAACTTGTGCCATTGCTTTAGCCAAAGGCACGGAGCTACCCCCTTTTCTTCCATTACAATGTAAGCTGGTGTGCCTTCGGGCGGCGTCTCTTCTCCTATGCTCGCTTTAATGTAAGACTCCCCCTTCATCGCACTCCTAAATGCTTTAAAGAATTTCATTTTCCCCGTCTTTTATTTAACCAAGTTTATAATCAATAGGTGACTTTAATTCCACAAAAATTGTAATCAATAGGTGACTTTAATTCCCGGAATACTCTTCACCTGCCTTTCCCCTTCCAATCGAGCCCCACGGACTGCGTCCAATCGTGTGCGACCCTTCTCTGCAACCAACCTATCCCAGCGCGGCTCCTAGTGACGTCACACTCACACACACTGCGGCTGACAAAGCCTCGCGGCTAGTCCTCCTTCACTCACCGCCTCCCGTAACAACTTCTTGCATATATTGCGAGCTACCAAAAAAATAAAACAGATCTGTCGGTTTACTACAGGAAGGGTAACACAATCGCTTCAGGACCTTAGGGACCTTTCACTAGCCTCGGCCGCTATTCCGTCTTTCTCAGTCCCCACGTTCGCAAGCAAATCTGACCTGCAGACCTACTCTCAACTTGTCAATGATCTATTCTAGTGCACTTAGAATCTTGTCAAAGCCTAAAGTCGAAGTTTCTTTCACTCCCTAACACACGTACCGACTCGTTGACCACGCCCGATCAACCTATTAAACCGCCCAGACCACAACATGGATCAACATACTCCGGAGTCTCTTGACCTCGCAGGGCCCGTCTCAACAACAACAACCACGTGGACCTTTTTATGCACAAAGCGCCACACGCACATGAAGTTCGACGACTTCCCTACTCTCACACTCGGAGCCGCACCTCCGCTATTTCTATGAAGTTCGACGACTTCACTACTTCTACACTCGGAGTCGCACCTCCGCAAACCTCAAAAAAAGAAAAATCCTCGCAACCTTTTCACACACCCTGCGGCAATAAGCGGTGCAAGCGCAAAACCCTAACTTCACTCATTCCATCACTAGTACCGCCAGCGCTGATTCCACACCTCCGTTCTCTCCATTCGCAAGCTCCGAGATCCCGGGAAAGTCGCGGTGGACCTAGCCCATCATCATCTTGTCAATCCGTTTTATCCAAGAAAAATCTAATTCAACCTCTCGAATGGGGTCGCAAAATGCGTAACCATTAATTCAACACCATGTACTTTAAGAGTACAAGGTCCCAAAAGACGAAACCGTCCTCTGCTACCATCTACTGATAGAGCGGTCCGTAGTAATAATTTACCTGTGTTTGGACGCTCTTTAGGCCGATGAATCTTTTGACTTAGTGGGAACTCTTTGTACTCTTAATCGATCAGTCTCATTAAAATCAATAATCAATAACGAACATAAGCAACACCTTGAACAACATAACACTTAACAATTAATCCAGAATACATTTCGGCGAACCCTGACCTTTCAGTCAGGAATGACCACACCAGTTTATTCAAAGTTAGTGAATTTATTTCCCTATATTAACAAAGCTAGCACAATATAAATGTGTCTCAACACCAAATGATAAACATATATGAACATTAATAGCTGTCCATAACGTCGAAACAAGTGCAATCTATGAAGCATTTGAATCACAAGGCATTCGATAATGGCAATGCAAATCACTAATACGATAATCTGTAATGAACTAATGGCATACATTTAGTCAGCATAACAAGATCTCAAATTGCATCGTGCGACATATGGAATCCTCGTCTAACCTCAAATTAGCATCGGCATGTGGGACTTCATGCAAAAACAATTTAGCAACATTAATTTAGAAAACTCCTAGCTAGGGCCCTTATCAAAATCAGCAGTTGGTTACCTAAAAGAAACACAATGCAATTTTACAATTTCCTTTCATATTTACCAATTACGATCAGCATACAAGGAAGTCTTCGTCTCACAGGTACCGTTCTTCGGTCATCGTGGATACCGTTTCTTGATCAGCATGGGACGGGACAAAGGGGCAGGGGTGAACGGGGCAATTGCCTCACGGCGGCAAGGTAAAACTATTACTTCATGCAAAGGGATCAAATCAAAGTTACAGTCTCTAGGGCAAGAATCATTTAAAGTCTCTTTCTCTCGATTAGAGAAAGAATCCAAGTCTCTCAAAATGGCGTCGCAGCAAAGTGGGCCATAATAGCTACGAAGTCAAAATGGCGGGTATCGAGCTGGTAATGGCTGTAATGGCTACCTTCTTCTCGTGCACCTGGTTTTTATAGACAACAGTTCAAGTCCTGTAGGGTCTCCATTGGAGGGTTCATAGGTTAGCTTCAAATTGACCAATCAAAAACAACAGTTCTCAAGCTTTCACTTAAGCATACATTATCCTTGGAGATGGGTACGCAAGTTGCAACATTGTCTCCCAATTAGCTCACTTTCAGAGCCTCCATTGTCCGCACCTGCAAGTCGACCTTGAAGTAAGGAGAAAATATGCCAGGCTGGCACTAACTTTAAGATAAGCATGTGAATAGTTTCTGTGGAAAAGTACAGCTTCAAGCAAAAATACACGTTTATTAGCACAGTGGAAAAATACGAGCATCTAAACCGTGAGACCAGGCAACTAGGCCAAAGCCTCCGCTAAAGTCATGCTAAGCTAAAACATTTCAAACAAGCAAATCATAGCACACGTTTATGATTATGTCGGATTAGTGCAATTCTAATACACCACGTTATATAAAGCACGCGTATAAATGATGGCAAACTACTCTGAGGGCACATTTTGTCCCCGTACAATCTTTATTAGTTCGGTTAAAGTCACACATGATTATTTCAGCACTACGTTTAAGCGTTAATAAATCAAAACCTTCATTTTCTGCTTCATCACAGCAAATGCTTGAGGCAGAAGAATAAGCCCCGGCCCTCAAAAATAAGTGCCGGTGCTCAACTCCGGAAACAACAAGCACAAATTAAGCACTGATGGGGGCCCTGAAGGATTAGGGCCCAGCTGCTGTGCAAAACACTCTAGGCCTTCCCATCGGGCAAAGCGACAGGAACCTGTGTGAGAAGGTGCTGTCAAACATGAGCTACTGGCTTAAGACTGGGAATCACTGATTTATGACAGTATGATTGATTTATGATGACATTCATTGCTTGATTAATGGCATACATCAATGATCAATTACTGTCATGATGATTTATTACCATCTCATGATTTATGACATTTTAGCATTGCATCACAGCGCAAAGGCGAGCCGGCTGGTGGTGTTTTTGCTTTCTTGCTCTAAATATATCTTCCAGTATAAATTTGTATTCGGCGACAACAGCCCTGCGAAGTGCCACGTATCTCGCTTTAGATTAACGCATATCCGGTCATTTTCCCGCATCACTGCAGTGCGTGAGATTGTCACGCAAAAGAACTGTGTCCAGAAGTGCGGTAAAAACCTTCTTGTTCCAGTTTCTCACTTTGCTAGGGAAGCTTTGATTAGTGTTTACAGAGGGAGGTATAGGATTCTCAACATACTTTGATATTTCTATGGTTTTCTTGTCTTCATCGCTTGATTTTGCTTGCAAGAAAGTGTCACTCAGAGTCGTTGAAATTTTACTCATTGTGACACAATCACCACCACAGTCACGTATAGTGTAAAAGGCCATTTATTAGGACAGGATTGCAAATAACATAAAACATTTGAAAAATGTTAACATTCAAACTTTCTAGCTTCCTTTCCTCACTGCCCCTTTAAAATCCCCCCACCTTTCACTTTCCACACCATGTATCTGTATAATCTTAATATCTTAGGCAATTGAGCTGTGGATAAATTACAACATAGAAGCTTTGTGTTAGTAGTTGTGTTGATGCTAGCATGGGCAATTGGTGGGACAAGCTGAAGTGTTGTCCTGAGTATAAGTACTGAAAGAGGATGTGTGAAGTTTAAGTCAGGAAATTATTCACACTTATAATAAAGATGCAATGTTAAGAGTTAATGTGTTTCTATAAAAGAGCAACACTTTGATGACCCTTTAAATATGTTAATATATGGAGAGTAAATTGGTAGTAAGATAATATACACATCTCATGATCATTTATCGTATCTAGCATGATTATTTTTTACGATGATGATGAAAAGAAGACAATCAAATAAAACACACCATTACTCTTAAAATGTAGTCTTAAATCAGGACATCTGAAATATGCACACTATATACTTTTTGTGATACTTAAATATGAACATTGCGATGTTCCAAAGAGGCACAAAGTTTGAGAAAAAGATAGATTTGCAGTCACACAGTGCATGTTCTTAGAGAGTCTCTACTCTTCACAATCACTAACTGGGCTCCACTTCTATGATTTTTATATTAATGATGAACCAGAAGGATCACCGCCCACGCCCGCTAAAACCTTGGAAGCTTTTGTTCAGGTTCAGCAAATCTTCATGAACGCTGAGAAATTAGAAAAAAAAAACAAGAAATAGTTGCCACAACTTGCACAGGAATGAACCCATATCCTATTGTGATTATCACCAAATAACTCGGTGTTCAATGCTCAGAAATACAGGATTGGGAAGATATGTTTATCTCCTCATTTATGGTTAGGGTTAACCAGCCCCTTTAAGTGCATATCACATAACTTGAGGCTCTTGGCAGCTCTAGGTTAACAGCTCCAAAATCAGGAGGGGCCAGTTTCTTCCCCGATGAGGTGCAGATGGTATGTAACCCAATGGTCATTTTGTTATGTGAGTCCACGGGCACCAGCTCTCACATATGGACCACTCGGATCATCCTTGTCAGGGTTCCTTGATCCTTTATGGATCCTTGATTCCTTACATCATTATGGGAGCATTGTTAAGGAATTGGTGGCTCTCCAGTTCGCACAGCCATTTGCGTACAGAGCTTCCTGTAGGGCATCCATTTCTCCTCCTGTAGGCTGACTACAGGCGCCATATTGGATCGCTCATGCTCTCGTTGGCCGAGGATGCTGATGAGACTTATGACCACACACTTAAAAGGAGCGCTGTGGCACGGACTGCAGCGTCCCCTGCAGTGTGCTCCTACAGCAAGGACCTCAACTGGAGCACCAAAAGTGTGCCAAGTACAAGCCTGTCTGTGCCCCTCCTTGTCTTTTCCATGGCCAGCGCCAGCCATGCTCCCATGCTAGCAAAGATCTGATGCCTAACCTCTGTTATTCAGCCCAAGAACTAAGTGGCCTTAAACTAACTGATAGAGCCCAGGTAAGATACCAGTGTAGACTTTTTCAGTGTCTACAGTGTCTTGTAGACACTGAAAAAGGTCTTTGACAATTAAAACTGGGCACCCTAGTGCCTCTAAAGTTGCTGTGACATGGCCTGGGCATTCCCTCTTGAGTCCCAGCCCGCCTCTCATCATATCAAGACCACCTTAGTCAATCTACATTCTTTACACAAACATGCTGTACATAGATTTTCTCATGGACTTTAAAAGTGATGTCTTGTTCATGACTAAAACCTGGCGGAATGAATCCTCAAATCCATGTTTTGATGCAGCGATTCCCTTTGGATGCCCTGTCGTACATATAGAGAGGGTAAGAAGAAAAAGAGGTGGGGTAGCCATTGTCTCCCAAAATGTTTTCCAATGTGCTACCTTCCAATTGGATAAACTCAAGGGGTGGAAAGACTTGGTTTTTGTCTCTCGTCGTTACAGGTGTTGATGGCCGGGGATTTAATGCATAGCCCACCTGGATATGCTGGAAGTTTATTAACCCACTTGATGAGGCACTGGCTCCCCAGCACTCAAATTTTTCAGTACTGGTTGATGATCCTAATAACAACATCACCCAATCTTTGAGAAGCACGCTGTCATCACTCAGTTTACACCAATAAATTTCCACCCCAGCGCATCAACCTGGTCATAATATTGACCTTACATTTTCCAACTCCTCTCTATCAGTCGAGAAGGCCCTGGGAGTCACCTGGTCTGAAAACTCATTTATTCCTATTCATTGGATCAACAGTTGGAAATTCTTGTCTGATAGCTCACATGGGAATAAGTCTTTTTAACCTGGAGCAAAGTTAAGCCCCAAGAGCTATTAGGATTCATCTTTAATTCTGCGCCAAGCTTAACTGTGTATTTTAATAAAGTTGTGGCATTTGCTAAATAAATGGTTGCAGTCTGTATCTGATGTTCTTGCCCCTTTGAAGCCTTCTAAAAACAGCAAATGTGGTCATTCAGCATCCTGGTTCTCCTAAACTCTGGGTACTGAAATCATAAAAGCATTTCTCGAAACAAACTTGTGCGGCCAAGAAATGACTCTCTTCCCTGAGCTGGTCCCCTCAGTCATACCTGTGAACTGAGATCTTTCCCAGTTTAATCCACTAATTACATTTATTTAGAAGATTAGGAAAAGGCTGTACTGAACTGCAAGTCAGTGTCCCCAGGTGATCACTGTCCACCCTTGGTTCTTGCTAGGCCTGTTAATATGATTAGTCCTGTTTTCAATAAACGATTTAATGCTTCATTACATTCCTTTACATGACTGTTTATAGAGAGACAGGCCAAAGTTGTCCCACTGCTAAAAAAACCTGAACGCTAATCTTGCTATATTACCCAAATTTAGACTTATCTCAATACTCCCAGCTGTGTCCAAGCTTTATTGGAAGTGTCAAAATGACATCAGCCCAAGAGAGAAATGCCACTCCGTTAGATCTATTGGCGGCGGTTGATACTCTCACACAACTATCTTGCAATGGCTCATGGATATCGGAGTCGGTGGTCAGCCACTAAGGTGGATTCAGTCCTTTTTAGAAAATAGATAACAGGCAGTTTGGATGGCACCTTATTCTTTGACCACCAAACCACTTAACCATGGGGGGCCACAGGGCTCATCTCGGAGTCCCACTTCCTTTAATACCTACATGGCCCTCTTGCACCCACCCCCTACCCAGTGAAGTCTTCCAAATTCAAGGTTATCTCATACGCGAACGACATGCACTGATCCTGTTGATCGGTGGTGATCCTTTAAAGCCTGTTTAGCAAGGCTAAAGGACTGAATGCAACCAAGCAACCTTAAATGTGATTTGAATGTGGCTGAAATCCTGTTGTTCGGGTCTTTCCAAGATAATTGGTGGGGAAATTGTTGGCCTGCCGCTCGACCCCTTCACCTCTGTCTCCCAAAGTAACTAAGAATCTGTGGTAAAACTGAACAATAACCTTTCCTTCCAGCCCCAGGTGTCTTCGGTGGTGGGCATGTGTTTCCTTTGTTAAAAAAAGTACTTTTACCACTTGAGAAGACAGCGGTTCATGCATTAATTACTTATAGATTGGACTATGCCAATATTCTTTATCTGGGTATTCCAGGCCCCTTGATAAAATGTCTGCAAACTATTCAGAATGCAGCAGTGTGTCTATTCATGAAGACTCCCCATC